>NC_137463.1:80849794-82171677 GCF_964235325.1 Thermobia domestica
GGAGTTAAGTGAGAAGACACTATATTTTCACTAAGGAACATCGAGGAGTTAAGTGAGAAGACACTATATTTTCACTAAGAACATCGAGGAGTTAAGTGAGAAGACACTATATTTTCACTAAGAACATCGAGGAGTTAAGTGAGAAGACACTATATTTTCACTAAGAACATCGAGGAGTTAAGTGAGAAGACACTATATTTTCACTAAGAACATCGAGGAGTTAAGTGAGAAGACACTATATTTTCACTAAGAACATCGAGGAGTTAAGTGAGAAGACACTATATTTTCACTAAGAACATCGAGGAGTTAAGTGAGAAGACACTATATTTTCACTAAGAACATCGAGGAGTTAAGTGAGAAGACACTATATTTTCACTAAGAACATCGAGGAGTTAAGTGAGAAGACACTATATTTTCACTAAGAACATCGAGGAGTTAAGTGAGAAGACACTATATTTTCACTAAGAACATCGAGGAGTTAAGTGAGAAGACACTATATTTTCACTAAGAACATCGAGGAGTTAAGTGAGAAGACACTATATTTTCACTAAGAACATCGAGGAGTTAAGTGAGAAGACACTATATTTTCACTAAGAACATCGAGGAGTTAAGTGAGAAGACACTATATTTTCACTAAGAACATCGAGGAGTTAAGTGAGAAGACACTATATTTTCACTAAGAACATCGAGGAGTTAAGTGAGAAGACACTATATTTTCACTAAGAACATCGAGGAGTTAAGTGAGAAGACACTATATTTTCACTAAGAACATCGAGGAGTTAAGTGAGAAGACACTATATTTTCACTAAGAACATCGAGGAGTTAAGTGAGAAGACACTATATTTTCACTAAGAACATCGAGGAGTTAAGTGAGAAGACACTATATTTTCACTAAGAACATCGAGGAGTTAAGTGAGAAGACACTATATTTTCACTAAGAACATCGAGGAGTTAAGTGAGAAGACACTATATTTTCACTAAGAACATCGAGGAGTTAAGTGAGAAGACACTATATTTTCACTAAGAACATCGAGGAGTTAAGTGAGAAGACACTATATTTTCACTAAGAACATCGAGGAGTTAAGTGAGAAGACACTATATTTTCACTAAGAACATCGAGGAGTTAAGTGAGAAGACACTATATTTTCACTAAGAACATCGAGGAGTTAAGTGAGAAGACACTATATTTTCACAAAGAACATCGAGGAGTTAAGTGAGAAGACACTATATTTTCACAAAGAACACCGAGAGGTTAAGTGTAAAAATACTATGTTTCCACAAAGAACATCGAAGGACATCGAGAAGTTAAGTGTGAAGATACTATATTTTAATAACGAACATCGAGGAGTTAAGTGAGAAGACACTATATTTTCACTAAGAATATCGAGGAGTTAAGTGAGAAGACACTATATTTTCACTAAGAACATCGAGGAGTTAAGTGAGAAGACACTATATTTTCACTAAGAACATCGAGGAGTTAAGTGAGAAGACACTATATTTTCACTAAGAACATCGAGGAGTTAAGTGAGAAGACACTATATTTTCACTAAGAACATCGAGGAGTTAAGTGAGAAGACACTATATTTTCACTAAGAACATCGAGGAGTTAAGTGAGAAGACACTATATTTTCACTAAGAACATCGAGGAGTTAAGTGAGAAGACACTATATTTTCACAAAGAACATCGAGGAGTTAAGTGAGAAGACACTATATTTTCACTAAGAACATCGAGAGTTAAGTGAGAAGACACTATATTTTCACAAAGAACATCGAGGAGTTAAGTGAGAAGACACTATATTTTCACTAAGAACATCGAGGAGTTAAGTGAGAAGACACTATATTTTCACTAAGAACATCGAGGAGTTAAGTGAGAAGACACTATATTTTCACTAAGAACATCGAGGAGTTAAGTGAGAAGACACTATATTTTCACAAAGAACATCGAGGAGTTAAGTGAGAAGACACTATATTTTCACAAAGAACACCGAGAGGTTAAGTGTAAAAATACTATGTTTCCACAAAGAACATCGAAGGACATCGAGAAGTTAAGTGTGAAGATACTATATTTTAATAACGAACATCGAGGAGTTAAGTGAGAAGACACTATATTTTCACTAAGAATATCGAGGAGTTAAGTGAGAAGACACTATATTTTCACTAAGAACATCGAGGAGTTAAGTGAGAAGACACTATATTTTCACTAAGAACATCGAGGAGTTAAGTGAGAAGACACTATATTTTCACTAAGAACATCGAGGAGTTAAGTGAGAAGACACTATATTTTCACTAAGAACATCGAGGAGTTAAGTGAGAAGACACTATATTTTCACTAAGAACATCGAGGAGTTAAGTGAGAAGACACTATATTTTCACTAAGAACATCGAGGAGTTAAGTGAGAAGACACTATATTTTCACTAAGAACATCGAGGAGTTAAGTGAGAAGACACTACATTTTCACTAAGAACATCGAGGAGTTAAGTGAGAAGACACTATATTTTCACTAAGAACATCGAGGAGTTAAGTGAGAAGACACTATATTTTCACTAAGAACATCGAGGAGTTAAGTGAGAAGACACTATATTTTCACTAAGAACATCGAGGAGTTAAGTGAGAAGACACTATATTTTCACTAAGAACATCGAGGAGTTAAGTGAGAAGACACTATATTTTCACTAAGAACATCGAGGAGTTAAGTGAGAAGACACTATATTTTCACTAAGAACATCGAGGAGTTAAGTGAGAAGACACTATATTTTCACAAAGAACATCGAGGAGTTAAGTGAGAAGACACTATATTTTCACAAAGAACACCGAGAGGTTAAGTGTAAAAATACTATGTTTCCACAAAGAACATCGAAGGACATCGAGAAGTTAAGTGTGAAGATACTATATTTTAATAACCAACATCGAGGAGTTAAGTGAGAAGACACTATATTTTCACTAAGAATATCGAGGAGTTAAGTGAGAAGACACTATATTTTCACTAAGAACATCGAGGAGTTAAGTGAGAAGACACTATATTTTCACTAAGAACATCGAGGAGTTAAGTGAGAAGACACTATATTTTCACTAAGAACATCGAGGAGTTAAGTGAGAAGACACTATATTTTCACTAAGAACATCGAGGAGTTAAGTGAGAAGACACTATATTTTCACTAAGAACATCGAGGAGTTAAGTGAGAAGACACTATATTTTCACTAAGAACATCGAGGAGTTAAGTGAGAAGACACTATATTTTCACTAAGAACATCGAGGAGTTAAGTGAGAAGACACTATATTTTCACTAAGAACATCGAGGAGTTAAGTGAGAAGACACTATATTTTCACTAAGAACATCGAGGAGTTAAGTGAGAAGACACTATATTTTCACTAAGAACATCGAGGAGTTAAGTGAGAAGACACTATATTTTCACTAAGAACATCGAGGAGTTAAGTGAGAAGACACTATATTTTCACTAAGAACATCGAGGAGTTAAGTGAGAAGACACTATATTTTCACTAAGAACATCGAGGAGTTAAGTGAGAAGACACTATATTTTCACTAAGAACATCGAGGAGTTAAGTGAGAAGACACTATATTTTCACTAAGAACATCGAGGAGTTAAGTGAGAAGACACTATATTTTCACTAAGAACATCGAGGAGTTAAGTGAGAAGACACTATATTTTCACTAAGAACATCGAGGAGTTAAGTGAGAAGACACTATATTTTCACTAAGAACATCGAGGAGTTAAGTGAGAAGACACTATATTTTCACTAAGAACATCGAGGAGTTAAGTGAGAAGACACTATATTTTCACTAAGAACATCGAGGAGTTAAGTGAGAAGACACTATATTTTCACAAAGAACATCGAGGAGTTAAGTGAGAAGACACTATATTTTCACAAAGAACACCGAGAGGTTAAGTGTAAAAATACTATGTTTCCACAAAGAACATCGAAGGACATCGAGAAGTTAAGTGTGAAGATACTATATTTTAATAACGAACATCGAGGAGTTAAGTGAGAAGACACTATATTTTCACTAAGAATATCGAGGAGTTAAGTGAGAAGACACTATATTTTCACTAAGAACATCGAGGAGTTAAGTGAGAAGACACTATATTTTCACTAAGAACATCGAGGAGTTAAGTGAGAAGACACTATATTTTCACTAAGAACATCGAGGAGTTAAGTGAGAAGACACTATATTTTCACTAAGAACATCGAGGAGTTAAGTGAGAAGACACTATATTTTCACTAAGAACATCGAGGAGTTAAGTGAGAAGACACTATATTTTCACTAAGAACATCGAGGAGTTAAGTGAGAAGACACTATATTTTCACTAAGAACATCGAGGAGTTAAGTGAGAAGACACTATATTTTCACTAAGAACATCGAGAAGTTAAGTGTGAAGATACTATATTTTAATAACGAACATCGAGGAGTTAAGTGAGAAGACACTATATTTTCACTAAGAACATCGAGGAGTTAAGTGAGAAGACACTATATTTTCACTAAGAACATCGAGGAGTTAAGTGAGAAGACACTATATTTTCACAAAGAACATCGAGGAGTTAAGTGAGAAGACACTATATTTTCACAAAGAACATCGAGGAGTTAAGTGAGAAGACACTATATTTTCACTAAGAACATCGAGGAGTTAAGTGAGAAGACACTATATTTTCACTAAGAACATCGAGGAGTTAAGTGAGAAGACACTATATTTTCACTAAGAACATCGAGGAGTTAAGTGAGAAGACACTATATTTTCACTAAGAACATCGAGGAGTTAAGTGAGAAGACACTATATTTTCACTAAGAACATCGAGGAGTTAAGTGAGAAGACACTATATTTTCACTAAGAACATCGAGGAGTTAAGTGAGAAGACACTATATTTTCACTAAGAACATCGAGGAGTTAAGTGAGAAGACACTATATTTTCACTAAGAACATCGAGGAGTTAAGTGAGAAGACACTATATTTTCACTAAGAACATCGAGGAGTTAAGTGAGAAGACACTATATTTTCACTAAGAACATCGAGGAGTTAAGTGAGAAGACACTATATTTTCACTAAGAACATCGAGGAGTTAAGTGAGAAGACACTATATTTTCACTAAGAACATCGAGGAGTTAAGTGAGAAGACACTATATTTTCACTAAGAACATCGAGGAGTTAAGTGAGAAGACACTATATTTTCACTAAGAACATCGAGGAGTTAAGTGAGAAGACACTATATTTTCACTAAGAACATCGAGGAGTTAAGTGAGAAGACACTATTTTTTCACTAAGAACATCGAGGAGTTAAGTGAGAAGACACTATATTTTCACTAAGACCATCGAGGAGTTAAGTGAGAAGACACTATATTTTCACTAAGAACATCGAGGAGTTAAGTGAGAAGACACTATATTTTCACTAAGAACATCGAGGAGTTAAGTGAGAAGACACTATATTTTCACTAAGAACATCGAGGAGTTAAGTGAGAAGACACTATATTTTCACTAAGAACATCGAGGAGTTAAGTGAGAAGACACTATATTTTCACAAAGAACATCGAGGAGTTAAGTGAGAAGACACTATATTTTCACAAAGAACACCGAGAGGTTAAGTGTAAAAATACTATGTTTCCACAAAGAACATCGAAGGACATCGAGAAGTTAAGTGTGAAGATACTATATTTTAATAACGAACATCGAGGAGTTAAGTGAGAAGACACTATATTTTCACTAAGAATATCGAGGAGTTAAGTGAGAAGACACTATATTTTCACTAAGAACATCGAGGAGTTAAGTGAGAAGACACTATATTTTCACTAAGAACATCGAGGAGTTAAGTGAGAAGACACTATATTTTCACTAAGAACATCGAGGAGTTAAGTGAGAAGACACTATATTTTCACTAAGAACATCGAGGAGTTAAGTGAGAAGACACTATATTTTCACTAAGAACATCGAGGAGTTAAGTGAGAAGACACTATATTTTCACTAAGAACATCGAGGAGTTAAGTGAGAAGACACTATATTTTCACTAAGAACATCGAGGAGTTAAGTGAGAAGACACTATATTTTCACTAAGAACATCGAGGAGTTAAGTGAGAAGACACTATATTTTCACTAAGAACATCGAGGAGTTAAGTGAGAAGACACTATATTTTCACTAAGAACATCGAGGAGTTAAGTGAGAAGACACTATATTTTCACTAAGAACATCGAGGAGTTAAGTGAGAAGACACTATATTTTCACTAAGAACATCGAGAAGTTAAGTGTGAAGATACTATATTTTAATAACGAACATCGAGGAGTTAAGTGAGAAGACACTATATTTTCACTAAGAACATCGAGGAGTTAAGTGAGAAGACACTATATTTTCACTAAGAACATCGAGGAGTTAAGTGAGAAGACACTATATTTTCACAAAGAACATCGAGGAGTTAAGTGAGAAGACACTATATTTTCACAAAGAACATCGAGGAGTTAAGTGAGAAGACACTATATTTTCACAAAGAACATCGAGGAGTTAAGTGAGAAGACACTATATTTTCACTAAGAACATCGAGGAGTTAAGTGAGAAGACACTATATTTTCACTAAGAACATCGAGGAGTTAAGTGAGAAGACACTATATTTTCACAAAGAACATCGAGGAGTTAAGTGAGAAGACACTATATTTTCACAAAGAACACCGAGAGGTTAAGTGTAAAAATACTATGTTTCCACAAAGAACATCGAAGGACATCGAGAAGTTAAGTGTGAAGATACTATATTTTAATAACGAACATCGAGGAGTTAAGTGAGAAGACACTATATTTTCACTAAGAATATCGAGGAGTTAAGTGAGAAGACACTATATTTTCACTAAGAACATCGAGGAGTTAAGTGAGAAGACACTATATTTTCACTAAGAACATCGAGGAGTTAAGTGAGAAGACACTATATTTTCACTAAGAACATCGAGGAGTTAAGTGAGAAGACACTA
Source organism: Thermobia domestica (assembly GCF_964235325.1). NCBI lineage: Eukaryota > Metazoa > Arthropoda > Insecta > Zygentoma > Lepismatidae > Thermobia > Thermobia domestica. The sequence goes on from NC_137463.1 coordinate 80,856,757, forward strand.
TATTTTCACTAAGAACATCGAGGAGTTAAGTGAGAAGACACTATATTTTCACTAAGAACATCGAGGAGTTAAGTGAGAAGACACTATATTTTCACTAAGAACATCGAGGAGTTAAGTGAGAAGACACTACATTTTCACTAAGAACATCGAGGAGTTAAGTGAGAAGACACTACATTTTCACTAAGAACATCGAGGAGTTAAGTGAGAAGACACTATATTTTAATAACGAACATCGAGGAGTTAAGTGAGAAGACACTATATTTTCACTAAGAACATCGAGGAGTTAAGTGAGAAGACACTATATTTTCACTAAGAACATCGAGGAGTTAAGTGAGAAGACACTATATTTTCACTAAGAACATCGAGGAGTTAAGTGAGAAGACACTATATTTTCACTAAGAACATCGAGGAGTTAAGTGAGAAGACACTATATTTTCACTAAGAACATCGAGGAGTTAAGTGAGAAGACACTATATTTTCACTAAGAACATCGAGGAGTTAAGTGAGAAGACACTATATTTTCACTAAGAACATCGAGGAGTTAAGTGAGAAGACACTATATTTTCACTAAGAACATCGAGGAGTTAAGTGAGAAGACACTATATTTTCACTAAGAACATCGAGGAGTTAAGTGAGAAGACACTATATTTTCACTAAGAACATCGAGGAGTTAAGTGAGAAGACACTATATTTTCACTAAGAACATCGAGGAGTTAAGTGAGAAGACACTATATTTTCACTAAGAACATCGAGAAGTTAAGTGTGAAGATACTATATTTTAATAACGAACATCGAGGAGTTAAGTGAGAAGACACTATATTTTCACTAAGAACATCGAGGAGTTAAGTGAGAAGACACTATATTTTCACTAAGAACATCGAGGAGTTAAGTGAGAAGACACTATATTTTCACTAAGAACATCGAGGAGTTAAGTGAGAAGACACTATATTTTCACTAAGAACATCGAGGAGTTAAGTGAGAAGACACTATATTTTCACTAAGAACATCGAGGAGTTAAGTGAGAAGACACTATATTTTCACTAAGAACATCGAGGAGTTAAGTGAGAAGACACTATATTTTCACTAAGAACATCGAGGAGTCAAGTGAGAAGACACTATATTTTCACTAAGAACATCGAGGAGTTAAGTGAGAAGACACTATATTTTCACTAAGAACATCGAGGAGTTAAGTGAGAAGACACTATATTTTCACTAAGAACATCGAGGAGTTAAGTGAGAAGACACTATATTTTCACTAAGAACATCGAGGAGTTAAGTGAGAAGACACTATATTTTCACTAAGAACATCGAGGAGTTAAGTGAGAAGACACTATATTTTCACTAAGAACATCGAGGAGTTAAGTGAGAAGACACTATATTTTCACTAAAAACATCGAGGAGTTAAGTGAGAAGACACTATATTTTCACTAAGAACATCGAGGAGTTAAGTGAGAAGACACTATATTTTCACAAAGAACATCGAGGAGTTAAGTGAGAAGACACTATATTTTCACAAAGAACACCGAGAGGTTAAGTGTAAAAATACTATGTTTCCACAAAGAACATCGAAGGACATAGAGAAGTTAAGTGTGAAGATACTATATTTTAATAACGAACATCGAGGAGTTAAGTGAAAAGACACTATATTTTCACTAAGAATATCGAGGAGTTAAGTGAGAAGACACTGTATTTTCACTAAGAACATCGAGGAGTTAAGTGAGAAGACACTATATTTTCACAAAGAACATCGAGGAGTTAAGTGAGAAGACACTATATTTTCACAAAGAACATCGAGGAGTTAAGTGAGAAGACACTATATTTTCACAAAGAACATCGAGGAGTTAAGTGAGAAGACACTATATTTTCACAAAGAACATCGAGGAGTTAAGTGAGAAGACACTATATTTTCACAAAGAACATCGAGGAGTTAAGTGAGAAGACACTATATTTTCACAAAGAACATCGAGGAGTTAAGTGAGAAGACACTATATTTTCACAAAGAACATCGAGGAGTTAAGTGAGAAGACACTATATTTTCACAAAGAACATCGAGGAGTTAAGTGAGAAGACACTATATTTTCACAAAGAACATCGAGGAGTTAAGTGAGAAGACACTATATTTTCACAAAGAACATCGAGGAGTTAAGTGAGAAGACACTATATTTTCACTAAGAACATCGAGGAGTTAAGTGAGAAGACACTATATTTTCACAAAGAACATCGAGGAGTTAAGTGAGAAGACACTATATTTTCACAAAGAACATCGAGGAGTTAAGTGAGAAGACACTATATTTTCACAAAGAACATCGAGGAGTTAAGTGAGAAGACACTATATTTTCACAAAGAACATCGAGGAGTTAAGTGAGAAGACACTATATTTTCACAAAGAACATCGAGGAGCTAAGTGAGAAGACACTATATTTTCACAAAGAACATCGAGGAGTTAAGTGAGAAGACACTATATTTTCACAAAGAACATCGAGGAGTTAAGTGAGAAGACACTATATTTTCACAAAGAACATCGAGGAGTTAAGTGAGAAGACACTATATTTTCACAAAGAACATCAAGGAGTTAAGTGAGAAGACACTATATTTTCACAAAGAACATCAAGGAGTTAAGTGAGAAGACACTATATTTTCACAAAGAACATCGAGGAGTTAAGTGAGAAGACACTATATTTTCACAAAGAACATCGAGGAGTTAAGTGAGAAGACACTATATTTTCACAAAGAACATCGAGGAGTTAAGTGAGAAGACACTATATTTTCACAAAGAACATCGAGGAGTTAAGTGAGAAGACACTATATTTTCACAAAGAACATCGAGGAGTTAAGTGAGAAGACACTATATTTTCACTAAGAACATCGAGGAGTTAAGTGAGAAGACACTATATTTTCACAAAGAACATCGAGGAGTTAAGTGAGAAGACACTATATTTTCACTAAGAACATCGAGGAGTTAAGTGAGAAGACACTATACTTTCACTAAGAACATCGAGGAGTTAAGTGAGAAGACACTATATTTTCACTAAGAACATCGAGGAGTTAAGTGAGAAGACACTATATTTTCACTAAGAACATCGAGGAGTTAAGTGAGAAGACACTATATTTTCACAAAGAACATCGAGGAGTTAAGTGAGAAGACACTATATTTTCACAAAGAACATCGAGGAGTTAAGTGAGAAGACACTATATTTTCACAAAGAACATCGAGGAGTTAAGTGAGAAGATACTATATTTTCACAAAGAACATCGAGGAGTTAAGTGAGAAGATACTATATTTTCACAAAGAACATCGAGGAGTTAAGTGAGAAGACACTATATTTTCACAAAGAACATCGAGGAGTTAAGTGAGAAGATACTATATTTTCACAAAGAACATCGAGGAGTTAAGTGAGAAGACACTATATTTTCACAAAGAACATCGAGGAGTTAAGTGAGAAGATACTATATTTTCACAAAGAACATCGAGGAGTTAAGTGAGAAGATACTATATTTTCACAAAGAACATCGAGGAGTTAAGTGAGAAGATACTATATTTTCACAAAGAACATCCAGGAGTTAAGTGAGAAGACACTATATTTTCACAAAGAACATCGAGGAGTTAAGTGAGAAGATACTTTATTTTCACAAAGAACATCGAGGAGTTAAGTGAGAAGATACTATACTTTCACAAAGAACATTGAGGAGTTAACTGAGAAGATACTATATTTTCACAAAGAACATTGAGGAGTTAACTGAGAAGATACTATATTTTCACAAAGAACATTGAGGAGTTAAGTGAGAAGACACTATATTTTCACAAAGAACATTGAGGAGTTAAGTGAGAAGACACTATATTTTCACTAAGAACATTGAGGAGTTAAGTGAGAAGACACTATATTTTCACAAAGAACATTGAGGAGTTAAATATGAAGATACTATATTTTCACTAAGAACATTGAGGAATTAAATATGAAGATACTATATTTTCACTAAGAACATTGAGGAATTAAATATGAAGATACTATATTTTCACTAAGAACATTGAGGAGTTAAGTGAGAACATACTATATTTTCACTAAGAACATTGAGGAATTAAATATGAAGATACTATATTTTCACTAAGAACATTGAGGAGTTAAGTGAGAACATACTATATTTTCACTAAGAACATTGAGGAATTAAATATGAAGATACTATATTTTCACTAAGAACATTGAGGAGTTAAGTGAGAACATACTATATTTTCACTAAGAACATTGAGGGGTTAAGTGAGAACATACTATATTTTCACTAAGAACATTGAGGAGTTAAGTGAGAACATACTATATTTTCACTAAGAACATTGAGGAGTTATGTGAGAACATACTATATTTTCACTAAGAACATTGAGGAGTTATGTGAGAACATACTATATTTTCACTAAGAACATTGAGGAGTTAAGTGAGAACATACTATATTTTCACTAAGAACATTGAGGAGTTAAGTGAGAACATACTATATTTTCACTAAGAACATTGAGGAGTTAAGTGAGAACATACTATATTTTCACTAAGAACATTGAGGAGTTAAGTGAGAACATACTATATTTTCACTAAGAACATCGAGGAGTTAAGTGAGAACATACTATATTTTCACTAAGAACATTGAGGAGTTAAGTGAGAACATACTATATTTTCACTAAGAACATTGAGGAGTTAAGTGAGAACATACTATATTTTCACTAAGAACATTGAGGAGTTAAGTGAGAACATACTATATTTTCACTAAGAACATTGAGGAGTTAAGTGAGAACATACTATATTTTCACTAAGAACATTGAGGAGTTAAGTGAGAACATACTATATTTTCACTAAGAACATTGAGGAGTTAAGTGAGAAGACGCTACATTTTCACTAAGAACATTGAGGAGTTAAGTGAGAAGATGCTACATTTTCACTAAGAACATTGAGGAGTTAAGTGAGAAGATGCTACATTTTCACTAAGAACATTGAGGAGTTAAGTATGAAGATGCTACATTTTCACTAAGAACATTGAGGAGTTAAGTATGAAGATGCTACATTTTCACTAAGAACATTGAGGAGTTAAGTATGAAGATGCTACATTTTCACTAAGAACATTGAGGAGTTAAGTATGAAGATGCTACATTTTCACTAAGAACATTGAGGAGTTAAGTATGAAGATGCTACATTTTCACTAAGAACATTGAGGAGTTAAGTATGAAGATGCTACATTTTCACTAAGAACATTGAGGAGTTAAGTATGAAGATGCTACATTTTCACTAAGAACATTGAGGAGTTAAGTATGAAGATGCTACATTTTCACTAAGAACATTGAGGAGTTAAGTATGAAGATGCTACATTTTCACTAAGAACATTGAGGAGTTAAGTATGAAGATGCTACATTTTCACTAAGAATATCGAAGAATTAAGTGAGAACATACTATATTTTCATTAAGAACATTGAGGAGTTAAGTATGAAGATGCTATATTTTTACTAAGAACACCGAGAAACAAATAGTGGTTACTAATAACGAATCAGTAATTAACTTTCCTGCTTTTTAAAAGATGAAACTTTTTTCTAAAATTACTTGTTTGTTACAAACGTTTTAGAAGTTAATTTTTAAGGAATGCAATTGCACAGTGTATGAAAAAAATACGTAGGTGAGATTCCAACAACGAGCCTATATAGCTATTTAAAGATGTCTTAATGGAATAACTTTCAAGAGGATAAAATAAAAACTATTCTTAGATTAAAATCATCTTGTAACATAAATCGATGATCATATAAGTTAACCAGTGGTTATAGAATTTTTAACATGTACTGTGCAAAAAAGGACACAAATATATGTTGTAATTTACAGATATGATTCGAATAATTAACTTGTTGTTTATTTTTCTGGAAACTTTTTTTTATTTAATATTTGGCTTTGTGCATATGATGTTTAATCCTAAAGATATCCGAAATTATTCCATTATTTAGTTCTATAATAGCTAACTAGTGAACCTTGTTTGCAGCATGAAGTCTTGTTTCATTGTGTAAACAGAAGAGAATATACCTATAGGATTTGTGCGATTGAAAATTCCGCTTTTACATCTATGGGAGATTACTCTCTGTAACTCATGTTATTGATTAACCGAAGTCAAGAAGACATAATCTCTGTACATGTTCAGAAAATAGACTGGAGTACTCTCTCAGTCATTAGAGACAAGTAGAGAAATCGAGTACATTTAGAAAGGAATCCTGGAACTCTGGCTACAGGCGACTACATTATCTCTGATCCTGCCACGGCAGGAGGATGAGAACTACAATCGTAGACAATCAGTGTTGTGGTACAGATTTTTCGGACTGCGTAATGTACGTACACAACAAAATAATGTTTATCAAAGTATATAACTATTATTTTTTTGTATCCCGCGAGTGCCAACAGAGGGCACACATAGTTTCTGTCTATTTACGGCTGAACAGATTGACTTACGAAGAAACCTGCACGTACCCTCCTACAGAAAATACTGTATGTGATACAGAAGCCTGCTAAATCTCACATCTCCTAATAATCTAGACAAAAAAAAAAAATCTGGTGTTTTCCCTTCTCACTACAGTGTAAAGCGGTATACTGAACCGAATTCAATGCGCATGCTCAATCCATTGCCGTAAGATTGCAACGAGGCAAGTACTAGTATCTCGTTAGTCACGCAGTAGAGTAATGTGGTCAAGCGTAGTCTGATACCGCCAAAACTATACAGATTCTGGGAGGTTTTCTTTGTGGCCCTTTTCGACGCTATGTTCACGACGTCGACCATCGTAGAAATACGTATAGTGCGTAGTTTTCGCGAAAGTCGTACCACTGTGTATCATATTATATAGAAATACCTGCACGAAGTCCTAGGCCTACCACACCGACGCGGCGCGAGAAGCTGGAAACCAGTCTCTCGCGAAGAGCACTCTGCCGCTATAGTGTGTGGTTTAGCTTATTGCAATCTCCGAAAATTCCCACACAGAGCGTACTATGGGCAACAAATACCCCATATCGCAGGCGACAATCAACCGCGCCATTTATAAGTATTTACGCCTCATAGTCGTTCACAAGAGCAGCGTGCACGTTCTGAATTCATTTCAAGTGTTTGAGCGAAAAGGAAACTGCAGGAGGCTGAATGAATATCTTCGCGGGTTGCTTACCCTTTGATGAGGCGTGGATTTACTTCACAGACTGTGGTAAATCAAGTGTCATTACAAACAGAGATCGAAAGGGTTTCTCGAAAGGGTTCATGATTATGGTGATTTCCCTTACCGGGATAAACTTCATCTCCAAAAGATAAAGCGAAACTTTAAAATCAATGTTGCGTACTACCAGACTCATATCCTGGCTGAAAGTACCAGCATGAAATCCTAGCATTATACGGAGAAGACGTGAGCCAGACTGAACTACAACAAGACAAGGTATCCAGCCACACGACGAAGATATCTCTGGAATTCTATGGCTGTACGGAACAAGAAATTGGAATTAATGCAATTGCTTTCTCTGACGTCCTTGTCAGAGTCCAGATGCCAGCCCTATGGACTATTGTGCTTTTCAACACCTCAAGTGACACCTGTTCCATTGTTGATTCCGCACTGTCTCCTACCTATGGAAAGCCTATAAAGAGGAGTGGGATGCAATACATGGTTAAGCTGTAACCCAGTTTCATGAGATGGAAACTTTGATACCGTCAGTAAAGGTGGTCTGCAGAATGAAGACAACCGGTGGTAGAAACATGACGTTTACCACGCATGGGACACATTCAAATTTGGCTCAATATAACTGAATTAACGTGTATATTCTTCAATAGGGCTGTGTTAGTGCATAAGACCACTCAATTACTAGTGGTGTTTCTTTATTGGATCATTATGTATATCTAGCCGTGGTCAGCATTAACAACGTATTTGAGGCAAGAGACGTGATTGGCCAAACCATACGTCGTTGGGTTGTGAAATTTTGTACACATAATAGAACAAAACCAAGGGGGGCTCGAGGTCTTGGACCAAGAGTATGATGTCCTCACGATCAACATGAATGGCGGATGAGGACGCTTGTAAAAGAGTTCGTGCAATTACAGTCCAGCTAGGCATACACCATAAGATAAACCGACCAAATATCAGATACCAACGTTTCTCGTCAAGTATATGCTACCATCGGAAGACAGCCACAAGTTCCTTCATTAGGAAGTGGCGCCGTATTGTCTTTGTAAGTTTGGACGCTGAAGAACGTAATTGCTGAAATGTGAGAGAAAATATAATTTTCGTCGATTGGAGCTTTTAGAGGATTTTTTCATCTGATGATAGAACATAGAAGGTAAGGAAAACAACACTGTAATTATTATTATTATTATTATTATTATTATTATTATTATTATTATTATTATTATTATTATTATTATTATTATTATTATTATTATTATTTACAAATGACAAAATTGCCTAGTTTGTAAGTATGTCAGACTTGTTAAGCCATATGGTGCTATTCGGATTGACGGCGAATGTTTTCCCGAGGGAGTGTTTGTCCCACTATCATATATAAAGGACTAGCCAATCAGATATTCGATATTAGGGCATTAACAAGAAGTTCTTATCTGTTGTTTCAGATGTCGCAGAAAAAAAGTGTAACAAACAGTCAATGCTGCAGGCTGTTCAGGCTAAGAAAAATAATGAAATGGGTTTATTTGAAGTAGCGGAAAAATTCAACGTTCCTTACTCTACACTTGAAAATTATGGGAAACATCCAAAAAAACACTGCTGAGGATCTCGTGTTAGTTTCTTTGAAACGAAAACCAACGCTCGGTTCAAAGCTGGCATCCGAATCCAGTGGAAAAAAAAATAGATGCTGGCGAAGATATATTCGTATTTTAGCATACTAACACAATCACTGGAGCGCATTTCTGCTACGAGACGGAAGAATCAAACATCAAAGTATGGGCCGAGGGAGAAATATGCAAAGATCAGCAATGAAATGACGGAAAGAGATGAAGGAAAACCTTGAAACTCAAACTATCCTACGAGTTGTCTGAGTCTGAAGAATCCGCCATTAGTATCCTGTTTGTCTCAACTGATAACGAAGATAATGTAGATGACTTTGGCTGAATCTACCGCGGACAGGCCTTCACCAACGACCACAAGAGTAAAAAGTGGATTTGCTGCACTATTGACTTCTTTTGGGCACATACATTATGTCCCAAAAATAATGATTGGTAAACATACTGTATATTTGAGAAAATTGCACACAATTAGTACTCTGACATTTCATGAAGAGCAAACTAATAAATATGCGAACTTCTACAACGAATGTTCTTTCATTACTTACATATTTCGCTGTAACATACCTATCCTCCTGAGAACCAGGCATGTATCTGGCGATAAATTTCTGAAAATTTTTGTATATTTGATGGACGGTGATCCAAAAGTACATCTTTGAGAACCATTTTGTCATAAAGCTTTTCTATTGGTCAATAGAAGGTGGTATTGTATACAATACGTTGGGACCAAACTATTGTGTGTATTGCATGCATTACACAAACTCCCATACAATTATTTATTTCCACTCGTAATAAAAGCATACAATATGCTAATAACTGAACTTATAACCACTATTTGCTTTAGTATTAGTTTAATATTTTTTAAAAGGGGCTTTTGTTAAGTTTTTCTCATGTATTATCAATAAAGTATCATTAATATACACATTTTCACATATTAACTTAGATTGCATAATATGTCCTACTAATGTTACACTACTTGATACATTACCTTTTCACCTTGTTTCAAGCAGAGTTTAAAGCTCTGAAGTACTTCCTTTCTGGAGCAAGACATAAAAATATCGACGGCAAAAGTGCAGAACCTCGTAACTCATCAAAACAAAACTTTTCAGGAGAAAAAAAAAAAAAAGTTCTGCTTTTACATTATCTTATATGAGATACGAGGTTTTAAAAGTTAGGTTTTCGTTTACGAGCTTTCGCACACATGTAGATTCGGATGTGGAGAATTGAATGCAACCAAAATCTAAAATTTCATAAAAAGTGGAGATACGGCGTTTTGCACTTTCGCCATCGAATTCCAGTATGAGCAATGGTATCTTGAATGTTTATTGCATTCAGGATTTCCGCATCTATGAATGGCTACACCTCTTGGGAAAAAATACCTGTCACATGTGTTTTGCTTGCTTGTCTTTTATCTAGGGTGGATAGGGGATCAACAATCCTACAGCTTTAAATTCAGGTACAGAATCCTTCTGTTGTTCTGATATGGACCATCTTTGGCATGTTCCCATTGAATTCTTTCCAAAAGCTGACGATGCAAATAATATTGGTTTATTATCAAACCACTGCATAACAGCAATGTTATCCAAATTTATCACTTGCACACAAGATCCTCTTCCATTTTTTTTTTATCTGAAAAGGGTTAGGTAATCGCTTCTTTGCTGAAGCTGGAATTCTAGTAGGCATAATTGTCGCTGTTGATTTTAGCTCGGATAATGTTTGTAGCAAAGGAAATCATCTAAAATGCAGTATATATCAAAATACAAATAATGATCTGAATTGAATTGTTTAATCAATTCCAATACACCATTACTAAATATTCCCATGTTCGGTAGTGGTTCCTTGAAAGTTGTATTCCCTTGGCAAACTAAAAAATTAACTTTTCCTGAAGGAGTAGAAATTACAAATAATTTTATTCCGATTGGATTTGGATTCCCTGGCACGTAGGGTCTAATTGAACTGCACCTTCTAATGGGATCATCTGCTCATCTATCTATAGATTTTTTGAAGCCATTAGCTCAAGACATCTTCTGAAAATATCCAATAGCGGTCTCACTTTCCAGAATCGATTAAATCTTCAGTCGAGGACGCATTTGGAGGTGGATACTCTTCATCATCGCTACTATCTAAGTAATCTACATCAGATTTGACTAATAATGACAGTATTTTTCTTCTTGCAGCAACTTTTTGTTTGGCTTCACTGGACTAGGACCTGAAATACATTACAAATTAAATAGGTTGTAATTTTTAAGTGTTTTTTAAAACAAAAAGTAGCGATAAGGCAGAGAAAAATTAGAACAACATGGTATGTGTTTGACTGACTGGATTGCTCGTCTTTGCTACGAGAGATTTTGGTTTCGATTCCCAAATATAAGCACAATAGCTTCAATGGAATTCTTTCAATTGTACTAATTCGTAGAGCAACCACAAAAGACTTCCTGACACTTCGGTCATCCCTGCAATGTAGGGGACGCAATAGTATCTTTCGAAATTACTGTTTAGGAGCTCAAATTTGAGCTTCATGTTGTTACTTGAAAGACGGCTGATTTTCCAATACACCACTAGTGACTCCCATAGAAAGGAAAGAATAACTTGTAATGTAGGCCAAGTTGTGTTAACTATCGTATTATCTAATTACTAACATTTTCCTGGACATGTTTTTATCCAAAGACAGACATTGTACACATCAAAATAAAATGCTTTACTCCTCAGCTATTATTTACAACATCGACTTCCAAATGTGCAGAAATCAGAACATCTTTTATCTTATATAGAACCAATGTATTGCAAACAATACACCAAGTTTAACTCTCTATTATCTGTATTAATTTTGAATAAATAATTACAATATTTAGTAGGCCTTACCAGTCAAGGTCCGTCTTTGAAAATCTAATGTTAAAAATATATATTTCAAATTGATAAGAGCAAAAATTTGGCAATTAACTGGATAACCTGCATCCATCATGTCACACAGAGTTCCTCCCCCCTTCAGCAAATGATGGAGCTACCTAGGGGCTACAATGCAACCTGCTGCAATATCAGCAGTAAGCCTGCTATGTGTTGAACACAATACTACGGAATCTAACCTTTCGAACAATTTTCTTAGTAAAGAAAGGCATTTAAATTGGATTGTATACAATACGCAGGGCTTCAGAAGGCTGTACAACATTCGGCATAACCCCTATTCGATATTCGGACTACTTTCTCGCGTGGCCAAATTTGCACTTATATTTTTTCATTAACACAAAATAGAACAGTTTGGAAATTTCTATACCTATATTTGATACAAGGAAAAAGTTAATATTATCAACTATTACTAATTTCTCTGCACTTTTATAAGGTACCCAAGAAAGTTCCGTCGCTTTTTGTGGAGGTCTGTGTTCAATTTTCACTCACACCTTGAGTTGAATGTGAATGGACATAAGGCGAAGGTTTGTTGTTGGTATGGTTATATCCAACATACTACCTGGTTGTGGCAGTTCAGTTACACCGTGAACTTGCGTAAGGACAGAGTGAAAATTGCACTTTCACAGAGCGTCAAAAGGGCGTGTATGCTGAACGAATTGAAACTGGAGTCAAACGCCGCTGCAGCGGGCGAAGATATGTCACGCCTTTATTGAGGGTGTCGTGACTACGCGGACAATGCAGCGGTCGCTTAACAAGTTTAAGGACGGTGACAAAACACACTCGAAGATGCACCACGTGCCGGAAGACCAACATATGTACAAAATAAAGATCTCCAGGCAGCAATTGAAGGGAACAGTGGCTAGACATGTGAGGAACTGGAACTACAATTCAGTGAGAGTGGAGAAACCATTCTGCAGCACCTCCATCAACTTGGGAAACACAACAAGTTGGATCGATGGGTCCCACATGATTTGACTCCCGACGAGAAGGCAACGCGAGCATACACCTTTGCTGTCTTGTCTGAGGAACGAGTCATTTCTGGACAGGGTGTTGACATGTGATGAGAAATAGATCCTGTACGAAGCTCCACGGCGCCGTTATCATTGATTAGCATTACATGAACCGGTTCCAAAACAGCCGAAATCAGAACTGCACCAGAAGAAGGCCCTCCTGTGTGTTTGGTTTACTGCTCGCGGCATCGTGCATCGGGAACTGCTGAAATCTGGTCAGAGCATTAAAGCAACCCTGTACTGTCAGCAGTTGAGCCGTGTTTTAAAAAAATTAAAAATTGTGGAGCCAGCACTTCTGAATCGCAAAGGGGTCCTCCTTTTACAGGACAACACTAAGCCCCACGTGACTAGGATGACCCGGGACATCATTCTAGGCCTTGGATGGGAAACACTATTGCATCCTCCATACTCCCTGGACATTGCACCGTCCGATTATCACCTGATCCATTTCTTCGACAATCACCTTAGAGAACGCCAGTTCAAATCCCTAGTAGAGGTGCAAAATGCACTTGATACCTTCTTCGCTTCACCGCCCACCAAGTTCTACCGGGATTGAATCCATGGCCTTCCAGCATGTTGGCAGAAGATCGTCGATGTTGATGTTGACTATTTTTGATCTTCCAAGTACGTCTTAGGAGACATATCGATGTTCGAAGTTGGTGGGTGAAAAAACGACAGAACTTTCTTGGTTATATTGATATTAGGTTATCTACAGTGATTACAAAAAGTATCTGATATTTTGGTCGGTTTCTCTTACTAGTGTTGTTCAGTGGCTTTGCGCAATCGGTATTGTGAAAAGTTTAATTATCTGTGCCCAGTTGATATCGATAAAACAAGGATTGTCGTCTGGAGGTGTGTCGTTCTCTGAGTGTACCTAATTATCGGATAGTCACTCCCGATGAAAAAATGGATTTATTTCTACAATCGGTCTACACAACGGTTGCAACGTGATCAGCTATTCCTCCACCTGCGGAGAATATTGTTGCTGGTATGTTGATCTATGGTTGAGGTGATCCATCATGTATTTCTCCATCGAAGCGAAACTATCACTACGAATTGTTACAGCGCTGAACTCCATGAAATACACCGACATACATGATGTCCCCTTCCTGCACGACAATGCACGCCAATATGTTGTTCACAGGACTGTTCAGTATGAAACCTTCTTTATATTACCGGTATGTTAACGTTTCTTGTACATATTACTATCTCTTTCACCATTCTGATCACTTTTTGACAGGAAGGAAGTTCTCTGATGACAGAGCCGTGCAACAAGTAGTTGAAAAATTCCTCGCATCTCATCCTGTTATAGAAATCAATTTTTGGCTGAGCGATGAAAAAAGTATGTGGCTACCTAGCCAGATGTTGTAGTTTTAGATTGTTTGGTCTTTGAAAGCGATAAATTTCGGTTGGAAATTTTAATAGTATTGCCAAAATTTATGTTTATGTTTATGTACTGTACTCATATATATAATAAGACATTGGGATAATGTGTGACTAAAAAAAAATTGCATACAGATAGAAATTATATTCATGTAGCATGCATTATCAACATTTTAAACTTAGGAAAAAATAAAAGAAATGTTGCTGACTTAGGTTGCAATTTTAATACTTGGGTTAAGTTCCAATGTTGGTCGTCCGTGTCTGGCAAAATTCTGAAAATTTACAGGGAAGTAATGGATAATTTGTTCGTTTGTGTACTTGATAATATGTAAGGAGAGTGGAAGTTCTGTTTATTTTTCTTTTTAAGAGACAATAAATATGAAACTATTTAGCAAGCAGGGAATTATTTTGGGCAAGGTTAACGCATGGTTAGATTGCAGGAAAGTAACGAGCATTTGTATTCTGAACATGGCTGCAGATGTACAGAGACGCTCCAGTTGGTATCCTTACGCTGAGAAAAACTTACACTCTATTAATTTTAACAAAATGGCCCAAACTTCTCTTACCCTAAGCTAACCCTCCCCTTCCCCTCCCTACTTACTCCTACCTTAAAGCGGACGACCAGCTTCGGAATAAATGCCGATACTTGATCATATATGTAAAGAAAGTATGAACTAAGAAGTTCCAAACTATCAGTTAGATATTTTCGTAAAGACCATTGAGGATTCTTAAGCCTATGAAGAATGGTTCTTTGATACACAGTTATACAAAACACCCTTTTGTCTTTTCCATGATTCATTTTGGTGTATTTGATTAAGTTTAAAGATCTTTTGATGTTACTGGAGGAAGATAAAGGTTTGCTTTTAAGCGATTTAAGTACATTTTGTTTTCCTTTTAAGTTAAAGAATAAATTTAACATAACTATAAAAAAAATTATCTAAGTATTTACACAAAATTCTGCCACCTGTCTTTATAAATGTAATACAATAGATTGTTTTCTGTCGAATAATATATTTTCAAAGTATGCACGTGGATCATCTCTGGTACTAACGAAAAATACGATGACACTTAAGAGGTAAATGACTATTGTGAATGCTTTCTATGTATGTGGTGCGAGATTTTGATCTCTGATGACCTTAGTTCTAGGTATAGTATGAAAACGCGATTAGTATATCGGATCATAGTGCAAGCAACATATAGACTACAGCAGGCACGTAGCCAAGGGGTGGGTCCGGGGGTCCGGACCTCCCGTTCGGAACCAGAAATGAAAAACAAATAAGGATGAAACAAACAGAAATGAGAAAAAAGAATCAGCGTTAAAAATATAAAGCTACAAGTGTTTATTTACTCTTTCTTATGAGGAGCTTTGTGTAGAAGAAACGGGGAGGGGTCAAGCATTCGCTATCAATGTTCACTTCATCTACTATGAATAGCACAGTCACTCGCCGACTCACACGCACAATTTGACAAACTTTGACAATGCTTTCGTCCAGTGCTTAAAGTGAGCCGGTATGAGCCGGTATGAGCCGGTAATGCATCCGAAAGTTCGAAAATCGGCCGGTACGGCATACCTGTAAAAATCACTGATTTAAATTGTAATTTACGTGCAGAAAAGAAAAGATTTTACATATAGAAATGAGTACGACGTTAGCATCGAGTCAACAAATATGTTTGTACTATCAAATACTTCGTTCTGCTGCTTCGAAAGAAGTAACAATTCCCTATTACCCTATTCAATGGCAGAATTTGTGCTCTTGATTTTTTTTAACATTTGGCGAGCAATCCATTACCCCTCAAAAAATTTTAACTACCGTACCACCCGCCTAAAATGTTTAACCTGGATCCTCCTCTGCCATTGATAGGACTCTTCTTTACATTCAAAAGGATTTTTTCACATTGTCTGGACTTTTGTGTTTACAATTACCAGGTTGTACCAAAAGCTCTGCACCATACATGAAGGAAAAAGAAACACGAATATCAGAAACAGACAAACTTTTACTTAGAAAAATACAGGCCATCATGTCCGATGACCTTCAACCATGTTTGGGACAACAGTTCAATTTGATGGCGATATCAGTTGGAAGGTTTAGAATTGAAAAACTCCCGACAGGCAGCATGCACTTCATCATATGAATTGAATAGCCGACCACACAAGAAATGAGAGAGAGAAAGAGAGAAAAGCGAGACAAATAATAATCTGAGGGTGCAACATCTGGACTATAGACAGGTTGAGATAACAACTCAAACACGTCAAGTTCAGCCAAGGTGTTGGTCACATTTAGAGACCGATGACTCAGAGCATTATCAATTTGCAGCAATAAGCTCTTCCTCTTGTTAATGCCGGATATTTCTCTTTCAGAATGGCATACACTCGGCGTAATTGTTCAGAATACAGTTCACTTGTTACAGCACGATCCTCTGGAACAAACTCAAAATGAATTATCCCGTCAATACACCACCAAACACACAGCATGAGGTTTTTTTCTCCATATCTGTCTTGTTTCACATTGTCCAGGGCTTCTTGTCCTCATTTCGCCCACTGTTTACGTGTGTGAGGGTTTTTCAAAAACACCCACTTATCTCCTGTCACAATTCTCCACCAGAAACGAAGATCACGCGGATTTTTTAAAACAAATTCTAGCAAATTCCCACTCCGAGCTGGTCCTGCTCCTCTGTCAGCTCATGAGAACTTTGTCGGGGCAGTTTATTGATGTAATGCATGGCATGCAATCGACGGTTTCCTGTCGATTTGGATGTCCAAACTACTCTTGCTAACACACACGTATTCGATTGTGGTTCAGCGCTCACAGCATCTGGCAGAGGGCCGTTAATACCCATCGGAGATCTACCCTTACGGGGCTTGTCCGCGAGGCTTAAATCACCCGAAGTAAATTTTGTGAACCAACGGGTAGCTGTGGATCGATCCAGTATTCCTTTGTTCTGCTCTGTTCTGCTGTCATTGTTATAAACGACAAAGAACGCCGTACAAAACACTGCATTTCCTTGTCTGTCCGATTTGGGTGATTTTTGGATATGTTGTAGCTGAGAACCCCCTGGCCAATTGTTTATATATAAGGCCAACTCCTTATGTCCAATCCTGTGATCTTCAGAGGTCACCCAAAGTCATACCGTACAAGAAGTATTGCATTTCCTCGTCTGTCCCATTTGGGTGATTTTTGGATATATTTTAGCTGAGGACCCCCGGTCAATTCTTTACATGGAGCCAACTCCCTATCACCAACCTTGTGACCTCCAGAGGTCACCAAAAGTCACATCGTTACGTGGACTATCCTGATTTGCCGTAGCCCAGTATAACACAACTATTTTTTGTATGCCAAGTTTGAACCAATTCTACCAACATCCGTTGTGGGACCTTTGATGATATCTGGAGGGCACAGGGTTGTTCATAGGGAGTTGACCCTATATAAACAATTTCCCGAGAGGTCCTCAGCTACAACATATGCAAAAAATATCCAAATCGGACAGACGAGGAAATGCAATGCTTTTTGTACGGTGTCCTTTCCTTCGCTACAGCTTTTGCAGTTAGACCTTTTTTTCCATAAAAATCGTAGTACAGCTCGAGTTGAAATTTGGTTCTCATGTTGCCCATTTGGCTTTACAGGAACGCTCGCTACACACGCAGTACTTGCCTTCACTTGATCCCACGAACCTGTAGTCTTTGCATGCCCACAGTTTTCACCGGTGGCGCCACCTATCCTTACAAAGTTTTACCTCATGCAAGTCAGTGTGCTGATGCTGCAGGACTTCCGGGACAGTCTGGTTAGAGGTCTGCAAGGGCTCGGGCCTACAAATAATCACTTCGGGCTCGGGCAATGAATTTTTAAATATACAACCATATTTCTCGGGCCTAACTTCGTAAATATACTGTACAACGACATATATTACACCATTCTTTCTGGAGAACTTTCAAAGCACAACTGGAAAATTAAACCTCTAATTGCTGTAAATAAAATTACAATTTTGCTTTAATTATTAAGTTTCTGTAATTCGGGCTTATTTCGGGCTCATTTGATTATCACACAAGCTCTGGCCTAAATGTCAAAACATATTTCGGACTCGGGTCGGGCATCACATTGTAAAATCACAGGCTGGGCCGGACCGGGCCCGGGCTAAAAATTCAGGCCCGTGCAGACCTCTAAGTCTGGTATTAGAAAATGAGTGTTGACCACGAGACAAAACGAAACCAGAAGAAGCTTTTGAAAATGGAAATGAAATTGAAAAAAAAAAAAAAACATTAAATACTATTGGATTACAATACAATATAATACAATGAAATAAAACGGAAAACAATATTCCTTGAATACTAGGATGATGATAATGGGAGTAAAACATTTACATATTAGTCCTCACTCACTCACTCATTCTCTTTCTATAGATTTTCACCTCAAAAATGGTGCAAAAATGTCAGGAGTAGAGATACTTTTTAGGGTTCTGTCAAAATTACTGCTCTAAGTGGTCATATTTGTTCCATACCGTCGCCCCATCTGATGTCACTTTAAGCACTGCTTTCGTCTGTTCGACTCGTTACAGGCGCCCCATCCTCCCGTCATGTCACTCGTTCTCTCTTCTCCGAAACTTGTTTGAGCCAGTTTACATTGCTGTTTTCTTCATGACTTTCTCGCCGTGCATAAGCTCCATGCTTTTTATATTCCCTGCTCTTCTTTCCGAACTTCACTAAAAATGTCACGTTTGTTCGTCCCAATTCTAACTCAGACATTTTCACGTTAGGGACCCCAAGCACCAAACGTGAACGCTCTACCACTGAGCCACCACCTGATCATCACGGCCAAATTGCAAAGTCAAATGAATTGACTTTTGGTATATAGTTAGCCCTTAATCCAAACTGGGATGTTATATCGCTTTTATTATAATACATATCCTAAGGAGGTAGTGGGGATCCGAATTTTTGCGAAAATAATTATATCTCGCAAGCCGTTAAACTTACAGAGCTGAAATTCAGTGTATTAACTCTTTATTGTAAATGAACAGAACGTCCCATAGCATTTTTAAAATTCTTCTTTATGAGGATGGAGGCGGCACTTTCTATATATGCAAAATTGGTAGTGGGTTGGTTTGTAAAAATGATCGAAAACGATCGATATTAGTTGAGAAAAAAATTCAGAAACAAAAAATACAGTGCTCCTCGTCATATATACATTGCTTGCTACTAAAAGGAATGCTGATGCTTATGTTTATTATATGGAACGCATAGGGAATCAAGCCATAAAGTTGTGAGATATAAAATTTGTACTGTAAGCTTAATTACACGGAAATTTCAAGTTTGGACTGTACACATAATTGTATGGAAAATTTTACACTTTTTTCCTTTACGTTGGTGTACTTACCTTGATTTGGGACTTATAAATTTCATTATTTTTTCCACTCAAAATTATCGATAATTCAACAAGGAAATAATTATACTATGATCATTTAATTGAAATTCATCGTAATTTGGCCCATGGCAAACAGCAGTCTGGTAATTGAAGGGGAAAAAGAAGGAAATTCCCATTCACCTCTGAACACTTTCCAGGAACCTCGTTCCCTTTTGCTTTCTAGGAGGGAGGGAACTTGATAATCACATCAAACCTTCATGTGTAATTACAAACATTAAATTTATAAACAAATAAGAAATCATCAGTTTATCAGACTTTAATTAATATTTTATGCACAAAATTCCCTATCGAAGGTATGGTAGATGAAGTTTCTGTTCTCCATGAGTCGACATTGCCAACTGACATGGTTGATATGGAAAAGATGTTGGTGATACTTCTTGCTGAGTATTTCAAAACTGACAGAGAAAATTCGTTATGTACTTAAGTCTAACAAACAGATTGTCGATGAGGAGTTGCAGAAGTTTCTACGTCGGGTAGAAGTATTACCAATTTCCACGTTTACATTCGGGGGATTTCCCCTTATGAATTTACAGATGACTGATATTAGAAATAGACTACGTGCTCAAACGTTGTCTAACTTGTTGTTCATCAATGTTAATGGCACACCGCTAAACAAGCTCAAAGTAGACGAGCTAATTATTTGTTGGCTGAAGGATGGACATCATTCCGCTGCGGATGATTTACCACGAAAAAGATCTGGAGGCCAATAGCAAAGAAACCCGATTTCAGATTTCTTTTAAGGTGGTAAATTACGAGTTATGGAAAATGTATACTTGTATTACTAATGACTTATTTGTGTTATTCAACTTTGTACTTAATTTTTAATAAGTCTCATCTTCGCGTTTTATAAACTAGAAGGTACATTACTTTGAATAAATATTCATAATAACTGCAATTATGCATATTTGTAAATTAAATTGAACGTGATGTTTTAGTGGTTACACAAATTACAATTATGAGCATACTTTATGGAGATGCTCTCACATAATGAACCCGAGCACCTTTATACGCTATAAAAAACTCATTTTTTTAAAAAAAGTCTTTTGTGAGAAAAATACTGTGCACTGAGAAATCATAACCTTATCCATAGTGTTCAGGGGTAGTTTCCTGCTAATAGAATTTTCTTTTGGAATGCGTTGAGAAATTAACACTTGCAAGAATACTCTCCTAGTACAAGTATATTTTAGGCACACTAATTTGCCCCATCTCCAAGTGCTTCAATTTCCACACTGACAAACACTTTACTATTTTATATCGTAAAGGTCAAATCCCCCGTTATTGTAACAGAGTAGTGCTTGAGCGATTGACCGTAGAAATTCAAACTCTGATTAGTGACAATTTCACAGTCTTGTTTTATTACAAGTGTAAACGCTTTAGTCAGTACAGAAGAGGCGGTGGATCGTGTTCAGAGTTGATGACGATGGATTTTGGTGAGTCAGACTAGGTCACAGTGGATGAGACTGGTTCATGGTGGGTGATGGGTCAGAGTGGATCATGGTGGGTGGTGTGTCAGATTGGATCACGGTGAGTGGTGGGTCATGTTGGGGGGTGGGTTATGATGGGTGGTGGGTCAGTGAGTCGTGGGTCAACTTTTCATTGACTCACATCAACTCTGCTAAGGAGACGGATGATTAAGGAAAGTAATTGATTATAAAAAAATCGGTGGGATGAGAATGCAGGGGGAAGCGGAAGCACCCTCAAAAAACTTAGGGACACATGTTGTCCACCACAAAATTATTTGGCCAGGGGCTAATTGTAATATTAAACACTGACACTAACAAGTGTCGCTAACTGAGCTACCAAATGTTAATTATATAGTACTAATTTTTAAAAATATTAATTTTAATTGAATATTACTTAAAAATGTGTGTATACTGGTATCAACTCAAGGTCAATATATACATTTTTAAAAGAGGATAAATTTATTTCACAAAGGGGCAAGAATATTGTGGTCTATAGAATATTCTGACTAGTAAAAGTGCTCTTCAATTTAAAAAATGTTTGAGAAACACTGGTTTAAAGGAAGGAAGAAAATATGTTATTTGTGGTTTAATGTCATTTGAGCTGAAAAATGAACCTAAGCAACACCTTAAAAATGGGATCGAAACTACATGAATCCCTCTGAGAGTAGAACTCGAGTCTTCCGCATCAAAGGATCGTATTGGTACAAGACAAATTTCAGTTTGCAGTGTCTGGGTGCTAAAGGACACTGTTCGACTCCTGTAAATCTAATTTATCTGCTTTTCAACCGACAGTCGTAAGGAAAAAGACTGGGTGAAAGAAAAGATGTATATTTAGTGTTTAAAACTGCCAATAAAGAAAAGAGTGGAGCCAAATTTATTATATCATGATCATTCCATTAGTAGGCAAGCACAGACCAGATTGGCAAATGTTTAAGAATTTGGAATGCCAGCTTAGTGAAACCGAGAACTGCTAACATTGCAGCAATGCCTAAATTCATTCTACGAGCAGATGAAGAAAGTCTGAAAGTCCCGCAAGCACAAAAGCTTGTACGTTGCGTACAAGGTTAGCCTTATACATGACATGTCATGTCGTCCATCAGTGGTATACATAATGTGACAGAAAGGACTTTCATAGTAGACATGCTTCCACTGAATATAGTAACAATTTCGAGTTATATTTTAGTTTTGCTTAAAGTATGCCTATTTTCCATGTTTTTAGTACCTGAACATCCAGTTTCTACAGATGTATACAGCTCTGTCGTGCATTGTGTATTACAGAGATAAGGAATGCTCTTCTCATTTGTATAGGAACTTGTGTGACATTTTATGTACGTTTGTACTTTTACAGCGATTACTACTGATGAAGATTTATAGAAACAACTAAAATCAATTTTATGTTTATTTGTATAGAATGACAACATATTAGGCCTACCCCAGTATTTTTAGGATGAACCTTTCACCTTATCAAATTCTACAGACCTCACAATTCATTACACTCACGCCACGCACTTTATGCCCACCCTATACAATGTATTTACGTTCTTAAATCATAAAGTACCATCAACTTCTTGTTTCACTTAGATGAAGGAGTACCATTGTGGGTACCGTTGACTAGATCACTGTGGTTCAAATTATAGTGATGATTCGTTTCGAAAACCAAATTCACCACAGAGACGGCTCGTGAGGGAAGTCACAGTGGTAAACATTACAGTTTCTTGGTTCCCAACTAAAAGAAGATAACGTTGGTAATGTACTAACTGTAGTATACAACAACAAGTACAGTAGATAATTCTTCTTTCTTTTATTTGGATCGATAAAACTAATTTTTATCAGTGTGATTTCCAACAACACAAGTCGTCTTTGCAACAATTCTCAAATTTAGAGACCCTCTATACGTATATAGGTCCATATATCATTGTATTTTAGTTCATATGGCTATTTTTCAATACCTTTATTTATATATACCTTACTTACACAAAAATGAGTCAAAAGGACTTTACCACCCCTTATAAAATAAAAGCGAATGTAGATCGCCGGAATTGGTAATTGTAGTGACACACGTTAAAACCAGGCGAATCTTAGAATGCGTGTCATTGAACGGCCGCCATCTTCTGTCCACCGTTTTGAATCTTGCATAAAAAGTTTAAATAGAAAGGGCTGCTTGTGATATATGAATGAAGGCTAAAATTTTAATAAAAACTCAATGGTGTAATCAGATTTAAGGTAACGGTAATAACTTTGTAGTTATAATTACATGAAACTTAGATTACCTCTTATAGAATCAGTTCAATCTACTGGCTGTGTCGTGCCATGCATGTTTGCAGACGTATTTCTACTCTATATGAATATGGAGCAATGTCTCAAGTGTGATTTGTATGTATGCATCCTGTATCCAGTGCTACAAATTATCCAGTTCCCTAATTTTTTTTGACATATACCATTGCCTTTAGGTGTCCCCACAGGTAAAAGTTCAATGGTGATAAATCAGGTGATCTGGTAGGCCATTCTACTGGCCCACGTCGACCAATCCAGTCTAGTGGTTACCAATGTGAGTAGTCGAGTAATTTTAGGCGTTAGGTTGACAATTGTGAGGGTAAATTCATTGAGGGTTCAAGTATATCTGAAGAGCATTGTCCTCGAAGTTACTGTATTCGTTTTTCTATTATATTGGGTTTAACTAAGAATATTGAATAAGTTCAATGGGCTCTTAAGAATAAAGTGTCTAGTGTGTGCATCTTTGGTGCACAGGACCCCTGGTTCGATTGCTGGTGAGTGATGATTGAAATTTCAAAGCATTGTGTTGTTCTCGGTTCCATATTAAACTGTAGGCCATCATCACGTATAGCTCCGATCCTGAAAAGTGGTACTAAACTTCAAGATACAACTAGTTTGTAGCAACTGGTTCCTTTATAAGTCGTCTTTAGTGCTTCTATTTTCATGTAATTCTTGAAGGGAGCAATATTCATTTGCTAAAACTGTCCAAATGGATTTATAAATGAGTTATTTAAAAAAAAAAACATAAAATAATAAGCTAATCGAGGAAACTTATACCTAATTAAAAGAACTGATAAACGTAGGGGAAGATGGGGCAAGGTGATACAATTCTTGTCTTTTTATAATCACGTGGTGAAAGTACTATTCAACGCAAGTCGCAGCTTGTTATACCGAGAGAAAGGTTTGTATTTGGAGTAAAAATGAACAAAGTGATATTGAATTTCCCTCAGTGGTTACCGAGAAATATTTCATTTTAATGACTAGGTTAAAAATATCATCTTGCCCCACATACCGCGGCAAGATGATATTAATACTGGGGCAAGTTGATACAATATTAACGCTTTCCTTATATAGTCTATAAATAACGTAAAATTTTGTAATCTAAAGGTACAAATATCGAACATTTTAAATTATATTAGCGATAACCACAAATATTATACTGAGAGATCTCAACGATGCAGATATAAAAAAAAAACGAGGTCAATATTGCATTTACAATTTGAAACTAGAAAACTTGAAAAGGATTAGTCTACTCACAGTTCATATTCAAATTATTCTTTTAATCTATTAAATTTAAAATAAAACTGTTTTCACGTATTCTTCGTTCGCTAATAATAATCACCAAGGAATCGAGAATAAAGAAAAGAAGGTGTTTGAAGGATGAAGAAGACACAGGGGAAGACGAAGACTATGGCTATGATGCTCTCTGAATGTTACGATCCGCCTTATTGATGAAAATCCATTGTAATTTTTAAACATATTTAATTTCGCAAAATTGCATTTTTGGACATTCATGTATCCCGTTTTCTCACAAACTATGAATGCTGAAGTAGCCAAATTTTGCACAAATCTTACGTATATGTACCTCTGTTTACTGAGCTAGAATTACAGCATAGTTCCTTTATCTCTCTTAATTATTCTTTGGTGAATATAAAAAACCATATCAAGATTCGTCGATTTAAAAAAAAATAATCATTAGCTTTGTATCTAACCTAGAAAAATAATTCTAGTTCGATAGCATTACCAGATAAGGTAGGGTGCGTGATATAAAAATTAAACGAATTCCTTCAGTAGTTTCTAAGAAAAAGGTGCAAACCCTGTAAGAGCTGTGCTAAAAATTTGAACCCATGAAATATGTGTAAAAAACAAGATACAGGGAGAAAAATTAACACAGAGATGCTGAACTTCTATACACATCTACCAATCACAAATTAAACTTCTGCTAGCAATAGCAAACCGTGGGTTGGCAAATTTCTCATAAGCGGCCAAAACACGGATATTCCCTCTTAATATATGGCCAAACATGTCCGTATAATATGGCCGAGGGTGTGAACTATGTCACCTTTTAAATACTGCAAACCTTAGCATCCTGGAGATAAATTACTGGAAAGAGGAAACCCGAATACAATTTTGTTGTGAAGTGACTTGATATTAGACCGAAGTGAGTTTATGTTCGTTTCAATTACAGTGTCAAACGGCTTTCTTGCGACTGAGTCAATCAATTTTCCATTTCTTTGCAGGTATTTAAAAAGAAATCACATTTATTTTTACTAAAGTAGATATGAATAACACTGCTAATAAAAGTACTGTATCCTAGTCATTTTGCAAAGAAGAACACGTAGAATAACATCTAAAATTTATGATGAAACTTGAAGATATCTAGTTATTCTTCTTACAGAATTTGTTAGACTTACTAAATTAAAATTTCCTAGAAAAATCCCTCCCTGCATAGAATTTCTGGTCTCGAAAGATTAGGCAGAACGGGAATTCCCGTTCCGCCTGAAGATAAGATCATATAAAATATTTTCTTCAAAGTGCTCAAGGACCTTTAGGCAGAATGGGAATTAGACAGAAGATGAAGACACCTTATTGAGTTAAAGCAAACACACATATATTTCAATTCCTTTCACATATTTTTCTTTCTTATGCAGGTATGCAGGTAAGAAAGCGCAGCACTTGTGGTATCGACATTTGCGGTACTTCGAGTATCGACATTTGTGGTATTGGAACGTTTGCAGTACTATCCAAAATACTCTCCAAGCTGAGAGAGGATATTTTCGGGTGTTCAGTTGGAGAACAGGCACACAGTATGAACTGCTATAAAAAGACCCAAGTTTTAGCACATTGGTGTAGCCAGCAAGTTGTTCTAGGGGAGAATAACGTGACTTTCAGGGGACCGGGGCTTCTTGCATACTAAAAGCAGGTTTTAAAAAATCTTTCAGAATATAAACCATTATTAACTCACCATACATACATACAAACCTTTCTCACAGCACCTAAGAACATGTAAATGCAAATATAAGGGTCAATTACACAGAAAACGGAAAGAACAATTACTAGGATATATGGTAAACATACCTGAAAGATATAAAGAAATTCTTGTTTTTGATTGGTTAAAATTGGAAAATGTAAATAAATTCTTATCTCTGATTGGTCGAACACCTGACTTTAATATTTAAAGGGAACTTTTACAAATATATATATATATAGTTTTGTTTTAAAGTTTTCTTAACAATTTTAGAATAACTATTTGACACTGGTTACTCAGAGTTGAAATATAACAGTCTTCGTTCTTCAGTTTTAACATTTTGAGATATTTGTAATTACTCGTAAGTACTACAAAATTATCTGAAGGACAACTTGCTAGCGCAGTGATTTGTCACAACAGTTGTCCATTGTTATGAGCATAGGGACTTTTGTTTAGATCTAGCTCGAAATAAGTATAAGATATGAAGTCAAAATCAACTTTCAATGAATTACTGATTTCTTTTTCTGGTTTATAATAGAGTTCACTTAATACATTAGTAGATAGCTTTTCTTCTGGAACAAACAAAACATCTCTCCAACTTTTGAATGTGTACCATTTTACTCAAGAGTTTCTTGACATTTTTCGAGGCTACATATTTAGTTAATACGTTTTCTATTCTTTTGTCCATCTTATATACTGATGTCGTCTACGTTTGCCTTCAATGTTTAAAGTTCTGCTTTCATATAGGTAATCGTTGTACACAGTCTCACGTTTTAGATACTTCACCAAACAGTACACATTAGAAGTTGATTTACCAATTGAAATGAGTCTGTGATTTCACCGTTTAACATTAATCGTTCTGTGCTGCTGATTCGAGCAGTTGCACACGGAGACGTCAATACTGGAAGTGTTTAATTACAGTTCTACAAAATAATCTAAAAACCTCTCAAGTTTTTCGTGATGCGGTGCATCTTCCATAATGGAAAGCCACCAAACATTGACATAATCTACAAGGAGAAATGCTAGAGCAGAACACATAGTCTCACGTCTGGAGCTGAATTACAGTCATTTGTGAATCCTAATTCCTGAACCTTACTCCATAACCACTGACTAAAATGGAATTACACCCAGTAATTTGCGTTGCCGGGAACAATGTTCTTAGAGATGTTATCGCAGCTTGATCGAAATCCGATTCGGATTCCAATCATTTATATTAGCTTACCCTAAACTGAAAAATCTCTGATATTTCTTACTATCTTTTGCTGGTAAGAGGCCGAAGATCAAATGGACAATGTTTACTTCCTCCAAGTAATCTGCGATGCCTGCTTGTGTTGTCTATAATTTAACAAAATGCTGAGCACAACACTTAAATGTTTCGTCCATAAAAAAAAGTAGCGTGCTCACTGTACACTGTCTTCCCTTCGCAGCGCAAAATATTAGCATTCTTCCTTCCTCTGTGGTGTCATCTGAATGCAGTTAGTTTGTCTCATCATCAGTCGTCAGAATATACACATATTTAACAGTGTGTACCGCAAAAGTCCCACTGTCTCAAGGAAAGTTTTGAATTGTACCGCAAATGCTCCAGAAAAAAAATGTTTTCTCATTGCACCGCAAATGTCCTGTACCGCAAATGTCCCGATACCCGCAGCAAATACCAAGCTAATCCTGTCACTCATAACCTTCATCTACTTAAACTATACGTTTTAAATTATTAATACCACTCAGGGATGTTAATGGCAGCAAATCAATCTACATATCTGGTATTATAACATTTGAAAGAATAAAACGAGAAGATAGTAATAATCACTTTAGCTATATATTATCATTAAAATGAAGTTGAAAATGAGAAGATAAAAATCAAGCGGTTACAAAAAAAAAAAAAAAAAAAAGTATTATCAGAAAAGAAACGTGTTGCAATCAAAATATTCCACTAAAACGGTTTAGAATAAGATCTTTTTTCACACTGTTCAATAGGAACTTTGAAAATAAAATGGAACATCTTTACTATAAAGTAGAGATGCAAAAAAGCCGGCTTTTTTGAATCGATAGTTTTTTTCACATAAAAAGCCGGCTTTTTTGGAAAAAAACCGAGAATTTTGGAAATTTTGGCTTTTTTCATTTTCATGATTTTTCTATCCAAATAGCTTTCTTATAGTATATTCTATATTTAGATAAGATTTCCACGACCTGAATGCCATATTTAGCTCTGTAATTCACCATCAAGATGGATGGAGCACATATTTTACGAATTAAAGCTAACATGAAGAATTGAGGGCAATTTTACAGGTTATTTAACTTTATTTTAACTTTTGAGTTATCGACATTTTTTCCCTCTCTAGGTCATTTTAGTTTGTCATCCGTGTTTCATTTCTAAGAGCTTAGTACTCCAGCTTCTAGCACGAAAGTTAAACTTACGTTTTTCTATATATCCGTCAAAGCATACGTTTTTCAATATGTCCGTCAAACCGTATTTCCACATTTCTGTTATACTGTAGTTGTGCAATGATTTAGCAATAATTTTCCAGATACAACCTTGAATACCAATTTATACAAATAATCAATAGCGGATTTAGAAAAGTACTTTGGGAGGGGTTTCTCTGATTGTTTCGTTTTCTAAAAAGTCCTAATTTTATTTGGGAGCAGCTTGAAGTTTATGAGTACAGGCATAACTAATATTTCGTTACGTTTATATGTTTAGCAATAATCTTCCGGATACAACCTTGAAGATCATTTTATACTGAGAATCAGTGGCGAATTTAAAAAAGTGTTTTGGGAGGGGTTTTCTTACTATTAATGTTTAGTTTTTCTAAACATTCGTAATTTTTATTTGACGGGAGCTTAAAGTTTATGAATAAAGGCATAACTAATAGATATTTCGTTCGTTTTAGACATTCCACAACTTTGGAGAACAGGCTTTAGTCCGAAAGACCGATCCTCTAACCTTCGCAAAACCGTCACTGCTGGTAATTAGTAATAATAACGATTTAAAAACAATAAGAAAGGAAGTCGGCCAACTCCTACACTCCTAGTCGGCCAGTACACGCACTATTTCTACATTCTCAGATGGAATGAAGGAAGGCTTTGTCAGAATGGTCGAATGCTGGGTTGAATCCCGGACTTCCCGATAGAAGCGCAAAAGCCAACCACTCAGTCACGTTTGTTGTGCAGTTGTATTTAGCTTAACTTAAATATATTCCGTAGTCTTTTTTTTTTTTTTTTGTTCCGTAATGATATGTTGAATCCCTCTAGTTAAAAATTCAGAAAACTTGAGGACTGGGTAAACCGTGATGGTGGTCAAGGGCGCCCATGTTGTGGTTTCCAAGGAGGGGCAAGTATAAGCGACGTTTCAAAAATAGTTTCAAATTTTGCTGTAACTAATGTAAAAATCCTATTGGATTTTCAATATTCTGAAGTACATTTTCCTCTAGGGGGGGGAAGCAAGCGCCCCCTTAACCCCCCTGATGGGCGCCCTTGATGGTGGTTATAAAAAACTTGACTGTAGAATTTCAAGAATATACAGAACCATGTGCAGCCTTTAATTGTACCATACAAATCTAAGTATTTCTCTTATGTTTTATTTTAATTTTATTTTGTTTCAAAAAGAGGGTATGGAATATTTTGAAGTAAAAATACTACATACAATTTTGCTAGTTATTTGTGTATTTTTTGAAAGAAGTTTTTACTCTTAGGGTTGGCTCGTTTACACCAGCTGTTTTTTATTAAATAACTGGTTTAAACTAAAAAAAATTAAAAGAACAAAAATGCGAATCGTGTGAACTTCATGGTGACGTTTCACATGTCAAACCATCTGCATTAGTCTTATTTCCTTTTCACCTTTTAATCAAGGTGTCCCATGTTCAATTCTCGGTCGAACCACAACCCTTCTTTCATGTGTAAACCAAGTACTCTTTCGGATGTCACTTTAAGCGAAAGTCTTCTCCTTGATAACCTCGGTATTACGTAAGGATGTTAAGCCTAAACATACAAAACGAAACCAAATTATATATTTCTGCATGCCTGTTGTTTTATAAAGAAGCGAAGGTTGCTTAAATATATTGATTAAAATTGGTAAAATTTATCGATTGCCTACTTAGCTTCCAACATTAGCTTGGATTGGACTTTCAATGATACCTATATACTAAATTTGTAATTTAATACCTCAGTTTTAGAAAAATAAACACACTGCTGAACAAGACTGCACTTATTTAATATAAAAACACATTTACACGTGACGTTTCGATCTTCTATCCAAGATCCTCATCAGACGTACACTCACGTCTGATGAGGATCTTGGATAGAAGATCGAAACGTCACGTGTAAATGTGTTTTTATATTAAATAAGTGCAGTCTTGTTCAGCAGTGTGTTTATTTTTCTGATTTTATTCGTAAGACGTTGACTATGATTGTGTGTCACTCAGTTTTAGCGTACTGATTATAATACGTTGACCTTTAAATTTTACATGCAAATTAAATTTTACAGGATTTTCCCGTTATTGTTTTACATTTAAAAGAATGACGGGATTTTCCCGATGGCTAGGGCGGGAGTTTCTCAATTTAAGAAATTTACTGACCAACTTTTTTAAGCTTATGGGACCTCTTCCAGCATAACCCCGTTGTTGAATAATAACACCAAGGCGAAACAAACTTATTTCTGTGAATATGTAATATAAATACATAAAGCAAAATATCTAAATCAAAAAACCTGGTTTAAACCCCAAAAAAGCCTGGTTTAAACTGCCCCCCCAAAACGGGTTTTTGGCATTTTCAGAAACAACCATGGTTCTTGCCAACTCTGCTTACTTTTGTATATAGGAGGTTAAAATGTGTTTATTATATACATTGGTTAATCCTTTGGAATTCATAATGTAAAAATGTTGAAGTAAAATTGTTTAAAATATCTTTTCGAAATTCATGGTTTACTTTCGAGGTTTTATATTATTATCGGCATCAACCACTAATTAAATGACTTTCTGTGTTATAGAGAAGCGAAACAAAGTCTGCTTTATCGATTTAAAGCAGAATTTTGAAAAAAGCCCAAAATTTCCCAAGCAAAAAAGCAAAGCAGAAAAAACCGAGTTTTTTTTCCAAAAAAGCCGGTTTTTTTCCGAGCCCTTGCATCTCTACTATAAAGATAACCAAAAAAGTTCTGTTGTCTTTTCACCCACTACCTTCGAACTCTATATATCACCTAAAGACGTACCTGGAAGATAAAACATTGTACCCATCAGCATCAACGATCTTCTGCCAACGTTCTGGAAGGCCGTGGGTTGCATCACGGTAGAATTTGGTGGGCCGTGAAGCGAAGGAGGGATCAAGTGCATTTTGCACCTCTACTACGGATTTGAACTGATGTCTTCTAAGAGGATTGCCCAAGGAATGTAACAGGTCAAAATCGGACAGTGCAGTGTCCAGGGAGTATGGCGGATGCTAATGTTTCCCATCCAAGGCGTAGAATGGTGTTCTGGATTATCCTAGAAACGTGGGGCTTATCGTTGTCCTGTAACAGGAGGGTCCCTTTGCGATTCAGATGTGGTGGCTCCAGGGTTTTGAGCTTTTCTTGAACACGGCTCAACTACTGACAGAACACAGTTGCATTGATGCTCTGACTAGCTGGTAGCTGTTCCCGATGCACGATGCCGCAAGCAGTCTACCAAACACACAGAAGCTTCGCACAGGACCCACTTCTCATCAGATGTCAACACTCTATCTAGAAATGACCCCTTTTTCAGTCGACACAGCAAAGTATCATAGATGTCTGCTCGTGTCGCCTTCTCGTCCGGAGTCAAGTCATGTGGGACCCATCGACCCAACTTGTAGTGCTTCCCAAGTTGATAGAGGTGCTGCCGAATGGTTTCTTCACTCACACTGAATTGTAGTCCCAGTTTCTAATATGTCGGGCCACTGTTCATCTCAATTGCTGCCTGAAGACCTTCATTTTGTACATGTGTTGGTCTTCCAGCCCGCCAAGCGAAAAAGGTATTAAATACATTTTGCACCTCTACTAGGGATTTGAACTGGTGTCCTCTAAGGTGATTGCCCAAGGAATGGAACACGTGATAATCGGACGTGGTGCGTCTTCGAGTTTTTCGTTACCGTCCATAAACTTGTGAAGTCACCGCTACACTCCGAATAGTCACAACACCCTCGTCAAAGGCCTGGCATATTTTCCGCCCTGCTGCAGCATCGGTTTGACCCCAGTTTGAATTCGTAAAGCATAAACGCCCTTATGACGGTCTGTGGAGCTCCTTGTTCACTCTGTCCTCACGCATGTTCACAGTGTACAACCAGGTAGTATGTTGGATATACCCACAGCAACAACTGACCTTCACCTTCTCTCCATTAGCATTCAATTCCCAGTGCGAGGACCAAATAAACACAGACCTCAAAAAAAAGCGACAGAACTTTCTTAGTTACCTTTTATTTTCAGTATTGAGGTTAGAATAAACTGGAAAAACTACACAATTTCCAGGAAGTACGTTTGAGAGCAAATTTAAAAATCTACACTATTTTCCAGTAAGAACGTTTGAGAGCTATACATTATTCGGCGTAAGCTCTAAACTGCGATAAACAAAGCTACGTGAAACTAAATCTCGCTGATTTGCTGTTGTTCTACCGACGCTTGTACTCCTCCGCAAAATAGTTCATGTGATTGCATTATTACTTTTACTATGAAGCTTCATATAAAACTGCTATATTATTATACATGACAAAAATATAATACGGATTATCTAATAATACTGCAATCGAGTGTGGCTAATGAAACAATAGAAATAAACGCTACGCATGCGCAGTAATTATGGCGCCAACTCAACTGTGGACGGGTGTTCTGCTTTTAAAGTCTGAAAGATGACTGGCATGAATCCCAGTTCCGCGAGTGTTGTGGTGAAACACCAACAAGGCAAACATTTACTCACTAAGCAAGAATTGTTCACGAGGGAAATTCAAATACTTTTTTTTTTTATCTTTCGAGTTTCTTTTCTTTCTTTTCTGCTGCTGCTGTAAGTATCTGGACAACACGAGACAGTATTGTCAAATTGCACGTGTATAATTTGTTCCTCCCCGTGGGGAGTGGGAGTGATACATCACTAGCCAATCGTATTTGTGATAAGCGGAAGGATACAAATATTTTGTTTATCGGAGTTTAGAGTTTACGCCGAATAATGTATAATTGGAAAAGTTACACAATATCCAGTAAGGAATTTTGTTATTTTTAACGAGAACTTTAAGAGTAAACTGGAAGATCGACAAATTATTTTCAATGAGAACATTTAGGAGTAAACTGGAAGATCTACAAATTATTTTGAGTAGGAACATTTAAGAATAAAGTGGAAAGATCAAAAAAAATATTTTGACTAAGAACATTTAAGAATAAAGTGGAAAGATCTATAAAATGATTTTGAGCAAGAACATTTAAGAATAAAGTGGAAAGATCTATAAAATTATTTTGAGTAAGAACATTTAAGAATAAAGTGGAAAGATCTACAAAATGATTTTCAGAAGGACGTTTAAGAATAAAGTGGCAAGATCTACAAATGATCTTCAGTAAGGACGTTTAAATGTGTACTGGAAGATGTGAAAATTACTTTCACTAAGAACAGTTAATAGTAAACTGGAAGATCTACAAATTATTTCCAGTAGGAATATTTAACAGTAAACTGTAAAATCTGCCCGCGAGGTTCCGTCAACGAACCTTTGTAGTTATTGAACGATGTCTTAATGGTGTGGAGTTTCGTGGAGATAAGATAAAAGCAATTCCTACAAAAAAAAAAAAAAAAAAAAAAAAGAAAGAAAGAAAAGAAAAAGAAAGATAGAAAGAAAGAAAAAAAGAAAAAATCATCTTATACATAAATCGATGATCATATAAGTTAGTTAATGCAGAACCATTTATTACCGAAACTTTTTCGTGTACTTTGTATAAAAAGTCACAAATATATGATGTAATTTATAGATATGATTCGAATAATTAACTTGGGTATTTTTCATAAAACTGTTTCTTTTAATTTTAATTTTTGAATGTATGCATCTGATATTTAATCCTAAAGAAATTCGAAATCAGCCCAATTCTTAGTTCTGTAATATTAGGAGAGAACCACAGTAACTCCATCAGCAAACGGCAGTTTTTTTTTTTTTTTTTTTATTTGGTCGCTGTGGACTGAAGTTTTTGTCGACTGGAGTTTTTGGACTGAGTGTTCCATCTGGTGCTGGATAAGAGAAGGTAAGGAAGAACAACAGTACTTGTTCGAAAAGACAAATTTGCATAGTAGTATGTAAATAGTAAGACTGTTTCGGCCACATGGCGCTGTTTTAGTTGACAGTATATATATTCCAATGGATCTTTCTTCCTAATGTCGGATACGAAGGACTGAATAATATCAGATATCCGATATTAGGATCATTTACAACAAAATATCTCCTATTGGTTCAGATGTCCCGGAGAAAGAAGTGGAACAAACAGTCAATTCTGCAAAGTGTTCAGGCTGTGAAAAATCATGAATTGGGTTATCTGAAAACAGCGAAAACATTCAACGTTCCTCGCTTTACACTTCGAAAATTATGAAAGATACGAGGGTAAGTCAACTGAAAACCATAAAAGTAGAAATAAAAATCCGCATCTGGCGCCAGTGAGCTGTAAGTTGGCATGCCTGTTTACGATAGTATGCCGGATGTCTCCTAGGTGGCAGCAGCCGGCAGATGCACAAACACCAGCGCAACAACAGTTCCAAAATGGCAGCCCCACTAGCCACATGCACCAGCGAGGAGCAGCGTTCTGTGATTCGGTTTTTGCGAAGTGAAGGTGTGAAACCGATTGACATTTTTAGTCATGAATCGGCACATCATATTGTGAATGATGTTCTCCAGTTTCATAAGGTGTCTGCAAGATGGTTGCCCCGACAACTGACGCCTGAACTGAAACAGCGACGTGTTGATGCGTGCGAAGACCTTTTGTGGCGTGCTGAACGTGACGGTAATGCCTTCCTGTCACGAATCGTCACTGGTGACGAAACATGGGTGGATTACCATCAGCCTGAAACAAAGCGAGCGAGCAAGGAGTGGCGGCAGGAAGTTCCACTCCGATGAAGAGGTACGCAACGCGGTGCACGAGTGGTTGCGCCGTCGCCCAAAAGACTTTTTTTCTGCAGGTATTCAGGCTCTTCCGAAGCGCTGGCGGACTTGCATTGAACGAGGAGGGGACTATGTTGAAAAGTGATTTACTTCTGTACCCTGTGTGACCAATAATAATAAATAAATAAATAATTCGTTTTGTTCGGAATGAAGCAGTGTTTTCAACTGTACCAGTAAAATTTCTCTAATATCTAAGGCAATAAAATTCCCAACCAAAGTGGGAAAAGGGAATACTATTAAAAATTCCTGTTTCTCACCTCCGGTACACGACACGGAAATGCGAATGTTACCCAAAAAATTGCTTCATTATGAACAAAACGAGGTATGAACAATGATCATGGGGTAAATAATCGTGGTGCTAAAATTCAGTTACTATATTTTTTCCTAATAACTACTAATCTATTGTTTTTCAATAAGCTCCAGTGTCAAGAATCTTTATCGTAGGATCATAATTCGTACCTCATTGTGTTCGTAATAAAACAATGTTTCCAACTGTACCACTAAAATTTCCCTATTATGTACCAGAAGTGGAAAAATCCCGCTCAAATAGGAAACAGAGATTTTTTGTGAGGAAAAACTCACTTTTACGGGAATTTATTTCCCTAGGTACATGCTAACGCCACGTGAGTGGTACAGTTTGAAACGTTGGTTCATTACAAACAAAATTAAGTACGAATCATGATTTTACAATGAACACTCTTGCAGAGCTTATTGAATAATAATACATTAGTAATTATTACCCAAAAATGGGGAGGGAAATTTAGTAAATCAGCTCTAGGACCAAGACTATTTATTCTAGGATTATGGTTTGTACCTAATGAAGCTGTTCGTAATGAAGCTGCATTTTCAATCGTACAACTTGCATGTCCCTATCATGTACCTGCAGGGAGGAATTCCCGCCCAAAATGGATAAACAAGTAGCGGGAAATTCAAAAGTTCAAAAATTCTCTTTTTCGGAAATTTATCTCCTTAGGGACATAGTTATATCGTTGGAAACGTTTCATCATTACAAACAAAATGAGGTACAAAACATAATCCTATGACAAGTAGGGATGACACTGTAGCTACTTTATTAACACATTGACTAAAAATGTGTATTAGGGAAGTAAATCCAGACTTTTTTTTTTAATCTCTATTTACCCTACGACCATGGTTTGTACCTCGTTTTGTTCGGAATGATGCTAGGTTTTAAACGGTATCAGTCACATGTCCTTATCATGTACCTGAGAGGAGGAATTCCAGAAAAAGGAAAAACTCCTGAAAAATCTCCTTCCTTCCACTTTGGGTGGGATATTCCCACTTCTAGTATATAATAGGGAAATTTGAGTGGTATAGTTGGAAACATTTCTTCATCACAAACACAACGGGGTGCGGACCATCATCGTAGGATTAATAGCGATGTGTCAGGATTTTTTTTTAAAAAAAAAATCTCTAAAATTTACCCATTTAGTTTTTCTTTTGTCCATGTTTGTGACGTCACTGCCCTCAGGCATCGCACGCGTGACTGCAAAGTGACCATGAAACATATTCTTTGATGCTTTCCCACCTGAATGAATGCAAAAAACCCCGGTGTGAAAAGCTTTACTAGATATTTATAAAGCAAATTCCGAAAGTCGACGCCATGGTACAGATCTGTACCAGAAGTTCCCAAAGGGTTAACAAAGCAATGAAGGCGCGGTTACTTATGTCATACTTACAATTCCGTATTATGCGATCTCGGGTAAACTCGGTCCTTTCGCTACAGCCACATCTACACATTACTATTTTACTTGTGGTGTTGAATACTCACACCATCGATTACGTCATACTCTCTGGGTGTTTGCGTTCGTCACGAAATCTTGCTGCCCTATGGGTGTCTATTTAATTATGTCAGTGTATCTATGAGTAGATTTTTTAAATAACAGAAACACTTTAAGAAAATAGAATTTACCTAATTGAATTCGGCGTTTGATCACCTTTATTTTCTATTCAACGCTGGATTGCAGCATATACTAATAGCCATCTTATAACCATTTAACACTATAAAGACTCATATATATAAGGAAATATTAAGGCACTGATACTAATATTTACAGTGTTAACACTATAAACATATCGATTTAATCTGATTTTGCTCAAATTATTTTTCTGATCATTTGTATTTATTATCTACTAGCTGAATATACCCATTCTTCGCATGGGGGCTGTATTTGGAAGTCATTGTCTGTGGGAGTATCACCATTCATTTCAACGACCGCGAAAACTATGGATTTGACACTAATATTGGCCATTATGGGCTATTTTTACATGTCTCGGCCCACATACCATGGTAGCTGAATTTGAAAGTCATCGTTAATGGAAGTGTCACCATTGGTTCCAGCGTCCGCGAAAACTATGGATTTGACACGAATATTGGTCATTTTGGATTACTTTTACATTTCTCGGTAAACGCTCCCCTGAGACCTCCTGGTTCGAATTTTGACAAAAACGCTTCGCCTTGGTCTGGGATCTGGGCCAAGGTATCCGTGACCAAAATTTGGTAACTCCCGGACAACTTGTCTGGTCCCCAGTCCGGTGTGGCGCGCACGAAATACCGGGGTCCCAATTTTTACCCCCTCATAAATCATAGTTGTAAAATGTCAAAACATACTGTGTTAAAACAGCAGATGGCTTTTTCAAACGAAGGTTTTTGAGGTACAAGTTTTGCAGTCATACATGGTTGCCAGTGCACGGACTGCAGAGAGGAGTTTGTCCAACGATAGAATATTTCTGTACCCCCAATAAAATAAGGAAAAGGCACGGAGCAATAAAACTACCACACGTCTTGACCACAAATTTAGGAGAGGAAAAATTGGCACGCGACACATTGAGTGACAGGTAATAAACCAACCACTCAATGCGGAGAATCGGTCTCTTGAAAAATCTTCTATATTAATCAATACATTTTACTTTTTGTAAAATATTAATACTTTCACAAGATAAATAAAACTGTCACTGTTCATTGGATTAGTCATAAACATACATACATATATATATATATATATATATATATATATATATATATATATATATATATATATATATACAGTGGCGGATCCAGGATATAATCAAGGGAGGGGCTAAACTATAGTTTGCACTTTTATCCAGTGTAAAGCAGGATTGAAGCCCATTTTATCCAGTGTACACTTGAACGTCCACTTTATATATTTTTTAAAAAATGATCAGTGTTGACAAATTATGTTCCAGACTGCAAATATTATCTTTGTATATATTAAAATTAAGTTACTTGAAATGAAATTTATTAGTTTAATCAGGAATGTCATTTATTTATTTATGCCCCCTAAGTCTGAGGGGTATAATGAAATACTAATGGAAAACGTTCATTAGTAGATAACATTACTCCAGAAATGTTACTCCAGAATATGTTTCAATTAAATTAAATTTCTTTAGTCATTACGCAACACCAAGGTTATGAAGGACGAAACGTGGGCCTTGAACAGCCACCGGCGGGTGTACAGACAATCATATAAGATCAACTTTCTCAGAATAAGTATTTTCCACCACACGGTCTCACTTTCCAGAGAGTCGGATTAGAGGATCACGCAACTGTCCTGACATGACCAACTCAAATAATCTAAATTAAAAATATATCGAGTACTTAAGTCTTCCAAACATAAATAAATTAATAACCTACCCATTCTTTCTCAGTTTTATAAGTTTCTGTCGAAGGGGCATATATATCTGATATCTCGCTTATTGTTTAAGAACAGCGAGACAAAACTTTTTCCTATATAAATTTTCTTTTCGTCTTTATCTTTTCAATGATATATCAAATTACATACTTTATCATGTAAGATTTTCGGATAGCCACAGCAATAGGTTACACGGTGACACAAGCAGAGCACTCCATGAAAATATTGTTTTCAAAAAGATTGGAGACATCATCAAAAGGTTCTGTTGTTTTTCCTGCTCGCAATAATTTTTTCTTGAAAATGGTTTGTCCTGGAACAGAGTTGTAGAAATATGTGGTGATGCAGCTCCAGCGATGTTAGCTTCGCAGTCTGGATTTATAAAGCTGGCAAAGAACAAAAATTCTACAGTTATGGGTTTGCACTACTTAATTCACACACCTTAATTAATGCCTTAGTAAAAAAAAAAAAAAAAAAAAAAAAAAAAAAAAAAAAAAACTTTTTCAGAAAACCTGAAGCAGGCATTACCACTGGCTATTAAAGTTGTTAATTTTGTCAAGTCAAGTGCTCTGAATACTCGCCTTTTTGAGATTTTGTGCTGTATCCATATTGAAGTTCGTTGATTAAGGAGTTTAAATACCACTTTTCATATCCCTCATATGTCTCAAATTTTCCGGTATTTCGAGATAGGGCCATCTTATTATAACAGTTGCAAACCAATCCCCTTTTTCATCCCACCTTTCTCTTCCCCTTCTAAGGAAATCCAGAAAATGCAGAAACAATTCTTTAACTATTTTAAATGAAAAGTCTAAATAAAATAAATTATGTCTCTAAGCTTTAGGAATTTCGAGATATGGTTATCTTATTTTAACAATTTCAGCATCCACCAATTTTCTTACCGGCTTTTCCACTTTTTGCTTTTCTCTTCTCTTCTAAGGGAAATATCTAAAAACGCTGAAACACATCTTTAATAACTTTAAATGAAAAGTCTAAATACCAAATTTCATGTCTCTAACCTTAAAGGATTTTGAGATATTTTCATTTTGTTATAACAATTGTAACCCCATTCCTTCCCCTTCTTCCATTCTAGGGAAAATACCAAAAACCGACGAAACACGTGTATAATTATTTTAAATGGCAAGTCTATATACCAAATTTTATGTCTCTCTCTGCCTTCAAGAGATATGGAAAGTTTAGTATAATTATCAGCACCCTTTCCTTCCTTCCATATCGATTTTCTAAAAATCTCTCCTTAATGATATCCCACATTACAAATCCCATGCACTGTAAAAAATTTAAAGTTTCCAGGTTAAGAAATTTGACCTTTGAGTTGTTCAGTCATGTAGGCCTTACTGTGTCCAGTGGTGGGTCGATGTGTCCGAGGTTCGATCTCAGCTCTTGGCAAGTGAGTTTAGTGACTGACAAGTTGTGTGCGCGAGTTTTCTCGGTATTCTGTTACCTTCGGCTTTCTTTATTCAATCATTATCATCAATAGAGCCCGGATTTCCATACATAAACAAATCCCAAAATATTCATGCAAACATGCACGAAAAATACAGTAGAAAAATATGCACTAAAATATGCATTTAAAAATTTAACATATGCACTGAAATATACACTAAGAAAATAAAATATCAGGTTCTTACAAAAATATCTTATCTTAACGATCTGTGTTGCAATGAACTATCTTCCTTAAGTTTTTTTTTTTCTGTCAACTCTGTGTTTATCAGTAAGAAACGTTTTGTAGATCGAAAAGTTTCTTTCTACATCAGCAGAAGTCACTCGTGCATGTGAAATACATGAAAGTCTTCCTGTGTTACATTCTCTTCCCATTCCATGTTTTCACCATTAAGTACATTTGTAATGGCACAGATTGTTTTGTACCCGGATTTTTTTTTTTTTTTTTTTTTTTTGCCAAATACTTTGCAAAGTTTATCTGACGCTATTTTGGCAAGGCCATGAATTGTTTCACTGGACAAACTCTGCGATAATTCGCCCAACAAGGAGAGTGAATGCTGCAAAGCCTTCTTACAGGATTCCAACTGTCTGACAACTTCAGGTATTGCCGAGAAGTGGTTATGTATGTACTTAATTTTGTTCTCAATGCCACTTGTAGAGAAACATTTTTGAGATACATAAATAGCGGCTGCATCATCGGGACTTAGTGAGTCTACGGCTGTCTTCATTGATTTTTAAGATATCTGTATAATACTGCACAGCTTGGAGCCACGAGCTCTTCACTGGATGAGAAGGTACTGGAACATTTGTCGCAACTTCGCGAAAAATACGTAAGCGCGATAGAGCTTTCACAATGATTTATTTACATTTAATACTAACGCGTCTACTGCTAGATATTAGCATTTGGTTGTTTCAGTTACGCAACACTTTCTGCTATTATTCTGTACAACATTTTGTTCTACACTGCGTTTACAAACGGAGTCAGTTCACTTTAAATATAGCCTACTTTCACGTGATATACTCTCAAATATGCTAGTAAGCAGCAATAAAATTCAGGAATATGCAGTATCCTGCAAAGTTTACAAAATATGCATACACATCGAAATTCACTCAAAATATGCACTTACATGCACCATTACATGCATCTCAAACGAGTTGGTGAGTTGATTTTAGTTTAGCGTCCCTTTCAGCAGCGAGGCTATATGAGACGTGGACCTACTGATTAACGTGGAATTCGAACCACCTGAGCTCCCGCCGGGAATCGAACCCGGGTCTCCCACGCCAAAGGCGCGAACGCTAACCGCTTAGCCACGGAGGAGCTGCATCTCAAACGAATTCTTGCAAGTCCGTCGGAAGGAAGAAAACATTTTCCATACGTTCTTGCATGTCACTATAAACATGCATTTCGCATATAAATCCGGGCTGTAATCATCAACGTCTTCCTTAACCTCAGTGCATAATCATGGGACGCTAAACTAATAATAATAATAATAATAATAATAATAATAATAATAATAATAATAATAATAATAATAATAATAATAATAATAATAATAATAATAATAATAATAAGGATCCCATTATAGTTTTATAACCAATATTACACACCTGATTCATGACAATAAATTTACTCTTCTAGTCAACTCTAGGACTTGGTACCGTACTTCAGTGATTATGCATGTATCATTCAATTTTAAAATACTTTTGAGTGTACCGTTTGTTCCGCTAGTCCGTGGAATATTTAATAACAATATTTAAATACTGATTCTCACATAGGGTACTTTATTGTTATTATTATTATTATTATTATTATTATTATTATTATTATTATTATTATTATTATTATTATTATTATTATTTGCTTTTTTACTACCTACATGAATTACTTTTCTCTGTCTATCTATACTAATACAATAAAATATCGTTTATGTGTGTCTGTTTGTCCCTCATCGGCTTTCCGCAGAGAAAGACGTGACCTAGAGCTATCAAATTTGGTAGGTTACTAGATCTAATTCTATATGAAGCACTTTCTTTTTTATTTCGCCACTGAAGACATTATAGAGGACTCGAAATTTATGCATAAAGGGAGATTAATAATTCCCGGGAAGCCGGATATTAGTGTCTAATTCATAGTTTTCGGTGTCAGACGAATAATAACACTCCCGAAGCCGTTCAAGTTATATTCTCTACCCATTATCATCGAGGGGGACGGAGAGAAAAACAGTACATCCAAAATCACCGATATTAGTATCGAATTTGCAAGCTGATTGTTGTTAGTCATGATGACATTGAAGCCCAAGTTTAGGCAGAAAGGGGCATGTCAGTTAGCCCAGGA
Organism: Thermobia domestica; assembly: GCF_964235325.1. Classification (NCBI taxonomy): domain Eukaryota; kingdom Metazoa; phylum Arthropoda; class Insecta; order Zygentoma; family Lepismatidae; genus Thermobia; species Thermobia domestica. Next base: position 80,899,529 of record NC_137463.1, read on the forward strand.
ATAGACAGATACAACCAGGCGCGGACCAAGGCAAAATTTTCACCCGGGCAAAGTGACTTTCTGTCACTTTCTCCAAGTTCTAACATATATTTTACATTTTATTCGAGTGATTTTAATATTTTAAACCCATTGTTCAAAGAGAAAAATTAATATTCAAATACATGACATATGTAGATATATTTAGTACTTAAAAAATGAATATGGTATCAGATATATTGTGTTTATATTATTATTATTATTATTATTATTATTATTATTATTATTATTATTATTATTATTATTATTATTATTATTATTATTATTATTATTATTATTTATGTATCGATATCTAACAACAAAAACAATATCGAACACCATTTATTGAATACTACTAATGCTGACATGATTAGTGCTATATAATCAATTGTTTTGTTATCAAAAACATCAGTAGTAGTATTCAATACCACCCACTACCATAAATCCCACTATGTAACAATCTATTCTAATAACGTGAAATACCAATAAAGACACTTTACATATGTTGAATGTCTTTTACGCACAGCAATATAAACCACCCTTTTTAAGTAGGTCCTACTAGTTGAAGTCCATAGCATTCATAAAACATATCTCATGAATTTGTACAAAAGCTGAACAATCTTACAAGACTAAAGCTTAATAACAGGTTTTATTAAGTATTAGAAATCCTCTGACTTTGATAAGTAAGTAGATAATATCAATGTCAATTTACGGAACTTTATGAGAAAGAGCGTCCATGTCTTTTTCTTCCATAAAAACAGTACCTTAAAATCTTGAATAATTTACTCAAATTAGTTTCCTAATTTTGCAACATTTAGCCTCAGGCGTGATAATTAATAGTGTAACAAAATTTAGAAACTCAATAAAAAGTTAAACTTTACTATTACTGAAAATTAACAACAAATTAAACAACTTTAAATATATTTGTTTTCAGCACTCACAACAATTAAAATATAATTTTCCAAGTCTTTTTTGTCTGCAAAATACCTAACAATGACATCTGTGTCAATGTCTTGAAGAATGTCGAACTCAATCGGCATCATGGCGATCCCCACGAGGCGCTCCTGGCACATGGTAGATCTCAAATAATTTTTAATTAATTTTAATTTTGAGAATCTCCTTTCGCCTGAAGCCACGCTGACAAGATGAGGGGGCGGCCCCCCAAACCCCCCTGGATACGGGCCTGCTGGTTACTCCTTAAGTATTTTAATACTTCAAAGGAAGGCTGACATTTTCTTTGTAACTCTGGGAGGGTGGGGGGCATTAAGATGTGTTTGGTTGCAAATAAGGGTCTAAGAAGGCATATACAGTGAAACCTCTACTAACGGACACCTCTATAAAGCGGATACCTCCCATAACGGACATATTTTGTAATCCCCAAACACTGTAATAGGCAAAAGCACATTGGCAAACTCTCTAAAGCGGACACTCTCTAGTACGGACACGGACAGTCTTTCCTGTCTTTTATAGGTATTATTTACCTCCGTATTACGGACACTTTCCCTAGAAACAAGTTGAAAAGTACAGTAAAAAATAATACATTTTTTTGTGATTCATACGTGTGTCCGCAAGGAAGCACATGAGTGTGTGACAACATTTTGCCTCCTCAACTGTCTGCTCAAGAGGAAAGGTCTCCGTTTAACATCCTCATGTTCTTTGCTTGCATTCTTATCTCACCCAACCTGTTATAGATACAAAAGTGATTGACAGTTGCCCGCCGTTAGGGATGATAAGTCATTCTACTGTCCGCTAGAATCTCTAACTAAGCAAAAGACAAGTTTGGTGTTTTTTCCCCGCGGATACGCATGTATCAAAAGTCATTACTGGACTGTAATTAACTCCTAAATTAAAGCAATACACCGAAAACATAGTAAGTAGCAATAAGTGTAAAGTGCAGAGAACTATAACATCTTATTTCCATGTTGTGCCTCGAACATAGAGTATTGGATGGCGCAAGATAATACAGGTACAGTAACATTTTGGTAACATTCGTAAATACATGACTCATGTAAAAATATTTTTCTAATTGCACAATACCTTGTACTGATTTACGTAAGAAGATATTGAAACCTCTCTAAGGCGGACACCTCTCTATAGCGGACAATTTTTGATTCCCCACGGCTGTCCGCTTTAGAGAGGTTTCACTGTATAAGGATTTTAAGACAAATTAAATTCAAATTATGCAAAATATTGTATATTCATAAAAAATATAACAATAAAATATATTCAAAAAATACATGGGGGGCCACATAAGCATTGGAAGGCCCGGGCCCCCACGTTCTCCAGGATCGGCGACCTTGCTTCAAGGTTTTTTTTTTTTTTTTCATTTTCACCTGGTAGTAGGAGGAGTAAAACCAATAGTTCCTGTTGAAGTTGGAAACCCTCAATATCACAATGCTCTAGGTCAGCAAATTTCTTCATCAGGGTATTCTAGTCTTCCTTTTTGATAGTGTATAAAAACCCAAATAGGTCATGTTGTTGGGTCGAAATGAATGATTTTGCAAGAACTGTGTGTGCATAGCGATACAATAACATTTCCTAGATACTACTTTCAACAAAGGCCGACAGGTGCGGCGGCATCGTATCTAAGAAAACAAAAATAAGTGGTGCCTGTTAACCCTCCACTACCACTTTAAATGAGTAGCACATATAAACTCCAATAACATTCATTGCCTGGGAAAAGTTTACAAAGAAAATGGGCCGCTATAAACAATATTAAATCCCTCTCCACCCTCTCTTGTACATGCCATGTCTCCATTTGTCGATACAGTCCCCTACTAATATGAAACTCTCTTCTTCCATGGTGGAATGGAAAAAGATTATCTAATTGACGCTAGTTTACAACAACAATAAAAAAAAAAAAAAAAAAAAAATCAGTAGAGAACACAGCTATAAAATTTGCTTTTTGAGACTCGTTTTGGCACCCCTGACTGTGGCGCCTCGGGTAGTTGCCCGGGTTGCCTGGCCCTTGGTACGCTCCTGGGTACAACGCCAAGGGAACTACTCTTCCTTCTTTATTCACTTAACATATTTCTTTACTTTCAAATCTATATTTCTATATTGTATAAATAAAAATGAAAATGACAATGTTGTGACTTATTAACTCTTCAACAATAAGACTGATCTCGATCAAATTTTCAACATAAATGAGGTCTGGGATGATTTTCATAATTTCATTTTGATGGTGCAATATGGGGAGGAGGAAATGTGTAAAAATGAGCGAAAATGAGCGATATTAGTGCCGAATCCATAGTTTTCGGGGTCGGTGAGATCAACAGTGACACTTCGATGCCGTTTCAGTCCCTATTAGTACTTCTAAGAGAAGATGGTACCATATAAAAATAATTGAAAATGACCTATATTAGTGTTAAATTCATATTTTTTGCGGTCCCTACGTTGATTGGGGACAGTTTTGACGCTTTTTATGTCCAACATGAAACGCATTCTCCCCGTACGAAGAACAGATATTTAAGGTAATATGTATAAATTCAATGGCTCATTCACTGAGTCATTCATAAACAAATCTCTCTGTTATTAGACGAACTTTGAAATTATTTATGAATGTTCTCCTTCTAGTCTATATTGTAGATAAGACAGTTTTTTTTTTTTTTTTTTTTTTATGTCTCCTAAAGCTAAGGACGAGGGGAGAGCTTCAATGATTTTTGCCCTCGACAAATCTCCGAAACTACTAACCGTACAACCTTAAAATCTTTTGTTTTCATCGCACCCTAAGCTGTAGACTATACAGATATTTTCGAAATGCAACTTTCTATGTAAGGGAGGGAAGATTGTTTTCTTGTCGTTCAGTACAATTTTGAGAGTAGAACTATTACATTTTGAGTAAATATTTTTCTTTCCCTACTGCAGATTTTTTAATTGTGACTTCCTAAAAAGATGGGAAAAAGGGCTTTCTTCTTTCCGTTCTCCAGATCTTTAACCCTATTAAGTATAAAACTTTGAACAATTTGCTTATGCATTTTCAATTCACACCAAGTGATTTTGCGAAATTTGAGCTTCAAGGAGAGACTGAGGCTTAAACTTATTGCCTTTCTCTTGGTCTTTGAACTTTTTCATAAATATTCTTGATTCACTCAGGCTCTAGATGACACGGGATTTTTGAAATGGTACTTACCACTAAGAAAAACAAATAAGAAAAAAAAACATGATGTAATTTTTTTCATTCTGTATTTCCTAAAACATTAGGTGCCTGATCTTGAAAACTTTTCATTTCTACCTTCTGAATTAGACACGGTTTTACGAAATGAGATCCTCGGTCTGAGGAAACGGTCTGTATCTCTTCCTTCTCGTTCCCCAGATCTCCGAAATAGGTGTACATAATCATAATTTTGTATAGATATTAGGGTATAAATTTATGGGTAAAACTTTTTTAAAAAATGAATCATGTAAGAAGGTGGAAATGGGGTTAGAGGTTTTCCCGCACTAGAAAGTTGAAATTTTGTGAATATATAATAAACTGTATACTTTAAGACAGAATTTGAAAATGAAATCTTTAAGTTTTACGTCCCACGGTTATGCCGGTTAGACTAAAGGAGACAGTGATGATGAGAGATGAGTGAAATAGTGGAATGAATAAAGTGGGAGGAAACGGGAGAACCCCGAGAAAACCCACGAGCACGGAAGACAGAATTTGAGTAATAACTCCAAGGACACGAGTTAGAATCAAAAGATTTCGCATTATTAGTAATTTGCTAATTTCTTTTGAATGAAATACAGTGAAACTTTTCAGTTTAACGTCCCACGATTCCTCTCTTTAGGCTAAGGGAGACGACGATTAAGGCAAGTGAATGATGATGGAAGAATTGGTGGAATGAGAATTGAGAGGAAGTGGGAGTATCCTGATAAAAATCACGGACACAATGTTGTCCACCATAAATTTATGTGGCCGGGGATCGAACCAGGGATTCCACATACCAGAGGTAAGCGTATCTATACCACTGAGCCACCTTCCTCTCCCTAACTTCTTTTGAAACTAGCTATATTTTGGCATGCAGAATATTAGTATATTGTGCGAGAGATCGACTTGGTCAAGTTTGGGAACTGAGAAAAGACATTTAAAGGTGCTTTACGGAAAATTAATTTCGATGAATATGAGATTTAGTAACAATTTCCGTTGACACTGAAAATCTAGTGATTTCCGGTGCAAGAAATTGATTCACCTTAGTCTCAACTCTGATAAAATACATTTAAAAAAATAGATTTTGGGATTATGCGTATCACCTAAAAATTTTGACTAATGATTTACGTAGATTTTGGTGAATCCGCCATTTTTTGCTGCTAAGAACGGTCTGATCCAGCCTTAACGTTGCGAAAAGTTATTTAGGAGCTGTTGCGTGAAGTTTTACGTAATTCCAGGGAAATCAAAATTCTATTAAGAAGTGTTTTAAATGAAGAAAATTTGCACATATATCAAATATTTTTTCATAAACCTATTTTTTTTCGTGCGAAGAACGGACATTCTCCTAGTAATTTATTAAATTACTTGCTTGATTTGTCGAAAGAAGATGTTTCCTTTAAGATTAAAATTGAGTAAGACATCATGAAAAAATAAATATTTCCTGTATTGAGATATGTGCCTGAAATTATATGAACTTGAAAGCATAAGTCACCATTGCTGTTATTTTTCTGTGACAATGAACTTTCTGCCCTCTTAAGACACAAGGTTATTTACTTTGATTCATGTTGTATGTTATTTGAAGCTTATATCTTGTACTATACTTGATTTTGATTGGAAATGATGTGTGTTATTTGATAGGAAGTCTGATAACATTTTATATTAAAACAGAGAACTTGTTTTTATGCCAGTTTCAGTATGTCCAGACGTGATTGACATTATAGTTTGTTGTCTTGAAAATAAAGAAAAGCGCCTTTATTTCTCCGAGACGAACATACTGCTTATTTCACAGATATGCATACAACAGATGAGTACCTGGTTGATCATTTTTACACTACACAGCATGTGACTTGGTCCCATGAGGATCTTCGGCCTTCTTGTTCCTAATCCGCTAGAACAAGACCTCGTGAGAAACGCAAGTAGACAACTCACCTAGTACTATACATCCTTTGTATCTAACAAGCATAAGCTACGTATATTCCTAAAGTAATATATCTTGTCCACCGCCTCCTACCTCCGATCCGCTCCCACTAGGTGGATCGAGGAGGCAGTGATTTTGATATTACCACTTTGCCTTGCGCCTTACGCCGCATGGGACACTTTTTCATTGAGGAACAATGTTTCAAAGAACAAGTGCTTCGTGAAATAAAGCTGACTCATATTGATAAGAGAGGAACTGGAAGATAAGAAAGGTTGCCTTTCCTACAAGACGCAGCTTGAAGAATACGAATCTATAAATACCACATCCACAAAATATCGTGTTCATCTGAAAGAAACCATAATACTCTTTCCCACGGTACCAGATCCATAGCCGGCTACTATTTGAAGTAGTGTGGAGAGAGCGTGAGAGAAATATAGGAAAATGGGCCAGTGCATACCAATCTACAACTATGTGCGGTCAATATACCATGAAACAATATAAGCATTCGTTCTTAGAATGTTAGGCGAAAACACAAAATAAGAATAACATATGATGAAAATCTATTAAGCAGAAAAGTGGTGAAACGAAGTATTCAGTCTCTTATACAGTATTTTACACTACAATAATGATATACAGTACAGTACAATGATAATAGCCACGATCGGAAGAGAAATGATTATGATCGATCATATAATTGAGGAATAATCCTCGAAACAATGCTGTAATTAATCAGAAGAAAATATTCCCCAAAATGAATATATTTTTATTCTTTTCTGAATAGAGAAATAGTGATAAACGTTCACACTTGCAATGGTACCTAAGGCATGCCCAATCGGACAAATTTTACATGTTGACTAAGTTTATCCCTGGGATATTTATAATATTCCTCAAATTCATAATTTGAAATTGAAATGCTAAATCGTATTCCTCTGTGTGCCTTTTTCAAACAATTCCTCGTCTTCATCCCATACAAAGTTTATATGCATTCCTTGCACCGCATTGATTCCCTCATAAAACTCCTGGTCATCCTTGAGAATATTCGACTGTTGCCTTTTATTTCCATTAAGCAATATTGTACTGGAATGTACGATTTTAGTGTATTGCTCTTATGCCAATTTGTTTCATTTTCGTGCATTTGCACATTATATTTCTTATTCTTTTCCTTGCTTTGCTCTGCTCTGAATTTCTGGATTTCCTGTACTCTCCTTCAATAACGTGTATTCTGTCTCTCCTGTTCCTCTGTTGTCGAAGCCTTTTCGGCATATTCTCTTCTTTACCTACACACTCGTTAATGATGACACTCAAATATACTGTACAAGAACTGAATAATAGAAGCGATGCTGGATTTGGTTCCCAGTCAAGGGCGCCGATCCTGGGAGGGTGGGGGGAACCCAAAGCTCATGTGACCCCTGTATTTTTATGAATATGTATTTTATATGTATTTTCTCTTGTTATATGTATTGTTATATGCACTTTTTTATGAATGGGCCCCCCAAAGTTACAGAGAAATCGGCGCCCTTGTTCCCAGTAGTGCTTGCCTGAGATACAGACTTCAAAAGCAATTTGGATTCCATTTTAAATAGTATGTCGCGTAACGTATAGCCTCTGTGTTGAAAATAATATTAAGCTCCAATCAATACATTTTTTTAAATTGCATATATTAATTATTTTAGATTTTTATGTAATGATTATTTATGATGTTTGCTTGTCTCTCTTCCTATCGCTGTTTGAAATTCATTCAAGATGTAGTATTATTTTTCAGCTTCTCAAAATCCCATGGCCAATATAAATTGTGAATTTTTCGATTATCACGTCAAATGTAACTGACATTTCATTAGTACTATGTTATCATTTCAATTAACTTTGGAGAACATTTGATTACTCTTACTTCAATCATACAATTTCTTCCAAGACAGCATTTCCCAAACTATGTTTGACGGCTACCCCTTCGTGAATCCTATATACTTCACATCTCTCCTCTTTCCTGCCGCTCATTGATCTGACCCTTTTTGCGATTTCACATACTGCATTGAATTATTGAATCTTCCATAATAATAATAATAATAATAATAATAATAAGAAGAAGAAGAAGAAGAAGAATCTATAAATTACATTTATTTCCAGCAAGACTTCTACAAACGCTTCAATGTTACAAAATTCGTAATGTTTGTAAGCAGGTGAAATGCCTTTAGGCTTAAAAAGACGGTGATGATGAGAATGAATAAAATGATTCAATGAAGAAAGTGGGAGCAAACGGGAGAACTCCGAGAACATCCATTCACATGGTGTTTATTTATCATAAAACTCAATTGATACCAGCTGGGATCGAACCAGAGACCCGGTGCAGAAGAGGTGAACGATCTACCGATAATCAACCACAGCTCCAAACCCATCTATAAAAGTGTAGTGATAATTACCAACTTTATTTTTTACATATGTTTTAAACCCACCATCTTCCTTATGATGTACCCTTTAATAAAAGCTAGATGATAAAAAGCACCTTAAAGTAGGTGGGCAAAATCTGAATCACATGTGATCCAATCGGTAATTGAACCCTTTTATCTTAATGCCGCAGTCACATTTGCAGATCATATCCACGAGGTATCATCAATTGACGTGAAGTTCCGCAATTCTATTCGAGAACGGAAGTTACTGAGCTTCCATTAGAGTTCCAAGCCTTGAACATACCCTATATGAATTGACTATTATCTTTTGTTGGTATTATTTAATTATTTATTTCAATTAAAACGTTTAATACATGTTTGTCTGTGGCTTCGTATGTTTGTTTTTACAGTATCATTTTAGAGGTAAACAAATTTAAAATGTAGTTCAAAAATATTAATTCGTTTTCTGCATGCTTACAAAAAGTAAACAAAATTAGGCCTAAACATACATCAAAACGTAACTTTCCGAAATTATAAAATTAATAAAGGAATTATTTTATTTTTTCTCTTCAAAATAATGTATATATGAGCGTTGTAAAGAAAACATTATTGCTTCGAAAATCTGCGGAGTATTTTCGCCCTTGAAACAAAGTTAGTTATTCCTTTTTTGAAAGTAGCACAAACCACTCCTTTTCACGTGTTACGTGTGTTACCTCTTTTCGTGTGTTACCTCCTTTCAATGTAATACGTGTTAGCACAGAGTTGAGGGGCTGGACGAAATTTCCTCTTCTCTCGCCCGCAAGACGTATGTAACTATAAAAAACAAGTTTTTTTTAAGTTACATTAAAAGTGTCATTACATTGTTCACAAGGGCAAGCATTTGAAGGGCTGTTCTGTGACGGAGGCGAACGCTTGACAGATACAAGCCAGAATACTTGACAAGCGTCGTGACTTCTCTACGGTGCTAAATCTCTCTTGAACATTAATGAAGGTAGTAGATTCCATATTAAAATAACTAACATTTTTTTCCGTCGTTCCTATAAAGGAAGAATGTCAATAATATTTTTCCTTTAATTTTTTTTTTTTTTTCGTATTAATTCACTTGTTGTCTATATTATAGAGTGCAGACAACAAATGGAAATTAGCACAAAAATATTAAAAAGACATTTTCAACAACAAAACTCCCGAAGATGAAGTTATTCTATTCTATTGCATGACAGCTTGTAACTTATCCCGATGAGGCCTTCTCTATTTATGGTCCTTTAACAAAACTACTAGGTATTTCATTGTTCGTATTTGAAAATTTGGCGTGCCAAAAATTTACAGATACAGTATTATGGATAAAACTGTGCATACTAATCAATAGTTAATTAAAGAAACAAGAGCAATGACCTACAAATTGTTTGTACGATACAAGCGTTTAGGCGATTCCAACATTTTAAAACAAGATTTACACAAAGAATCTGATAACATTCTAGTATGATTTGGATTCCACATGCTTGCTATACATGGACTTGCGCAATACCCTTTTTACTTATGATGTTCAACAAGAATTTTAAAAAATAGTGTTCATACAAGTCGCCTTTAGTTCGAGATCCAAATCATGTTAATTTGTGATGAAAGAGAGCATATTTCCTTCCCTCTGAATTCTCTCCTACTGTTTTCATTCTGTTAATTATTTAATTATCATTTACTTTCACTTCAAGTCAAGCTCCTTAGTATACAAGAACAACTGCAAAACATGCAAGTTTTCGTTTTATCTTAGACCAGACGCAGTTGTTACTTTTCGAACTTTCTTAACTTTCCAACTCCCGTATCGATGAAGCATTAAAAACACTAGTGAAAAAACGTGTATCAGTACATGAGTGGTCGAGTTGCAAAACTCATTAACTGCACCAGAAACAGAACAAGGAGAAATAATGAAAACATCATGTCAAACCCATAATTTTAAACTTCTTCTGGGAGGACAAGCATTAATATTTGGGCTCCTAGAAAAAAATATGAAGCAATAACCTCTATTAAAATTTGAAATATGAAATTTGGGCCCCTCCTTTAAAACCGTAATTTACATTTTTATTACTTCTAGGGCCTCAGTTAGCGTTTTACTGAAGCAGGGGCTAGATTACAGTTATGCTTCATCTTAGGACATTTGCATCTGATATTTATTTAACTTACTGCCAAAGTTGTGTATTAATAGAATTGTACTTTGTTTGTCTAATGCAGTGCTTCTCAAGTTTGTTACTTGGCGTCCCATTCATAAATCTCGCATACTTCAATCACCCCCATTCCTCACCCTTTTTGCTCGTTGACCATAAGTAGTTTTTGGTTCACCCCTTCTGCGATTTCTCAAATCTTCGATAATAATACTAATAATAATAATACTAATACTACTACTACTACTAATAATAATAATAATAACAATAATATAACTTTTACATTTTTTTTAAAAAAAAAAGTCCCCATAAATATCTATACAGTTTTTGCATTCTTGAAAACCACGAGTCAAATATTTTTAAACATTAGTTTTGTAGAATATCAGAAATCTCATTACTATAACTTTACTCTGCGATAGCCTCTTCAATTGTTTAAAAACTGCTTTCTAGAAGCTTTTTCTTGTGTTTTGGGCACTGCCAAATCACACGTAGCTAAATCTGGAGATAGCCGGGTACGGTAAAATATGGACACCCATTTTCTGTAGAAATTCTAAACTTTTCGCTGCTATGTATGGCCGTCCATTGTCGTGTAAATAAAGAAAGCGAGACAGTGAAGACTTTCTGTGAGTAGATCTCCAAGCTTCAAAGACACTCGGAAGGTAATAAGTAACGTACCACTCTGTTGTCACTGTAGGTCGATCATGTAACTGTATAGTTTCTATATGGACAGTCTTAGATAAAAGAAATGCCCATAACTTTACCCACGGTGCGTCATTGTTTCAATTTCGAAGGTGGAGTTACATTTCTTTTTGCAATAAAAGATTGGAAATTCGACTTTTCCTTGGTTCCGTATTATCAAGAGTTAATTTTCAATTGGAAAGTTTTATTTTACGTATGTCGTTTTCTGAGTTCTATTATAATTGTTGAGATAATTTTCTTTAATCTTCACTCCGAAAGACGGCTAATAGTTTTATACACTCAACAGATTTTACTAACGCGCGCACGTTATATAATATATGTAGGTTTACAAGAAGTATTCGAATATCCTTCCCTTTAGAATATTTATTTCAATGAAAGTTTAATAAAAATATGCAGAAAATACTCTACTTTTGACATAAATATTGAAAAACCCTAACCTCACAAAATACTCCTTTAATCAAATTGATATGAATAAAACACCCTGCTTGTGAATACTACCTACCTTTCAAAAGGCATTAAAAACGGAACAGACGTTTTCCTGACCTCGAAAATTACGAATTAGACAAAAGTTATGTATTTTTTAATATTTTATTTTTCACCCCCTCCCTCTGTAATTCTCTGCTGATGGGATGAACTTGGGCTTAAACGTCCTTGGGAGCGTCGCTATTCATTTCAGCGACCCAGAAAACTATGGATAGCATACTAATATCAGTTTTTGTGCATTATTTTTACATGCCATTCCACCAAACTCACATCCATTGAAGTATCTTACTTACTTCCACAGTTTTATCTTTTTTAATTATTTCTTTTAATATTGAAATTCATATGAAAGTTTTGTTAAAATAGCTCCAGAAGTTCGCTGGGATATAAATTCATACACGTACATCAAAATATTTATAGTTGTGCGACCAACGCCTTCAGTGCTGCCCTTGTAAATTCTCAATGCAGCTGACATGCCGTTTATGCCTAAACTTCTGTTTAAATGCCATTGCTATTGTAATCTAATAGCTTGACGATTACAAACTATAGATTCGACACTAATCTAAATCATTTCAGACATTTCATTTTTCAATCTTGTCAACCCCATACCTGTGCGGGCTGAGTTTGGAGTTTAACGCTATCAGGGCACGAAGGCTCAGTGGTAGATTGTTCACCTCTGGTGCGAGAGGTCCCTGGTTCGATCCCAGCTCTCACTAAATGGTCTTTGGGGTGGAAAACACCATGTTCGTGGGATTTCTTGGGGCTATTCCGTTTCCTCCCACTTTATTCATTCCATCATTGTATTAATTTCTTATCGTCACTGTCTCCTTTAGCCTACCCGGCATAACCGTAGGACGTAAAACTGAAATATTTCATTTCATTTTTTAACAGTATCAGGATTGTAATTGTTAATCTCTGCGACATCGATAACTATGGATTCTACACTAATATTGATCGTTTTTGATTAATTTCACATGTCAATTCCTTCCCACCACCCCAGAGGTACTAATGGGCAGAGATGCCGTCGGTCAATGAAATCTTGACCCACGACCACTGACCCACCACCCATCGTGACCCACGACCCACCATGACTCACTCTGACCCATCACCCACTATGACACACACCGACGCACCACCAATCATAAACCACTCACTCACTGTGACCGACTCTGACCCACCAAAACCCATCGTTATCAAGTCTGACACATGATCCATGGCCTCTAAAGTGTTTACACTTGTAATAAAACCAGGTTGTGAAATTCTGACTAATCAGAGTTTGTATTTCTATGATCAATCGCTCAAGCACCACTCTGTTAGAATATCGGTGGATTTGACCTTTTTGATATAAAATGGTAGTGTTTGCCATGGTCTAAATTAAATTTCAATTAAATTATCATGGTATTAAATTAACATTTCCTTGTTGAATTATTGATACTTTTCAATGGAAAAAGGATGAAATTTGAGTCTGAAATCAAGGTAAGTACACTAACGTAAAGGGGAAAAAAGTGTAAAATTTTCCATATAGTTATGCGTACAGTCCAAACTTAATATTCCGTGTAATCAAGCTCACAGTACAAATTTTATGTCTATTTTTCTCATAACTTTATGGGTTGATTGCCCCCTGTGGTCTAAGCGCTCCATATAATAAACATAAGATTCAACAATTATAAGAAGCAATGGATATAAGAAGCGAAGCACTATTTTTTGTTTCTCAATTCATTAATAATTGTTTCTGAATTTGTTCTCAACTAATATCGATCGTTTACGATTATTTTTACAAACCAACCCACTATCCTTTTTCCATATACAGAAAGACCCTCCCCCCCATAAAGGAGAATTTTAAAAAATGCTAGGATACGCTCTGTTTTTTTTTTCAATAAATAGTTAATATACTGAATTTCAGCTCCGTAAGTAAAAAAGCTTGCGAGATACTCAATTTTTTATCACAAATATTCGGATTTCCACTACCGCCTTAGGATGTGTATTATAATGAAAGGGATATGATAACATCCCAGTGTGGATTACGGCGTAACTATATACCAAAAGTCATTTCATTTGACTTTGCAATTTGGCCATGCTAATCAGGCACAAACAGTTACATTCAATTTTTGTATAATAATTTATATATTACAGTGATTCTAAAATGTATTTTTCCCAGCTTCTCTGAAAACTCACACGCTGTGTGTCTCGAAAGCCAAGTAGTAAAGTCATATTGCTATTATTTCAATTACAAATATCAGTATCGAAAAGTGCCTGAAATTCTTTTTCCACTTAGGTATACTCATCTCACAAAGGGCGTATGGGAAACGTGACAGCTAGATATTTATAAAAATTGGTACCCTGACTAATCGTGGATCGCTAATCATCGTGGTGATAATCACTCTGTGCGGAAATGCCTTGTTTACCCGCTGTGTATAATACATATACCAAGCAGTGACTGGGTGAGGCTGTGCCGAGTTATGCCCTAAAAACGCCGGAAAAGCGCAGAAAATGAAAAATGTATGCAGGTAACCTGATAGCTACTTTAGGGAGACACGCGACCAATAATACATCAATAATGTCACGTAAACAGTGTTGCCATCTCAACAGAAACTTATTGCTTTTAAAATAGAATGTAGATATATCATTTAATAGCATTAAAACAATTGGCATAAAACGGGAAAGAAAATAAGCCTCGTATTGTCAAAATAATATTCCAGATTTTTGCTAGCACAACGCCTAATTTCACATTAATTGCACAAATATAGCTTTCTCTGTATGTCCCTGCTTACGATATTTATTATAAATGTCTAAAGTAATTGTTGAATGGGGGCTGTAGCTCAATATCAGTCACTGGCACATGCAAGGAGCATCGAATTTTAATTTTGCATTATTTCTGATCAATCTGACACACACTGGATTTTCCAAAATAAAATTTGAAATTTTTATAAAGATCCAATAACTTATGCCCCCCTAAGGCGGTACATTACCAAAATAATATTCCAGATTTGGTAAACGCATAACTTTCGTTCGGGACACGGAATCGTTCCTCCTTTACACCTCTTAGAGATATTCAATAAACGAACTGACATTATACTCTTCGTAAAAGCAGATTCTGCACTTTCACAACAAACTCGTATGCGTAACAACGAGCAGAAATGTTTAATGTCACATAACATGTCCATGTTCTTTTCATACGTAAAATTGCTCACACCGAATGGGGCACGGTGGCTCAGCGCTTGTCTCTAATGTGTGAGGTCCCTGCTTCAATCCGCAAGCAAGTGAGTTCATGTTTTTTCCTGTTTCGTCCTATCATTTCTCATCATCGTCGTCTCCCTTAGCCTCGAGGGGGCGTTAAATTCAACATTTCCTAAACTAGCACCAAGAATCGAATACCTAAGCATATGTAACACGATTTAGTTGACGTTATCTTTTCAACATATGATTGTAAGTCAATGCAGAAAGAAGCTTTATAAATCTTTCCAACAGTTTTATTTAATCCACAAACGAATACAATATAAATTATTATTGTTAACCAAGTCCGGGATCGCCCCTTCCCCTCTTTTATGCGTCTCAAATAAATGTATGCTTTCCTGGACACACTTTTTGACAATTGAATATCATGGTTCGAGTCCCATAAGTTCCATGAATGAAAACTAAACCTTAACCAAAATAAAGTATTCCTCCCAAAGTTTTCGAGTTAAGTTGATTTTGAGTTTAACGTCCCGTTCAACAGCGAGGATAGAACCTACTAATTAACGTGAAATCCAAACCGCATGAGCTCCTTCCGGGAATCGAACCCTGGTCTCCCACGTTAAAGGCGCATACGCTAACCGGTTAGCCACGGAGGAACTCCAAAGTTTTCGAGTTTCATATTAATACTAATACTAATTTATACTATTACTGGGATCTACTAATTCATAATGTAATAGATCATCAAGAAAGAGATCAAACCTTGTTTTAGTAATTTTATACCCATAAAAGGGACAGAAAAAAGCCATCATAATCTCCAAGCTAAAAATCCCAGTTCAGTGATGTCAAACGAACATATTAGCTCGAACCAAATACCTCTAATTCAATCATACCAGTAGGGGTGCGGTGGCTCAGTGGTAGAGCGTTCACCTTTGCTGTTTGTGGTCCCTGGTTGAAACCCCGTGAAAGTAGTTTTGTGGTGGGCAACATTATGCTCGGGATATTTCATTTTTCTCCCACCAATTCATTCATTTCTCATCGTCACCGTTTCCTTTAGCCTAACCGGCATAATCGTGGGACGTAAAACTAAAGATTTCATTCGCACCAGTGTTAGTCCATCTCATCAAAGGGATAACAATCTCCAAATTTTATGCCATAAAAGGGAACGAAAAATAAAAAGCATTCGTAAACCTGTACTATTTCATAACGTAATGAATCATCAAGACCAAATTTTTAGTAATTTTAAAGAATCATCATAACATCTGATCCAAAACTCCCAATTCAATGACGTCATAGCAGGGCCAAGGTACCTATGACTCATTCGCACCAGCGTGCTTGGCCCTGAATAAGCATAAGCAAAATTTCAATAGGTGACGCAATCCCAGGCCAAATCATCCCTGATTCATTCACTATGGTCCATGAGGCCCTAAATTGGATAATCAAGAGTGAGATCAGGTGGGACCCTTACTACTTTGTTAGCGTAGGTTCCTTTGGCGAGGAAGACTCGTGTTCTTAGTGGAAGCCCATATGATCCATATTCTACGTTAGTTGTATGTCTGCGTCCCATACAGCCTCTGGTTGAAAGGGACACTGAACTCCAAATCAGCCAACCTACTGAATAGCTAAAAAAATGTCGGGAAAACATTTATCATCGGAGTAACCACGTCGTCATCAACTCTGACATGATCCACGGCCTCTTCTCTACTGACTAAAGTGTTTACACTTGTAATAAAACCAGGTTGTGAAATTATCACTAATCGGAGTTTGAACTTCTACGGTCAATCGCTCAAGCACCGTTCTGTTACAATAACGGTGGACCTGACCTTTATGATATAAAAGGGTAAAGTGTTTGTCCTGGGCCAAATTACGATAAATTATCATGGTATAATTATTGCCTCGTTGAATTGTCAAAAGGATAAAATTTGAAAGTCCCAAATCAAGGTAAGTAGACTAACGTAAAGGAAGAAAAAAGTATACAATTTTTTCATACAATTAAACGTACAGTCTGAACTTAAAATTTTCGTATAATGAAGCTTACAATACAAATATTATGCCTACTTTTCTCACAACTTCATGGGTTAATTGCCCTGTGCTCTACATAAGCGCTCCATATAATAAATATAAGCTTCAACAATTATTATAGTAGAAAGCAATGGATATATGAAGCGAAGCACTGAATATTTTGTTTCTCAATTAATAATTGTTTCTCAACTAATATCGATCGTTTTCGATTATTTTTACAAACCAAACTACTACCAATTTTTCATATATAGAATATTCCGCCCCCACTCATAAAGGAGAATTTTTAAAAATGCTAGGACACGTTCTGTTCATTTTCAATAAAGAGTTAACACACTGAATTTCAGCTCCGTAAGTTTAAGGACTTACGAGATACTTAAGGATGGGCACGAGTCGAGCTATAACTCAACTCGATTTGAGTTTCGAGTCGAGTCAAATTCAATTTTCTTGAGTCGAGTCACTGTTTTGAGGTCGAGTTTCGAGTCGAGTCGAGTTTGATAAAATGGCTTGCTCGTTCAGCTCGTTTTAACTCGTTTTGAAATCATCGCCAGATTAGTCTGGAAAACGAAAGCCATGAGGAATGTAAACAGTAATGCGGAATACTTTTTATGTTGTTCACGACAGGGGCGCACCTCGTCTCGTACTTTTAGTGCATCTTGTGGGGAACTTTTAGTGCGTCTCGTCCCATCTCGATAACGAGGCAATAGATTTTAATAACGAGACTGCCTCAAATGCCATGACCACCAATATAAGTATGTAGTTCTTACCATCAAAGCTGAGATCTGCATGGTCTAATGTTTGAGCCCAAACAGAAGCTCAATCCGGGTAGTGATGTCAACCGACTCGGCTCGGTTCAACTGAGCGAGCTGCTCGTTCCGGCTCGATTGTGATTAGCCATCGGCTCGGTAGGGACAAGCCATCGACTGAGCCAATGGTTCGAGCCAGCTAGGTTGGGATGAGCCACCGACTCGGCTCCGTTGAAACGAGTCCATCGGCTTGGTTCGACTCAGGTCAAATGAGTCGATGGCTCGAATTGGCTCGGTTGGGTGAGCAATCAGCTCGGTTTGGTTCGGCTTGGGTGAGCCATCGGTTCGAGCCTGCTCATTTAGGTGAGCTGTTGGCTCAGGTCACTTCTCGATTCGGCTCGATATGAATGAGCTGTGAGCCGAGCCGTTCGAGCTGTTGACAACCATAAACCCAGGCCGAGCAGTATTGAACATCTTTGGCCGGCGCCGTATAACTATTAACAACTTTTCGCTCGAGTCCGAATACTTATTCCTCCGGAACACAAACCCAGAACCTCGTGACCGATATTTTTGCCTCCTGAAGACTTTTCGAAGACCGAGATCTACAGTCAACTAGTTTTCATTATTCAGATACAAACCGCCTACCTTTCATGGTTATACACGGTATTGTTCTAATAATAATAATAATAATAATAATAATAATAATAATAATAATAATAATAATAATAATAATAATAATAATAATAATAATAATATAAGAAGTAGTAGTAGGAGTAGCATAATTGATAATTATTTTGTCTCTGTAGGATACTTGAAAAGAGTACTTGGAACAACACACAGGGTTTAGCTCGAATTGGCTCATTTTGACTCGACTCGACTCGAAACGGCCCAAATTCGAATCGAGTTGCACGAAATTTTCGAGTCGAGCTGAAAAATGTTTGTTTCGAGTCGAGCTGAAAAATGTCTGTTTCGAGTCGAGTCGAGTTTCAAAGAAAACTCTCCCGTGCCCATCCGTAGCAGATATTCATTTTTTTTTTTTTTGCGCAAAAAATCGGATTCCCACTACCCCCTTAGGATATGTTTTACAATAAAAGCTATGTGATACCATCCCAGTTTGGATTCAGACCTAAGCCAAAAGTCATTTCATTTGACTTTTCAATTTGGCCGTGATGGTTAAGCACACATAAGTACATTCAAATTTTTATTATAATAATTTATATATTACAGTAATTCAAAAATTATTATTTCCAGTATTTAGCTCCTCTAAAAGCTCACACGCTGATTCTCAAAAGCCAAGTAGTAGTATAAGTCCTATTGCTTTTATTACGATTACAAATATCAATATCCAAAAATGCCTGAAGTTCTTTTTTCACTTAAATATACTCATCTCAAGTAAGTAAACAGAAACATAGGAAAAAGGAAAGGAAATGAAAGCCATGCAAGTAAAACGTAGACAAATTCACCAGTATTCAGAAGATGCTGTCTATAATGCAGAGAGTCGGTGGATCAGAGTGAGCCATGGTGAGTGGTGGGTTGCAGTGGGTCATGATGGGTGGTGGGTTTCAGTAGGTCACATTCTGTTGACCCACGATCCAATGACCCACTCCATCTCTAGTATGAAACACTGTGACCTTGAACAATTACTATTATCAATATTAGGATTAATTGCATTTTATTTTCACTCACAAAGTTTTTATTTAAATCCCTATCTTCCGCACCAATTTATAAAATTCCGTCCATATGTCCCTACGGTTACCAGAAATGTCTAAATATTTCTAAGTTAAAGAAAGATACATATCCCTACAGTAGACAACACTTATATTCACTGTAGTTAGTTACCATACAGTGAGCCAGCTAAACTAACTTTTGGCAACCAATTAGTGATCAGCGCGCTGTTGTCAAACCTGCGATGAGTGTTTCAGAGGATGAGTGTTTTGTAATGATGAGGCACTCACTAAGATTATTTAATACGTTATAACAATACATAAATACGCGACATTAATTATAAAATTATCTTAGCATGCGTGTTATTGATAATCGTATTAATTGTTATTACGGGTAAAAGCGGATCTGAAAAGGTAGGGGTATGGTAGGTAGAGGCATGAAGTCGCGCCGTCTCCTTGCCTATCTTTGCCCATTGTAATTTTTAAGAACTGGAGGGACGCCGTACATATTTTTTCAAGGTCGGAGGACGGTATCTCCCCGCGTTCCCCCTCACTTTTACCCTTAATTATTATAAATAAATATTAATAATGTAAGTATATTCTATTTGGTTCGGATGTTCATGTATTCACCATCTAGTTCATAATCTTTCAGAGTTTAATAACATTGTTTTACTATTACAAGAAGTTCCTATATATATACCCACCTAAAGTTTCCTCTTTGGACTCAAAAATTTGCTCACCACTGTGCTAGGATATAGGATATATATTTTCACTGAAATGTGTTAGTAATTATGAAAACACGAAATAAATTCTTCAATATCCTGCTATTTTGAATACTCAAATATATATACAGTGGAGTCTCGTTAATTCGAACTTGGATAATTCGAAATATTGGATAATTCGAACATAAGTCCATTCCCCTTGAAAACTGTATTGAAAACAATAGTAAAAAATCGTGAATAAATCGAACTTTTGAACCTATGTTTTGGATAATTCGAAGTAAATACAGTTGAAAATTTTTAATGTTGGACAGATGTAAACAGAGAAATACAGTTTTAACGTGTTTTCAGTTATCCAGATGCATCCATAGGGAAGAGTAATACAAAAGATAAATAGAAAATCTATGTAATGATAAAGATGAAGGTGTGTTGGGGAAGAAGAAGTAAAGATAGAGAACGTGCGCCAATCTCATTTTGTTTCAGAATTGGTTGAAAATTTATTGATAAAGTCAACCAAATGTTATTAATATAGTGTTCCACGCAATACATGAAATTCAAGATTTATTGACCGTACAAAAATAATCAAATTTAAGCAAATGAGGTTTACGACTTCTTAAAAGTGAGAACAGAATATTCAAATTGTTACTGATGTTTAATTGTTTTTGCTATTCAATGTATGCTGTAGTGTTGCAAATATATTTTCCATTGTACACGTAGTTTGAAGTATGTGGAGTCAATGTCGTTTGTTAGTTTGCGGTATTCGATCACGCAAATAATAAGCTGCTTTAAAGGTAAAATCTACACCATATGAATATGTTTTTGATGAACAGTACTTTGGTTTGTTTGTTGTTATATAGATGAAAATGAATGTTGTTGGATAATTCGAAGTTTTTTCGTGTCCCCTTGGACTTCGAATTAAAAAGAGTCCACTGTATATATATATATATATATATAAAGCAGTTCGTACATTGTCAGAGCCGTAGCTAAAGAGGGGGGCAAGAAGAGCGGTCGCACCGGGCGCTGATAGTAAGGGGCGACGAACAAGCAAGAAAGAAAAAGCGCTGGAAATGAGTAAATGACGAGTCATTAAAAAAACTTATTGGTGTCCTATTAAATCAATATGTTTATCAGTTTGCAAAAAAATAGATTTTTTTTTTTACTCGCTCCGCTTGCAATTCGAACATTTCAATAAGAGTGATTGCAAGTTTTAACTTATTACTTAAAAAGTGTATTGTATATGATTTTTTAATAACGATGTGATATACAAGGTAGGGTGTAATAATATCTTATAGTGTACGGAGGAGCGTTTTCAAAATCGGAAACGGTGCAAGTTTGAAATACGTGTTCGGCATTGCGATGCTGATGAATTTGCTTAGTTAATCATAATTTTTTACTCAATCAGATTAACCACGATGGTGAGAATGAAGATATGAAAATGAGAGTAGCGAAGAGACATGCAAGTTGCTGTTTGCGCAGGAACATTAACCAGTTGAGAATGCTCGAAGAGTATTGCCAGAACTAACTTAGAACGAATTATTTTTTTTTCGAAATTTATATGAAATTTAATAATTAATTTATTTTTTTTAAATTCGATAGATAATACACTTACATATTTGGAACCTGCGTATTAGGGGATCTATTGAATTAGCTATATAGAGCTGTCACATTTTTATCACCGTATATATACTGAAAATGCAGATATAACCAGTGGCCATCGGTTATTATTTGGTACCAAAATGTTCACCATTCTCTTAGGTATTGATCAACACCAATATCATCTCACTATCACTTAAGGTTCCCGAGATATGGCTCCTTAAATCTACCGAAATCGGAACTTCTTCCAAAATCTTGTAACGGTAAGAGTGACGCAAAAAATGTCATCACTTCTTTCAGGTAGTTTTTGATGCTCTATGGAATGGACGACTCAAAATTGGGAAAAAAAAATGCAGATATCAGACACACAGACATAGAGAATTCAGTAACCAACTATTTAAATTCGTTGAAAATGAAGGTAAACAAGGGGAATAATAACATTTTTGAAGTTGAAGCAGTTGTAGAATAGGAGCTTAAGAATCATAACTAAACCCAGCGAATTTCGTCTTTTTCAAAGACGGATCACTATCAGTGATTTTTTTTTCATTCCATTGACATGAAATGCTTCCAATTTGAAGGAATTTGTTATGATTTCTCCATCAGCTACTTGTATCGCCAGGATATTTCTTCTCTGCATACCTATCTATCTAGTTATGTATTGTTTTAATTATGTGGATACATAACACTCTCTCTCTTTCTCTCTCTCTCTCTCTCTCTCTCTCTCTCTCTCTCTCTCTCTATATATATATATATATATATATATATATATATATATATATATATATATATATATATATATATATATATAATATGTATGTGCGTTAGTGTATACCAGACTAGAAATAACTCCCTCGTGTGTATAGCATACGCGCCTTTGGGGTGGGAGGCCCAGGTTCGATTCTCAGCGGGAATTCATGTGGTCCGGATCCCACGTTAAGCTGTAGATCCACTTCTCATACAGCCTTGTTGCTGAACGGGACACTAAACTCAGATATCTAATCCAACCCAATAAAACGAGAATCAGATAGCCTATTATACTTATTTCAAAGTGAAATAGTGTTATGATTTCCATTGGTTATTCCTTGCAATTTGCAGTCACTTCGAATAAGCATACAGGTAATTTTATGAACTACAACTTGGGAAAATATGTGTATCTATTTTAACTAATTGGTTCATTATCCAATCATTTGTCTCTTTTTCTTATAAGCATTACTAAAATATTTATTTAAAACATAATGCAGGCAGAGAAACAAAGAAAAATTAATAAACAGTGCGATAAATAGAGTAATAAATAATAACTATTCTTGTATAATAACTGACTTTTTAAAGTCGGATTTTTTTTAAGTAACTCTCGGTAAAACAAATGTTTTAAAAAATAACACGCCTTGAAAATGAAACAAAACAAATATATATTTACAATAATATTATGGAAAATTTCCTACTTTAAAATCAGACAAAATTAACATGAAACGCAAGAAGAAATAGACATAATAGCTTCAATGAATCTGTAAGTATTGCAGCAGGTAAGAAATATGACAATTATTTGAGCTGAATTTCATAATTCTCTTTGTTGGCTTTTGCTCCTCGTAACTTACGTTACTCATTACAAACGGATACACAAAAGTTTCTCAAAGAAGTGTTACTCCACGTGGAGTTGATGAGAGTTTGACATTAGACACTGGAATCGTATTGGCTAAAAAGGTCGAAGAATTTAGGGGTGTGGCTGTGAATCGAATAAAGAGCTTTGTTTATGTCTTTTGACGCCAACTAGAGACCCGATGACCACGTGAGCAGGTAGGGAGAACTAAACTTCCTTATCCTTTCCTCCTGCTTTATTGTCAATCTTCGGTTTTCTTTAAAACTGGTATTCATAGACGGCACGTGTTGGTGAAAGTCATCTCCTTTTAGAAGAAAGAGCTACTACATGTGTTTGTCAAAATAATTTATTGGGGGGTAATCTTTGTGTATAAGCACTACTTGAACTCGCTGAATGATCACCCTGTCCCTTACTCGTACCTTTATATTACTGGCAACCCTGAAACCAACTAAAAAGACGGTATCCTTTTGGTAATATATATGGTTCCACAAGAAGGAAAGAATAAAAGCGGATGTCAATATGATTTATTGGGGGGTAGTTTTTGGCTGCTCATCTTGTACCCCCCGGTAATGCATGGGCAGCTTCAACTGTGGGCAGCACACCGGTCCCTGTGAACGACCCCCTGAGACCCCATGGTTCGAATTAAAAAAAAAAAAACGCTTCCTCTTGATCTGGAGCCTGGACCAAGGTTCTGGTGACCAAATTTTGATAACTCTCGGCTTACTCGTCTGGTCTCCAGGCCGCACACAGACAGAAAGACAGACAAACAAACAAATTCTTTATTAGATAAAACAGGGGGGCCCACAAGGGGAGGCTATGATGCAAACTGCGTCATTGAAATATTTGGGGGGGGGTAAAAATCTATATAAATATGTTTGAGGGGGTGTAAAAATTAATCGAAAATATTTTTTTTCATGGAAGAACACCTACAGATAGACAATTGAAGGGGGGGTGCGTCATGGACATGAGGGGGGTGGGCATCACTGGATAAAATATTTGTTTACTTACACGAAATACGAATCCACGAATACGTATACGGAATACGAATTATATACGAAAATGTCGGAAATATTGGAAGTTTTGAATGTACAGCTGTTAACAAATCTGATTATCAACATTTGACGACAACGATCACGGCGACTAAAATATAAATCCTTTATATCATGTCGGCAAGCGCAGACAATAGGCATGAAAGGTATAATTGAAAATGGATAGAATATATACACTGAGCAAGGCTATGTGATAATATGTAATTATGTTGAAACTGTTACGTGATTTTTTTTTTTTAAACATATTATCACATAGCCTTGCTCAGTGTGTTGTTGTGTTTTAGTACAATATGGAAACAAGGCCTGATAGAATAGTTTTTTTTTTTTAATCTTTATTCATTATGTAATGTTATTAATAGAAATTGTTCTTTGGCGCCACACTTTTTTCTGTCTACTTACAAAGAAAATAGCTATAATAACAGTTTTTTACAAAGTATAGCCCCAAGTCCAACTGTTGAGTTCTACTGATATACGAGGAGTGATCAAAAAGTAAGGTTACAATGCCAGCAGTGAAACATGTATATATTATTTCATACAACCAATACAGCCAATAGATACGACATAGTCTCCATATCGTTGAGGCACTTGTCGCATCGTGAGATGAGTTGGAAGATTCCATCCTGATAAAAATCCTGTCTTTGAGTGTTCAACCACATTGTCACGAAGTGTTTCACTTCCTCGTCTGGAACAAACTTGTCGGTACTGTAGAACATCATGCATAATGTGACGAACGTTTCCGAACTACATTCCCAATTCTGCCATCAGATACCGTAACGTGATCCTCTTGTTGTCCTGAATCAGCTCCTACACGCAAGCTAGTGTTCAAATCTGTTGATGTCGTGCTGGATCAGCCACTGCACTCCTCCTCGGTGACGTTTTCTCTACCAGCCGTAAACTTTCGACACCATTCTGTGGCATGCTGACGAGACATTACACTCTCTCCGTAAACCTTTGGCAGCTGCTGGTGAATTTCAGCCGCGGTTACATGTTTCGCCCCACAAAAATTGAATAACTGAGAGGACTTCTTCGAGAGACCAGTTTTCCAAACGAGTCGTCATTTTGTTTACCTACAACTAACGCCGTATCCAATTCCATGCATTACAATTACCGGACACTCCTCATTCCTCTATAACAGACGAAACTCCAGAAATATATCTTTTGTAACCTTAGTTTCTGATCCTTATCCCTTGACGCTGTATTTAACTTCTTTCTTGTCATAGTTAGATTTAGAATTCATAAGTTACGTCATTCTCGAAACACGAACTAATCTTTAATGAACTTATGTTCCCCTGACAAACGACGCCGAGGAGCTGATTTACTTTACCTGTATAATAAGATCATCAATTGCAACATTGATTCTGAGTTTTTACTATCGCAAATTGACTTTCGTGTTCCTCGGCTTCAAACTCGCTGTTTCAATTTGATAGCTTATGAGACACCGAGGTTATCGATTGTAAAGCGCTCCTTGATTTACAGACTAGCACACGAGTACAATACATTGTAAACAGGATCTAACATTTTTATCTTTGAAAGAAACTTTAGAACTCAATTGATGAGAACCTTGTATATAGAGAGATGAGCCTTTTTACTGTATTTTATCTTTTCTCATATGTTGTACAGTTTCAGCTAATTGGCCTAATGCTGTATGAAACTTTGTGAATAAATAAATAAATAAATAAACAATATTGCCCAGTCCAACAAATATATTTTTCTAATAAGGAGGTCTTTATAGAAATTATCTTACTTTTCTCCATAATACTTTCGCTGCTTTTTAGCTTTTGTTTGAAATAGCTGATAATCTATCACCTATTTATAAGAAGGTGCAACGCTTTCATTATTTTCAAGATCTTCGATCGCTTGTACAGCCTCCTGGCGAGGTCTGTAAAATGCCTCGCTGCAATTTGCATTGCAGCAAACTTCGCATATCTTACACTTCTTACGTAAAAGTTTTCCGCAGAATCCATACTTCACTTGTATCACACACATTTCAAAGTAGTGTCCGTCGCCAGAAAAACTTACTTCAAGTAAGGTACAGTTTTGTTAACCTTCATGGTTGATCTGAGGACTGTAGGACGCTATTTGGTGAACATACCTAAGTACACCCTGACAAATTATCTTGTAAATTCCAGCAAGTTTAGGTTCTCTGAAGATACTTTAAGAGTTACACGATATAATTGCAATTTATTATTTGTTGCAGCGATAAGATTGCAGGCAATGATTGGCCGCTATGACTTGCTATTTCTGCTTTAATGCAATACGATGCAATAGGCCGATGTTGATCAAATCGACCAACTGCCTCCATGAATGTATTGTTCAATGCAATAGAAGCTGGTTGAGATATAAATATACGCTTCATGTGTGCACTTCACTACTTTTCCACTTTATAACTTGGCTACGAACTGTGAGACATAGAAATTACTGTTTCGACACTGTTATCATTGTAATACTAATTTTTTGAACTGATCTCGAGAGTGGCTGACTTGGGGAAACTTTCTATTTCTTTTATTTGGTAGCGTTCCTCCTTCAACTCTATTATTTCCTATTATTCCAGTCGCATGATGCCCTTTCTCTTTCAGATATTCTAGCAATGGAATTGAAGGAACTAAATTGTCAAATGTAAGTATCAAGCTATTTTCAATATAACGTCAAAAACCAATAATACACTAGTAAACAGTTTTAATATGTAGAATCTCGACTTCATATTGATTTATAAACCTTCTACTTGAGGCGTGTCCAAAACTGGTGTCGATCACGGTACCATTTCTAATAAATTCCTTTTAACACCGAGCTTATATAATTTCTCAAGCAAATGGTAATTTTATGGTCTAAATGAATGTGTGCATACGAAAGAATACTATATTTATGTAATGGAAACTCGAACAAGGACTCACAAGGAGAAAGCAGACTTTGGAAAAAGAAGGAAATTCCCATTCACCTCTGAACACTTTCCAGGAACCTCGTTCCCTTTTGCTTTCTAGGAGGGAGGGAACTTGATAATGACATCAAACCTTCATGTGTAATTACAAACATTAAATTTATAAACAAATAAGAAATCATCAGTTTATCAGACTTTAATTAATATTTTATGCACAAAATTCCCTATCGAAGGTATGGTAGATGAAGTTTCTGTTCTCCATGAGTCGACATTGCCAACTGACATGGTTGATATGGAAAAGATGTTGGTGATACTTCTTGCTGAGTATTTCAAAACTGACAGAGAAAATTCGTTATGTACTTAAGTCTAACAAACAGATTGTCGATGAGGAGTTGCAGAAGTTTCTACGTCGGGTAGAAGTATTACCAATTTCCACGTTTACATTCGGGGGATTTCCCCTTATGAATTTACAGATGACTGATATTAGAAATAGACTACGTGCTCAAACGTTGTCTAACTTGTTGTTCATCAATGTTAATGGCACACCGCTAAACAAGCTCAAAGTAGACGAGCTAATTATTTGTTGGCTGAAGGATGGACATCATTCCGCTGCGGATGATTTACCACGAAAAAGATCTGGAGGCCAATAGCAAAGAAACCCGATTTCAGATTTCTTTTAAGGTGGTAAATTACGAGTTATGGAAAATGTATACTTGTATTACTAATGACTTATTTGTGTTATTCAACTTTGTACTTAATTTTTAATAAGTCTCATCTTCGCGTTTTATAAACTAGAAGGTACATTACTTTGAATAAATATTCATAATAACTGCAATTATGCATATTTGTAAATTAAATTGAACGTGATGTTTTAGTGGTTACACAAATTACAATTATGAGCATACTTTATGGAGATGCTCTCACATAATGAACCCGAGCACCTTTATACGCTATAAAAAACTCATTTTTTTTAAAAAAGTCTTTTGTGAGAAAAATACTGTGCACTGAGAAATCATAACCTTATCCATAGTGTTCAGGAGTAGTTTCCTGCTAATAGAATTTTCTTTTGGAATGCGTTGAGAAATTAACACTTGCAAGAATACTCTCCTAGTACAAGTATATTTTAGGCACACTAATTTG
Source organism: Thermobia domestica (assembly GCF_964235325.1). Lineage (NCBI taxonomy): Eukaryota > Metazoa > Arthropoda > Insecta > Zygentoma > Lepismatidae > Thermobia > Thermobia domestica. Next base: position 80,927,886 of record NC_137463.1, read on the forward strand.
CCCCATCTCCAAGTGCTTCAATTTCCACACTGACAAACACTTTACTATTTTATATCGTAAAGGTCAAATCCCCCGTTATTGTAACAGAGTAGTGCTTGAGCGATTGACCGTAGAAATTCAAACTCTGATTAGTGACAATTTCACAGTCTTGTTTTATTACAAGTGTAAACGCTTTAGTCAGTACAGAAGAGGCGGTGGATCGTGTTCAGAGTTGATGACGATGGATTTTGGTGAGTCAGACTAGGTCACAGTGGATGAGACTGGTTCATGGTGGGTGATGGGTCAGAGTGGATCATGGTGGGTGGTGTGTCAGATTGGATCACGGTGAGTGGTGGGTCATGTTGGGGGGTGGGTTATGATGGGTGGTGGGTCAGTGAGTCGTGGGTCAACTTTTCATTGACTCACATCAACTCTGCTAAGGAGACGGATGATTAAGGAAAGTAATTGATTATAAAAAATCGGTGGGATGAGAATGCAGGGGGAAGCGGAAGCACCCTCAAAAAACTTAGGGACACATGTTGTCCACCACAAAATTATTTGGCCAGGGGCTAATTGTAATATTAAACACTGACACTAACAAGTGTCGCTAACTGAGCTACCAAATGTTAATTATATAGTACTAATTTTAAAAATATTAATTTTAATTGAATATTACTTAAAAATGTGTGTATACTGGTATCAACTCAAGGTCAATATATACATTTTTAAAAGAGGATAAATTTATTTCACAAAGGGGCAAGAATATTGTGGTCTATAGAATATTCTGACTAGTAAAAGTGCTCTTCAATTTAAAAAATGTTTGAGAAACACTGGTTTAAAGGAAGGAAGAAAATATGTTATTTGTGGTTTAATGTCATTTGAGCTGAAAAATGAACCTAAGCAACACCTTAAAAATGGGATCGAAACTACATGAATCCCTCTGAGAGTAGAACTCGAGTCTTCCGCATCAAAGGATCGTATTGGTACAAGACAAATTTCAGTTTGCAGTGTCTGGGTGCTAAAGGACACTGTTCGACTCCTGTAAATCTAATTTATCTGCTTTTCAACCGACAGTCGTAAGGAAAAAGACTGGGTGAAAGAAAAGATGTATATTTAGTGTTTAAAACTGCCAATAAAGAAAAGAGTGGAGCCAAATTTATTATATCATGATCATTCCATTAGTAGGCAAGCACAGACCAGATTGGCAAATGTTTAAGAATTTGGAATGCCAGCTTAGTGAAACCGAGAACTGCTAACATTGCAGCAATGCCTAAATTCATTCTACGAGCAGATGAAGAAAGTCTGAAAGTCCCGCAAGCACAAAAGCTTGTACGTTGCGTACAAGGTTAGCCTTATACATGACATGTCATGTCGTCCATCAGTGGTATACATAATGTGACAGAAAGGACTTTCATAGTAGACATGCTTCCACTGAATATAGTAACAATTTCGAGTTATATTTTAGTTTTGCTTAAAGTATGCCTATTTTCCATGTTTTTAGTACCTGAACATCCAGTTTCTACAGATGTATACAGCTCTGTCGTGCATTGTGTATTACAGAGATAAGGAATGCTCTTCTCATTTGTATAGGAACTTGTGTGACATTTTATGTACGTTTGTACTTTTACAGCGATTACTACTGATGAAGATTTATAGAAACAACTAAAATCAATTTTATGTTTATTTGTATAGAATGACAACATATTAGGCCTACCCCAGTATTTTTAGGATGAACCTTTCACCTTATCAAATTCTACAGACCTCACAATTCATTACACTCACGCCACGCACTTTATGCCCACCCTATACAATGTATTTACGTTCTTAAATCATAAAGTACCATCAACTTCTTGTTTCACTTAGATGAAGGAGTACCATTGTGGGTACCGTTGACTAGATCACTGTGGTTCAAATTATAGTGATGATTCGTTTCGAAAACCAAATTCACCACAGAGACGGCTCGTGAGGGAAGTCACAGTGGTAAACATTACAGTTTCTTGGTTCCCAACTAAAAGAAGATAACGTTGGTAATGTACTAACTGTAGTATACAACAACAAGTACAGTAGATAATTCTTCTTTCTTTTATTTGGATCGATAAAACTAATTTTTATCAGTGTGATTTCCAACAACACAAGTCGTCTTTGCAACAATTCTCAAATTTAGAGACCCTCTATACGTATATAGGTCCATATATCATTGTATTTTAGTTCATATGGCTATTTTTCAATACCTTTATTTATATATACCTTACTTACACAAAAATGAGTCAAAAGGACTTTACCACCCCTTATAAAATAAAAGCGAATGTAGATCGCCGGAATTGGTAATTGTAGTGACACACGTTAAAACCAGGCGAATCTTAGAATGCGTGTCATTGAACGGCCGCCATCTTCTGTCCACCGTTTTGAATCTTGCATAAAAAGTTTAAATAGAAAGGGCTGCTTGTGATATATGAATGAAGGCTAAAATTTTAATAAAAACTCAATGGTGTAATCAGATTTAAGGTAACGGTAATAACTTTGTAGTTATAATTACATGAAACTTAGATTACCTCTTATAGAATCAGTTCAATCTACTGGCTGTGTCGTGCCATGCATGTTTGCAGACGTATTTCTACTCTATATGAATATGGAGCAATGTCTCAAGTGTGATTTGTATGTATGCATCCTGTATCCAGTGCTACAAATTATCCAGTTCCCTAATTTTTTTTTGACATATACCATTGCCTTTAGGTGTCCCCACAGGTAAAAGTTCAATGGTGATAAATCAGGTGATCTGGTAGGCCATTCTACTGGCCCACGTCGACCAATCCAGTCTAGTGGTTACCAATGTGAGTAGTCGAGTAATTTTAGGCGTTAGGTTGACAATTGTGAGGGTAAATTCATTGAGGGTTCAAGTATATCTGAAGAGCATTGTCCTCGAAGTTACTGTATTCGTTTTTCTATTATATTGGGTTTAACTAAGAATATTGAATAAGTTCAATGGGCTCTTAAGAATAAAGTGTCTAGTGTGTGCATCTTTGGTGCACAGGACCCCTGGTTCGATTGCTGGTGAGTGATGATTGAAATATGAAAGCATTGAATTGTTCTCGGTTCCATATTAAACTGTAGGCCATCATCACGTATAGCTCCGATCCTGAAAAGTGGTACTAAATTTCAAGACACGACTAGTTTGTAGCAACTGGTTCCTTTATAAGTCGTCTTTAGTGCTTCTATCTTCATGTAATTCTTGAAGGGAGCAATAGTCATTTGCTAAAACTGTCCAAATGGATTTATAAATGAGTTATTTAAAAAAAAAACATAAAATAATAAGCTAATCGAGGAAACTTATACCTAATTAAAAGAACTGATAAACGTAGGGGAAGATGGGGCAAGGTGATACAATTCTTGTCTTTTTATAATCACGTGGTGAAAGTACTATTCAACGCAAGTCGCAGCTTGTTATACCGAGAGAAAGGTTTGTATTTGGAGTAAAAATGAACAAAGTGATATTGAATTTCCCTCAGTGGTTACCGAGAAATATTTCATTTTAATGACTAGGTTAAAAATATCATCTTGCCCCACATACCGCGGCAAGATGATATTAATACTGGGGCAAGTTGATACAATATTAACGCTTTCCTTATATAGTCTATAAATAACGTAAAATTTTGTAATCTAAAGGTACAAATATCGAACATTTTAAATTATATTAGCGATAACCACAAATATTATACTGAGAGATCTCAACGATGCAGATATAAAAAAAAACGAGGTCAATATTGCATTTACAATTTGAAACTAGAAAACTTGAAAAGGATTAGTCTACTCACAGTTCATATTCAAATTATTCTTTTAATCTATTAAATTTAAAATAAAACTGTTTTCACGTATTCTTCGTTCGCTAATAATAATCACCAAGGAATCGAGAATAAAGAAAAGAAGGTGTTTGAAGGATGAAGAAGACACAGGGGAAGACGAAGACTATGGCTATGATGCTCTCTGAATGTTACGATCCGCCTTATTGATGAAAATCCATTGTAATTTTTAAACATATTTAATTTCGCAAAATTGCATTTTTGGACATTCATGTATCCCGTTTTCTCACAAACTATGAATGCTGAAGTAGCCAAATTTTGCACAAATCTTACGTATATGTACCTCTGTTTACTGAGCTAGAATTACAGCATAGTTCCTTTATCTCTCTTAATTATTCTTTGGTGAATATAAAAAACCATATCAAGATTCGTCGATTTAAAAAAAATAATCATTAGCTTTGTATCTAACCTAGAAAAATAATTCTAGTTCGATAGCATTACCAGATAAGGTAGGGTGCGTGATATAAAAATTAAACGAATTCCTTCAGTAGTTTCTAAGAAAAAGGTGCAAACCCTGTAAGAGCTGTGCTAAAAATTTGAACCCATGAAATATGTGTAAAAAACAAGATACAGGGAGAAAAATTAACACAGAGATGCTGAACTTCTATACACATCTACCAATCACAAATTAAACTTCTGCTAGCAATAGCAAACCGTGGGTTGGCAAATTTCTCATAAGCGGCCAAAACACGGATATTCCCTCTTAATATATGGCCAAACATGTCCGTATAATATGGCCGAGGGTGTGAACTATGTCACCTTTTAAATACTGCAAACCTTAGCATCCTGGAGATAAATTACTGGAAAGAGGAAACCCGAATACAATTTTGTTGTGAAGTGACTTGATATTAGACCGAAGTGAGTTTATGTTCGTTTCAATTACAGTGTCAAACGGCTTTCTTGCGACTGAGTCAATCAATTTTCCATTTCTTTGCAGGTATTTAAAAAGAAATCACATTTATTTTTACTAAAGTAGATATGAATAACACTGCTAATAAAAGTACTGTATCCTAGTCATTTTGCAAAGAAGAACACGTAGAATAACATCTAAAATTTATGATGAAACTTGAAGATATCTAGTTATTCTTCTTACAGAATTTGTTAGACTTACTAAATTAAAATTTCCTAGAAAAATCCCTCCCTGCATAGAATTTCTGGTCTCGAAAGATTAGGCAGAACGGGAATTCCCGTTCCGCCTGAAGATAAGATCATATAAAATATTTTCTTCAAAGTGCTCAAGGACCTTTAGGCAGAATGGGAATTAGACAGAAGATGAAGACACCTTATTGAGTTAAAGCAAACACACATATATTTCAATTCCTTTCACATATTTTTCTTTCTTATGCAGGTATGCAGGTAAGAAAGCGCAGCACTTGTGGTATCGACATTTGCGGTACTTCGAGTATCGACATTTGTGGTATTGGAACGTTTGCAGTACTATCCAAAATACTCTCCAAGCTGAGAGAGGATATTTTCGGGTGTTCAGTTGGAGAACAGGCACACAGTATGAACTGCTATAAAAAGACCCAAGTTTTAGCACATTGGTGTAGCCAGCAAGTTGTTCTAGGGGAGAATAACGTGACTTTCAGGGGACCGGGGCTTCTTGCATACTAAAAGCAGGTTTTAAAAAATCTTTCAGAATATAAACCATTATTAACTCACCATACATACATACAAACCTTTCTCACAGCACCTAAGAACATGTAAATGCAAATATAAGGGTCAATTACACAGAAAACGGAAAGAACAATTACTAGGATATATGGTAAACATACCTGAAAGATATAAAGAAATTCTTGTTTTTGATTGGTTAAAATTGGAAAATGTAAATAAATTCTTATCTCTGATTGGTCGAACACCTGACTTTAATATTTAAAGGGAACTTTTACAAATATATATATATATAGTTTTGTTTTAAAGTTTTCTTAACAATTTTAGAATAACTATTTGACACTGGTTACTCAGAGTTGAAATATAACAGTCTTCGTTCTTCAGTTTTAACATTTTGAGATATTTGTAATTACTCGTAAGTACTACAAAATTATCTGAAGGACAACTTGCTAGCGCAGTGATTTGTCACAACAGTTGTCCATTGTTATGAGCATAGGGACTTTTGTTTAGATCTAGCTCGAAATAAGTATAAGATATGAAGTCAAAATCAACTTTCAATGAATTACTGATTTCTTTTTCTGGTTTATAATAGAGTTCACTTAATACATTAGTAGATAGCTTTTCTTCTGGAACAAACAAAACATCTCTCCAACTTTTGAATGTGTACCATTTTACTCAAGAGTTTCTTGACATTTTTCGAGGCTACATATTTAGTTAATACGTTTTCTATTCTTTTGTCCATCTTATATACTGATGTCGTCTACGTTTGCCTTCAATGTTTAAAGTTCTGCTTTCATATAGGTAATCGTTGTACACAGTCTCACGTTTTAGATACTTCACCAAACAGTACACATTAGAAGTTGATTTACCAATTGAAATGAGTCTGTGATTTCACCGTTTAACATTAATCGTTCTGTGCTGCTGATTCGAGCAGTTGCACACGGAGACGTCAATACTGGAAGTGTTTAATTACAGTTCTACAAAATAATCTAAAAACCTCTCAAGTTTTTCGTGATGCGGTGCATCTTCCATAATGGAAAGCCACCAAACATTGACATAATCTACAAGGAGAAATGCTAGAGCAGAACACATAGTCTCACGTCTGGAGCTGAATTACAGTCATTTGTGAATCCTAATTCCTGAACCTTACTCCATAACCACTGACTAAAATGGAATTACACCCAGTAATTTGCGTTGCCGGGAACAATGTTCTTAGAGATGTTATCGCAGCTTGATCGAAATCCGATTCGGATTCCAATCATTTATATTAGCTTACCCTAAACTGAAAAATCTCTGATATTTCTTACTATCTTTTGCTGGTAAGAGGCCGAAGATCAAATGGACAATGTTTACTTCCTCCAAGTAATCTGCGATGCCTGCTTGTGTTGTCTATAATTTAACAAAATGCTGAGCACAACACTTAAATGTTTCGTCCATAAAAAAAAGTAGCGTGCTCACTGTACACTGTCTTCCCTTCGCAGCGCAAAATATTAGCATTCTTCCTTCCTCTGTGGTGTCATCTGAATGCAGTTAGTTTGTCTCATCATCAGTCGTCAGAATATACACATATTTAACAGTGTGTACCGCAAAAGTCCCACTGTCTCAAGGAAAGTTTTGAATTGTACCGCAAATGCTCCAGAAAAAAAATGTTTTCTCATTGCACTGCAAATGTCCTGTACCGCAAATGTCCCGATACCCGCAGCAAATACCAAGCTAATCCTGTCACTCATAACCTTCATCTACTTAAACTATACGTTTTAAATTATTAATACCACTCAGGGATGTTAATGGCAGCAAATCAATCTACATATCTGGTATTATAACATTTGAAAGAATAAAACGAGAAGATAGTAATAATCACTTTAGCTATATATTATCATTAAAATGAAGTTGAAAATGAGAAGATAAAAATCAAGCGGTTACAAAAAAAAAAAAAAAAAAAAAAGTATTATCAGAAAAGAAACGTGTTGCAATCAAAATATTCCACTAAAACGGTTTAGAATAAGATCTTTTTTCACACTGTTCAATAGGAACTTTGAAAATAAAATGGAACATCTTTACTATAAAGTAGAGATGCAAAAAAGCCGGCTTTTTTGAATCGATAGTTTTTTTCACATAAAAAGCCGGCTTTTTTGGAAAAAAACCGAGAATTTTGGAAATTTTGGCTTTTTTCATTTTCATGATTTTTCTATCCAAATAGCTTTCTTATAGTATATTCTATATTTAGATAAGATTTCCACGACCTGAATGCCATATTTAGCTCTGTAATTCACCATCAAGATGGATGGAGCACATATTTTACGAATTAAAGCTAACATGAAGAATTGAGGGCAATTTTACAGGTTATTTAACTTTATTTTAACTTTTGAGTTATCGACATTTTTTCCCTCTCTAGGTCATTTTAGTTTGTCATCCGTGTTTCATTTCTAAGAGCTTAGTACTCCAGCTTCTAGCACGAAAGTTAAACTTACGTTTTTCTATATATCCGTCAAAGCATACGTTTTTCAATATGTCCGTCAAACCGTATTTCCACATTTCTGTTATACTGTAGTTGTGCAATGATTTAGCAATAATTTTCCAGATACAACCTTGAATACCAATTTATACAAATAATCAATAGCGGATTTAGAAAAGTACTTTGGGAGGGGTTTCTCTGATTGTTTCGTTTTCTAAAAAGTCCTAATTTTATTTGGGAGCAGCTTGAAGTTTATGAGTACAGGCATAACTAATATTTCGTTTCGTTTATATGTTTAGCAATAATCTTCCGGCTACAACCTTGAAGATCATTTTATACTGAGAATCAGTGGCGAATTTAAAAAAGTGTTTTGGGAGGGGTTTTCTTACTATTAATGTTTAGTTTTTCTAAACATTCGTAATTTTTATTTGACGGGAGCTTAAAGTTTATGAATAAAGGCATAACTAATAGATATTTCGTTCGTTTTAGACATTCCACAACTTTGGAGAACAGGCTTTAGTCCGAAAGACCGATCCTCTAACCTTCGCAAAACCGTCACTGCTGGTAATTAGTAATAATAACGATTTAAAAACAATAAGAAAGGAAGTCGGCCAACTCCTACACTCCTAGTCGGCCAGTACACGCACTATTTCTACATTCTCAGATGGAATGAAGGAAGGCTTTGTCAGAATGGTCGAATGCTGGGTTGAATCCCGGACTTCCCGATAGAAGCGCAAAAGCCAACCACTCAGTCACGTTTGTTGTGCAGTTGTATTTAGCTTAACTTAAATATATTCCGTAGTCTTTTTTTTTTTTTTTTTTGTTCCGTAATGATATGTTGAATCCCTCTAGTTAAAAATTCAGAAAACTTGAGGACTGGGTAAACCGTGATGGTGGTCAAGGGCGCCCATGTTGTGGTTTCCAAGGAGGGGCAAGTATAAGCGACGTTTCAAAAATAGTTTCAAATTTTGCTGTAACTAATGTAAAAATCCTATTGGATTTTCAATATTCTGAAGTACATTTTCCTCTAGGGGGGGGAAGCAAGCGCCCCCTTAACCCCCCTGATGGGCGCCCTTGATGGTGGTTATAAAAAACTTGACTGTAGAATTTCAAGAATATACAGAACCATGTGCAGCCTTTAATTGTACCATACAAATCTAAGTATTTCTCTTATGTTTTATTTTAATTTTATTTTGTTTCAAAAAGAGGGTATGGAATATTTTGAAGTAAAAATACTACATACAATTTTGCTAGTTATTTGTGTATTTTTTGAAAGAAGTTTTTACTCTTAGGGTTGGCTCGTTTACACCAGCTGTTTTTTATTAAATAACTGGTTTAAACTAAAAAAAATTAAAAGAACAAAAATGCGAATCGTGTGAACTTCATGGTGACGTTTCACATGTCAAACCATCTGCATTAGTCTTATTTCCTTTTCACCTTTTAATCAAGGTGTCCCATGTTCAATTCTCGGTCGAACCACAACCCTTCTTTCATGTGTAAACCAAGTACTCTTTCGGATGTCACTTTAAGCGAAAGTCTTCTCCTTGATAACCTCGGTATTACGTAAGGATGTTAAGCCTAAACATACAAAACGAAACCAAATTATATATTTCTGCATGCCTGTTGTTTTATAAAGAAGCGAAGGTTGCTTAAATATATTGATTAAAATTGGTAAAATTTATCGATTGCCTACTTAGCTTCCAACATTAGCTTGGATTGGACTTTCAATGATACCTATATACTAAATTTGTAATTTAATACCTCAGTTTAAACTCTGATGAGGATCTCACGTCTGATGAGGATCTTGGATAGAAGATCGAAACGTCACGTGTAAATGTGTTTTTATATTAAATAAGTGCAGTCTTGTTCAGCAGTGTGTTTATTTTTCTGATTTTATTCGTAAGACGTTGACTATGATTGTGTGTCACTCAGTTTTAGCGTACTGATTATAATACGTTGACCTTTAAATTTTACATGCAAATTAAATTTTACAGGATTTTCCCGTTATTGTTTTACATTTAAAAGAATGACGGGATTTTCCCGATGGCTAGGGCGGGAGTTTCTCAATTTAAGAAATTTACTGACCAACTTTTTTAAGCTTATGGGACCTCTTCCAGCATAACCCCGTTGTTGAATAATAACACCAAGGCGAAACAAACTTATTTCTGTGAATATGTAATATAAATACATAAAGCAAAATATCTAAATCAAAAAACCTGGTTTAAACCCCAAAAAAGCCTGGTTTAAACTGCCCCCCCAAAACGGGTTTTTGGCATTTTCAGAAACAACCATGGTTCTTGCCAACTCTGCTTACTTTTGTATATAGGAGGTTAAAATGTGTTTATTATATACATTGGTTAATCCTTTGGAATTCATAATGTAAAAATGTTGAAGTAAAATTGTTTAAAATATCTTTTCGAAATTCATGGTTTACTTTCGAGGTTTTATATTATTATCGGCATCAACCACTAATTAAATGACTTTCTGTGTTATAGAGAAGCGAAACAAAGTCTGCTTTATCGATTTAAAGCAGAATTTTGAAAAAAGCCCAAAATTTCCCAAGCAAAAAAGCAAAGCAGAAAAAACCGAGTTTTTTTTCCAAAAAAGCCGGTTTTTTTCCGAGCCCTTGCATCTCTACTATAAAGATAACCAAAAAAGTTCTGTTGTCTTTTCACCCACTACCTTCGAACTCTATATATCACCTAAAGACGTACCTGGAAGATAAAACATTGTACCCATCAGCATCAACGATCTTCTGCCAACGTTCTGGAAGGCCATGGGTTGCATCACGGTAGAATTTGGTGGGCCGTGAAGCGAAGGAGGGATCAAGTGCATTTTGCACCTCTACTACGGATTTGAACTGATGTCTTCTAAGAGGATTGCCCAAGGAATGTAACAGGTCAAAATCGGACAGTGCAGTGTCCAGGGAGTATGGCGGATGCTAATGTTTCCCATCCAAGGCGTAGAATGGTGTTCTGGATTATCCTAGAAACGTGGGGCTTATCGTTGTCCTGTAACAGGAGGGTCCCTTTGCGATTCAGATGTGGTGGCTCCAGGGTTTTGAGCTTTTCTTGAACACGGCTCAACTACTGACAGAACACAGTTGCATTGATGCTCTGACTAGCTGGTAGCTGTTCCCGATGCACGATGCCGCAAGCAGTCTACCAAACACACAGAAGCTTCGCACAGGACCCACTTCTCATCAGATGTCAACACTCTATCTAGAAATGACCCCTTTTTCAGTCGACACAGCAAAGTATCATAGATGTCTGCTCGTGTCGCCTTCTCGTCCGGAGTCAAGTCATGTGGGACCCATCGACCCAACTTGTAGTGCTTCCCAAGTTGATAGAGGTGCTGCCGAATGGTTTCTTCACTCACACTGAATTGTAGTCCCAGTTTCTAATATGTCGGGCCACTGTTCATCTCAATTGCTGCCTGAAGACCTTCATTTTGTACATGTGTTGGTCTTCCAGCCCGCCAAGCGAAAAAGGTATTAAATACATTTTGCACCTCTACTAGGGATTTGAACTGGTGTCCTCTAAGGTGATTGCCCAAGGAATGGAACACGTGATAATCGGACGTGGTGCGTCTTCGAGTTTTTCGTTACCGTCCATAAACTTGTGAAGTCACCGCTACACTCCGAATAGTCACAACACCCTCGTCAAAGGCCTGGCATATTTTCCGCCCTGCTGCAGCATCGGTTTGACCCCAGTTTGAATTCGTAAAGCATAAACGCCCTTATGACGGTCTGTGGAGCTCCTTGTTCACTCTGTCCTCACGCATGTTCACAGTGTACAACCAGGTAGTATGTTGGATATACCCACAGCAACAACTGACCTTCACCTTCTCTCCATTAGCATTCAATTCCCAGTGCGAGGACCAAATAAACACAGACCTCCAAAAAAAGCGACAGAACTTTCTTAGTTACCTTTTATTTTCAGTATTGAGGTTAGAATAAACTGGAAAAACTACACAATTTCCAGGAAGTACGTTTGAGAGCAAATTTAAAAATCTACACTATTTTCCAGTAAGAACGTTTGAGAGCTATACATTATTCGGCGTAAGCTCTAAACTGCGATAAACAAAGCTACGTGAAACTAAATCTCGCTGATTTGCTGTTGTTCTACCGACGCTTGTACTCCTCCGCAAAATAGTTCATGTGATTGCATTATTACTTTTACTATGAAGCTTCATATAAAACTGCTATATTATTATACATGACAAAAATATAATACGGATTATCTAATAATACTGCAATCGAGTGTGGCTAATGAAACAATAGAAATAAACGCTACGCATGCGCAGTAATTATGGCGCCAACTCAACTGTGGACGGGTGTTCTGCTTTTAAAGTCTGAAAGATGACTGGCATGAATCCCAGTTCCGCGAGTGTTGTGGTGAAACACCAACAAGGCAAACATTTACTCACTAAGCAAGAATTGTTCACGAGGGAAATTCAAATACTTTTTTTTTTTAATCTTTCGAGTTTCTTTTCTTTCTTTTCTGCTGCTGCTGTAAGTATCTGGACAACACGAGACAGTATTGTCAAATTGCACGTGTATAATTTGTTCCTCCCCGTGGGGAGTGGGAGTGATACATCACTAGCCAATCGTATTTGTGATAAGCGGAAGGATACAAATATTTTGTTTATCGGAGTTTAGAGTTTACGCCGAATAATGTATAATTGGAAAAGTTACACAATATCCAGTAAGGAATTTTGTTATTTTTAACGAGAACTTTAAGAGTAAACTGGAAGATCGACAAATTATTTTCAATGAGAACATTTAGGAGTAAACTGGAAGATCTACAAATTATTTTGAGTAGGAACATTTAAGAATAAAGTGGAAAGATCAAAAAAAATATTTTGACTAAGAACATTTAAGAATAAAGTGGAAAGATCTATAAAATGATTTTGAGTAAGAACATTTAAGAATAAAGTGGAAAGATCTATAAAATTATTTTGAGTAAGAACATTTAAGAATAAAGTGGAAAGATCTACAAAATGATTTTCAGAAGGACGTTTAAGAATAAAGTGGCAAGATCTACAAATGATCTTCAGTAAGGACGTTTAAATGTGTACTGGAAGATGTGAAAATTACTTTCACTAAGAACAGTTAATAGTAAACTGGAAGATCTACAAATTATTTCCAGTAGGAATATTTAACAGTAAACTGTAAAATCTGCCCGCGAGGTTCCGTCAACGAACCTTTGTAGTTATTGAACGATGTCTTAATGGTGTGGAGTTTCGTGGAGATAAGATAAAAGCAATTCCTACAAAAAAAAAAAAAAAAAGAAAGAAAAGAAAAAGAAAGATAGAAAGAAAGAAAAAAAGAAAAAATCATCTTATACATAAATCGATGATCATATAAGTTAGTTAATGCAGAACCATTTATTACCGAAACTTTTTCGTGTACTTTGTATAAAAAGTCACAAATATATGATGTAATTTATAGATATGATTCGAATAATTAACTTGGGTATTTTTCATAAAACTGTTTCTTTTAATTTTAATTTTTGAATGTATGCATCTGATATTTAATCCTAAAGAAATTCGAAATCAGCCCAATTCTTAGTTCTGTAATATTAGGAGAGAACCACAGTAACTCCATCAGCAAACGGCAGTTTTTTTTTTTTTTTTTTTTTTTTATTTGGTCGCTGTGGACTGAAGTTTTTGTCGACTGGAGTTTTTGGACTGAGTGTTCCATCTGGTGCTGGATAAGAGAAGGTAAGGAAGAACAACAGTACTTGTTCGAAAAGACAAATTTGCATAGTAGTATGTAAATAGTAAGACTGTTTCGGCCACATGGCGCTGTTTTAGTTGACAGTATATATATTCCAATGGATCTTTCTTCCTAATGTCGGATACGAAGGACTGAATAATATCAGATATCCGATATTAGGATCATTTACAACAAAATATCTCCTATTGGTTCAGATGTCCCGGAGAAAGAAGTGGAACAAACAGTCAATTCTGCAAAGTGTTCAGGCTGTGAAAAATCATGAATTGGGTTATCTGAAAACAGCGAAAACATTCAACGTTCCTCGCTTTACACTTCGAAAATTATGAAAGATACGAGGGTAAGTCAACTGAAAACCATAAAAGTAGAAATAAAAATCCGCATCTGGCGCCAGTGAGCTGTAAGTTGGCATGCCTGTTTACGATAGTATGCCGGATGTCTCCTAGGTGGCAGCAGCCGGCAGATGCACAAACACCAGCGCAACAACAGTTCCAAAATGGCAGCCCCACTAGCCACATGCACCAGCGAGGAGCAGCGTTCTGTGATTCGGTTTTTGCGAAGTGAAGGTGTGAAACCGATTGACATTTTTAGTCATGAATCGGCACATCATATTGTGAATGATGTTCTCCAGTTTCATAAGGTGTCTGCAAGATGGTTGCCCCGACAACTGACGCCTGAACTGAAACAGCGACGTGTTGATGCGTGCGAAGACCTTTTGTGGCGTGCTGAACGTGACGGTAATGCCTTCCTGTCACGAATCGTCACTGGTGACGAAACATGGGTGCATTACCATCAGCCTGAAACAAAGCGAGCGAGCAAGGAGTGGCGGCAGGAAGTTCCACTCCGATGAAGAGGTACGCAACGCGGTGCACGAGTGGTTGCGCCGTCGCCCAAAAGACTTTTTTTCTGCAGGTATTCAGGCTCTTCCGAAGCGCTGGCGGACTTGCATTGAACGAGGAGGGGACTATGTTGAAAAGTGATTTACTTCTGTACCCTGTGTGACCAATAATAAATAAATAAATAAATAATTCGTTTTGTTCGGAATGAAGCAGTGTTTTCAACTGTACCAGTAAAATTTCTCTAATATCTAAGGCAATAAAATTCCCAACCAAAGTGGGAAAAGGGAATACTATTAAAAATTCCTGTTTCTCACCTCCGGTACACGACACGGAAATGCGAATGTTACCCAAAAAATTGCTTCATTATGAACAAAACGAGGTATGAACAATGATCATGGGGTAAATAATCGTGGTGCTAAAATTCAGTTACTATATTTTTTCCTAATAACTACTAATCTATTGTTTTTCAATAAGCTCCAGTGTCAAGAATCTTTATCGTAGGATCATAATTCGTACCTCATTGTGTTCGTAATAAAACAATGTTTCCAACTGTACCACTAAAATTTCCCTATTATGTACCAGAAGTGGAAAAATCCCGCTCAAATAGGAAACAGAGATTTTTTGTGAGGAAAAACTCACTTTTACGGGAATTTATTTCCCTAGGTACATGCTAACGCCACGTGAGTGGTACAGTTTGAAACGTTGGTTCATTACAAACAAAATTAAGTACGAATCATGATTTTACAATGAACACTCTTGCAGAGCTTATTGAATAATAATACATTAGTAATTATTACCCAAAAATGGGGAGGGAAATTTAGTAAATCAGCTCTAGGACCAAGACTATTTATTCTAGGATTATGGTTTGTACCTAATGAAGCTGTTCGTAATGAAGCTGCATTTTCAATCGTACAACTTGCATGTCCCTATCATGTACCTGCAGGGAGGAATTCCCGCCCAAAATGGATAAACAAGTAGCGGGAAATTCAAAAGTTCAAAAATTCTCTTTTTCGGAAATTTATCTCCTTAGGGACATAGTTATATCGTTGGAAACGTTTCATCATTACAAAGAAAATGAGGTACAAAACATAATCCTATGACAAGTAGGGATGACACTGTAGCTACTTTATTAACACATTGACTAAAAATGTGTATTAGGGAAGTAAATCCAGACTTTTTTTTTTAATCTCTATTTACCCTACGACCATGGTTTGTACCTCGTTTTGTTCGGAATGATGCTAGGTTTTAAACGGTATCAGTCACATGTCCTTATCATGTACCTGAGAGGAGGAATTCCAGAAAAAGGAAAAACTCCTGAAAAATCTCCTTCCTTCCACTTTGGGTGGGATATTCCCACTTCTAGTATATAATAGGGAAATTTGAGTGGTATAGTTGGAAACATTTCTTCATCACAAACACAACGGGGTGCGGACCATCATCGTAGGATTAATAGCGATGTGTCAGGATTTTTTTTTTTAAAAAAAAATCTCTAAAATTTACCCATTTAGTTTTTCTTTTGTCCATGTTTGTGACGTCACTGCCCTCAGGCATCGCACGCGTGACTGCAAAGTGACCATGAAACATATTCTTTGATGCTTTCCCACCTGAATGAATGCAAAAAACCCCGGTGTGAAAAGCTTTACTAGATATTTATAAAGCAAATTCCGAAAGTCGACGCCATGGTACAGATCTGTACCAGAAGTTCCCAAAGGGTTAACAAAGCAATGAAGGCGCGGTTACTTATGTCATACTTACAATTCCGTATTATGCGATCTCGGGTAAACTCGGTCCTTTCGCTACAGCCACATCTACACATTACTATTTTACTTGTGGTGTTGAATACTCACACCATCGATTACGTCATACTCTCTGGGTGTTTGCGTTCGTCACGAAATCTTGCTGCCCTATGGGTGTCTATTTAATTATGTCAGTGTATCTATGAGTAGATTTTTTAAATAACAGAAACACTTTAAGAAAATAGAATTTACCTAATTGAATTCGGCGTTTGATCACCTTTATTTTCTATTCAACGCTGGATTGCAGCATATACTAATAGCCATCTTATAACCATTTAACACTATAAAGACTCATATATATAAGGAAATATTAAGGCACTGATACTAATATTTACAGTGTTAACACTATAAACATATCGATTTAATCTGATTTTGCTCAAATTATTTTTCTGATCATTTGTATTTATTATCTACTAGCTGAATATACCCATTCTTCGCATGGGGGCTGTATTTGGAAGTCATTGTCTGTGGGAGTATCACCATTCATTTCAACGACCGCGAAAACTATGGATTTGACACTAATATTGGCCATTATGGGCTATTTTTACATGTCTCGGCCCACATACCATGGTAGCTGAATTTGAAAGTCATCGTTAATGGAAGTGTCACCATTGGTTCCAGCGTCCGCGAAAACTATGGATTTGACACGAATATTGGTCATTTTGGATTACTTTTACATTTCTCGGTAAACGCTCCCCTGAGACCTCCTGGTTCGAATTTTGACAAAAACGCTTCGCCTTGGTCTGGGATCTGGGCCAAGGTATCCGTGACCAAAATTTGGTAACTCCCGGACAACTTGTCTGGTCCCCAGTCCGGTCCCTGTGAACGACCCCCTGAGACCCCATGGTTCGAATTAAAAAAAAAAAAACGCTTCCTCTTGATCTGGAGCCTGGACCAAGGTTCTGGTGACCAAATTTTGATAACTCTCGGCTTACTCGTCTGGTCTCCAGGCCGCACACAGACAGAAAGACAGACAAACAAACAAATTCTTTATTAGATAAAACAGGGGGGCCCACAAGGGGAGGCTATGATGCAAACTGCGTCATTGAAATATTTGGGGGGGGGGTAAAAATCTATATAAATATGTTTGAGGGGGTGTAAAAATTAATCGAAAATATTTTTTTTCATGGAAGAACACCTACAGATAGACAATTGAAGGGGGGGTGCGTCATGGACATGAGGGGGGTGGGCATCACTGGATAAAATATTTGTTTACTTACACGAAATACGAATCCACGAATACGTATACGGAATACGAATTATATACGAAAATGTCGGAAATATTGGAAGTTTTGAATGTACAGCTGTTAACAAATCTGATTATCAACATTTGACGACAACGATCACGGCGACTAAAATATAAATCCTTTATATCATGTCGGCAAGCGCAGACAATAGGCATGAAAGGTATAATTGAAAATGGATAGAATATATACACTGAGCAAGGCTATGTGATAATATGTAATTATGTTGAAACTGTTACGTGATTTTTTTTTTAAACATATTATCACATAGCCTTGCTCAGTGTGTTGTTGTGTTTTAGTACAATATGGAAACAAGGCCTGATAGAATAGTTTTTTTTTTTAATCTTTATTCATTATGTAATGTTATTAATAGAAATTGTTCTTTGGCGCCACACTTTTTTCTGTCTACTTACAAAGAAAATAGCTATAATAACAGTTTTTTACAAAGTATAGCCCCAAGTCCAACTGTTGAGTTCTACTGATATACGAGGAGTGATCAAAAAGTAAGGTTACAATGCCAGCAGTGAAACATGTATATATTATTTCATACAACCAATACAGCCAATAGATACGACATAGTCTCCATATCGTTGAGGCACTTGTCGCATCGTGAGATGAGTTGGAAGATTCCATCCTGATAAAAATCCTGTCTTTGAGTGTTCAACCACATTGTCACGAAGTGTTTCACTTCCTCGTCTGGAACAAACTTGTCGGTACTGTAGAACATCATGCATAATGTGACGAACGTTTCCGAACTACATTCCCAATTCTGCCATCAGATACCGTAACGTGATCCTCTTGTTGTCCTGAATCAGCTCCTACACGCAAGCTAGTGTTCAAATCTGTTGATGTCGTGCTGGATCAGCCACTGCACTCCTCCTCGGTGACGTTTTCTCTACCAGCCGTAAACTTTCGACACCATTCTGTGGCATGCTGACGAGACATTACACTCTCTCCGTAAACCTTTGGCAGCTGCTGGTGAATTTCAGCCGCGGTTACATGTTTCGCCCCACAAAAATTGAATAACTGAGAGGACTTCTTCGAGAGACCAGTTTTCCAAACGAGTCGTCATTTTGTTTACCTACAACTAACGCCGTATCCAATTCCATGCATTACAATTACCGGACACTCCTCATTCCTCTATAACAGACGAAACTCCAGAAATATATCTTTTGTAACCTTAGTTTCTGATCCTTATCCCTTGACGCTGTATTTAACTTCTTTCTTGTCATAGTTAGATTTAGAATTCATAAGTTACGTCATTCTCGAAACACGAACTAATCTTTAATGAACTTATGTTCCCCTGACAAACGACGCCGAGGAGCTGATTTACTTTACCTGTATAATAAGATCATCAATTGCAACATTGATTCTGAGTTTTTACTATCGCAAATTGACTTTCGTGTTCCTCGGCTTCAAACTCGCTGTTTCAATTTGATAGCTTATGAGACACCGAGGTTATCGATTGTAAAGCGCTCCTTGATTTACAGACTAGCACACGAGTACAATACATTGTAAACAGGATCTAACATTTTTATCTTTGAAAGAAACTTTAGAACTCAATTGATGAGAACCTTGTATATAGAGAGATGAGCCTTTTTACTGTATTTTATCTTTTCTCATATGTTGTACAGTTTCAGCTAATTGGCCTAATGCTGTATGAAACTTTGTGAATAAATAAATAAATAAATAAACAATATTGCCCAGTCCAACAAATATATTTTTCTAATAAGGAGGTCTTTATAGAAATTATCTTACTTTTCTCCATAATACTTTCGCTGCTTTTTAGCTTTTGTTTGAAATAGCTGATAATCTATCACCTATTTATAAGAAGGTGCAACGCTTTCATTATTTTCAAGATCTTCGATCGCTTGTACAGCCTCCTGGCGAGGTCTGTAAAATGCCTCGCTGCAATTTGCATTGCAGCAAACTTCGCATATCTTACACTTCTTACGTAAAAGTTTTCCGCAGAATCCATACTTCACTTGTATCACACACATTTCAAAGTAGTGTCCGTCGCCAGAAAAACTTACTTCAAGTAAGGTACAGTTTTGTTAACCTTCATGGTTGATCTGAGGACTGTAGGACGCTATTTGGTGAACATACCTAAGTACACCCTGACAAATTATCTTGTAAATTCCAGCAAGTTTAGGTTCTCTGAAGATACTTTAAGAGTTACACGATATAATTGCAATTTATTATTTGTTGCAGCGATAAGATTGCAGGCAATGATTGGCCGCTATGACTTGCTATTTCTGCTTTAATGCAATACGATGCAATAGGCCGATGTTGATCAAATCGACCAACTGCCTCCATGAATGTATTGTTCAATGCAATAGAAGCTGGTTGAGATATAAATATACGCTTCATGTGTGCACTTCACTACTTTTCCACTTTATAACTTGGCTACGAACTGTGAGACATAGAAATTACTGTTTCGACACTGTTATCATTGTAATACTAATTTTTTGAACTGATCTCGAGAGTGGCTGACTTGGGGAAACTTTCTATTTCTTTTATTTGGTAGCGTTCCTCCTTCAACTCTATTATTTCCTATTATTCCAGTCGCATGATGCCCTTTCTCTTTCAGATATTCTAGCAATGGAATTGAAGGAACTAAATTGTCAAATGTAAGTATCAAGCTATTTTCAATATAACGTCAAAAACCAATAATACACTAGTAAACAGTTTTAATATGTAGAATCTCGACTTCATATTGATTTATAAACCTTCTACTTGAGGCGTGTCCAAAACTGGTGTCGATCACGGTACCATTTCTAATAAATTCCTTTTAACACCGAGCTTATATAATTTCTCAAGCAAATGGTAATTTTATGGTCTAAATGAATGTGTGCATACGAAAGAATACTATATTTATGTAATGGAAACTCGAACAAGGACTCACAAGGAGAAAGCAGACTTTGGTAAATGAACTTCGGGGCCATTTTTCGCGAGGTAGTAGTGCACGTTGAAAATGTTGATATTACAAACTGGAAGAGAGCAATAGCCAAAAATAGCGGAGAAAAAGCATCTTAAAGTTTTTGACACGCCTCATATATCGTACGACGAGTAAAGTAATCGTACTTTACTCTTGGGTTTTCTCGGGGTTCTCCCGTTTCCTTCCACTTTCTTCATTCCACCATTTCACTCATCTCTCATCATCACCGTCTCCTTTAGCCTAACCGGCATAACCGTGGGACGTAAAACTCAGAGATTTTTCTGTGAACTTTGTACTTAATAACGTGCGTCCTCCGTAATACATATTGATATACAATGTACTTTTACGTTTCCTTTCTGTGTCGTGGTAGGCTACTTTAACGTGCCACTCTATTAGCTTAACCTAACTTACTCTATTCTTCCCTAACACACGTCCATGCGTGTTTTATCCATGGTACACATATTTAGCGATCTGTACACAATTATTCGGACATGTTTTACAAAAATAGGAGTGTAGAACATCTTAGAAAATCGTTTCAAGGAAGGAAAGCTGAGGCTGGTCCGTGTTTTTGCATGAATAATCTTTTAAATGGGAAATCAGTAACATCATTTGACGTCTTTTTATTTGACGTTTTGTTGTAATACTTCATGCATGAAAGACAAATTAACGCTTAAAGTAATATCGGAATCAATAATCCAGCTTAGTATGCGTTCTCAAGGGAAATCGAATTCGAGATCATTTCTCATATGAAGCATCTACGTTAGCAATTTGATTCAGAATGATCATTGTATTTGTTGTAGCACTAAAGATGACGCGCGTGAATTTTCAGCATTGTGCAATATTAACAAATAATCAGTTGATTAAATTTATGAGAAGAGATGGCAGCCAGTTACAAGAGGTCTAACAGAGAACTTTTGTGTCATATTTAACCTGTTCTTCAAGACCAAAGTAGCGTACAGGACATTAAATCTTATTCGCTGAATGGAGTTGTGTTAATTTGGTACATTACCTGAAACAAATCTTTAAGTTTAAATACAAGTGCAAAGATTGCCAAGAAAAATTTAAAGAAATACTAAATTTAATTATGTCTTAATTAAATATTCTCCAAAAGAGCCTTCTTCATGGCTGCGCAATTAGATTAGATACACTGATAACTTAAATAAGGATTTTCTTACGCAGCTATCATTTCACTTTGATTTTATCTATTGGCTCCATCCAACCAAGCAATCTGCTCCGAACGTCGGACGATATTACAACTGCTCTTTTAACACCGAGCTCCGGGAGCAGTCAGTGATGCCAACCCGTGGGAAAATCCCATATTGTGGGATTTTTTGACAATAATTTCTGTTAGATGGCAACATTGCGTCATTGCTTTTAGTGAGTATTCTGTGTGTAACGAGAGAACTAGAAGGTAGAAGAAACGTGTATGTATCTAAAAAATACATTAAAATATAATTAATGGCTCATTTACGTATGTACGTCACATCCTACAAACCCGATCAACGATAACAAATTGGTAGCAGAGCGTGGTTTCTCTGTGTGGGTAAGTGATTTTACATGTTAAGAAACAAGAGCACAAAATGAGTGACATTAGCAAAATTGAACTCCTAACAGAGAACAATTACGATGTGTGGTCACTAAAAGTAAGTGCGTTGTTAAGAACAAAAGGATTATATAGTGATATTATACTTAAAGATGTCTCAGTGCAAGAAACACAAGACAATGAGTAAAAATGATGAGGCGTTCAGTATTATTATTTTAACATTATCAGAGGAACAGGCAGGATTGTTCATAAACGAAACGAATGCAAAAAAAGTATGGGACGAATTAAAAAGAATACACACAGGTAATGTTGATGATAAAATAATAGATCTGAGGTTAGAACTAAAAAGCATTCAAATGAAATCCGAAGAAACAATTGATGCGTACATTCTACGAGCAAGGAACATTGCAACAAGGTGTGCAGCATTAGGTCAGCCTATAGGTGCAAGGGAGATTGTGCATCACGTAGTGCGGGGTATTCATAGTAAATACGAGAAGGTAGCTACGGTGCTACGAACACAAAGAGGTGCAAGTTTGGAAGAAGTGCAACAAGTGCTAAAAGAAGAAGAAAATAGAATGGAAAATACAAAACATGTAGAACAGGCGTACAAGACAGAACGGAAAGAAGCACATAGAAAGAAGGAAGCAAAAAGATGTAATTTTTGCGGAAAGATTGGTCACCTAGCATACCAATGTTGGCATAATCCAGAAAATAAAAAGAAAAAGAAGTTTGGTAAAAAGAATCTAAGTGATGAAACCCAAAAATCAGATACGACTTCGAAGAAGAAGCAAAATGTAGTATATAGTGCTTTCAACACAACGGTAAAAAGGAACGAAGAAGAAAAAGAAGTGGAATGGTATATCGATTCAGGATGTACATCCCATATGACGAACAAAAGGGATTGGCTGGGGAACGAAAGAAATGTAACAAATGAAGTGCAACTTGCAGTGGAAGGTAAATCAGTGGTAGCGGAAGTGCAAGGTGATATTCAGGTATCAAGTTACATTAGTGCAAGAAATGAATCATGTGACATAAAAATAAGTGATGTGTTATTTGTTCCTGATTTGCGTGCTAATCTATTGTCAGTGAGAAGTTTAGTGCAGCAGGGAAATCGAGTGGTGTTCACGAAATGTGGTGCTAGAATTTACAACAAAAATAATGAAGTCGTAGGTGAAGCACAGGAGAGAAATCACTTTTATGTTCTTAAAACAGAAAATAAGCAGGATGAAGATTCGTGTTTAATAATACAATCTGACACACCAGAAAATAAAATGAGTATGTGGCATAAAAGGTTAGGTCATTTAAATGCAGAATACATGCTGAAGCTGAAACGATCTGAAATGGTGAAAGGCCTTACATTTAATGAAAGTGAATACAAAAATCTAACATTATGTGAATCGTGTGTAAAAGGTAAGATGACAGTCTAGTTTCAACCCTATAAATGACAATGATGTAGAGAAACCACTAAAATAAATCCACATGGATTTATGTGGTCCTATCCAAAAGGAGTCCCTAGGGGGAGCAAAATACATGTACATAATAGTTGATGCTTATAGTAGACGTATGTCTGTTTATTTTTTAAAATCCAAGGATGAAGCATTTGATTGTTTTATAAAATTTAAGAATAGGTATGAGAAAGAAACAAACAACACTCAAAGCTGTACGGTCAGACAACGGTACAGAGTTTGTAAACAAAAGATTTAGTACATATTTTGTCAGAGAAGGTATTAATCATCAGTTAACAGTTCCTTATTGTCCTCAGAGTAATGGCGTAGCGGAAAGGGCTAATCAATCAGTACTTGATATGGTGAGAACAATGTTAATTGATTCTGGGTTGCCTATAGAATTCTGGGCAGAGGCAGCAGCTACAGCTGTGTATATAAAGAACTGTATTCCTACTAAAGGTAAGGGGAATAAAACTCCTATAGAGAAATGGAGCGGTAAGAAACCAACGGTAAAACATTTCAGGACATTTGGGTGTGTTGCATATAAGTTCATCCCAAAACAAAAAAGGGCAAAACTAGAGAATAGGGTTATTCTAGGAATAGGATAGCTTATAGGTTGTATAATCCAGTCAAGCGTGAGATAAATGAAGCAAGAAGTGTAATATTTGATGAAAAGGTAAGTGGTGCATCTTTATTAGAAGACAAGCCAAATGAAACGCAAAAGGATGAAGATAGGTATATCTTGTTAGAAACAAGTAGACCAGAGGGACCCATTACTAATGAAGACACAATCATTACTGAAGATGAACAAGATGGAAGAAACCAAGAAATAACATATATAGAAGAATCGGAAACGCGAGTAGAGGATGAAGAAACCGAAGATTGAAGTAATGATGTACAAAGGCAACGTAAGATACCAGGCAGAAAGAAGGGAGATACAAGGCAGATATTAAGAGCAAGACATCTTGAAAATTTAAAAAGAAATGAAGAGGAGTTGATAGCATAAGGAGTAAGAAGATCTGACAGGTTAAAAAATACAGACCAAGTTAACTTCATAGTTGAAGATGTTCCCAGAACGTATGAAGAAGCCATGGATGACGAAAACAGTGCTCAGTGGAGAAAAGCTATTGAAGAAGAGATAGAATCGCTGAAATCGCATAATGTATGGTCTTTAGTTCCATGTCAACCTGGAATGAAGATAGTAAGAAGAAAATGGGTATTTAATATAAAAGAAAATCCAGATGGTACATTACAGAGGAGAAAGGCAAGGTTAGTAGCAGTAGGTTGTAATCAGAAGCAAGGTATAGATTACCAAAACTCATTTGCTCCAGTGATGAAGTTAGAATCACTAAGATCGCTAATAACTTTGGCAGCGAAACGTGAAATGGTAATTAAGAAGTATGACTTAAAGACTGCGTATTTATACGGAAATTTAAAAGAGGACATATACATGGAACAACCAAAAGGGTTCGTCTGTCCAGACGATGATGATAAGGTATGTAAATTAAACAAAAGTATATATGGACTAGCTCAGTCCGGTGTTTGTTGGAATGATGAATTGAACAAAATCATGTCAGAAGTAGGTTTCCAAAGATTACAGAGTGATTCGTGTGTATACAAAATGAAGGTACATAATAAAATAGTGTATGTCGATGATTTTATCATGTTATGTCAAAATATTTCATATATTAATGCCGTAGTACAAAAGATACAAAGGTACATAGTTTTACAAGAATGCAAGGATTCCAATACATTCTTAGGTATAGAAATAAACAAAGTGAATGAAGGTTTTGAATTATCACAAAAGAGTTATATTAAGAAGATACTAAGAAAATTCGAGTTACAAGACTGTAATCCAATAAAATCTCCAGGTGATTGTCGTCAAGATTTAGACCAATATGAGAATTCAAAAAAGGTAAATAAAACAATGTATATGGAAATGTTAGGATCTCTAATGTATTTGTCTGTAGCAACGAGACCAGATATTTCATTTTGTTTAAGCTATTTATCTCGATATAATAATGATCCAAGAGAAGTGCATTTAACAGCAGTAAAAAGGGTATTCAGATATTTAAAGGGAACTCAGGAATATTCACTAAAATTTTACAAAGGAAACAGAAAATTAATAGTTGTACAGATGCTAGTTGGAATGTAACAAAAGATGCAAAATCGTATTCTGGATATTTCGTTAAAATTGGGAATTGTATTGTAACATGGAAAAGCAAACAACAAAATCTTGTAACATTGTCTACTTGTGAATCAGAAATTATAGCCATATGTGAAGGTGTTTGTGAATTAAAATGGATAAAGAGCCTATTAACTGAGTTAGAAATGACAGAATGTATAGATGAATCTGTAACAGTAGAAACTGATAGCAAATCTGCTATAGATTGGGTAAATCGAACAGAAGTAAAGGGCAGAACAAAACATATAAATAGAAAATATTATTTTGTAAAAGACGAGGTATCAAAAGGGGAAATAAAATTATGTCATGTGAAATCAGAGGAGCTTATAGCAAATATGTTAACTAAAAGAGTGACAAAAGAAAAAATCGAAAGAGTGTGTGAAAAGATATTTTTTGTAAAAGAAAATATGAAAATTGTATCAGCTTAGCGCAATGACGCAAAAGGGGGGAATTGTAAGATGGCAACATTGCGTCATTGCTTTTAGTGAGTATTCTGTGTGTAACGAGAGAACTAGAAGGTAGAAGAAACGTGTAAATATCTAAAAAATACATTAAAATATAATTAACAGCTCATTTACGTATGATAACATGTACGTCACATCCTACAAACCCGATCAACGATAACAATTTCTCGAAATGGGATAAAGAGAATTCTTGTAAAAATTGGCAGGATTTATGGGATTTTTCATATATCTATTCCATTAACCAACAAAATTGTCTATGAACGAGGAGTAGAAATATGAACCTTCAATACACTTGAAATTAATGCTAATTGTCAAATTTTGTTACTATAAAATGCATGTTAGTGTTAAAGTGGTATTATCTGTCAGGAAAGTAAATGTACACCTATTTTTCGAGTCTGGCATTCCTGCGCTCCATCCGTGGAGAGTATGAGAATTAAATCAATCAAATGTTTACTGAGGGGCAAAAAGAAAAGTTTAATCTGAATAAGACATTGCAGAGGAGCACAAGCTGTGAATACGAACAGTGCATAGTGTAAATAAAGGACGACACCGAAAGAGAAAGCCAGAAACAGCTGTTAAACTTAGAAAAAAGAGTAAAAATTATCGAAGTGGGAACATAAAACACAAATACAACAAATACGCCGACAACTAAATGTTCACAACGCCATGATCTTGGTGTAGTGGTTAAGGTGCTGGCTTACAAATTAAAAGGACGCGAGTTCGAATCCACGTTAAGGACGTTTTTAAAAATTTTGTTAATAATACATACAGCTCATGAGAGATGGTAAAAGAGGTCGTATTTAGTCTTTCGTAGCAATTATTATTGGTAATGTTTAGTACTGATAATACTTTTTGTCTTTGCGTATTGCTTTTATTCTCTTCTTAATTTTGAAAGAGAAGAATATCCGAACAAATGCCACCAAAATTCCTCATATTTTGAATGTAAACGCCATTTGCAATTAGTAAAGAATAAAAATTGAACGTTCCGATGTAGCTGCAAAAAGTAAAAACAAAAACATGGAAGTGGAGTGTTCGAATCCATACTCATGGTTATTAAAAATACAATTTCTACATGCTTTACACCTCCCGACCACGTTTCTACGTTAGCAATTAAGAGGTTTGTGTTTAGGTTAGGCTGGTCAATACGTTTTGCAAAGGGGCCCGGTTTAGCTCTGACGCACCACAGGTGCGAGCAGGGAGTAAAACACCTTTTCTCTCTTCCTCTGTGTGTCTATTTATCTATCTATCTGTATATATATATAACGCTATTTGTGAATACCATAACCACCCTAATTTTCAGCGGATTGAGACGAAACTTGGCACAAACATTAATTGTTGAAATATCTTGATGAGTTCGTTAACCAGAATAATCAGATGAAAATGTTCAAAATGGCGGCCCTTCAAACTCTTAAAAGCTTCCAAGGGAACCAAATTTCACCCATAAATAGGTATTCATAAAGTTTGAATAACTTTTCCTCTTTTACTGAGATATTTGTGTGCAGGGACTTATTGAAATATTGGACCCGATTAATCGCATAAAGCAGGTTCACGCCCTTTCGCTACGGTCAGGCTTTTTTTTTCGCAGGAGGGAGTTATTTTCATATCGGAACAAGATGATTGTTAGTGATGATATGAAATTACACATTGAAAGTGAAGTAACTTGTGAAACTTGTTATTTGAAAGAATAATATAATAAATGTGCTTTCCCCTAACACAGAGAACTGTAAATCATGTATTTCGAGTTCGGGAGCGTGGATGGCGAGGAGTGTTATTTGATATGCTTTTTAATAACACATTGCATTGCAAATAAAGGTAGGCAACATTAGTGGTAAGTAAAATATTAATAATAATAATAATAATAATAATAATAGGTGTTGTTTGTGGTAAGGCAATATCTTCCTCAATTCTACTTCAAACGTTATAATTGTAACGCCATATCTCCCTTACAAACAAAATATTAGCAATTTATATCGAGAGAACGGGAAATTGTAGAGTGATGGGAGCAACGTTGGACAGTACGCACTCATAGTAATCAGAAAAGTAAGCGATTTCAATGCAAAATGAACGAAGAGTCATTGTCATGGGTAGTCATGGAGCCACGGCAGAGCCCTCTTTAGGTAAAATGTCGATAACTTATATCGAGAGAACAGGAGGTGATACTGAGATGGGACCAACGTTGGACACTGTGGACCCATAAGGCGCATCGAAAACAATTAGTGGGTGGGGCGCCAGCCAGCCTTACTTATTTCCACATAATAATATAAAATTATATTGTCGAAATACACACACGAGTTAGCTAGTAATATTTGTTATTATTATTATTATTATTATTATTATTATTATTATTATCAACAGCGTCTTTTCATTACGTGTGCATGTTTGACATGAAGCCAAAGAAAAGATCCATCATTCGTAGAAAGAATAAGAATAGTCAGTTACTTTAACTGTGAACGACAGCGAAAAATACGAAAAGAGTGATTAGCTGTAGCTAAAAGAAACAATACTTTCTCGCAAATGGATAAAAAACCAAGCCGAGATAGATTCGAACTCGCATGGACGGCGTGAAAAGTCAGTGCTTTGTCCACTTTTCTTTTAACTGACTAACCGAACGTGTTTCAGTAACTTACTTATTGCTAATTTTACTTGCTTCACTCGTTTAACTTGCTTTTTCTAATAACTTATAACGACAGAGACACGAACACAGAAACATAAGGAACAGTTAAAAATCATAGATGCTCTCCCGCCGGGAATCGAACCCGGGACACCAGACACCAAAGTCGCACGTGCTAGCCACTAGACCAGAGGGGAGGGCACCGCTCACTCTGTGTCGTTAGGGATTTCGACCACTGTATTGCCAGCTATCACTTCTGTGGGTTGTATACTATGATCACATGTTTCTTCTTTGCTGGAAGAGTTAAACCTACATTCTATGTAATACATGAGGTATTTAGACCTACATGCTCTTCATATAATGTAATAAAAGGGTCATGCTGGGAATAAGAAAAAGAACATTCCTTGGACAAAACGGAAACTATTGGCATCAGAAATATTTATCTACGAGGCATGCGCAGTGGTATATTTAAGAATAGTTACTGTTTATTTCAGTAAACGAAGAAAGGGGTGTAAAAAGCAAACATGTCGCGTCAACGAGATCGACCAGAGTTGACATGCGGAAGCAGATGTGTAGTAATACAACAACTTGGTTAAATTGATAATTGGTTCTTTATTCTGTAGTAGATCACAACTTTACGGGAGAGCAGAGAAAGACTTACTAACGCTGTCGTATAGTAAGCTTTAGTAACACGATCATATAGACACAAATGGATGTAACTGTGAGTACTACAACTTGGATTTAACGAAAGCCGTTTAGATATTCAGTGGTTTGCAGGGTTGTATTAGACACAAAAAGATAAGACACAATACAATTCTTCATACCTCAGCTTCCAGTAACTAGATACATGCAATTTCTGGTTAGACACTGAAACTGCTGTCGGATTTTAATACATGACGTATTGCAGGATACAAAATGCTTTGCATTACTTGTTTGTTTGTAGACAGCTACTAGCTTAGTGTTCTAAAAGGTTGTGTATAAACTAGGGATAGCCTATTCGGGAATTATTACTTTCCGGAATCCCGAAGGTAAAACTGGACAAATTCCGGAATTCGGAAAATTCCCATTTTGGAATAATTCCAGAATTCGGAAAAATCCGGAATTTAGAAATTTCTGATTTCGTTAACATTCCGGAATTCGGAGCAATCCGGATTTTTTCGAAATCCGGAGTTTTTCTCAATTCCGGAATTTTCCTGAATTAGGGAGTTTAACTGAATTCCATAATTTTCCGAAATCCGAAAATTGAAAGTTCCGCTTCCAAAAAATGAATTTATTTAGATTAATATGAATCGTGGCGGAAATAAGTCTTTGACCAGGTAATGGCGACTGCTTTGAAAGAAATGGGGTGTATGAGAATTCAATCTGTCATATTTGTAGTTTCGTGTGGAGAAAAAACAAACTTGTGAACCAACGGTTTAAGAACAACTCAAGTTATTAATGTAAACTTTGCCGACATCATAAAAGAAACACGAAAGACATTTTGAATCGAAGAAATATAACATACAAGTTTGCAAGCGGAGACAAAGAAACCTAACGTAAGCAGACTAAAGACGAATCGTTTACCGCGTAGCAATCAAGGTCAAGCTGTTTTCGAGTTGAGTCGAGTTTGATAATGTCTCTCTCGCTCGTTCAGTTCGTTTTAACTCGTTTTGAAATAATGGGCTGATTAGACTGGAAAGCGAAAGCCATGAGAAATGTAAGCAGTAATGTGGAATACTTTTAGTGTTGCTCACGATAGGGGTGCGTCTCGTGGGGCAATTTTAGTGTATCTCGTGGGGCAATTTTAGTGTATCTCGTCTCGTCTAGATAACGAGAAGACAAGAGTTTTTTTTTACGAGACAGCCTCAAATGTCGTAATCACCAATATAAGTATATACTGTAGTTCTTAAAATCGAGGCTGAGACCTGCACTGTCGAATTCTTGAGCCCAAGCTGAAGACCAACTCGGGTAGTGATATCAACCGGCTCGGCTCGTATCAACTGAGCGAAAAGCTCGAGTCGGCTCGGTTGGGATGAGCCGATGACCCGAGCCGGCTCAGTTAGAACGAGCCATCGACTCAGCTCAATTGAGCCGATGGCTCGAGCTTTCTCGGTTGGGATGGGTCCTTTACTCGCCTCATGTGAACCGGTTCAAGCCAGCTAAGTTGAAACTAGTCCATCGGCACGAATCGATTCAGCTGAACTAAGCCGATGGCTCAAATCGGCTCGGTTGGGTGAGCTGTTGGCTCGGCTCACTTCTCGGTTCGGTTCGATAGTGAATGAGTTGTAAGCTGAGCCGCTCGAGCCGTTGAGAAGCCTAAACCCGGTCCCAGCTATTTTGAACATGTTTGGCTGAACCCTATAACTTTTAACAATTTTTGGCTCGAGCCTGAATACTTGCCCCTTCGGAACTCAAACCCAGAACGTGACCGATGTCCTTCCCTCCTGAAGACTTCTCGACGAACGAGATCGACAGTGAATTGGCTTTTACTATTCAGATACAAACCGTATATCTTTTAATGATTATACACGGTGTTGATATAATAATAATAATAATAATAATAATAATAATAATAATAATAATAATAATAATAATAATAATAATAATAATAATAAAAGTTTTAAACTTGCCGTTGAAATTTGGCAAAACTTACTTAAAAGTAGAGATTTCGGGGAAAGGATTCCGTACCTTCAAGACACACCTCTGCAACTACCAACATTTTAAACTACAACGTTCCGTTGAAGTTTCATGTAGAAAGTATTCTACTGTATGTTTTAAGGAAAATGACTAATAAATATAACTGAATATCACGCAACAGTAAGGCATATAATAAACTAATTTTTAGGATATGCAGAGGTAAATATAAAAGCTTTGCTACAAAATACCTACACAGAGCATAATTCAATGAGCTCTGAAATATAATGTAACGAAATAGCCTCTGAGATTCAGTCTACAGAGAATTGTTATTTAAAGAATGGACATACACTATTTCGAGAATCAAGACAAGACGGAAAATGTTTACCATACTTTTCGTCTCGTCTCGATTCTCATCTCCAAAGAGAGACGAAAATTTTGAGTTAGCCTTGACCCGTCTCGAATGTAAAATGTTAATTCTCATGTTATTTTATTTGTTTTAGAAACGAGATGATAAACTCTTCTCGTGAGCAACATTAAACCAAACCAAAATATTCTTTCCAAATGTCACGTTTCTGCTTGTAATGGTATGACCTGAGCGATAATTAGCTCCTAGCTTTTAATCTTCTACGAGATAATAATAATTATTATTAGTTTATTATTATTACTATTATTATTCCTGAAGATTTGATAGTTCAAGTATTGAAACATCATAGTATTCAAATATCTGAATATAATAAAACGTATGTTATCGCCGATCAATCACCATCAAAAATCCTAAAGTAAAAGAAAAGAAACACAATGTGCATTCGCACAAGCACCTTGACCACTGAACCGCGATCGCTACGCGGTAAAAGATTCGTTTTTAGTCTGGTTATGTTAGATTTCTTTGTCTCCGCTTGCAAACTTGTATGTTATATTTCTTCGATTCAAAATGTCTTTCGTATTTCTTTTATGAAGTCGGAAAGGTTTACATTAATAACTTGAGTTGTTCTTAAACCGCTGGTTCACAAGTTTGTTTTTTCTACACACGAAACTTCAAATATGACAGATTGAATTCTCATACACCCCATTTCTTTCAAAGCAGTCGCCATTACCTGGTCAAAGACTTATTTCCGCCACGATTCATATTAACCTAAATAAATTCATTTTTTGGAAGCGGAACTTTCAATTTTCGGATTTCGGAAAATTATGGAATTCAGTTAAACTCTCTAATTCAGAAAAATTCCGGGACTCGGGAAGAATCCAGAATTTAGAAAATTCCGGAATTGAGAAAAACTCCGGATTTCAAAAAAAATCCGGATTGCTCCGAATTCCGGAATGATAACGAAATCAGAAATTTCTAAATTCCGGATGTTTCCGAATTCCGGAATTATTCCAAAATGGGAATTTTCCGAATTTCGGAATTTGTCCGGTTTTACCTTCGGGATTCCGGAAAGTAATAATTCCCGAATAGGCTATCCCTAGTTTATACACAATCTTTTAGAACACTAAGCTAGTAGCTGTCTACAATCAAACAAGTAATCCAAAGCATTTTGTATGCTGCAATACGTCATGTATTAAAATCCGACAGCAGTTTCAGTATCTAACCAGAAATTGCATGTATCTAGTTACCGGAAGCTGAGGTATGAAGAATTGTATTATGTCTTATCTTTTTGTGTCTAATACAACCCTGCAAACCACTGAATATCTAAACGGCTTTCGTTAAATCCAAGTTGTAGTACTCACAGTTACATCCATTTGTGTCTATATGATCGTGTTACTAAAGCTTACTATACGACAGCGTTAGTAAGTCTTTCTCTGCTCTCCCGTAAAGTTGTGATACGATCTACTACAGAATAAAGAACCAATTATCAATTTAACCAAGTTGTTGTATTACTACACATCTGCTTCCGCCTGTCAACTCTGGTCGATCTCGTTGACGCGACATGTTTGCTTTTTTACACCCCTTTCTTCGTTTACTGAACTAAACAGTAACTATTCTTAAATATACCACTGCGCATGCCTCGTAGATAAATATTTCTGATGCCAATAGTTTCCGTTTTGTCCAAGGAATGTTCTTTTTCTTATTCCCAGCATGACCCTTTTATTACATTATATGAAGAGCATGTAGGTCTAAATACCTCATGTATTACATAGAATGTAGGTTTAACTCTTCCAGCAAAGAAGAAACATGTGATCATAGTATACAACTCACAGAAGTGATAGCTGGCAATACAGTGGTCGAAATCCCTAACGACACAGAGAGTGAGCAGTGTACTCCCCTCTGGTCTAGTGGCTAACACGTGCAACTTTGGTGTCTGGTGTCCCGGGTTCGATTCCCGGCGGAAGAGCATCTATGATTTTTAACTGTTTCTTATGTTTCTGTGTTCGTGTCTCTGTCGTTATAAGTTATTAGAAAAAGCAAGTTAAACGAGTGAAGCAAGTAAAATTAGCAATAAGTAAGTTACTGAAACA
This sequence comes from Thermobia domestica, assembly GCF_964235325.1. NCBI lineage: Eukaryota > Metazoa > Arthropoda > Insecta > Zygentoma > Lepismatidae > Thermobia > Thermobia domestica. The sequence continues at coordinate 80,961,660 of NC_137463.1, forward strand.
CGTTCGGTGAGTCAGTTAAAAGAAAAGTGGACATAGCACTGACTTTCACGCTGTCCATGCGAGTTCGAATCTATCTCGGCTTGGTTTTTTATCCATTTGAGAGAGAGTATTGTTTCTTTTAGCTACAGCTAATCACTCTTTTCGTATTTTTCGCTGTCGTTCACAGTTAAAGTAACTGACTATTCTTATTCTTTCTACGAATGATGGATCTTTTCTTTGCCTTCATGTCAAACATGCACACGTAATGAAAAGACGCTGTCGATAATAATAATAATAATAATAATAATATCAAATATTACTAGCTAACTCGTGTGTGTATTTCGACAATATAATTTTATATTATTATGTGGAAATAAGTAAGGCTGGCTGGCGCCCCACCCACTAATTGTTTTCGATGCGCCTTATGGGTCCACAGTGTCCAACGTTGGTCCCATCTCACTATCACCTCCTGTTCTCTCGATATAAGTTATCGACATTTTACCTAAAGAGGGCTCTGCCGTGGCTCCATGACTACCCATGATAATGACTCTTCGTTCATTTTGCATTGAAATCGCTTACTTTTCTGATTACTATGAGTGCATACTGTCCAACGTTGCTCCCATCACTCTACAATTTCCCGTTCTCTCGATAAAAATTGCTAATATTTTGTTTGTAAGGGAGATATGGCGTTACAATTATAACGTTTGAAGTAGAATTGAGGAAGATATTGCCTTGCCACAAACAACACCTATTATTATTATTATTATTATTATTATTATTATTATTATTATTATTATTATTATTATTATTATTATTATTATTATTATTATTATTATTAATATTTTACTTACCACTAATGTTGCCTACCTTTATTTGCAATGCAATGTGTTATTAAAAAGCATATCAAATAACACTCCTCGCCATCCACGCTCCCGAACTCGAAATACATGATTTACAGTTCTCTGTGTTAGGGGAAAGCACATTTATTATATTATTCTTTCAAATAACAAGTTTCACAAGTTACTTCACTTTCAATGTGTAATTTCATATCATCACTAACAATCATCTTGTTCCGGTATGAAAATAACTCCCTCCTGCAAAAAAAAAAAAAAAAAAAAAGCCTGACCGTAGCGAAAGGGCGTGAACCTGCTTTATGCGATTAATCGGGTCCAATATTTCAATAAGTCCCTGCACACAAATATCTCAGTAAAAGAGGAAAAGTTATTCAAACTTTATGAATACCTATTTATGGGCGAAATTTGGTTCCCTTGGAAGCTTTTAAGAGTTTGAAGGGCCGCCATTTTGAACATTTTCATCTGATTATTCTGGTTAACGAACTCATCAAGATATTTCAACAATTAATGTTTGTGCCAAGTTTCGTCTCAATCCGCTGAAAATTAGGGTGGTTATGGTATTCACAAATAGCGTTATATATATATACAGATAGATAGATAAATAGACACACAGAGGGAGAGAGAAAAGGTGTTTTGCTCCCTGCTCGCACCTGTGGTGCGTCAGAGCTAAACCGGGCCCCTTTGCAAAACGTATTGACCAGCCTAACCTAAACACAAACCTCTTAATTGCTAACGTAGAAACGTGGTCGGGAGGTGTAAAGCATGTAGAAATTGTATTTTTAATAACCACGAGTATGGATTCGAACACTCCACTTCCATGTTTTTGTTTTTACTTTTTGCAGCTACATCGGAACGTTCAATTTTTATTCTTTACTAATTGCAAATGGCGTTTACATTCAAAAGATGAGGAATTTTGGTGGCATTTGTTCGGATATTCTTCTCTTTCAAAATTAACAAGAGAATAAAAGCAATACGCAAAGACAAAAAGTATTATCAGTACTAAACATTACCAATAATAATTGCTACGAAAGACTAAATACGACCTCTTTTACCATCTCTCATGAGCTGTATGTATTATTAACAAAATTTTTAAAAACGTCCTTAACGTGGATTCGAACTCGCGTCCTTTTAATTTGTAAGCCAGCACCTTAACCACGACACCAAGATCATGGCGTTGTGAACGTTTAGTTGTCGGCGTATTTGTTGTGTTTGTGTTTTATGTTCCCACTTCGATAATTTTTACTCTTTTTTCTAAGTTTAACAGCTGTTTCTGGCTTTTTCTTTCGGTGTCGTCCTTTATTTACACTATGCACTGTTCGTATTCACAGCTTGTGCTCCTCTGCAATGTCTTATTCAGATTAAACTTTTCTTTTTGCCCCTCAGTAAACATTTGATTGATTTAATTCTCATACTCTCCACGGATGGAGCGCAGGAATGCCAGACTCGAAAAATAGGTGTACATTTACTTTCCTGACAGATAATACATTCAATGACTTGTGAATCTCGAAAAACAAGTGCCAAGGAACGTTAATTGTATTATAGTATTCAAAAAAAAAAAAAAGAGAAAAGAGAGAGAGAGAGAAATGAAAGAAAGAACTGAATTAACGGAACAAAATAAAACAAGAAACAAACATTCAACTTCCAAATTATTCCACGGAAATGACTGAACAATGAAGTTTATTTGGTTTTATTATATTCAGTAGAAATATTAAACTCACAACAAAATGTACTTATTTTCATCGACATTTTCAATTGTCTCTGTCAATTAAGGAAAATACTTGTTCATCAACCGTTTGATTAACATTGACAATCGGAACTTTTGAATAATTTACTCATATATTAAAAAAACGATTGATATACCTTGATTTCAATGCTCATGTTTTCTAAGTTTAGAAAATTTGGTTGTTAGCATCGCGTGGGAAATTCAAGTGCAAAATGGGAATTTCTGTCTCTCAATGTGGGATTTTATAATGTTTCAGGTTTTCGTCACTGGAGCAGATTCTATTATTCATCGCTAACAACTTACTGCGTCTATGACGTTTTTACTCCTATTTGCTTCTCTGTACAATATTATTTTATCTACAGGCTATTTCTTATATAATGGAAATTTGCAATAATTGTGATCTTTCAATTAAAACCTTACAAAGATCCAACTTGCTGTGTCATCTTATCGTCCCATTAACCTTACTACCATTTATCAAGAAGCTAGAACCCGCTTATAGTAAAACGGCTTTTTCACTACCTACAAGTGGAGAAGAAACTGCCAATCACTCAAGTTGGATTTCGTCCATGCTGTAGTGCCACTCACCAGTTTCATGCTTTCTACCCTTTTTGTGAACTACAAGAGGAGGCAAATGTCTGGATACACCCCTATAAAAATCGAATAGTGTGAAGAACCATAATGTCGTTTGGTATGGGGTGTTTATAGGTGGGGGTACAACTTACAGAAGCTATGGCGACAGCGGCAGCCATCTTGAAATCTGCCGTCTTGGATATGGGTTACGTTTTTCAAATGGGAAGATGGTCATGTTTCATATCATTTTACACTGCGATTTTCTGGGGATGTACAATCCATTTTGCGATATTGTTATTTGTGTAGGAGTTATGATCTGTTAAACTATGGGACACTTGTCAGAGTCGGCATTACAGCATATGCTTAATATAACCTCCATTGCGCTGGATACACAATCGGAGCCTTTTTTGTCAATTCTGCTGCACACGTCTGTGGGTCAACAGAAGCACATGCCTCCTATACGCCGGTAGAGATGGGACACATTGTTGATTTTTACCTAACACACAATTGATTTCAAATGACCCCACAGATAAAATTCAAGAAGTGAGACCAAGGGACCATGGTAGTCATTCCATAGGACCCCTCCTACCTATCCAATGACCTGGAAACTTCATCCAGATACTGTCTGACCTAAGTAGCATAGTGGGGAGGTGCACCATCCTGTTGAGAGAAAATTGGGAAATCACCCTGCTGATTCAACAATGTTGAAAACGCATAATCACGGAGCATGTTAAAATACCTCTCCCAATTTCAAGGTTCCATCAATAAACACCGGACCCATGATTCTTGTCACAAATCCCACACTAAACCATCACTTTTCCACCACCAGCACCGTTACAGGGATCCATCGACAAGGAGTGTGCATCTGACCAGTAACGGTGATTCTCTTTGTTTACCTCCCGTTCCACATAAAAGTTAGCTTTGTCACTGAACAACGCTTGTCGTATGAAGTTTTGATTACTGTCGCACTGATCTAGAGCCTATTCAGCCAACATGGTAAACTGTAACAGCCAAGCAGGGTCATCCTCTGAGAGATGATGTTGCAACTGTAACTTGTATGGGTACCATTAGTGTTTGTGCAACAAACGCTGGATTGAACACTGACTGATACCGGATATTGCTGCTATGATTGGAATTATGAGAACTGCTAATAACCGGCGCATACTATGATTGGACTTTTTATAATTGCTGTTGCAGTCTCCACGTCGGTAGCTGTTCTTGGAAGTCCATTACGTGGCTTGTCCGCCACAGAACTTGTTGCATGAAATTCCAATAACTTGGAAACTGTCATATGTGAAATATCATTTCTCTCAGGATGCCGGACATTGAAGTCAGCAGCTATCACTCTGGTACTTGGTCTCTACTCATTAACACAATTTCAATACGTTCTTCCTGTATAAGTCCCATTGTAGATCACCTGCAACGATAAAGAAAATTGACTACCTCCTTGCAATTTTAAACTTTGCCAGGTTATAACTCATACACAAATAGAGATAACGCAAAACGGATTGCACAGGTGTATTTCTCAGAAAAAGGCCGTATAAAATGATATGCGATATGACCCCCTTCCCGTTTGAAAAACGCTACCTAAATCAAAGATAGCGGATTTCGAGATGGCCGCCGCTATCGCCATAGCTTCTGTAATTGCGTCCCCAGGAGTAGACACCCCGTACTAAACGACATTATGATTCGTCACACCGTTCGACTTTTATAGAAGTGTATACAGACTTTTGCCTCACCCTGTATTTAAATAAACATTTACCTTCCATTTTGATCTCTTTGACACTGAATAAGCATTTGATACTGTTCGGCATGGGACATCATCATCTCTGCAGGAATTTAAAACAAGTAATAAATAAAGTATCTCCTAGTCACCTCCTCTACATTTTTTAAATAGTATCACGACAACTTTTCTAAAATTCACTAAAATTTCGTATAGTACGTCATTTCCGTACTCCCTAGTGCTTGAGGTTAAAATCAATCAACAATGAAGGGTGAATTCAGTCCCTTAACGTAGTATGGATTATCTCCTCAATTGTTTCACTATAATTTCCGTTTCACTGTAACTGGTTGATTTTAGTGTAATATGTCAATCATTTTCTTTAAGGTTTTACAATCTTTGACCCTGCATGGAGCTGGAGTCAGTAAAGAATAAAGGAGTTTTATCAATTTCTCACCCACAACTTTTTTTTTTTTTTTTTTTTTTTTTTTTTTTTTTTTTTTTTTTAGTGTTTCACGATAACATAGAAAATTCATTCGGTTTTCATACAATAACATGTATATTTTTTCTATTATCTGACTCTTTCTACTAATTCTCTGTGGTTGGGATTAAAATCAGTAAAGGGCGGTTAATTTAAACCCATAATGTTGTATGTTTACTCCCCCTTCGCTCAATTGAAAAAAAAATATATGAGTTAAGATAACGAGTGTCCCAAAATTCACGAAAGAAGTATTTTTTATAGTAAACACACGTTTATAATTTTTTTTTTTTGGTTGATTCATAAAGTATACAGTATAGGGTTATGTATGGAATAGCACATCGGGTAAATGGCCTCCATGGCTTTGCTGTCTCATACGCACTCTTTTGTTGAAATATTCCATCGCCGTTTTGCATAAATATGGTTAAATTTCATTGACACAGCTGCTCCAAGGCCTGAGTGGTCGTGGACTTGTTGGCATAAAACTTAGACTTCAAAAAATCCCAAAGAAACAAGTCTTGGGACGCAAATCACATGATCTGGGCGCTCAATTCTAATCAGTAAAACGGGAAATTACATGATGAGAATTGTACAGTAGCTGCCAAACCTGAATTATTTCTAAAATATTGCTGAATAATGAAAACGCGCTGTTCTTTCGTGTAGCGCTCCATTGTTAATAATCCTGAAAAGTCAGCTGCCACGCTGTCTCTTGTTTGTTACGTTGGCAACACCTTATTGATCAAATGGCGCAAAATTCAAACCTTCCATGAATTTTGAGACATTCTTTATCTTTTCATGGAATATGTCGTATACTTTTCGAGGCTTTACAATCATCCTCACTACTTGGATTTAAAATCAATTGAAAACTAGAGAGCCAACCTTCCCAGGTTTAAAATATTAGGTTTCCACATTGGGATTTCAATATAATACCCATCTCCCAGCTGAAATCACTCAAATATCACTATTCGTTTAGCCCTTGTCCCCAAAATTTAAATAAAAGTTGTATGATAAATTTCGTACAAAAAGCAATTATCATACTATTGATTAAAATATACAGGGCGTCCAATATACAATGCAACAGGGAGTTTGGGGTAGTAGAACTTTTGAACCTGAAGTGATGCACAAATAATGGTTATACCAAAATAAAGCCTTGTTCATGCATATATTTTTAAACTAGGAAGCAACGATTGCCGGACACTGGGAACCACACAATGTTGCCAGATGTAACCGAAGGTATAAATTTATTATTATTATTATTATTATTATTATTATTATTATTATTATTATTATTATTATTATTATTATTATTATTATTAATTTGCGAAACATGTAACTTGACTCATAACTCATACGTATGGATGTTCTGTCGTTAATTTTTAGTTTGTTTGGTTGAAGTAGCTTGGAAACTATGGAGCAGAAAAAAAGAATTTTTCATTTCCACCGATAACTAATCGGATGAGACCTCTGTAAGGGGGAACTAGGGAAATCGTAGTTTTAATAAATTAACACTCTGAATTGGCAACTTTGCTGATGTTTCAGTGCATCAAAAGGTGTGTTAAGGATCTGTCTACACTATGCAATTCCTGAAAACAATGGAAAAACTTTGAAATTATCATGATAAAGCTTTTACTTACATACACCCGGCAACATTGCTATTCATTTCTATGGGTCTATTTAAAGCAAGAAGTATACAAGAACAATTCTCGAACTATTCAAGACCTGGAAACGAACATTCGCAGTGCCGTTGAGAACTTTGATACTTCTAATCTTCGTAAAGTTGCTGCCAACCTGCTGAACCGTGTGAACCAGTGTTTGAATCAGAACGGCAACACTCCCAGGATCCGCTGTAGAGCTGGTAACTCATTTCTGATAGTAGCAGTGTTGCCGGGTAAACGTTTTATCATGATAATTTCAAAGCTTGTTTTTCATTGTTTTCAGGAATTGCATAATGTAGACAGATCCTTAACACACCTTTTGATGCACTGAAATATCAGCAAAGTTGCCAATTCAGAGTGTTAATTTATGAAAACTACGATTTCCCCAGTTCCCCATTACTGAGGCCTCATATGATTAGTTAACGGTGGAAATGAAAAATTCTTTTTTCTGCTCCATAGTTTCCAAGCTACTCCAACTAAACAAATGAACAAGGCTTCATTTTGGTACAACCATTATTTGTGTATCACTTTAGGTTCAAAAGTTCTACTATCCCAAACTCCGGGTTGCATTGTATATTGGACACCCTGTATATAGCTGAAACTCAGGGCTGGCAACTGCCCCCTTTGCCTTTCCCAAATTACGCTGCTGATGGGCGAATGGTTACTGTTCGCATCTTCAGCGAGAAGAACAAAGGTTCGATTACCTGTTTAAATTCGTGTGTTTCGGATATTACATTAAGTTCTAGATTCACGCCTCGTTAGTCTGTCATTGCTGAAATTGGACATTAAACTCTGGATATAATTTTACGTTTGCAAAATGCACGGAGATTCAGAAAGTTCCCGGAATTGTTATTCCCACTTCTAGTTTGTATAGAGGGTTGACGGAAGAGATAGAATCAATCCTTGGGACACTGAATTCATTGCAAGAAACAGTATCTTGATACATCTTACCGTTTTTCTCTGATATCTATTGAGAGACGGACGGACGGACAAAGCCGGTCTATAATACTACCGACACTTATTCATAACAAACTTTGAAAGTCTAACAAAAATGAAAGAAACAAGTAAGAATTGCTTCCCTAATTTTTGACATTTGGTATGCTAGAATAATTAATTGGTTTCATATTTGAACGTATACCAAACCAATTAATCGTTATGGTATATTATTAAAAGTTAAAAGTTATTTTGTTGTATTAAAACTTCTCTAAACTATGTTATGCATAAGTGTCGGAAGTCTTATAGAATGGCTTGTCATACAGCAGCAGTGGCGGATCTAGAAGGTGAAAACTGGGGGGTGGGCAGCCAGTACCAAGACTATGATACGTTGATATAAACTTTCCAAAATATATGAATAATAACTTAAATTATTTTGTCACTGAAAAAACTGGGGGGATAGGCCCCCCGACCCTGGCCTAGAGATCCGCCACTGTACAGCAGCTATTCAAATATTCTCTTCAGAGACCCAAATAGAACCATGCTTTTTGTCAAGTTCATTTTCTGCTATTTTCACTTCAATATATATTATTTTGACTATCGTTTTTCTAGTAATACTTTAGGTTTTTAATATGTTGTACTATGATAAATTACAAATAATTTGACATAAGTTAAATCGTCTATTGCATTAAATGTCTGAAAAATAATGTTTTCTCTTGCAAGAATGGCCAGCGTACATAAGGAAGATTTCTTTCCCCTCATCAGTTAACTGAAACCGCAACTGATATATATATATATATATATATATATATATATATATATATATATAGTTATCCCGATACCGATGGAACGACCATACATTGGCGATTTGCATTCCATCAGGCGACCTGGTCGATCAGGCGACACTATATGGTCGTCCAGTGGGAAACCGTGTTAGACGGTCTCCTCTCACCACCACTAGTACGTAGAAATCAACTTTGAAAATTGACGTTGGTGGTCCCAACGGTGCTGAGATAACTTTTTCTTGTATAACTGTAGTTCAGGGTTTCATCGGCAGGTGCGCGACAGTCGTGAGCGTATAGCTTGTCGAGCGTATAGTTCTATATACATCAAGGCGCGTTGGACCACCGGAAGTTCTCATTTCGCAGTTGGCAGCTGTGCTCACCATTGGCTCGTGCATGCACTTTGTTCTGTTTGCAGATTTATCGTGGTTTCGGAAGCTAGAAGAAACAACATGAATGAAGGAATCAAACAATGATTAAAAAATAACTGAAAAAAACTGACAGAATATTTTATATAGTAATATACAAGACGATAAGGAAAAGTTACAATGTTTTTTAGCTTGTACATAGAATACATGTGACTATCTACAAATAATTATTATAATACGTTGTTTCAACTATTATCATACATATTAATCGTGTGAGATGTCAAATACTTTTACAAGCAGTGTAGGGCGTCTTTGGGCCACTTTCACATAATAAAAGCCGCAAGTTACTGGCAGAAGTTTAAAAATGTTTTATATCCATTTATAAGAAAATTGGCAATCGTTTTATACTAGTTCCCTTAAACCTCGGATGTGTTTCCAGCAGAGCCATAGCAAGAAGGGGACGCGCGGGACGGTCGTCCCAGGCGCTGATGGCTAGAAAACGCCGAACGAGCAAAAAGGAAGAAAAAGTGCTAGAAATGATTAAAAAAGTATTGACGCCCTATTAAATCAATGTTGTTGTCGGTTTTGATACAATTTGATACAACTGTAACACTCCGACTTTGATCAAATTTGGCAGTTAGATACCACACATAAAATACACGAATACGTGTTTTTTTATATATATAATTTTCTGTGGAGGAGAAACAATTATTGAGGACCAAAGCCCATATCCAATATTTCGGAAGTTGACGCCCGAACGCAGTATGAAGTGGACCGAAGTGAATGATATTGTACCTAGTAGATGTAAAATGAGGGAATACTTGTTTCGTATTTTCCTGAAACAAAGAAATAAATGGGTGGGGCAAAGACCCTTCCAAATATTTGATTACGAAATATAAAAAGTGCTAATGAGTATACTTTCGAAGTGCCTAAATTACATAGAGAACGCAACGAAAGGATGTTAAGAAACAATACAAAAAAATAAGCTAACCCGTGTTTTGTAGTTTGTGAGGAAAAAAAGTGTGGATGCCAAGGTTCTCTCCTAAAAAAAAAGTACATAATAAAGCAGAAGCGCAGGAAGGAGTGGACCGAAGCGAATGAAATTATACATAGATCTTGTATATGTAAAATAAGGCAATACGTGTTTCGCAAGTAGCTAGGGGGCGCTAACTTCAGTCTTTGAATTTGAACTTTTGAGGGCAGAAACACGAAACACTCGAAATTCACTGTACTGATTCCTACTTTTAGGTCATCTATCTATTGCTAAAATTTCACTATTTTCACACGAGTTTTTTTCTACATATAGCGTATTTTATAGTATTTCGGGGTGCGCCTTTAACCCTTACAGTGTTTTCCCCATAAATAAAAGCACGTGCCGATTTATTTGCTGTTTACTGTTCGATATGCAAATTTGAAACAAATCAGTACGGGACATTTGGGAAACACGAATTGCTTTATTTTACATATACAATATCTACATACAATTTCATTCGCTTCGGTCCACTCCTTCTTGCGCTTCTGCTGTAATATTTACTTTCTTCGGAGGTGCCTTTGCCCAACACTATTTTTCCGCAGAAACTAAAAACACGTGTTCGCTTTTTTTTTTTTTTTTTTTTTGCCTATTGTCCTTACACAAAGTGTTGTAGTAATTCTCATTATCATTTAGGCACTTCTAATATATACTTATTCGCACTTTTGATATTTTGTGATCAAAGTTTTGGAAAGGTCTGTGCCCCACCCACCTATTTTATGTTTTTTTTTTTTTTTTTTTTTTTTTTTAAGAAAATACGAAATACGTATTTCTTCGTTTTAATTCTACGGTATCTATGCATAATTTAATTTACTTCGGTCCACTTCTTCTTGCTTTTCGAGCGCCAACTTTCAAAATTCTGGGTTGGGGCTTCTTTCCGTAAAAAGAAAATACGTATTCATTTATTTCATGTGTAATATCTACCTGCCAAATTTGATCGAAATCGGAGTGTTACACTTGGGAATTGTTACATGTTAGTACTTAAAGAAAGTTATTGCTGTATATGATTTTTAATTACGATGTGATATATATAAGGTGCTAAGTAATGATGTACTCAAGAGCGTTTTCAAAATCAGAAACAGTCAAAGTCTGAGTCTAAAATACGTTGGTGGTGAGTTTGCTTATTTAATCATGCTTTTCTACCCAATGGGATTAATATTTCTTGAGAATGAAGATACAAAAATGAAAGGAGTGAAGAGACACGAGAGAATATGCAAGTTGCTGTTTGCGTGGGAATATTAAAAAATATAAGTAAACAAGAGGAACAATAACACTTTCGAACTTCAAGCAGTTGTAAAAAAGGAGTCAGCTAATTTTCTCTTTTCCATAGACTGATCACTACCAGTGTATTTTTTTTATTATTATTATTCCTTTGATAGGCTATATGAAATGCTTCCAATCTGAAGGAATTTGTTGGAATCATTTCTACATCAACCACTTGTATCGCCAGGATATTTTCTTTTGTGCATACGTATCTAGTTTTGTGGTTTTTCTATCAGCACACATACCAAACGTATACACATATATAATATATATGTGTGTATGTGTATTAGTGAATTTTTAATATGTTAATTAATAATAAGCAACCTTAAATTCAGAACTTCTATTGATTAAGAGATTAAGTAATTACTATTATTTCAAAATGTTGTAGCGAACTATATTTTAGATTTGAAATACAACATTAAACATATTCTTTAGCTCCATAGATCAATATTGAAAAATTCGCAAAAGAAGGCTCCATTACATTTCACAAAATATTTTTTTGTCGTAAAAGAATTGAAATTAAAATCCCATTTGCTTACAGAATAAAATTACAAAAGTTTACAATTATTACTGGAAATTCTATAATTCTTTTCGAACATTTTAAAAGTACATAGTTTCTACTGTACTGAAATATCATTTCTTACCGATAGTATGAAATATTGCAAATAGTTGTACTGTAAGTTTCCATAACTGTTCTCCAAATGGATTTGTATAGAACCAAAGGGAGTTTTGTCAAGTTTAACAAAAATTCCAAAATAAACCTCTTGAAAGCAGCTCTTATTTGTAAAAGAATACATAATGATCGCTTTTGGTTGTTGTAATGCCCTTTTAAGCAGCTTAATAAAAATTCAGTGTAGCATAATAACAAAAGCTGCTTTTCTTATGTAAAAAAAAAAAAAAAAAAAAAAAGAGAGAAAAAGAAAGCTTGGTAAGGTGTCTGTACTGGATGCCGAATTCTACTTCACCCCGGGCGCCGAAATCTCTATTTACGGCTCTCATTGACGGTATTAAAAAAAAAAAAAACTCTGTTGACATGTAAAAAGTTCGAGCGGACTGCCTACAACACGGAATACCGGCGCCATTCATGGTGTATGGCATGCTTTAACAATGAGAAAGGCAAATAACTTTAAAACGTCGGCACAATCAAGCCCTTAAATGAGATACGAACTTCCTTTTCTGAACATTTGTTATCTCTAGGTTGAAATTGGTAAGGGTAATTTTAATGTTCCATTGTTGGGTAAAGACAGGAAGATTGTGCTGATATATTTACTGGTACAGTCAACTGCTTTCGAGCTACTTTAAAAGTACGAGTAATTTCATGTGTTTAGGTACAACTCTTCCTCGTTGTTCAATCACTCATTTTCCTCCTTAATTATTATTATTATTATTATTATTATTATTATTATTATTATTATTATTATTATTATTATTATTATTATTATTATTATTATTATTATTTTGTTTTTGGCTGGGGTTAAAATAATTGAAGTAAATGATGTAAGATGGTTCTCAAAATAATTTAGTGCAAACATTACTACATAATTATTGGTCAAATAATTAAGTTCTATTACTGACGGTTTTATGCAAAGTAACTTATAATCTTTCATACGGTGTGTAAATTGAAGAAACTTTTTCTAATAAGAAAGTAATTTATCAATACTTGTATTTTCACTTCCAGTATGTCTTTGTGATAATGTTTGTGACATTTTACATGTTACAAGCTTTGCTTACTTAATATACATTAATATCATCACTGAGCAAATCAGAATGTTTTAATTTAGAAAGTTGAACATTCACATGGGTCAGTGGGTCAAGATTTGTGAGCGGGTCAGTGGGTCGTGGTCAGCAGGACGTGACCCACTGCTACCTACCAATCACCGTGACCCATTCTGACTCACCGACACACTCAGACCGACTGACTCACTCTATTCAGTCCATAGTAGACAGCATCTTCTGAACACTGGTGAATGTGCCTGTGTTTCACTTTCAAGGCATCTATTTTATTCATTTTTCATTTTTTTCTATTTACTTATCTGAGATGAGTATATCTATGTGAAAAAAGAACTTCAGGTATTTTGGATATTGATATTTGTAACTGTTGTAACAACAATAGGACTTACTACCTGGCTTTCGAGATACAGCCTGAGAATTTTTAGAGGAGCTAACTACTGAAAAAAATACATTTTTGAATCACCTGTAATACATGAATTATTACATAAAAGCGAATGTAACTAAGTATTAGTGATGATCACGGACAAATGGCAAAGCCAAATGAAATGAATTTTGGTAGATAGTTAGACCCTAATCTCAACTGGGATGATATCATATCGCTTTTATTATAATACAATTACTAAAGGGGGAGAGGAGGTCCAAGTTTTTACGAAAAATTGAGTATCTCACAAGTCGTTCAACTTAGGGAGTGAAATTCAGTATATTAACTCTTTATTAAAAATAAGCAGAACGTGTTTTAGCAGTTTTTTAAATTTCTCTTCTATGGGGGAGACTTTCTATATATGGGAAATTGGTAGTGGGTTGATCTGTAAAACTAATCAAAAACGATCGATATTAGTTGAGAAAAATTAAGAAACAATTATTAATTGAGTCACAAAAAATACAGTCTCAATTAATTAGAAAGCAGTAATAATTAGAAAGCAGTGGTATCATATATCCGCTACTTTCTAATATAATAATTTTTGATACTTATGTTTATTATATGGATCCTTCACAGCACAAGGCACTGAAGCTATAAGGTTGCGAGAAATATATATATATACAAAATTTGTACTGTAAGTTTAATTACATGGAAGTCTTAAGTTTTCATTGTATACTTAATTATATGGAAAACTTTACATCTTTATTCACATTTACTTTGGTCCACTATACCTTGATTTGAGACTTTCAAATTTCATCCCATTTTCCACTGAAAAGTATCTGTAATTCAGCAAGAAAATAATTATATATAATATTTCAAATTCATCGTAATTTTACCCATGATAAACACTTTACCATTTTATATTGTAAAGGTCAGATCCACCTTATTGTAACAGAGCGGTGCTTGAGCGATTAACCGTAGAAATTCAAACTCCGATTAGTGATAATTTCACAGCATTGTATAATTGCAAGTGTAAACTCTTTAGTCAGTGGACAGGAAGACGTGGATCATGGGTTAAAGTTGATTACGATGGGTTTTGATGGGTAGTGGGCCAGAGTGCGTCACGTTAGGAAGTGGGACATATTGGGTCACGGTTTGTTGAAGTGGGTCATGGTGGATGGTGGATCACAGTGAGTCATAGTCATGATGGGTGGTGGGTCAATGGGTTGTGGGTCAATATTTCATTGACATACATCAACTGAACAGTGATCAGAAATAACGAATTGAAGCAAGCATCATTCCTTCTTATCACTGTTCAGACATTTTCTCCTTTATATATTTTCCTTGGAACAACGTAAACATGATAGTCTAAATTAATACTTAAAGGCTTTGAAGGTTGCCATCACTTTTTCAAGCTTGACGTATTATAAGAAAAGTAACAATGCACTGTAGTGCCTTTCTTTGCTAAACAAACGCATGCTTAATTAGATGCGTAACCGTGGTCTCAATTAATGCGGATAATCAACACTATTGCATTGCTGTCACTACTGGAAATGAGATTTCTTTATAGATTAATTGGTATTTTAGACTTCAAGACTTTTACTTGCCTCCTGATGTGACACTCGTCAATGAGCACGTAAGGTTGTAATGAAAAATGAGACTGAATTAAATTGTTCATTACGAAGTAACAGCCTGAAAAAGGTTTAATTTAAAGAGGGTGAGTGTCAAGAAAAAAAAGTAGATTTTGTTGCGGAGGATGATAGGTAAATATAAAAAAGTTCGTAGTAAAGCTATACGTATAAGGGTAAAATTTTTAAGGGATGACAATAGTTTCAAGAAGCAAAGAAATATGAAGTTTGTTTACAGGGTGTCCAAAAAGTCCTGTATCATAGATGAGAGCACATTTGTTCAATGTGCCCTCTGTTAAATTCTACCCATGTTTTGAAACGGAATGGTAAAGAATGAAAATAGGGGGGGGGGGGCAATTTGGACAAATTGCTTCCCTTATATATCCTTTGTTTTCGTGCAAGATGAGCCCCGTCGGGAATCTATACGCTGAATTACAACATAGATTAACCGTACTCCCAGAAAGCGTAGTTCATCGAACTCAAAGTAAGCCTCGGGCTCCTTGACGATCAATACAGTTTGGCTGAAATCTAGTGTTCAAGTAGTTTAGTATGAGCAAGACGTGGTGTGCTAGGGCACCAACTTGCATGAACCATGCTTTCTTTATATATTCTACTAACAAAGTGCAATATTCTTATCCATGTTCAAGAAATGACCATCTTATCCTCCTGTCCTCCCTTCGTTTTCAAACACCGTATTTTCGCAATCCTAAAACGCACATTTTTAATTATTTTTCAACCCCAAAATTGAGGTGTGTCTTACATTCGAGTTTGCAAGTTTAGGCCTACATTTTGCACTGTCAGTAAGGCCCAATTTACAGCAGAAAACGATTGAGTTTTGATGGAGATAGCTAATCTCGTTAGTCATGATTTTGTGAAGAATGTGTACTAGGAATACCCACATTTTGCGAAAAATGGGAAATTGTTTTATCCGGAAATTTGAAACAAAATGGAAGACGAAAAATTTTCATTGTGTTTTCACATGTTTATTTATCTTTTTCATTCTTAAAAGTCAATGCCGAGTAGTTTTTTTTTGTCACATTTGAGGACGTTTTAGACGCATAAATACGATATCTAAAATGTCCTGCAACCCGCTTTAATTAAAACCTACGCTTGAAACTGCTAAACTTTTATTCTTATGAACTTTTAGTTGAGATGCATATTCAACAATTTTTCCTATGGCCACGGACTTTCACCCCAACGAAACTATGTTGGGAACCTCGGAAACACTTAATATATACAGAAGTGAACATAATGTTTAAAATTGTAAAAATTTTGTTCTCACCACAAATTCAGTTTTACCAATTTCTTGTATATTACAGCACTTTTGAAGTATTCTGTAGATATATAAATGAGAGTCAACGCTTTACTTTTACATAACAGAAAATTACATTTGAAGAATAAAACGCCATACACTTTACCTCAGTTGCATATTCACCCATTTAAAGGAAAGTAAACGTTTTATTTTCAAAGAACTGATCACTGTTTGAAACCGAAAGAAATGTTTTCAAGCCTCAGATGTTATTTCACTTAACCCATTTCAGGAATTATACAGAAATTTTAAAGTAACATGTATACAGGGTGTATCAGATCACACCGTCCCAGGCTTTTTCTCGGCTCGTAGTGCCCGTATACACTTCAAACAACAAATGGTGATGCTTTCATATTTGGTTCTTCAAATAAGCAAACTAGCTTCAGGTATTCTTATTATGATAATGCCATTAAGCGATCAGCTAACTGCTTCACATGGCATTTGATACATAGATTCGGTGTCTCAAATACTTCTCTGCAACACAGACTGTCACAGCGAAAGCAAGGAATGAAATTACCTGTTGCGCGTAAGTTTGGATTTGAGAAAATACTTCCCCCGATATGTATGGAAAAGAGCTGAAATGCCATGTGAAACAGTTAGCTGATCGTTTAATGTCATTCTCACGGTAAGAATAAATGAAGATAGTTTGACTTAGCTGAAGAACTAAATATCAATGACAGGTTCAACAAAGATAAACAGAGTGCTGTGAAAGGCTTTTATACGAGTTTAAGAAGTGACTTCCCAATTTATTTGTTTGAATACCTGTGTCTACAAGTATATTTAAATCTTTGAGTTTTATTTCCCACGCTTATGCCGGCTAGGCTAATGGACACGGCAATGATGAGAAATGAATGAAATGGTGGAATCAAGAAAGTGCGAGAAAACGGAAGTACCTGGAGGAAACCCACACACACGGGGTTTGTCCACCACAAAGGTCACTTGGCGGAGCTGTGAACGAACCAAGAACTCTATGCAGCAGAGGTGAACGCTCTACCACTGAGAAACCGAGACCTGTAAGTATATCGTGAACAAGTTTCAATAAGGAACAATTTGCAAAGTTCTATACAAATTAGTGCACACTGATGAAGAAATGTTCTTTTCCACCATCACGAATACTGAACGCTCATGAGATTGGTTTATCGTGTGTTCATATTAATTCCAAAGTGATATGTGAAAAACGGAAACGAGTTCTGGGCAAGTTGACATCGGGCTAGGGTTGCCAGACTTCCCGGTTTTCAATGAAAGAATTAACTGTCCCGAAAAAGGCTTTCAGGACTCCTGTTTACGCTCTTCAGATTGAAAAAAAAAATCAGCCCGCAAGAACTAGTATTTCCTACCTGAAAACGGAAGGTAGTATTTCTTACTCAAATGATGACGCAACAAAGAAAAGAGTATCTCTTCAATCATAAATGGGAGAGTGTGTCGTAATTGGCGCAATATTTAGGGCCTGTTAAACATAAAAGCTCGGAATTCGGAAAAAGGGTCACCAGGCAACTCTCCCGTTACCTCTCCACATTTTTTATACATCCTTTGTGGGGCTTCATTTGTGCTAACTGTTTATAAAAAGAATGAACAGGAAAATTGTAAGTAGCTACTAATCTGAAAAGACTGGTATAATAGATTCTTACCAAATGAGTAGGAACCGTGATCTTAATGGCTATATAGCGTGAGATTGGTGTCCGGGTTTTTCGCTTACAAAATCTGGCAATCCTACGTCGGGCGGAAGAGGTCGGAATATAACATTGATATTCTGCGTGAGTGCTACTGGTCAGTTTGTACTACCCCTCTTCATAGTCGTATTTCCGCGCCAGAAGAAGAGTGAGGGACTGTTTGTTGATGCTCCACCTGAGAGTATTGCTGTAGCACAAAGTACTGATTGGATAACGACTGATATATTTTTTTAACTTAATTGCAACACTTTGTAAAATTCTGTCATCCTTTCCCTCACATCCCAGTTGTGCTAATTGTTGATGGACATGGCAGCCATAAAGAACTGAAAGTGATTAAATATGCGAGGGATCACAGGATTCACTGCTCAGTACTCCTCCACATATCACTCACAAGACTCAACTCACTGATAGGTGTTTTATGAAACCATTTCAAGACACGTACAATGATGCTTGTTCACTGTGGATGCGCAAGAATGCTGGAGTAAAGACATCCGAATACGATGTAGCGCATCTTGTTTCAGAGGCACACCAAAAAGTATGTCACATGGACGTAGCTCTCAACCGATTTGCCTTCACAAGAATATATTCACTGAACCCTCAGATATTCACAGACACTGACTATCTGTCCGCAAACGTTCACGAGTATCTGATCGGCACTTTGTGTGCAAAGGATTGGGCACGTCCATCCTCACCACAACAAACGTCTGGAGATCAGGTGACATGTTTAGGATAAACGGTCTCCCGACATCCTTGATGCAGTCTTTATGGTTCCCCAAATCTCAACAGGACGACTAGCTAGGGATGCTGCTATGAGCTACATAATGATTTGGAGGACTTTGCACAATAACGCGTTAAATTCTTATCATATTCGTCTGCACCAAAAACTCCGAGAACAAGATTTCCATAACCATCTGGAGTCAATGGCTGAGCGACAGGAATCCATGTTTCACCACAACATTCTGTGTACGGATGAGGTGACCTTCAAGATTAATATAGGTCAACGTACACAACGCTCACTACTAGTCCAGCGAGAATGCTCACTGGGTACGTGAAGTTGACAATCAACATATCTGGAGTCTAAATGTCTGACGTGGTATAGTGAGAGGCCAAATTGGTCCTTATTTCTTCGAAGGTACTTTAACAAAAGTAGGATACGCTAATTATTTGTCAGATGTTCTTTGTGAGCGCTTAGAAGAGGTCTCATTAGCAACTCGTGAAATAATGTGATTACAAGACGGTTACTCTGCTCATTTTGCAACAGTTGCCGGACAAACTGTTGCTCATTTATTTCCAAACAGGTGGATCGGAAGAGGAGGCCGTTTCCTGGTCAGCTCGTTATCCGGACCTGACTCTTCTCGATTTTTCTTTTGGGGACGTGTCAAGGAGCTGGTTTAGCAAGAGTGTCCTACTACAAGGGAAGACATAATGAACAAGATCTGTAATGTCTGCCATGGACTAAGATGAAATGAAGTGTTAAGAGCAATCTACAGTGTCCCGGTGCGCATTCGAATGTGCATCGCACGTGCTGGACGATCCTTTGAACATTTATTGTGTTTTATTTTTTGGGGGGTGGGAGTACGATATTTTGGTGAGAATGTTCAGACCATGCAGTTCATGTTATTTATTTTATTTATTATCTTCAGTTTGTTTATTTTTATTATTCTTGAACAATTGTTTGTGCAATAAGTTCCGAAAAGTGATTTATTAAAATGTTTACATAAGTTAAGAAGACTAAGAGAGTGGCAGTGATTTCGTACGTTTGATTTTTTTGGAGCGGAGTTGTTGGACTTTACACCCAAATTTCTTTCATACGTAGTTTAAAACCAAAGAGTGTTTTTCTCTGTTTTTCTGTTTTAAATTGGTACATATTCCGAAATTTAAACTAGTACTGTCCTGTAATATTGTTTTCGTTTGTTGATAAGTAGACGAAATATGCCCTAACATTTGATACTAAATGCTATAAAGCGTTTTTAACAACTATTTAATAGAACATGTGCTATATGATGTTCTTTTGGAGTCATTACCAACTAAAACTGTTGTTCTTAGTTGCAATTCAACAGCAAATAATACATAGATGCCAAACCGGAGATTTTAACGGAAAATGTTCCTGTAAAAGTTGTTTCCTTTTCAATAATACTTCCAAATAAATCGAAATTGGTACCACTCTCCATTTAAAATTTTGGAGTTCATTCCCCGCAGAAGTATTCTCGCTACGCCACTGAATATGAAAGAATCACAGTTTAATTCTTCACATACGATTTGGTAGTTCATTTTTTGTTTGAAGTGTCTACATGCACTACGAGGCGAGAAAAGTGCCTGGGACGGGTGGTCTGATACTCCTTATATATAGTAAAAAGCTGAAGGAACAGTATAAAGAGTTCGTCGCTCCATCAAATAAATACATACGTATCTCCTACCATAACTAGAGGTGCGTAAAGCATCTATACACAGCTTCGCCGGAGGTCTGCTTCATTGTAAGGCTAATTGGACGCCCAAGCAAACGTTGGTACTTCTGCTTGAATGGGCGCAGAAATTGCCTGAAACTGTACGCAAAAAAGCATCTATACTGGACTCCGAAGAGGTACTTGAGTGAATTGTCTCCAGAATAACGCCAGTTTGGGAACAGGCAGAAATACATCAATTTTGAAGAAAAAAAGTTGACTACGGTGTCATCCTCAATGTCTAGAGACGATATATCCAAAAACAAATTTCTATACTCCAGCCGTTCTACCGGTTGCAAAAAGGATACGTTTTATAACGGTCTCTATATTGGTAGAGGGATTTAAATATACGTATATATATCGCTTCTGGTTACAATACTCGACACCTATAGCTTGGAATAAATATTCAACACCTATAGTTTGGAACAAATATTCGACACCTATACTTTGGAGCAAATATTCGACAGCTATAGTTAGGATCAAATATTCGACACCTATAGTTTGCAACAAATATTCGACTCCTAGAGTTTGGAACAAATTTTCGACACCTAAGGTTTGGAACAAATATTCGACACCTATAATTTGGAACAAATATTCGACACCTAAGGTTTGGAACAAATATTCGACACCTATAGTTTGGAACAAATATTCAACACCTATAGTTTGCCCTCATAAAAGTCATCCTTACTCACCATTAGCATATAACAGTGCGGACCATTAAAGGTGATGGTGTCAATAATTTGTAAGTGTGAGGTCGAGTGACTGTGAATGTCACAGAATCTATGGAGGATGAGTCTGAGTGGGTGAGGCCATGAATAATATTTGAGGGTGAGGTCGAGTAACTGTGAGTGAAGGTTATGAAAAATGCCCATTTCTAGTTTGGAATTCTACCGTAGATCCACAATGTGGAACGAAACTCGATAGTTTATTGATAAATTAACACTAGATTATCTACATGTGTTGTGCGTACTGCAATAACGATTCACAAAATATTCACATTGTTAATAGCTAAGATCAAGAATAATTGAAAGAAATGTTTGTTAACTGTTTAAAAAGAATCTGTAACAACAATTAGTGATGTGCATAGTTACATAATTTACTTGTATTCTTTTTTAATTTTCATTAAGTATTTTTAATTTGTGTCATTAAGAGTGATCAGTGTATATGAAGGTAAGACGAATGTTATGTAGTATTATTATGCTAACAACCATTGAAATAATTTTCACTTTCTATAAGGGTTTCAGACTCAGTAGCATCAATTCAGATATTACTTTAACCTATGGACTATGGGATATTTCGTTTTCGAAATACCCTGTCGTTTGTCTTAACTACGGATATTTCGATTTCGAAATGGTACTACAATAACGTTTGTAACACTTTTTGTTTCATGTGTCTTCGATAAATAGGAGTGAAGAAATGGACTTCTTGGTAAACCCTTACGAAAACGCTTTAAATATAGTTTAAAGGTCAAATAAATTACCTCCGTAGTTTAAAGGTTAAAGAATTTACCTCCGTAGTTTAATGGTTAGAGGAGGGGACCCTAAATGTCAGTAGATTTTCAAAGGATTATCATTGGTATATTATTATCTTATAGATTGAAATGTATACAAATGTCAAACCCAGAGGGGGCAATTACGCCCCAAATGACTCCATCTTGGTAGCATATATCCAGAGCCGGATTTAGGGGGTGCACCGGAGCATTCCCCTCCGTTCTGAATATGCGCTATCTAAAGTGAGAAGCTGGCAGTGAAAATAGCAATACTTTCCTAAAATTTCAAGTTATGTTTCCGTTTCGGGTTTAAAAGAAAGCGGAGCTTAGCAGAAGCAATAGTTTAAGTCAACTCTTCATACCACCATAGATGCCTAAAGATATTAAAAAAATTAAACTTGATTCGAATGTACGAGTACTAGTAGTTATTGGTGCACCCCCCTGGATCCGGCCCTGCATATATCTAATTGTTTTACGAGTTTCACTATTCAATTGTGTTTCCAGCAAGCAAGTGAAATGTGTACCGTACTAACTATTAAATCCGTATACAGCAAAGACCAATTTTCTGTGGGTCGCCACTTAGGGATTGAAAAATGCTTTGGCGTTTTTTAAGCTGTAGTCCGCGGACCATAAGTGGTTTTTCAAGTTTAAACTTGAGGCCTTCTTAAATTAAACATTAGTCTAAACAACAACAACAACAACAACAACAAAAACTAAAATTTAAGTGAATGGTACCACACACAATAGTTGGGGAAACCAGAATTTGAGAAGTTCATTAGCAAGTGTTTTTTACTTTCTGTCAGAACATTTTAAGAATTTTCTTTTATTTAATACATAAAATATTCTTGATAACCTTCAATTGGTAACAATATTTTCTTTTATTAATGCCAAATGTTCAATTGAGTGAATCCTAATATAAAAAAAAAGCAGAAAACATCTCAGTCTGTTGGTCAAACTAATTCTAATCTTTTAGTTTAACATCCCACGTTTATATCATTTAGGCTAAGGGAGACAGATGATTAAGGCAACTGAATTATGACGGAAGAACTAGTGGAATAAGAGTGTGGGAGGAAACAGGAGTACACGATGTTGCACACTAAAAATTTATATGGCCGGAAGCTAATTCTAATTATGAACCATCACACTAATAGATGTCATTAACTGCGTACCAAGTGTTAATTATATACTACTAGTAATTTTAAAATATTAATTTTAATTAAACATTACTTAAAAATATGTGTATAGATACTGGTTTTAACGAATGGCCATACTCTTGTCCCCTTTGTGAAATAAATTTATCGTTATTACAATAAATTAGCAATTACAATAAACTATAATAAAAGAACAAAACACTAAAAAAGAACTCAGACAACGTGAGCAACAAAGGCGTGCACAAATGCAAGTACACGCTCAACAACATGAACGTCATTTCCCAGTGCACGATCAAGTGTAAGCTTCAGTCCTTAACACTCCGTTAGATGTAAGTATTCAGAACATTCAACAAGAATGTGCCGAATACTCAGTGGAACAATTCATTTCTCACAGTATGGACGATGGCTATACATCTATCTACATAAGATATTAGAATTTGTGTAATCTACAATCTATATAATCAATATCAGTTTCAGATTCTTAACTATAATATGTGATGCGGAATTCATTTGATTTCTTTTGTACCAGTGTATTATCAGAAGAGAATATCACCGAGACCACTTATTGTCTGCAAATTATAGTTTGAGAAATGTCAATATATATTATTCATAAGTTGTTACTTTATAGATATACTGTAATACGCAATAAAGACTTGTACATTTTACATATTCGATGGTATTAAAATTATATACTACGTATTATTAATATTAGTTTTATTCTAATGACAGTGAACTGATCCAGTCAAAATAAATGTATATTCCTGACATCTAAAGAAAGCATTCTTACTTGCTCCACAGAACGTTCTTAATTTTGCTTACACTAAATGACATCATAAATAATTTTAAAATTTACTAATACCTTTTAATAGAAGAAACTATAACATCTCTTTCAACAGTTATTCAAAACAATAACAACAAACACATGCCAATATACAGTATCATGTTTCAATCACGATTTCTACCTCAGTGCCTGTAGTTTTGTCACATTGGCGCGAAATACTTGATCGACCAATGAATCGTCACTCAAATATTCTTCTTTTGCATCGACGACATTTTTGAATGGTTCAAAATTATATACGGCCTTATTAAAAACGCTCTTCAATGAATAGTAAATATCGCCTATGCACTTGCAGAAGAACAACATCCAGCGAAATAGTCGAAAAAATCTTGCTCAGAGTGGAACGAGTCAACATAATTAGTCGCTTGATAAATTACATACAGTGCAGAAACAAAGTTATCAGATTCAATTTTTTTCCAGCCAGAGGAATTAGCCCATCACAGGAATGAGAGCCCATATGGGTGTGCCGAGCGACTGGATGAAGTTTCAATACGCTCCGCCCAGCAGTTGAGCAATGGAGTGCATTGCAGAGTACAGTATCTCGATTGTATTTTCAGCATTGAAAAGAAGGCTGCAATCAAGTGTTGTGAAGTAAAACTGGAAAAATTAACCACGAAAACCCATTTCCCACTGTAGAATGCAAATGGTCATGAAGCATTGGCTAGAAGAGTAATTTCCAACTCTAAGTTATACAACGTAGAAGTGTGGTTTTACAGTCTGAGAAGAGCAAAGAGAAATAGAATGAGAAATTAGAGGAAGAAATGACGTTGGAAACTCAGTGTTGGCAGTTGTTAAAAATTCTTTTCCTATAACAGGAAAAGAATTCTTAAGTCCCCCCCCCCATAGTATCACTAAAACTAAACTGTTTTTAAAATTGAATACAATTAGTATCGATTAATTAAGAATAAAAGATAATACAAACACACCGGGAAGAAATCTTTTACAAATTACAAACGAAGTACTTCCCAGATAATGGCTTGGCATTTAGAACTTTTGCATGTTCAAAACATCCTGTTTCAACATCTGCTATGTTCTTCAGCAGCACTGGAACTATTACATCGCAAATTTTTACACTTAATTTGAATGAATGATTGTCCGGAAAGAGGCACTGCAAATATTAAACGTGTTGCAGAAAGGAAACAATATAGGCAGAAAGAGTTTCCGAAATTCGGGTGTTCACAAACCGATGGGCCTTTTCAACAACGTGAATCACCTATACTAGTTCTTTTGTAGAATAGCACATTACGTTTATACTGTCTTGTTTATATATCAAGTTCATAAGCGTGGAATTGCATTTGTCCTGACTGATAAGTTTGTGACATGAGGCACAATCCATACTTTGAATAATTTTCCGATCTACAAAACTTCCTAAGAAAGCAGTAGAAGCTAATTTCACTGTTCCTAATAAAATGTCTGAAAAGAGAACCATAAATGGGAACATTAAAGTATTATACAAATTGTGACAATAGTAGTGAACAATAGGCTAAAATGTTATGAATTGACTAATTTCTTAAAAATGTTATGAGTTGACTAATTTCTTATTTTGCATACAGTGTGTACAGACTGAATTGTTGAGGATTGGATTTCATTTGCGTTATGATTTAACTGAATTTCAATTTTAGTTTACACTTTAATGAATGTGTCTATTTTTCTCCTAGTGCATAATGGTTATATTTTTTTTCTTGGGATTATCATATTAGTAGGTTTCATATGGTAGATTGTCAGAAATACATAAATATCTTTCTAAAACATGGGATCTTTGTATATTATTATTATCTGTTTTAGCAAGATGTAAATAGGAGTCTACTAATATATTACTACGATATTTCACAAAATAAATAAAATAATTTTATCTATTGTAGATAAATATTAGGGAAATTTGGGGTTACCACTGGCACACCAAATACTGGGATAGTATCTGAAATACAGGCTCTGGGTTCTTCTTCTATCCCATTAGCAAGGGCATCAATTTTGGGAAGCTTTGTAGGCCGGGCACCCCGAAGTTGAAGTTGGCTCCCCTAATTGGGAAGGGGGGGGGGCAAATGCTAAGTTGAAGTAGGTTCTCCAATTTCTACAGTACGTGGTAATTCGTTTTCCTGTTCTACTAAAGCGTATCTGCCATAGGGCTCTTCCAAAGTTACACAGAAATCGTACGCTTGCCCATAAGTTAAAGGTTTTACGTCTGTTTTCTTTTCTTTCTTTAGAAAAGAACTAACCTACGTATAGATCCCATTACTAATCAGAAACATAAATAAATAAAATTATACAAGCAGAAAACAACACTTACTAGGATGAGTATGAAGACCAGTTAACAATTCTGTTACTGTATCTGGTATGGGGATATACCCAGGAAAGTGATCGGGAATATTTTCCTTTGAAATAGTAGTAGAATTTGCAGTGAAAGGCAGCGATAGTAATCCACTTTTCAAAATTCGATTTATTGTATATACAATAGCTCTGCTAACCAACATATCATTGCTCCCAGACAAAATGATACACAACAATATACCATAATTAAAATAATAAAAGAACATTTTTGTGTTGTTAATTTTACCAAATAAAGATACTGCAAGTATTATGCAACTATAGTGCCTACACATGCCACGTGACTTCTTTTTTTTTTAGCAAGGAGAAAAATCACGTAAAACACCATACTCAGGGCTCCCAAATGTCCCGGATTTTAAGGGACAGTCCCTTATTTTATGATTTTGTCTCGCGTCCCGGGGAGCTTCGATACGGGGCAGCAAAAGTCCCATATTTTGCCCAAATGACTAATTTATCTCAGACAACGACTTTAAAGCCCGCAATTTTTAATGAGTTGTCATGAGTGAGGCCAGTAAATGGCAAATGCTATTTCAGAAAAGCTCCGAGTTGCCAAATTTATTTAAAGTCGTCTCCTTTTGCCTAATGATCCCACCGTCAAATTCATTCGTGGAAAGAGTTTTCTCACATATGATTTGAAATGGACTGACACAGAAATATGTGTTTCTGTCCAGTTGATGACAGCTGAGCTTTTCGACAGCCTAAAGAAAAAGAAAAAAAACTTGAAAAATATTATAAGTACAGTTAAGTCAAGCGTGAAGTAAGATGTTTGAAATAGTTTAGATTACGTAAATCGAATGTTTTAAAAGTAAGATTTACTTTATTTTTTTCTTAGATCTATATTAACTCTTTGTATTAGTTCATCAGTGGCGTATTTACGATTTTGTTTCGGGAGGGGCTTTGATAACTTTCGGGGGGGAGGACTTTGTCTGAAAATGTGAAAATTCTGCAAGATATTTCATATACTTACTATAGTAAGTAAGATTTGGGGGTAGCTTAAGCCCGGAAGCCCCACCCCCTAAATACGCCACTGTAGTTCATACTTTTGTATTTCTTGCAGTCTGAAATGATTACTTTTTTATGTAATGCCTGGTTTTCTACCACTATATCATGTTTATTAAAACCTTCCCGTTAATACTAATTGAAACTCGTCAACCCATCCCTTACTAAGACTATTTTTTTGGCAATCCTGACCACACTACACGTGTCTAAATCCGCTCAGACTTACGTGACAGACAACCTGTCCTTCTGTTTAGTGAACGTTAGTGGCGCCACAACGGCCAAAAAGTCAACTATCCCCTGTACGCTAAATCTCATTTTACGAGAGGGATATGGTAAGGCGCTAAGGGATCGTAGCCGGCGATGACTGTGGAAACCAATGAAACGAAGTGGGAATAACAAACAGAAATAGTACACCCGTATGTCTGAATTTAATTTGTGCTACAAAGTGGGTATATCATGGTAATGTTATACAACACACAAAGATTTTACATACGTACACATGCATGGTATGCTCGTCCCTTGCGTGAAAGGCGGCTCATCTTCAGTGCACGTGAGCTCTGGTTTGAGTACCGAGGTTGCTACATTAAAACATATTAACTTCAGGTGCCAAACAGTTTCTATGTAAGAATGCATGAAAAGACAGTCAGAATAGGAAGGGGGAGTTCGGAGAAGAAGTCTAGTTTGAACACGAATCATCTGGTTGATAGTGACGTATGGTGGCCCTGCGTAGCGTAGTCGCTATCGCTAACGCTCTCGCCTTTGGTACGAGCGGTTCAGGCGAGCCATCCTGAGTGAGTTTTTTCTGGGTTTTCCTCATTCACACCAAACAAATGCCGGAATGGTTCCTAATATATAGGTGCCAGGCCACTTCCTTCCTTCACCAATCTTTTCCTTCTTCTCTTTCCTCGGATAGTCGGATCGCCGAGGAACGTCATCCCTCAAACATGACGGGGTAACATGGCCATAGATGCGGAAAGCCTAGATGTCTAATTCCTGATCCAAATTCTGATAGTCACGTACTTAATAATACACCGCACCGAACAACGGCAGTCTTTTTCTGTTAAACACTTGTTTTGTCATCTGCCGGGTGATGTTACCACATTGTTATGTATTTACTATTATCCACCGCCGAAACAAGGCTCCAGCCTGGAGATTAAATGTCATACGATATTTTTGTTTGTTTTAATCTCTATCATCACCTCCCGCTGAGCACGGGCGCGAGTTGTAGAAACCCGATGTTAAATCTACTTAGGTATATAATAGAATTCCGTCTCTGTACCTAAAAACTCCATTTTAAAACATGTCGTTTCATATGTCTTGACGTGAACTAGGTTACACGAATATAGAAGAACTAAATTACAAGGTTCTAGAAATTATTTATGCAGTTGTACTCTCACGGGTATACTGATATCGTGATACAAATTTACAATTCGATAAATTCGATTTGCGCGAAGAGAACTGAATGGTATTTGCATATGTTATGAGTAAACTCATTTGAATTATCTAAAAGATACACTAAAATCACATTCTCCGTCACCACAGGTCTAGTGGCTAGTAGGCGCCTTTGGTGTACGCGTGTATGCGTTTGATTCGTGGTGGCGATAACGTGCTGCAAGAAAAAAATATACACATTTTGTATTCCCTTCCGTTTTCTCTGCCATTGATTCTGACCATCCGGAAGTTAGTATTAACCTATGGCAGTCGTAACAATCGTTGGTGGAACCGCTACAACGCACCGGATCCCATGAATATCTTCCTACGCCGGAGCTCTGAAGAGATTTATGCAATGCTTGAAATGAATCGTATACTCCAGTATAATATAGGGCTACTCCGACAATACTTCTTTAATTTTCATACCAGCATCTTTTATAATAAGATTATATTTAGTTCGTTCAATATTAATTGGCATTCCTCCTTTAACTCCTGCAAAGTAGCAGTATAAAATGTGTATCGATGTATGCGGGAAGATAGATTAAAATATTGTCTACCTCCAGCAACCGTGTAACGTGGGTTCCTATCACCACGGCATGGCGCGTCCTCAGGTTGCGGATCGAGGAGAAGGCCTCTAGATATAAAGGTTAGCTGCGAATATACTGAATAAGCAGTCGCGGACAGACGACTAGGAGTGGTCCTCCAGCTTGGGGGTTTGGGTAAGGCTAACAACCTCATCCTATAAAAAAAAAAGGCACTTGTTCAGAAACATTCACAAAAGCCTCGGACAAGAACTGATAACTTGGCACGACCTCAGCAAAAGAAAATGTACATGAGATTTGGAACATGGAATATTAGAAGTCTTTGTAGGGCAGGCGCGTTAAAATCTGTAACGAGTGAGTTAGAGAAATACAGGATGGACTTAGTAGGAGTTCAGGAAGTTAGGTGGGAAGGAAATGGATATGAGAATTCCGGAAATTTTACGTTCTTTTACGGGGAAGGAAATAAAAATCATCAGTTAGGAACAGGGTTTTTCGTTCACAAACGAATATTACCAGCAATTAAACGGGTTGAATTTGTTACTGACAGACTTTCTTTTATTACTCTTAAGGAACGGTGGTGTGATATTATTGTTTTAAATGTAATGCTCCAACTGAAGATAAAGGTGACGATATAAAAGATAGTTTTTATGAAGAATTGGAAATGATATTTGACCAACTCCCGTGATACCATATGAAAATTCTATTAGGGGATTTCAATGCGAAGGTAGGACGAGAGGATATTTTCAAACCGATTATAGGAAACGAAAGTCTGCATAAGGAAGGTAATGACAACGGTGTTAGACTCGTGAACTTTGCAACATCCAAAAACCTAATCGTGAAGAGTACAAAATTCCCACATCGCGACGTTCATAAATACACTTGGACATCATCAGACGGAAAAGCACATAATCAAATCGATCACGTTTTAGTAGATAGAAGAAGGCAATCTAGCATAATTGATGTCCGGTCGTTTAGAGGGGCTGATTGTCACACTGATCACTACCTGGAAGTAGCGATAATACGAGAGAGATTATCGTTGAATAAAGGAAATATTCAATGTCCGAAAAGGGAGAGATTCAATTTAAAGAAATTAGAAGACAGTCAGGTAAGATAGAAATACCAGATTGAAGTTTCGAATAGATTCTCGGTTTTAGAAGACTCGGAGTGCACTAGTGTTGAGGATACTTGGATTGAAATTAGAGATACCATTAGAAGTCCAACAATAGAAAAATTGGGACACGCGGAAACACGTAGGAACAAACCATGGTTCGACCAGGAATGCATTAAACTAGCAGAGAAGAAAAAACAAGCGAAATTACGCTGGCTACAAAATCCGAATGAAATAACTACACAAAATTTCGCAGATATCAGGTGGGAAACTTCCAAAACTTTGAGAACAAAGAAACGCAATTTTCTGAAAGCTAAAATTAAAGAACTCTAAGATAATAGTAAAAATAAAAATATACGGGACATATATAAGGGGATCAACGAATTTAAGAAAGGCTATCAACCTCGTGCTTATATATTAAAGAAAGCTGACGGAACAGTTCTCACTGATACGGATAGCCTCTTAAATAGATGGAAAGATTTCTTTGACGATTTGATTAGCACGCAGCCAAAAACTAATGTGCGTGGAGAAAAGGAGATACACACCGCAGAACCGTATATTCCAGAACCCAACCGAATAGAAGTAGAAACCGCTATAAAGAAATTAAAGAAACACAAATCTCCGGGTGTAGATGAAATTCGGGCTGAGTTAATTTTAGCTGGAGGCGAAAAATTGTGGAACAAGATACACAAACTCGTTCTCCTTATCTGGAACAAGGAAGAATTGCCAGAAGAGTGGAAAGAATCAATCATTGTTCCAATTCACAAGAAAGGCGACAAAACTGACTAATAATTATCGAGGCATTTCTCTTCTGTCAACATTATATAAAATCCTTTCAAATATTCTATTAGCAAAATTGACCCCTACGCAGATGAAATTATTGGAGATTATGCGGATTTAGACAAAATCGATCAGCTATCGACCAAATATTTACCATTCGCCAAATACTCGAAAAAAGTGGGAATACAATACCCCGGTACATCAATTATTTATTGATTTTAGAAAGGCGTACGGCTCGGTTAGGAGAGAAACATTATACAACGTTCTTACAGAACTCGGAATACCGAGAAAACTAATTAGATTAATTAAGATATGTTTAAATGAATCCCAAAGTAAAGTCCGGGTAGGAAAATTTTTGTCCACAACCTTTCACGTCGAAAATGGCCTGAAACAAGGAGATGCGTTGTCGCCATTATTATTTAACTTTGTGCTGGAATACGCCGTAAGGAAAATCAAAGATAGCAACCAGGGCCTAGAGTTGAACGGTATTCACCAGGTTATGGCATATGCTGATGATGTAAATTTAATAGGGGATGATAGGAGAACAGTAGAAAGAAATGCAGAGATCTTATTAAACGCTTACAGGGACATGGGTTTAGAAGTAAATGCAGATAAAACTAAATACATGGAAGTGCGTCGGGACCGTAATACGGCAAATTGTGGAGGTGTTAAAATATTAAATAATATTTTTTATAAAGTGGATAGTTTCAAATATCTAGGATCAATATTAACAGACGAAAATCATATTCACGGAGAAATTAAATGTCGACTAAAAGCAGGGAATTCGTGTTACTATTCGGTTCAAAATCTTTTGTCGTCGCGAATTCTGTCGAAGAACTTGAAGCTTAAAATATATAAAACGATAATCAAGCCTGTTGTTCTGTATGGTTGCGAAACATGGTCGCTTACTCTGAGGAAAGAACATAGACTGAAAGTATTTGAGAACAAGATCCTGAGAAGAATATTCGTACCCAAGAAGAACGGGAATGGGGAATGGCGGAAACTTCATAACGAGGAACTACATAATTTATACGGTTTACCCAACATTGTTAGGATCGTCAAGTCTAGGAGGCTTAGGTGGGAAGGTCATGTAGCTAGAATGGAATAAAGTAGAAACGCATTCAAAATCTTGACTGGAAGACCAATCGGGAAACGACCATTAGGAAGACCTAGGCGTAGATGGGAAGACAATATTAAGATGGATCTCGCAGAGATAGGAATACAAAGTAGAAACTGGATGCAATTAGCTAAGGATAGAAGTCAGTGGAGAGCTTTGGTGAACGCGGCATTGAACCTCCAGGTTCCATAGGCCATAGAGTTAGTTAGTTCTACCTCCAGCAAATGGTGTTGCTGGTTCCCATAGGTGGCACATTGCAGCAGCAGTTGTTCCAGTTTGCTAATACGTTAGTGGACAGCGATAAGACAACATGGAAACAGACAAGCATGAGTGACGATCGACAGTGTGGTTTCTCTGAAGGGAAGGAGAGAGTGCTTCAGACATCCACAAGAGATTAGTAGCCATATGTGGGGAAACAGCACCAAGTTCCAGATCCGTGTTTCATTGGGTGTTAGAGTTCAGAGACAGGAGGCATTGTGCTGAAAAATGCAAAAGCACTGGGCATCCAGCAACTGCTCGCAAACCAAACAATGCCCAGCGTGTCAATGACTTGATAATGGGGCACAGGCGAAACACGTATGATGAACTAGAGAAGGGAACAGATCTATCAAGGGGAACCCTCCACATCATTATTCTTTGAGGATTTGAAGATGAAGATGTGTGCACAATGGGTGCCCCATTCCCTCACCATTGCGTAGAAACAGAACTGTGGAAATATGTCAACAGTTGGTACAACAGCACAGTGCAGATCCAGTGGATGTTTTTTAGCCTCTGGTCACCATCGACTGGTTCTTCCACGAAACTCCAGAAAACAAATGCTGGTCTATGGAGTGGAAGCATGCTGCGAACCCTCGTCCAAGATATCATGGCCGGGACTATTCGTGCAGAAACAAATGGCGACTGTGTTCTGGGATGAGGAAGGAATATTTCTGGTGGATTGGCTACCTCCCAATACGATCCTCAACAATGATAGGTAGTGCAGTTCACTCCCCCAAATCCACAGACGCATTCAACAACGCCACCACGGAAAATGAGACTGGCGTTCTGCTCCAACATGATGCTCCAACATGACATTGCACGGCCACAAGCCAGTCACCAGAGCATTGCCACCGTGCGTGAAATAAGGTTTACTGTGCTGCCACATCCACCATGTTCGTCACATCTGGCTCCAAGCGACTCTGCTCTATTGGACGCATTGAAAGAGGTCATGCGGAGTAAGAAAGTTCACCACCAATGAATAGTTTTATGCAGTTATCCACCAGTGGCGCTGGATGGTTTGCTACGCAAATACGGATTCTGCCAGAACGATGGTAAAAATGCACAGACAATGGCGGGGAATACCTGTAATATAATCTGTATTCGTTTGTTTAGTGTTCCTGTGAAAACACACACACATAAAAAAATGCAGTGCCAATCATTTTTGAACGATCCAAGTATATGTAAAGTTTTTTTTTTTTTTTTTTTTTTTTTTAACTGAACGGTACACTTGAAAATCCATGTGTAAAATATATAGGCTACCAGCGCTAGTATATGAAATTTCTCGCTTCAAGCATCAGTTAAACAGGAAACGTTTCGAAAACTTGTAGAATGGAAATCTTAAAGAGATAAAAAGAAAGGGAATACCGTTTCTTCTCATTCGCATACCCTTATTCGTTGCAAGTATTTTTTGTAACGGAGACGCAACGAAAATGACCAGCGGTTATTGGGTTTTGAAATCATTTTATTATTTAAATACCAAAATTCAATTTCAATTTTTAAAACAGATGTTTGATTTCAAAAACAGAAAATCAGTTTCAGTTCTCGAAACCGAAATACCGATTTCAGTTTTCAAAATCACAAAACGGTTTCGGCACTGAAGTGGTAGCAGGCTGGACATATTGGAAAAAGGAATGATGAGGGATTAACAAAACGAGATATTGACTGGGTACTATTAGAGAAGTAAGGACCTGGGAAACATCCTCATATAGGGTGATGTGAGGAAATCAGGAAGCACTGAGGAGTAGCATGGAAAAGCATTAATCAAGACAACTAGTTATTGACAAGATTTACAGAGACCATTATTCAGGAGTGGATTAACAAGGTTGGATTATGCTAATGATGATAGCAGTGAAGTACTACATTGTTTCATGCAACTTAGCATCCCGTTCAGCTAGCAGGCAGTAAGAGATTTGAACCTAAAGTTCAATAGAAAATCCAAACCGCCGTAATGCGTTCAATGCTTTTCCACTGGGAATCCAACCCTAGACCATGTGCACCGAAGGCACGTCCACAAGTCACTAGATCAGCGGTAAATTAGTACGTAGTATATAACATATCAATAAACATTGACTAACATATATAACATACGCGTATTACGACCATGAAACAAACTTAGGCTTCATCATTGCTATACATAATGCATTCACAACTTATATTGCAAACATTTACCTAAAAAGATTTAAATTAAAAATACAAATAAATAAATAAATGCCAACTTATTGACTTACAGCAATCACACATATATCTAAAATCTTTTCACACATTTTTCTTTCTTCTTAGTTTACACATCTAAATACCAAGATAATCCCGTTGTCCACAACCATCAACTTCTTAAATTATACATTTTGGATAATTAATAATACTCAGTAAAGCTAAACCCAGCAAATCAACCTACATGTCTAATGTCGCAAAGTATAAAACCATGAAACGAGAAGATGGTATTAATCACTCCACATATATATCATCATTGACATGAGGTTGAAAATGAGAAAATATGAATCAAAACAATTACAAAACTTTATTATAAGAAAACAGATGTCAGAAAACAGATAATAAAAAAGATGATTTATAGTAAGAAGAACGCGTAAGAATAATTAAAACTCTACAATACTATTTTCAGAAAACAACGTCTAAGATTAAACTGGAAGATCTACAATGTTATCTACGGCAAGGACTGGGAAACCTACAATATTATCTTCACGTAAGCACATATAAGAGTAAACTGGGAAAGCTACAATATTATCTTCACGTAAGCACATATAAGAGTAAACTGGGAAACCTACAATATTATCTTCACGTAAGCACATATAAGAGTAAACTGGGAAAGCTACAATATTATCTTCACGTAAGCACATATAAGAGTAAACTGGGAAACCTACAATATTATCTTCACGTAAGCACATATAAGAGTAAACTGAGAAACCTACAATATTATCTTCACGTAAGCACATATAAGAGTAAACTGGGAAACCTACAATATTATCTTCACGTAAGCACATATAAGAGTAAACTGGGAAAGCTACAATATTATCTTCACGTAAGCACATATAAGAGTAAACTGGGAAACCTACAATATTATCTTCACGTAAGCACATATAAGAGTAAACTGGGAAAGCTACAATATTATCTTCACGTAAGCACATATAAGAGTAAACTGGGAAACCTACAATATTATCTTCACGTAAGCACATATAAGAGTAAACTGGGAAAGCTACAATATTATCTTCACGTAAGCACATATAAGAGTAAACTGGGAAAGCTACAATATTATCTTCACGTAAGCACATATAAGAGTAAACTGGGAAAGCTACAATATTATCTTCACGTAAGCACATATAAGAGTAAACTGGGAAACCTACAATATTATCTTCACGTAAGCACATATAAGAGTAAACTGGGAAAGCTACAATATTATCTTCACGTAAGCACATATAAGAGTAAACTGGGAAACCTACAATATTATCTTCACGTAAGCACATATAAGAGTAAACTGGGAAAGCTACAATATTATCTTCACGTAAGCACATATAAGAGTAAACTGGGAAACCTACAATATTATCTTCACGTAAGCACATATAAGAGTAAACTGGGAAAGCTACAATATTATCTTCACGTAAGCACATATAAGAGTAAACTGGGAAACCTACAATATTATCTTCACGTAAGCACATATAAGAGTAAACTGGGAAAGCTACAATATTAATTCCAGTGACGACGTAGAAGAGTAAAACTGGAAGATGAACAATCTCATTTTCAGTGATGACGTAGGAGAGTAAAACTGGAAGATGAACAATCTCATTTTCAGTGATGACGTAGGAGAGTAAAACTGGAAGATGAACAATCTCATTTTCAGTGATGACGTAGAAGAGTAAAACTAGAAGATGAACAATCTCATTTTCAGTGATGACGTAGGAGAGTAAAACTAGAAGATGAACAATCTCATTTTCAGTGATGACGTAGGAGAGTAAAACTAGAAGATGAACAATCTCATTTTCAGTGATGACGTAGGAGAGTAAAACTGGAAGATGAACAATCTCATTTTCAGTGATGACGTAGAAGAGTAAAACTGGAAGATGAACAATCTCATTTTCAGTGATGACGTAGGAGAGTAAAACTGGAAGATGAACAATCTCATTTTCAGTGATGACGTAGGAGAGTAAAACTGGAAGATGAACAATCTCATTTTCAGTGATGACGTAGGAGAGTAAAACTGGAAGATGAACAATCTCATTTTCAGTGATGACGTAGAAGAGTAAAACTGGAAGATGAACAATCTCATTTTCAGTGACGACGTAGAAGAGTAAAACTGGAAGATGAACAATCTCATTTTCAGTGATGACGTAGGAGAGTAAAATTGGAAGATGAACAATCTCATTTTCAGTGATGACGTAGGAGAGTAAAACTGGAAGATGAACAATCTCATTTTCAGTGATGACGTAGAAGAGTAAAACTGGAAGATGATCAATCTCATTTTCAGTGATGACGTAGGAGAGTAAAACTGAAAGATGAACAATCTCATTTTCAGTGATGACGTAGGAGAGTAAAACTGGAAGATGAACAATCTCATTTTCAGTGATGACGTAGAAGAGTAAAACTGGAAGATGAACAATCTCATTTTCAGTGATGACGTAGGAGAGTAAAACTGGAAGATGAACAATCTCATTTTCAGTGATGACGTAGGAGAGTAAAACTGGAAGATGAACAATCTCATTTTCAGTGATGACGTAGGAGAGTAAAACTGGAAGATGAACAATCTCATTTTCAGTGATGACGTAGAAGAGTAAAACTGGAAGATGAACAATCTCATTTTCAGAGACGACGTAGAAGAGTAAAACTGGAAGATGAACAATCTCATTTTCAGTGATGACGTAGGAGAGTAAAATTGGAAGATGAACAATCTCATTTTCAGTGATGACGTAGGAGAGTAAAACTGGAAGATGAACAATCTCATTTTCAGTGATGACGTAGAAGAGTAAAACTGGAAGATGATCAATCTCATTTTCAGTGATGACGTAGGAGAGTAAAACTGAAAGATGAACAATCTCATTTTCAG
Organism: Thermobia domestica; assembly: GCF_964235325.1. Taxonomy (NCBI): domain Eukaryota; kingdom Metazoa; phylum Arthropoda; class Insecta; order Zygentoma; family Lepismatidae; genus Thermobia; species Thermobia domestica. Next base: position 80,999,246 of record NC_137463.1, read on the forward strand.
TGATGACGTAGGAGAGTAAAACTGGAAGATGAACAATCTCATTTTCAGTGATGACGTAGAAGAGTAAAACTGGAAGATGAACAATCTCATTTTCAGTGATGACGTAGGAGAGTAAAACTAGAAGATGAACAATCTCATTTTCAGTGATGACGTAGGAGAGTAAAACTAGAAGATGAGCAATCTCATTTTCAGTGATGACGTAGGAGAGTAAAACTGGAAGATGAACAACCTCATTTTCAGTGATGACGTAGGAGAGTAAAACTGGAAGATGAATAATCTCTTTCAGTGATGACGTAGGAGAGTAAAACTGGAAGATGAACAATCTCATTTTCAGTGATGACGTAGGAGAGTAAAACTGGAAAATCAACAACGTCATTTTCAGTTACATCGTCGAAGAGTAAGCTGAAAATTCTACAACATTATTTTCAATATTAAATATTGTACGTTTTATAAAAATTCACAAATATATGGTATAATTTACAGATGTGATTCCAATAAGTAACTTGAGTATTTTTCATAAAACTGTTTCTTTTAATTTAATTTTTGGCTTTGTCACGTGAAGTTTAATGTTAAACATATTCGAAATTTTTCCAGTTTAGTTTTGTAATAACTAATTTGTGAACTTAAATGTTTTCACCACAAAGTGTTGTTTTATAACTCCAAACGAGAGTGAATATACCTATAGGATTTGTGGTATTGAAATGTCGTTTTACCTCTTTGAAAGTTCGCTCTGTGAAACAGATATAATTGATGAACCGAGGTCAAGTAGACGAAATTATAATTTCTGTATATATTTAGAAACTAGACTGGGATGCCCCCTCCGTCAGGAGAGACACGTGGAGAAAAATCTAACACATTTAGGAGGTAAATCCGTAGACTCTAGCTATAGTAGACTCGTCTGTTTCTTATCTCTCAACTTCTGGAGAACTACAATCCTCCGAATATCAGATATTCTATATTAGGAACATTTATAAAATGTTCTTTCCGATTGTTTCTGATGTCCCAGAAAAAGAAGTGAAACAGACAGTCAACGCTGCAGACTGTTCAGGCTGTGAAAAATTATGACATGGGTTTATTTGAAAACATCGAAAACATTCAATGTTCCTCGCTCTACACTTGAAAGTTACGAGAAACATCCAACAAAAACTGCTGAGGTACTGAGGGGATTTCGTGTCAATTTCTTTAGAACGACAAGCAACTTTTTGCACGAAGCTGGAAAATGAATTAGGACTGTAATAATAATAATAATAATAATAATAATAATAATAATAATAATAATAATAATAATAATAATAAAATTTACAGACGCTGGCAGAAAGGTGTTCTTATTTTAGCATACCAAATGGGAGTAGTACGCAATGGAAATCACAACTTTGCAGCATGTACAGGAATGACCGGTGAAAACTGGCTTAAGAAATTTCTTCGTCGCCATCCGTTGTTAGCTGGTACATGAGCAATTACGATTGCGGAGAGAAAGGTTTCACGCGTAGAAAAGTGAACATTCTTGACATACTGAAACCAGAGTTAAGCGCAGTAATTTTGACCCGCAGGGTAAAGCGCAGTAAAATTTATAATGATGACGAAACGAGTATCACAATTGTGCAAGGGACATAAGTGAAGGACGTCGACATGAAAGAGAAAATTAAGTTGAAAAACTCAATTCAGCAGTAAATGCCCTCATAACGGTTGTGACATGTATGTATGCAGCTAGGGTGAATGTGTCACATTCACTTATATTCCCTCCCACTAATATGAAGGCAAAACTTCTTGACGAAAATCCCCCTAGCACGATTTCAGTTCGTGAAATCAACAGTTGAAGACCCAGTAGTTGTGACCGTTGATGGGCATTATTCCCGTACAACAAACCTTAATTTTCAGAGTGAAGGGAAGGTGGAGTGCGTATTGTGTGCCAACGTTGCACATCAACTATAAGCTTCAACTGCTGGATGTTGCATTTATGGTTTCATTCAAAGAAAAGCCTACACCATGAAATTAAGAGCTAGTTTTAGGGCCATCGACTTGAACCTCTGAGAGTATATTAGGTGGAGGCATTGTTTGGTCGTGCACAAACTTTCAGCCATAATTGAGACAGACAGGAATGGCTGAGGAAATGCGGTATTATCGATCTACAAGCTTTGGGGAAATCCCTGAACTTCCTGGATTGAGAAGCAGAGAACACGGTCACTGATCCATCTATCAGCGGCAATTCTATCAATCACGGTCCAACTAGGCGTACCTACTGTACTCCCAGAGTGTTCTATAAATCCTGATTGTGTGATCATGGCATCTTCACGTTCTCGAGCTTCTGCTTCAGGTATTTCCTCCAATGGATCTTTATCCATAGATGTCTTGCCATTTGATCTTCGGCCTTCACTATATCTTCCTTCCACCCCAAAAACAAGCATTGTTCGACAAACCAGAGAGGCTGTTGTAGTGACATCACCTGACAAAGCAGAGTTAAAGATATAAAAGTGCAAATTTGGCCACATGAAAAAAAAAAAAAAAACGTCCGAATATCGGATAGGGAGCATGCCGGATATTCTAAAGGGATCTTACAAGAGAATATATAAGGAAATGAACATTCGTTGTAGAAGTTTGCGTATTTATTAGTTTCCTCTTCAGGAAATGACAGAGTGGTTATTGTGCGTAATTTTCACAAATATAAGTTTATCAATCCTCACTTTCAGGACACTTTAGTACCCAAAAGAGACCCATAGTGCAGCAAATTCCACTTTTTACTCTTGCGGTCGTTGCTGAAAGCTCAACCGTGGTAGATACAGTCACAGTCATCTACACTATCTTTGTTATCAGTTGAGACAAGCGGAATACTATGAGCGGATTCTTCGAACTCAGACATCTCGTAGGATAATTTGAGTTTGGAATTTTCCTTAATCCTTTTTTATCATGTCATTGTTGATCTTTTCTTTTTCCTGCATAGGCCTAGCCTTCGATGCCTGATTCCTCCGCCTGATAGCAGCAGTGCGCACCAGACGAAATTGAACCATTTCTATATTTGTATACCTAAATCTGATACAAGATAGAGGACTAATCTGTTATATTTTAGGTTATCTACTGTTATTACAAAGCCTGTTTCCCTTACTAGCGTTGCTCAGCGGTTTCGAACAATCAGTATTGTGAAAAGATGGATTTACTACTGCCACATGAGTTACTACCGGTCAACAAGGATTGCTGTCTGTAGGTATGCCCTTATTTGAGTGTACGGAATTAACGGAGGGAACTCCTGTATCCGATTGTCACTCTCGAAGAAAATTAATTTTTTTTACAACAATCACAATCAGTTCGCTCTGTTGTTGCAACGTGATCAACCAATCCTCCACCTGCAGAAATCGTTGTTGCTGGTATGACGATATTTGGTGGGGTGAACCACTATGTATTTTTCCATATAAGCGAAACCTTCATTGCAAATTGTTACAGGGCTGAACTCCATGATATACATTGACATACATGGTGTCCTATTATTGCATTACAATGCATACCAATATGTTGTTCATAAAACAATGCAGAGTCTCCACGAGTCGTAGTGTGAAACCCTTTCTCACTCACCGTATTCTAACATTTTATCCACATATTACTATATCTTTCGTCATCCTGGTCACTTTGTAGCAAGAAGGAAGTTCCCTTATGATCGAGCGGTGCAACGAGTGGTTGGAAATTTCCTCGCATTGCAAACTCCATACTTGGTTTGTCATGGAATCCAATCATTGGGATATTGGGATCATTAGGATGAGAAAGGGTGTGGCTACAAATAGAGACTGATATAACTAACCAGAATCTGTAGTTTTAATTTGTTTGGTGTCTGAAAATGATAGATGTCAATTGGAAATTTCAACGTTATCACCCAAATGTGTGTATATGTAGGTGTTGTAAGGTGTACTTCGTTGCCTTGCTGATTTATTTTATTCTATATGAATGTGGTTATTATTATTAAATTATATGTTTTTAATTTATGTTTATTCAGTCAAGCATAACACTAAATTATTTAAATTGGTAAATCGTAATAAATATTAAGTTTTATCATATTGTAAATCTATGTATATATTGATAGAGGATTCACCCAGCTATATAAGATATTAATCTATATTGAAATCATATATATTCTGCTTAGCTGGATAGATTTTTCATGCTTATATTTCTCACTTTTAGGCCCTGAGTAGAGGCTGAGTAATGAAATGCGCTCCTTTGTGCTTGTCTTTCAGTATCTTTCCACTGCTGGCTGGCAATAGTTGAGCCGTTGGGAATCGATTTTTTTTTTTTAGCTGTTTTGCACACAAGAAAACTTTTTTTTATTACTAGCCCCCTGTGTCTGTATAGACGACTGACAGATAGATTGGTCTCTGGCGCTACAGGCCAGTCTTGTGGTTGCATGTACGGAGAGAGTTCGCACCACAATTATGTCTCTTAACTTTGATGTATGACCATGACCAGAGTAAAGAGAGTACTGGTTTCTGTATTACCGCAGATTCCTAAAAATTAGAGAAACGAGATAATTAGAGTTTTAGGAATTTAATAAATTAAATAAACAGCTCCTTACCCTCTCCATGAGTTCTTGGGGAAGGTGAGCACAATTATAAATAGGATAAAGCGACGTCCTTCAGTATACTAGTCGTTAACCCTTCTCTATTAGAGGAGAACCATTTTTATTAATAAATTACAAATTTTCAAGTTATTTAGCCTACGTATTTTATTTACTCAATAACAAATTTTGAACCTTATACCCTAGACAACAGCGAGCGGAAGTTTATTGATTTTAATAGCTAATACTTGTTGAAAGGTAAAAAAAAAAAAAAAAAAAAAAAAAGCAGATTTGAGGAAAGAGTAATAATTAGAAGACAGGAGAAGTAGGAATTGCAAGAATCAACATCATAATTTGGAAATCAAAAGTATATATTTATTAGTAGTATTATTATTGTTTATTATTTGTCTTTTACCGTTCAGTGTACTGCATAGATTCACAAGACAATGCGCATGATGTAGCATGCATTATCAGTGTTTTAAACTTAGCAAAATATAGAAGTTGCTGAGTTAGGTTGCAATTTTGATTATATGTCTACAGAATGTATAAACACAGAAGTTCCAATCTATCAGTTAGATACTTTCGCTGACGCCGACAAATATTCTTAAATCTATGCAGAATGGTTCATTGACACACAGTTATATCAAACTTCCTTTTGTATTTTCCTCAGTAATTTTTTGTGTATTTGATTAAATACGAAACTCTTTTAAAGTTATTGAGAAAGATGACGGTTTGCGGTAAACCGAATAAAGTGCATTTTATATTTCTTCTAAATTGAAGAATAAATTTAATGTAACTTTGGAAAGTTTATCTAAATATTTCTGCAAGAGCCTGCCATCTGTCTGTAAATGCAATACAAGAGGCTTTCTGTCGAATAATATATTTTCAAAGTATGCACGCACATTACCTACAGTATAAACGAAATTGTACATGCTTTCTATGTATGTAGTGACAGATTCGATCTCTAATGAGCTTCGTAGTTCTAGACATATTTGAAATCTTTGAGTTTTACGTCCAATTGTTATGCCGGTTAGGCTAAAGGAGACGGTGATTATGAGAAAGAATGAAATGGTTGAATGAAGGAAGTGGGAGGAAACGGGAGAACCCCGAGAAAACCCACACACACCACAAAGTTCACTTTGCAGGAGCAGGGTTTGAACCCGTGACCGCATGCACCAGAGGTGAACGCTCTACCACTGAGCCACCGCGGCCCTAGTTCTAGACATAGTATGAAAACATATATACAAGAAATGAACAAAGTATCATATTCACAATGCTAGTCTTATTTCTTCCAAACAGGAATTGCTTTAGTTGTATTAAGTACATTCTTTGAAAGGATGGAATATAGAAATGGTTGCCAAAACATTGAAAACACCTGGAGTTTGCATCACATAAAATTAGTGAGATGATAACAATGAGGATACGTGAAACTGTGCCTGGCAGTCGATTGTCGTGTATAGTACGTTGCGCGCAGTAGAACGGAGGCGTAAGTTGAAGTGCGTTGACGATGTTGATCGGTGGCGTATTTTGTGGGCTATCCAGCCTTCCGGTGGTAGCCCTAGAATATTACAAAATAAAGTTACTCTAATAAAAACTAATTCATATTGATAATTTTGTACTTTAGTTTCTTTTTTCAATGATACAAGTTTCTGAGAACTTTATGTATTTAGGAACATCCACCAGCTTCTTTGCACGTTGATTGGACAACGCAGCAGAAACCACTCTCTAGTTACTTACTATAGAAAGACTCATGTAGTTATGAGCCCTTCGCTCCATCTCCAACTATAACGTACGAACGGGCTGCGAGGTAGCACCAGTTGCGTACAAAGTAATCGGTTTCTTGGGCATGCACGAAGGGTAAAGGGAAGTTATACGAGTAATGACAGAGCATTTTGGGGCTCGCAGTGATTTGTCTCGGACATCTTGAGCCTTGTTCGTAGCAGCTTGCGTCATCGCAACGCAAATTTTCTTTTACAGTATTTTACAATAGTTGGCATAGCTGTTATAAATACTTGTCTCATTATTTGCGTTTCGTTGCGAAGGCTCTTACAGACTGAGGCTGCTTCGTTGATGAGTCGCGTATTTCAGCATACTTTATTATACACACAATTTCTATTTACTCAGACAAGTAAAGTTACCAGGTATCCAAATCAAAATGCAGGGACATTCCATGGAGCAAATGAAGGTAGAAATGTAAGATCATCTTTCCGTAATACTGTAAGATAATATAAATCTTCCTACTGAAGAACAAATCACATTTAAAGAAAGTGTGTTTTAAGCTTGTTTCTTATTTTGAACAAAATAATAATAATAATAATAATAATAATAATAATAATAATAATAATAATAATAATAATAATAATAAGAAGAAGAAGAAGAAGAAGAAGAAGAAGAAGATGAAGAAGAGTAATATAATTTGAAACATGTTTATTGGAAACAAACAGCATTACAGCAACAAGTGCCCCAAAGGGAAAAAAGGGTGTTTTTACAAGCATAGGGCGCATGCAAATATAATTAACAACATACAACTGATTATACAAAAAGGTGTCCCGTCAAAACGTACCAGAGACAAAACGTAACACTTGAATTTTCGCGACAAAACGTACCACTTTTGACGACCTGTCATAAATGACAACCTGTCATGGATTAACTAAAGCATTTCTGATATTTATTCCACGACAAAACGTACCACTTATTTAAATTACAACCTGTCTTGGACTAATTAAAACATTTCGGATATTTAATCTGCGACAAAACGTACCACTTCAAGCATTTTTTTTCAGCGTGTTCACAGATTATTCTCCAGATCAAACAAACTTCTCTTAAAGGTTCTGTACGTGACAAACGTAACATTAAACACGTTTATCAGCGAGTAAGAGAACACGAGTCTTCCAAAATACATTGGACCAATGTGGGTGCTTACATATCTAACAAAAGAGAACATAATGTTAAGAAACTACTTCCTCATGAACAGGTAAAACAACGGCAGTATAAGGTTGAGAAGAATAGACAGGTAATGTATCGAGTTGTCAAAGTGCAAAACTCATTGGTAAAAGAGGGCTCATTTACAGAGGAAATGTAGCAGCCTATAAACTGAAAGACACAGCTATAGATCATGGAAACTTTTTGGATATTATTTCTTTCTTAAGCAAATTTGATCTTCCGCTTAAAAGTAATTTAGATAAGGTCACCGAGAAGAGTCATATACGAGGAATTAAGCATGATAGTGGTCGCATAACTTTTACTAAACACGGTGAATTATGTTTTGAATGCTATCAACACACTTATCAGAGAATATATTTCGAAAGAAGTCTCTCAAGCTTCAATATTTTCTGTTCTATTAGACACTACTCAAGATATAGTAGTTTCAGGCCAGTGCTCTGTTGTTTTACAGCATGTTGTTAAAATGGTTATTAAACAAAGTATTGTTGTCATTGTAAAATGCATATCTACCGCAGACCAGAGTCCTTGCGGTTTACTGCTGGAAATTCTGCAGAAGTTGATATTAAGAAGTGTATTGGAAATTCAACCGATGGCTCAAGTAACATGCAAGGACAATATTCGGATTTTTACAATTCACCTGTGATCAGTTACACGTGTGATTCAGTTGATTTTGAGTTTAACGGCCCTTTAGCAGCGAGACTATAGGAGACGGGACATACTGATTTACGGGAAATCCGAACAACATGAGCTCCCGCCAGGAATCGAACCCAGGTCTCCCACGACAAAGGCGCATACGCTAACCGCTTAACCACTAAGAAACTCAGTTACACGTGTGGTGTTACGCTCATATACTCAATCATGCCATATGTGATCTGACAAAAAAAAAATGCACTGATTCTGTGTCATTGTTCTGCTGAATGGCTGTGCGATATTTATGCGAGTCTTATCAGCGAATGAACATTTGGAAGATCAAATGTTAACAAAGGCGTCTTACAATTATTGCGGAAACAAGATGGTAGAAAACATACTGTTTTTCAGAAAAAGTTTGGTCATTTTTCGACCCCAGAAAGTGCTTTGTATATAGAGTTGACCATAATAATTAAGAAAATTGCTTCTACAGAAAATATCACACCAAAAGCTAGGTGTAAAGCGAAAGGATATATAAAAGATCTTCTCAAGTTCAAAACAACTCGGACAGCACAAATGTCCCTTAAGATATTTCAAGTGACGACCTCTCTGTCAAACTATCTCTAAATAGAGGGTGCTGCTAGTGTAGTCCTATCGGATGGTGCAGACTACTCTGTTCCAAGTGAAAGAGTAGAGAGATGATTTTGTATCCGTTAAGAATGCAGCATTATGCTTTGCAGAATGGGCCAATAACAAATTTGAAGACTTAGAAGTGATTTTTTTTTCTATTGACCTGTCGACAATTCGCCTTCAGAGATGGACAAAGATTTTCCTGTGAATATGAAAATGAAGCTGCTTCTATCCAATGACCAGGTACTGCATCGACGCATTTAACACAATATTGGACATGGTAGTTTCGAGTATTTCTTCAAGATTCAAGAAGCGATGTACTTTATGGGTTATTTGGACCCTAGACACTTTAACCAAGTAACAGAACTTCCAGACGTGCCTTTCGATAAACTTACATATTTTCTGAAAAACTTCAGCAAAGAAGTTTCCAAGGATACTATAAATGTATTCTCTTGGACTTTTGAAGGACGTGGATATCCTTGAAAGTCAGTCTTGATGACGAGCACAACCGAGAAAAAATGACTGCTGATGGTGCAAGTGATTCAGAATTAGGAGAAAACATATTTCTTCACACGGAAAGCGAATGCAAAACGTGTTGCAAAATTGTCCAATGTGCTGCTTTTAATTTTGAAGAATTGTAAATTTTGCAGTAATATTTATCCAAGTTTCCAGCATACAAATTTTTATTGACTTTGCCCATAACTCAGGTAACATGTGAAAGAAATTTTTCAAAACTGAAATAAACTGAAATACATTAAAAATAGGCTAACGAGTACCATGTCTCAGAAACATTTGAAAACATTTATGTTGATGTCTATTGAAAAAGATTTATTAAATAATATTTCGAATGCAAAAGTGATAGATACAGTAGCATCAAAAACTAGTACACTAAAACATCTGCTAATTTTGTAATATAGTATACGTTCTCCTTGAACTTCATATAATATTTTGAACAATTCAGAATAATATACTGATGAAAGAATATCAGGTTTTAATTGTCAATTGTTAATACTATTGACTTACTGTAGAAAGAAAACTGTGCAATTGATTTGTGATATTGAGATGCTGGTGTCCCTTGTGGGAGAAAGCGCCCGCGCCCCTCTAATAATGCCTATCCGTTCCTGGTCCTTAGCCTTAGTCTTAGTCTTGGTCTTGCATCGGTACTTTTCTCACCACCAATCTGTTGAACTTTTTACGTTATTTTGGCCGATATATATATATATATATATATATATATATATATATATATATATATATATATATATATATACCGTCCTGTCAAGTGGTACGTTTTGTCGCCTGTCATTATTTGATGGCTGATTGGAAGACTCTTCGCAAGTAGCCCTCCAGTCAAGTGGTACGTTTTGTCGCTTGTCATTATTTAAAGTGTTTTTAGAAAACCCTCCACAAGCATCCCTCAGGGTAAGTGGTACGTTTTGTCGGTGGTACGTTTTGTCGCTAGTACGTTTTGTCGCGTATTCTTACAAAAATAGGTGAAATGGATAAAATATTAGTTCAGAAAAAAATAGCATAAAAACATGCAGTATCTGTTACAAAATGGAAAAAACAAAAATAACAATAGTAAAAAAATAAGCATAATTAACATGCATATAGAAAAGGTATCTTCTATATATATAAAAGAGAACGTACAAATCCTTTGTCCGCTCATCACGCTAATACGGCTGAACCAATTTCTTTTATTTTTGGGGGGTTATTAGGATTTGGACCCTAGATGGTTTTTATCATATCACTTTAATTTTCAATTACCAGTGTCTTGAGATAATTGACCATTCAGGTGTCCATTACGTACAAATCCTTTGTTAGTTCATCATAGGTATAAAAATAAACGTATTTATATGCAACCCGCATGACCGTGTCACTCGGCGGGTTAACATACATGACAGGCGTTATAATGGTTTTTATCATATCACTTGAAAGCGAAAAAGTAAAAATTATCTAAGTAACAAAGTTTATTGCGTTCGGGGGTGACCGCAGCGAAGCGGGGCGGGTTAACATAAATGACAGGCGATATAATGTTAACATTTACTGCAATCTTCTATGGTTTTTATCATATCACTTGAAAGCGAAAAAGTAAAAATTATCTAAGTAACAAAGTTTATTGCGTTCCGGGGTGACCGCAGCGAAGCGGGGTGAACGCTGCTAGTACCATATAGAATAAGTATAGAGTATAAAATTAAAAAATGAATTATTTACCGTATAGTTGAAACAGTTCACAAAATATCGAAATAAAAAAAAATCACAAGGACACTATGTAGCTGCTATTACAGATTGAAAATAAATATTTGTAAGTTAAACATATCAAGTAAAATACACTGATTCATAAGGCTAGTAATAGTAATAATAACGAAAATCAAATAAGCATACAAAAAAGAAAAGAAAACATGTGACAAATAAAAAAATTCAAGACCAAGATAAAGAAAAGTGAGGTATCCATACAAAAGAAGAATTAAGCATAGAAGAAGAGAAAAGATGATAGGAAAATAAAAGACGAGAGAATAAAAAAAATTTAACAAAAAATAAAAGGATCTTTCAAATGACACCTTACAAGTTAACTAATAATAATATATAAATGTTTATTCGGCAGCAAACAACATACAACCACAAGTGCGCCAAAAGAAAGAAAGAAGAAAAAAGCACATGCAATACTAATTACATCATAAGATTATACATAGAGTTATACATTGTAATATAGATATACAAATGAAGTACAAATATTAAAAAAAAGAACAAAGAATAACAATATATAAATAAAAAAGCAGATAATAACTGGATATAAAAATGAAGGTTATAATAGAAAAAGAAAAATGATTGTTTCGTAACACTCATAAAAAATAAAACTCAACGAAGTAATACTTTACAAAAATGACCTTCAGGAATAACAAAAAATAAGAAACAAACATGTGTATCTGTTCAAAATTAAAAAGATTCTTACAAATTGATAAAAAAAATACAATATATTATTTAGTGAAAATAGAAAACAAAATTAAGACCATCAGTTGCAAGCCTAAAAATACTGAGAAATTTCATACTTTATCTAATAAATTGAAAAAAAAAATAATAATTTACGCACCTTCTTGGAACTCTTGTGAAACAAATCATGAACCGGATAAAAGTTATTAGCTGTTTCTATACTTTTATATATTGAAGACCTTATTAAATATTTACTAATAAACGGAACAAATTTCCTAATGTTTCTGTGAGAAATTTTTAAGGAAAAAAAGTTCTCCAGAACAAAATCTCCATGCAGAATTACATGAAAAAACTTCAAGTCAAAGAGCCGTCGCATGTCAGCCAGAAGGATAAGATTAAGATCCGCCTTTTGTCTGACAAGCTCGTCCTTCCTATTTCTTTAAACTTCCGTTTTAACCCGGCTAGGAATGAATTTTGAATTGATTCAATCGAAGAACTAAAATATTTTGCTTCACTATACCAAATTACCGTACAATATTCAAGATGAGACCTAACATTACACATATAGATAATTTTGCAGGTGTTAATATTAGTAAAGTTTCGACATAACCATTTGAACATTGTTAAATTCCTCCTAGCTTTGGAGATTGGAACCTGAAGATTTTTCTGAAAAAGCAATTTTTCATCTAATATTACTCCTAAATCTCTAACATGCTTAACGAATTGGATATGTTGATTTCCTATCCTGTGTTTGTAGATTGAAAAATTAACTTTCCTCGAAAATTTATTCCTTGAATTTTATTAAAGTTCAGGGGTAGGGAGTTCTCTTCGGACCAGTTCACTATGATACGATATCTATATTTTTTGCAAGGTATCTTGATTTTATTTGTACATAATTTGATTGAAAATTTTAATATCATCAGCATATAACAGATATTTACAAGTTAAATCAACACAAATGTCATTAATATACAGCAAAAACAACAGAGGACCAAGATTAGAACTCTGGGATATCCCGGAGATATTACTATGAATAGCAGACAGTTTCCCTTTATATTTTACCACAAATTTCCTTCCATTTAAATACGAAGTCAACCAATCAATAACACAGTTAGGCAAGTTATATCTTTTCAATTTGTTTATCAATAAGTGATGTGGTAATCTATCAAATGCCTTAGCAAAGTCCAAGTAAATAGCGTCAATTTGACCACCAGCCGAAATAACTGGAAGCGTATAATGCATAAGACTTGCTAAATTAGTTATTACAGATTCACCAGCCATAAATCTATGTTGGTTTATATTAATTTCATTCTTTAGTTTATTATAAACATATTTATAGATTATTTTCTCAAAGATTTTCAGAATTAACTTCATTACAGAGATTGGTCGAAAATCATTAATAGACTTTCCATTAGTTTTAGGTATGGGTATTATAGAAACATTCTTTCATACATCAGGATAATTACAAGTGGATAAACTCCAATTGAACAAAGAAGACAATATTGGTGCAATTATTTCACCTATTCCCTTAATAATGAAAAATTGAATACTATCTATCCCACCTGACGATTTAATTTTTAAAGTTCTGATAGCTTCCAATACATGTTGAGTAGTAATTTCTGGGGGTTTAATTTGACCAAATTCTACAGATGAAAATTGATTTTTAGTAGCACTAACCGCGAAGGTTTGAAAGATTGATGAAAAATAGTTAGCAAACTTTTCAGCCAACATATTGTCATCAGTCAACACAACATCATTGTCAATAATACCAGATATTACCTTATTTTTTGAACCATTTACATATTTCCAAAATTTTTCAGGGGCAGTTGTAAGATCATTTTCAATTTTACTAAAATAAATTTGCCTGTCCACATTTAATTGAATTGAAATGAAATGAAATCTTTGAGTTTTACGTCCCACGGTTATGCCAGTTAGGCTAAAGGAGGCGGTGATGATGAGTATTGAATGAAATGGCGGAATGAATAAAGTGGGAGGAAACGGGAAACCCTCCACGCACACGGTGTTTGTCCACCACAAAGTTCACTTCGCGGGGGCTGGGATCGAACCCGGTACCCCAAGCACCAGAGGTGAACGCTCTACCACTGAGCCACCGCGGCCCCCCACATTTAATTGAGTTTTGAAAGCTTTTCTACAATTGCAAAAGACTACGTAATCATTTTCACATTGAGAAATTTTGTATTTTTTATGAGCCTGATTTTTTACTTTCCATAAAGAAATGTTTTTCAATAATAATAATAATAATAATAATAATAATAATAATAATAATAATAATAATAATAATAATAATAATAATAATATTGTACAGTCCGCAGCAAAATACCTGGAACATGAGCATGTATGTTTATTGTGAAACTATGCCTAACAGCGCAGGGAATCAACATAACGTCTAAGTGAAACGAATCACGCCAGGAGAAACCTCGGCGTCCTTCTCTGCACACTTATTTTGGAGTAAATGATTTCGTTGTTTCACAAGAAACTTACATGCTCATACTGAAAGTTTTTTGCTGTGGACTGTTCAGGTGTTATAAAGGTTAGTGGTAACCCAAGCCATCAAACCAATATACGCGAGTGGTGTTGATGCAAAATGGAAATGGTTTCTAGTGACCAAATTGAGAGTTAAAAGCTAGTTAGAGCAAAGTGTGTTAGATGTGTCGTAAGGAACAGTGTTCAGAACATTCGCAGTGAACAGCCGTACATTGAGGTCCGCATATTCACTCACTCATGGCAAAATTGAACTGTCACTCATGGCAAAATAACACCGTCAAAGAATAATAATGGACGGGAGAGAAGTCTCAGTAGCAGAGGTCGCCGTATATTGACAAGATTTTCTTCAAGGACCGTAGAGTTAATGCCACAAAACTGATCAGTAATGTTACCATCCTGTAAAATTGTCCATTCACTTCTAAAATGACGTCACCAATTTGGCGTGCGTGCGAACACACCCATTTATTCTTAAATAGTTATATCTCATCTCAGAATGAAGATAAAAACTTCATTCTGGTGTCAAATTAAAGGTAATGAATACACAAAGTTATTTGAGTAAGTTTAATTCCTATATAGTGCCGCCATGTTTAGATATGGCGACTTTTATCTACAAAATTTGGGTTTCTTCGTTTCTTTAAGCTTGTTTCATGGCAGACAACTTTTAAACTACTAGAGATAGAAAATCGCCTTGAAGTAAAAGTTATAGAGTGGAATTTTATCTTTCTAATGACAATAATATTATTTCCCTATTATTGTCATTTTAAGGAGAACAAAGTGTTGAATTTTGTGACCTTTGATTATGATGAGATCTACTTTGCATGTTTTTAGAAACAAAACAGGATTTTGTTACTGATTGCAATGAAAACCATTCCGAACACGTAGGAGGGGAAGGTAGTCGAATTCTGCGCGGCGGATAATTCTGCGCACACATGTTTCTTGAACTTGGAGATCATTTACGACAGATTTGTTGCTGCTGCCACGAAGGAACCATTACTAGTAACTAACATTAAAAGAGAAAAGCCATTATGTCAAATGTTTAGGCTATAAGTGGCAATTGAATTATTTCATCCCTGTTGATGTTAAATTTTCTTCAAATAAATTAAGAGATACGTTCTATACTTTATATATTTCTAGGTAGTTGCTTTTATGTTCCATTTATATTGTACAAAGGACATTATAATCATGGCAATTCGTAGTTCTAATCAATATTTAATATGTCGTATTTTCGTGTTTTTTGTTAAATGGTGAAATGGGGTTATTCTGCGCAAAACCGATGGGATATTCTGCGCAGTGCGCAGAATTGTACCTCAAGAGTGTTTATGTTAATGACAAGTGTACGTAATAGATCCGTAAAATATCGTCACTCATTACAGATGCCGAAAAGAAGAGAAAGAACAACTACGAGAGGTAGTTATGCAGAGGAACAACTAAGAGAAGTTGTCAATGCTGTTAAAAGTGGGTGTGCGATTCGAGAAGTTGGAAGATTGTACGGAACAGAAGGATATGCTATTCGTCTACGCATGAAAAGTGGAAATACGGTGCTAGTTTCGGAAGGAAATCACTGTTCTCGCGAGAACAAGAACGCGAATTGGTGGACTATGTGATTATCGTTGCAAATATATTTTCTGGTATCACACCTACAGACCATTGGCGTTTGGCATACGAATTTCTGAAGCAAATCGAATTTCCCATAATTTTGATGGAAATACCGAAGTTGCTAGTATGGACTAGTTAAAACTGTTTCTTTAAAGAAATTCACGAATAAACCTAATGAAACTTGAGGGAGTAAGTTTGAATAGGATAAAGGGGTTCAATGAAGAAGCCGTGACATTATTCTTCAATAACTTGGAAACAGTAATGAAAAAGCACCACTTTCCCCTAAGTAGAATTTTCAATGTGGGCGAAACGGGTATTTCGAACGTATAAAAACATGTCAGAATTTTAGCACCTAAAGGTCAGAAACAGGTAGGAACTGCTATTTTGTACGAGCGTGGAAAGACAGTCACTGTTGTATGTGCCTGTAGTGCATGTGGAATCTTCGTCCCGCCCATGTTTATATTGCACGGCGTCGCGTGTCACAACAATTAAAAAAGAGATCCAATTAGTGCAATCTATTTATGCAGTAACAATGGATGGATTAATGAAGATTGTTGATGCAATGGATTTATAACTTCAGAAATGTTTTGCACCCATCTACGACTGGTCCAGTACTTCTAATACTTGACAACCATATTTCACTCCTAATTCACATCTATTGTTGAGAAAATAATACCATAATATTATCAATACCTCCCCATACATCTCATAGGATTCAGCCGTTCGACATTCCTTTCTACGTACCACTGAAAACAATGCTCTCTGTTTTTGAAATCCTCTATCGTCATATGCTCATTGTTTCAATGCACTCAAAAATATGTATTTTTTCAGTTATAAAACAAGTAGATAATAAAGTACATAGTAACATTTTTAGCCCCCTTGTCGTTCTTTTTCTGAACTCACTCATTCCAGTGTTTCTTTCAGAAACAACGTTCAGGGGGGACACAGTATTCTGGGGGTCACTGCTTACACTATTATATTTATTATTACATTATAGACGTGTTATATTAGTCTCCTCCAGGGGGCACTCTCAAAGCCCCGGGAGGGCAGTGCCCCCGAAAAACATGCCTAGAGGAAACACTGACTCAATGTAAATATATATCTAAGTATGTTATTTGTTATGAAAATGTTTTCTTGTTATGAAAATGTTTAAACATATATATTCGCTTCGCGCAGAATTACCCTATATTACGCGCAGTATTACCCACCTAGTTGGGCAATTCTGCGCAAATGTATAGTTTAGGTTTTTTGTCTATTGTCGAGTACTGGTGTGAACTTTTATTCAAACTTCGTTTTTATCTTCCGGGTTCGATCCCAGCCCCCGCCAAGTGAACTTTGTGGTGGACAAACACCGTGTGCGTGGGTTTTCTCGGGGTTCTCCCGTTTCCTCCCACTTTCTTCATTCCACCATTGCATTCATCACTCATCATCACCGTCTCCTTTAGCCTAACCGGCATAACCGTGGGACGTAAAACTTAAAGATTTCATTTCATTTTTTCGTTTTTATCTTGTCTACTACATAGCAAACAATGGCTGTGCCAATTTATGTCGTTATGCTTACAAAAACAACGGAGAAATAACGATTTTCCCTTAAATGCGCAGAATTCGACCACTTTCCCCGATATATATTATCATGCCACAGAAACAGTGCGTGCTTTCAAAGCTCTTGTTAGCATACTAGAAGACAAAGCCATTCAAAATAATGAAGCACAGAAACTATCGGTAGTCATGGCGTATTATTCTACCTCCAGGACTACCGATATGATTAAATTGTTACAAAAAGGTGTTGGGTTGACTAGTGTTCATAGTACTCATCTGAAGAACAAAATTAAGGCATATTTTGGTGATGAAATATATTTTTGGAAACCAACGCTGAAGTCTGTTTCTTACTGTGAAATGTTGTATTCTACTCCAGTGTTGGGTAAGTTACTTGTAAAAATGTAACGTGTTACAAGTTACTTTACTTTCTCTTAAAATGTAACCCGTTACTAACACTTTACTTGATCCAAATAAGTAACTGTTACTTTACTTCGAAAGTAACGCGTTACTTTTAGGTCCGAAACTTTGAATATGTGAAAAAAATCTTATTACTTCAATTTTCCGTTCTACTATTACTACCACTGTTATTATGATTATTATTATTAGTAGTAGTAGTATTAGTATTAGTATTAGTATTATTGTTATTGTTATTATTATTGCACGTTCTGAATCGCTTTATGTAAACGCAAGGACAAATTTTTACTTTACAGCTATTTGAACATTTTCATATAATGTAAGATTGACTAAATTGCCATACTGCGTTACTCGTAGGGATGGGCACGAGTGAATTCGAGCGAGTGTTCTTTGAAACTCGATTCGACTCGAAACAGACATCTTTGAGCTCGACCCGAAAACTCGGCTCGAAAAATTTCTCCCAACTCGACTCGAATTCCTTTCGCTTTCCAGTGTAATCAAGCCATGATTTAAAAGGAGTTAAAACGAACGAGCCATTTATCAAACTCGACTCGACTCAAACCTCGACGCCCCCCCCCAAATGAATTGGCTCGGAACTCGACTCGAGAATATTACCTTTGTCTCGACTCGAAACTCGACTTGAATTCAAAAATGAAATGAAATGAAATGAAATCTTTGAGTTTTACGTCCCACGGTTATGCCGGTTAGGCTAAAGGAGACGATGATGATGAGTAATGAATGAAATGGTGGAATGAATAAAGTGGGAGGAAACGGGAGAACCCCGAGAAAACCCACGCACACTGGACTTGAATTCGAGTCGAGTCGAGTTTTAGCTTCACTTGTGCCCATGCCTATGCGTTATTAAAAATGCTTGCTTATTATTATTCTGCTAAACGAATTATATAGTGATTACAATGTTGTTATGTAAAATTAAAAATACAGAATATAGAGAAAGATTACACTACAACTAATAAAATGAGAACACATGAACTGGGGGTGAATCAAAACTTGCCAGTAACTCTAAAATCGATACATGCTTTTTAAAGCTAGTTGTTCCAAACTCTATAATCAACGGGACTTTAGGATACGTAAACTGATCTAAAAGATCTCTAATATTACATACCATCAACATTACATCAATAAAGAAGGTCTGCTTATCAGAACACAGTTTATTCATATTAATCCCTTACTGTACGTATATCGTTAATTAGGGCACCATAGTTGTTTCCCACGGGGGCACCACTTTACTTTTAATTTCTGTCTACCATCATCTTCAGCTTTTAAGAAAAAGTATTCTTTCAAATGTTCGAACGATAAAATATTTTCGTTCTCCATCTTTATAAAAACACCAATCGAAGTAAAATAAACTACTGGTACCATTGCACACATAGTTCACTCATTGAATGTATTGATTTGGAGCTGTCAAAATCTACGACAAAATCTTCCAGGTGCTTGCAATCAGCACACGTTATTTCCCTGAGGCTGTAATCAATCATCTTCCAAAAACAGCAAGTTGTACTATGGTCTTATCTGTTTCTCTGTGTGTCGGTGACTGACTGACGGTCACTGACATACGTAGGTCATGCTTCATTGATCCATTCTGAGAAACTCACTTACAGGAAAGAAACATTTGTTTCCGAAAAAAAATACGTATATTGTAGTTACTCATCTGAAATGTAACGATAAAAAAGTAACGTAAACTAGGTACATTACTTAAAAATTTGTAACGCGTTACCGTTACAGTTACTTTGGAAAAAATGTAACGCGTCACTAGGAAACGTTACTTAAAAAGTAACGCGTTGTGACTCCAGCTCTATGAATGCTGATGCAGAATCTGCCATGGAATATTACAAGTTCAGTCCAAATTGTCGTAGCCACCAAAATCCACTGACATCTATGAAGATGGTGTGTTTATATACTTCCATCTTTATTCAATAAGATAACTTGTATTGTATTTGGTAATACCAGCCGAATGGTCGATTGAGAAACTAAGAGGGTACATGTTGGACCAGTTGTACATCGTCGAGTACTCAGTGTACCTCAGGATAGCGGATTTTCAGCATCAGATGGGAATTTAGTGTTTCCAAAATTACTATCGCTTACATGGACAGTTAGTCAACTCACTGGGTCATCTGAAGTTGTAAGACTCCTGAACCGTTTAGGTCATGGTATTTATAATGAGTATATAAGCGAGGTTGAAACTGTTATTGCACATAATTGCTATGAATCAAATGTATGGGTTCCTCCTCCTACTTCTGCCTTGTATAAACCTGTTACTTTGGCATTCAATAACACTGACATTAAACAGAAGGACGTACTTTTCATGTACTAGTAGATAGCCTACATCATACATCAGTGGTGTGAAGGAGGAGGACGACACATTAGGGTTCGAGGATTCACAACCAAGATCCAAGTAACGTTCTTTTTCATTAGAAGCAAACAATATTGAACCTTATCATGCCTTTAGAACTCAAGCAGCAAGTGTACCGTCAGACATACGCATAGTAGTCCAGTCAAATTACATAAAAATGGGGCCAAAGCTAGACATTTAGAATAAAAGGATGGCACCTTCTGGAATTAGTTGATTTCTTCCTCATTAACATCCAGAAATTCCCAAAAAATCCAGTTGCGGGTTTTCCGCCATTTTGAATAAATAGTCCGCCATCTTGGATTTCTCATATGCACTTAGTTTATGCCACATAACTTCTAAACTAATTAATGTAGAAGGATCATTCTTTCTTTATTATACTTCTAGTGTTATAGGCGATGTAACAAGTTATTATCACGTTTCTCTGAGTAAACAATTTTACATAACTTTAAGATAAAGTGAAAAATTGGGATCTGTATTACGGGACATACTGTTTTCATTATCTCATACAACTTAACAGAGTAGAGATATGAAAAAAAAGTGCTCGAATAAAATTTATTGGAAATCTCATAAGCTTTAAAACGATAAGTATCATCAAGTTTGGAAGTCCGGCTGAAGTAGTAAGTAGTTCGTAAATAATGGCGTCGTCAAGGGATGCGCAAGAACTCTGAAAGTAGACTTTTTGCACTATCTTTCTGTACGTAGGGCTATGTGTTCATTGAAATTAATGTTTGAGATAAACGTTTTAAAAGAAGACAAAATCTATTCAAATATGTTTTACTTATATTGTTATCCCGCAAAGAAAGTTCAATTGCGGGGTTTCCGCCTTTCCGAATAAATAATCCTAGTCTAGTGCAATTACGACAAAAAATCGTTCAAACTTAAAGATTTTTTTTTTAAAAAAAGATTAAAGCTGTTAGAATATGTTATATGTGTTGATGTTATACTAAAACAATCACAAAATTCTAGTTGTTGGTTTTCTATAATTTTTGCGGCCAATTAATTATATGAGCAATATGTGAGGTTTATCACAAAACACTATATTAAATAATGTATTGTGTTTGATGGCTATGATGGTGGACCTAGCGTAAAGGATATAAAGCACTGAAAATGAACAAAGAAACCATGAATACGCGAAATCGTTGAGGATAACATCCCCGTTGTTCGTTTATCTCAACAGGAATTTCTTTCTGACACAAATAACAAATTCGAATTGATATATGACAAAATATCTCGAGAAATCTGGTTGTACCGTGCATCAATTACCTGGATATGCAGGCACATTGTGTTAATCGCAACAAATCTTGCAAAATCTGGCTCATCAGTAATAGTGGGAGAAGATTAAGATATTTTGATTCTGATGGCAGCACTCGCAACAGCTGAGACTTACAGTTTATTCCTGGCTCGAAGCCAACACATAAGCTATACAGCAGTACCAAACTTCAGAAAGCCATGGGAGATATGGTGAACTGTATTTTATTTCTGGATGCCTTCGCTGGTTGTCATACAACTTCTGCTCCATACAGTGAAGGGAAGAAAGTTGCGTATAAAATACTGGGAAAAAATGATGAACTGCTTCGAGAAATGAATATTTTCAACAACCCATCATCTGCTGATGATGTGGCAGCTGCTGGAGAAAAAATGTTTTTAGCGTTACATAGATGTGCAGAGAAAGTAAATCTGGATTGTACAAGATTCTACATGTACAAAAAGATTGTATTCAAACAACGCATTAGTGACACTTTCGATTTAGCAGTACTATCTCCAACAACAGCTGCTGCAAATCAGTATAGTCTCCATGTGTTCTATCAATTTCAGCAGTGGAAAAATCAAGAGATGACTCCAACAGTATGGGGCTGGTGAATTTATGGTGATTGCCTTCTTCCTGAACAACATTTGAACAACTTGCTCCAGAAGATATGTTAAAGTTTATTGCATGCAACTGCCAGGCGAAATGCTGAAACAATTGTGGGTGCAAAAGAAGAGAGCTAGATTGTGCATAATTTTGTGGGCAGTGTAGTGGACACGGGTGTGGTAATAGCATTACTTTAATTGAAGATGTAGATGAAGGAAGTGATGATGAAGCTGTCATCAAAACTAACTTCTTTGAGAAGGAAGTTAACGAAAACTGTGGACATTCAACTGCAAAACGCCACCGAGAAAAGTAAGTCTCAAAGTACACTGGTATATTTAGAACTTTTGTTTAAGTTCATTTATCATCGCAAGGCTTTTTACGGTGCCATATACACTGATCAGCACTTGAATTAGAGACAGCAGGGCAGTTGCAGAACCAGCCATGCACAGGCTTCACCAATACATGTGAAGAAATTAATCGCGAGTGTGATGGGCAAGACGAAGGGCCTGAGTACATTTGACCGTGGTCAAAACGTAGGGGCCAGACGACTGGGTGGCTCGATTTCGGATGTGGCTGGGTCACTCGGATATTCAAAGGCAACTGTGTCAAGGGAGTATCATGAGTACCTGGCTTCCGGTAAAACCGCACCCATACAGGCAAAGTTCCGCGGTGAGGGGCGTGTTAACGACAGGAGTAGACGCCGAGTGGCGCGCATCGTAACAGCCGATACACGGGCCACAGTGTGTCAAATCGCGGAGAGATTCAATGCAAGACACCAACGCCGTGTCACCAGCCACACAATTCGCAACTACCTGCTTGCCATGGGGTACAGAAGCCATCGACCCACCGGCTTCCCTTTTAACAGCACAACACAGTTAAAAAAGTCTATCGTCGGTAAAGGAGCACTGCCTCTGGACCGTGGAAATGTTGAAAAAGGTTGCCTAGACAGTTTCACATTGGTACATGCGACGAACCCTTTAAGGGTACGTCGCCAACTGCAAGAGGAAATGGATTCATCGTGACAACAAGAAACTGTGTAGGCCGGTGGTGGTGGTATTCTCATCTGAGGAATGTTTACATGGAATGAAATGGGTCCCCTAACACATGTAGCACAGTCCCTCACAGGTAAATGCTACCGTGATATTCTGGATGACCATGTCATGCAATTTTTTCGGCTGTTACATCCAGATGATGACCTCATCTTGCAGCAGGACAATGCCCTAGGATGGCAGAAAACTGGTTTGATGAGCACTCATCTAATCTGGCAACACAGTCATCGGACCTCAATATGATGTAATACATCTGGGCCATCATGGAACGACGCCTTAGACCCTCTTCCAACTAACCTGCAAGCTCTGTGGGAGACTTTGCAGCAGATATGGATTGAGATTCCATAACAACACTTCAGGTGCCTCGTGGAGTCCATGCTGCAGCGGATAGCCACCGCTATCAAAGCGAAAGACGGTGTTACATGCTATTAGGTAGGTTTCTATAATTCAACTGGTGACCAATGTATATTGTCTTCCTTCTTATAACAATAATACTTTTAAGTTTATCAGTTTAATAGATGCATAGACGAATCTAAGCACAATTATAAAAGCTACTACGTATAGTGAAACAGTAAAAATCATGAAACAGGATATGATTGAATTTGCTGTAAATCGGATATAAAATTCATCTCAAATAATTCCGGTAAGTATATTATCCTTTATTTTTAATAATTCATTGTGTGTTTAAATCACCATTTTTATTTTTATTTTTTTATAACTTTATATTTTCAATCACTAATAGATAAAAGTTTAAGGTACACTGAACGTTTGGTGACGCGAAGGCACGTAGCCAATGGGAGGAGGTCTGGGAGGTCCTGACCTCCTTTGAAACCAGAAATGACACATAGACCTACATAAAGAAAGCTGGTGCGAAAGTCTTTTTTCAGGGTTTTTGCGAATCCCCTGGCGACGCCACTGTTTACGAACTATTTTTAAACTAGCTGGACTTCCAAACTTGTTGATACTTACCGGAAATTGCAATGAAAAGCCGTCTCAAATTACTAAATATCTTTTTCTTCATGTTAAATGATTCATTCATATGTTTCTTCAGGAATTGAGTGCAATTTGATGACGCTTAAAGCTTCATTGCGCATCTCTGACATTATATATAGTGATAATATATACATCGTTTTAAAGCTTATGAAATTTCCAACAAATTTTATTCTAACACTTTTTTCATATTTGTATCCTGTTAAGTTGTATGAGGTAATGAATACAATATGTTCCCTAACACAGATCCCAATTTTTCACTTTATCCTAAAGTTATGCAAAACTGTTTACTTGGAGAAACGTGATAATAACTTGTTACATTGCCTATAATACTAGAAGTATAATAAAGAAAGAATGGTCTTTTTACGTTAATTAGTTCAGAAGTTATGTGGCATAAACTAAGTGCATATGAGAAATCCAAGATGGCAGGCTATTTATTCAAAATGGCGGAAAACCCGCAACTGGATTTTTTTGGATTTTCTGGAGGTTAATGAGGAAGAGATCATAAACAAATTCCAGAAGGTCCCATTTTTTTATTCTTAATGTTTATCTCAAACCTTATTTTGACTGCATTATAGATGTAACCAATCAGCAGTAAATTAGATGGCTGAGAACAAGGGATGTTAATCTTATATAACAGCCGCGTGCACCAACGAAGTTTAAACGAGCGTTCACTTAAACGCATTCAACATTAAATTTCAAGTTTAAATGTGGTTGCCGGACTTTTGTTGCACCATTGAAAGTCGAAGTTCAGTACACCTCATTTAAGTAAACTTCGGTCAATTTGTAAAATCAACTCTGATTGGTTGTCGTATTTTGTCTCTAACCTTCGTTTAACAAAGTAACAAATGATGCGGAGGAGCATATCGCGTGCCGGGGTTTTCGACTTTCTTCCATCCTGACTACATGATCTGCCCACCTGAGCTTTCTAGATGTGATGATCCTAGATTTGGTAAACCGTATAAATTATGTAGTCCCTCGTTATGAAGTTTCCGCCATTCCACATTTCCGTTCCTCTTCGGTCCGAATATCCGTCTCAGGATCTTGTTCTCAAATTCTTTCATTCCATGTTCTTCCCTTAGGGTAGGCGACCATGTTTGAAGAATATGGGATGAAAATAAATTTGAGAAGGACAAAAGGCATGGTGATTGGAACAAGCAATCGGTGTCAAATATAGATGTAAGAGGAGAGAAAATAGAGCAGTTGATTAACTTATGATACTTATTTTATAGATAGTATTATTAGTAATGATATGATGTGCGAACGTGAAATACAAGCAAGGATAGTAATGACGAAAGATGTGTTTAGGAGGAAGAAAAGAATATTTTGTGGATCCTTGAGTTGAGAAAAAGATTCCTAAAATGCTTCGTGTGCAATATTGTACTTTATGGGACGGAAACATCAATATTACGCTACGCAAACACGATCAAAATAGCTGAAAGCTTTCGAAATGTGGAAGTGGAGATGAATGGTGAGAATTATTTGGGTCGAGCGGGAAACGAATGAGATGATATGAAAAAAGGTGGTAGAAAAATTTTTTAGATACTTAACTCTTTGAAGCACGGTGTTACCAATATTATACCACATTTTATATACCACCGTGCTTCAAAGAGATAAGAAGAGGAAGAGAAACTCGTTAGGACATTAACTAAGAAGAACCTGTATCATGAGGAACGTGCTAGAGGTTATGGTGGCAGGAAAGAAAGGGAGATCACGGAGACTACAATTAATGGACAATATCAAAACAGAAAAAATCATAGGTGAAAACAAAGAGGTTGGCGGAAGACCGTGGAGCAAGTATACTTCTTAGTTGCGGTAAGTGACCTGCTAATTGTGGCAGGATGCATTATAATAATAATGATGATGATGATACTCAAATAGCCGTTGTCTCCACTATTGAATTTTTATAGAGGAAAAATTTAAGAGATATGTAGCAGTAGAGATAATTTGTATGTAGAGATAATTTGTAGCAGTTTTATATGAATCCACCTTACAAAGGGAAGATTGCACTTTAACTTGATCAATCAACTGAAACACAACTTTTATCACTTTTGTTTAGAATATTCGACACTTACGTATAATTTGTAACAAATATTCGATTAAATTTTGCCCTCATGAGAGCTATTTTGGTTCATAAGAGTGCGAGGCATTGAAGGTGAAAATGTCGATAATATGAGGTGCATTGAGTATGAGTGTGAGGGAGTCAATTGAGGCTGAGAGTAAGTGTGGGTGAGAGCATGCATAATATTTGAGAATGAGGGCGAGGGTGAGAGGGAGTGAGTTTGAATGTGAGGGAGTTATTTGTGTGTGATTGTGAGTGAAGGTTAAGAAGAATGTCTATTTCTATTTAGAATTCTACCGTAGTTGCTAGATGTGAAACGAACCTCGGTAGTTGATTGGTAAATTAACACTAGCCTTATGTTTTATTTGTGGGTACTACAATAACGATTCGGGGACACGGTGGTTTAATGATAAAGCGCTTGCCTCTGGTGCATGTGGTAGCTGTTTCGATCCCGGCATAGTAATTTTGTGGTGGACAGCATCGTCTCCGTGGGTTTTCTCGGAGTAGTCCTGTTTCCTCCCACTTTCTCATTCCACCAATTATTCCATCATCATTCACTTCCTTTAATCTTCTCCCTTAGCCTTAACCGGCATAATTGTGGTACATTAAGTTGAAATATTTCATTTTATTTCACAATAATGATTCACAAGATATTCAAATTGTTAAGAGGTGAGTTCTAGGATGTGAATTTGAGTAAGTTTCTGTTTATTGTTTAAAAAGAATCTGTAACAACAATTAACAATAAGCATGGTAACACTATAAAAACTTGTATTTTTTTTTTAAGATGCCTTCAAATGTGATGTGAAGGTAAGACGAATATTACGTAGGATTATTAAGCTAACAACCATTAGAATAATTTTGTCTTTACGAAAGGGTTTCAAACTCACCAGCATCAGTTCTGATGTTGCTTCGGGGCTTGGAGGAGACCCAGTGGCGGGTTAAGGTTTTTGGGGCAAGGTGACCAGACGTCCCGTTTTAGCCGGGACAGTCCCTTATTTTCAACCGTTGTCCCGTATTTTTCTGATTCTCAAACGGGACGCCTAAATGTCCCCTTTTTAAGCAAACATGACCCAGGTATCCCGTAATTATTAGTCTATTCAAAATATGAATGGTCAATGCTAATTCTACACTCTTCCGTACCAACACTCATTGAGACAGGGGCGGATCCAGGAGGGGGCGATCGCCCCACCAGAAGAGGAAACTTTCTTATTTTATATATATATAAATAAAACCCATTTTAAAGTTTGGAGCCCTTAAAAGTAGCAGTATGACAACCCAACGCCCCTCCCCCAGAAGTCGGTCCTCGATCCGCCCCTGCATTGGGAACGTTCAGCCGTGCCTAGAACTTCTCAGTATTCAAATGAGAATTGAGTGTTCTGTGGTTCAAGTGGGAATTGAGTGGGAATTCTGAATGTTGTAGTTAAAAGTATTGTTGAGTAGTACTTCAGTTAGAAACGCTGTATTATTATTCTTACTTGTGTATTTTGTAAATTGAAAACACTGCTGAGTCTGAAAATGCAATATGGAAGTTACCCCCCCCCCTCCCGTCGCCGATTCGTATGCGTCCCGTTTTTGAAAGTAAAAGTTCTGGTCACCTTGTTTTGGGGCCCTGGAGCCGACTATTTCAAGGGGGCTCTATGTTACGAATAATTCCAGCGCATAAATTTTCTTTGCTGCCTTCCACAGCTCATAGGCTTATGGAGACACCAAGTACTATGCTGTAATATTTTAATGTGCTCCAAATTTACAATAATTAGTTTAATTACATTCATTGTTAGCAGTTAAATGCTCATATACTGCAGTATAATACACAAATTCCAAATACAAACCAAATGGTCAACAGTCTCTGTAAAAACACTAATAGTCAAGGATGTTATAAAATAGAGGATCTGCCCATACAACAAAATCGTGAAGCCATACGTCACAGTTCCGCAACACCTACTCTGCCCACTCCGCGTCACTAAGATCGCAATGTTTCGAGCCAACAATCATGGTGGAAACGAGAGTAGCCAATCAGACGTGCCGACTCAGACGATGCTCGATTGTTTTTTGGCTTCATTGAGTTCATATTGTTGAAGATACAGATGGTGATCAGAAAAATGGAAACACCTGTAGTTGGTAACACGTCAGATGTATGGGTTGGTAGTGGTGTCGTGGCGCCCGCAGCGCCGGACCGCTGGTGGTGGTGTGTTAGGTCGGTCTCCATACTACGTCAGGCGCAGTGGATTGCAGTGTCCAGTGGCTGCAGCAGACGGAGGTAGTGTAAAATGGAAGACCTCTCAGATTTTCAAAGAGGGCAAATTGTTGGTGCGCGGTTATGTGGAGTGAGTGTGACGGCAGTAGATACTGTGTTAGGTGTGTCACGTGGGACAGTGTCGAAGGTGATGACGGCCTACACAACACACGGAAAAACCACATCGGGGAAGCGGAACAGTGGGTGGAAGAAAATCATGAGTGACAGGTCACGCCGGGTATTAAAGCACATTGTCACCCAGAACCGTCGTGCCACTGCGGAGCAAGTGACGGAGGAACTCAATCAGCACCTCCCCCACCCTGTTTCGACAATCACAGTCCGCCGCGAATTACATGACATGAACTTACGGGGTCGTGTTGCACGGGCCAAACCGCTCATCAGGGACCATAACGCTTTTGCACGCCGCAAATGGTGCCGCGACCATGCAACTTGGACCGTTGAGGACTGGAAACGTGTGATATGGTCGGATGAGTCATCCTTCACACTATTCTCAACCACGGGCCGTGTTTATGTGTGGAGAACGCCCAAAGAAGCTTATGATCTGCAGTGTCTCCGCCCAACTGTGAAACATGGCGGCGGCTCGGTGATGCTGTGGGCCGCCATATCATGATTTTCATTGGGTCCTGTGGTCACACTTAGCGGACGAATCACTGCCAACGATTATGTCGCAATTTTAGGAGACCACTTGCATCCTATGGTCCGCAAATAAAGACTTATACACAGGCCCGTAGCCAGCCGAAAATGTAGGGGGTGCCCTATTGAAGCTAGCGGAGGCGATCCAACCATATTATAGTTCATCACAATATTATAATTCATTTGCACACCTACCGTGAAAATTTTAGGGCAGGCCGCAAAAATTTAGGAGAGGCCGGCCCTCCTAGACCCTCCTGGATACGGGCCTGCTTCTACATTTTACACATTCGATGGTATTAAAATTGTGTATTACGTATCAATAATATTAGTTTTAGACTAAAGAAAGTGACCGTAATTCAGTCAAACATAAATAAATAAATAAATCTCCGTCAACAATTAAGAAAGCGCGTCTCACTTTGTCCAAGGAACGTTCTAATTATGAACGTGTAAATTGAGTCGATTACAATACATAAATAAATAAATAAAAATCACAAATAATTTTAGAACTTAGTAATAATGTTTTATCAGTATAAATTATAATATCTCTTTCGATTGTTATTGAAAACAGTAACGACAAACAAATACCAACATTCAGTATCATGTTTATAAACCACGATTTCCATCTCATTGCCTGTAGTTTGTCATATTGGCCCGAAATACTTGAGTAACAATGAACGTCGTCACTCACTCTTCTTTTACATTGAAGATATTTTTGAATGGTTCAATATCATATTACACGGTCTTATTAAAAACGTTTTTGAATCAAAAGTCGTCCATGCTTTTGCAGACGAACAACATCTAGCGAATAGTGAAGGGAATCTCGCTCAGAGTGGAACGAATTAATATCATTACTTGCTCATTAATTACACACAGTGCAGCAACAAAGTTATCAGATTCGATTTCTTTCAATCAGAGGAATCAGCTCTTTACAGGAGTGGAAACCTATATGGGTATGTCGATCGACTGGTGGAAGTTTCAACTCGTTCCGCCCAGCAGTCGAGTATTGGAATGCTTTACACAGTGCAGTAACTCGATCGCATTTTCAGCATTGAAAAGAAGGCTGCAATTAAATGTTGTGACCTAAAACTGGAAAAATTACCACGGAAACCCATTTCCTACTACAGAATACAAATGGCCATGGAGCATTGTTTAGAACAGCCATTTCCAGCTCGAAACTATATGCGTAGAATTGTGATTTTACAGTCTGAGAAAAGCAAAGAAAAATGCAACCAAGATGGAGGGAAAGAGATGACCTTAGGAACTCAGTGTTGGCAGTGTATATGTAGAAATAGATTCGCGAGTAGTATGTCGACATGTCTGCCACTGCTCCCTATGATCAACATCAGGTTACCTGGAAGCCTCAAGGGGTGAAGGCGAGAATCAATCTGTGACGTCACAGAGCATTTAGTTGAAGATGACGGGTCTAGAACAAGAACATTTGAGTGGCACAAACTCTTTCGTGGAGGAGGGGGATCATATGTCTTTGGAGAACAATGAGAGAACAGGAAGGCCAAAACCAGACAACATTCGCATGCTGAAGCCATCATTGAAGTCATTGTTGATTGTATTTTTGGATCTCAAGGGTCTCATTCTTCACGAATTTTATAGCAAAAGTCCAGAACATCGACGGCAGCTTTGATACATAAGAGGTAATAAAACGACTTCTCCAGTGGATGGAGCCACGTCATGCCGTAATTAATCAGATCCAGCAGTTTTCTCCATGGCAATGCCCCTCACACCACTGTGAAGTGGTTTTCTGGCCAAAGCACATAACTGTATTTGCTCCAGCGAACTGTTTTCGAAGTTCAACTCTATCTTAAGAAGGGTATCATGTTTGAGGAAGTGAAGGCTATCAAATATATTGTGACAAGCAAACTGAAGCCCATCCGAGAAAACAACTTCCAGTGGCAAAAAAAATTGGAGCAGCGAAACAGGAGGTGAGAACATAAGAAATCTGAAGGAACATTATCTCTCTCTAAATAATATTTTTTTTTATATTTGTAACATCAGTCTGAAAACTTCATTGCTGCACTGTATAGTGGTGCTTCTCTTGTTTACGTGCATTATTATTATTATTATTATTATTATTATTATTATTATTATTATTATTATTATTATTATTATTTCTACCATATATGTGATTCTGCCTACGAATGACATTTTATTTTACTTCAAAAGTTATTATAAGTTCATATTCAAAGTACTGCAAAAGCCCTCACCGGTGCACTAATGGCTAGCACTCACTTACGTTTGGTGTACACGAGGTACCGAGTTCGATTCCCGATGAGAGAGCTTTGAAAAACTTGAAAGCATTATGATGTTTCGGATCCCATGTTAAGTTGTAGATTCATGTTTCATATAGCCTCGGTGCTGGAAAGTGACAATAAACTCCAATTCAACCAACCAAACAACGATAA
The DNA here is from genome assembly GCF_964235325.1 of Thermobia domestica. Taxonomy (NCBI): domain Eukaryota; kingdom Metazoa; phylum Arthropoda; class Insecta; order Zygentoma; family Lepismatidae; genus Thermobia; species Thermobia domestica. The sequence continues at coordinate 81,030,593 of NC_137463.1, forward strand.
AGTGCACAATAATAATTATTTCCCTACCAAAGAGACATCCTGATCATTTGTGGTAAACTGGAGAAGTTTTTTCTTATTACGTTTTGTGTATTGATAGATAACCAGGAAATATCCACTTAAAATAGGAATATAAATTTATACAAGTATCTACAATCACGGAAATACTGTAGTTAGGCTAATAATTAATCCATATTTTTCATTGATCTTAAAATGTTTCTGCGGCAGTCTTCCCAGATGGTCTACTGGCTACCAATATGGTTTAGTCGAGCAGTTTTTGGCGTTAGGCTGACAATCGTGAGAGGAAATCCATTGGGCTAACCAAAAATAAATTTGGCTAATCTGTGCATCTTTGGTGCACGAAATTCCTGATTTGCTTGCTGGTGGATAAGGATTGAAATATGAATGCATTTCAGTGGTTCCGGTTCCGTATTAAATAGTAGATCACCGCATCATATATACCCGAGCTGAAAAGCCATACTAAACTTCAACATACAACTTTGTAACAACTGGATTCCATTATAAATCATCTTTAGTGCTTCCATTTTCATGTAATTCTTGATAGGGACAATATCCATGTAATTTATAAATGAGATATTTTGAAATATACAAAGCAGAAGAAAATATTCTAATTGAGGAAACATATATCTAATTGAAATAACTGACCAATATATTCGTTCTCACACTATATAGAGCTAACTAGTGCTGCCTAAATCGATTTTTCGGAAAACCAAAAATCGATTTTCGGTTTTCGTTTCTCAAGACTATTTTTCCGTTTTCAAAACCAAGTTTCGGCTTCGGTATCCAAATCCAAAATTTTCTTTCTTCACTGTGCAAACATTATTTAAGTTGAATGTGAGTAAAAACAATGAAGCGAAGTGGAAATAATAAACATAAATAATACATTCACATGTCTGAACATGTTCAATTTGTGCTACAAAGTAAATATACGATAGTAATGTGGTACAACATTTAAACAGTTTACATACATGTGCATGGTATGATTGTTCCTTACGTGAAAGGAGTTTATGAGACTTACCTCTAGTGTACGTGGACCCTGGTTTGAGTATCGAGGTTGCTAAATTAGAACATGGTGACTGCTGATCCAAAACAGAATCTACACCACGATATGTGAGATTGCATTGAAAAGACACTTTCATAGTAGGGCAAATAATAAGTAAATAAAAAGAAATGAACAGATAAAATAAGAAATAAAATAAAATAATCCAGAAGTGTAGTTCGAACACAAATCGTTTGGTTGATAGCCACGTACTTTTACCCCGCAACGAGCAATGGCAATCCTTTGCTGTTAGATGCTTCTTTTGTCATCTGTGCGATATTGCCACATTGTCATATTTTTACTGGGATTCACAGCCGAAACAAGGCTCCAGAGGTTAAATGTAACATATATTTTTGTCTGTTACCTCTAGCATCACCCCCTTTGAGCACGGGTACGAGTTTTAGAACACCTGATGTTAGATCTACCTAGGCGTATAATAGAGCTCCGTTACTTTAAATGAAATCTCAAGTGCTAAGTTCATGATGTAGGGGAGACGGGGGCTAGTTGTAACACTTTTACAATTTTTAACTTTAAAAAAAAATGTAAAATTTTATGTTTTGAACATACATCCACCAAACTTTGTAGTTGCATGGTAGGATATATATATTCTACTTGCACAGAAAATTTGAGAACTTCGGCACTCTTGTACTTTTCTCGAAAATTTTAAAATTTCCAAACATTAAACTTTTGTTGCAATTTGTCCCGTATACGGAGCAAGTTGCAACAGTGAGTTGAGTTGATTTTAGTTTAGCGTCCCTTTCAGCAGCGAGGCTATATGAGACGTGGACCTACTGATTAACGTGGAATCCGAACCACGTGAGCTCCCGCCGGGAATCGAACCCGGGTCTCCCACGCCAAAGGCGCGTACGCTAACCGCTTAGCCACGGAGGAGCTCAGTTGCAACAGTGAATGGGGCACATTGCAACACATAGAAATACAAATGAAAGTATGAATGTCAAATACATTTATATAACAAATGATACAAAAACATATAAATATTATATTATATTAAACACTGTTCATCATATGCTTAGATTGTAGTTAACGCCTATAGCACAAATTGTCTTTACTAACACAACCAGCTAAAAAAATGTTTTATTCTTAAGGAAAAATAAACTATAATATTATTAAACTAATCTGCACAGAATGTATCATGTGGTGCTATCATCTTACACATAGGCCTACCGATTAAACTACATAATATTTTGAAGTTTAAGAAGGCCTAGGCCTAACCTAGTTTAAGAAGGCCTAGCCCTAGGCCTAGGAAGAAAAATAGTACAGGGTGTCCCAAAAGTAGGTCCATACTGATCAGCTCATTGCATTTTATATAATTTCTTATTGTTATCCATCTAGACCTATTTTCTTTATTATTTATTTTTAATGTCTTTTTACTTATACCATAAGCTCAGATAAACCCATACACTAAAATTTTATACTTGATCAATGCAGAAGTGTATACCTACTTTTGGGTCACCCTGTATATAAACAAAAGTATCACTTCAATTAATCTCAGAAACAATGACGATGAAACCGATCTTCTTTCGCACGTTTCTCAAAATGAGCCCACCCGTCACACTTCAAGCACTGTACTCACTGCCTTTCATCATTTTCATATGCTTTGAGACATACTAAACAAACGTACTCATCATCGTCCAATGAACTATAAGTTCTATTACAATGCGATGTTTTCTGTCTTGTTTCTCATTGGATTGTCTTTCTGTCTCATTTTCTGGGTTTGTCCTCTGGTTTCTTCACAATTCTTCTAGTTGACTTCTGTTTCATTGTACCAGGGCACGTTGCGACACCTGTTGCAACTTACCCTTTCCCACATTACGTTACAAAATGACGGCACCAACTTCGACATAAATCTCACTGTAAACATAGCTGTTATTATTTTACAAATGATAGTACATGTGTTTCATTAGTAGTAGTACAGTTAATTTAAGTTACTTGTACTAGTCGTCAGTCACTTCAAAATAAATTCTTGAAATTTTACTCACCTGGTCTGAAAATAACAGTTCTTCTTTCTGTCAATACTTACAAGTTCGCGGTCAGCAACACTCAACCACGTTTATTGGTTCACAAAATACGCAGGCGTGAAGGGCAGGTTCGTTCTCGTAACTGTTTGCGTTGAGAAGATATTAACAGTGTTGCAACTTGCCCCTGTTGAAACTAGTCCTCACTTCCCCAACCAACTGAATAACGGTCGCTCAATATATAATTAGTGTGTGTGTGTTATTTTACTCTGTTTAGCAAATCGTCTGAAACACGAATCACTCTTCAAAATTTTAATGCCTTTGTTTGCAAGATTGTTCTGTTCTATATGTAAAGTTTGGCTAAGTTAACGTTTACAAAAAAGTCAGCTGTAACTTATGTTAACGGTTTGATTATATTGTTTCATATGCTTTCATAAGAACTAGGTTACACGATTATAGAAAGAACAAATTACAAGGTTGTAGAAAATATTTATTCAATTGTATTCTCACGGGTATTCATATGTGATGTAAATTCGATAAATTCGATTTGCCCGAACAGAATTCAATGATTTTCCCCACCTGTTATGTGTAAATGCATTTGCATTATCTAAAATAATACACCAAAATTGCATTCCCTATCACCGCTGATCTAGGATGCACAAACCTTGGGTGTATGCGAATATGTGTTCGATTCCTGGTGGCGGTAACCTGCTGCAAGAGGAAATATCAATTTAATATTTTGTATTTGCTTTCCTTCTCTCTATCATTCATTCATCATGAATATTTAGAAGTTAGTATTAACCAGTAATTAACGTAAGAATCGGTGGCGCAAGTAGTACAACGCAGCCTTTCTCTCGGACGAAGGAGTCTTGGCCCGCCCGCAACTACTATCGGAGGTTCATATTGTATATTGCTGGATATCTAAATTTATCTTTTATTCATTTTGTGTGAGATTTACACATTTTAGAGTTTCATATAAGTAGCAAACTTGAATTGATCACTTCCCCATTATTAATCTGCAAGTACTGTTTAAAGAGTAAAAAGCATTTAAATATTAAAACCACTAACACAGCTTGCATTGTACAATATACAACACCTGAATACATCAATGCAAAATAGCAACATTGTCACAGAAAAAAATGTGAAACACATCAACATATTATAATAAATAATTGGTAGATATATTACACACTTTAAGAATTGTAGGTCTTTGTTAAAAGATCTAATAAACTTACTTTGTTTCTAATAGTGTTAACCTTCATGGCTTCCAGAAGGAGAGAGAGTTAGAAACCGCGAAGAAAGAACCTACCCCATGATTTTCACTAAAGACGTTTGATATTAAATGAAAAATCTACCCCATGATTTGTTAAGGACGTTTGATATTTAATGGGAAACCTACTCCATCATTTTCATTAAGGACGTTTAATATTAAATGGAAAACCTACTCCATGATTTTCATTAAGGACGTTTAATATTAAAAGGGAAACCTACTCCATAATCTTCATTAAGGACGTTTAATATTAAATGGAAACCTACTCAACGATTTTCATTAAAGACGTTTAATATTAAATGGAACACCTATCCCATGATTTTCATTAAGGACGTTTAATATTAAATGGAAAACCTACTCCATGATTTTCATTAAGGACGTTTAATATTAAAAGGGAAACCTACTCCATAATCTTCATTAAGGACGTTTAATATTAAATGAAAACCTACTCAACGATTTTCATTAAAGACGTTTAATATTAAATGGAACACCTATCCCATGATTTTCATTAAGGACGTTTAATATTAAATGGAAAACCTACTCCATGATTTTCATTAAGGACGTTTGATATTCAATGTGAAATCTACTCCATGATTTTCATTAAGGACGTTTCATATTTAATGAAAAACTTACTAAATGATTCTCATTAAGGACGTTGATATTAAATGCAAAACCTACTTCATGATTTTCATTAAGGACGTTTAATATTAAAAGGAAAACCAACTCCATTATTTTCATTAAGGACGTTTGATATTCAATGGGAAACCTATTCTATGATTTTCAATAAGGACGTTTAATATTTAATGAGAATCCTACCCCATGATCTTCATTAAGGACGTTAAATATTAAATGGAAAACCTACTCCATGATTTTCATTAAGGACGTTTAATATTAAAAGGGAAACCTACTCCATAATCTTCATTAAGGACGTTTAATATTAAATGGAAACCTACTCCACGATTTTCATTAAGGACGTTTAATATTAAATGGAAAACCTATCCCATGATTTTCATTAAGGACGTTTAATATTAAATGGAAAACCTACTCCATGATTTTCATTAAGAACGTTTGATATTCAATGGAAAACTTAATAAATGATTTTCATTAAGGACGTTTAATATTAAGTGAGAAATCTACACCATGATTTTCATTCAGGACGTTTAATATTAAATGGAAAACCTACGCCATGATTTTCATTAAGGACGTTTAATATTAAATGGAAAACCTAGACCATTATTTTCATTAAGGACGTTTAATATTAAATGGAAAACCTACGCCATGATTTTCATTAAGGACGTTTGATATTCAATGTGAAACCTACTCCATAATCTTCATTAAGGACGTTTAATATTAAATGGAAAACCTATCCCATGATTTTCATTAAGGACGTTTAATATTAAATGGAAAACCTACTCCATGATTTTCATTAAGGACGTTTGATATTCAATGTGAAATCTACTCCATGATTTTCATTAAGGACGTTTCATATTTAATGAAAAACTTACTAAATGATTCTCATTAAGGACGTTGATATTAAATGCAAAACCTACTTCATGATTTTCATTAAGGACGTTTCATATTAAAAGGGAAACCAACTCCATGATTTTCATTAAGGACGTTTGATATTCAATGGGAAACCTATCCCATGATTTTCACTAAGGACGTTTAATATTTAATGAGAATCCTACCCCATGATCTTCATTAAGGACGTTTAATATTAAATGGAAAACCTACTCCATGATTTTCATTAAGGACGTTTAATATTAAATGAAAAACCTACTCCATGATTTTCATTAAGGACGTTTAATATTAAAAGGGAAACCTACTCCATAATCTTCATTAAGGACGTTTAATATTAAATGGCTACCTACTCCACGATTTTCATTAAGGACGTTTAATATTAAATGGAAAACCTATCCCATGATTTTCATTAAGGACGTTTAATATTAAATGGAAAACCTACTCCATGATTTTCATTAAGAACGTTTGATATTCAATGGAAAACTTACTAAATGATTTTCATTAAGAACGTTTGATATTCAATGGAAAACTTACTAAATGATTTTCATTAAGGACGTTTAATATTAAGTGAGAAATCTACACCATGATTTTCATTAAGGACGTTTAATATTAAATGGAAAACCTACTCCATGATTTTCATTAAGGACGTTTGATATTCAATGGAAAACTTACTAAATGATTTTCATTAAGGACGTTTGATATTCAATGGGAAACGTACTCCATGATTTTCATTAAGGACGTTTGATATTCAATGTGAAATCTACTCCATCATTATCATTAAGGACGTTTGATATTCAATGGAAAACTTGCTAAGTGATTTTCATTAAGGACGTTTAATATTAAATGGAAAACTTACTCCATGATTTTCATTAAGGACGTTTGATATTCAATGGAAAACTTACTAAATGATTTTCATTAAGGACGTTTGATATTCAATGGGAAACGTACTCCATGATTTTCATTAAGGACGTTTGATATTCAATGTGAAATCTACTCCATCATTATCATTAAGGACGTTTGATATTCAATGGAAAACTTGCTAAGTGATTTTCATTAAGGACGTTTAATATTAAATGGAAAACCTACTCCATGATTTTCATTAAGGACGTTTGATATTCAATGGAAAACTTACTAAATGATTTTTATTAAGTACGTTTGATATTCAATGGGAAATCTACTCCATTATTTTCATTAAGGACGTTTGATATTTAATGGAAAACTTACCAAACTTACCAAATGATTTTCATTGAGGACATTTGATATTAAATGGAAGATCTACCACATGATTTTTATTAAGAACATTTGAAGTCAAAATGGGAAACCTAGTCGTGATTTTCATTAAGGACATTTGAGTTGAAAATTTGAAGTTTACTGCATGATTTTCATTCAGGACGTTTGAGATTAAAATGCAAAATTTACATTATGACTTTTCATTAAGGACGTTGAAATTATAATAATAAATGTACACCATAACATTTCATTAATGACGTTTGATATCTTAATGCAATGTGTACACCATGATATTTCACTGAAGACGTCTCAAAGTAAATTATGGTATTTACACCATGATTTTCACTGAGAATGTGTCAGAGTAAAAATGCAAAATGTACAGCACAATAGTTCACTAAGGACGTCTGAAAGTAAAATGCAAATTATACACCATAATTTTCACCAAGGACATCTCAGAATAAAACGGAAAATTTACACCGTAAATTTCAACAAGGACATCTCAGAATAAAACGAAAAATTTACACCATAAATTTCACCAAGAATGCTTCACATCGAAATACAAGGTCTGTATGATAAGTAATGAGACTCGCCGCGCCGCGGCGCGCGTGTCGCTGGAGCGGGTTTGTCGGTGATGGAGGATGTAGGGGGGGGTCCGAGCAAAGCAACGCACCGCGCGTCAGTTGGCTCCGAGCCTTAGTGGAGCGCGGACAAGCCTTGGACAAAGCCCTTGTGAACATTCTTGTCACGGCGGAAAATCAACAAACATGGAGGGTTCCATCGAACAGCGTTATGCGATCAAATTTTGCGTTCGCCTGGGGAAAACGGCTACTCAGACGCTTTCTCTCATCACGGAGGCCTACAAAGAGGAAGCCCTATCCAAAGCCCAGGTGTTTCGTTGGCACAGTGCGTTCCGGAACGGCCGGGAAAGCGTTGAGGATCTGGAGAGGGCTGGACGCCCGACAACAGTGACTACGGACGAAACTGTGGCAAAAGTGAGGGATCTCCTGAACTCAGACCGTCGATTATCGTTGAGATTGATTGCTGATGAACTCGATATGAACCACACAACAGTGCACAAGATTGTGACGGAACAATTGGGAATGAGAAAAATCTGTGCGAAACTGGTGCCGCGAGTGTTGACTGACGAACAAAAGCAACGACGTGTTGATTGTTGTCAGGAACTGTTGAACCTCATGAACAGTGACCCTAACTTTGAAGATGACGTCATAACAGGTGACGAGTCGTGGGTGTTCCAGTACGACCCTGAAACGAAACGTCAAAGCGCGGAGTGGCACACTCCTGCGTCCCCGCGCCCCAAGAAGGCCAGAATGTCGAAGTCAAAGGTGAAAACAATGTTGATTGTTTTTTTTGACAATGTGGGGGTGGTCCACAAGGAGTTTGTACCCCAAGGACAAGCCGTCAACGCCGCCTTCTACAAACAAGTCCTTGAGAGACTGCACAGGAGCGTCAAGCGGAAAAGACCGGCGATCGCTAGCCGGTGGAAGTTGCATCACGACAATGCCCCTGCCCACACCGCCTTCTTAGTGACCTCCTTTTTGACCCGGATTGGGGTGGAAGTCCTTCCACAACCACCCTACAGCCCAGATGTGAGCCCGGCCGACTTCTTCCTCTTCCCGAAGCTGAAGCCACGCTTGAAAGGAACCCGTTTTGCAGACGTCACAGCCATCCAAGCAGCCGTGACCACATTTCTAAAGGACATGCCGGCTGCTGACTTCCAGGGGGCGTTTGCAGCGTGGAAACATCGATTGCAGAAGTGCATCGACGCAAGAGGAGAGTACTTCGAAAGCTTTTAAGTCCCTGTACAGATCAGATCAATAAAACAATGTTTCCAGACCTGGTCTCATTACTTATCATACAAACCCTGTAGAAAACATGAATTATGATTTCCACCAAGGACGTTTGACATTAAAATGGATCGTTTTAGATTAATATGATGATGGATGGAATAGTACCTCTCTATCAAGTTTCATGAAAAATTCTTCAGAGCAGATGGTTTTAAGAATGTACCCATCTACAACTTTTATTAATACCATTTTAGAATACGATGGCTGTGGAAATATAGAAATCTACCAATTTTCATTTAGAACTTTGTGGAAGACAATGGATGGAAGTATGTGTCTACTTACCAATTTCCATTAGGAACGTTTTAGAAGATGATGGATGGAACAGTGTTGCCATTTCCCCGATTTTCATTAAGGTCGTACCAGAAGATTATATTTGCAAGAATGTGGCCATCTGTCAACTTTTATTTAAAACATTTTAAAACAGGATGGAGAGAATAACATGGGGTTCTACCAATTTTTATTTAGAGCAATTTAGAAGATGAATGGAACAATGTGGCCATCTATCGAATTTTATTGACAGTATTTCAGAAGATGAATAATTAACGATCGTACGTTTTAGAAGATTGAACATTTTTAACCTTACATATTTGTTACAAACATTTTGAAATTAATTCTTATGGAATGTAAATGTATATGAAAGGATGCGTAAAAGAGATTCCAACAACGACTATACGTAGCTATTAAATGAAGAGTTAATGGTATGAAGTTTCGTGGTGATAGAATAAAAAGAATTCTTAGCTTAAAATAATCTCGTAACCCATAAATCGATTATATAAGTTAACCAATGATTTTAAAAACTTTTAAGTGTACTTTGTATAAAAAGTCACAAATATATTATATAATTTTCAGATGTGATTCGAGCAATTAACTTCATAAAACTGTATCTATTTTTATTTAATTTCTATCTGTGTGCATGTAAAATTTAATTCTAAAAATATACGAAATTAGCCCAATATTTAATTCCCTAATAACTAACAAGTGATCTTAATTGTTTGTAGCACGAAGCCTTGTTTGTTAACTGCAAATAAGAGTTAATATACCTATAATATTTGTTTCATTGAAATGACCCATTTTACCTCTGTGGGAAATCATCCTCTGTAACGCATAATTGATGAATTGAAGTCAAGGAGAAAACATTGTAATCTCCGTACATGTTCAGAAAATAGACTGGAGTGTTCTGTCAGTCAGGAGAGATACGTAAAGAGAAATCGAGCACATTTAGAAGGAAAATCAATAAACTCTGGCTACAGGTGACTTGGCTGTCTCTGTTGCTGCTAGGGCTAGAGAACTACAATCCTAGACAAACCGGATTCTCTGGTCTATATAGCGTCCGTAAACAACCAGATAATTTTTATCAAAGTACACAACCATGATTTTCTGAATCCTGTACATACCGACGGAGGAAACACGTGATTTCCGTATATTTATGGTTGTACAGATTAGTTGTGCCTAAGCAACAAACCTTACGTAACCTCGTATAGAAAATCTTGTATGTGATACAGAATATTGCAATTCCCGCACCTTCAGATTTTCTAGACTAAAAATGAGGTCTATTTATAATACGGTCATGTAAATCAAGAGTATATAATATATTTATAAAAAGGACATGTAAATCAAGACTCTACAGTTTATTTACGAAAACATTTTGTATGGTTATAGTTTATGAAAGGGTCGTCATTTTTTAATTCTATTTTCAAAAACATTTTTTTTTTTTTACCCATCAAGAGATACTGCATTCTTCATTGTTTTTGCTATGTAATTATAGATACTATTTTTTCTTTCTTGAATTATAGTTTCTTGTACTTTTATATACGATTAAAGTTGGAGATTTATTTCAAGGTATGGATAAAGTTAACAAACTTTTGTTGAGCAAATGTTGTTGAATTTTACTCCTTTCCAGTGAATATTTCTGTGGTTGCCTACCATTTTTTTTTAATTTTCAATGTCATACATATTATAATAGTTTCATTTGTACACTAGTAAGTATAGCAATTGCCACAAAGTTTTTTCCGTTCGCGTACTAATATTTATCTAGTGATAATGTACATTGGTGAAGCGAACGATCCTCCCTCTTCTAACTTAAAAATTTCAACCCCAAGCTTTGAGAGAAAATCTCTTACCTTCAACAAAATGCACACTACGTTCTTTAAAAATTTTTCTCTTTATACTTTAGTAGTTTATAAATTTTCACTGAAATAGGAAATATTACGGTAATGATAAATAAATTTATAGGAACTTAGGAGTATTTGCAGTTACCAAGTGTGGAATAAAATATATATATATATTGATATAGACTGTAATCCCAATATTATGTTTTTCCTTTCTTTTTTCCCAATAGTTCTGAGTGCAAAAGATTAACCCAGACAGTCCGAGATTCAAGCGTATGTCCGGGTCGCTCTGTTCAGTCAAGCGGTTGGCCAATACGCTAGATTGTTGAAACAGATAAATAACACATTAACAGTCGCAAGTTTACACGAGCTCGTCAACAAGCTCTCGTTTACTTTGTTTGTTTCAAGATTTAGTTGTATCCATTAAACAAGACATTATATTCATTAAGCAATTACTTGTATCCATTCAAAAGGGCATTGTATCCGTTAACAAGGAAACGCAACCGCTAAACAAGGCATTGCATGCATTAAACAAGGCATTATACTCATTAATAAAGTCAAATCTAAAAGATGTTTTGTAACTAGAGAAAATGTGTAAAAACATTTGTTGGAGTTTAAAGTTAGCCTCTTTATGCTTCTCAAACCCATCTTCTATTCTAAAAGATGCCCGGGATTTGTGTCCAGAACTTAAGGTAAGCCCACCCAGAGATATCGAAATTGTAAGTTTTCGACATTTGTCTATCTGTTCATCCTTTCATCTTGACGTACACTTGCCTAGAGGCCATGTCGTCCAACATATCTAAACCAAATTTTATACTTAAGGTTTTCATGTGATTCTCCAGAGATTTTCTTTTACGAATTTCCCACCTACCTCTAAAAATAGATAATTTACTGAAGTGTTAAAATAAATTTAAAAAATGCGATTTTCATATCTTATACATCCTTAACATACAGCCTAAGTCACTTTTCATGTAAAAATCTACAAAAGGGTACTTGACTTTTGGAAGTGAGTTTTCTTTGGGTGAAGTTTTCCAAAGAGATCTTACGGTTTTGTTCCTATTTCAGAAGAAAATGTTTCATTAATAACTGCAGCACAACAGGATTTATTTTAAGGAATTGGAGCGAGAAAGTTTAGTGCGGTGACTCGTATCTTTTATTTAAATAGAATAGGAAAGTATAAATCCACACCCTTTATCCTTCAATGATTTATAAAATTGAATCCAGAGGCGATTGCTAAGCTTCAAAGATAATATTGGTTATATTGCTTCAAAATCGAAGGTATTTTTAAATTTGTTTCTACGAAAATTATTGAGAAACATGTTTTTTTAATTGCCAGAGGATAAATTCAACTTTTCACTCTTGATAGATTTTAATCCCAAGATGTATAAGCGGCGATTGTAATGTTGTGTTGTCATACTCGTATAATTTTAACATAGTTTATAATGTAAAATTATTTTGTCTATGTATGCGGAAACTAGCAACATTGGATAGAATTTATCCTTTTTTTTTAACCACCATGTACTTGGTGGATTTCCATCCCAATCAATAGAGATATTTCTGCATTTTGAAGAAAAACAATCATGTTTCATTAAAATAAAATAAGTTTTATGAGAGTTAAGCCTGTCTCACACGGATATGAACTAAGTCATCAACCCAGGTTACAACTTGACAGTATTGCTTAACTCAAACTTCCATGCATTTTTTTTTATCCTGAGGTGATGTAGGGGTCTCAGACGATCCTTAAAACTTGGTAGCTTTTACCAGCAAAGCCTCTCGTGGTCGCTGTATTAAACAAACGTAAAACACTTGAAGAATGTGTTGCGAAACTACCGTAATTATAAATATTATTGTTTTTCTATTTCCACAATATGAGTTCATCCGAGATATCGGCTCTGTTATTGACTTAAAATCCGCCCCCCCCCCAAAAAAAACAAACAAAAAAAAAAACGAGAGAGACAGAAAGGGTAAAAAGCTGCTGGACTAGGGAGTGAATTCTTCGCCGCAATAATGCACAGGTGTTTTCAGAGGTGAATAATGAACTAAGTTTACTTACAGAAAATCATCATTCCTTAAAAAAAAACCTACAGAATGGACTATTTAGATTTCCATACGCTATTGAAATTAGTAACTCCCAAAATTTGTCTGCAAGATACGAACATGAAGGAGTTTGTATCAGCTGAAAAGATGTCTGTAGATCCTTGCATCAACCAGATTGTAGAACTGAAAATCCAAATATGTCCAAATATGACTTGTCCAAATATGTAAATAAGGGCAGTTATCAGGCGCGGAAAGCTAAAATAAATAAGAAAGAGCAATTTTCTAGTATAAATAATGAGTGTATCCGCTCAGCTCATTACTCACAAAAAATGCCCACATGGACCATAAAGTAAACTCATACCGCACCGGGAGCTCCTCTCATGCACTACACCCGGACTTTTTGTATTGTGTCAGCATTGTAGAACTGTTCCCTAAAATCGTACGAAGGCCATACAACACTGATGACAATTAACTCTCATTGTTCCTGTTTCTGGTGCTGGTTTACTTTTGGCACACCACATCTGAATATTATAAGTGTAAGATTACTATTGTAAAATTATTATAAGTGCTTTACGAGTAAAATAAGTAAGTTCATATGAAAGATGAATGTTTAAAAACTATTTTCCACCGGCGGTGAATTTCTGTACAAGTGTACAAAAGTTGTACTTTGTTTACAAGTGGAACGCTACTAATATGAAACCATGACAAATGCTATTGAAACTCGTATCATTGCCAAAAACCCATTTGTTTACACTACCCTCGCTTATGCGGATACCTACCTTCACTGATGCACCCTCTCGCTAACACTCGGGCCCTCCATCTTTGGTTAGATAGCATTCGTGCTTTTTTAGTGGCTACCTAGCAAAGGTTGTTTTGTTTTTTGGGCTGTAGTTTTTATGCAGGCATCCGGACACTGTATATTTTTATGTAAATCGTAAAAGAATTAGAATTTTCCAACAAGTGCTTATGATACTCCCTTGAATTTTAACTATGCCATGTGGATATTTTCATGTCGCCCAGCACAAATCATTTAGAAAGCAATAAAGAAGGAAATTAGTGAAGGAATTCTAAGTTTTGAACAATTATGATATTTCGAGGGTTCCGCTAAAATTAAACCTGTACGCTTTTTAAAAAAACATGTTACATTTTTTAGTATAAGAATTACACAATATACTTAAATCACCTATTTTTATTCTTTTAAAAGATGTATTTACATTTTTTCAGACCTGTAGTGTCTTGCAGCTTTTTAAAAATAATATAAATCGTTATACATTATACAAAAAATCATATTTTTCATATGACTATTAATATCATTAATGCTTCCCTTGTCCAAGCAGCATTGTTTTGAAATTACAGCGAGAAACAAAGTTGAATATCGTCACGCGCTACTTTTTTCCAATTGGTAGTTGTATGGAAGTCCAGAAGAAAATAGAAACTGCTTCTTCCAAGTCAGGATCCAAATAAAGACAGCAGAAAATTTCAACCTGAACTAAGGGCAAGTTACTTCTCACACGATCGTTAAGTAAGGTCGTGAGTTTTAGATCGAGAATCGCAGCCTTACTTCAGTCCTGTCTGAAACAGGCTTTATCGTGAAACAGACGGGTGAACAGACAGCACTAGCGTCATTTAGGGGGTCAGAAGGGGGCAATTGCCTCCCTAGAGTTTGAGGAATACATATACGTTAATCGATATTCTACTAATATACTAGTACAAAACGTGAAACTTTCATATTGGTGGTGCTCTTGCTCCCTTCAAGCGAAGTCTAAAAAGACGTCCTGACAAACAGACACACAAATGCCAATCGAATTGAATGTTAGAAGTTTTGCTATGTAGACTTCGAATATATCAAGGTGGAACATGAGTCAGCAATGTTATTTTAAATTTTGCTTGGTGGGGGAAGAAAGGTTGTATTTAGTGTTTCAAAATAAGGGCACAATATCACAAGCATCGAAAAATATCCAAACTTTGGAGGCTTCTATAACAGTAATAACGCAAGTGAGACGGGCAGGACACTGCACAATATGACTTATTTCAAGCAAAAGTTAGAAAGAGACAAGGCATTGGAAATTTAACTTCTTTCAAAGGACTTTATTTTGGGAAAGTGTTTAGATAAATGTCACATTTAATCATGCAAATGGTTTTCAATAGACATAAACATCGAAAGGTCGTTCAAAGCAATTTGATACCTCAAATCGTTCAGCAGAGATGAAAACATTGGTAAAGATTACTGTACTATTTAAAATAGAGTGTTTGTGGAAACTCTCTTTGTCTTGGATACAACTTCTAGAAACGGCATAAGTTTTAAAAGCGTTAGAAACTTGATCAATGTTTACTATATCTCAGCAAACGTTGAGATATCAAATTGATATAAACACATTGCTACTTAGACATCTATTAAAATCCATCTATTTAATAAGATGTAGTCTAATCTAAGTAGTTTTTCGAAAAGCCTTTTGAAAAAGTCAATTTTCAATCCTTTCTAACGTTGTTCAATAGAATTCGAAATAGATCGTATCGTGAACAAAGTATTAGACCAGGGATGCAAATAACCACTCGCCCACTAGCCCGGGGCGAGTGGTTCATTGGTGCGGGTGAGTTTTTAATATCACTATTATTTATTTCAAAGGTAAGTAAATGCTTTCTATTGTGAAATATGAGCTAGTACCTTTCTTCGTGTACTACTAAAATTTATACATACGTATATGGTTTGTTGATTTGAAGTTTAGCATTTAATTCAACAGAGAGGCTATTATAAAACGTAAGCCTACAATTTAAAATGGGATTCAGAAAACGAGCTACCACCAGCAGTTTTTCTTATTTAGATAATACTACGATCAAAGCACTCACATTTTGCTTACGAACAAATACCAAATCAACATTTTTCTATCTTTAAACAGTCGTGTATTCGTAGATTTAAATTTAATATTTCATTGAAAATTTATTATATTTAGTGTTCCTATCTCCCTTCTATAATCGCTTTTGTATATTTGATTGAAATTCGAGATTTGTATGAAGTAAAGGGTAATGATAATGTATTTTGGCTGAGAAATAAAGTGAAGTTTATTTTACTATTTTGTTGAAGATCATATTCAAACGTAGGTATAAGAGTTTTTCTTTACATACCTTCGGAACTGCCTGCCATCTCTTTATGTAAATTTAACACAATAGATTATTTGTGTTCAATACATAAGAACAGCGGTTCCCAACTTTCTCAACTACGTAGCCTTTTCTGAAGCAAACGTTTGTTGGGAAACTCAAGACTGACTAATTTTTATCTGGCTATATGTTGAATCCCCCCGCGTTCCCCCTCACTTTTACCCCTGGTTAAACCAAGAAGTGGAGACTATCTATAAACTCCAAACCAACAACAAATGGTCAAACAATTATAGAATTCCACTATATTCTCGTTTGCCTCTTCAGACATACGGTAACCATCGATGAAAACGTAATTAGCTGAAGGCGTGAGGAACCTCCAGTGATTTGTTTCATTTCCTTCCTTAACAAGGATTCTTCATAAAAGGTTGTAGGGTTTGTGGGTGTAAGTGAAGAAATAAATACTATTTAACAATGATTAAATGTTAGGTTGAAGATATAGCCTTGGTTTTGTTAACACAGGCACGTGCAGTATTAACTTTAACCTACAACATGTGTGAATAAACGTTCAAGTATCAGAAGGTCGTTTCTGCACTTTTAAACCTTCTTAGTTTTTCTGCTGAATATAATAACTTTAAATCTGTGAAGGTTGGATACATAAATATCATATCAGGATTCGAGTCTCGTATAGGTCAGGGACAGATCCAGGGGGTGCGATCGGGGCAATCGCCCTCCCCCGCAGAAGAGGAAACTTTCTTATTTTATATATAAATAAAACCCAGTCCATAGTTGGGAGCTCTTAAAAGTAGCTCTAAGTAGCAGTATTACAACCCATCGCACCCCCCCCCCACAAGTCTGTCCTGGATCCGCCCGCCCCTGGTATCGGTTCACTATGTTGACTGATTTGACCAAATTTAGCTTGCACCAAATCGCCAAGTAAGCATTTAGGAAGAAGAAAATTTTGTATATTTTGTGGATCTTGGACTACTTTGTTGCGAGTGAAATGAAATAAAATTCCTAACTTTTACGTCTTATGGTTATGCCAATTGTATAAAGGAGACGAATAATTAATGAAAGTGGATAATACTGGAAGAATTAGTAAAATGCTGAGCTCCCTTGTGGCTAAGGGGTTAGCGTACGCGCCTTTGGCATAGGAGACCCAGGTTCGATTCCCGGAGAGAGTTCATGTGGTTCGGATCCTACGTTAAGCTATAGGTCCACTTCTCTTAGGGTCGCTGTTCAACGGGACCCTAAACTAAAAATCAAATTAGTGGAATGATAATGTGGGAAGAAACAGAAGATCATGGGGTAAAATCACGTACACTATGTTCTCTATTACAAACTCAATTAGCCTAGGGTTGAACCTGTGATCCTTGCACCAGAGGTGAGCCCTCAACTGCAAAGCCACAGTAACTTCTTTTCCAAGATTTTGTTTTATATTATCTTCCAGTCTAGGATTACCATATAAGAGACTTTAAAAAGAGAACTTTTTTATGTTATATTTCGCAAAAAGATTTATAGTATGCGTACTCACAAAATATAATTTATACAATTAAGCATTTACGGAATCGTTTACGGAACTATCAACTTTTTTCCTTCATGCTGAATGTGATGCATTTCTTTGGACATTTAACATTAAAACTATATAACAATAATAATATTTAATAATGGTTACTAATATATACTGAGGTAGAAGACAACGGTGAACCGGGGTGAAACCCTCAAACGCAATAAAAAAAAAATCTTTTGTCCACGGGGTGTGCGTCCAGTAACGACGCTGGCTCTAATTTCTTGGAGAATATGAGCAGAAAGACATTTTTGTAAGGACCACATTTTTTTAAAAAATATCCAAAATGAAAGATTCGTCGATCCAATGACAAAACCGCGAATATGTTAAATTTGACTTTGAGTTATAAGCATTTTAATTAGGGATGCGCCCGAGACAAGATTTCTGGCTGTCTCGTCTCGAAAATGTGCTGTAAAAGTGATGTCTCGACTCGAAAAATGTATATTTCTCTATTGGAAGAGCCGTGTCTCGACTCGAATTTTGTCAGAGAAATCCTGTCTCGACTCGTCTCGTGCGCATCCCTAATTTTAATATTCAGCTTTTCCCAAAAGATCAGCATACAGACTTAGGTACATGTTTTAGGAATTTACGGTACTTCTAATATACTCATATTTCACAAATGGGTCATTGGTATTATTTCTGTGTGCCCCAAATAACATGAAACTGCACTTAGGTGAAAATAGCAAAATTTGCACATTCGCGGTTTTGGCATTGGACCGAACTTGCCTACTACTACTACTATTACTACTAATACTAATACTAATGCTAATACTACCACTACTACTACTACTACTACTACTACTACTACTTATTATTATTATTATTATTATTATTATTATTATTATTATTATTATTATTATTATTATTATTATTATTATTATTATTATTATTATTATTATTATTATAACACCGTGTATAATCATGAAAGATGGGCAGTTTGTATCTGAATACTAAAAACAAGTGGATTGCCAACCTCGGTAGTCATGAAGTCTAAGAGGCAAGGCCATCGTTTACGAGGTTCTCGGTTTGAGTTCCTGAGGAGCAAGTATGTTCAGGCTCGAGCCAAAAATTGTTAAAAGTTATAGGATGTCGATCAAACGTGTTCAACACTACTCCGCCCAGGTGAGCCAAACTAAGCCGATGACTCATCCCAACCGCGCCGGCTTCAGCCGATGGCTCATTCCAACCGCGCCGGCTTCAGCCAATGGCTCACCCCAACCGAGCCGATCCAAGCTGATAGCTCACCTCAACAGAGCTGGTTCGAGAAATCGTCTTAATTGTGTCGAGTCGATAGCTTATCCAAATCGAGCCGACCCAAGCTATCAGCTCAACTGAACCAAGCTGGCTCAAGCTGTTCGCTCAGTTGAACCGAGCCGAGCCAGTTGACATCACTACCTGGATTTGACTTCTGCTTGGGCTCAAACATTCGACCGTGCAGGTCTCACCCTTGATGGTAAAAACTACAGTATGTACTTATATTGGTGCTCACGACATTTGAAGCTGTCTCGCTATAAAAATGTATTGTCGTCCCCGTTATCGGGACGAGACGAATTGAGTTAGGTTGTTTGAGTTTAACGTCCCACCTGGGTAAGGGAGACGTATATCTACTGATTATAGAGGAATCCGAACAACTATTTTCGTTCAAATGTACCTCCACAGGGAATCGAACCCGGGACCACACACAGCAAGGTCAAGCGCACTATCCACTTGGCCAAGCGGGAGTCTGAGACGAGACGAGACGAGATGAGATGAGAGCAGTGTCCCTTGTCTTTGTCATGAGCAACACTAAAATTATTCCACATTACTGCTTACATTTCTCATTGGTTTTCGCTTTCCAGTCTAATCACGCCATGATTTCCAAACGAGTTAAAATGACCTGAACGAGCGAACCATTTAGACCTATCAAACTCAATTTCAAAAACAGTGACTCGGCTTGGAACTCGACTCGAGAAAATTATCTTTGACTCGACTCGTGCTCATCCCTAGTTCAAGCTGGAAATGACTAATTTGAACTATTTCCGATTTGAACAGAGAATTAACGGAGGAGGTGGAACCATGGAACCTGTCCTTGGGAATTTGAATCGAATGAAAAAAAAACTAATCTCGATATCTTTTGCCGTTTTTGCTCTGATACCTGTCAATAGACGGACGGACGGACGGAAAAAGCCGTTCTATAAGACTTCGACACTTATTCATTGTATAGTTTGTGATTCTATACTTGGAGATAATTATGCAACAAAAACAAAATTTATTCTGTGTCTTACACGTTTCCAGGAAGTTATTTGAAAGGCTATTTTTTATTAAAGATAACTAAGATGTGAATTCATTTCACAGAGTTAAAACTACGATAGACTTCCAAACTATGAGAACTTAATACTCAAAATAGTGCATCTGTAACTACTAATTGCAATAGATGAATAAGATCACACACAGGACTTGTTCCACGGACGTTGAACCCATACCAAAAAGCATTACATGGTAGGCCTATACCTTACAGTTTTTGTTCTATGTCAATAAAGAATGGAACCGGAAATCGTCCATTTTAACCACTTCCGGTTTTGGTTGCAGGTTATGATGGCATGTATTCTTGAAACTCTGAACTGATTGCAGATCATGACGATAAATGATGTAACCAGAAATTGTTAATTTGAACCACTTCCGGTTTGAATAGAGGGTTAATGAAAGAAACAGAATATCTATTCTTTAGAAGCCGAGTCAATCGCAAAAAGCCGTATCTCGGTATCTCTTACCTTTATGCTATTTGGAAATCATTATTAAAACTAGAAGTAGTAGTAAATTTCAACCCCTTACGGTTTTGGTAGAGTGTTATATGTTGTGATGGTATGATTGATCTTTTGACACACAGAATAGTTTACAGAAAACCACTTATCGCTCTCTATTACAATTTTTGTTTTATGGCGACAAATGTTCAAACTGGAAACGGCTAATTTGAACGACTTCTGGGTTGATTAAAGGGTTAATGCAGGTTATGGAATCCATTCTTGGGATACTGGCTCAATTAAAAAAAAAAAAAATACATCTGGATATCACTTATTGTCTTTGCTCTATGAAAATCAGCATTGGTATCAGAAGTAGTACTAAATTTGAACTATTTTTTGTTTGGTCAAGCATTCAGTCGATAACTTCTCGATATCTGTTACCGTTTTCGTTTATGACGATAAACGTTGAAACCGGAAGAGGCTCATATAAACCACTTCCTGTTCGAATAGAAGGCTAATGAAATACATAGGACCTTTCCTTGGGATGTTGAATCGATTGAAGAAAACCGTATCTCGATATCTCTCCTGTTTTTGCTCTACGGAAATAAACTATTGAAACCGCAAGTAACAGTAAATTTGAACCACTTCTAATTTTGGTAGAGTGTTGCCAGCTGTGATGGTATAATCTCTTTATACTATGAATTGTTTTCAGAAAACTATTTGTCGCTTTCTAGTATCATTTTGTTCTTTGGTTGATTTGAGGTGACGCGTTGTTGTAGTTGCCTGGAGTGAGGGTAGTTGCTCTTAAAGTGACTGTTGATCGTGTGTAAATTGGAAAAAATCAGTGATTGGTGGTTTCTGTAATCGATGAGGGACCTGGGAAGTAACCTCCATAAGAATTTTGGACCTTTATTGAATGGAGATTGTGCTTGAAAATTTCAGCCAACATATCCATGAAGATGTTCAGCTTCAAGAAGGTATCTGTGGCCGCTTTCTGCTTCAGAACATTTGTACGAAGTGTTTGCAACGGTCTGGAGATGTTGAAATCAACCAGTAGTTCAAAAAGGTCTTTCAACGGATCAATGACATCATCAGAGAAATTTCCAGATGAATCACCAGATTTGTCACTAGCTTTTACAAAGTTGGAACATATGGTTCTGTCTCACCTTCCAGTGAAACTGCGTATCTCGGTGACTTGCTGGACGTTTGTCCATGCCTTCTGTTCCTTTGTGCGATAAAGCTACGTTATGCGGGGTTTGTTGGGTGGTTACATTGCAGTTTACACACTTGGCTGGTAGTTTGCCTGTCTTCTTCAGAACATTTGTAAATCCAATGATCTTCAGCGCATTTGACACACCGGGGCTGTGCCTGACATATATAGCCTGAGAGTGGCCAAAGCGTTGACATTTGTAACAGTGTAAGTAGGAAGATTGTAAACAGGCACTCATTCATCATTTATCGGCCAGATCTATTGACTGACCGGTTGATCTATTGATCGACACGTAGCTAATTAGAGGCGATTCCGATTCAATCCGATACCAGTTTATTTTAACGCTGATATTATTGTACTATAATAATAATAATAATAATAATAATAAAGACAAGAAGTGGGAAACCCTCCAAGATTTTTAATAAAAGGTCTGTTTTTCATAGCCATATGATGATCCTACCTAGTATTATTTAAAATGTATATGAACCTCAAACCCAGAATTACCCCCTTATTCGGGAGCTAGCGGAATTTTAAAGAAACCTCACCACATTCCATATTATAGAATGTCATTTCTTGTTTTAGCTACGACTAACAAGTTGTCTTCTTCGATTGGCAATTACGTTCTAAATAAATGTATGTATCTTCATGTTATAAATTATAGTCTAGTCTGTTATAAACCCTTCCTGTTTTATTTAATAGTCTATACCAAACGCTTCTTTAAGATGTAATTGTATCATGACCCCCTATCGTCTTTCCACTATAATCTTTAGATTTTTGTATAAAAAGTTGAGATTTTTCCCAGTAATTCATAAAGGTAATGAACTTTTATTGGACGAATAAAAGTGAAATATAGTTTGCTTTTGCGTCAAAGGATAGCTTTAAATGTGTTCCTAAGAGTTTCTCTGTTAAATATTTTCAGAATTGCCTGCCATCTCTTATTTATGAATATCGTACATAAAATTAAAAAAAAAAAAATTTAAAAATGAATGTTGATTGATACTTTAGAAGAGTAGACACACGCACATTGTCACTGGTGTACAAAAAAAAAAAAAAAAAAAAAAAAAAAAAAAGTGACCCTTTACAGCTTAATTGGGATACGAAAGTGAATGATGATGGGGTTGTTGTTAGAATGACGAAGTCCTAGCAAATTGATATTATTTTTCGAATATAGTAATGTTTTACTCGTAGTTTATTTGTTTGAATGAGGGAGGAAAAAATGGCTGAAAAGGGATGTTAAACTCCAATCAATGTATCATATTAATTTAAAATAGCCATACTGAAGCCCGTATTTGGGTAAGTGCTAGTCTGTGCCCGAGCACAGGGCGCCATAATTTAGGGGGCGGCAAAATTTTAGATTGTTTAAAATTCACAAATAAAGTAATACTTAAAACTAGCAACCCGCTGAGTCCCGCGCAAGAGCGAGAAAGTATCTTCATGTGTTTCATTCGCTCTAATTATATTAGTTACTAATTAGCCCGCTTACATGATTTTTTAAAGTCATCCTCTTCCACCTCTACTCCAAGGTGTGATGATGAACTTGAACCTCATGAGAACTGATACCGTTAAACTCAGCGACCTCGAAAACTATAAATTCAACACTAATATCTGTCGTTTTTGATTATTTTTTAAATATCACCTCGTTCCTGAGTAGTGAAATATGACCTTGAATTCTATTTAAACTGTTACTATTCATCTCAGCGATCCCAAAAACTGTGAATTCAACTGTAATATAGTCGCTTTCGATGGACGAGGAGCGGCAAATAGTTTGGAGCACAGGGGCGCACAAGATATAAATACGGGCCTGACCATACTCTCGATGAAAATCATTTTGTATATTAAAGGTATATACACTATGATCCAGGGCGTTGATCTTGGGGTAGCCTGGGATCCCGGGTCCCGCCAATGCTCATTTAGGCCCCATATATCTATATCTATATCTATATCTATATCTATATCTATATCTATATCTATATCTATATCTATATCTATATCTATATCTATATCTATATCTATATCTCTATATCTATGTCTATATATATATATATATATATATATATATATATATATATATATATATATATATATATATATATAATATGTGTGTGTGTGTGTGTGTGTGTGTTCAAGGTGAATGTGTTCACCTTTGTTGTTTATGATTTTACCCTTTTACAGTGAAGATGTAAGAATCTACTACCTCAAACAATCTAGGATACATTAATAACAATTG
Source organism: Thermobia domestica (assembly GCF_964235325.1). Classification (NCBI taxonomy): domain Eukaryota; kingdom Metazoa; phylum Arthropoda; class Insecta; order Zygentoma; family Lepismatidae; genus Thermobia; species Thermobia domestica. Next base: position 81,054,474 of record NC_137463.1, read on the forward strand.
ATTTCCAATATAAGTAAGTAGTTATTTAATTACAGAGTTTAATATACGTGTGGTTGGTTGATTTAAATGGAAGCAGAGAAATACATTTATATAGGTAAAGAAAATAACTTATAGGTTCATGCCTCTACTTAAAAGAGGTACTTTTTATTCTTGTAGGCAGCAGCAAACTTGTCACCAACTTTAAGATCTAACGATTTAACTATTTTCTTCTCAGTATAAAGTAATGCTAAGTTTTTCAACCTATAATCAGTCACTGAATTGCGTATATGTCTTCAATCTTTTCAAACATAATAATGATCTTTCACATGTAGCACTAGAAATTGGTATAGTCACAGAGATGATACCTAGCTTGTAGGTTTCTAGGAATGAATTTTTGTAGACACAAAGATCAACGAAATATATCAAGGAATCAAGTTTGTTTTTTTCTCGTCTTCATACAACTTAATTGTGTTTGAAAGGATTTTGAGTTCACATTTGAATATTTCCAGATCACTTTCATAATACTACGCCATAGGCTAGACGATGTTGTAATTTAAAAAGGTTTCACTTTTTGGATGTAGAGCGGTGATTGATCTAATGATTTTGCTACGTGATCCAAAGCAGTTTTCCATTTCAGTGATTGCCTTATCAATAGTAGGCAGAAGAATGTCTCTTAGTATATTATCTTTAGAAAATTCGTTTTCTGCCTCCAGTGAAGGAAGAGATTCATCCAAAATGAACTTGTGATATTTCGATGGCAAATATCTAGTTCGTTTTCACGAGGAACCTCTATAGACCATCTGTATCCGGCTCTGGAATTTCAAGACCGTTTCTTTGTATATCTCCAAACATTATTGATAAATTTGTTCGAATGTTGTTCGTTGAGAGTTATATTCTCCAGATCTCATCTTCGGTAGAGTTTGAACTAGTGAGTCTACAAGAATCAAACCATCCGAGATGTCTGCATCTACTTGAGATAAGGTGAAGCTCAAAGTTATAGCATGGCAGCAGTCATCTGAAATTTTATCGGTATCAGGACATTTGAGGTACAGCCAGAAAAATCCAGTTTTTCTGGGACATTTGCGGTACTGTTCAAACCTTTCCCTTAGACAGTGGGACATTTGCGGTACACACCGTGTATCGTGCGAAAAAAGCATCCATTTCACACCACTTTAGTCTAAATTAGAATGAATATAATAATAAAGGAGGTAGGTATGGAGATGAAATATCCTAATATTATGCGACTCATCTTGATTGGCTGCTTTTGGTAGGTTATGGATATATAAGAAGAGATCACGCGGGTCACCTAATGGAAACTATCACAGTAATCGAAATCTGTAAGAAGAAGCCATGTACTTTTCATCAGGGTTTTAAGTACAGACAGTATCGAACAAGAACGGGAGTATAACTTGGAGGAAACAAATATTGTTCCGTTGATCCTCGGCCTCTTACCAGCACGAGATAGTAAGACATATCAGGGATTTTTCAGTTTGGTGAAGGCTAATATTAATGATTGGAATCCGAAATTAATCAAATTGGATTTCGAGCAAGCAACAATAACATCTCGAAGAACACTGTTTCAGCAGGAAACGCACATTAGTGGGTGTAATTTTCATTTCAATCAGTGGAGGAAGATTAAGGAACTGTGACTTATAAATGACTATAAATCAGTTCCAGAGGTGAGGCTCTGCCTCAGAATGTGTTCTGCCCTAGCATTATGTATTAGTGTTATGCGTTTGTCTCTAATGAAAGGTCACAAAAGAAAGTATATCTTCAGTCAACAAACTTTCTTTTCCTTATAACTAAACTATAAATTAGTGTATTACAGTACCAATTTTTGGCAAATTATCAAATTATGACTATTCTAAGGATAACAATAAAAAGATCTAAATTAATTTGTTTCTGAGTTATTGGGAAAAAAATCTGTCAACTGTCAAATACTTTCTTTTCCGTGTGTACTAATTGAAGTCTATTATAAATCATGCAAATAAATTACTAATTCATTGAACATTAATTTTGACTTTGTCTCTTATACTTATTCCGAGCTTGACCTGACCAAAAATCCCTAAATATGCTCATAACAATGGACAACTGTGTGCAAAATGACTGACTTATGATAAATCACTCTGCAGGCAAGTTGCTTTTTGCTCTAATACTTTCTCGTATTGAGAATATGTTGAAAACGAAGGAAAAAGAATATTATATTTCAACTCTAAGTAAATACTGGCAAATAACTAACTAACTAACTCTATGGCCTATGGAACCCGGAGGTTCAATGCCGCGTTCACAAAAGCTCTCCACTGACTTCTATCCTTAGCTAACTGCATCCAGTTTCTACACTGTATTCCAATCTCTGCGAGATCTATCTTAATATTGTCCTCCCATCTGCGCCTAGGTCTTCCTAATGGTCGTTTTCCGATTGGTCTTCCAGTCAAGACTTTGAAAGCGTCTCTACTTTCTTCCATTCTAGCTACATGACCCGCCCATCTAAGCCTCCTAGACTTGACGACCCTAACAATGTTGGGTAAACCATATAAATTATGTAGTTCCTCGTTATGAAGTTTCCGCCATTCCCCATTCCCGTTCCTCTTGAGTCCGAATATTATAACGACTCACCAAGGGTAGTCGTCAACCTGGTTCGATAAAGTAAGATGTATAAATCTTGAGTGGTAGTACTCATTGACAAGTAAAAATATCTTTAATAATTATATACCATTATTCTCACCTTTTCTATTAGAATGATAACGTCGATGAACGTTGCTAAAATGGTTTATTAGTTGATATACTTTATAATATATTTTCCTTCAAACTGTCAAGCACACAAACTTGCTGACTAGGTATACATAAACATTTACATAGCAACAACTATCCCATAATAATATCTTACATATCTTAAAAACATTCTTCTTCTGTTATTATTAAATTAACATTCTATGAAGTATAGTGCATATGTATGAGCACTTTCTGCCCAAGGTACAGGTAATTATTAACCTATCCAAAGTATTTTGTTATAATATTCGTCTCAGGATCTTGTTCTCAAATACTTTCAGTCTATGTTCTTCCCTCAGAGTAAATGACCATGTTTCGCAGCCATACAGAACAACAGGCATGATTATCGTTTTGTATATTTTAAGTTTCAAATTCCTCGACAGAATTCGCGACGACAAGAGATTTTGAACCGAATAGTAACATGATTTCCCTGCTTTTAGTCGACATTTAATTTCTCCGTGAATATGATTTTCCTCTGTTAATATTGATCCTAGATATTTGAAAGTATCCACTTTAGCAAAAGTATTATTTAGTATTTTAACGCATCCATAATTTGCTGTATTCCGGTCCCGACGCACTTCCATGTATTTAGTTTTCTCTGCATTTACTTCTAAACCCATGTCACTGCAAGCGTTTAATAAGATCTCTGCATTTCTTTCTATTGTTCTCCTATCATTCCGTATTAAATTTACATCATCAGCATATGCCATAACCTGGTGAATACCGTTCAACTGTAAGCCCTGGTTGCTATCTTTGATTTTCCTTATAACGTATTCCAAAACGAAGTTAAATAATAATGGCGACAACGCATCTCCTTGTTTCAGGCCATTTTCGACGTGAAAGCTCGTGGACAAAAATTTTCCTACCCGGACTTTAGTTTGGGATTCATTTAAACATATCTTAATTAATCTAATTAGCTTTCTCGGTATTCCAAGTTCTGCAAGAACGTTGTATAATGTTTCTCTCCTAACCGAGTCGTACGCCTTTCTAAAATCAATAAATAGTTGATGTACCGGGGTATTGTATTCCCACTTTTTTTCGAGTATTTGGCGAATGGTAAATATTTGGTCGATAGTTGATCGATTTCGTCTAAATCCGCACTGATAATCTCCAATAATTTCATCTGCGTATGGGGTCAGTCTTGCTAACAGAATATTTGAAAGGATTTTGTAGGATGTTGACAGAAGAGAAATGCCTCGATAATTATTACAGTCAGTTTTGTCGCCTTTCTTGTGGATTGGAACAATGATTGATTCTTTCCACTCTTGTGGCAATTCTTCCTTGTTCCAGATAAGGAGAATGAGTTTGTGTATCTTGTTCCACCATTTTTCGCCTCCAGCTAAAATTAACTCAGCCGGAATTTCATCTACACCCGGAGATTTGTGTTTCTTTAATTTCTTTATAGCGGTTTCTACTTCTATTCGGTTGGGTTCTGGAATATACGGTACTGCGGTGTGTATCTCCTTTTCTCCACGAACACTAGTTTTTGATTGCGTGTTAAGCAAATCGTCAAAGAAATCTTTCCATCTATTTAAGATGCTATCCGTGTCAGTGAGAACTGTACCGTCAGATTTCTTTAATATATAAGCACGAGGTTGATAGCCTTTCTTAAATTCGTTGATTCCCTTATACATGTCCCGTATGTTTTTACTTTTACTATTATCTTCAAGTTCCTTAATTTTAGCTTTCAGAAAATCGCGTTTCTTTGTTCTAAAAGTTTTGGAAGTTTCCCGCCTGATATCTGCGAAATTTTGTGTAGTCATTTCATTCGGATTTTGTAGCCAGCGTAGTTTTGCCTGTTTTCTCTTCTCTGCTAGTTTTATGCATTCCTGGTCGAACCATGGTTTGTTCCTACGTATTTCCGCGTGTCCCAATTTTTCTTTTGCTGAAATTTTAATGCTATCTCTAATTTCAATCCAGGTATCCTCCACACTAGTGCACTCCGAATCTTCTAAAGCCGAAAATCTATTCGAAACTTCAATCTGGTATTCCTCTCTTACCTGGCTCTCTTCTAATTTCTTTAAATTAAATCTCTCCGTTTTCGGACAATGAATATTACCTTTATTCAACGATAACCTCTCCAGTATTATCGCTACTACCAGGTAGTGGTCAGTGTCACAATCAGCCCCTCTAAACGACCGGACATCAATTATACTAGATTGCTTTCTTCTATCTACTAAAACGTGATCGATTTGATTATGTGTTTTCCCGTCTGGTGATGTCCAAGTGTATTTATGAACGTCGCGATGTGGGAATTTTGTACTCTTCACGATTAGGTTTTTGGATGTTGCAAAGTTCACGAGTCTAACACCGTTGTCATTACTTTCCTTATGCAGACTTTCGTTCCCTATAATCGGTTTGAAAATATCCTCTCGTCCTACCTTCGCATTGAAATCCATTTATAGAATTTTCATATGGTATCGCGGGAGTTGGTCAAATATCCGTTCCACTTCTTCGTAAAAACTGTCTTTTATATCGTCATCCTTATCTTCCGTTGGGGCATGTACATTTAAAACAATAATATCACACCACCGTCCCTTAAGAGTAATAAAAGAAAGTCTGTCAGTAACAAATTCAACCCGTTTAATTGCTGGTAATATACGTTTATGAACGAAAAACCCTGTTCCTAACTGGTGATTTTTATTTCCTTCCCCGTAAAAGAACGTACAATTTCCGGAATTCTCAGATCCATTTCCTTCCCACCTAACTTCCTGAACTCCTATTACGTCCATCCTGTATTTCTCTAACTCACTCGTTACGGATTTTAACGCGCCTGCCCTATAAAGACTTCTAATATTCCATGTTCCAAATCTCATGTCCATTTTCTTTTGCTGAGGTCGTGCCAAGTTATCAGTCCTTGTCCGAGGCTTTTGTGAATATTTCTGAACAAGTGCTTTTTTTTACAGGATGAGGTTGTTAGCCCTACCCAAACCCCCAAGCTGGAGGACCACTCCTAGTCGGCTGTCCGCGACTGCTTATTCAGTATATTCGCAGCTAACCTCTATATCTAGAGGCCTTCTCCTCGATTCGCAACCTGAGGACGCGCCATGCCGTGGTGATAGGAACCCACGTTAAATACTGGCAAATAGTTATTGAAAAACTGTTAATGAAACTTATAAAAGAAAACAATAAATAAATATTTCTAAAGGTTCTCTTTGTCATCGACAGGCATTTGACCATCACAGATAATGATTTGTTATTATTATTATTATTATTATTATTATTTTTAGTTTTGTAAAATCAAAAACAAGAATTTGTTTACATCTTTTGGATGTGACTACCATGTATTCTAGTAAATGCTTTTTTTTCTTTTTTACTTTTTTTGTATAAGTGATCCTTATATTTAGGTTTACATGTACTGAGAAAGGTTTGTATGTATTGTGAGTTAATAATGGTTTTATATTCTGAAAGAAGATTTTTAGTCTGCTTTTAGTATGCAGAAAAGCTCCGAATCCCCTGAAAAAGTTATGTTATTCTCCCCAAGAACAACTTGCTGGCTACACCAATGTTATAAAATTGGTGTTTGTATAGCAGTTGATAGTGTGTGCTCATCCTCTTACTGAAGACTCGAAAATATCCTCTCTTGACTTCGAGAATAAGAAGCTATTTCGAATAGTACCGCAAATGTCCCAGTACCAATAATGTCGATACTCGAAGTACCGCATATGTCGATACCGCAAGTGTTTCGTTTTTATTTTATCAGCCCGAAAACATTCCCTTTTGTACAAATCACACTAATTTGCCGAATGGAATGATGAAAGTAAATAAATATCACAAGTTCCAGATTTGGAATAATACCGCATAATAATATAAATAGTTGTTTGGTAGATAAACTGTAATAATAATAATAATAATAATAATAATAATAATAATAATAATAATAATAATAATAATAATAAAAGTAAAAAGTGACGGACAAGGACAAACGTTCTTAAGGGCCAAACGTCACGCAGAAACAGGAACTTAACTGCAACAGGACACTGATTTACCATCCCAGCCCACATTAAATTTTAGCCTTGCTCTTGAAGCTAAGTTTCATTTTAAAGTAAATCAGTGCCAATAATTGTCATGTGTTCTTAAACATTCAAAAAAAATGTCCCGATTTCGTGCTCTAAAAATATGGTAGCCTGATCAGTGACGAAACCAGACATTTGGTGCCAGTGCAAATTTTTCGATTAGCACCCACTTCATCTACATCTACACCAATAAACACACCGATTAGTTTGCTGGCGCTCGGGGCAAGTGCTCCGGTTGCAGCCTCTTGTTTTGGTCTGGCCACAGTTCAATTATATTTGGTTACTTTTATCCCTTGAGCTCTAAAGCTGAGTAATGAATTTGCCTTTACTTTATTAAAATGATAAAGTGAAAACTCTTTGAAGCTAAAAGAGGAAATGTGTATTTCTTTTCCTAATATCAAAAGTGTCAGAACAGACATTTCAATCGGGACTCTTTACAGCAAGAGAAGTATACTTGTTTTTTTTCTTTCCTTCGTTTGTTTACGTTCACTACTTTTTATAATATGACGTGAATTCAAATACACAAACACTTCACACCCACACCGAATTGGAAATTGATTACTTACGAGGAAGGTCCATAAACCGTTAGAGTTGAATTTTGATGAAAATTTGTGACAATATTCAGTTCGAGTTGCTAAGTAACGTAGTAATAGTCACTCGATGCGCAAATGCTTCGTTGAGCTGCTAGACCGACGCCATCTTGAAATCCTGTAGGCAATGTGCAAGAATACCCTTTTAGCACAAAAATAAAAAAGCTTTTGATAGATCTGACTTCAGTATTGTAAACCAAGGTAGATCATCTATATGTGAGAGTATTTCCAGTGCATGGTCGCCATCTTGAAAGGCGCCATATTGAATCGCCGTCAAATATGATAAATGGCAAGGGGGTCATGTGGGGTATCAAATAGCACTGGAATTTACTCCTGAATCCATTTCCGTAACCAAAGTTTACATATCTGTTTTCACTTCAGAGTTAAGAGCTCTCTCGCTCACAGGAACATATAAAAACTGAGCAAGTAAAATTTGTGTTATGAAATGCGGTCGTGCGAACACTTGCATGATTTTAACTAATGCAGTAGTAGTCACTTGATCTACAACAGCCATTATACCTATCAGATCTTGAGACTAGTGAGAGATATCGTTAATTAAATTGAAATGCCTGTAGTGAAAAATGAAATAACAGCACTGTAACAAATTATACCTATTTCAAAGTGCGCTATATATATGAGTCTGTGTGTGTTACGATTATGCATAGCATTTAAATGCTGTAATATAAGTTAGGTGCAACGGCACATATGATTTTACAAGAATATGTCTTGAAGTTATTAGAAAATTAATAGAAAAATAATAGAAAAATATTAGAAAAATAATATAAACTATTGCTCATAAGCAAATATTAACCTACTAACATTTTGCTCTTCAGTTGTGATGATGGAGATCCAAAACGTAGTGATTAGCACACAGCATTATGGAGCAGTGTAAACACTTAACAAATGCACTTTCGTCACAATCTTCATGATCACAGACACTATTTTCTACTAGTCTTCAGAACATTTGTAAATGAACCAACTATTGCTCGTGTTACGTACTCACATTTCTGCCATGCATATGCAAGCATGTCCTTTAGGACTGGCGCACAAAATTGATGATACACAACAGAATGCATTTTCTTTACGAAAAATTCTGCCATATAACTTATACACTGAACAAGTGAACACCTGTTACAATTAATTATTTATCACAGTTTTGATATGAAAAATAGTCTTGCCCTTATTATAATCAAGTGTTTTATCGTTAAGGTGGAAAGATGCAGATATTTAATTACTTAATATTGAAGGGAAAAGCAAGAAAGAGGCTTGTTTTATGGATTGCAACTTGGAATTGAATCTTGTAATAACTTTTCCTGCCACATATTCTTAGCAGGTGTGTATGCATTCTCTTATCACTAATAGCAGAAGACAAAAGAAAAGTGAATTCTAAGTTTCCAGGTGTATCTTCTAAGAGTTGGCTGTGAACTGATAATTTAAATCTCCTTCATTGTTCAATGCGGCAGCAATAAATCGATTGTATTTAGAGAAACTGTCAATAAATACATTAAAGTATTTTAACTTCGTAATTTACACGGTTGTCAATTATGAGTATTGGAAAAGAATGCAATATTCTGCAACAATAATGGCCTTTGCGTAAGGTTTCTAGATTGGAGAAGAAAACTTAACACACTATAATGGATCACGTAAAATTGCCTAAAACAGATTTTTGGTTTGATACAATTCAACGTCCCACACGCCTGCTACGCTAAAGGAGACGTGGACCTACTGATTATAGTGGAATCCGAACCATTTTGGTCGTTCAATTAATATGTACCAGTTTATATCATTTTTCTAATATATATATCCGAACAATCCCTTTGGTATTCTGTGCTTGTCAGTACTATTAGGCATGTGTTTCATCGACCAGCAGTCTATTCCATCGCACTTTGAAATAGGTATAACTTGTAGCATGCAGATATTTTATTTATCACTACATGCATTTCAATTTAATTAACGATATCTCTCATTAGTCTCAAGATCTGATACGTATAATGGCTATTGTAGATCAGGTGACTACTACTGCATTAGTTAAAATCATGCAAGTGTTCGCACGACCGCATTTCATAACACAAATTTTACTTGCTCAGTTTTTATATGTTCCTGTGAGCGAGAGAGCTCTTAACTCTGAAGTGAAAACAGATATGTAAACTTTGGTTACGGAAATGGATTCAGGAGTAAATTCCAGTGCTATTTGATACCCTACATGACCCCCTTGCCATTTATCATATTTGACGGCGATTCAATATGGCGCCTTTCAAGATGGCGACCATGCACTGGAAATACTCTCACATATAGATGATCTACCTTGGTTTACAATACTGAAGTCAGATCTATCAAAAGCTTTTTTATTTTTGTGCTAAAAGGGTATTCTTGCACATTGCCTACAGGATTTCAAGATGGCGTCGGTGTAGCAGCTCAACGAAGCATTTGCGCATCGAGTGACTATTACTACGTTACTTAGCAACTCGAACTGAATCTTGTCACAAATTTTCAATCAAAATTCAACTCTCACGGTTTATGGACCTTCCTCGTTAGTGTACGAATTATAATAAGTAGTGTACAAAGACTTCTTTCGTCCAACACAAGTGTAATGTTTTACTGCAACGCATGCTGTTTGTAAGTAAACATCTCATATTTTAGCATGACTTTCAACATTTAAGCGAATGAGAATGCCGATTGATTTTTTTTTTTTTTTTTTTTTTGCAAAGAATGTCGAAAACAAAGAAGATAACCAGATAAGGGACAGAAGTTAAATGGAGCGTTCAGATAATGAGGTCACTGCACCTTACAAATTTTAGTGAATTAGATCTTGCTGTATTACAAACAAAAACGAGCCTGGAACTGTTTTTCTCGGAATGCAGACTATTGCAACATACGGTATTCTGCAGTTGGTAACTCTGTTTCCGAGAGATGTTTTGGTAGTAGTTTCACTTGTGGCCAATATCACCTCAGTGTTTGTTGACCTATAGCAGTATCACTTTGTGTTGGGGGAGCCACTAGGGAGGCCAAAAATTTGCGCAAGGGAGCCTGGCCCCCAGGCTCCCCCTTGGCTCCGCCACTGATCGTTGACTTCCGTTAACGAGATCAAAAAATTCCTCGATTCCAGCCTTCATTTGAATTATTTGTCACTTTTGCCCCGTTAAGCGCAGCTTCATGTACATTCCACGTTTCCGTGGGTAAGAGAGGAGGGTATTTCTTGAATCTAGAAACAAGTCCCTGTTAGTGTAAGATGTAACACATTTTACGATGTAACACACTATCAGAATAAAACAACAAATTTTGCAAGATTTCTGGCAAGTTTACTTCAAATTGGACAATCCTTCATCTACCGAATGTAGTGCTAGAAAACGAAGTGTTACGGGTATGAAGTAAGGACAAGCTAGGATATCTTTATTTCATGTGGAAATTCAACCAGTCATCCATGAAAGCCAAGCAGCCTTCAAGAGTTCACTGCCTGATGTTATTAACGCCAATATTCTGTTGTACGTCGCTAGCTGACTTTACATCAAAAGATTAATTAACTATTGCTTTGCTGTTATTGAGGAAGTCTTTGTACTTGTGATTTGTAATAAACACTGGTAGCAACTTCCTATTACCTTTTTGCCTTCCAAACAGTCTCACACGCGACGCTTTTAATTTGCTTTGTTAGATCAATTGCTTCTCTCAATTGGTTCGACCTCATTGGCCCCTCATAGTCAGGCTACTGCAAGACATTGTCCGTTTCGTTCGTTTACCCACGACACGATGTTACAACAAGGAAGTAATAAATACAGAAGTAAGTACTTTGACTCAGGTGAGAGTCTTTTTAGTTCGTTTACCTGACAACGTTAGCAATCTCAGGAGCAAGTTTGAGAACTTTGTGTTGAGTCGACGACATGTAGAAACATGGACTTGGTCAATGTCAGTTTTGGGTAATCGACCACGCTCAGGAAACTCTGTGGTGTCACCATCATCTCATTCTGACGTCAGAGGGACAGTCAGGTCAAAAGCAATTGAGAGAACACGATCTGGGTCTTTGGATCTCAACCACGACGCGAGACACAACGGAGTCTCCCTGTCTTTGGGGTCCGGTATTCAATGCCATGGTTGATTGTCAGACAAGTTTTCATCATGGACTTCATCAGGACAGCCCAACCTGCAAGTCACTGGAACTTCGAGAACAGCGCCTAAACATCACCTATGAGTAAGAGGGAGAAGATTGGAACTACTTCGAATTAGGGTGAGACTGTTCTAAATTAGTTACTATTCCCTTGCTCTACCATCTATTCCTTAACGCCTTTATTGCTACCAATTTTCAATGAAAATGCATTGGTTATTTTCAAATTATTTTAACACTAAATTCAAATTCATTATCTTGTCTAATTTTGCTCATGGTTCTAGTCGCCTAAGACTAGTGGTGGAGTCGCCCCCATTTAGTATGTGCTTTATTGCTATAAATTTGGTATTGTTATCCCGTACCTCTTAGGTGCCTCTCGATTCTATCCCGACAGTTAAGTGGTGTCGGAACAGAAGCATTTACTTCAATAACAATAAAAGTAGAACTGTGTAAATTTATAATTATACATAAAAATTTTAACGATTATTGACTGTTTGCAGATAATTACGAAAGAGAAAGAGAGAATATCCATTTCAATAATAAAAAATAGTTTCATGTTTAAGTTAGATGTGGGTGAGATTTTGTCCGCACGCCTAACATAACACTGGAGGTGAGCTTTTTGCCGGTGAGCTTATGTCCGACACCCAGAAAAACATATGATGGGTATGAAGAGGTATTAAAATCTAGACTTTGACTAGTAGTAGGCCTAATTCAGTAGAACATAGAGCTACTAATGCTATATATCAGTGTCAGATATCAGAACAAAATAATAAGGATGTTGCATGGTTTAATGTGTTAAACGTGGGTGGGCTTTGAAGAACTTGTAATAAAATGCTCCGTATTTTTAAATGTTCTTTGGCTACTAGTAGGCCTAGTTCCTCAATAGAAAATAGGCTACATGACTAATGTCATATAGGAGATTTCAGAATAAAATATTAATAATGTTGCAGACTTCAAGTCTTAAGACTGTCATCATACTTGCGGACCAATACTCATCAAATGAATCTCTTTCTTATTTACTAAGAACAAAACAACAACTTACGTGCCAAAAAAAGCTTAGTGTTAGTAAATAAGAAAGAGATTACTTTGAGTGTTGGTCTGCAAGCACGACGGCAGCACTAAGAAGCAAGGCCTAAAACTATCTAAGTACGATGAATTCGTAAAAAAAAATCAGAATTCCCAATCCTGTTAGCAAACAAGCAAATTCTATTATGTAAGTATTCATGCCTAATCATGAAATTATTTTAATGCAGCAATGAATTGTCCGGCCTATAAGAAAAATTTGGTCCCAAAATTTCAAGGACCAAAATTAGGCCTACTGTCGCCCATGCTTAACACATTAAATTGCAACATCCCTATTTTTTCTGGTATCTGGTAATTGCTATACGACATTAGTAGCTCTACTTTCTACTAAGTTATTAGGTCTATTTACAATTACATTCAAAAGATAGATTTTAATATCCAGGGCATATTATTAGAAGTTCCTCCAAGTCTGCCCTGTTTTAATACAACGCAACTCCGCAACATCCTTATTATATATATATATATATATATATATATATATATATATATATATATATATATATATATATATATATATATATATATATATGTATATATATATATACGCAAAAGTCATGGCAACTATTTTTTTCTTCCAAATATGTGAGCGGATCACAAACTTACATGTGTCGTGTGGAAGTTCTGCAGGCATAGTGTATATGCAGAACAACAGATGGCTCTGTGATAGCTGGTAGTAGCACAGCGAGGGCTGTGAAATCAGTCAGTTGGTGAGTGTCGTGCGAGATGGAAGTAACCCGTGTTGAGCAGCGCGCTTACATCAAAATAGCCGTTCTTCGAGGGAGAAATGCGATGGAATGTCACAGTCAATTAGTGGAAGCCCTTTGGAATAATGCCCTAACATACCGGACAGTAGCACGGTGGGTAGGAAAGTTTCGGCAAGGACGCGTGTCAACCAGTGATGAGCAACGTTCGGGACGACCTGTCAGTGTGCGGACCGACGTGGCACGTGCCGTCATCGATCAGCTCCTGGATGAAGACAGGCGATTGACGCTACTGGAGTTGGCGGAAGCAAGTGGCATCGATAAAAGCACCGTCCTTAGGATATTGCGTAATGAGCTGCAACTACGCAAAATCGCATCGCTGTGGGTACCGCATGCACTGACGGAAGTTCAAAGGTAGATGCGCTATGCAATATGCTCCGACCACCTTGCACGCTGGCAACAGGACGGCGATCAATTCTTGTCACGAATAATCCCCATCGATGAATTTTAGGCCAGGGCATACGAACCAGAACTGAAACGTCAGTCCGCGGAGTGGCGACATGTTGGATCACCAAGGAGGCAGAAGTTCCGTCAGAATCCTTTCCCAGTCAAATTGATGGTAATCGTGGCGTATGACGTCAGGGGTGTCATTGGTTGCACTTTGTTCTACATGGCAGAACAGTGACCGCACAGTACTACAGGGAGTTCCTGCGACAGGTACGACGTGGCGTTCGGGAGAAACGTCTCCGTATCTTGTGGACAGTGCAATAATCCTACACGATAATGCAAAACCACATAAAGCAGAGTGTGTAGGGGAGCTACTGCGATGTTGGGGATGGGAAGAATTGGAGCACCCACCGTACTCTTCTGACATTTTGTCCTGTGACCTTGATCTCATTCGAAAGATTAAGGAACCACTACGTGGTAGGCGGTTTGCAACACGCGAGGACATTGCTAATGCTTGCGCGAACAATTGACCCGATTCACACATGGAGCGGCAAATGCTGAGGAGGATGGTATTTAGAGCCTCCCACATCGTCGGTAGCGTGTGGTGCAAGTAGCAGGGAACTACTTTGAGGGTCTTTAGGCCCAGATTTGTCATGTCAACTGTATGCGTACTGTATTGTCAATCTTTTGCACCGAGAAGGCCATATTGCCCTGTATACTACCGTAATAAATTAGTGTGTTACGATATTTCAGTGCTATTCATTTCCACACATGTAGTTAACACCTTGCCCTTTCGTCTGTATATCTCACATTTTCCAACCGGACTGGTATCTTCAAGAAAAAAAAAATAGTTGCCATGACTTTTGCCCCAACCCTCGTATATATATATATTCTGTTTAGGAAGTAGCCAAAGCCTAGATTTCAATACTCGGTGAATTTTATTACAAGTCCCTCAAGGGAGTTCATGTTTGCTAGCGGCGAGCTTTTATTCGCCCTGTAATATAAAACTGCCAGTGAGCTTATGTCCGGTGAGCTGTTTGCCGCTGAGCTTATGGCCGGTGAGCTTATGTCTGACACCCCATTTCATAGATGTCCAAACTCTCGAACCCGATGTTCGCGAGCTCTGAACTCGAGCTCAACCGGACTCAGACTCAATAATTGAGCCCAAGTCCGAGTAAGCCCTAGCCCCAATGAAATAAGTCGGCGCGAGCCCAACTGAGAGAAGTGAGCCCGAGTGCAAGAGAGCGCGAGCCTAATTGAGAGAAATGAGCCCGAGCGCGAGCCCAGTCGAGGGAAGGGAGCGTGAGTCCGAATGAGCTCAAGCCTAGTCGAGAGAAGGAAACGTGAGCTCCAGTGAGTGCGAGCTCAGTTGAAAGAAAAGATCGCGAGCACGAGCTCAGTTGAGAGAAGTGATAGCGAGCACGAGCCCAATTGAGAAAGGTGAGCGCGAGCGCGAGTGAGTACGAGCTCAGTTGAGAGAAGTGATCGCAAGTGCTAGCGAGCGCGAGCCCAGTTCAGATTGGTGAGTGCAAGCCCAGTCAAAAGAGATGAGCGCGAGCCCGAGTGAGAGCAAGCCCAGTTGAGACAGGTGAGCGCGAGCGAGCTCAGTGGAAAATGGTCATCTATGGATCCAGTTTCTACTTTGTATTCCTATTTCTCCGAGATCCATTTTAACATAGTCCTCTCATCTACGCCTAGGTCTTCCTAATGGTCGTTTCTGATTGGTCTTCCAGTCAAGACCATGAAAGCGTTTCTATTTTCTTCCATCGTAACTACATGACCTACCCACCTAAGCCTCCTAGACTTGATGACCCTAACAATGTTTGATAAACGTATAAATTATGTAGTTCCTAGTTATGAAGTTTCCGCCATCCCCCATTCCCGTTCCTCTTGGGTCTGTACAGTATATAGGAACTGTACTTTATGATTACAAGTAGCGCGCTACTGGCAGGATCGGCGAGAGCAGTCTCGGGCCCCGGGGCTGGGCAATCCCAAGCCCCTTACATGTTCCCTTATGACTTTTTACGTACTTACCACTTAGGACGGAGGTAAACTAAAATGAACATTAAGGCTTATTTTGAATTCTTTATTAGACCTTTAATGCGTTTAATTTACATGTTAAACAGTATTGCTATATCTCCAAATAAGTGAATAATAAGAACTCTGAACCTAGCCTATGTTCACTGTTTGCTGAAAAAAAAACTCATTAATTCACTATTTATGATTTTGTTCAGACCCTATACTTGTTGGTTCTAAGATTTTTGAAGGCTTCAAAACTAAAATGAATAAAAAAATAATATATTTAATACAATGGTATCAAAATACAGAAAAAAAGTAACTTATCTATTTGTAATAGCAAAAGTTCTCTCCCAATGCTCAATCAAATGCTCAAAACAAAATAATTTGTGAAGGAAATATAAAAAGAACGTATTCAATAGCTAATAAAAGTTGAGAAAATAAATGTTCTCAACCGTCCAACCTACCCTGTACTATGAATATCTTTGCACAAATTGTTGCTATAAATAATTATATAGTAGTAAGCTATGCAGTTAGTCTTCCTTAACTAGAGACATGAGGCATTAGGCCTAATTTAGTTATTTCAATGAAATATTGCTCAAATTAATTATAGTGTGATTAATAACGTGATATTAATAGTAATTGTCTGTAGGAGAAATTTATTATATGTATTACTACTAGACAACTGTTACAGTTACGATGTATCCTTTTCTACGTATAGTTACAACAAAATTCCCTTTCTGGCCTTTTTCAGGGTGAATTCATCAATGATAGCATCCAGGTTGGTACACTTGACAAGTTCTGTCTCCACTGCCAACACTCCTAAGCTTGATAATCTGTCTTGACACATTGTAGAGCGTAACATTTTTACTCTATTTAACACAGAAAAAGAGCGCTCTGCAGTAGCAACGGTAGCAGGGATTGTGGCGAATATACGAAGGGCCACTGTCAGATTTGGAAATAAAGTTTCTAGATTCAAAATTTTGATGTTATTTAGAAGATCCCATGGTGAAAGCGTTTTCTCACCAAAATTGGCCGAGTATATCAATTTCAGGCTATGCAGCTCATCAGAAAGATCATCTCCTAAATCTTTGGGTATCGCTGGACTAATACAGCTGCTTGTTCTTGGATCTGGTCACCTGTCATTTCTTTGCAAGACCACAGTACATAAAAATTGGTACACAAAGAGCGCACTGATTGGAAGCGAACTGACATATCTCCTATGACACTGTCCAGGATAACATTAAACACTTCACGCTTAAAAACTGTTTTTGGATCAAGATCATCGTCTGCATTATCGCCCTCTTCTTCATCAGCTAGTCTCTTTCGTTTCCTTCATCTCTTCTGTTCTTCTTGAAGATGTTGGGGCCAACCTATGTTTTCAGCTACTACCAGAGCTTCACTAAATATCGGATTCCGTCCTTCATTACGAATCATCTTCAAATCTTCTAAGAAAGAACTTAAATATTTTGACGCAACATCCATTGTTTCACCACGCTGCTGCAATACTCGATTTACGATGTCTATTGACTTCAAAATCTTGAACCAAATAGATGCAAGAAGAAGGCAGTTAAAGGTTTTTAAATATTTTTTCAGTCCCTCTATGTCTCGACGACATTCCTCCGTAAGGTTTACCAGAGTTAATTCTTCAAGGGCTTCTATTATACCTGGAAGATGTGCAGCAATTGGTTTGACACTATCTACTCTAGCAGACCAGCGTGTCTTTCACATTTAGTGAAGAGAGCTAGGAATTTTCTTTCTTAAAATTTCCCATCTTTGGGGGCTAGAACTAAAAATGTTATACAATTTTTGAACAGCTCCGAAAAAAGTAATTACAGCTGAACGGCTCTCCGCTACTTGTTCTCCACAGAGATTTAAAGAATGACACGTGCAAGCAGAGTAAACAGCTTCACTGTTGGCTGAGAGTATGACAGCCTGGGCTCCTTTCATGTTGCTCCCATTGTCGTACCCTTGGCCTTTACAGTCTTCCCATGGAATTTCAAATTCTTTCAGCTTATTCAAAATCAGCTCAGCTATGGCTTCTCCATTTTTTAAAACTATCAGTGAAGCATAACAATCTTTCTTCAACTTGGTAAGGTTGGTTTTCTTTTTCAGTCAAACTGACATATCTTATTAAAATTGCAGTCTGTTCGACATGTGCTGAGTCGGGTGTTGCATCAACTATTATAGCGTAATATCTCACTTTTTCTCTTTCTTCTAGAATTTTCTTTGTCACTTGGGCAGCACATAAACTAATAAACTCATTCTGAATGTCATGAGAGAAGTAATGAACTTGCATTCTCTCTGCCTTTTCTTGGAAAGAGCGAACTTTATTTAAATGCTCATTCAGAATAGGATCATAATTAGCAAGCAGTTCTAAAATTCCCAAAAAAATTCCATTAGATGGGTCCCCGATTTTTTCGTTATTGCCTCGAAAAGGAAGACCTCTTTCAGCTAGGAACAAAGTGACATTGAGCAGTTTCTTTAAGAGCTCGCGCCACTTGTCTTTCTCCTGCTGGACAGAGTGCAATAGCAAGCCTGTGAGCGATTTATCTTTTTTCGATTTCATCACCTCTGACTTCCACTGAATATAACAGTTTTTATGCCTAGAGCTATTTTCGTGTTCGGGTACTTTATCAAAGAGTTTCTTCCAACGTTTTCTGTCGAGAAACCTTCAGGAAGTGCCAACAAAGAACGTTGTGTCTGAGGTAGCTTGCTAAATATCCTACAAGGTAAACAGTAAAATGCCTTCTTGACTTTGCTCCAAACTAGCCAACCTCGTGTAATCAGTTCGCCATTGGTAAGTTTCTTTTTAAATACCGAAGTTGGCACGGAAAACCGTAAAGAGTCTTCAGGGAAATGTTCTGGCATTGGAACATGGGGATACTTTAAGTCTCGACTTGCATCAAAACTAGGGTCGCCTATATCAAAGTGTGTGTATGGCCATGGGGATGACTGGAGCATAGCCGTAGCAGACGAAGCAGGCCTACTAACACGAACATCAGTATCAAAATCAGTTTTATCATTTACAACAGCTTCATTTACAGTACTAGGTACATCTACTCTAAAGTTGCTGTTATTTTCTACGTCGACTGAAGCCTTAGTCGATGGTAAAGATGATTTAAAAAATGTCCAAGTGACAACTGACCTTTTCTTGACTCCTTTTCTTTCAACTCTGTCGTTCTTTTCCTCCCTCTTCTGCGCACCGGATTTTTGCTCGTAGCTTGTGCTCATTGCCACTAATTTATTTTTAAAATGATAATGTGTCACACACCCAAGGCACATGTGCACAACTAAAATTTACAGCTAAAACTGTAACGACTCGTGAACACTGAAACTTGTTGAATAACTTAAACTCAACTAGCACTAACAGAACTGAAATAAGATTTCAGCGTGTACTCGACTACCGAAAGAATCACCCCGGCTGAGGGAGCTGACTGTTTCGCTGTGGCTGCTATGCACCGTCAATAATGGAGATTGTTACCAACGGTGTATTTCGTGATTAAAACTCGAAACTACGGTGCAAGCTACCAGCAAGGATTGTCCAAACACAGAAGATTGCAAGGACCACTTCGTCGCTATAATAGTTTAAAAAAATGATTTCCAGAGATGTAAAAAGTCTTAAATGGAAGATTAACGCAAGTTATATGTCAACAAATAGATACGTGTACCCGACTTCACTATTGCAGAATTAAATATGTAGCAACAACACTACGCTACACATAATGAAAGACTTTTCCCGCATCATGATCGAAAATAAAGGAAAACACAGTGAATAACACCTTAAATTATGTTGACAATTTTGCTCACAGGTGTCATTCAACAGTGGTTCGTGTCGAGGAAGCGCAACGCAAAATTTGCCGTGACATGCGGCAGTATTTCAATAGTAATGCGCAAGGTCTTTCACTTATTTATAGTAATTTAATAGTACACACATCAACAGAACAGGTTTTTTAGAGTATATCCAACAAACACCATATCAACCAACTTAATTATAATCACTTCACTTACTATGAAATCTTAGGGACAATATACTGTAGCAGACCGCATATTTTAATGCGTGTAAAGCGGTCCGGCTATACTGGCGATGCAAGAAGTGCGATGACTGTAGAACCGCATTCTGTGATGCGAGAGGAGCGTGCTTTGTTTGGGGAAAGAAAAAACAATGGCGGCTATCTAGCGTCCTTAAAACTACTAAAGAAAATATTTTATTGCTAAACTATTGTGTGTAGCTACATGAAAGATGCACTCATTTCTTCTGCGAACATTATAATGTCTTAGAAAAATATGGAATGTCCTGTATAAGCATGTAAAATAATACTGGGACAGTGTTATTCCTAAAACTGGGTGATGCTAAGGTTGCAACAAGTGGCAACCGTGATGTCCGTCGTAGGAGAATTCAAAGTTAGATCTGCCAGTTAGCAGCGTGCAATGGCCGAGCAGTAAACTTGAAATCTTTCCTTTAGGAGAGCATACAAATTTTAAAATATAAAAATGATTGAATATGTAGTTGTTAGTTGATGACACTTCGGTAGAACTATTCCATGTATATACAGGAATCAGTTTGAAATTACTATAGGGCATACAATACCAAATAACTGTCTTATGAGTCGCTCACTATTTACCGGGCGCTCCAATTACGAAGGTGCTTTACTCAAACACACCAAGGCAAGGGACAAAAATCACTAATTTCCTCATTACACATATGTTCATTTAGGCAACACTTAATTCAGAAACACTCTGAGCATCACTGAATCGCCGATGCACAGTGATACGCGTTTGGTTGAGTAAAACCACTGTCAAACATGAGACACAGAAGAGCAACTTTTCAACATGTCCACACGTTGTTCAGTCGTTAAATCAACTGTCTTTAATTTTCAACACATACAGCAGGATACGCGACATTGTTGTAATTGTTTTCATTAATGACTCAAAACAAAAATCGAAAATCCGGCTTTGAAGTGAAGTTCAAGTCCTAAAGTAGGCCCTACTTCTGTGCCAAATTTACCTACCTAAAGTAGGCCCTACTTCTGTGCCAAGCACTCCCTCACCCTGTTTCGACAATCACAGTCCGCCGCGAATTACATGACATGAACTTAGTGGGTCGTGTTGCACGGGACAAACCGCTTATCAGGGACCATAACGCTTTCGCACTCCGCAAATGGTGCCGCGACCATGCAACTTGGACCGTTGAGGACTGGAAACGTGTGATATGGTCCGATGAGTCATCCTTCACCCTATTCCCAAGCACGGGCCGTGTTTATGTGTGGAGAACGCCCAAAGAAGCTTATGATCTGCAGTGTCTCCGCCCAACTGTGAAACATGGCGGCGGCTCGGTGATATATCATGGGTTTCACGGGCCGCCATATCATGGGTTTCATTGGATCCTGTGGTCACACTTAGCGGACGAATCACTGCCAACGATTATGTCGCAATTTTAGGAGACCACTTGCATCCTATGGTCCGGATGTTGTTCCCGGACAATGACGCCATCTTCCAGGATGATAATGCACCCATTCACACAGCTGGCGTTGTTGCAGCGTGGTTTGAGGAACATCGGGATGAAGTTCAACACCTCCCCTGGCCCGCCCAATCCCCAGATCTCAACATAATTGAATATCTGTGGTCCGTCTTGGAAACACGACTCCGGCGACGATTTTCACCTCCATCCTCTCTCACAGAACTGGCCGATGCACTGCACGAGGAATGGTGTAAAATTCCACTTGCTACCATTCACGACCTCTATGCATCAAGGCTGTTCTGAAGGCGAAAGGTGGCCCGACACCATATTAATCTGGTAAGTTGCAATTTCGTTCAGGTGTTTCCATTTTTCTGATCACCATCTGTATATATATAATTCTTACCTCGAACTATCTCTTCATTTCTAAAAAAAAAAACTTTTTAACTGCACCCTTCTAACTTCTGTCAGTTGATACACTACTTGTAGAATAGTACTTACCAACTGAATCTGGTATAGGCTTATTACTATATTGTCACATTTTTCCTTATTGAGGAGGAGGTACTTGAATGACCGCTCAAGAAGTTGACAATTTCAGTCAGCTGCATCTGTCCATCAATCTCTTTTCTCGGAAACGACCACGGAGCCCAGTTGGGTAGGTATGAGCAGGTCTGTTTTGTCAATTGTTTTGATCGAAACACCGCCCGAAACAATGTCATGTGGTTATGGAAGAAGTACATGAGAACGAGGTCGCTTCGTTTTTTGAAGTGAAATAAATAAGATTATTGCCTTCTTTCCTAAACGCTAAACCATTTTAACTTGATGTAAACAATAACCTATCTGATACTGATTGATACAATTGGATTTGGAAGAGTATTACACTGGCGTCATTTAGGTGGGGCAGGAGGGGGCAATTGCCCCCCCCCCCCAAGAGTTAGAGGAATACATATACTTTAATTGATTGTCTACTAATATACTAGTACAATACGCGATTCTTACGTGGATGGTGCTCTTGCCCTTCCCCAAGCGAAGTCCGAAATGACGCCCCTGGAGTATTCCTTTTCCATCAGGGGTGTGTGAAAAGAAATTTAGAGGGGTGTTACGGGGGGTTGGGGGGGTAGATTACTCCTTGATTTTCATGCAGTCCAACGCAAATCATTTAGAAGGGTATGAGAAATAGAAGTGATAATTCGTGAAAGAATTATCGGTATAACTTTGTTTCGAGTGGTGCGTCAAAAGTATACATACATGGGTGAAAATACTGATAGTATACTATTTTAAAAAGCATTAGGTTAGATTCAATAGTTTGTCATATAACAACTTGTTTGAATCAGTATGTTTTCTAGGTTTATTTGAATATAAACCTATTAATTTTGCATTTTTTTTCTTATATGAACAATTCTTAAATGTAAAAATCAAAATCATTCAGATCTACTGTTTTAGAAACACAAAATATGTTAAAATATTAAACACTTTAATGAAGCATTTTTATGACACACTCCTTTCTTATTTAATTAAATCCCCATTTAAGGAAAAAAACAAAATTCCTAAGCGATTCGCGAAATCGGGCCTTGCACGTAGTTTGTATGTGTATATGAAGAACGAATTTGAAAGATGTTTCGCTTGTAATAGTGTAACTGCCGAACGTATTACGTCTAATTAATCTTACATGCAACTTCACACTTTTTCCCAATTGTATTTGCTATTAGTTGGGCAGCTAGGGTTCCTGCGCGAAAGATATTACTAATTATTTATCTTGAGTTACTCGTAATGCAATCTCTATCTCAGAATTGTTCATAGTAATAATACAATACTTTATACACAAAACTATAATAAGATATTGGCTTGATTAGAGCATAAGTTGAACTCAAGGTTCTATTTGCATGAAATTAGATAAAGTTAAATTTAATTTATCACCACTCGGATTGTTTTTCACGTGCATTTTAATTTGTCAAATAGAACCTCTTTTTTAATGTACCTGGGATAAATTAACTGTATTCTGTAACTCGTATTATTTGACACCATTTTATAATGTATGGTATTATTATTATTATTATTATTATTATTATTATTATTATTATTATTATTATTATTATTTGTTATAGACGTAGCCAGAACTTTTCACATGGGTTTGTATAAAAATAATTACAACCCAATTTTGCATGTGGCTGTGCATAAAGGTAAAGCCCACCTATTCTCTCACTATAAAATTTCTACGTGTTCATTTTGTTGGATTTTAAATACATAAAAATTAAATAAAATGTTATTTCAATGAACTAAAGAATTACAGAGAACAGTGGCGGTTAATGTTAATGTTGCAGCGTTGCGCAAAGACCAAAGAGTTTCAATATATATATATACTGATATATATATTATCAGTAGTAGTAAAAAGAAGGAAAAATAATTTCTAACACTGCCAATATACTTTAAATGACTTCTATAACTGTAAATTTCATTAATTCGTTTTAAAAATCGGTATACAATTCGTCAGAGAGTCTCTGTTGCAGCGAGCATACAACGACCAAATTTCTACAGCGCGGTAATTGGAGCAAATGTTAAGTCTTCTTTCCCCTATTTCAGAAGTTAAATGCTCTGGTCCTTGCAGTGTTTCTGCAACAACGCGGCACAGTTTCCAGTGAAGTTTTTCGCGCTAAATAAGATTTCTGAACTTTATTTCACTGCCAGCAGCTGACTTCACCTAATATTTTTCTGTGAAAGTACAGTAGGAAAGTTAATGGAATACGTTTCATATTTTTAGTCATATTTTATTTTATGGTGATAATTGTATCTTCATGATTCCTTTTAGGTAGACAGTTGAGATTTTGATCAGAGTGGAGGTCCCTATCTACCTGGAGGCCCGGGGTTATAGTTCCCCTAAGATCCTCCTTAATCCGGCCCTGGGGAATCGGTTTGTTAGGATGAATTGTTCGGGGAATAATCTAGAAAAATTATTTAGTGAACCTACAAAGCTTCTGAAATTAATAATTAACTGTACCTATGACGTCGCAAAAAGAGACAGGCGTTTTTCCACAAGGAATTGAATGTTCCAAGAAAGGTTATCACCATTGATTATGCTTTCCATCGAAAGACCTGATAATGGGAATACCAAAGTTCAGCCAGCATGAATTAGACAAATTTACTCCAATCAAAGAGAGAAGAATGGACTTACTATAAGGTGACTAATCGGAAAAATGTTCTGCATTATTTTTTTTTATTTTTAAAAATATAATTTTGTGTAATTTCACATGTCACATAGCATTTGCACCTAAAGTTATACTGATTAGTCAATGAATCCAGTTTATATCTTCTGTCTCCGATCATTCCTACTGCAACACTCGAAACAACAATCCAACGGCCGCTGATGACAGAAAATATTTTAGAATGAATGACAATTGAAAAAAGAAGAAAATAATCAAAGAATTTTATTAGTGATGCACTGGCGCACGCCATAGTTATGATTATTACTATTATTATTGTATTTTTCAAGTGGTCTTGAATGAGGTCGAAGTGATGCCCTTGCATACCTATTCCATTTTTATTAATTAAGCTATCTCTACTCTAGTAGCAAGATTGGTTGGCCCATTGTTTTGGATTGAGTGGAATTGGTCAAAACCGTGAGTGATGGTTGGTGCGAGCCTATAGTAGAAAAACTTACGTTGGCCCAATGTTGGTTAAATGTATGGTTGGCCAACCAACTATCCTCCCCATCTTCACGCAAGGATACTAGAATTGACTGTTTTCTCAACCAAGAAATACGTTGGGGATTAGTTAGGTGAACGAAAGCCCAACCTTCTTTTGGTTGGGAAATGGTTGCTAAAGCCGGCCAACATTGGTATGTCGCATCGCTACCATTTTCCCAACGTTGGTACAATGATTTTACTACTAGGGTAATGGACATTATTGAAGTTGACCCAGGCACGTTTCGTACTACTGTGGTCAGGTCCACTGTTATACCTCCTAAAACAGCTAAAATTCTAGAACTCCTCCCCCTCTTCCAAGAGTCCAAATCAAGAAGTGCTTTTAATTTTTTTTTTTTTTTTTTAAAAAAGCATCCAAATTGGAGGACCTCAAACAACCATTGAAGTAAATGAAACTTTTCTCGCACGTACGAAGTATAGACTTACGGATGACACGCTGGTCTTTTATATATATATATATATATATAAATATCCAACACTTGATTCAACGTGTGTATGCTTTTCCTTATGATTTCAAGCTAAAATTTCCACCACTCTGTTTCTCTCTCGTCTCCTTCATGTGTGGCGTGGATGCGCCCATCTAGCGTTATTTGTTTCGGCGTATAGTTCGAATTACGAATTTTCCGTCGATTTATGCGGTGCAACGTCATAGAATGAATGAATGTTCAACAGCATTTTTCTTTTAAGAGTCCAACACACATTATAAGTAACGTTAGATATAGGAAAAGTCCTACTGACACTTTTGAAAATGTGACAAGTATTTGTTAAATGGTGCTGAATTGGGTAGAATTGTATCAACTTTTTCACAAAAGGGGCTGAAAATGCCAGCGTGGCACCAACGGGCCGATGAATGAGAAAAAGGGCTGAATTTGGTACAATTGTACCAAGAGTGGCAACGCTGGGCGATAGAGTCATTAAAAAAGTAATTGATTTCACTATTGTAATAGATATTATTATTATTATTATTATTATTATTATTATTATTATTATTATTATTATTATTATTTATAATAATAATAATATCGAACAAGTGTGTTGCGATGTCCTGCAAGTTCAGTAAAATGTGTCGTCAGTCAGAAAAGTTTGAGAACCACTGAACTAGTGTGCATTTTTAAAGTAGTTTTCCTTTAACGAGAAATAACGTAGTCGTGAATTTATAATGTGTGACACATCAACAATTAAAGCCATTATGGTTTAACTGTTCGCAACTTTACTATAACTGACTATTTATTTTAACAATAATTAATACAACAGAAACAATAGTGAACTGACATTGTTTATAAAATAAAAATCTCTGAGCAACAGATGCGTGCACGGAGTCGTTGAAGGTAGACGTGTTTTTAAAAAGCGGAAACTGCAAAATGACTTCAAGCTCATCTTTTAATCTACAACTTTCAGAAGTGCGACCACCTGACACCTTGGTTCGCACGACATCAGGACTTACGTGTTTACACCCAACTGAATCTCGCCTACGTTTCACTTCTCATAGATCTATGACTGCAACTCACACGGGGAACCTCAGCAGAGCTGACAATGAATATGGAACACGGCAAACCTGCAGCCGTAGTTGGATCTTTAGTTGCACTCGGTGGCTTCGAGTGAGAACGCGATTTTTTGGTCGACAAAGACATGGAGAAACCAGAAATGCTAATAGAAGATCTACGCTTGTTGCTAATCATGACCCCCATGTGAATTTGAAAGCCAGTACAGTGATGCCAGACCCACTAGAATGTAATTTCTCACCAAATGACCTTCTGGTGGCTAGACAACGAAGAAAACTGTGGAAAAAGATAATAGAAATTTTGACATGGTCATTTATACACCGAAGTTTATGCTCTTCTTATCGATTGATAAGCATTTTTGGAGAAACAATGCTGAAGACAATGGGCGATCTTTCAGTGTTGCCATCATTCTTGCCAGAACAGTTTGATGATCAAGGGTTGCCATATGTATTTTGCAACCAGCTAGAAGTGTATCATAACATTGCTTCAAACAGTGTTGCAATTCTTGGAAAAGATTGGCGTGGAACATCCGCTCTTCTCACTGCCCTGGATTTTGGACAGATGGTCACTTGTACTATAATTAATTATGGACCAGTTGAGCTCTTGAGTTTTGTTGAATGGACAGTGTTAAACCATTTTCTCGGAATAAAAGTTCACCCAGTTACAAGAGATGAATATGATATCTGCCACTACGCTGCCTTAATAATCATTTTTGATTTGAATACAAGGCGACTTATCAAATGTCGTTTGGCAAAAAGGAAAAAGCTCTTTAGAAACTGGAGAGACCTACTTTGCAATATTGAACCATCACAACCACAGGAGGAAGAGAATTTTGAATTTTCAAGCTTAACTGAGTATTTTGAAGATCAAATTAGCCTATGTTCAGGGCAGTTCTTTCCTCGTTGCAGGAAGTGGATTCACAAGAGATGTCGAAGACTCTTAACTTTCTGTATTGGACACAAGACACACAACCAATCAGAGAATGACGAAACCTTACTATATTTATCAGAGCTGATTTCCAGGAAAAAGAAGAAGAGACTATACCGAAGGATTTTAGAGTACATGAGATGGTATTTTTCATATAAAATGGTATCTTCTACCTGCTACATGATGACAATTGAAGGAGAGACGTTATTGCACGCAATGGGGGATCTCTCCGTCTTGCCATCTTTCTCCTCCATTGATTTCGATGATCAAGGACTCCCTTATGTGTTCGCTGATCGGATTTATGTTTTATTTGACCCGTCCAGCAATGATGTTACTCTCGCTGCAAACGACTGGCGTGGAACAGTAGTTCTTCCTACTGCATTGGACTACGGAACTATAATTGGCTGCTCTATTGTTAATTATGGGCCGGTGAAATTATTTACTTTCCTTGCGTGGACCTTATCGAACCATTTCTTAGGGATAAAAATCCATCCAATAACAAGAGAAGCTGATGATATCTGCCATTATGCAGCTTTGATTATCATTTTTGATTTACGGAGAAGAAAGCTGGTAAAATGTGGAATGGCGAAGAAGGAAAAATTATTTAAGAATTGGCAAAGTATTCTGTCTGAGAGTATGTTGGAGACATCGAAGGAAGAAGACTTTGAACCTCCGAACAATATATTTCATTCAACAGCAGCATCTGACAATCAGAGTCGATTATCCCAACGAGGATGGTTTTCTCGTACGAGAAGATGGTTTGGAAAGAGATGTCGCATGCTCATTCCTCGTTGCATCAGATAAATAAGTTGGGTTTAGCATCACGTAATTGATTTACTTGCTATACACTAGAAGATAAATCATTTCTCAACATTCAACCTCTGATTTATTTTTAAAAAAATCTAACCAACGACCTACGTAAGTTCTCAACATTTGCACCGACAAGTATTTCCCATGTGACTACATGAAAATGTGAGATTGTTCAGATATTAAACATGTAAACACGTAAAGAGATACAAAGGAAACTGATGTTAATAGCTTACCACAAGGATCGCTGCAAGCAACCATCAAAGCACTGGCTCTGTGGTAAGAAAAAATAACAGCTGCTGTAAATGTAGCTACGAGGAAACAGTGCTATTCAATATCCCTGTTTGTAAGCAGCACCCCTTTCATCTTGTTTCATAATGGGATATATTTTTCTTTTTTCCTTTCTTCTATTTTAGTCGTTTATTTGGATTTAAGCAGAGAATGCCATTTAAGTCAATAAAGAAGAAGAAAAAGAGTAAATTGAAGTAAAAATCTACTATAGCTCAGGAAGATTAAAATTTTGAGTTTTCAAAACTTCGCATACAACAGAAAATAAACTTTCGTTATATTAGTAGTAGTAGTAGTAGTTGCAAGATATAGAAATACTAAAAAAATTGCAGATTCATTTACTATTGTTTCAATTTTGTATCTTGACTGATACGAAAATTAATAAAGGTTTCAATATTCCTGAATTTGTATTTAATTTTTTAAATGAATTATGGTACCGTTTGCGAGAATGATCCATACAGGGTGTGTATAAAGGGAAATGAAAGGATTTGCTTAAAAAAAATAATAAAATCTTGTCTAATAGAATACACTAAGAGTTTAATTTTGTACTAATTGGTGAATGGATTTTTATATAACTTAGTCTTCTAGCTGCAGTAAGTGACCTACCAATAATGGCAGATTACCTGCAGTGATGATGATAAGTGCAAAAGGTAAGTTATATGAATAATCAGAACCCTATCTAGTTTGACGTTTATTTGCAGAAGTTTTACATCATTGTTTACTACCAAAGCGATGTGAGTCGTAAACCTACGTAATTTAATGTTAAATATTAATTAGCGTCATGCATTTAAGTTTTAGTGCATTCGCATCGGAAATAGAACTTAGAATTACGTGCATCAAACATGCGCACGGTAGTCACTATATTATATATTATATTTTTGTGCAACTGCATGAAATAAAGGCAAACTATTTAACATATTCTGAATACATTTCAGACATAAATATATGTTCCAATTTATAAGCATACAATTTATTTTATAATGCTTCGTATACACATGAGGTAACTTCAAGAGAAGGACCTCCAAGAACACTCCTTTCGTATCCCGTTCTTTATCGCATTAGAATAAGCTGAGACACGATCACTTTGACATCGTTCCCAACAGAAGAAACTGTTCAATGCAACACACAAATTTGAAGCTACTTGTAAACTACGAGGACAGGTGAAGCTGTCTAAGGCTAGCCTTTCGTGAAACTTCGATAAACGTAAGTGACATAGAGATGGGCATAATACAGGGTGTACCAGAAATAGGACTCACCTTTTGAGTGGTCAGTATATTTTTATCATAAACAAGAATGGCATGAAACAAAATTGTAGATACAAAGGAATGATATAAAAATCAAGTGCTTTATAGTATCTAATTCCTATTCTCCATTTGGAGGTCTACCTGGCTGCCATTTAAACCGATGCGTACCTGCATCCGGAGACGCACATTTTTCCACGCATCTCGCCACATCTGAGTGGGAATGTTGATGAATTCCTCGGTGATTCGCGCCGCCAATTCCACAACACTGTTTATGGATCTTGCATGCATTTTGTTTTATTCAAGTGTCCCCATAAGAAGATGTCGGGAGAGGTGAGGTCTCGCTAGCGTCCGTCCTCCACTGTCCGCAAGTATCACTCAACAAACTCGATACGGCGATCGGGAACGTCCTCATTGAGTGCGTGCAGCAGGCGAGGATGATACGGCGCAGTTTCAGATCCTTGAGTACCCTGGCAATCGATGACATAGGAATAGTCAGGGTGCGGAGCAACTGTCGAATCGATTTCGATTTCTGCGGTGACCTTGCAAGTACCACCTGTAACCGAGTTGCATTTGCGGGATAGTTGACGGACCTAGGCCTATCCAGCCTCTTGGTATCAATTACGCTACTAGTGGTATCGAATGCTTTGTTTATCCTTGTTACTACCTTCCGCTCTGGCGCAGGATCACCGTTAAGCTCCTTCATTCGTCGCTGGACTTCCGTAACGTCATGCGTCTCAGAAAATAGGTGAACGCACTGGACACGTTTCTTAAGTGTCAGGGGAGTCACCATCTTGTAGTGTTGCCAACTGAAAAAAGGAAAAACACCGTTACACTACAACACAAACAAAACAAACAAACAACAATATTAATCATACAGTCCAAACTGCTGCGCCTCATGCACCTCACAAGTGTCACTACTTTTGGTAGCAATCTTGATAATCGAGTGATTGCTCATTGTTGTGAAAAATAATCGAATGAACTGTTCCAGCAATTCACTAGGAATTCTTACCTTTGTACTAATCCCGGAAACAACTCGAACTCGAATTGACAGATCCTGAACGGTTTGAATAGAAGTAATGAATCACTTTCTCAGCCTGTCCGTGTTATGTGCATGACTTTACTGAAACTTCGCGAATTGTCTTTGTCTATGAATGACCATTTTGTCATTGAGTAGGTCCTCGAAAAAACGTAAGACAGTTCACTATGATTTTTGATGCAAAACAATTCCGCTTACAGTGTATCCAATATTGTTTTAGATCAGTGGTTCCCAACCTTCTCTACCTTCCGCCGTCTTCATAAACCTTGCAAACTTCATGCTCTCTCTCGACTTTTTTGGCTTGTTGATCATAAGTAGTTTTTGGCTGACCTCTTCTGCGATTTCAGATAACAACTTTGAATTCTCAAATCTTTAATAATAATAATAATAATAATAATAATAATAATAATAATAATAATAATAATAATAATAATAATAATAATAATAATAATAATAATACCCTATTCTCATGAAGCTACGTTTATTTTCAGCAAGACGTATGTATGCTATCGCAATGCTTATTATTATTATTATTATTATTATTATTATTATTATTATTATTATTATTATTATTATTATTATTATTATTACCAAATTTCCTCTTTGTGAAGCCACAACTCTTACTCAATAGTTATTTTGTATTTGTTCGATATTTAATTTAACGTCTATTTGTTACAACATTTATAATATTTGTGAGTTAAATAGCCATAATAAAAACCGAAAACTAGTATATATTCTAGGTTCCTTGTA
Organism: Thermobia domestica; assembly: GCF_964235325.1. Classification (NCBI taxonomy): domain Eukaryota; kingdom Metazoa; phylum Arthropoda; class Insecta; order Zygentoma; family Lepismatidae; genus Thermobia; species Thermobia domestica. The sequence continues at coordinate 81,085,881 of NC_137463.1, forward strand.
AATCAGTTATGAATTGTTTCAATGTTGATATTTTAAGTAATTTCAAACACACCGTCAACGCTTATCAGAACTAAAAAAAAAAAAAAAAAAGAAAAAAAGAAAAAGAAAAAAGTAATGAAATTCTTAACGTACAGCTTTAAAAACGAAGAGTTGCGCATAATAGAGCAGTATTTAGCATTTATTTATTTTCGGCGCTGTTAGTAACCATTATATACGAAAAGCTTAGATTAGTTAGTTTGAGGTTGTTTAGTGATCGATTGATAAGGAGATTTTGCTTTCTTGTTTGAACACTGTCGTTAATGTGTTTCTGAATTATCAACATAATGCAAATTGTCTAATTCTTGGTTTCATTAAATTTTTAGACCGGTGTTCTGATCTCAGAAGTTTATTTTGTGGTATTGTGAATTTTGTAATGACTTTGTAGTTTCTCGTTCTTGTCAGTGTGTGTGTGTGTATTTTATTCTTATATGTATTATCATATATATTTTTATGAATATACAATATTTGGCATAATTTAAATTCAATTCTTTTAAAATCCTCATATAGGGTACAGCGGGGTAATTTGAATAATTTCAGATATTTTCTCATATATCTCGGAAACTGTAATTGTTATTCAAATATAAAATTGTGAACAAAAAGTTTGAACCTTACTATCACTTAACAATTTTTCTTAAGATAGTATCTGAGATACATCATTGTGAAATTTGGGTATTCAATTTCCCCGCCGAAATTTCGAAAAACGTAAATGTGAGGGGCAATTTGAATAACGAGTGGGGTAATATGAATAACCAACAAAATAAACAAGTCTTATAGAAATAATGTATAAACTATTTAATAGTTAGATTGCAATTTCCACGGTAGTTGAAATATGCTAGTTTTGAATGAAAAGAAGTAGACCTACATAAATTGTAAATATGCGTCACCTATAGCTATCTTTTTGAATGTAGGCCTACACTAAAAAAATGTTCAGAATACTGTCTAAGGCAAAGGGCCATAATTGGTTAATTCATCTTCCATCGTTCGTATTTAACGACAACGACAACAGATAACCTGTTTTCGACCTTCTGCATCGACATAGACTTCGTAGAACTACGTCTTACAACACTGGCAACGAATCCAGTCTCCCTTTCTAGCAGAACGTTCTGAATAGTAATTAAGAAGGCAAAAACAGCAATTCCTTGTTTGACTTTCATCGCCTGCAGCCATCTTTAGACTTAGGCCTACATTTTCGTCACTGGAAGGGGTAGAGGATTTCAGTTGCTTTCATAAGTTGATTTTCCTGCGACACGACGTCTCTTCTGCACACAAACTTTTTCTGGGTTGGGAAGCACTTGTTGTATGGGATCATCTATAGGCTTCGTTGGGACAAAGTTTTGAGTGCCATGACCGGAAGAAGAAGGCGCGTTGTTAAGATCTTCTTCCCGAGAAGACTGCTTCTCAAAATGTATAAGAAGGTCATACGTTTCCGAAGGGGCGAATCGAAATTCTTCAATAGCTTGTGGACTAAATGGGTAGATACCAGTACATGAAAACCCATTAACTGCCAGTTCAACAGAAGCTGTCCACTTCTAGGCTTCAGTGAACAAAATGCAGAACTGAGATTTACTACTCACTGACCTCAGGTTTTAGTTAATCCAGATAGTTGCCTCTTGGTGGTAATTGGCTTTAAGAGCCTTAAAAACAGAGCGATCGAATGGTTATAATACATGTGTTGTGTGTGTAGGAAGGTAAAGCATTTCGATGTCATAACTTTAGAAGAACTCTAAGGACAAAAGTTTGAGTGAGATTTTGCGTTTTAAAGTCCGGATTTAGGCGTAAGCCTTTGAATATTACTACAGGAGGTATAAAAGACCTGACATTGCAGCATGCTATCACCGTTACATTTTCCCCTCGCTCAACAGATGTTAAACTTACCACCTCTTTTCTACCCTTTTCTACAAAAATTTTAGGGGTCTGTTATTTAGAGGAAGATTACTTTCGTCCATATTATAAATACGGTTATGATGGTTTATGGAGATCATACTCGTTCATTAATTTTCCCAGTAAGTCAAAATAAGAATTCGCAGTTTCCTTGTTAACATAGAAGCTTTCGCTTTTGACAAACAAATATAAAATAGTAGGCCTATATTTCTAATTTCACTTCTATTCAAATTGCCCCGTTTTGAATTATCCAAATTGCCCCGCAGTCGTCGAATATTCCATTCAGTACGTGGTATGAAAACTGCTGATTAGTTGACGCCAGTGTACAGTATATCAATGCCCCACATGCTACTGATACGATTATAATCCAGAGCGGTTTCACTTTATCGAGTTAACAATAAGGAAAGCTTAAGGAAACAACGTTGAAAATTATAACGACCTAAAAATACACACATTCGTATTTACCTTGCAGCAAACAAAAAATCGTATAAGCCTTCAGAACCGAAAGAAAAGTTTGTGTTTCTGAGAGCGACTTCTGAAAACCACCATCTACAAATCCACCACAGGTTCACTAACACGGCGAACCGCGTTTCCACTCCAGCTGGCAAAATGTTTAACATTATTCAAATTCCCCGCCTATTCGAATTACCCCGCTGTACCCTATGTTTTCTTAAACCCTTGTCTGAAACCAAACACATCTGATTTGACCGCTCCGTTCTTACAGAACAATCGGTGCTCTTGACTACGATTATGTTCAGAAGAATAAGAAACTTAGGTGCAACTTACATCAATAGTAGAATAGGCATGACTCAAGCAGATGGCTCTATCAAATTTTGACACATTTCTTACATTTTGAGGAGAGCTTTGTATTTCTTTTAGCAGAGGATGCACTAAATAAGGTGCTCCATCACTACTTGCAGATTAGTTCCAGGAGGGCTCAGTATAAAAGCAGTGTGGACGTAAGTAGAATAATCTGTAAACGTCCTTTTTTTTGACCTTGAAAGTACTTACACTTTTGGTACATACTGTCGTTGAAGTAATGAATATTGTAATTACTCTAAGTACTCTCATTGAAGTAATAAATGTTTTAATTGAACTTGAATTATTACCGGTACTTTAGGAACAATTACTAACATGTAATTATGCTGTACAGGACTGTAGTTTCATTATTTTGCCTACGTAATAACGACCTACATATTTTTTGTTCACTTTTCTTTTATATGCGTTCCTTTGTAGAGCATGTTAAAGTGACAGGATGAATTATTTTTTGATAAAGGTTTAAATAGGAAATTGAACGAAATGGTTGGCTGTGCTTGTACTTTATGTTGATTAATTATTTTTGTGTACTTTGTAACATTTTGAATGTCTAAACAGAGCTCGCCCATATATAAAGTGATAAGTAAATGCATTTGTAATGAGGGTGTGACATTAGATGAATTGAATTGACAGACTTTGTAGTGCTTTGAATTATAGCGACAAATTTAAAGAAAACAACATTAGTTACTGAAAATAAATTGTTTTGGGTTTAAATGTGAAAATAATGTTAATTTAGTTCTGGGTAGGGTGGACATATTAATATAAAGGAAGTAATTAATAATGTAAAGAATTCACGCATGGTTTTTGAAGTGTATAATTAATGTCAACCGTTTGATTTTGAAAGACTTTTTTGAAACGGAAACGCAATCCTTTAAAGATTAATTGTTTGGGTAAACAACAGACAAACAAAACTGCAACCCGGCAGGTTTAGGACGCGACAGGAAAATTAATTCAGAACGACAAGGGTTCTTTAAGAAAAGAGACCGCCATCTGTTTTAACATAAGTGCCCGCAGGGGAGGTTGGGCGACACAGAGGATGTAATATATGAGTTACGGAGAGTGAGAAGATTTTAGAATTTGGTAGAACTTTCTGGATTTATTTTCGTTGGTATACAAACTTTGATGCAAATCAAGTGGTTACATTTGAAGAAATAAAAGTGCACGATGCGTTTGAGTTGGTGAATTGTATTTTATAGAAGTTAACAGAGAAGAAGAATTTATCTGTAAGTACTGGCTTTGTTTTTTTCTTGTTTTATGTTTATGTTTTCTTTTTTTTCATATGAGAAGGGACATTGGAAATGAAATACACGTAAACACTTGTAATTGTTGGGAGTGTAAGGAGGACGGAAGTGTTTGTTTTTATCGGGAATTGATTGCGGATTTTCCGGCATCGAAAACCATATGACTCTGTGTATTTTTATGGAATTATAAATTAACTAATGTATAGTGTAATGTAATATGGAATGTATAGTGTAATGTAATATGTAATAATTAACTAATAATTCCACGAAGTGAAATTTCTCGAGTTGCTACTCGCCAAATTTCACAAGTTTTGCGGATACGAGTTTCTTCTTTTTCTGGCATGAGAGCAAAGCAAAAACACTTATTCTGGCATGAGTCTTATATACTAGAATACAGAATTTTTTATTGTTACAAAATTAAACATTAACTTTTGCATTAAAGTGTTTTACTAACATTATGGTACTAACTGTTTTGTTAAACGAAGTTCCAGAAAACTTTTCTTGCAGACAATTACACCACATATTGTTTCTAACGTTACTGATAAACTAGAATGCAGAATGTTTATTGTTAGAACATTAAACATTAACTTTTGCACTAAAAGTGTTTTACTAACATTATGTTACTAACTCTTTTGTTAAACGAAGGTCCAGAAGACTTTTCTTGCAGACAATTACACCACATATTGTTTCTAACGATTCTGATAAACTAGAATGCAGAATGTTTATTGTTAGAACATTAAACATTAACTTTTGCACTAAAAATTTTTTATTAACATTATGTTACTAACTCTTTTGTTAAACTGTATTTCAGAAACTTTTCTTGAGAAAATTATGCTACATATTGTTTCTTCGGATAAACTAAAATGCAAAATGTTTATTGTTACAACACTATACAGATAAAATTTTGCACTAAAAATTTTACTAACATATTTTGTTACAAACTTTTTGTTAAAATGAATTTCAGAAACTTTCCTTGCAGACAATTACACCACATATTGTTTCTAACGATTCTGATAAACTGTAATGTAGAATGTTTATTGTTACAACGTTAACATTAACTTTTTGCACTAAAAATTTTTATTAACATATCTTGTTAGCAACTTTTTCTGTTAAACTAAATTCCAGAAACTTTTCTTGAGAAAATTACACTATATATTTTTTAACTTTTCTGATAAACTAAAAATAAATAAACTTATCGGTAACTTTTTTGTTACAACACTATACAAATAAATTTTGCACTAAAAATGTTTTACTAACATTTCGTTACAAACCTTTATTTTTTGTTGTTAAACTAAATTCCAGAAACTTTTCTTGCAGAAAATTGACATTATTTATTTTTCTAACTTCTGAGAAACTAAAATGTAGAAATGTTTTGGTTACAATATACATTAACTTTTGCACTAAAATTTTTATTAACATATTTTTTTACCAACTTTTTCTGTTAAACTGAATTTCAGAAACATTTCTCTTGCAGGGGAATACACTACATATTGTTTCTTCGGATAAACTAAGATGCAGAAAATTTTCCTTTCATTGAAAAATGTATTATAGGAACTTTTAAATAGTATGAATACAAACATTTACTTATATAGATAATAAACAAACAAACTTTATACTTAAATATGAAACTAAAATATCAAAAAGTAATCATAACAAGTGCACTTACAATTGGAATCCAATTTTGAACAATTGAGATAGTTAACATCTAAACCTCCACTGCTAAAGACTTAGAAATAATTGATTTGCTCAATTATAATTTATTATGATGTAACGTAGTCTTCACAGTAATAACTAGTTGGTTCATAAGTTAAAAATTTACTGATTTAAATGTGCAACTGATGGATGTAATTTAGTAGTGGATGAACAAAATAAGTTCATAAAATGCTGAATAGCTTATATCACGTATTAAGACCTTGGAAAACAAAACATATAGCCAAAATACATATCAGTATGATTACTTTTCAGCTATATAGTCAAAACAATTATATATCGTTAAAAATAATATTCAAGCATATCTTTAAAAAATGTATCAAAATACCACTAAATGTCTTCAAATACGTGTCCAATTACATTACTTGTGAATAGCGTGCACATTTTTAACTGGATATGTCAAATAAAATTATAGAAAATTTTAAAAATCTTTATCAAATATTTTAGTTTAATAACTAAATATGATTTCAATTCTCTCTCTAAACTCACGAATCTCATATTTCCTTACATATTCTCCTTCTACAAATTTTCATCATGATTCTGTTTCACCCTTCTTCTGTAACTTAAAACATGCTCATATCACAATATTCTAAGGTTTCCATAGTCGTCTAGCTACACAAAACTTTTCAACTATCTTCTAGTAATTAAAATAATATACCAATCAGTACAATATCAAATAATTAAAACTAACTGTATAAACAAAATGCTTTGCATGTTCATGTTTATAATAAAAAACGAAAATACAATTAATGTATGTGAGACTAAAAAACTATTAGGACGTAAAAGTAAATAATTTAAATCATCCACCGTCTGTGCTTCTAACGTTTCTCAGTGTTGCCAACTGATAGATCATTTTCCTATCGCTGTAGAAAAAAAAAATGTAACGTTCAGCTTAAATATAAAAGTGTAACTTTCATATGTATTCAAATGATATCAATCATCTCCTGAACGAAGGTCTCCATCATTTTCTTCTACATGTTTCCATCAGCTGATCTCCATCCATTTGTACAGTTTCTGCTAAACGGCAGGTTATATCTATACATTTTGTATTCGATTGTCTTCTATGCACATCGCTTCTTATCTCTAGAAAATCCAATGTATGTTATTTCTCGTCCATCTTCTATCTGTTCTAGGTGTGTGACCCACCAGTTCCGTTTCTGCTTCATTGCAGAGTATGTCACATCCTACATAGCATAAGTTTGCGCTTCACTTGCACTAGACTTGCGGAACTTTAAAAAGTTTTCTGATCTCTAAGTTAGCAGCAAGCGAGCATCTGCAAGATTCTAACAATCTGTCAGTTACATACTAGTAGCCAACTTTCATTAAAAGTTGTGAATTGCTGATTTACACACAGTTGGGGCCATTTTCGTTTCGCTTGCTATTCTTCACTTCCTTCTTAGAAGTCTTACGATCATAGTACAGCCGGAAATTCCTCAATATCAAATATAAGAACACAATTATATTTCAAACAAAACAACTTAAATGCAATATGTTTTGTTAAAAATATTAAGCAGTCATTTATTAGGGCTAAGTCTCGATTTTGTTTGAAGTATAGCAAATATAATTATAGTAATAATTATATAAATACAAAATAGATTGCAGCACACTTCCTAATGCAATTTTTTTTTGTCACAGAAATCACAAACTTCCAAAAAGAAACTTATGAAACATTACTTAAAAATACGTTATTTTTACGTAGCATAAATGTCAAGTATACTGCGTAAAGCTTTCGTTATATCTAAAATGCAACCCATCCTAACTCTTAATAGAGCTAGTTACATCATGCAGACGGTGTGTAGGCCAATTAAAGGGTATGTTTTATCCAGTGCTATCTTAAAACAAGCCATTTCTCATTTGCTTGTTTTTATACAGTAGATATTGTTACCGAATTAAAACTACTATCCTTATTGTAACAGTAAGGCGTCTCAGTAACTCAGTCACGGTAATTTCTAATAGGAAGGTTAAGCCAATAGTTGTTATTATCTGCACTGCCTCGTGTCTGACGGCAAACATGATGCTAGTGTACAGGAAATTTGCAGACATCCTACAGAATTTCCAAGCTAGTAAATCTTGTCATAAACTTAAATACTATAATCAGTATATAAGGCTATTTCTAATAATAAGTACATTAACCACACTATTAGATGCCGTTACCTGCGCTGCCGAATAAACGTTTATCTCTTATATTCCGTAACAAAAAGGTGTCGCTACCTACCTTGTTTAGATGACACCAAGTTGTCTCTGACGTACACTACGTGTTATTACATATATATCTCCTCTTACTAGTCACTTCTCATACAAAGTCGCTCGGCGAGAAACAAATATGTTTCTATATTTAAAAAGTGCCTTTAAACCATGCAATCAACGTGATTAATATTAGACAACTTATTATTCTCGGTTCATTTTAGCCACTGCAGTACGCCGTATTAGTACTGTGTACTAATTTCATACACAGAATTTCAATAAAGAGAATTCTTCGTTAACTAATACCGTATCATATTACAATTACTTTTACATTATCCCCATCTAAAATTTTTGTTTCAAAAATCTATGACCTAATGCCTCGATAAAATAGTATGGTTATGTCTCATACGAAATGTCTTCCTTTCATCCAAAGAAACATTATGTCTGTTTCCCTCTACCACTATTATTTCTTCCCTTCATCAATTATTTATAAGTATTCGCTTTCACCCATCTACTTTACCCTAAAAATCTAGATATATAATACTAGCGAAACAAAGTAATCTCACTGATAATGTTAGTATAAAAACGTCCCAGCCTGTATGTCACATACGCACGTAAAATTACATTCTTGGTACTAATTCTTGTTCTCCATACTGTCTAATATATTCCGATAAATTAATGGCTAGCTTGGGCGCTTTTCGTACACGTAGGCCCTAGTTTGATTCACGGTGCTTCTTTCATATAAACAATAGTAATCGTTTTACTTTTTAAACTAGTTTCGCATCTTTCATAGCCAAGAAGTGTAAGCCTAAGGCGTTAAAGTGAAAAACCATATGCTCTATACCTATAAAAGGCGCTTGTCCGGCATTCAATTAATGAAACTGAGACGCGACTTTGAGCAAAATAACATATCCTCCCATTTACAACACAAAAATCCTATCTATTAGTTTACGACCGCTGTAGATCACGAGGTGAATATACCGTGTTTTAGTTTACGTAACGGTTTTAAACACGAATAAATCTTCTTTGTGGCTACGTGGTTAGCGTATGTACCTCTGGTGTGGGAGTCTCGAGTTCAATTCCCGGCGAGAGGCCATGTGCTTCGGGGTCCACGTTCATCAGTAGGTCCATGTCTCACATAACTATGGTGTTAAAAAGGGACACCAAACTCCAAATCAAATACGATTATTTGTACTTTCAAGGAACTATAAGAAAAAAATCTAAATTTTCTCATAAAATGATTACAAAAGTATCACAATTAAAACATCACATACCAAGCTTTATTCAGCTCCTGCATTTCACAAAGTTAACTTTTTTCCAGGTGCGCCTCAAAATGAAAAAAGGTTGGGAACCACTGACATATGCTAACAAATATAAAAATATTATTCGTCGAGTGGAGGAACTTATGTTCAGTTCAATATTACTAAAGATAAAAACAAGCAAAATTCAAAGCAGGTGTAGGTTACCCAGTTCCTTTCCCCTACTATAAATGTTAATACCATACAAAAATAATAAACAATTAATAATATATTACATAAATAATCAGTTTCACCCATCATTTAATGGTCTTTTCATGTAACACTAACTTCTTATATTCTGAACAGATGCTAGGATTCTATGAGCAAGAAAATAATCGCATATTTATTATGAAATTTATCTGTCTGTGTGTCTATGAAACTATTGTTTTAATATGTAAAATAATAACTGCGTCTAGTCCTGACGGAGAGGTCCAAACAATCCAAAATACCTTGCTATTTTTTTATTGTATTTGGCTTTCGGCGCGGAAGATCATGATTCAATTCCCGGCAACGTCACAGGTTGTGTTCAATTTTAGTGCCATATAAGTAAAAAACTCCATCGAGCAAAAAATTAGCGTACGGTTTTCCACGTAGGAGAGCCCTGGTTCAAATCCAAGTGCAATGACCAATATTAAATCCCTGTAGCCTCCATATTACATTACACTATACATTAGTTAATTTATAATTCCATAAAAATACACAGAGTCATATGGTTTTCGATGCCGGAAAATCCGCAATCAATTCCCGATAAAAACAAACACTTCCGTCCTCCTTACACTCCCAACAATTACAAGTGTTTACGTGTATTTCATTTCCAATGTCCCTTCTCATATGAAAAAAAAGAAAACATAAACATAAAACAAGAAAAAAACAAAGCCAGTACTTACAGATAAATTCTTCTTCTCTGTTAACTTCTATAAAATACAATTCACCAACTCAAACGCATCGTGCACTTTTATTTCTTCAAATGTAACCACTTGATTTGCATCAAAGTTTGTATACCAACGAAAATAAATCCAGAAAGTTCTACCAAATTCTAAAATCTTCTCACTCTCCGTAACTCATATATTACATCCTCTGTGTCGCCCAACCTCCCCTGCGGGCACTTATGTTAAAACAGGTGGCGGTCTCTTTTCTTAAAGAACCCTTGTCGTTCTGAATTAATTTTCCTGTCGCGTCCTAAACCTGCCGGGTTGCAGTTTTGTTTGTCTGTTGTTTACCCAAACAATTAATCTTTAAAGGATTGCGTTTCCGTTTCAAAAAAGTCTTTCAAAATCAAACGGTTGACATTAATTATACACTTCAAAAACCATGCGTGAATTCTTTACATTATTAATTACTTCCTTTATATTAATATGTCCACCCTACCCAGAACTAAATTAACATTATTTTCACATTTAAACCCAAAACAATTTATTTTCAGTAACTAATGTTGTTTTCTTTAAATTTGTCGCTATAATTCAAAGCACTACAAAGTCTGTCAATTCAATTCATCTAATGTCACACCCTCATTACAAATGCATTTACTTATCACTTTATATATGGGCGAGCTCTGTTTAGACATTCAAAATGTTACAAAGTACACAAAAATAATTAATCAACATAAAGTACAAGCACAGCCAACCATTTCGTTCAATTTCCTATTTAAACCTTTATCAAAAAATAATTCATCCTGTCACTTTAACATGCTCTACAAAGGAACGCATATAAAAGAAAAGTGAACAAAAAATATGTAGGTCGTTATTACGTAGGCAAAATAATGAAACTACAGTCCTGTACAGCATAATTACATGTTAGTAATTGTTCCTAAAGTACCGGTAATAATTCAAGTTCAATTAAAACATTTATTACTTCAATGAGAGTACTTAGAGTAATTACAATATTCATTACTTCAACGATAGTATGTACCAAAAGTGTAAGTACTTTCAAGGTCAAAAAAAAGGACGTTTACAGATTATTCTACTGACGTATAGCATAAAATCTACAGTACATAAAGCACGAACCAACTTGTGCTAGGTGGCCACTAAGAAGCACGAATGCTATCTAACCGAGTCAGGGCAGGAGCTCAGCAAGGGAGCCCGACCGGTAGAGAAAGGGGTATACGCATAAACGAGGATAGTGGAAGAACACACTTATGCATACAATACCTTCACTATCACTCAAAATTCATTTTAATATGCTGTGCACTGACAGTAATTATATTCACTCTCTCGTTCCTTCACGAAAAATGTTTCACATCGTATTTTACCAATAAATTTTCTATTTAATACAACCGTCTGCTTGAGTGAACCCGTAGAATATTCTCCCTGGGAATGGATTCAAAGTTCGTTATTTGCTTCGAGCTTCTCCATAGGAACTCAGCATCTGTGGCTTTTCCAGAAGATGTTCTCTGTTTCTTCTTCTGCCTTCAATCCAACATCTCTCTGGGCTCTTCCCTTAGCCGATCCCCACATTTATTTGGTGAATTACTCAAACACAATAAAGAATAAAATCATATAGAAAGTAAATCAAATTGTATCAAGAAATCGATTGTATGAACTGATAATATTGTTAACAAGATCCTCCGTATAGTGTTAAATTTGAGTTCCCAACAGTTATGAAGTCATGCTCTCCACAACCAAATTCTTGGTCAATAAGAAAAGGTTCGATTAAGTTCACTTAATATCTCTTGTACAGTGGCGGCCAATGTTAGTGTTGCAACGTTGCGCAACGATCAAAGTATTTCAAGGAAAAAAATATTATTATCAGTAGTAGTAAAGAACAGAAAAAATATTTTTTAATACTTGCATATACAGTATATACACTTTAAATAACATACTTTTTACTTCTCTAACTGTCCGTTCCGTTAATCCGTTTTAAGAAGCGAAAAATAATCCGTCACAGATTCTCTAATTTATATTGTGTTGCAGCGAGCATACAACGACCAGATTCCTTCAGCGCGGCAATTGAAGCAAATGTTAAGTCTCCTTTCCCCTATCTCAGAAGTTAAAGGGACTGGTCGTTGCAGTGCTTCTGCAACACAGCACGGTTTCCAGTGAACGAGAAGGTTTTTTACGCTAAATAAGATTTCTGATATTTTTTTCACTAGCAATTAACAAATGGAATTTGTTTTTATGCATTCATATTTTTAAATTACAGGACCATACTGAAGCAAATCAATATAATGACAATTTAAAAAAGTGATTGCAGAATTACAAAATAAGAAAGAAAATATCTAGTAGAGGAGAAAACAAATGAAAGTAAACCCGCATTTACAAGTTAATTCTTAGCTTATATTGATAATGAAGGCTTCTTCTACAATAATTTGTGAATCAAATATTAATAAGTCAGTATGTAGAATCGCTCCCCCCTTCCTTCTGTGGATAGTATTTTAGTATAAACATATTTCTTTTATAAAATAAGTATATTTTATACTTTTGATAATTTCCACATAAAACTGTATGGTGGGGAACGCCACATTGAATTTGGGACTAGTTAGCAATGCTCAGGGGCGTAGCCACGAGGGGGGTCCACCGGGTCCGGATCTCCCAAAAATTTCGAAACTTGACTAACATTTGTAGACTTTCTTAACGAACTATACTTGTTTAACAGAGAAACGATTAATGTAGGCTAAATATTTTATTTTACGCCTCATCATTTACTCTTCTTTTCTTATAAAAATAATCGTTCTATCATTTTTTGTAAAAATATAGATGACAGTAAATAAGAATTACTTATCGTCTTTTCGGATGCAGTATAAGACAGGTTCCCTATTATGTAGACGTATTGGACCTCCCTCAAATATTTTGGACCCCTCCCAGTTAACATTTCTGGGTGTAGAACTGGCAGTGCTGTTTGTTTTGATGTTCTTTGATTTTTGGCTTCTGTTACATGCTGATCCTTCATCTGGCGGGTTTCGAGGTTTCCTTTCCAGAACATATTACATTGGTAAGCGTTGTTTCGCCTCATGTGGAAGTATATTGTGTTCATCGTGTATTGCGTAACAACCAAGACGGATGATTTGGAATGTAGTTTTTTCTTTTACGCACATGTGTGTGTGTTGATGCATGAATATGTGACATTCTGAATTCATATACCAGTACCTCTTTTGTATCAGCTGTTTTGTTTTTTAATTATTAGGTTTTAGTGCGTGTGCTTTAATTCTGTAAATAACCTACAAATTCTGAATGAATTGTATACCATGACTTCTGTAAATAACTTACCAAAAACATTGACCAGCTTTCAACTGAGGAAAAATTTGCAATTAAGGCTTAGACAAAAACAAGCAAAGGGCAATTCAGGAGAGTGTTCGAAAAAAAATCCAGTTTAAATTTACAGGATATCTTATTTCACTAGTGTTGTTTGCACCAGATACATTTCCTCAATTTATTTTAAATTTTCCTGGATAAACTTTGAATAAAGTGTGTTCAATGTACATTTTTTTATAACACTAATCTCTGCTACGAACTCTCTTCAATGAACGCTGAAGAGGAATTCGAATCACTGTCAGGAACTGAGTTTGCTAGAATGAATCGTTCGCAATAATCTAGAAAAAATATTTAGTGAATCTACAAAACTTCTGAAATTAATATTAACTGTACCTATGGCGTCAACAAAAGACGAAAAGTTTTTTTTCCACATGAGAAAGAATTGACACTTTCAAGGAATTGAATGCCCCAAGAAAGGTTATCACCATTGGTTATGCTTTCCATCGAAAGAGGTCTGACAATAAGAATACCAGAGTTCAACCAGCGGGTATTAGACAGATTTGTTCCAATCAAAGAGAGGAGAATGAACTTACTAATTAATTAAGGTGATTAATCGGATAAAATGTTCTGCATTTTTTATTTTTAAAAAACAGAATTTTATTTAACATGTCACATAAAAAATTATGCTGATTAGTCAGTGAGTCAACTTTATATCTTCTGTCTCTTATCGTTCGTATTGCAACACCCGAAACCACAATCCACCGTCCGCCACTGCTCTTGTAGATATTACCTGGCTTACTTTCTATATTGTCAATATTCTTTAAATCCGTGATGGACAATTTATAGCCTAACGTACTGCCGGTCGGGCCGAAATAACAACCATACATAGAAGCTATTTTACCATTTTCCTTGTTCCCCTTAACGATGACTCACTAAATGAGCATCAGATATACAGTTTCTGTATCTTTATTGTATTTCATCCTTCTTCTTGTTTTATGTATCTGTTAGTATAAAACTTCCTGTTAAGTTCCGCCAAGTCTCTTAGGTTAAGTTATATTCCCCTAATTCGTTAGGTTAAATTCAGTTCACTTTCAAAACTCCTTTAGGTTAATCTTCAAACTTCTAACCCCTAGGTTACTTACTAACAACACTGATCCAATATACTCGTAAACTTCTGTTACTCTTTTATTATTTCTCAACTGGTACACTCAAAATTTTCTCTTACCATCATACTTTGCTATTAACAACATTTCTCAACTATATCAAACTCAAAAGTCAAAAGATCTGTTCTTGAATTAACCCCAACTTTACATTTTACAAATCAACCTAAAACTGTCCTTAGCAACATAAACATCTCTTTTCTTCCGTTTCCTCTTTTTTGGCTAGTGCCTTATTATCTTCTCAACGCTTACAACCTTTTCTTATAAACGTCTATATTTTTTACTCCTAACAACCTCCCGGGGTTTCCAAACAAAAAATCCCTTTATCTCTTCTCTCTCCTGAATTCACGTCTCTTCTTTGTGCCCTTTAACTGCTGCTCCATTATGGTCATTCTCATCCACAATGTTCTAATCTTATTCATCCAAGATACTAATTCTTCGAACACAAATTGGAAAACATTCTCCTTCAAATCTAATATCTGGTCCTCCATTAAACTCAACTCCTGATTCTTTACTTGCTTATTTTTCGTACCGTGTTCCCTGTGTACACTTCTTCTTCTGCTATCAATTTCTTCTTCCGACTTGAGAAAAATACTATCACTGTCTTCCTTGGCATCAATCAAAGGCTCTTTTACTTGATTATCTATAAGATTATAGTAACTTTTGTTTGTTTGTAACTTTAATTGACGGTCTTTCTCTTTAGATTTGTGTTTTGAAAATTTCTTCTTTCTTTTAGTGCCCTGGTCCAGTTTAATAGCTCCAACTGCATCTTGATTACTAGATAATCCAGTAGAGGTTCCCAGTTTAACCTTAGATGGCTCTGTATAATCCTCAACGACACCAGTAGATAGCATAACATCAGGTTTATCTCTAAGATCTTGATAATGTAACGTATCCAAAGTTAATACTTGAAATAAATCCTGTACATTATCTGGTTCTAATATAGCGGAAGATTTCACATCACCCTGTCTTAACTCTACATTGTCGTGAACAACTTCAGCATCAGAAACATGAAATTGGAGTTCTTTAATTTCTCCTTCTGTAGACTGCACAACACAGGCATTAGCAAAGTGGTGTAAACCTGTACATTTAAAACACCTTTTTCCGAAAGCAGGACAAATTTCTTTATCATGTCTACGCAAGCAGCTTCGACACAACTTCGACATAGAGTCTGATGAAGCTGAAGTATTTCCTGGTGAACGCCTCACACTTCTAGACCAACTACTACTGTTAGTAGCATATCCAGATTTTCTTTGTATTTTTCTTTTATTATTACTGTTCCATCGAGGTTGTACTACATTAAGTTGATTTGTTATCTGTTCTGGCACACTATTAAATAAGGTCATCTGTTCTTCCGTATTCTCCACTGCAGTCGCTATATCTATCACCTGTTGGAAGGTGAGAGTACTTGAAGATAATATTTGTCTTCTAGCGATATTACTTTTCATCCCAAATACAAATTGATCTCTTAGAGCGTGATCTAAACATGCATTAAAATTACAGTAAGCAGTCTGTTTCTTTAGAGTTAAAACAAATTGTTCCACTGTTTGATGAGATTGTTGTCTAATATTATGGAACTTAAAACGTTCTGCTAATTCATTTGTCTGTACACCGTAGTGCTGAAGCATTAATTCCTTCAATTCTGAATAAGACTTCTGAGCAGGTTTTACTGGGGTACATAAGTTTCTTAGTTCTTCGTACTCTTTCATACCAATGACAAACAAGAAAGTAGAAAGTTTTCTGTCTTCAGGCAAGGCTGAAGATAAAACCACTTGCTCGAAACGCTCAATGTAAACTTGTATCCGGCCTGATTCAACATCAAAGGGTTCAAAATTAGCAAATGAAGCCATTGTATTTATCTAAAAGCGTAATGTTCTTAAATACGACTGCGCCAATGTTAATCTTTAACTTTCTATTTATTCTATTTACCACATCTTTGTTATTAAAATATAAAATCAGCTTACCGTAGAATAATATCTATGTATTTAACATTTTCCTTGCATATTTACAGCTTAGTAACAAAAAAACATTTTCAATTATAATCTACCCAAAAAAAGATATATATCCAGAAACAACCCGAAACAACATGACTTCTCTTTCTTCTTTTACTCGAAGGCATGTGTATTGAACCATAGCAGTTTCTGCCTTCAACATCCTCCTCCCCTTTAACTATAGTTCGTACCCCCATCTATCAGGTGGTCTACGACTTCTTTGTGATCTCCGACAATCTGTACTATTAGACCCTGTTTGCTCTGTACAGTCTTTTGATACGTTTTCTCGATTAGTCTCATTCAAATAACTATCGTCCAAACGCCGGTCTACTCCTATCTGACCAGTAACTTTATACTCAGGACTTCTTAGTCTAAACAGTATCTAGGTCGATTGTGGCTAATAACTCAATGGAATCTGTATTTCATCTAAAAATTATCTTCAAGGATGGACTTAGTACGTTATAGAAAATATTTTCACATTTGAAAGTCAAATCTTGATTCATACATATTATGACAAGCAGTTCCTACCTCTATGAACACCCGTGTGACTACAGTAGCTCTTCTTGATTCCTCACTCGCTCAGTGTTCCTTCTTTAGGAATAAAATGCGGGAAAGGAGCCAGGAATAATTTTAAAAAGTACATGAAGGTGATAACATTGAGAGAAGTTTGAGAAAGATGCTTGCGTTAAGAAAAGGTTCAATTGAATCACAATTAAAAGTGTTTATTTAGCGTTTTCTTTGCAAGACGAGCTAATTTAGACATTTTAATGACAAATAATAATAATAATAATAATAATAATAATAATAATAATAATAATAATAATAATAATAATAATAATAATAATAATAATATAGTACAGGACCTAAAATTTCTCGCTATAGTAATTATATTAACATAATATAGGACATACATTCATATTGTAATTTGCGACATTTATTAACTGCATATTGATATACAGTAAGTTGTGTATTACGTAAGTCGGGTAGTTGCATATGATTAGCATACGTGCCTTTAGCGCTGAAAACCCAGTTTCGACTTAAGATGAAACTTATGGCATCTATGGTCTTAAGCCCGTCACGTGTGTGGGATGATTTACCTCGGAGAGCACACTGTCCGGGGAAAAGGGGAAGGATGGAATCGACTTGGTAGCTATAGGTAAGGTACCATCCAGGCATTTGCCTAGTTGAATTAGGAAAACCCAGGGAAAAAAGCAGGATGGCTGGTCTGACACCTTTTCGTCGAGCAGGACCGTAGCCAGGGAGGGGCTCGAGTAGGCAGTGTCTAACCTAAATCATTTTTGCGCACTCTACATTTTTAGGTAGTGATAATTTTTCAGTTCACTAAAACGAGATACGATATTTTTGCAACTTTGTTTATTAAGCTTTCAATTTAGCACATTTTACTTGTTTCTTCTTAAAATAGACCTTCTTATACCATGAGAAGCATCCCTAAGCTTTCCACCAGATATAATTCCATAAATAGTTGCATCGAAGTCCACAACAGTAATTGTGAACGTAAATAATTTGTAGAATGTAATTTATTTTGAGAGGTGATAAATCAGGCTTGCGACCGTGCCCCCACCTAGGGATGTAAAATACCTGGGTATTTATTTCAGCGGGTAAATACCCAGGGTAAATACCCGGGTATTTACCCAAAATGGGTATTTTAGTGGGTATTTTATTTTTCAATTACCAATAAATGAATTTTATCGTTGTCAATGAAAAATATAATGGTCATTTGTATCACCTGCAACAGAAGCACTAAATAACCACTAAATTAATAACTTTTTCTAGCAATTAAAGAATGAATTTGATATTTATTAAGTAACACAGTACGGATTTCCTAGCTACTTTTCATTATTTTTCTTTCTACTTACACTAGATTTCCTTCTATTATCCTTGGCAGAAAATAATTGTCCATCTACCCCGTAAATTCTTACCTTAGTGTGCCCCTGAGGCGTCCAATCAGTTGCACAGTATAGAATTCGATAGTGAAACAAATCAACACGAAAATATAAACATGACGATGACCAAAGAAAGTGAAGTCAGTTGTCACCAAACTAACCATACACTATTATTAAGTATTCTGTCTGTCAGCAGCTCCTGGTATTAATGACACGAAATTTAAGTTCTTCCTTAGGTTCACGTTTGATGAAATTGCTTTCTCCATTTTTCTCAATTTCTTGATTTCTGAAGGTAATGACAATTCCTCACTCACAGCAAGCGTCTGAAGCCTAGTGTTATTGACAAGCAAATTTTGGAGGCAGCGTAAATGGCTTCCTCGTCTTGTTTTTGCAAGCAACTTTAACGCAATTGTAATCCTTTTTCCTTTGATATTTGTGTAAATAGTGCTTGCAAGTGATGTCCATGTTTGTATTAACATCAGTTACGCTTCCCAGTAATGTCTTTACCGATGGACATCCGAGGATGTCAGAACAAAGCAAATGGAGATGAGCAAGATAACCCAAAGATAATATATTACAATACTTCTGTTTTACTAATGTAAAAGCTGCTCTCATGTTATACGCTTTGTCTCCTATGATTACTAAAATTTTTTCAGGGTTTTATTGTTTACAGAACATTCATGATCTCTTCAGACAAGCAATGTGCATCTTTTGACAACGCGAAATCAACAAAAACAGGTTCAGACTTTGAAATGACGAAATAAATGATAGATTCATTTCTCAAGTTACTCCAACCGTTACACTATAAATGTAGATTTGGAGAAAACTTCCCCTTGCATTTCACTCTATTGAGCATCCAAGTAACTTGTAACCAGACGATACCTTGATGGGGAGCATACGAAGGCCGAATTTTCTTTAAAAATTCAACCCACAAAGAGTGACCAAGAAGTGACAGGGAGCACCCACTAATGTGATCGCGTTGGCAAGGCTTTCGTTCAACACTTCCTGTAAGACTTCGTTACCCTTCTATACGTCGGTATTTGTTTAAGAAACGTCAATATTGAGATTCTATCAAAAATCCTAAATAGTAACGTTGATCCTAAGAAGCCATAAAAAGTTAAGGAAAGCTTGTACATTTGATGGAAATTGATGTAATGTTTTTTACTTCAGCATATTTTCATATAATAAGTGCGACTACATCAAATATATCGAACTCATTTTCTCCTTTCATGACAAAACTACTCTAAAATGTCCTTTTAAGTTCGAAAATAGTAGACATAGAGCACCTTTTTTCATGATTAACTTGAAGTACATAATATTCGACTCGGAAAGATTTTGATAATTTTGGTTGTCTTTATTCAACTAGTTATAGCCCCTAATATGTAATGCTTTAGATACATGATCCAGCTTTCGTTTATCTTTTATTTGTGTGTCGGGTGTCTGAGTTGTTTTCTGTGAAACATTTCTGAGAGTTTTAAAATTTCAAAATTTCACGTTTCAGGAAAAACTGTTGGATTGAAGGACTCTCAAAACATCTGTTCTCAAATGAAAATACACAATAACTTGATAAGGTTCTTGAAAATTGATGGCGTTTTGTAGACTTTACATTTAAAAGTGGGGCTGTCTCCCAAAACATTCAACACAGGGGGTTTATGTACAATTTCTATGTTTGGACAACCTAAGGCTTGAAGTCATACTACGATTTTTTTTTTTTTTTTTAAAGTCTTGGTGTAAAACTAACCCAAGTTTAAAAGCCGTTCATACCTTGGTGAAGAAAGGGCATAGACGGATAAGTAAACCTATAGTAAAATAGCCCCAGATCAATCTTGAGACGACAAGTGGGTGGTAATGTAGGTACTCCGAAGAGATATTAATCCCTCAAGTTTCAACTCTGATTCTGATTCTCCATCTGATTTGTTCGTGAGCGATGACGTAAAATGTGGTGTGAATTATTTCTTAAGATTGGCTTGATCAACGTTGATCAAACTTTGATGTACGTATAGGTATACACGAGAGCTTCGTCTAAAAAATGTAACAACCACCCCCACCATTTCCCCCTTTCAAAACATTCGACTCAACATTTTGATCTCTTTACCTATGAAGTTCTTCGAGAAAAATTATTTTAAAAAATAGGATTTAGATATCGCTTTAACCTAGAATAACATATAATGTCCAAAATTGTACCGCCGGTGCGCCATGGTTAAAATTGCCTGCAAACCCGCACCGCACCTGAACGGGGACAATTGGTTATTATTTTTGTATATTTATAGTGAATGAATGAGACATCACGCTCGAGAGACCCCAAAATACATAAAAACGTCACCGGTACGGTTAGCAATTCTTAAAACATCATAATAATTGAACTTTCGTAAAATACCCATTTTTGGGGTAGGTAAATTCAAAAGGGGTAAATACCCGGGTAAATACCCATTTTTTATTTACCTACCCACTGGGTATTTACCCGACCCACATCTCTACCCCCACCTGGTGAGGTTTTATGTTGCCTCTGTACTTAAAGGGACGTTAAATTCCAAATCACCCATCCAGCTATCTCTACATCAGAGGTAGATAAATTGAAACGAAATGATTGTTTTAGTTAACCGTACAAGTGTTATGCCCTATATTCTAAAGAGACTATAGGCTTAAAGGAGGATTAATGAAAGTGAATGATTGTGAAATTAGATTTTTGTGCTCTCCCACCGGGAATCGAATCCAGAACCATGTGCACGAAAGGCACATTCGCTAGCCACTTCACCAGAGGAGAGAGTTTCCAGGTAAAGAAGCTTACACAAAGAGTTCTACCATAATAGCTTTTGGTTCTTGAGACACTGACCCCGGATCAAAGCGAAATAAAGTGGAGGAGTAAGAAGCCTTCAGTGTTTTGCTTTCCTTCCTTCCTTTTTAGGATCCGTGAGTGTAAGTGAAGAGACAAACAGTATTTAGCAATGATTATAGACTGAACTGGGGATATAGCCTTGACTTTGCTAACACAGACACGTGCAGTGTTAACTTTAACCTACAACTTACGAGTTTAAATCTCTGACAGGCATTGTCAGTAACAAAAGTGCTTTGCTTATTTTTTATCTCCCTTATGCTTTGCTTATGTAAGTTTTCTGCTGAACATACCATCTTTATCTCTCTGGCGGAAGCATACTGATTAGATTAGCAGAATTCGACTCCAGGTCAAATTGGTTGAGTTCATTTTGAGTTTAACGTTCCTTTCAGCAGAGAGGCTATATGAGACGGGACCTACTGATTAACATTGAATCTGAACCACATGAGCTTCCGGCGGGAATCGAAAACTGGTCTCCCACACCAAAGGCGCGTACGCTAACCGCTTAGCCACGAATAAGCTCCTGGTCAGATTGATGTCGCGACAATTGCGATCAACTGAAAGTTCATAATATTGAGATAGCATAATTAAAAGTACTATATTATTATTATTATTATTATTATTATTATTATTATTATTATTATTATTATTATTATTATTATTATTATTATTATTTAGATATAATAATATTAGTAATTAAACACCGATTTTTCTCACATTTCTTCCAAGCCTGAGATTGGCAAAATAATTGGAACTCCAACCTAGTTTTTAAGTGTTGAGGGATGTTTTTTTAATAAGTATTTATCTTTTTATGTTATTTTTTGTCTTTTTTTCGTACTTGCTTATCTACTACATACTGTTATTATGTACAATATATGGACATGAGATATCAGTATCGTTATGCATTTTGAGTTTCATATGAGATTGTGAGATTCTGTCCGTGGGTCAGAAGTCTCAAGCTTTTTTTTGAATTTATCAGTAACTCGTACTCCCGAACAATTCTCTTAGTTTTGTCATACATCTCTCATGCATATACATACTACTTACCTAGGTGTGTATAGTTTCATTCTTTTGATCCGTATAAGGATAAATTCCATTCTCATACACATAAAGTTCATTCTTCCGACTTGAGGCAGCAAATTAAGTCTTGAATCTGCTTCGAATGGGGTCTTACCGAGCAGTTCATATATATATCTTATTATTTTATATCTCTACCACATTATTGATCTTGTGCCTCCGCTAATAGTAGGTTCATTTATCCACAGGAATTACTTTATTTCCTGTCTGTTATAGAGTACAAAACAATTCAAGATTTCCTCTAAATTCCAGTTAGCAAACGTTTCGCAGTTGATGAATAGCCAACCTTTATCTTCGTTATTCATTCTGAGATTTATGGTGGACAAACACCGTGTGTATGGGTTTTCTCGGCGGTTCTTCCATTTCCTCTCACTATCTTCATTCCACTATTTCATTCATTCTCATAATCAACGTCTTCTTTAGCTTTCGCGGCATAACAGTGGGACATAAAATTAAAAGATTTCATTCATTTATGTGGAAATGCATTCGTTCCACCCTTGGTGCTCTCGGGATCAGATTGAATAGCAGATTCATAGCCAGGGAGGACTAGAGTAGGCAATATAAACCTTAAATGATTTTTCGCTCCCTCTTAAACAGAACTCTGCAGAAAATATTTAAATTAAAGAAAAATTTGCTTAGCTCATTTTACCGTTTTATTTACTAAATTCAATTTCGTGTATTTTACTCATTCCTGTGTAAAATGATATACTTACTACTAGATGCATCAAACATTTCTCATTTGCCTTACCTTTTCTCATTCTAAGAATTTCAAACTCAGATACATCATTATTCAGGGGTGCCCACAAAGGGGGGCTATGACGCAAACTGCGTCATTGAAATATTTGGGGGGGTTAAAAATCTATATAAATATGTTTGACGGGATGTAAAAATTAATCGAAAAGTTTTTTTCATGGAAGAACACCTACGGATAGACAATTGGGGGGTGCGTCATGAACATAAGGGGGGTGGGCACCACTGCATTATTGCATCATCACAAGCATCAAAAGCATGGGACCAAATGCACTTCCAAAGCACAGTTGAATCGCGGTACACAGTTATAACTGCGAGAATAAAAAAAATGTAGAGCAATCTCGTAGCTAGAAACTGACCAGGGAGACTTAGCAGCCTCTGTGTCTAACTTCATGTTTCATTGCCGCTACCCTCGACCACCTGAAACTTTCAGTTTTTTGTTTAGGTAAACATATCTTCAAAAAATAACTACTCAAAAGATAAATAGGATCTATAATTGTAATTGATTGCATAAGCAATCATTACATAAATATATAAACCATATTCTGACATTCCTTGATGTGTGTCATTGCCTCGTCAGTATTAGATTTGTGTTTCCTCTAAGAAACTCCGGTTGGTTACAGCCCTGATGAATAGCATAAATTTGGGTAAATTATTTACTGCATCTCTTAGATAAGTTGCAAACCATTTGAAACCTATTGGCCACCTATTGACTTGACAGCTTCTTCAAGATGCAGTCATTTGATTTTGTAATTACAACACATAGCAATCGTCTTGGCTATTTTTGTAAGCACAATCTTCTTAGCTATGTATCAACTATTCATATTACCTGTATGTGAGTAATTTTGTTACACAACAGTCTTTGAATACTTTTTAGCTTCTATATCAAATATTAATCCTGAATTCCTTGCAAGCTTATAAGATGACTAAGAATGTGGTCGCAATTGTCATAGCTTATATTATTCAAATGACCTTAAAACAAAGTGATCGCAATTGTCACAGGTTTTCATATAATCGCAATTGTTGCTAGTCACAATTGTCACATATTCTTCAGACTGACCATGTTGGCTGATTTTCCACATTTATCTTATATCACGGGGCTAAAGAGGCATTTAAAAAGAAGAAACATTTGTGTATTTCCTGGGGCTATGAATAGAACTAACTTAAGAAAAAGACTCATAAAGCGTTTTGTGTGGAATGTTGTGCTCTATTGGGGAGAAACACCTACATTACGCAAAAAGATTAAAGAGACTGGAAGCTTTAGAAAAGTGGGTGTGGAGACAAACGGCGAGAATTAGTTGGGTCAAACGGAAGACGTATGAGGATGTGTTAGTAGGGAAGAAAAGAACAATTTTAGATGTAATTTAAAAGAGGAACAGAAACTTGTTGGAACATTAACAGAAAAGCAACTTTATCCTAAAGCCTGTTATACATCATCAAATATTGTATCAAATGTTTCAGCAAAGTGGAATTTGAACTGTACGATACTAAGTTGTATGTAACTTTGGGTTGATTACAACGTTTGATACAACTGTTCTAAAATAAAACATGTTCTATTCCTATCCAGCATTGCACCAAAGAAAACAAACGAAAATCACTTTGCGATGGCGCTAAACGTGGACACGAGAAGCTTATTGCTACCTACAAGCAGCATCCTGTTTTGTATAACTGTAAACTTAAAGAATATTACAATAAATACAAACGCAAAGAAGACTTGGAAAAGAATTGTGGCTAAAGCTAGGGTGGCAAGGCCAGAGAGCGTTCACATTTTACATATTTCAGTTGCTTGTTTATTTTAAGATTTACAATTTAAACAGCTTACTTTTAAATAACTGCCTCAAGTAGTACCGCGTTGCACTCTATGCCTGCCAAGAAATGTGGCAATTAAATGAAGAAATGAATAGCAAAATTAAGTTTTGTATTTGATCGTTTATAGTGCGTGTAAAAGTTTTAGCCAACTTATTTGAACAAATGAATATCAAAGACAAGTTTGATACAACATTTGATGGAAAACTATGACCATATATAATAGGCTTAAAGGATGATACAAGGCAGAACAAAGAGGGAAGGGCGAAAAGAAAAAATCAAGGTGTTAAAGAGATTCAAGATAAAGTCATTCAAGGTGGCTAACTATAGTAAATCTTATTTTGAAATTGCATATTTCGACGGAAGATCCTTCATTTGAGTTGATAACATCAGCAACGCACCAGTTTGGTTTGCTGTGAAAAAAAGGATTTTTCTGCAAAAGATGGTGCAAAACATGTGTTTATACTGATTCAGACATCACGATATCTTCCGGAACTCTTACTAAAAATTATCGACCCTGTACTACAGCGGAACGCTTTTTTTTTTCTCACACTCCGAAAATCTTTAGGCAATGACGATGGATGAACGTAAACACATAAAATAATCAGCTTTTAGAAGGTTGTTAAAATCTATTATTCAACCACCATTATGTAAAAGAGTGAGAAATTTTCAGCCACCTAATCTTAACTTTGAAGCCACTAACTATACAGAATTGATAGATTGGTCTACCTGTAAACTTTGTTCAGCACCAACATATAACAACAGAGAATATGTTGTCATTTCTGAAGACGTAGGAACTACTAGAGTTTGGCTATGTAAAATGTCCATGTCATACACCAATCTGCAGAAAGATGCGTGCAATTTACAACAGAGCCTGCTACAAAAGTATGTGGCTTCTTAAACAGAGATGGTTTTATTAGATTACACTCTTGTCTCGTTCTGTAATGCCAGATTTCAGTAAGAAGTCTGACTTCATAAGTTATGCCAGAAATAGAAAAGAAATAAATTTGAAACGACTTGAATGGTTGGGAAGGGTGTGTGGCCACTCGAACTGCAGCCACGTCAACTTAGCGAATTCTGAATCAGTTCAGAAATCAGCGAAGAGCTGCACGCACAGATCGAAACATGAAAAAAGAGGAATATATATATATATATATATATATATATATATATATATATATATATATATATATAAAACTTTACCATTCTTTTCGTAAAGTTTTCGATTTTTAATTGGCAATGCGTGAATTAAAGATACTTTCCAATTTTGATTTTCTTTTCTTCCATGTAAAGCTACGTATCTACGAAAAATTTACCGCCCAATTAGAACTACACAAATAGTAAACTGTATTTTATACATTGTGTTCCACAAAGTACGATTTTTGACAATTTGACGAAATTTTGATCTCAATGGGCGAACTGAAGGTACTATAAGATTTGGATTTCCTTTTATGTACGTACTTTTACATAGATCTACCTACGAAAAACTTAGCACTGTATTATAACTAGACTTCGGATTTTTGCATATTTGCATGTTTTTTTCCTGATGTGATATTGATATGCTCTTTAAACAGAAATCTGTTTTAGGATTTTTGGGGTAAAATAGCAGAGTTTTATAGTGCATATATTTGCATATTTCGGAGGTTAGTGCATATTAATGTCGTTACTGCATATAAATGCATATCTAAAGGAACGATCAAATTGATAGTTTTTAACTTCCAACAACTGTCCTCATAAATGGAATTTCAAGTTTCTAATATAAATTAGAGTCAAGATCTTAAAATGGTTGATTGTTATCTGTTTAGAATATCTTCCAAGGTCATGTGAAAGGAGAATAACAAAAGGGTGAGTGATTCATCCTACTGGCAATGATGCGTGACTGTCACCTTTTTGGAAGAAGATATAAACAACAGTGTCAAATCACCTACAACAAAATTTTCACGTCATATATCTCAGAAGTTAAAGTTGCTACTGTTATTTGTGTGGGTGGGATTTGAAATTGTATGGTCTTGTGGCAGTATAAGAATACCAAAAGAAAAATCTGGGTCCATTTAGTTATAGTGCGACATCTTCAAATTCGAATTTTAACTAGCTCAGAATTTTGTCCAATTTTTGTTCACCCAAGAAAAAAATGTGTACCATTCAAATAAACGAGGGAGGACCATTTCAAAATTTCGGCCACTTCAATCACCTGTAGTGCGACATCTTAAAATTGGAATGTTAATTAGCTCAGAATTGTGTCGAATTTTAAAACATTTTTTTTTATCACCAAGAATAAATTCTGAACCACTGAAATAAAGCCGGGACGGTCATTTAAAATTTGGCCACTGAAATTACCTGTAGTAAGACATTTTCAAATTCGAATTTCAGCTATCTTGATGGTACAAAAATCTACAAAAAATAGGGAAAATTCTAAACTAGTTAGAATTCGAATTTAAAGATGTCACACTACTGGTGATTGAAGTGGCCAAAGGTTTGAAATGGCCCTCTTTTGTTAATTTGAAGGTGCAATTTTTTATGGTACAAAAATGTAAGGAAACTGGGCAAAATTCTGAGCTAATTAAAATTAAAATTTGAAAATGTCGCACTACGGGTGATCAAAGTGGCTGAAATTTTGAAATGGACCTCCCTCGTTTATTTGAATGGTACATTTTTTTTCTTGGGTGAACAACATTCTGAGCTAGTTAAAATTCAAATTTGAAAATGTTGCACTACATGTGATCGAAGTATACAAGTATATATTTAGAATATAACAATACACACTTCTCCCTCGTACCTATTCTGTCTATCAGTACAAAACTTGGTACACACATTTCTCATCCCTATACTATTTTTCGAGATACATTTAGATTGTTTTACTTTTACCCGGGACCATTCCAGAGGGGTCCAAAGTTGATGGGAGGATTTCTGGAGGGAATTTTCCCAACATCCTCTCACCTGTTCAAATGCATTATGGGACCCAATACATAGCACCTCTGAAAAGCTTATTTTATGCTGAAGAGAATGAACTATAAACCATGGTTTTCCAATGAATAGTATTGATACAATAGCTATTTCACTGTTATTTTCTTTATACCAACAGGGTTAATGGGCTACTGGGATTTACTCCGTTGTCCATGGCACCTAATTTTTTTGTGCATGAACATATCTTTATGTTTATCGAATAGACTAGGTTTGATTCGGATGTCCGGATAACACGTTCATGTCCGTACCTTGTTAGCTAGTTAAAATTCAATTTTGAAGATGTCTCACTATAGGTGATCGAAGTGGTCAAAACTTTTAAGTGGCATCCTTTGTTAATTTAAATGGTACAATTGTTTTCTTGGGTGGACAAAATTCCTGAGCTAGTTAAAATTCAAATTTGATGATGTCGCACTATAAGTAAGTGATCGAAGTGGTCAAAATTTGTGAATGGCCCTCCTTTAATAATTTAAATGGTATATTTTTTTTATTTGGGTGGACAAAAATTGACAAAAAATGGACAAAGGTGTCGCACTACAACTAAATGGGCCCGAAAAATCTAGAAGTTATCTTCTGAAGCAATGAATTGAAGTTGACAGACGTTAGCAATTCAAGATGAAAATATATTTTGCAAAGTGTATGCTAAACAAGTAATACTTTCAAAGTAAGTTTGTTTTCAAAAATGGACATTTCTATTTTGTTCGACAAAAAAAGCTCAAACTTCCGCAGCGCTTTTTTTTGGCCTTCTTATATTTTCAGTTTCAAGTCTGGTAAGAAGTTTATGCAACTATGAAACACCCTAGATATAGCTTTCGTTTTGCATACTTGACAGAGTTCAACCCAAAGAAACCGTTGAAAAATGTATTTCGGAAAGAAATGAACAACCTTTCTAAAAATGAGCTCTAAATATGAGAGTATTTAAATGTAAGCTTGTATTGCTTTCATACACACCTCTGTCTCTCGAAACGTAAATTACCTACTAAGTCTTCTGTTATGTTTCCAATAACTTCACCTTTTTCCCATTTATTCCTTGCTCAAATCATTTTATTCCATTTAAAGTATCAATATTATACATTGTAGATTTTTGCTGTTTGAGATGGACAATGTTACGGTAGAAGAAAATTGGATACAAAAAGTAATTTCAAGTGGATTTATTTTCTTTTAAACAAGAACATAAGGGTTTTTAATATAGGCTTTTAATACAGTAAAAATTGCCTTCAATAGGCCCCTTATTAAACGGAAATTTATTTTAAACGGAAATTTTTCACGTTTTAAAGTTAAAATAAAATGTGTTAAATTCTCTTGATTAGGCGAAACCTGTGTTGCGAACAACGGATGTTAAAATACACTTTTTAACGAAAGTTTCAAGTTCCGTAATGCACTGTTTAAAAAATTCTGTCAGAGGTCAGGTATATGAACTATGTTGTCTGTAAAGGTCTTCGTTTACTTGTTACCCCATACATTTATTCTTTAGTCCACCACCATGTAAGGCCCTAACAGGGCCGTAACTTGTGGGGGGACAGAGAGCAACTGCCCCTCCAGGAAAGCTCCCCCCGTTTGAGGGGGCCCATTTTGAGACAAAATTTTCTTATTCTATAAGACGATACGAACATGAAATTATAAATGAAGCATCAAACATGTTCACTACATCACAAACAAAACAACGCACAAAAGGTAAATAAAACAAAAATGAGTCGTGGGCTGATTTCAGTAAGAAATGTCTACAATTAGGGGCCGTATATATAATATTTATTCGTTTGGCTTTGAGATTTGTCAATATTGTCCACTTAACTAATTTATGTATGGTACTTAACTAACGGCCCCGGGGCTTAACTAACGGCCCCGTAGACCTTGTCGTGCGGGAGGGCCCACAGACTCCGGGGGACCCATAAAGAGTAAAAGAAAAATGGAAAGAGGGTGCCCAAGTATTAGAAAAATAACTTCTTCTAGGGGACCCAAATACGCGTAATAATGCTTTCTCCCCCCCACCCCCCGAAAAAATCTAAGTTACGGCGCTGGGCCCTAGATACCGTGCGAGTTTTTGAACGAAGTGCAATTTACATAGTTATTTCCAAATACCAATAACGCGTTCTCTAGCTGCTCTAGAGAGAGGAACAAGGAGCATAATATACACAATAGATCAAAAGGGAGCCAAAACTAGAGGGAGGAGCGCTAAAAAGGGAATAGCAACTACTTTTTGTCTTGGCCTTTGAAACCGTATGTAGGCTTTTTTTGTTTGTTTGTTTACTGTAAGTTTTATGTGTATTAATTCATAGCATAAATAAATAATATAATTGAATACGTTAGGCCTATATTCAACATTTTATTTTATCTCACTATGTCCATTATATGTATGTACCTTATGTATTTTTCTAAGCATAGAGCTATCTTGGTTATCTTTGAAACCTTTAACGGAAATATTTGCGAGTCCTGTTCAATTTCACTAGGCAGGTTTTATTATGTGCTCATGCCAGAAATGTTTATTTACTTTTCTGAGTATATTTATTCTTTATTCACAGATACTTATTCACATATATATTCACAAAACATTAAAAGCGACCTTGCGTTTATCAATACTCATTTCAGTTCATAACTAGATTAGAAGAGCGATGATTAGGACTTTGCAATGCATTTGAGCTGTTTGATTCAATAACGAAGCAGACGTCCCCAAGACCAATCGGACAAGCATTTTTTCGAAAAGCACAGTCAATAGACGCTAAAAATTCTGGCATAAAATTCTTGTCTAATGTGAATAAAGTGTTCCTAGGAACAATGACGCACGAACTTCAGATTTAACAGCAAGTAACATTGCTTCTTTGAAATATTGTCCCTTAAGGACCCGTGACACGGAAGGAACATTTTCGATGTACAGTAATGTTTTAACTGATAAATGCAAGTTTTCGATAGAAAACACCGAAAACTACATAGTTGCCCCTATATTGTAGCATGAATGCATCATAGTTATACACAAATATATGCAGTTCAAGTAATACAGCTCTTTTCTCTAAAGATAAAATTCCTCATTTGATTGCTGCATATTTACAACTTTTAGTGCATATTTGCATATTTTCAGTGCATATTTTCGTGATTTTTAGCGCATATTTGCATGCATATTTTGCCGTTTTTTAGTGCATATCGATCCGAAGTCTAATTATAACTATAAGAAATAAACTGTTTTTTACAGAGTGTTCCAACAATTATTATTTTTGACAATTTGATGAAACTAAGCCGTCGATGCGCGAACTGAAGATATTGCCCGATTTGAAAAATAAAATTTACAGTTACACTTTTGTATAGACGGTCCTACTTTTCCGTACTATTGGAATTCGATTTGGAAAAAGTCGTCTTTTTTCGAGTCACCATAATATACGGTAGTTAATAATAATATAAGAATATAATATCCAAAGTGTTAAATACAGCGCTATATAGAATAATTGGAATTCTGTAGCTATCTTTAGGAGGAAATATCTAAAATAATATTTCTTATAACGCTGAATATACCTCTTCCTTCTCGGAAGGTTAGGCAGAACAGGTAGAGGGTGTCAAGGATTTCTGTGTCGCCTACATTTAAGAGGAGATAATGATATAAATTGCCGAAAATGTTGAGGGCGAAACAGGAATTGCCCTAACGGCCAATCACCGATCTAAATATCTCGTTTATCACCCAAAAAGTTTCTATTACCCATCTCTCGTCACGATTATCTTTCAGAACATCATTCGTAGATGATAATAATAATAATAATAATAATAATAATAATAATAATAATAATAATAATAATAATAATAATAATAATAATAATCAGCAGCAGCAGCAGCATCTTTGTGGTAAGTGACCATTAATTCCACGCTGAAGGAATATTAATACAACCCTAAGAGAGTGTTTTGTTAATTATACCTACAGCTAGCTTCAGTATCTGCTGTTGTATTTGACATCGACTATGATATATTAGTACTGTCAAGACTCAAAAGTATATACATATCAATTTGGCCATTAATACGAAAAAAAAAAAAAAAAAAACAGATTCATGTTAACACCTATTTTGCTGAGTGAAAGGTATTCAATGTCATGTCCTCTACAAGGAAGGAAACTATTTTATTTTTTTATTTTTTATTTTTTTGTGGAAGTCCAGTGAACAAACTGGCTTTACTGACAAGTGTGGTTCTTCTTAGCTCAATTTGTGAGTATGTGTGTGTATTTGAATGATTACCGTATAATTCAGCAAGAGCACTTACAAGTGGGATTTCCCGTCACTGGTGCCAGGGTATTATAAGCACAATCTCCAACATGACAGAATAAAATTACTGTTTCAATCAAATCTGGCATTTCGTAGAAGCCAAACGGCTTGATAATACTATTTGCCATCAGTAGATACATAGTTTTGTAATTATGTATATACATATATGAAAGAGTAAATTGTTAAGAACTTAGCTCTGATTCTTCAACGATAGTGTTCATCCACGTTTACGCCTTTCCCCTATGAAGAAATCATTAGGTCCAAAATTAGCAACTCAGTTATAACCATTGTGTCTCTTCTCGTCTCATCCATGCTAACCTCGTATTAATACCTGGAATGTCATACACTAATAACATTATTATTATTATTATTATTATTATTATTATTATTATTATTATTATTATTATTATTATTATTATTATTATTATAAACTCAATATTATGTCAGTAAATATGAGGTCAACGGTGTACAAATTGAGAAAGTAAGCATTATTAAAGACCTAGGTATTACATTTGACAGTCAGTTAAAGTTTTCTAATCATATAAATTGTATTGTACAAGGTGCCAGAAGGATAATAGGTTTTATTTTTAAACAGTGGCCTGTATTTCAAAGAGATAAAACGTATGTATTTCTATATAAATTACTTGTAAGACCAAAATTAGAATTTGGTTCGGTAATTTGGAACAGCATTTCTAAAACTTTGACAAACAAGATTGAATCTGTGCAAAAATGTTTTATTCGACTGCTATGTTTTAAAATGAAAATGAGCTATTACTCACATAGTTATGAATATTTGATTGATTATTGGGGTTTGGAAAGTCTTATGAATAGACGAAAAAATTTCGACAGAGTATGTATGCAAAAAATACTAGATAACATTTATATCAGTGAATATTGTTTACAAAACATAGGTTTTAAAGTGCCAAATCATAGTATAAGAAATTCCATGATTTTAGTTCCTCTGAATTGGAAATGTGAAATTTTAAAAAGATTGACATATTCTTTAAGCTCATTTTAGACTTATTGTATTAAACAATGTGAAAGTTCTATGTGATCTGACTGATAGTTTTTAATCAATGACGTTTAGAAACATTAAGCCAAATGTAATTTTATGACTGCTGTTCTTAGCTTCTTGTTGTTTTAGATGGATGGAAAACTTGATAAGTTTTACTGCGTTGACAAGGAATTATTTCTGCTTAACTGACTTTTATCTACATTGTGTTCTATATTAGTACCCTTCTTTTTATTGTTTTCTTTCTTATTATTTATTTTTAGTAGTATTATTATTCCATTGCATACTCTGATACCAAGTGCTGTATTTTTGCCAAAAGCTGTTCGCGGCACTAAAATAAAGATTATTATTATTATTATTATTATTATTATTATTATTATTATTATTATTATTATTATTATTATTATTATTATTATTATTATATTTGGCACTAAGGCACTCGCGTCATTCGTCACACTTCCGTTAATATTGTTAAAGAGACCTCCAAAATTTGGATATTTGCAATACTGTAGCGTCTTCAATTTGTAACATTGAATATTAAATGTGGAACTGTAAATTTTGTGTTCAAAATTGGATTGTCTAAACAGTATTGAGCCTTTTGAGGTCAGAATTGAGAAGACTATTATCAATTGAAATTAACAATATGAAAAACCACACATGTACTATTTTATTTGTTAGTCTGCCATTTTCCAGTTAATCCTGACGCTATAGAAATTATGTGATTTCAAGTATAAATAAATAAATAAAAATATACAGAGTTCTGCAGTGACAGAAAGAAATGACCATATGACGGTGCCAGGTCCGAGTTACACCATGGATGCATTGAAACTTCCCAACTGTTGACCAGTTCCGACAGTTTCTTTTGAATTATAGATGCACTCGTGCCAATTGTCGATAGTACAGGCCTGAGTTTACCTTTCTACTTGGTGATAGTACCTCATGTTGCACCATGTCCTTCCAATCATACGAAACGCACATCATAACCGATCTGGGCGCTAGTGTGGGGTTTGTCACGGAGTGTAGCGCTTCTCTATGCTTCATCCACATTGTTGTCACAGGTTATCTACTTTCCATCACTCGTGGTCAATTGCTTCAGAAATGGCTCGATTTCGTTACGTTTCACTATCGAGTAAATGTTTCTGAATGAGATGATGTGGCACCCAGATGTTTAGTTTCTTTCTGTAGCCAGCTGTCTCCAAATAGTTTAAACTGTTTGATGACGGGTGTTTAGGTAATTACTTACGTGTCTGTCTTGCTTGACTCGCCAGAATATCGTACACTTTTGCTGTTATTGGTCATCTACTGCAAGGAGCAACTTGGACATCAAAATTTACAGAATGAGAGCTACTGAACAATCGTTTTGATTGTTGCTTTGACAACGTATCTTGCTCATAAAAAAGCACAAATTTCTTCACGGGCCTGCGCAACGTTTCCGTCTTTATCGAAATGAAATTGGAAAATGTATTAGTAGTAGTAATATTACCAGAATAGAGTATAAGTTGGTTTAAAAATTACGCAAAAGATGGTACTCGGAAGAGATTTGCCAAGTGATTGAATTATCATTTATACTTTCACGAATACTATCAGTCGCCAGTATTGCAAAAACTGAAAACACTCCGATTTACTAAGTTTTTAATTTATTGGAAAATATAAGTGTGTTTTATGGAATTTTATGTTCAACTATTTTTTCTGGTTGTTCTTATCAAGCAGTAAATAATAAATACGTCCACATTGTGTCTTGTAACGTGTAAGCATGTTTTTAAAAAGCATTGTAGCTCTGTAAAAATTGCGTAAATATTAACAAAAAATATTAGGAAGTGTTTCAGTCTTATACCTATTGCATATTTTAATACGAACAAATATTTTTTTCGATAGGTCTAAACATTGGAATGGCGGATGCACGGATAGTCGATCCGGTCTGTGTGAAACATGCCTTACACAACCTTACCAAAATGTCATATCATTTGATTTGTGGATATTTCTGGTCTAGTATTGTTCATGAGACGTGTCATCTCCACTCGAAGAATTCTTTCTCGCCTCGCTTTTATCTCCGGAAAGATCTCGTCTCATCTAGAATTTTTCACGTCTTTTTTTTTTTTTTTTTGGTAAATTTATGTACAAAATGTATACAAAATCTTCTTTATATATTTACCTTGCCTGTCTGTCTGGGAGACAAAAATCTTAAAAATTACTTAATGGATCATTTTGGCCAGGATGCATAGGTTCAAAATTTACGAATCGACTTCGTTCATGTTTTCCACTTCCGGTTGTGGAAATGTTTTTATATTGAACACTATAGAGCAGAGCTGTCCAAATAGCGGCCCGCCAAACCATTTTCTGCGGCCCACAAACCTCTCACGATATAAGATTGTTATTACTGAGAATATTTTCATTTATGTTCATTCTTTTAATGTTTCCACTCTTCTTTCGAAATAAGGCATCCATTTAGCGCTTCTGTACAACAAAAAGGCCCGGACATCCATGGCAACACTGGAGTCGGTAATGTAACTACAGGCAAGGCATCGTTGTTGAAAAGAACGATTACTTCAATTAACCAAACCAAACCAACCATATCAATTCATCATGAAAATTGTGAAGAATCTCTTCAGAAGCTGTTTTGGAAATTCTTCTCTTTTACATTTTCTGCGACTCGCAACAACAGAATTGGATGTAGATATCCCAGCCCTTGTAAACTCTCCTATTCACCCTAATTTATCACATTGAATGTAATATTTCAAATACATTTTTATATTTTTCTTTTGTAGTATAATAATAATAATAATAATAATAATAATAATAATAATAATAATTATTATTATTATTATTATTATTATTATTATTATTATTATTATTATTATTATTATTATTATTATTATTATTATTATTATTATTATTATTATTATTATCTGGGGCTCTCCACCTTGCTAGCAAAGACGGTTATGGCCCTCAGGCTCATTATAATTGAACACCACTGCTATAGAGTAAACACACCTTTTGCATGTCCTGCAAACATTTCCAAAGTGCTTTCACTTGAACCAGGTTGATTTCGTGTGAGTAGTCAAGTGTCTGACTTCCGACAATGTTCATAGTATTTCACCTCAGCTGCGATTAAGTCAAGCTCGCTACCCTTATGGAACTCTCCGAATTTTTTGTCACCAATTTAATAAGCAACTCCCACTGTCGGTAGGAACTTTTTTCCATCCCACATACACTCTGCCCTTCTTACAGAATATGCTGCTTTTTATTAAAAAGAAATCTAGCAGAATGTAATGATTAAGTCTATTAGCAGTAGCAGATCCGGTAATCTGTGAACTATTCTCAGTTATGGAACTGGAAGAGGGATTTTAAGTTTGTAGAGACAGAAATAAGGGAGGGTTAGTAAAGTTCTGGTAGCACCAGCGATGATTCGCATGTAGTTAAGGATCGAACTGCTTCGGAATCTTCTCACAAATACAGCGTAAACTAACCGATAGTTGAGTGCTGCTTTTATATCTGCACAGAGAAAAATCCGTTCTCCGGACAGCGGTATATTGTACAAATATACGTTATCCTCTTGCTTACTACAGAAATCAGTACGGAGCACACGTTATCCATATGCTACATAGGCACTGCCCTTCGATGTTACATGATGCCGTTGCAGGATGTCTGACATGTAACAGTTTTCCGTAGTTCACATGCATATACTTATGTTACATTCCTCAGCTGTATGTTATTTACGTATATTTGTATGTGAGATGCTGACCGTCTATATTGTTTCATACGGAAAGTACGTATTGATGGAACACTTATACAGAAAGTATTATAAAACATGCGTTTTCAGTTATACGTCTGCTGTACGTTAAGTCCAAAAACTACAGGAATTATGCATGTAACCTATCTTTTTAAGTATGTCACCTACAATTTTTTTTCTCAGTGTGTAATTACTATATCGGTAATCTTCCTGAACCTGATGTCACTCCAGCTTCTGACGATTTTGTTATTTCAATTTCGTACATAATGTATTATACAGGGCCTTTTAGTTCCGGCGGAAGAAGATATAGTCAGGTTATACTTTCTTCCAGCCATGATGAGTAATAGATTTTACGTTAGCTTATTACCCTCCAACTCCAAAGTCTTGCAGAATAATACCGTTGTTTTCAAAGATTGCAACATCAAAATAACGTGCCAAAAAGTTCACAGTTAATACGTAATAATAATAATAATAATAATAATAATAATAATAATAATAATAATAATAATAATAATAATAATAATAATAATAATAATAAACTTGTTCAGAAAGATACTTTATTCTTTGAAGCATATAGCTGGGGACCAATACGTAAAATGTTTTTCCACCGTCGTCACACATAGGAAGAGCACTGACGACATCATGGGGTCTACTGTCATATACGTGTTACATCATTTGAATCCTGATCTCTGGAGGTTTTGGACTCTAAAATTTAAGATTGGCAGAAACTTGACATTATTCAATTAATTTTGTGCCAAGTTTCACTGTAGATTTTTCACGAGACCTTTTCATCTGATGACGTCACAGCTCATCAATGTAATTATACAGCTCCAAGTAAGTTGTAAAACATTCGGGGGCTGACTATTGTGTTTCTCAATCTCGAAAATTTTTTTTTAGTTGACTTATTCCGTGAGTTTAGTGGCAATTTTCAAATTTCGTCCACTTTTTCTATATATATATAAAAAAAAAAGCATCCTGATTATGTCATAGGACTTTTTCTGGCAAAGAATGCACTTTCATGCATGCCAACAGGCATATTTTCCCTGTCCTAACCATTCTCTAACAGTATACCATGTGATAATTTGCTCCAAGGTGGACCATGTGCATGGTTTTTCTCGGGGTTCTCTCTTTTTTCCACTTTCTTCATTTCACCATTTCATTCATTTCCCATCATCACTGTCTCATTGAGCTCCCTTGTGGCTATGTGGATAGCGTACTCGCCCTTGGCGTGGGAGACCCGGGTTCGATTCCCGGTGGGAGGTCATGTGGTTCGGATTCCACGTTAATCTGTAGGTCCACGTCTCATATAGCCTCGCTGCTGAAAGGGACGATAAACTAAAATCAACTCAACTCACTGTCTCCTTTAGCGTAGCCTGCATAAGCGTGAAATGATAAAACATAAAACTTAAAGAATTCATTTCATTTTTTTTTTCAAGGCGAAGGGCGAGTTTTTCATATTACCAACTCTCAATCTAATTAGTTGATTACTATAATATAATTAGCATACACATTTAATGCCTTTATGTAGTAAAGGTATTCTTCAGTCCCTCCACGTGTTTTCACTTGTTTCAAGGTAGGGCTGAAATTATACCAGGTGTTTCAGATACAATGTCCAGTGCTTAAAAACGAGAAACGGTTGAGGGTAAAAGGACAAAACAGGGAGTGAGGTAGGAAAATAGTACGTGATGCATCGAATGGAATGATGGAGAACCCCGAGAAAAACCATGCACATGGTCCACCTTGGAGCAAATTATCACTTGGTATACTGTTAGAGAATGGTTAGGACAGGGAAAATATGCCTGTTGGCATACATGAAAGTGCATTCTTTGCCAGAAAAAGTCCTATGACATAATCAGGATGCTTTTTTTTTTTTTGTAAAAAAAGTGGACGAAATTTGAAAATTGCCACTAAACTCACTAAACTCACTCTATCATGCGGCAACAAACAATAACTCAAAGATTTTAAACAGCAAGGTATGTAATTTTTTTTTATCACTGAAAAACCATGAAAAAGCAACTTTCGTTTGAAAAAATTTTCCTGTGGGACACTGTTTACGAAATGGTCCAATGCTAACTATTTCGTAAATGTTGTCCCACTCGAAAATCATTTTTGTGTAGAAATTATTTATTTATTTTTTAAAATCCTTTTAATGATGCATAAGAATGCACATCTTGCTATTGAAAATTTTTCCATGATAGCGGATTCTTTAGTTGAAGCAGAGCGCTTCATTCAATGCGCCATACTACACTTTTCTATTTCTCTTTTCATTTTGAATCTTTGTATCTCCAGCCGTTAGTGACTTATAAGCATTAAGTAGTGTTTTATCTAAATGTGCAAGTGCTCCAAAATCACGATTTACCAAACGAAAAACCTTTTCCTTAAAAAAAAAAAATCTGTTTTCCTATGAAATTTTCCTATCATTTTTCGTTCCATCCTTCTATTTTTTAACCGTTTCTACTTTATAAACATTTGGTCATTTTATCTGAAACACCCAGTACATAAAGTTTTTCTCTCTGTAATTTTGTATCGATATCGTTCAGATATTATTCTAAGCTTATAACGTCACAATTTATTTGAATATGAAGTCTTTCACAATCGAACATACATTTACCAAAATAGATTTATAGCATCGTTCTTTGATATACGAACACATGAGGAAGGGACAATGACCCTCCACATAGTAAGGCTGAGCTTGCACTTCGGACGTGGCTTTGTCGTAAAAAGATGAAGATGTTCTGAGGCCACGGTAGCGCCATGCTGTGGAAAATCAGCGCCCGGGGCGAGATAACACCATCTTTCCGCCCGGTACGGGCTCCCGTACGTATGAGTGAGGTCCACAGGCCAGCCGTGAAGCTCCACTGTGGTTGGCGAGAAGCGCAATAATATTTTCAAAAATAATCCTGCTTTTCGTTGATTTTGAGCATATATATTGTTATTTCCTCCCTAATTTTGCGCCCTTACTTCGGCGCCCTCTTCCCCCCACGGCACGGCGCTCAACCACGATGTCTTATTACGAAAATAGTTTCTGCAAGAATAAGATCACGAATAATGAAGATTTTGAAGATCTTTCAAAAATTAACTGCTGGGTTTTGTCTTCGGGTCACCCATAAGATTACCAAACTGTTGAAGCATGGTAGCGTTAGTAACCTACATACCATGCGGTTCCCAAGGTAAAAATGAAATGAAATCCTTGAGTTTTACGTCCCACGTTTATGCCGGTTAAGCTAAAGGAGACGGTGATGATGAGTAATGAATGAAATGAAGAATGTAGGAGGAAACGGAAGAACCCCGAGAAAACCAACGCACACGGTGTTTGTCCGCCACAAAGTTCACTTGGAGGGGGCTGGGATCGAACCCGGGACCCCAAGCTCCAGAGGTGAACGCTTTACCACTTAGCCACCCTGCCCCAGGTTCCCAAGGTAAATATGCTGTATGCATTAGTTGTATATGATACACGAGACGTCGCGCTTAAAACTAGCGTGAGTTAAATTCAACTCATATGACAATTGGTGTTAAGATGTAGTCTTTACACTAAAAGGAGTTGAACTCCAAACCAATACCATTCATTGTCTTACACACAGAGCCCGAAGTATGTTGATATGGAATAAAAATATATATCAAACCTCTCCGTAATAGGGAACACACACATGTCGTAATGATACTAAATACACTGCCAACAACGTGAATAATACTATCACTAAAAACATTGCAAGAAGACGCTAGAAATATTAATTTTAGTGGAAATAATGCTAGTTTAGTCACTAGACAACATTTAAAAGGTGCTAAATTTCTATGGTGTACGGTGCACATTGATTTTTGATGTCAAGGGTGAAAGTTTGATTCTTTTAGGTGTAATAAGATTATATTAAATACTTGATTTATTTCTAACAATGATAAATGAACCAATTGTTTTTGATAAAAATATCCTTAAAAAATTCTATCAAGCGGCAAAGTGCTACATTGGTAACACTGATATCAAGATACAAACGACAACCACCTCACGCTTCCGCGCATGTATATAAATTTTTGACGTACAAGTATATCATCCCAATGACCAAAACATAACATACTAATTCGTCAAAACTAATTAAAACAAGGCAGTAGATCATTTTGACATGCTATAGTTGCTCACATTTTTTATGTTAATGACGGACATATCTGTAATGTCAAAAATTCGACATATTTCCTTATGTCCACCATTAGAAGGCAATTCATTTGTACATATTAAAATATGTCCAAATTTGAAGACATGCATTTTTGTGTTGTTTTGAGTCGTTTCGGGCTCTGTGTGTACATACCATACGTATGTACGCCACATGTGTCTATAGACCACATTTTCTATAGTATCCGAAAAATGTTCGCTAAGCCGCGACTAATCGAGACTCTACGTATGTGAGAACAGCTGAAAATGAAAAACTACTTCTAGACATGCACAGAACTTCAGTTTAAATCCAGCAGGTTATCCTTAGAAGAACGAAGAGTTGTACTAACCACTCCCTCTAAATGATGACATCAGAGGGACGAGAGGGCGGACGCATCCGACATACTAGCCCTAGCCCCGACTTTCCCCCGTAATATAAAACAATTTTTGGTACTCAAAAGTAGCTTACCCTCAACACGTCTTTGCTCATACACTTGCCTCCCAAAAATAGTAGAGCAGGCATCGTCACTACTCCGACTCAACTGAATAAAAGGCAATTTGCTAACACAACTACAATGTGGCTTATACGAAATCGTATCAAAAAGTTTCGAGACTAGTTCTGTGACACGCCAACATATGGTAGCGCAAGGCTGCACACACAGGCACAGGGAGTACCAAACAGTGAAGCCATATCTAGCATCTTGGTGCTAGATCTAGCATAATTCACATTCATTTTGCATCTAGCATCTTGACTTTTAACCTCTTGGCCAAATCTAGCATAATTTCATTCTTCCCTCTGATGAACAGAAAAAGAACGAAAATTTAGATGGTTCAAGGATCGTCGGGAATTATTCTTCTTGGTTGAAGCGATGGTTAGAACATTGAGACCAGTCAGTATTTCCGCGGTTGTAATTTATTGTTGAATTCAGAGAAATGTTCAAAAATAGCAATACGTGACTTTACGAAACATATTTACTTACCCATAGTTTTATTACTG
Organism: Thermobia domestica; assembly: GCF_964235325.1. Classification (NCBI taxonomy): domain Eukaryota; kingdom Metazoa; phylum Arthropoda; class Insecta; order Zygentoma; family Lepismatidae; genus Thermobia; species Thermobia domestica. The sequence goes on from NC_137463.1 coordinate 81,127,834, forward strand.
TCAACTGAAACCTGAATGTTTGGTTGTCTGGGATTTTTCTGTCCCTTTCAATTTACAACTTGAGAGGGGAGGGATATGAACGTCAGGGGACAGCTAGTAATACACTAGAAAAAATGATTCAGGCCTGTGTCGGAAGCTGCATGTTGTGTATATATTTCTTAAAATGTTATCCATTCATAAAAAATAAATTCGACCTTTCTCCCCCATAATGTACCATTTACCAATTTATTTCATTATTATTCCTGACAGCGTGATATTAGCTTTGTACATGAATACAGTTGAAACACTTCATTAAAATAATGCCTTTGGCGTGGGAGGCCCGGGTTCGATTACCGGCGGGAGCTCATGTGGTTCGGATTCCACGTTAATCAGTAGGTCCACGTCTCATATAGCCTCGTTGCTAAAAGGGACGCTAAACTAAAATCAACTCAACTCATTCATTAAAATAATGAAGATAAGTACGGGCGGGCCTTTAAAATTAGTTAGGAAAGATAATTTGAAAATCTGGCATAATTTACAAAATCTAGCATAATTCAGACCAGTGTTTGGCATCATCGCGAGTCTCGAGTGTGGCAATCCTGGTACCAACCTTCATTAGTCAGTGTGCCAAGAGACATCGTTCTGTATACATCGGGAGCTGTGCAGTTGGTGTTTTTCTGACCACAGCCGTTACCACTTTTGCTATTTCATCATGGACAGCAAGTTAGAACAACGAGTGAACATGAACTTCTATGCCAATCTGGGCAAATCCTCCACAGAGACGCTTGGCATGATTCGCAGATGTACGACGATGTTGAAATGAGTCGTTTGAGGTGTTTCGAGTGGCACGCAGGCTTCAAGAGCGGAAGAACATCAGTGGAAGACGATGGGAGATCAGAATGACCTATAACAAGCACAACTCCCGAAAATGTTGAAACCATAATACATCTTGTGTATGAGAATCATCGGAGAACAATCCAAGACATCGCTTTCATTCTCGGTATATCATACGGAACAATGCAGGCAATCCTTATGTGTGATTTGAACATAAACCGTGTTTCTGCAAAATCCGTCCCCACGCTGCTAAAATAGGAGCAGAAGAAAAATCGCATAGAAATCTGGCAAAAACTCCGTCAGCATGTCGTGGATATCCCGTCCTTTATCCAAGATCATTACCGATGACGAAACTTGGGAGTAACATCGATACAATGTTAACCTTAACGGCGATCACCCTTGCAGAGTAGACGACAAAGCGCTTGTTCACAGTAAGAAAGCGAATTGACTTCTTTCCGTAGGAAATACAGATTTTAGAGTAATTAAATCTCAGTTAGAGAGACAAAAAGATATCGAACAGACGGTTCAGTCTGTTTCATGAAGGAATCGCCGTTGAAATACACATGTGATATGATACCAAACGTGTGTTCTTTCCTGTTGTCGTATACACGGATTCCTTATGGGTCGCGTATATAAGCCACATTCTTATTTTTTTTATTTTTTATTTTTTAGAAATGAGCCTTATGTAGGCGTGAACTCGGTAAGTTCTTAAGATAATATCATCTTCGTTATCACTATGATACATGCCCGTATTTATATATTGTGCGCCCCTGTGCTCTAAATAATTTGCCGCCCCCCGAAAACGCCCAATGTTAGAGTTGAATTCATAGTTTTTGGAGTCGCTGAGATGAATAGTGACAGTTTTAATCCAATTTAACTTCAAGGTCATACTCCACTCCCCAAGGAGGGGACGAGATTTTAAAAATAATCGAAAACGACAGATATTAGTGTTGAATTCATAGTTTTCGAGGTCGCTGAGTTTAATTGTATCAGTTTACATGATGTTCAACTTCATTCTCATCCTTGGGGTGGAGGTGGGAGAGGATGACTTTTTAAAAAAATAATCAGGCAAGCCAGCTAATTAGTAACTACCGTAATTAGAGCGAATTAAATACATGAACATATTTTCTCGCCCCTGCGTGGCACTCTGCGAGTTGCTACTTTTAAATACTACTTTATTGTGAATCTTTAAAACAAAATCCAAAATTTTGCCGCCCCCTAAACTCTGCCGCCTGTACTCAAGCACAAAATAACACTTACCTAAATACGGGCCTGCTGTGATAGGTATACTAACATCATTGGTAGATTACTTGCAACATTTGAGAAGCTTACATGCACTACGGTGTTCAGCCAACCGTTTCGTCTTGACGTAGGAATTTTCAGTTTAAAAAGAAAATGAAATGAAATCTTTCAGTTTAACGTCATACGGCTATGCCCTTTAGGTTAATGGAGATGGGTGATCAATACAAATGAATGATGAAAGAATTTGTAAAATTAGAATGTGGGGGAAACGGAAGTACCTCGAGAAAACACATGAACATGATGTTGTCCACCACAAACATGCTTGGCAGGGGATTGAACCAGGGCAGGCCGGTAGCCGGCCCATAAATGTAGGGGGAACGGCTGAAGTTAGGTGGGCCCAATCCAACCATATTATAGTTCATTTTCAAGCCTACCGTGAAAATTTTAGGGGTGGCAGCAACAATTATGGGGGGCCGGCGCCCCTAGACGCCCCCTGGATACGGGCCTGAACCAGGGACCTCAAGCACCAGGTAAGTGCTTTACCACTGAGCCACCGTTATTTTTTCAGTTTTAATACTGTCCATCAACTGCAGCCTCTTTCGCCTCCCCCTCTTTTTTCTTCCACCGTATTTTCTAGCACATCACTCATGAAACAGTTCCTTCTCACCCAATGACCTAACGAGTTTATCTTCCTCTTTCTAACTATATCTAATTTTGTTTTCCCCCTCACACACTATTTCTAGCACATTTTCATGCGTTTTGTGTTCAGTCTAGGGAATTATCTTCATTTTTCTTTACACCTACATCTCGAAAGCCTAGAGAAATTCGGGCTGCAATACATGCTGCAATCACCCCTCGTTGCCGGGATTTATTTCAGAGCCTGGTTAAAAAGAGAGAAAACCCATGGCCCGGGTATTTACCCCCAGCCGTTATGTAAGCCAACATAACATATATGAAATGTGTGTTACATACATACAATTCGTTATTAGGAACCGGGAGAAACGTGCGTACATTACGTTCATTCCTCCGCAAATGCACCATCCCCAGCCGAAAAAGTCTAGTAAATATCAATATATGTACAAAATTTGGTGGCTCATGAAAAACGCACACACTATATTATTACTATGAAAGGTAATAAAACTGTTATAGATTTCTTTTAAATATGAAATGAGTTTAGCAAGGAACATACATGCAGTTACTATAAAGATAACCAAGAAAGTTCTGTTGCTTTTTCACCCACCACCTTCGAACATCTATATGTCACCTAAGACGTACCTGAAAGATCAAAAATAGTCTCCATCAGCATCGACGACCTTGTGTCAACGTTCTGGAAGGTCATGGATTCCATCGCGGTAAAACTTGGTGGGTCGTGAAGCGAAGAAAGTATCATCTGCATTTTGCACCTTTACTAGGGATTTGAATAAGTGTCCTCTAAGGTGATTGTCCAAGGAACAAACCAAATCCAACGGGGCAATGTCCGGGAAGTATGGCGGATGCAATAGTGTTTCCTATCCAAGGCGTAGGATGGTGTTCCAGGTCATCCTAGCCACGAGGGGTTTAGCGTTGTCCTCTACCAGGAGGACTCCTTTGCGGTTCAGAAGTGCTCGCTCCAGAGTTTTGAGTTTTTCTTGAACATAACTCAACTGCTGACAGTTCACAGTTGCATTGATGCTCTGATCAGCTGGTAACAGTTCCCGATGCACGATGCCGCGAAAAGTCCATCAAACACAAAGAAGTACCATCTTCTGGTGCAGTGCTGGTTTCGGCAGGTTTGGAACCGGTTCATGGAATGCTAACCAATGATGACGGTGCCATGGAGCTTTGTAGAGGACCCATCTCGCATCACTTGTCAACACCATGTCTAAAAATGGCTCCTTCCTCACACGAGACAGCAAAGAAAGACATTTGTCTGCTCGCGTTATCTTGTGACTCGAAGTCACATTAGATGGGACCCAGCGACCCAACTTGTAGTCCTTCCCAAGTTGATGGAGGTGCTGCCGAATGATTTCTCCACTCACACTGAATTGTAGTCTCAGTTCCGCGCATGTCTGGCCACTGTTCGCCTTAATTGCTGCCATTTTGTACATGTGTTGTTCTTTCAGTATATGGTGCGTCTTCGAGTTCGTTACCGTTCTTAAACTTGCTAAACCACCGCTGCACTGTCCGTGTAGTCAGGATACTCTTACCAAAGGCCTGGCATATTTTATTTCGCCGCAGCGGCGTTTGATCCCAGTTTGAACTCGTACAGCACATACGCCCTTATTACGCTCTATGGAGGTCCCATGTTCACGGTGTAACTGAACTGTCACAACCATGTAGTATGTTGGATATACCTACACCAATTGAACGCAGACCTTCACAAAAAAAGAGACAAAACTTTCTTGATTACCTTTATAATGCTTAACTAAGTGTGAAGTTGAATTCACATCTGGGAAAGTCTATAGCGAATGCATGTTCACAGCAGCGACGTCGCCAGTGGGAGGCAAAGGGGCGAGTGTTCCCGGTGACGTATTGTAATGTAGATCAAGTAATATAAAACTATTATTTTCGGTACACAAAAATAGCTATCCCTCAAAAATGAATTTGTGCTTTCACTTGCTCCCCATCCCTCAAGAAATTAAAGCTAGAATCGTTACTGGTCCGAAGAAAAGCATATTGCTTTTAAACTGCATATACTGAATCACTGAAATGTCCGTAGCTAAAATGATGATGCTACACATATCAAGGAAGAAGACATCAAACCATACAGAATTGAGAAAGGTTATCGGAATTGAAATAATCAATTCACTGTAGCAGAGTTTAATACGTATTTAATTTTAGAACTTATTTGTAAACGACACATTTTATTCCGGCAAATACGGTATTTTGTTCTTGCCACAAATCATGTTTAGGGTTCCTGCTCACACAAGGTGACCAGAACTTTTACTTTCAAAAACGGGACGCATACGAATCGGCGACGGGGGGGGGGGACTTCCACATTGCATTTTGGGACTCAGTAGTGTTTTCAATTTACAAAATACACAAGTAAGAATGATAACACCGCGTTTCTAACTTAAGTACTACTCAACAATACTTTTAACTACTTCAACACTCAGAATTCACACTCAATTCCCACTTGAACCACAGAACACTCAATTCTCATTTGAATATTCAGAAGTTCTAGGCAGGCTGAACCTTCCCAATGAGTGTTGGTACGGAAAAGTGTAGAATTGGCATTGACCATTTATATTTTGAATAATAATTACGGGACACCTGAGTCATGTTTCCTTAAAAACGGGACATTTAGGCGTCCCGTTTGAGAATCAGAAAAAAACGGGACAACGGTTGAAAATAAGGGACTGTCCCGGCTAAAACGGGACGTCTGGTCACCTTGTGCTCACATATAGTTTGTCTTCAATGGCAGAAAATAACAACTGATTGTGAGTACAGTCACAATAATTGACAACTTTCAATGACATAAGAAGTATCTAATGACATTAATTTGTGTTTTACTACACAAACAGTAATTGATTACATGGAAAACAAAGTAATGTAATAATTGCTATGGAGGTAACTTCTAGTTAAGTCTCCTTCTTTAGCAAATAATACCATCTGTATTTAGTTACATAATAGACATAACCATGAAGGTCGTTCAGTTTCGGACGTTGATGAGACAGCCGATAGCTACGGGTGATTAAAAAAAAGACAAAACATTGACGAAAAAAGCGTTTCTACGTTGTAGAAAAAAAAATGATGTAGGACCACCAACTCAATAAAATAGTCACGTTTCTTTATTTCCCTTGTTCCAAATTTCTTTTTCTATCTTCAGCTTGTGTGCTTTCCTCATCTTTTGGTTATTTCTTACAAGTTTAGGAGACTTGCTAATAAGCTGCAATGTATAGATACAGAAAAGAGTCGCTTTCTAATTTTTATTTCCACATCGCTTCGCCAGTCGTCTCACTCAACAAATGTTGGCAATTGTTGGTAACCTATAACGGATACTTCTTCCTTTTGTAATGTGCCCATTGATATGTGTGTGTCGCCTAGCCTGTACACACATATACACATACACTTACGCATGCTCAAAAAAAAAAAAAAAAAAAAAAAAAGCACCGAAGAAGAGAAATAAACTTTAATTCACATATGATGCTTTTTCTCTTTGGTAACTGCCATTTCATATCAGGGTTGCCACAATAACTTAAAATGTAGGTTATTCAATTGTTGTGTCGAATATTCGTGAGTTATACCATAAATGCATTTGTTGCAAAGACGTTAACTTAATTAGTAGGCAAAGATGGTACCCCAGAGACTGATTTTGACTTTTGATTGATTTGATTTCAGTTTAGGGTTTATTTCAGCAGTGAGGCTATATGAGTCGTGGACCTACAACTTAATGTGGGATCCGAACTACGTGAGCTGCCACCGGGAATCGAATCTGGGTCTCCCATATCAAAGGCGCATACGCTAACCGCTTAGCCACCACTAAGCTTCCCCACAAATGGAGACACGTTCTTCTAAATCTTTCTCTAAGGTGCCCAAAAGGTGGTCTGCGCCTTTCACTTGGCTCACAAGTAAAAGTTTCAAATACATGATTTATCTTTTAGACTCATCTAATATAAATAAAATAAACAGTTTGTGTGTGTCCCTGTCTGTGTGCGGCCTGGGGGACCAGACGACTGGACCGAGAGCCACCAAATTTTGGTCACGGGTACTTTGGTTAGGCCCCAAACCAAGACGAAGCGTTTTTTTTTTTTTTTAATTCGAACCAGGGGGTCTCAGAGGGGTCGTTTGCCGGAACATGTGAAAGTAGTAGAAAATGACCGATATTAGTGTCAAATCCATAGTTTTCGCAGTCGCTGAGTTCAATGGTGACACTTCCATTAGCAATGACTCAATTTCAGCCACCATTGTATGCAGACTGGGGTTCACCGGGAGTGAGGTTACCGAGACACGTAAAAGTAATCCAAAATGACCGATATTAGTATGGAATCCATAGTTTTCGCGGTCACTGAGATGAATAGAGATACTCCCACAGGCGTCAACTTCCAAATATAGCCCCCATGCAAAGAATGGGTATTTTCAGCTAGTATAGAGTATTCACAAGCCTCTTATTTGTATTAAAAGTAATAATCGAGCTCCTCCGTTGCTAAGTGGTTAGCGTACACGCCTTTGGCGTGGGAGACCCTGGTTCGATACCCGACGGGAGCTCATGTGGTTCGGATTCCACGTTAAGCAGTAGATCACGTCTCATATGGGCCGCAGTGGCTCAGTGGTAGACCGTTCACCTCTAGTGCATGGGGTCCAGGGTTCTAACCCTGCTCCCGCCAAGTGAACTTTGTGGTGGACAAACACCGTGTGCGTGTATTTCCTCGGGGTTCTCCCGTTTTCTCCCACTTTCTTTATTCTACCATTTCATTCATTACTTATCATCACCGTCTCCTTTAGCCTAGCCGGCATAACCCTTGGACATAAACCTAAAAAAAAATTCATATGGCTTCGCTGCTGAAAGGGACGTTAAACTCAAAATCAACTCAACTCAACTCCACTCAAAAGTAATAATGCTTATTGTTCTATTTTTGTTCCTTTTGTTTAATATTTGAGTAATAAAAATATGTCCGCAAATTGCCATCGTTATGTTTATTCTTTATTTATTTATATACAGGGTGCCCGAGAAGTGTGTAACCATTTCTGAGAAGGAGTACTCGATTTCAAATGAAGTGTTTATAATATCAAAGAAGACACCGTAAGTTAACGAAATTACAGCAGTTCTAAACAACCACCCTCCATATCTAAGCAGAGTTGCCATCTCTCCGTGATGGACCTGAACACAAGCTGCAACATAGGTAGCGTAAATATATGCACTGATGCCGAAATGCGATCATGCAGGTGCGCCAAATTCCTATCACTGTACACTTGAAGATTAGGAATATTGCTTATAGCGATTACTTAGATATGGAGATCGGTCATGCGGAACTGCTGTGATTTCGTTGACTTACGGTGTCTTCTTTGATATTATAAACACTTTATTTGAATTCAAGTACATCTTCCCAGAAATGGTTAAGGACTTCTCGGGCACCCTGTACTTTAAATTTGCTTAGCCCTCATTGACCCCTGACTTCAATATAAATTGACTATCACTACTTTAACTATTCTGATCATTATTGCTAGATAAAACATACATAGTCTATCTATATATATACTGTATAATTAAGAAAGCAGGATGAAATGCAAGTGAGTCACCTTTCACGGTGTTAAGCTACGAGGAATAAGGTCAAAGATAAAACCTATTGCTACTGTTTTTACTTTATATAGACCAATACTAACCTTAATTAGTAAATTTCTATCATTTTCGGTCTTGGTAGAGAGATATGGTTGTTAAGATGCCCCCCCAAAAAAACTATTTGTAACAATCTATTACCTATTTGTTCTAAGCAGGGACGGATCCAGGGGGCGATCGGGGCAATCACCTCCCGTGCCTAGAAGAGGAAACTTTCTTATTTTATATATAAATAAAACCCATTCAGAGTTTGGATCTCTTAAAAGTAGCTCTAAGTAGCAGTATTACAGCCCACCGCCTCCCCACCCAGAAGTCCGTCCTGGATCTGCCTCTGTTCCTAAGGTGAAATCGGATAGACTATTATTAATTGCTACCACTTTCAATTTGAACAGAGGGTTAACAGAGGAAATGGAACCTATTCTTTGGACACAGAATAGAATCCAAATGTTCGCTTCTCGCTATCTCATATCGATTTGGTCTATCAACATTGAAACCAGAAGTAGTAATAAATTTCTACCATATCCGGTCTTAGTAGAGATATGCAGTGCCTTTTCTTCAGACGCTGAATTAAAAAGAAAAGAAAAGAAAAGTTGTCAGGGAAGTTGGTTACATTTCGGGGATTACATGAACTTGGAATAGAGAGAACAGTAGTTGGCAAAACACAAGCTCGGTTCAATACGGTTCACGCTTGTACGCTTTATGTCTGGAGAACTACATATTGTGTAGCCAAACACAAACTATCACTTAACTCAGTATGATGTGCTTATTCCAAGAAAATACGAAAACTCGATTTAGGAGCCGTTCAAAAATTTTGTGTCCCTGACCCAAGATCCAATATATTTCAATCAAAAATTTTATTATAGGCCTTATATCTGGAGAACTACATATAGTGTAGGCAAACCCAGACTATCACCTAAATCAGTATGATATGCTTATTCCGTACAAAATACAAACACTCAGTTTAGGTGCTGTTTAAAAATTCTGACCCCTGATCGAAGATCCAATATATTTCAATCATTTTTTTTTTGTACGCCTTATATCTGGAGAAGTATATATAGTGTAGCCAAACCCAAACTATCCTTAACTCAGTATGATGTGCTTATTTTGTAAAAAAAATATGAAAGCTCGATTTAGGGGCCGTTCAAAAACTTTGAGGCCCCTGATCCAAAAAAATAATAAATTGATTAAGATCGCAATTATTTTGATGCATTTTTTGATCATTCCTAAAATTCTTGACCAAGATGGCAATCTTTTCATCCATTTTTTGTGTCATTTCTAAAATTCTTGCTGTAGGTGATATTTTTATAGATAATAATTTGTTGATGAAATTCATTTTTGTAGATATTTTGTAGGTGATACTTTTGTAGTTAATAGACATTTTTAACAAGACAGTGTGACGTCTAAGTTTGTGCTTTTAATCCTTCTTAATATGTATGTTATCTATTGTTTGAATAGCATTTAACAGTATCTGTATACAGTTACACAGTTATACAATTTTGTAAAAGAGAACTTTTAAATTCACGTTGATTATGATGTGTAATCGACAACTATATCTGAAAGTATTAAATAGTAAATACTGATTCAGTCAATAGGGAATGTATAATCAAATAAATAAATAAATAAATAAATAAATAAATAAATAAATAAATAAATAAATAAATAAATAAATAAATAGATAAACATAAAGGAAAAATACTTTTGTACCATTATTTTTTAAATATTAAAGTACCACACAAAAGCAGATAGCGTGATCGCACGTACCCCCATTTCTTTGATATTTGAACCGCAACTTGCACAGACCACCATCTGATACTTGTCATTTTATCCTATGCCATTTCCATCTTCGACCATCTATATTTCAACAATTATTCTCATTATTATTTCGTTTTTACGTACCAACAGACTACTCTAAAAGATCAGCTGAAATTGCGTGAATACTCTACTGCAATATGAAGCAATTGTTTATCTTAGACATCACAGAATATTTTATTGCAATTAATATTGTTATTAACCGCCACTTAATACATCAATATAATTCAATCTGTATCCCTAATAATTCTTCAAACAAATCTCGTTCCTAGTAACACAAAAGAGTAACGACATGGACATCTGAAAGGGGGCAGGGAGGCCCGGGCCCACCTGGCTCACAAAAATGTATACGTAATATAGCAAATCATGTATATTAAATACCAGAAATACCAGACGTAATATTGCAACCATGAGGATGCCCCCTAGAAATTTTTCTTCGGGCACCCCTGGACAACGGTATACACTTGATGTGTTGTGCTATTTTAATTATTTTTTTTAATTATTTAGTTAGATTAGTAGTATGTTTTCAAGTATTGCTTAAAATAGGAAGCAATAGGTAGAAAGGTAAACACGGTTCATTTTTAACTTTTATAAATACTTCAAGGCTGAAGTTGAAGGGAAATCTCAATTAAACGACATCACCAAAGGTCAAGAAATTGAACTCTCTGGCGCGAAACCTCGAAGAGCTTATGCTGGCAAGCTGCCGATTTGGCATTGGATTATGTGCAGTCAGCACATTGCTGGTTCCCTTGATCGGATTCCGCTATCCGCTCTTTTTGGTAGATTCCCAATCATCCCCACGACACTAGGCAAACAACATACTGCCAAGGTCCTTTGAATTTCCTCAGTTGTCACGCATGTAAGTATTGATCACGTGCTGCTCTGCTTGATTTTGCACCGCAAAAAGTGCAGCTACCTTTTTTTTTTCTCATTTTATATAAAGACTAGCTGAAACACTCTTATTCGAACGAAAGAAATATGTTTATGAGAAATAATTGAACTCCTTCCCCCATTACAATACGCATTACAATGAAAGTATAATAATGTTACCCACTTTGACCCATCTCTCAAACCATATACGAATATAGTAGAATAAGGATTTATATGGCATTTGGTGTGTCACTATTCATCTCAGCGACTCCAAAAACTATGGATTGGACACTAGTAATACCGGTCGTTTCGAATTATTTTTATGTCACCACTCTATTTTTCACATAATTATAAATTATAATTCGCCGCTTCTATATTAGGATATGCATTTTAATGAAGTTAATACCATAAGATCCTTCACAAGCCTAATAATAATCATGACAAGTTTCATTGCGTAATACGATTTGACAGAAAGTCACATTTGCTCTAGTATAACATTTGCTTTCATTCATGATGTATCTTAAACAACTAATGTGTACTTAGGTATATATTTAGTTCATTAGTTGATATCAAACTCAACACCTTCTCGTGCACACAGTTATTGCGAAACGTGTAAAAAAATTTCTAATCGTACTATTCTTTTTTTTTTTTTTAATAACTATCATCTTCCAATGAAGTTATAAAACATGAAAATATGTTATTTGTCTTGCTTGTTTTAAGAAAAAATATCCTGATTTTCTTGGCATTGTAAGCAAATAAATTTTATATACACCTAAAAGCAATCGCTATTAGTTTAAGCGAGATCATAAGACATCAGTTTATACCCAATCCTGGGTTAGACTAGTCTTGTCGCTAAATCTTCCAAGTTGTCTAGTAAAATTGTCACAAACTAAAACACAAAGTTTGCATTGTTAGCGCTAGTGATGGGTAAATTTCCGGGAAGATATTTTTCGGGAATATTCCCGGGAGGATTAACAAAAATGGGAATTTTCCGGGAATTTATGTACAATCACAAAGAAAATTGCATTCTATTACTATATTATGATTTCAAAGTTAAATTCGTTTTTAGATCATAGTATATTATTACTGTTGTCTCAGAGGAGTCTTTAAAATGTAAATTCTGAACGGTATTATGCTATTCTATTAATATTTTATTATATTTAGAGTACGCATAAATGTATATTTACTTACAATATGTTCTGTGCAAGTAAATATGTGTGAAAAGATGGTATAGGAAGTCCACATTCTTCTAATCCGCTAAACAGTTTAGATTTATATGAAAGTGGATTTTCTAAACTTGACTCTACTACTGATTTTATAAACATATTAAATTTTTAAATGTTTATAAAAATCTAAAATTTTTAAACACATCTCACAATTTTTCAACATTTGCACATACATATTTATGTTCACAATATTTCCAAGACACTGACTTATCTTTATAATTTTGCACGTAACATTGCCACACACGACATTTCTTCGTACCTATTTCTCGCAATTTCATGCGTTAATTCATATGTAAGAGAAGTCCGTGTACTTCTTCAGAAATTCGAGTCAGAGACAAGAGACACAACGACGTCTATTACTAACGGTGGTTCTGGGTGCGTTATTTCTACTTAATTTCTACATTACTTTAAAAACTGGTTCCTTTTCATCATTTGTAAATTATTATATTGCTACTTTTTAGTGCAAATAAAAATGGAACTAAAAGATGATATTGTTAGTTAAATAAAGTAAGTATAACGAATTTTATTTTTTTAACCAAATTATTTAAAACCTAGAAGTAAATCATAATAAATGAAAATAAAGCAATTAGTCATATGGTTCTTATAATTTGGAAGATAAAGTAAAGAAATGGAAATAAATTCCTTCCCGGGAATTTATATGCCAGGGGAAAAAAACCGCGAATATTCCCATTTTTTTTATTTTCCTTCCCACCTGGAATATTCCCACTAGTTAGCGCAAAGTGGTAAGTAGTCATGGCCCTATAAAATATAATAAAATAACTCTTAACTCTGTCTGATACATTGCAGCCATTAGTATAATTATTACTGATTTGAATTTGTTTAGAAAAAAGTGTTTGCACTGTTAATGCATTGTAGCAGCGTCGTATTTCAGCAGCCGCCTTATAACAGAATCGCTAGATATCTCACTTTGCAAAACTCTGCCAAAGTTAGTGGTAGCTAGTATACTGTAAAGAAACAACGAAAACCTGAAAGTAAGAAACTAACAACCTGAGTATTATGTTGAAAATTCAAGGTGAAAATATTACTTGCACAATTGCAAGATATACTTGACCTCTACCATGTGCTTCAACTTTGCTACTTCGCGTCTGACATCTTCACTGACTCATAAAGCATTATTCACAGAATGTTTTAGTAAACAAGTCCGTATGCAAGCCATGCTTGTGAAGTATCAACAGTTTCACAGAAAAAGGCCTGTATCCTCGTTGTTGTGATCGAATGACGAGAAAACGCGGTGAAACTATTTGCGGGCGCATTGAAAGCGTGGTTTTGTCGATATGGTATATACCTGAGGCTATTTTTGATTGTTCTGCTGTAATGTCAACAATGATTTACCGTTTATGGTCAGTGATGCTGGTTGCCTATGTAGGTGGCGAAAAAGTCGATATTTTCAAAATCAGGTTTACCAATACAACCTTGGGTCGTTATGAAAAATAATAATAATTTAGAACTGGTGGTAATGTTGTTCTTATTAAAATTGCACAGAATATCTCATTATAAACAAAATAAACATGTGTTTGGACAGTAACGAAACATATAAACATAAACAATGAAGTTAACCAAAAATCAGTCCATGTAAGAAATGCATACAGAAACGAAACTATCTCGCAACACGCGTATTTTAAAACTAACCAGTGGGAGTTGTCCAATCAAGTGTAATAAATTCTCTGGTCCCCAAACACGACATTTGGCGATGGCTATTTAAAAATTGTAGCATTTCATTCGACATATTCTTATGATTTTGGGCATACTGGGTCTGAGCGACGAAATTATCGGGTCAGACGATGACAAAACAAGTGTAGCAAATCTAGGTTTGTATTTTTCCTAGTTTTCTGGCACCATTTCTCGCGATACTGCGGAAGTCTGTTTCGAGACTTCTGAGCTTCCTCACTTAGCATCTATATTAGAGCCTTTCTATCTCAACTGTGCCTCTGCTGGCACTACTGTCGATATTTGATTTCCCATACCTCCCTCGAAAGAGGAGGGATAAGTTGCTGCGACTGACATCTTTCAATTGTTAGATGCGGAAGCGTTGCCACAATGAATTATTTCACGGGCTTCGCTGCTGTCTGTCTTATTAGCCACTGTAAGTAGCCTATGGTCTTCACTCGTCAAGATCAAGCAACTGAATGACAAATTGCCAACACAGCTGAGGTTATTCATTTCTTTACCCTAAGCAAAGGGAGGGTTTCCTCCGTCAGAGGGCGGCGGGGGTTGGGCCAAAGTATAGTTCGCATAGTATCCGAGGGCACAGGTGGAATAGACAGGCTCTAGGAGAGGAGCTACGATTATAGTAAATCCTCTAGAGATTTAACATGTGCGCGAAGACTTGGCTAGACGACACGACACAACGGGATTAGCAGTCAATCTCTGTGAGCATTGAGCGAACGCCCAGACTCATCGAAGCTCGCTTCGTTTGCCAGAAGGCAGGTAGTAGCAGCTAATTCTAACAAAAATCATTAATTGAGAGACCACAGAAAATATTAAAATGAAAATGAAACCTTGGACTTTCTAGGAAAATTTTAGAAGTCTCAAATATATTGCAAAGCATTGATTTTGAATATAGTATTATAAAAATGCTGCCAGTGCGCATACGAAGTGCCTTAGATATCTGCTATTAGCCTTACAGGATTGCTATTGTTCTGATCAACAATACCAATATTTAATATCTCATAGCTATCAACATACTTAAGAGTAACAGTTCCGTCATACTACCACACACGAAAAGCATTTTTACAAGGAAACCCAATTATCCACTTTCGACAGGTGTTTTTTCATGATCGAGTGATGCCAGGATGAAAAACAAATATGTTCTATGTAGAGTAGACATTCCCCTAATAAAAGACTATAGACATTCGAGTGATTCGAGTTCATTTTTGGGGTTTTGTCCAGCTTCTTTTGCTATTTCGACCACTATGTGGCGTATCGACACAGTAGCTAAGCACGCCGTATGGCAGATGTTGCACTGGAGGTCTTTTCCATTCTCCGATCTCTGTAGCTATTTCGTTCAATGAGCATAATCTGATTGGCAGGAAGATTTCAGGCAAGGTTAACGAAAATGAACACCATTACCTAAAACTTAGGCCTTATCCAAAAGTGCGAAGTGCGCATTTCGAGCATGCACACTCGGAGTCTACAAATCGAGTGCACACAAAATAGTGTACACTTCGTCAAATTAACTTTAGATCCGCATTTTGTTCCAGCGCTTCACTGTGGTGGAACATGCAACATTGATAACAAAGAAAAAAGAATTTCGCGTGCTAGAAAAAGAATTATTTTTTTTTTACATGAATGGCGTTCTAGTTATATTAAAGATAAATCTATCATACAGATTGACAATATAGGGCAACCATAGAATGAGTTAAGAGTTCTTTCATGTTTGCCAACAGCTTCAGCTTTGCTGTTCCTGCAAATATTTGTAATTTCTTATCTCTCACATACAGATTAACAAGAGTGTGGCGTAAAGGCAATAAATACATATATAAAGACTACTGTGTTATGTTCACAACAATCTCGTAACAACATAAAAACCACTAAACTATTGGCGATGTTCTGTTTTATTAGGCACGCTTGCACGATGAAATTTTATTAATCCATCGGGAGGAGAGTAGCACTTGTGGTTAGGGCGCTGATGACACTGTTGGGGGTATTAATTTCATTGCTAGTGAAAGCAGGCAACTTGCAAGAGTGTCAGGACACCGAAGGTACTGAGGGAAGCGCTGTTTACAATAATGTGGCTCAATTATGGAGAGAGTTCATACTTATGGAGAGGGTTCATATTGTGCATAATTGCTTCCAGTATGGTAGATTACACAACAATGACACTATAGTTGTGGTAGTTCTATCGTATTGCTTCAGTTACAGTCATACAGATTGGACTATTTCTACCATGTTGCGCTAATAATTAACTTCCTTAGATGTTACTCTTTCTTCGTAAATGTATAGATTTTACCCGTAAATTTTCGAAAGAGTCTCCATATTCTTAATCTACACTAAAAGTTAATACTCACAAGGATAACAAGGAAAGAAGTGGCGCAATCAAACATGAGGACCAGAATTTACAAGAAAAAGCCATTATGTCACTAGGAAATACTAATTGATAAGGACCACATATACTCAAGGTGGATAACCTTAATTAAAACAATATTAAAGTAAAAATAACATAACATGTAAGATTACTATCTTATAAGCCCGCTTAAGTGGAGTCATGTACACTTATGTCCAAAATGATGGTCGCATATCTATAAGTGTCTTCTTGTAAGAATATAATTTGATAATGATTTAGCAGGGTAGGCCTACTTTTAATACTGATACTATGTGTACAATCGAGAAATGTATATTTGTGGTAAATTTCATAGGAAAAGAATTATAAATACGAAAATTTGAATGAGAAAAACACAATGTTGCTAAATGGACAAGAAAACTTTATTTTCGTTTTATTGTTCTTATTTACTGCTCTTTTGACATGAAATTTGCCACATATATGTATTTGCCGATTATACACATACTAACATTATAAGAAATACCTGGCGAATTCGTTATCAAATTATATTTCTACAACATATTTATAGACATGCGACAATAATTTTGGACATGAGTGTACATTGTATATACTCCAATACTTGCGTGCACTTCACTACGTTTTCGGCGCCCTACATCTTTCTTGATATATACCCTCTGTCTCTCCTACATGCTCCCCTCTGCGGAAATGGTTTCTCAGTTACGAAACAAATCCCTTGGTCCAACTATAACCATTTAAAAAGCACTAATTAATAAGAATGTTATTAATAAAAATTAAGAGATGGTTTTATGAAAAAATACAGTTTGTAAATGTATGTTATGTAATGGCTCTCATTGTTCAACTATACGGAAGGAATCACTTGTTTATAATCGTTTCATAGTGGACACAGTAATGAGATTGTATGAATTGAGAGGAATTTGTGAAATCTTTGCTAAATAAGTAGAAAGAAATTTTTGGCTTGTGTTTCACGTTTGGTCAGCTGTCAAAAATGCAAAATGTATTGTAACTGTGTGAGGTGCTAGGTGGCCAGAGCCGAAGCTACTATTTACCTAACGTCACCCACACAATAAATAATAAAAAAAAAAAAATTGTTGAAGGAGAGTGGCTGGGAATATTAATTAACTGAAGATTTACATAAAATGCAAATATCAGAAATATTATAAACGTAGTTATTTATTCCCTCTTGGAGATTAGGTTCTCTCCTGTCAGGGCCGCCACTCTCTTATGAATTCGGTAGAGCAAATATTAAATTATTTCTGTAGAACAGCAGATCTCAGGGCCATCTGCATAACAACCATGCTCAAGGATGCTATAAATAGTGAGTCTGTAATAATTTTCAAATTTATGAAAAAAAAAAAAAAAACTATAATTTAAATCTTACAGGTAGCAGCCTGTAAATGATCTCACTATTTCATGGTTGTTAGTTGTTCTTTGGGCAGTCTTCTCTCTCTGAGCCCCATGCAGAGAGATGGTCAACATACACAATCAAGGGGAAAATGTCTCCTTGAATCACACTCCTGAAACAAAATTGTCATTAGTGCAGGTACTCACCCTACAGCAATTGAATACACAGTTGTTCCGGTAAGAGCTTACAGATTTATTTTCCATGAAGAAAACAGACATCCCAACCATGGTAGATGAGATGATATCACTCATTATACACTATTTCTTTTCACCTTTTTAGTGCACTATCACATGAAACACAATACTTAATATTTGATATATTTGATATTTAACACACTAAAAAAAAAATAAATGAATGAGAATAAACTGATAAACTGCAAAGGTCTGTCTGACTTTTAAAAAAATAAAAAAAAACTTATATAGATATATATACAGAATTATTTTATCTCCTCATAATTTTTTAGTTTCTCGTCTCTAACAGTTCTAGAGGAGAGATGTATTAAACTGTTGATGAAAACTATTTCACTAATATTTGTCACATAACAACACCTAGTGAAGATAAGAATAAAGAAAATTTTAAATTCTGACGCACTGTTCCAAAATGTTACTTGACGTACTCAAAGTTCCAATTCGCTGACATAGTCTCCTCCAAGATGATCATTCCACCACGTGAAAATGTTCTGCTAGAAGATAAGGTACACTGAATGTGAAGCATTCTATAAAGGAATGTTCAGTAGCTCCATTTTTAAACAAGCAAATGGTTACTTGTAAGCCTTGTGCTAAAACGTCCAAGGACAGGCTCAGTATAATGGCGTTACTGGCCTCTGGCGTTATATCTCTAATTGAGATATGTAACGATATATATTTCTCCCATATTGGGAAACTGCAAATTGTCCCATATTAACACGGGAGTGGTGAAGAGATTTTAGAGTACTGATCTCCACTGAGAGTCCTAAGCACTCAGAGATAGATGAATGTTAAGAATGATTTAGAATTTAAATTTCCATTATCACTGAAGAGAATAGCACCACTGACGTATAACTAAAATAAGTTAAGTTATACACTGTTTGTCACTGTACTATTTCATGTGCTTTTGAGTAATTTTGAACAACTCACTCGCGATACTGTAGTTCACAGGACAAATCCCAGGGAACCGAAATTGTTCTCACCGCGTCCTGGGTCTTGAACTCTGTACTGGAAGTCGGATGACTCCCTTTAACACTGCAAAACTACCTCTTGTTACTTCACAAGTCTAGCTTCAACTGCCTCGTTCTCCACGGAAAACGAGTATATGTTTTGGGCAAAACACAGGAAACGAAGAAACTCGCTTCTTCCACCACCCTTTGACAAAGGGTTCATGCCTTGCGGCGAATATTGCGGGTGGTCTCCCGTGTCAATGCCCTTCTTCCAGCTACCATCTGTAGCCAACTTTACCTTACTCGGCTGATACGTGCTGCCCCTCCCTGATAGCGGACAACACGGAAGCTTAATGCTCACAGCAGAAACTATGGATGATTTCCGCCTACTTTTGTTTTCCTTTGCTAGTTACATATGAATGAAATACAGAAACCTATGATATTACACATAAAAATAAAGTTAAACATACAAAGATTACATATTGATACAATTTATTAACTGACATCTCTCCCAGAAGCAGCATTCTACCCAATTACTGTGGCAGTCGTTCAAACCGTCTGCTTACTAATGCAGCCATGCTTTCTTGGAGAGAGATTGAAGGAAACATCATTGATAATTATTTACTTTTCACAAAACAAGATCTAAGTGTCTTGTTCGATAAGGGAAACACGTTGTTTAAAAATAAACAGAATTTTATGCGGTCTTTCCAAGAACGATTATAGCTTAGTACGTAAATATTAATATTAAACACAGAAAATGAGTCAAATTAAAGTATACATTTTCAAATTGGTGTTGCCTACTGGGAACCTAGCAAGAGGCTCGCTAGCCAGGTTACTGGTTTTTGGTGAACAGGGGGGGAGGAAGAGACGCTGATGCTAGATGCATTGGAAGTCACACGTATAGAAACCAATATTTTCACATGTAGACGTGAAAAAGTTTATGGCATTTTAAACAATAAGAACTCCGTGTTTCAACACATTGTATCAAACCCAGTGTAAATTCACCAATGGAAGTCTCTAGGCTACTTCCTGGGTATACAATACTTATTTAGTTTCTATTCTGGGTGTTTCTTTCCGTGTTGAGTTGGGATAGACCTCCCAACCTGTAGTATAGGCGACAGTCAGTCGGGAAAGAAAAAAAAAACTTTTTCAGCTCTAGCTCTCATCCAAGCGTTCAGAAAAATCAAGTATGTTTCTTATAGATTCTCCTCATTTCCTCTTTAATTAATCCTTCATCTCTGCTTTATATTCATTTTCTTCCAGCATCCCCTGTTCGTTATGCATTATGCAACAACGAGGTAATTTTATGCAACCCATTAGTACATTATATAAGCTTATAAATGGAGTAAAACACAATGAAATAAATACAATATATTACAATATTGTATTAATATTTACGTACTAGGCTCGGTGTTTCACACATCAATACTAATAATATCCAATAAGTATGCACAGAATATGCTAATATTAAGCAAATAATTAAATCACAAATTATCATATTTACATATACATATGCAAATGTGCCCCTCATCTGCATTTTGATATGCAGATGATGTAGACGGGCATCGGCCCTCTACATAAATTTCCCCCCTATGATTCTAGGTGCTGTACTTTCTAGTACAGGACGTAGATCATATGGAGGGCACATTTTTGTTCCTGAAATATTTGAATTTCACAATACATCTAAGGTTAAATAAAAAAAAATATATAAAACACTGTTAAACACACAATAAACATAATAAATGCAAACAATAATCAAAGCTAAATAAGAGAATTCAGAGTTCCCTGAATTACATGAACATACATGACATAAGTTTCCAATACATACACTCACACTAATACACTGAAATATACACCGAGAATCAGTTGCTTGTCAGGCAGGACGGTTTTCAGAACTACTTCCTCCTGGAAGATCTGCTTAATCCTGTCCATAGCTGCCTGGTGTACTGGTTCCCATTTGAATCTAACATTCTTCTTTAGCAGTTGGAACAACGGATGGAGAACTTCCGAGTACTTCCTACTAAAGCAACGATAGTACTGGCAGTAGCCAATGAAGGAACGCAGTTCCTTGACGTTCCGTGGTGTCCTAAAATCTAACACCGCCTTCACTTTCGCCGGATCTTTGCCGATACCGGATTGCGAAAGATGGAAACCAAGTATGTTAAGTGATTTTCTCGCAAAATTACACTTTTTCAGCCTGAGAGTTAGGCCGCCCGCAGTGAGTAAACCCAACACTCTGTCGAGGTGTACCAAATGATCTTCGAAGCTCCTGTCGGCTAGAATTAAATCATCTACATAAGCGCCGCAGTACTCTCTAGCCTCTGATCCAATTATCATATCTAATGCTCTTACGCAAGAAGCAAGGCTCTGTTTTGTCCCAAACGGTAGTTTTTGAAAAACATATGAAATGCCTTCATGTAGGAACCCAAGATACTTCTGGTCACTTTCCTTGACCTTAATTTGTAAAAACATCTCAGTTGCATCCACGCAGCTGAACCAAGAGTTGTCGCAAATATCTTGGAGAACAGATAGGGGTGGCATAGGTCTGTCAGAGAGATCCCCTGAAATCTTAGCCAAAGCTCGGCCATCTATACAGACACGAATACGTCCATCGCTCTTAGGTGTCACTACCAGAGGGTTTATAAAAGCAGTAGGCATCTTTTTGATCACACCCCAGGCCTCCCAACGCGAAATTTCATTCGATACCAAATTTCTGAATTTCTTTGGGTAAGGATACAATTTAGTTTTTATGGGACGTTCGTCCGTTACTCCAACCTCGTGCTCGTAGTTAGTTATGCAACCTGGCTTGATATCAAAAAGCGCCTGGTGCTTTAACAGAACAGCTTTCAAACTCTCTCTTTGTGAGGCTGAGAGATCTGTGTAGTTCGCGACAAAATCTTCTATATCTGAATGGGAGGCACGTGTGTTCACTTTACGCCACTCTTCTGGTGGGAAAACATGAACTGCCATTTCTTGGGCACTTGGGAATCTCCCATCATCCAAGTTCGGGGCGCGAGCAGCCTTTTCTCTGCAGGTCTTATGCTCATCCTGTGCGCTAACCCGTATGGCCTTCCGTCCTTCATCTGACGGGGAAAAATTACATTCAAAATTATCTAACTCCTCAATGAAACTATATGGTTTCTCGCACTCACCATTCAATTCTAAACATCGAACTACTAAATCCTCAGTCTCGCAATCTACAGATCTAAATTTGACTTCTACATCATGAGGATGTTTGAGATGTAGAAGGCCAGTATCATAATCTAACACGGCACGAGATTCTGTAAAGAAGTTGGAACCTAAAATCAAAGATCTATTCAGACCTGATATAATGATGCCTAATGTATGAAATTCCTTCCCATGTATCTGAATGACTAACAGCGTCTGGCCTATGATCGTCGCTGATTTACTTCCGAAAGCAGACGTAACCCGTATATTCTTAGCACTCAAAAATGCGGGTGTGGGGTGGCTATTTGAGACGGAGTCCCAAATTTCTTTAGAGATAGCAGAACAAGTAGCTCCTGTATCTAATAATGAATTAACTTCCTTTCCAAACAAAAGTACATTAATCTCTGGTAGTGAGATGACGTTATTACTGGGTAGTTCTTCATCACTTGAATCAAATAAATTCTTAAAAATGCCATTGGCCTCTTCATATACAGCCCTATCTAAATCAATGTGTTCTCCTGTCCTACTTAACAAGGTTAACTTATTTTTGAACATGCCTTCACTAAAATGCTTCTTTGCTATTATATCTGAACAAATATTACAATTTTCTTCTTCTTTTTCTACTACATTTTCAAAAATCTCTTTCACTGCGGTTTCACACGTATTGTCATATGAATGAATATTTTCTACATTTTCTTCTAAATTACGCACATACTTGGAATTTTTATTTGTCAACTCAGATGTACTCGTGTTCTCCATAGTCATCCTACCGTTGTCCAAAGTACATGCGGACAATCCTCATTCTCTGGGAGCAGAAGAAGAGGATTGGTTACTCCTGGTCATGTTATGATTCTGACTGGTAGGAGGAGGCGCTCGGTCATAGTGCTCCAACAGCTGGATTTCCTGGTCCTCGTGACGGAAGGAATTTCCCTGCTGTCTATCCGTTTGGCGCATCCCTCCCCTCCTACCTCGGGCTCCACGAACGTTGTTGTTGTGAGAGGAGTGGGAGTTCCCCCCACGTGACCAGCCAGACGACCCACTTCCGCTGCTCTGGTGGCGAGGCGGGGATCGCTGGTGGTTGTTGTTTTGGTTCGTGGTTTGCTGTCTCTTTCTCTGGTAAGGACGCTGGTTTTCTCTCGTTCTATTCTTTTTACGAGCAGCGTGTTTACCACTGTGGCCAGAGGGGTTATTGTCCTCGTTTTCGATGCTCACTTGGAGCATGTTGACCCCTTTCCTCTGGTTACCCTGAAAGAACTGGTCGCGATTCGTCATCGACGACTGCAGTTCCTGAACAAGATTTAGAAGCTCGGCTATTGTCTTTGGGCGAGAAGAGACTATCGCCCTAAACAGCCAGTTAGGGAAATGACGCGGAAGTACCTTTAATAACGTAGCGTCAGACATCCTTGGCTCTAAAATACTGTTTTTGTGTAACAAATCCAGCAGATATTCTGCTGGGGATTTGTGTACACGAGTGTCGAAGTGGGAGGTGAGGATCGTTGCCCTAAGATTTGCCAGTCGTTCTACACTCAGATAGCACTGTTTGAAATTGTGTACAAAGTCTTCATATGTGTGGATCTTGTTCCGGTTAACTTGAAACCATTGGTAGCAAGTATTACGGATCGCTCTCGGTATGAAGCTGAGCCTCATCTCGTCCGGTACTCCAGTGACCTCAAAGTACCGGTCGAGATCTTGGAGAAAGTTGTATGTTTCTGTCTCAGATTCGTTCCCTGAATACACAGGTAAGGTTACGTCCCTGTGTATTAATCCAAAGGCCGTTGCAAGATGTTGTCTCGTCTCATGGTTGCATGAGCGAGACGTCGACGGGACAGGCTCTGTCTCACGGGAAGTAGCAAGGTTCCCAGGTTGAGAACCAGGCAGATCGCGACTCGAGATGTCATTTGGTGACGTTGGCCTTTCCTGTGTGCCGGAGACAGAGATGTTAGCGAGTCTCCCCTCTATAACCTCACTGGTCTCCTTCTGGATGGAGCTCTTCCACTCCTCCATTTTCTTCTCGAGCTGAGCACACACGTCCTGAACGGTCTCTTGCATCTGTTGGATGCTGCCGTTACATTCTGACCTTATCTCATCGAGTGGCGTTTCCTGCTCTAGTTCCCCCCGGATCCTAGCTAGTTGGGAAGTGAAGTTCACTTCCACTCGCCTGACCTGATTATTTAAGGTTAGAGTGGTCTGTTCGACGCGAGACGAGACCTGTCTAACACTCTCAGAAAGTTCGGTGTAATTCTCATCTAACTGTCTGGCTAAGCTAGAAGCGTTCTCTTGAACTTCGTCAATCCTGCTCGAAGTTTCGGTTACACGCGCAGACAGTTCTTCTCTGGCATGATGTATTTCCCCCCTAAGCTCTGCAGTCGTGAGCTCAAGACGCTCCGTCAGCTGACGCTCACTTTGCTCCAGTCTTGAACTCACAGCCTCCATCTGGAGTTCAAGGCGAGCATTACTGGACTCAACCGCCTGTTCTAGTCTCAGATAACTAGTTTCTAGCGTGCTATTACTTTCCTCAATTTTCTTTTCTAGCTTTTCCAGACCCTTAGAACTTTCTACTAACTTTAAATTCAAATCCTCCTTTAAACTTCGATTATTTTCTTCTTGTCGTCTTGTACTCTCCTCTAGTTTCAACTCTAACTTTTTCTCTAATCCCTGAAAAAGTTCATTTAGCATTGCGGCTAAATGATCGTTACTTCCCTTAGAGCTACATGCATAAATGGCTGGGCTAACACCTCGTTCCGTAATTTCTGCGGTTTCTTCCCTGTCCTCCCGCAATGGTACTTCCGGTTCCCGACTGTGGACTGGCGGAACCGTATCCACCACCTCAGTGTCTCCCACTACGCTGACGGGACGCTCACTAGTACTCTGCGCGTCAATAATATTACTCTCCTCTGAGAGCTCCCCAGCTCTCTGAGCGAACTCTTCAAAAACGAATTCGTTATCCATTTTTCTAACTCTTCGAGCCTGTGCTCGCGTTATCACCATTTACGAGAAAAACGGACTTACAAGGTTTCTTCCCCCCAAAGTTCAAAATAACTGAATTCTCTATTAATGTTAAGACAAAAATATTCAAACATAAACAAATTTCAAAAACACAAGACACCTACGTTCTTGGAAATTTTCGGGGAGAGAAAAACAAACATATACCGAAATTTTACACAAGCCGTATGTTGACCATTTTAGTTTATGGGATTATACTCACTTGCCCTTAACGCTGAAGGCGTGAAATATCGTGCCCTGCAGCTGGGTAGCCACTTAATATTGTGGCTAACACAGCACGTGAAGTTCCAGCCCGATAGCTGGGTCGCCACTTAATTATTGTGAGGTGCTAGGTGGCCAGAGCCGAAGCTACTATTTACCTAACGTCACCCACACAATAAATAATAAAAAAAAAAAATTGTTGAAGGAGAGTGGCTGGGAATATTAATTAACTGAAGATTTACATAAAATGCAAATATCAGAAATATTATAAACGTAGTTATTTATTCCCTCTTGGAGATTAGGTTCTCTCCTGTCAGGGCCGCCACTCTCTTATGAATTCGGTAGAGCAAATATTAAATTATTTCTGTAGAACAGCAGATCTCAGGGCCATCTGCATAACAACCATGCTCAAGGATGCTATAAATAGTGAGTCTGTAATAATTTTCAAATTTATGAAAAAAAAAAAACTATAATTTAAATCTTACAGGTAGCAGCCTGTAAATGATCTCACTATTTCATGGTTGTTAGTTGTTCTTTGGGCAGTCTTCTCTCTCTGAGCCCCATGCAGAGAGATGGTCAACATACACAATCAAGGGGAAAATGTCTCCTTGAATCACACTCCTGAAACAAAATTGTCATTAGTGCAGGTACTCACCCTACAGCAATTGAATACACAGTTGTTCCGGTAAGAGCTTACAGATTTATTTTCCATGAAGAAAACAGACATCCCAACCATGGTAGATGAGATGATATCACTCATTATACACTATTTCTTTTCACCTTTTTAGTGCACTATCACATGAAACACAATACTTAATATTTGATATATTTGATATTTAACACACTAAAAAAAAAATAAATGAATGAGAATAAACTGATAAACTGCAAAGGTCTGTCTGACTTTTAAAAAAATAAAAAAAAACTTATATAGATATATATACAGAATTATTTTATCTCCTCATAATTTTTTAGTTTCTCGTCTCTAACAGTTCTAGAGGAGAGATGTATTAAACTGTTGATGAAAACTATTTCACTAATATTTGTCACATAACAACACCTAGTGAAGATAAGAATAAAGAAAATTTTAAATTCTGACGCACTGTTCCAAAATGTTACTTGACGTACTCAAAGTTCCAATTCGCTGACATAGTCTCCTCCAAGATGATCATTCCACCACGTGAAAATGTTCTGCTAGAAGATAAGGTACACTGAATGTGAAGCATTCTATAAAGGAATGTTCAGTAGCTCCATTTTTAAACAAGCAAATGGTTACTTGTAAGCCTTGTGCTAAAACGTCCAAGGACAGGCTCAGTATAATGGCGTTACTGGCCTCTGGCGTTATATCTCTAATTGAGATATGTAACGATATATATTTCTCCCATATTGGGAAACTGCAAATTGTCCCATATTAACACGGGAGTGGTGAAGAGATTTTAGAGTACTGATCTCCACTGAGAGTCCTAAGCACTCAGAGATAGATGAATGTTAAGAATGATTTAGAATTTAAATTTCCATTATCACTGAAGAGAATAGCACCACTGACGTATAACTAAAATAAGTTAAGTTATACACTGTTTGTCACTGTACTATTTCATGTGCTTTTGAGTAATTTTGAACAACTCACTCGCGATACTGTAGTTCACAGGACAAATCCCAGGGAACCGAAATTGTTCTCACCGCGTCCTGGGTCTTGAACTCTGTACTGGAAGTCGGATGACTCCCTTTAACACTGCAAAACTACCTCTTGTTACTTCACAAGTCTAGCTTCAACTGCCTCGTTCTCCACGGAAAACGAGTATATGTTTTGGGCAAAACACAGGAAACGAAGAAACTCGCTTCTTCCACCACCCTTTGACAAAGGGTTCATGCCTTGCGGCGAATATTGCGGGTGGTCTCCCGTGTCAATGCCCTTCTTCCAGCTACCATCTGTAGCCAACTTTACCTTACTCGGCTGATACGTGCTGCCCCTCCCTGATAGCGGACAACACGGAAGCTTAATGCTCACAGCAGAAACTATGGATGATTTCCGCCTACTTTTGTTTTCCTTTGCTAGTTACATATGAATGAAATACAGAAACCTATGATATTACACATAAAAATAAAGTTAAACATACAAAGATTACATATTGATACAATTTATTAACTGACATCTCTCCCAGAAGCAGCATTCTACCCAATTACTGTGGCAGTCGTTCAAACCGTCTGCTTACTAATGCAGCCATGCTTTCTTGGAGAGAGATTGAAGGAAACATCATTGATAATTATTTACTTTTCACAAAACAAGATCTAAGTGTCTTGTTCGATAAGGGAAACACGTTGTTTAAAAATAAACAGAATTTTATGCGGTCTTTCCAAGAACGATTATAGCTTAGTACGTAAATATTAATATTAAACACAGAAAATGAGTCAAATTAAAGTATACATTTTCAAATTGGTGTTGCCTACTGGGAACCTAGCAAGAGGCTCGCTAGCCAGGTTACTGGTTTTTGGTGAACAGGGGGGGAGGAAGAGACGCTGATGCTAGATGCATTGGAAGTCACACGTATAGAAACCAATATTTTCACATGTAGACGTGAAAAAGTTTATGGCATTTTAAACAATAAGAACTCCGTGTTTCAACACATTGTATCAAACCCAGTGTAAATTCACCAATGGAAGTCTCTAGGCTACTTCCTGGGTATACAATACTTATTTAGTTTCTATTCTGGGTGTTTCTTTCCGTGTTGAGTTGGGATAGACCTCCCAACCTGTAGTATAGGCGACAGTCAGTCGGGAAAGAAAAAAAAAACTTTTTCAGCTCTAGCTCTCATCCAAGCGTTCAGAAAAATCAAGTATGTTTCTTATAGATTCTCCTCATTTCCTCTTTAATTAATCCTTCATCTCTGCTTTATATTCATTTTCTTCCAGCATCCCCTGTTCGTTATGCATTATGCAACAACGAGGTAATTTTATGCAACCCATTAGTACATTATATAAGCTTATAAATGGAGTAAAACACAATGAAATAAATACAATATATTACAATATTGTATTAATATTTACGTACTAGGCTCGGTGTTTCACACATCAATACTAATAATATCCAATAAGTATGCACAGAATATGCTAATATTAAGCAAATAATTAAATCACAAATTATCATATTTACATATACATATGCAAATGTGCCCCTCATCTGCATTTTGATATGCAGATGATGTAGACGGGCATCGGCCCTCTACAACTGGCATATTACGGTCTCTTACACAGATCAAGTGCAAGGAAATATGGTGACTTTCAAAGAAATTTGCTTGTTTAGAATCAAAACTAGAAAATTATTCCTACCTGCCTAAGACTTAACATTTGCAACTGTAGCTGTAGTCATAAAGTAATGAGTAATCAAGGTAGCCATTATTCTATGATAAAGCTTAGCATTTTAATTCATATGCCATTAAAGTTTGTAATTTGCGTGCAAATAGCTGCCTTACCGATAGTGTAGTTACCACAATTAAGCTACATAAACCATGTAATATTTAAGCACAAATGCCTTTGTAGCATTATTTTAGAAATTATTTGGTTGCTTTCCCTACACTATTTTAAATTCCATTGCATACTCAGAGAACAAAACACGTTTGGTGTAACATTTTTGTATTCCGCTAGTGAAATGACTAATTTATATAGAGTATTAAGTAAATTATTATTAGATCAGGTGACAAATATATTCACCTCAACAACAAAAAAATAAAAATATGCCTTTTAAAATTTTATTAAGTCATTATACGAGAAACCGCTATGTTACGCGCACAAGTATACGAACGTAGTGTACATTCTCGCCCATTACGTACTATACACTCTCAGACTTGTGAACTTTTGACGCACACTAGGTGACGTCAGTTCGAGAAATAAGCGTACTTTGAATGTGCACTTGTATTTTTCGGACACGGCCATATCTTGGACATCGTGCTCTACTCCCTGAGATGAAGTGATCCTGGTACGTTTCCACATCGTACACACTTGCATTGTGTAATGTATTTATCTACTTGAAAAATGATGCTGTACTAGAACCATGGCACTTACTGGGGTGAAACTGATACCGAAACACACCCTCATTAAAATCTCCATTATAACCCTAGCAAGACGACAATACATACTACGGGTAATGTGAGATATAGCATAAAATTATAAATAACTTAAATTTTAATTTATGTTTAACTAAAATTATTGTCCAAAGATAAGGAATATGTCTGTCGACAGATGGCACTGAAAGGAATATATCTGTCGACTATTACTCTCATGCGTAGTTTACGAAAAATCGAATAAAAAGAATTTCTGTGGCGCTAAAGAGAGAAATAATTTGTTGCCAATAATAATTTACAATTTTTGTTTTATCGTTATTTATGTACCTAAATCCTGTCGTATACGTAGCAAATTACACTGTTAACATAACACATTCAATCTATTGTTATATAACATATTTCCCTAACAGTGACACACACTCTCCTTTACACACATAAATACTACTTGCGATCATGTGTTGCAGGAATCTAGCATTTTCATAAATAAACAAATGCCATTTAACAGTTTTTTTTCTAATTTAGTTCTCCACTGAAAGATAAGAATCCAACTTCTGCTAGTCTTTTTAAATTTTCTTTTCTTGTTTCTTTTTTTAAATATCGCTAATTTGATTAAAATTACTCTTTTTAGCTCCTTGTGCGCTAGGTTCATAATTTGATGTAAATGTTTGAGCTATTGGTCGAAACCATTTATCGCATTTCCATGAATTCCTCGCTCAAAGAAAACAACAAATTCTAAGAAATTCCGCTCTATTTTGAACTTCGAAACTCAAAAATGGATGAGAAAATAAACAATATGAAATGACTTGTTCGTATATGGTAATTATAAATGATTCATCATTATGCCCAATATATCATTCCCCATCTCATCGTTTCTCGAAAAGGGGTCTTAATTCATCCAACTAGATCGTTTCTGATGGAGAATATAGCTTTCCTTGGTTATGAATTTCCATTTCAACGCTCGTAAAACTTACTGGCTTTATTGTTTCAATATTCTCTTATATAATTATTTTAATTATTTTCTCTATTAAATAACTTACTGTCACGGTTCGTTTCTCGGCCAATGAGAAACATTCATTTGTTTTTGTTTTAACCCCAATATCAGACATCAAATTAAAAATACCAGGCGGAGAAAAGTTTGGGTATGAATTAATTAAGAAAAAAACTTAATTATCTTATAGAAACCTTAATGTCTTTAATGGGGTGTGGGTCTGCTGCTTTGAACTTAAATTAAAAAAAAAAATCTCACTAGATAGCAGACATATCAAGGATAGATGCAAAAGATTACTTTCTAAATGCAATCTCCGAGGGCAGAAAATCTTTATTATTATTATTATTATTATTATTATTATTATTATTATTATTATTATTATTATTATTATTATTATTATTATTATTATTATTATTATTATTATTATTAAGCACATTTGTAGACGCTCACTCGATTCAGCGTTGTCTTCTATCGCGTATGAAGATGCGCTCCCCATATAAAGGGTGAAGATTAAAACTTCATCCGGATAAGCTGAGCACTGTGGCTTGTAGGCTATGTGTATACACTCATGTCCAAAATGATTGTCGCATATGTATAACTGTCTTTTTCTTGTAAGAATATAATTTGATAATTTGCAGGGTACTTTTAATACTGATACTGTGTAAGTAATCGTACATTTGTGTAAGTAAATGTACATTTGTGGTAAATTTCATAGGAATAGAATTATGAATACGAAAATTAGAATGAGTAAAACAAAATGTTGCTAAATGGACAAGGAAATTTTACTTTCGTTTTATTGTTCTTATTTACTGCTCTTTTCACATAAAACTTGCCACATACATGTCTTTGCCGATTATACACATACTAACAGTATAAGAAATACCGGGCGAATTCGTTATCAAATTATATTCTTAGAACAACGTATTTATAGACATGCGACAATAATTTTGGACATGAATGTACATATACACATTGAGACATCCAAAAATCACATTTTTGAAGCATAAGAAGATCCATGAAACATGCAAATCGTTTGAAATTTCTATTTTCCCCATAATTACAAGACTCCAGTCTTTCCTATCGTCGTTGGTTAAGATATTATTTACATATATTTTTTAAAGTAAATCTCCAACCTGATTCCAAAGATTTACACTTGTTGTCTGGCAACGATGGCTATCAATAAACTGCCACTACTGACGATTGCCTAACACATTTTCTTTTCTTCGTTGGATTCCAGATAGAAAGAAATCAATTAAAGGAACGTGTATTCTTCTTATTTAAATGTGAGGCAATATTTAGTCCCAGTTAGCCGAATTGTTTGATTTTATGCTTTTATCAATCACATTGACACAAATCTTTTAAAAGAATCACACCTTTTCCATGTATTCTTCTCGGATTCCCAAAGCGGACTACTCTTAAGAAGAACGAGTTTAACTCTGGTTAGCTATTTAATGGAAAAGTTAAAAGTGTTGTGCATTTTTTTTTTTTTTTACACAATGATGTATATTAAGAAAGACGATAAATCCGGCAGCCGTTCATTCTTTACAGACAGGACTGTTGTCAGGGGAGTGCTGCACTCATATTACTGATAGTATATCCGAGTTACAAAGACGTGAAACTCTTACGTCAATGGAGAATCTTGCTCTCCCCTAGTAAAGTCTGAAATGACGGTTCTGTTTCAAGTAAGTTTTTTTATTATTATTATTACTGATTTATTATTATTATTATTACTTACAGTTATATATGTACGTAGATTTCATTTTGGATTGCGTTTTAATATACATTTTTTTGGATTTGTATTTTTCTTGTATTTCAAAATGTAGTTTTCCAGTTTCATTCCTTTTATTGAAATGGTCTTTTTAACGATTCCTTAGTAGCTTAAATTTTTGTTTAGCGTATTTTGCTGTATTTATAAGTACGCATATTAAAAATGTCTACCAGAATAAGAAAGTAAAAATAACCTTTTCAAGGTTTTTTTCTACTAGATCCTGATTATATTTATCTTTTTCAGCTTCGTTCGCGATTCTCAGGTTGTGGAAACTTGATGTAGGATGATGAAGACCCTTCTATACTTTGAATTTTCCATCGTTTAAGAAATTAAATTAAATGAAATCTTTCAGTGTTACGTCTCATGGTTATGCCATGTAGGTTAAAGGAGACCGTGATGATAAGAATGAATGAAATGGTGGAATGAAGAAAGTGGGTGGAAATGAGGAAGCTCGGAGAAAATCCATGCATACGATGTTTGTCCACCACAAAGCCAACTTGGCACGAGCTGGAATCAAACCAGGAACCTCACGCACTAAAGGTTAATGCTCTACCACTGAGTTACTGTGAGCCCTTCCCTTGTCTGAACTCTTTCTTACGCCTAAAAGAAATGTGAATAAAATATTGATGAATTTAAAACCGTACCAAATTGATCATTTTACCTCAGTTTTGATCGATATCAAGATACCGGGGCAAAAGGCCAATTTTCTTTTTAAAAAAATATGTACTTCTACTGTATTTTAAAATATGTTCGTTCCGTTCTAAAGACTTAGTTCTTTCATGAACGACCTATCACTTGAGTTGATAATTTTTTAAAATTGATTTTTGCATCCATTTCTGTTTAATTTATCATGTTTTAGCTTGGTCATTTTTGCCTTTCTACGGGTAACAATCTTTTAAAATAATAGTTTAAGTTAAATATTCGAAAAGGGTGACAATTCGTTTCTACATGTAATTCATAAGACACCACCAGCTGGACTTATTCCCTCTGTATAAGATCCAGTAGGTAGTAATACTATGTAAAACGTAAAATATTGGATTTCATTTTCGATTGGACCGCATGCACAGTTGAGTGTTTAATCTATTTTATAAGCAAAGGTATTTTTGACAGATAACTACACGTACTGTAAACAGAATGAAACGAATAATTATTAGCCAATCACTGAAGTATTCTTAATGAACAAACTCCATGGCTCTGGAAAAGTAGAGTAACAAATAAACTACAGTTCTGACCAGAGCAGAATGAAATATATTAAAAATTATACTTACAATGTGTTACAGAGTGTTTGTGTCTGATGAAGAGGACGTTAGGTCCTTGAAACTGTAACACATTGTAAGTATAGTTTTTTTTATATATTTCTTTCTGCTCTGGTCAGAACTGTGTTTTATTTGAAGTATTCTTCTGCATGATTTCTAAGCAACGAAGGTTGCTATTGGCAATGCTATTATTATTGTTATTTCGTAATCATATTCTACAAGTCATCCTGTCATATTACAATTACAGTAGATCCTATATGACTCGTTAAACCTTGTTAAGTTTGTCTCACCTGCTGTCTCTATTTGCAGAGCCTTTGGCAACAACGCTTCCAATGCACTATGTTCGTTCCAACAGTTAGATGCCACCCCTGCTTAATCACACAGTACAAAGTATATATATGAACATAACTTCGCTGTAATCTAAATGTTATTAACTTTAGAAGCTCAATTCTAAATAAGTTTCAGTCTAAAAATGACCGTAATAATAGTAGAATCCAATTTTGAGAAGCAATGGACAATGGAACCTTCCACTCTCTTGTTTCTTAAAAGTCCATCGCAATCTGCAGATTTTTTTTTTTTTTTTTTTTTGTGAGAACAATAGATCTTTCTCCTTCTCTGGCGCATATTTCGTTAATCGATCAATGAATAATGATACCCCAATAGATACATGAAGAAACAATGGGGAAATACGTCTTAAAATCTCTACCCTTACGAAAAGTAGAAACGCATTTATAAAATACAATTATTCAAAAATAAAAATAATATTGAGGAAAATTCAGAGAAAATAATATAAGGTAAAAGAAAAGGTAAATAACATGTTGGCTAAATTAAGCGATCACGCTTTATCTTCGGGTTTGAGGTTTGGACTTCCCAGTGACTTTACATTATAAGTCTCTCCGAGATGCATATCTTTTATATAATCGTATCCGTAGTGAAATTATCCAATCATAGCACTTATTATGAAGTCTATTTCTGGGAAGAAACAGACAGGAATCACTCCGCAACGCTTGAACTTTGCTCTGCCTTTCTTTCTCTGAATTGTCAATGATCTACTAACTTATACTTTTTATGGTAAAATACTTTTGTTCAGGGATGATATTATTCTTTATCAAAATAAAATTGATTTAATATTGACAGGAATTTTAACAAATCAATATCGAGAGATGGTATCATGATGTCATTAAAATGAGCATGCCAATTGTAAACACTTTTTTTTACACTGAAATTAAAACAATACAGTAAATGATTATTCGATAACTGAAATGATTTTGTCATCATATAGTTTCATTAAAGATTCAAGACACGGGTCCTTTTCCGAAATACGAAGTTGACCTTCTCTTCTAACACTGAAACAATTACTTCCAAAATTTGATATTGGCTAAATGTTTAGCGTCCTGGTCCAGAGCTGGATACCCTCATGAGTTTACTTTCAATCTCACTTATCTCAAAGTGAATGCTTGAGGTTCAGAGTGAGTAAGATTGAGAGGTTTGAGGTGGTGTGAGGATGAGGACGAGTGAGATTGAGGGATGATGGAGGGCTGTGAGAGTGAGTGCGAGTTAGGTTGAGAGTTAGGAGTTGTAAGCGTGAGGACAAGGGGGGCGGAGGGGCCAGGAGGATGAGGGTTTGGTGAGGTTGATGGCAAGTTTGTGCCTTCAGGTTTGAACAAAGTACCCATCTGTGTCCGCATCTTCCGTGCAGCAGACTTGGCTTCGATTCCTTGTAAAAATTATTGCGGTTTGGATTTCTTATAAAGTTGTAGATCTCATATAGTTTCAGTGGTGAAAAAGAACTTTAACCTCCAAACCCCAAACTAGGCACATCAACCTCACGGCCCTCGACTTCTTTTTCTGTAACCCTCGGTTTAACCCAGAAAAAATATCGTATATTTAAAGTGTGAACAACCTTTTTCACTCATGAAAAGGAATAAGTTCTCAGAAAATTCCAGGTTAATAAACATTCATTTTAGTTCTGTTCTGAAAATCGTTAGTGCAAACAGGATGTCTCCATAGATATCTGAAAGTTGGTTGTAAGCCAAAGAAATATGAAGTCAAATATGCCAGGTATTAAGTAGGAACGGTGGTGTAATAAATTTAAGAATCCCTTTAGAATGTAGCACGCATGGAAAATTCATAAATCGTAGGTAACGAGGCACTTAAGATGACTAGTGAGGCCGAGAAGTAACGTTAGTGAAACGGGAATGAAAATGAATCAGGTATAGCTACTGTTTGATAGTTTAACACGGAAAATCTACAAATCGTAAACAACGAGGCACTCAAACGAGATGATTATTGAGGTCGAGAACAAACGTTAGTGAAACGGGAATAAAAATATGCCAGGCATTCCGTTTGGACGTTAGTTTAACAAATTAAAGAATCCTTACAGGACGCAACATGTATGGAAAGTCCAGAAGCTATAGGCAATATGCACACAAGGGGGCTGTAGAGGCCGATAATGCCCAAACATGCTAGGTACTGGAAGAAGCATGTGAGACGATGCATTCATTTTAACGTTAAGTCAAGATTTTGAAAAAAAAAAAATGCTTTGGATAGTGTTTCCTTATTATACGTGTTTGCTTATTTCTAGTGAAGAGTTAACATTCCGAGTTTCATTTTTCTAATTTAAGGGGCTCGTTAAATAGGCCTATTCTATTTTAGACACAAGTTTTGAACTCATTCTCTCCTTCTAGGGCTCACATTAAAAAAAAAAGACATAGTAATGATAATAATAAACAGTTTGGCGTAGGTATTAAGTCTACTCAAAATATCATTTCAAATGGCTCAGATGTTTTCCCATGAAGTGGTCAAAAACAAATGACTTCACTTTTTTTTTAATCTGGAGGAAACAATATAGAAATCGCATTTTTTACCTTAAAAGCGAAATTCTGGAAAACGCTGGGAAATTTTTTCACTTATTTTTGTTGAGGAATATATAGGCCAAGTATCATCAATGGAATTCGTGAGATATTAGATTTTGGGCATACATTTTGAATCCTTCGTAAAATTAGAAGTTTTGTTCAATAATAATTTAACTGATATATAAAGATTCCATGAATAAGATTTTCACTAATTTGGAATTATTTTACGATTATATATGCATTCAATTTGAACATATCAGCTTTTACTTACTCTTCTAGTATCTTTCTAGTGTTGTTGTTGTTGTTGTTGTTGATTATTATTATTATTATTATTATTATTATTATTATTATTATTATTATTATTATTATTATTATTATTATTATTATTATTATTATTATTATTATACTTTAAAACTATGATATTCATAAGTGATGGAAGAATTTTAGAACAGTTTTGTCTGTCTGTCGAGAGGTATCAGAACAGAAACAATAAGAGATATCGAGATGAAGGGTTTTGCAATTGATTCAACATCCCAAGAATAAATAGCAACTTCTTCATTTACCCTCTATTCGAACCGAAAGTGGTTCAAATTAAAAATTTCCGGTTTCAACACTTATTGCCATAGAATAAAAATGGTAATAGATAATGACATGTTTTTTTTTTCTACAGTCTATTCATGCTGACAAGAAAAAGTGCTATCACAATCTGCAACAATCTATCAAAACCAGAAATGGTTGAAATTTAATACTACTCCCGGTCTCAATAATGATTTCCTTAGAGCAAACAAGTAAGATATATCGAGATGCAATTTTTTGCAATCGATTAAGCCTCCTAAGAGGTTTTTATCTCTTTAACTACCTATTTAAACCGGAATTGGTTCAAATTAACGATAATCGATTTCAACTTTTATTGTCATAGAGCAAAAAGCAGTAAGGATAGCAAGTAATGGTTTTCTTGTATGGATTCAGAATCCAAGGAACAAGTTTCATCTTTGATCTTATTAATCTATTGCAACCATAGTTACAGATGTACGGCTTGAAGATTGAGATTTGAATTGTCATAGTTTGGAAATCTACAGTAATTTCACAACACTACTAAAAATGGCGTGTTTGTGGAAAATATTTAAAATGATTGTTGTTTTCCTTTTTTCATAGCATTATAACAATAGCTTTTAGTAGGTGTAATAACAAGTTCTCGCAATTACATGATTTAAGCAATGTTGCAAACTTTAGCAATGTTTATCATATCTCCGGAAAAGTTCGAGATATCGAACTGCTGTAAAAGGTAAAATAATTTGTACATCACAAACCATGTAAGTAACAAGATTTGATACTTATCTAAGCATTTTTTCGCAATAAAGTCTTTGAAAAAAATTTCAAAGTTTCAAGCTCTAGTAACTTCGTTCCTATTTATTCGAAACAAGCCATACTATGACCATGGCATCCAACCTTAAGTTACTTTCGATGTGTATTATCCTGTTCATCTCCGTTATGCTGTATGTGTGATAGAAGCTTCCAAACTTTGGATGTTTGTGATACTATAACATCATTAGTTTGCAACACTGAATAATAAATATGGGGTGATATCAATAAAAATAAGTAACTACTCCTGAGAAGTCCTGCTCGAGAATCGGAGTAACTACACCTGGAGTAATCTCCTCCCTCAATTTCGTATCAATAAAACAAGCCACTACTCAGGTTTAATCTGCTCCAGATTTATGAACGTTTACTCGCGCTTCCTCTGCACGTAGCACTGAGTCGTATCAATAAAAGAAGTAGTTACTCATTTCTCCCATTCATCGCGCAGTCATTTCGTTGTTTTTAATCTATGGCGTAGTATCTTAAAAGCCATGAAACGGGCAAGTAGCAACGATAGCTTCAATCAAAGTGCATTTGTGGATATTCTAAAAGAGTTTCCAGAGGTACTTTCAAAGTCACAGCTACCAGAAAGTAAACGAAGGAAAGCCGAAACTTTGAAGGTAATTACAGTGAAATGCACCGAAATATCAAATACATCTACGACTGAGACACAAATTCAAAAGAGAATCTTTAATATTCGAGCGAGAATAAAACAAAAATAAAAAAGAAGAAAAAAACGGGAAAGAAGAAAGTAATACTGAAACCATGGAAATGAACCTATTTGAGCTGATGGATGTTGATTGGAATCCAGCAATATCAAGATTAACACGACAAGCGCATATCACGTGTTGTCCAAGGTCTTTGTACATTGTTTGGCTTTAAGAACGAAATCAGACACTTGGCTCCTTTGTTTTCTTTTTAAAAAAGTCCAGCCACCCACGTCATAAATCACGTCCATCTGATTGCGTTTTCCACACCATACGTGTCCCCTTTCGCCTTGACATAAACAAAATACATTCTAATGTATATACCCTTTCTATCAACGTTGAGTTGAGTTGATTATTAGTTTAACGTCCTTTTCAGTAGTGTACCTATATGAGACGGAACCCACTGATTAACGTGGAATCCGAACCACATAAGCTCCTGCCGGGACTCGAACGCGGGTCTCCTATGTCAAAGGCATGTACGCTAACTGCTTAGCCACGAAATAGCTCTTCCTATTAACGTATTACTCTCTAAAATACATGGTTTCTTTAATGCCACTTGTGTATAGTCAAGTGCTCCGATAGCACCCGGAAATGTATATTGTTCTTACCACTCTGCCTTTGCTGTTTGTATATTACGCACACTTCCGGAAACAATCCATTTTCAGGTAGTCATAGACAGTACTTTGAACCACACCAGAATCCCCTGACATTCCGACCTGGAATCCCGGATCACTCACGTAACGCAAGAAAACCAAGGGCACCGATTTCTCTGTAAATTTGGGGGGGGGGCATTCAGATGCAGAAGGTATATATATCAGGATTTTAAGACAAATTGCACTCTAATTATGCCAAATATTGTATATTCATAAATACAATAGGGGGCCCACATGAGCTTTGGAGAGCCCGGGCCCCCACAGGATCGGCGCCCTTGAAGAAAACCCGCATCTTTTCATCATTACGTAGTCCACCACCCCGAATTTCGGTTGATTCTCCTTAAAAAATGTTGTGCTAATCACTACATTTTCTTTCATAAACTTATAATGCTTTTTGTAATCTCCATTTCCAACATTTCTATGCAGTTTATAAGTTTTTCTACGTAGTAAAACAATCATATACTCTGCCATATTTCGCACGGAGTCACCTATTTAGCTTGCTCCACAAATTTGGAGAAGTTGCTAGCATCAGAGAGGAGTCTTTGATTTTTATTGATATCAAACGCGTAGTAGTTACTCGGCTCGAGAATAGAGGTGTGGTTCCTTCTAAAGGGCGGGGCTTCTCCGAGGTCAGCCGAGACGACTAGTGCTCAGTTCTCTTTTTATTGATACCAATGCGAGTAACTACTTCAAAATTGGGCGTAATGAGTAACTTCTCCGTTTTATTGATATCACACATTGGGTGATATCAATAAAAATAAGTAACTACTCCTGAGAAGTCCTGCTCGAGAATCGGAGTAACTACACCTGGAGTAATCTCCTCCCTCAATTTCGTATCAATAAAACAAGCCACTACTCAGGTCTAGTCTGCTCCAGATTTATGAACGTTTACTCGCGCTCCCTCTGCACGTAGCACTGAGTCGTATCAATAAAAGAAGTAGTTACTCAATTTTCCCATTCATCGCGGTCATTTCGTTGTTTTTAACCTATGGCGTAGTATCTTAAAAGCCATGAAACGGGCAAGTAGCAACGATAGCTTCAATCAAAGTGCATTTGAGGATATTCTAAAAGAGTTTCCAGTGGTACTTTCAAAGTCACAGTTACCAGAAACTAAACGAAGGAAAGCCGAAACTTTGAAGGTAATTACAGTGAAATGCAACGAAATATCAAATACATCTACGACTGAAACACAAATTCAAAAGAGAATCTTTAATATTCGAGCGAGAATAAAACAAAAATAAAAAAGAAGAAAAAAAAACGGGAAAGAAAAAAGTAATACTGAAACCATGGGAATGAACCTATTTGAGCTGATGGATGTTGATTGGAATCCAGCAATATCAAGATTAACACGACAAGCGCATATCACGTGTTGTCCAAGGTCTTTGTAGATTGTTTGGCTTTAAGAACGAAATCAGACACTTGGCTGCTTTGTTTTCTTTTTTAAAAATCCAGCCACCCACGTCATAAATCACGTCCATCTGATTGCGTTTTCCACACCATACGTATCCCCTTTCGCCTTGACATAAACAAAATACATTCTCATGTATACACCCTTTCTATCAACGTTGAGTTGAGTTGATTATTAGTTTAACGTCCTTTTCAGTAGCGTGCCTATATGAGACGGAACCCACTGATTAACGTGGAATTCAAACCATATGAGCTCCTGCCGGGAATCGAACGCGGGTCTCCTATGCCAAAGGCATGTACGCTAACTGCTTAGCCACGAAATAGCTCTTCCTATTAACGTATTTGTCTCCAAAATACTAGGTTTCTTTAATGCCATTTGTGTATAGTCAAGTGCTCCGATAGCACCCGGAAATGTATATTGTTCTTACCACTCTGCCTTTGCTGTTTGTATATTATGCACACTTCCGGAAACAATCCATTTTCAGGTAGTCATAGACAGTACTTTGAGCCACACCAGAATCCCCTGACATTCCGACCTCGAATCCCGGATCACTCACGTAACGCAAGAAAATCAAGGGCACCGATTTCTCTGTAATTTTTTTTGGGGGGGAGGGCATTCAGATGCAGAAGGTATATATATATATATATATATATATATATATATATATATATATATATATATATATATATATATATATATATATATATATCAGGATTTTAAGACAAATTGCACTCTAATTATGCCAAATATTGTATATTCATAAATACAATAGGGGGCCCACATGAGCTTTGGCGCCCTTGAAGAAAACCCGCATCTTTTCATCATTACGCAGTCCACCACCCCGAATTTCGGTTGATTCTCCTTAAAAAATGTTGTGCTAATCACTACATTTTCTTTCATAAACTTATAATGCTTTTTGTAATCTCCATTTCCAACATTTCTATGCAGTTTATAAGTTTTTCTACGTAGTAAAACAATCATATACTCTACCATATTTCGCACGGAGTCACCTATTTAGCTTGCTCCACAAATATGGAGAAGTTACTAGCATCACAGAGGAGTCTTTGATTTTTATTGATATCAAACGCGTAGTAGTTACTCGGCTGGAGAATAGAGGTGTGGTTACTTCAAAAGAGCGGGGCTTCTCCGAGGTCAGCCGAGACGACTAGTGCTCAGTTCTCTTTTTATTGATACCAATGCGAGTAACTACTTCAAAATTGGGCGTAAAGAGTAACTTCTCCGTTTTATTGATATCACCCATTGGGTGATATCATTAAAAATAAGTAACTACTCCTGAGAAGTCCTGCTCGAGAATCGGAGTAACTACACCTGGAGTAATCTCCTCCCTCAATTTCGTATCAATAAAACAAGCCACTACTCAGGTTTAATCTGCTCCAGATTTATGAACGTTTACTCGCGCTTCCTCTGCACGTAGCACTGAGTCGTATCAATAAAAGAAGTAGTTACTCATTTCTCCCATTCATCGCGCAGTCATTTCGTTGTTTTTAATCTATGGCGTAGTATCTTAAAAGCCATGAAACGGGCAAGTAGCAACGATAGCTTCAATCAAAGTGCATTTGTGGATATTGTTAAAGAGTTTCCAGTGGTACTTTCAAAATCACAGCTACCAGAAAGTAAACGAAGGAAAGCCGAAACTTTGAAGGTAATTACAGTGAAATGCACCGAAATATCAAATACATCTACGACTGAGACACAAATTCAAAAGAGAATCTTTAATATTCGAGCGAGAATAAAACAAAAATAAAAAAGAAGAAAAAAACGGGAAAGAAGAAAGTAATACTGAAACCATGGAAATGAACCTATTTGAGCTGATGGATGTTGATTGGAATCCAGCAATATCAAGATTAACACGACAAGCGCATATCACGTGTTGTCCATTGCCTTTGTAGATTGTTTGGCTTTAAGAACGAAATCAGACACTTGGCTCCTTTGTTTTCTTTTTAAAAAAGTCCAGCCACCCACGTCATAAATCACGTCCATCTGATTGCGTTTTCCACACCATACTTGTCCCCTTTCGCCTTGACATAAACAAAATACATTCTAATGTATATACCCTTTCTATCAACGTTGAGTTGAGTTGATTATTAGTTTAACGTCCTTTTCAGTAGCGTGCCTATATGAGACAGAACCCACTGATTAACGTGGAATCCAAACCACATGAGCTCCTGCCGGGAATCGAACGCGGGTCTCCTATGCCAAAGGCATGTACGCTAACCGCTTAGCCACGAAATAGCTCTTCCTATTAACGTATTACTCTCCAAAATACTAGGTTTCTTTAATGCCACTTGTGTATAGTCAAGTGCTCCGATAGCACCTGGAAATGTATATTGTTCTTGCCACTCTGCCTTTGCTGTTTGTATATTACGCACACTTCCGGAAACAATCCATTTTCAGGTAGTCATAGACAGTACTTTGAACCACACCAGAATCCCCTGACATTCCGACCTGGAATCCCGGATCACTCACGTAACGCAAGAAAACCAAAGGCACCGATTTCTCTGTAATTTTTTTTGGGGGGGGGGAGGGCATTCAGATGCAGAAGGTATATATATCAGGATTTTAAGACAAATTGCACTCTAATTATGCCAAATATTGTATATTCATAAATACAATAGGGGGCCCACATGAGCTTTGGGGAGCCCGGGCCCCCACAGGATCGGCGCCCTTGAAGAAAACCCGCATCTTTTCATCATTACGTAGTCCATCACCCCGGTTCGGTTGATTCTCCTTAAAAAATGTTGTGCTAATCACTACACTTTCTTTCATAAACCTATAATGCTTTTTGTAATCTCCATTTCCAACATTTCTATGCAGTTTATAAGTTTTTCTACGTAGTAAAACAATCATATACTCTGCCATATTTCGCACGGAGTCAGCTATTTAGCTTGCTCCACAAATTTGGAGAAGTTACTAGCATCACAGAGGAGTCTTTGATTTTTATTGATATCAAACGCGTAGTAGTTACTCGTCTCGAGAATAGAGG
Source organism: Thermobia domestica (assembly GCF_964235325.1). Lineage (NCBI taxonomy): Eukaryota > Metazoa > Arthropoda > Insecta > Zygentoma > Lepismatidae > Thermobia > Thermobia domestica. The sequence continues at coordinate 81,171,054 of NC_137463.1, forward strand.
TGTGGTTACTTCAAAAGGGCGGGGCTTCTCCGAGGTCAGCCGAGACGACTAGTGCTCAGTTCTCTTTTTATTGATACCAATGCGAGTAACTACTTCAAAATTGGGCGTAATGAGTAACTTCTTCGTTTTATTGATATCACCCATGGTATTTTATGTTTTCGTTTGACATGCTGATTTGAAAAATGTAATAATCTGACGTAGTGCTATTTGAAAAATCATAACTTTATATTGGAATGGCAATACTGTTTGTTGGGTGTTTCTTTTTAATACATGCAAAGATGTCCCCCTCCTTATAATTGCTTCGTGCAAAGTTTCGTTTTTCTCTCTCTTTTGAGTCCGCCGTTATAGCGGATCATCGAGATAAATTGTCCACCCTGTATATATTATTATGGAGAGGTTTTGTCGTGACGAGATTTCGGTCTACGAGGTTTGGTCCAATAGCGAGATTTAGTCCGTGAGGTTCTGGACGGTTTGTTTTTGGTCAGACGATTCTTTGGTCAAAGAGGTTTCAGACACGCAAAATTTTTGTCCCGCAGAATGTTAAGATCTCGAATTTTTTTCTGTAAACCCTTCAAGAAAACACAAAGCAACATCTTGCCAAGGTCACTCGTGACATTATCAGACTTGATTGAGAGACACCTATACATATTTCCCAGACAATGCACACTCATTGGATGAAAAGTTTGTTGCATTGATGAGACAGGCACTTTTAGAGACAACGGTTCCGAATCATGAACGATGTGACACACGAACAGGACGATTTTTTAAATTTTTTTTTTAAGTTTATGTTCCGCTAAGTTCTACCTTCCAAGTGTTAGGAACAAACTGTTCCTGCCGAATGGTGACTATTTCTACTTTTTCAACATGTTGCCTTTCATTTTTGTTTATATAGTCAAGATCCGACGGATATATCTTACGTACTTCTTCATAAAATTATTTGGAGATGCTAGAAATCGTGTATAAGAAGATTTTGCTGGAATGAAACTATAGGTGAATGGTTCTCTGTAAAGGCCTTTACACCATATTATAATTGCAACAGTACATTGCATCACTATTCCGTGCTATCCCGATTAATCTGATTTTGAAAGTTATTTGTGTTCAGAAGTACCTATTGATCCGCATATTGAAAAAAATAACATGAACTGCGTAGAATCTTAAAGGTTTGATTCATATATATATATATATATATATATATATATATATATATATATATATATATATATATATATATACAGGTTAAAGTGCGGGAGAACGCGGGGATGCCATCCCCCCACCTCGAAAATATATGTACGGCGTCCCCCCAGTTCCTAAAAATACAATGGGCAATATATATAATGTAAGATGATACACCTTGTTGTGTTGTGTTGCATGAATAAAAAATCTCTCTGGTAAACACAGTAAACAGAATATAACACAAGATTTAACATTTATAAATGAATTTATGCTAACTAAGTAACTCTATGGCCTATGGAACCCGGAGGTTCAATGCCGTGTTCACAAAAGCTCTCCACTGACTTCTATCCTTAGCCAATTGGATCCAGTTTCTACTTTGTATTCCTATCTCTGCGAGATCCATCTTAACATTGTCCTCCCATCTGCGCCTAGGTCTTCCTAATGGTCGTTTTCCGATTGGTCTTCCAGTCAAGACTTTGAAAGCGTTTCTACTTTCTTCCATTCTAGCTACATGACCCGCCCACCTAAGCCTCCTAGACTTGACGATCCTAACAATGTTGGGTAAACCATATAAATTATGTACTTCCTCGTTATGGAGTTTCCGCCATTCCCCATTCCCATTCCTCTTGGGTCCGAATATTCGTCTCAGGATCTTGTTCTCAAATACTTTCAGTCTATGTTCTTCCCTCAGAGTAAGTGACCATGTTTCGCAGCCATACAGAACAACAGGCATAATTATCGTTTTGTATATTTTAAGCTTCAAATTCTTCAAATGAATTTATGCTGCACTGAGAAAAAAAAAGAACTAGGATTTCCGTGTGGATACATCGTTTTTACGCGGGTGCGCTCCTTAAGTAATGTAATTTCATGTATAAAAGTACAGTAGGTGGGAATACCATGCCAAGTCTGGAGTTCGGAGTCGTGTTAAAAACATCTTTCCTCTCTTTCCTTCTCACAGAATGATATGACGTCTTATTACTCTCGTAAGGTAGGGAGTCACAGATTTAGAAAGAATCAAGAGGAGACACTCGTAGGAAGGTAGTAACAACATTATATACCTAAGTTACCACCGTCGGAATGGGTATGGCGTTAATTCTAGATTTGAAATGGTGGTCCAACAATACAAAATTTTCGCTGGGCGGTGGTGTACATCGTACTACGGATGAAACAACATTACTTAGTGTGGTGACGCGCGTAACCTGGTAAAAACAGCATTTACATGCTGTTGGATTATGCATTTTTCTCAGTGTGATAGTTGAAGCGGTCATTATTATGTACCGTTTCATATCCCAAATATGTGAGGCTTTAACCCTGTCAATATTTTTTTCAGGTTTAGCCAAGAAATCTTATATCTGATTTAAAGTGACGTCAAAGAAAAACAGAACCCTAGACTTTATATACTTTCTCATATTCCCAAAGTACATGGAGTTTTAACCTCACCAATATTTTTTGAGATTTAACCAAGAGGTCTGTTAACCTCTTTTAATCTAAATAAAATTTTACATTGCAACTAAAACCCTAGGCACATATTTCCATGTATGGAACATGGATAACCATCATTACCCGTTAAGATATTAACATGATGACTGCTGCGTTGGTCCGATTGGCCCAACAGCGAACTTTCTCCCTGTTTCACGTTGGTTTCAAGGGACCAACACTAGATTTTATTACCGGACCGGAAGTATTGTCCTGTGGGAACTTTTTATTGTGTATTAATTTCACAGGCATAAGTAAATCAGTTATATTTTTTAATCATTTCTCTCCTCTTTCTTTTTCTAATGTATTTAACACGTTTAGAGATACTTTGAGTTACATAATTTTACCATAAAACATATATTTAAAAGAGAAAGTATTTTGTTCACTTCTGAAATTTAAATAACGGGCACTTGACACGGTCAAACCTTAGATGGGATAAGCAGCGATTTTTTATTCTGGTTTACCAGATGCTAGCATTCCAGCAACATCTGGATTCACACTAATGGAGCAAGCAAATTGTATCACAACAGGTGAGTTACCTACAGGCTCAATCCATTCTGAGCATTTATTGACCGGTGTTTTCTGTACAACCGGCACAGAAAACTTACATTTGATAAACGAGGACCGACCAGAAAGTAAGGTTACAAGATCTGCAGTGAAACGTGTATTATTTCATACCACCAATTCAGTCAACAGATAGTATACACACGAACAAAAGTGCATTCACACTTTAAATTTTCACATCCTTCAACGTTAGACAACCAACTTTGTAGTCATGTTTCGTGGGTAGAGAACTAGGTAATGCGTTCTACAAGTACTCTAGTTTGTTTAAATGATGTCACTCACTGTAGCAAACTGTAAAAAAGCAGAATCAAATGCATGACTCTGTAACAAATAAACAATCGGAAAGAACACACTATTTAGTATCTTCAGAGCGATTGATATCACGAGACAATTACAAAGTGATCTAATCTTATCTTACACATACCAACAAGATATCAATGTTGTTCAAACTTTCATTTTGTTTCACAGCATACAATATTTTATAAAATCTTTAGATTTTTTTGGTTCTTTCTTTTAACATTACCTTCACTTTTGTTAGTTTTCTGCTTTAATATCTCTACTAAACTTTATGAAAAAATCACGTCGTGCAGGGTGATTTGACTCCCATCTTTGTTTTTCAAAAATTTCTTTTATGCGTAAAACCATCGTATTTTTCTAAAAAAAAAAAAAAAAGAATAAACATTACTATTATGTCATTTACACATTAAAGATAAGAATATTTTCAGTTGTTTTATTATTGCATTCCAGTATGTTCGAAAAATACAATCGAAAAACAAAAGAACAATCTAAGAATCTAAAAATTAGATGTACAGTGTGTGACATTTGAATTTGTGAACACCATTGCATCAATAGAAAAGATATCATACATCTCAAATATGACAAATAGTAAAAATTGTATATCTTTGACTATTTTGTGAGCCCTTAAGTTTGTGTAATTTAATCTCCAATTAAAAATACAAGCATGTCTCCATTAGAAGCACGTACGAGATCAAAGAAACACGAGTTCTCTACTGTAGAACGCAGTAACATATCATTCACTATCCTTTGCTATATTCTAAGTAACCGAGATGTGTAATTTCGTAAAGAATAATAAACAAAAACGAACTAAAACATAATCAAATATAAATATGGGTGTTTATTCCTGATAGGGATTATATTGAGACGAGACGAGACTTTGTACAGTCTCGGCCTCGTCTCGGTTGATAAATAGCGGTCTCGATCTCGTCTGGAGTAAAAAATCGCCGTCTCGGTCAACAGATGCTTGTCTCGATCTCGGTCTTGTCTCGGTCTTGCCTTGAAAGTCTCGAAATAAATAGTGTGAAATTAAAATTGTGAAAGTATTATTATCGTACAGCCTGTCGTTTCCGCTTCTTATTTTTTATTTTATTATTATTATTATTATTATTATTATTATTATTATTATTATTTTTTTTTTTTTTTTTTGCCTTCATTTCTGACTTAGAATTATGGTATGATGTACCTCTTCGTAGCTAATTTGCTAGCGCTAATGCTTTCCATGTATGTGTTCCAGGTTCAATCATCAGTGAGTATATCATAAATGGGATAAAACCCTAATAGTAACCCATATTTCACTTTCAGCAGTAGACTTTGTCTCAAGTAGCCTCAGTACTGCCTATACAATTAAACTCTATTAAATTAATTCCAGTACTATACAGCAGTTTATTTCCTTCCTTTGAATCTGAATTTTTCAATAGCTCCTAACGGACAACGCAACACATAGTAACACAAATGTATTTAATCGTACGGAAATTGAAATTTTACAATTTCTTATTTATTATCCAATACATTCTGCTTTGAGTGTCATTTTAAAACCAGAATATAACGTTCATCATTTTAACAAATAGGGTTAAATATTATTACAATATATTTTGTTTTAAATTAATCAAATGCTTTAATATCCGTGTTTAATTGACACTTTATAACACGAACTTCCTGAACGTTGTGGTGGAGCAACGACACTCATCTTTGCTATGAGTGGTCTGGGGTTGGATTACCAAACAAGCTACATTCAAAGTCCGATGTTTCGCATAGCTCGTGTCTCACTTTCAGTACATTCTGTTTCTTATACAAGTTCATAATGTATTAATGCATTACATAAGCATATATCCAGTGCCGTAAAATAGATTAAGCTTATTACTGAGCTCTCAGCGGTGCATGCGATCTCTATTTGAGAAAACTAATCGTGCGTTCATTACGTTGAGATTTTATATTGATTGAAAATTACTTGGAAACATTGACATACATATTATATAAGTACATAGGTAATTCGAGCCATCTATTTTCTGAGACTATGTTCTTTCTAGTGGTGTAATAATGTAAGTCTAAAAGTATCCTACTACCTTGTAACTACTTAGTATAGTTTGAAAAACAATACTATGGGTCTTAGTTAAGGAACCGGTTTTTTGCTTTTTCTGTAAAATTACGAAATTATGACTTGATTTAGTCTACCTCTGAGGTCCATATATAATAAAATCATCATAATCAACCATTATCAATCCACTGCTGCATGAAGGTTTTTTCCAAGTCTTCTCCACAACTATCTATCTTCAGCACTTCTTTTCCAGATTCCTCCCCAGTGGTTCTTGATTTCGTCACTTCTTCTTGTATGCCGACGTTTCCTAGGCTGTTTCTGTCTCGTGCTATCCAGTCTAGAATTGTTTTCGTCCATCGATTATAAATTTTCTTGCAATACATCCAGCACATTTTCAATCTCCTGTTAAAATTATTTCATTAGTACCAGTCATTAGTTGCCAAATAATTCATTTCCATATATTTGGGCTACAGATAGTTCAAATCTGCCACTTTCGGAGCACCGACACGCTCGGATTTGGCAACAGTGACTGAATGATTAAAAAATGAAATGAAATCTTTGAGTTTTACGTCCAACGGTTATTTATTTATATTTTTATCATTATTACCTATTACAGAGCTATTGCTCCCTTTACAATAGGTATTACAGGTACTTTCCTTGTAAAATTACATAGTAAAACTAATAAAAACAGGTATAACAAAAAGAAAAGAATAAACAGAGTGAAAAGAAAAGTAACAAACGTATACAGAATAATGAAAGAAAATAGTACATATATTCAATACGTTACATAGTAAAAGAGTAAATACATCGGTTTGTTATAAATGTGTAATACATGAATACATGAACAAAGTGCAAACCGTAGATATTCCTATATATAATTTCATATGTGTATATATAATTTTATATGTATATACATATAATTTCATATATATATGTAATTTCATATGTTATGCCGGTTAGGCCAAAGGAGACGGTGATTATGAGAACTGAATGAAATGGTGGAATGAAGAAAGTGGGAGGGAACGGGAGAACCTCGAGAAAACCCACGCATACGGTATTTGTCCACCACAAAGTTCACTTGGCGGGGGCAGGGATCAAACACGGGACCCCAAGCACCAGAGGTGAACGCTCTACCACTGAGCCACCGCGTTCACTTTTAAAAAGCAACTTGCTTTTTGAACATTATTTTATCATCTTTTCTTTCAATTTCACCTTCGTTTGGGCTTTGGCGTTAAGCTAGTTTATTAAGACGGCGGACTCTGGCAACACTAATGGACAATTGGTTCTCAGTCGACATACAGGATTATCAGCTTCACTTCCTGCAAGTCAAGCACTTCTCGTGCACATACTAAACCCATTGGACCTTCCAGCCGCACTCAACACTTTTCTTGGGAAAGTCAACCAATAGCGACTACATCTAGAGATAAACATCCATCTACTGAATCCACACAATCTGCTAAACGTGTTCGATTACTGTTCTCTTTGTCATCAATGGATGTCGGTAATAATCCACACAATGTGAATACTACTATTGAGCCTCAAGATCCTTCTTTAATACGCTTCACTTTCCATCCTCATTATTTCATACTAAAAGATTATGACACAAAATTCACAAATTCTAAACTAAAATGATCTTCTGTAAAAAACGTAATACATTCCTAGGGTACAGGATACTATCGTCCAAATCAAGAAGTCCAAATTTTAGAATACCATTACACTAAATTTACAAAGTTCACAGATAAGAGCCAGAAACAACCTCCACCACCTTGACAGTCACCATATCTATCGGTTGTACCCCCTCAACTAACCGATGCAGCAATTCACGAGAAATTAACAAATTATCAGTTAATAAATGTCTTCGCACTCGAAATAATAATCATCCTACATACACGGTTCGCGTTCTTTGTAAGCAACAGGATACTATTGACTACATGTTACTATTGTGTGCACCTATCTATAAGAAAATCCACAGAATTGAACTATCGAAAACTTAAGGACCATTACCAACTTGTTGCGAAAAATGTCAGGTGCACAATGGCCATACTACAGTTAACTGTTTGTGTTGCAAAATACATTTCCATTTCAGCGAGCTCATATCTTACACTATATGAAGCGCTGATTTGAGCAACGCTATAAGTCAGCCATATACCAAAACTAAGTTTACACGCAGTTTTGATTCTTTAAAGCTAGCTACACCGTTGGGTCGTGATATGTCAAAAGTCATGCTAATACAAATAGTTCGTGCAATATCGAACTGCAACAAGTATCCCTGAGTTGATAAACGTCACAAATCATTAACTTGAGGCATTATTGACATTATTGACTTACGACGTTTCTCAAATCAGCGATTCATACAGTCTCTGTCATAAAATCCGTCTTTCACACCAATCTTTATCAAACTTTTACTAACAATTATGTTCATTTTCACATTATATCTCTGGAAACTGCTGTCTAAAACCATGCATATGTAATTTTTAATCATGGGGACTACTTTCTCGTTTGTCAATATTTGATCCTTTTCACAACTTAACCTCTTATTTCAAACATTATTATTCGAGGAACATACTAATATCTTTGCACTTAAGGGAACTGCCTTAAGACTGTTTACATTTCGATATGCAGATTCATTTAAATATATATGTCTCTGTGTGTGTGTGTGTGTGTGCGTGTGTGTATATATGTATGTATAAATCTGCACTTCACACTACGTACATCCTTACAGAAATATAAATTGTTAAAGGAAGGTGGGTGACCAGGTTATTTTTAACAAAACTGTACTTTCAATTATAACTACTCTGGCTGTATGCAGTGGTGGCTCGCGAGGGAAATCAAAGGTAAAAGTTACAATTTTATCTCTACCATCTAAGGGAAGAAAACATACTATATTTCTAATATTTGTATAGAACAAGTAGAACGTTAGATAAGTTCTCTTATGTTAGCATAAAGCGGTAAAATTGCTAATTTTATTGTTGACTTCCCTCAGAAGCTGCCAGTGATTGCAACCGAAAGAAAAAGATGTGAACTTCACTAAAAGTAATCCATTTGTCAACAGCGGAAGACCTTCACTTTCCATTGGGTACAATTATTTATGAATGGCTCATTCTACTTAAGTCCTGAAAGCTGGACTCATTTTTCATTAAATAAATGTTGAGGTAGGTACTGTTTGTCTATTATAGCCTCTAAACATGCATTAAACTTTAACAAGATGTGAAGTTTGTCTTGCACATGACGTATAAACTTAACATTATTTTAGTAGATGAAAAAAAAAAAGTTGTGTAGTCTAAAAGCATTTTCTGTTTTGTATACTATATTAGTACGTCCGTAGCTGCCTGTTTGGAGGTAAGGGTATTGGTATGATGCATTGTCTTCTCTTATATGCCCATCATGGCAGACAACCCTGACCCCCAAAGGTCAGTTTCCTCGTTTTCTATGCGCTATAAAACAGCACATTGCAATCTTCGTTGAGTGGCAAAGAAAGAAAGAAAATGTATGAAAAAATACTCGTTTGCTGCGAAACTATTTATTTTCAGCCACTATTCCCCTGCTTAAAAAAAAAAAAACCTTCAGGTGTTTTCTTTTAAGGCATTAACATGTTTTTATTCTGTGTGGTTCTTCCTCTTATGCAACTGCGCAATTCAAGTTCAATAAAAAGATTCTTCAATATACAGGGTGATTTTCTTAAAACGAGCTTTAGTTTAAATGATTGGTTAAACGACTAATGTAACTTCACTTTCAATGTTTATTAACGTATCATTCAGGGTGTATCAAAATTTTGGGGTCAAATAAGCCAACCGTTTTTTTCTAGAAAAAATACGAAAAATGAGATGAAATAAAGGAAAGTTGTTGAAAATAGGAGTTCTCAATCTAAAACGATGGAAGTTTTGCAATCGTATCAACCATTTGAGCTCCATACTGGTAAGACGCCCTATCTATATATTAAAATGCTAGGTTTATATCGTCACATGAGAACCAGAGGAACGTCACTCCATTTTGGTAGGTTTACAGGCGAGAAGACAAAAATATTATTTTCTTAGAAAGATATATTTTTAATAAAATAGTAATTTAGCTACATTACAACAGATGATCAACAAGGAGAATAGATGGCGTTACGTTCCATTTACACCAAGTGGGTCTTTCCAAATTATGTCCAAACATGAAGAAACGGAAAACCGCATTTTTGGAGCTACGTTCCACTGGTTCTCATGCAACGATATGTTGGTCTCTAAAGAAAAGTTAATATGTTTGTGTCCAATCCTTTCGACAATGAGATTTCAAAAACCACAAGTACCAGAAACGTGCCGTTTTCACTAGTCGATTCCAAATTTTGTATAGATTGGCCAGTTCTAATTGAATATTTTTAAAAAAAACATGACTGTTATTCCTTTATTACATTTTTAGGCATACACTGGAATTGTTGAAATTTAAAAAAAAGCATAATATCCTACGAGTTATGTATACCAACACAACATAGCTGTATATAGGGGTTGCAAGTCTTTCAGGCGTTTTGTTTCATAGCCAAATGATAATTAAAAACGAAGTATAACAATTTCTCCAGTCTAACTAGTAAGATGAATATTGTTTGCAGTGTTTTGCACAATGAACACCATATATCACTGACATTATAATTAATTGTGTATGTAATGTATTTGCTTATTACATACTGCATGCAAGAAGAAAGAAAACATTGATCATATATGAATTAGAAACCCCAACAGGTAGTAAGGTAAATTTTAAAAGCGGTGTGAGATATTGAAAAAATAAACGAAAAAATCTCCTCTTTATGGTATCGAAAAAATAAACGAAAAAATATCCTCTTGCAATTTTTATGAAAACGTCTTTCACTTGTGTCTCTAAAGAGACACGTACTGATGCTGTGAGGAATGACAAGGAGATTCATGCTCTATGTGAATGATGCGCTGTGTAGAGAGTGCAGGTTCAGCTAGACTATATAATAAATTGCTAGGTTTGTATGTTTGTCTCCAATCCTTTCGACAGTGAGATCGCGAAAGTCACAAGTACCAGAAACGTTCCGTTTTCCCTGGTCGATTCCAAATTTTGTGTAGATTGCCCAGTTCTAATTGAACATTTATTTTTAAAAAATGTGGTTGTTATTTCTTTATTACATTTTTTAGGGGTACACTGGAAGTGTTGAAATAAAAATAAAAATAAAGCAACAGATCATACGACTTATACATTATAACACCACATAATTGTGTACAAGGGTTGTATATCATTGAGGTGTTTATTTCATTGCTAAGTGATAATGAAAAACGAAGGACAACCATTTCTCCAAACTAAGATGAATCTTCCTTGTTTGGAGTATTTTGCCCAATGAACACCACATATCACTGACATTATAATTATTCGTGTATGTAATTGTGTATTTGCTTATTACATACTGCATGCAAAAAGAAAGAAAACACTGATCACACATGAATTAGAAACTCCAACCAGAAGTATGACCAATCTTGCAAATGGTGCGAGATATTGAAAGAAATAATCGAAAAAAATCACCCCTTTATGATATCATTTGCCGATTTTTATCAAGACGTCTTTCACTTGTTCTGTAACGGTGAGAGACATTGAAAACTAATCGGAAAAACTTCCCTTTATGTACCCCTTTGCCGATTTTTATCAAGACGTCTGTCACTTGTTCTGTAAAGGGACATGTACAGATGTTGTGAGGAATAACAAGGAGTTTCATGCTCATATGTAAAGGATGCGCTGTGTAGAGAGCGCAAGTTCAGCTAGTGTTAAATGAAAATGCAACATGCAAGTTTAACAGGCTCTTCCCATAAGTCCTCACTGCATCAATTTACAGCATTGTTGGGAAGCGGATTTGACAGATCCAGATACCCACACACAACAATGTGTACGTTCCTTTGATATTTTTAACACTCATATTCCGTTCGAGCAGACTGCTGAACTGTTTTTTATTTTTTTTAAACGTTTTCCATTTACCACAGAGTGCTTTAACAATGTGCACCCCAAGCATCTGGTGTGATTGGAAGAAATGAACAATTTCAGACAGAAAACTACCTATTTCTGATAACTATTTTCTCTTCATATCATTACTCATAACGAATTGATTACAGTCCCCGAGTTTTAAGGTACGTAGTATACACAGAGGTGGACACTTATTGCAATCATAGCTGTAGTGACCAATATGTGAGTGCCAGAGACGCTCATGCTCACAAGCCCGCATGTTGAGCTGAATTGGGATCGGCTCAATGATGGACCGCAGCCAAATGTGTTATATGTAGATAGCGGTCGAGAGATTCAAATGGAAAGAAAACGGGCCCCACTGAAGTTAATGAGTGAGTACAAGCAACAGTGGTGACTTGCAAGATCGAGCTCAAGAAAGTGCGAGATAACACGCATCGTTCAGTCTAGTGAATGTAAATTTCATCAAGGATAGCGTGCCTCAGATTGCATAAATCTCATTAAGGGTAGCAAATCTGAGGATTGTTCCAACAACATACAAGAGGAGCTCACTCATAATGGCTAGAGCGGTTAACGTACGCACCCTTGGTGTGGGATTCCTGGTGGAACCTTATGTGGTTCGGATCCTACGTTAAGCTGTATGTCCCGCGACTCATACGAGCCTCACTGCTCAAAGAGATGCTAAATTCAAAAATCAAATCAATCAATCAACTGCTATGCAAGAGTTAATTTCAGATCTTATGTCATTCATTATTTGTCTTCATTATCTCGGGCTATTTATAATTACAATGCCATTTGTAATTATAAATGCCCCTTTTTCTGCCTATTTTCCATGGTTTAGTACATAAATACCCCTCTCTAATAATAATAATAATAATAATAATAATAATAATAATAATAATAATAATAATAATAATAATAATAGTAATAATAATAATAATAATAATAATATATTAGTCAAATAACAATTTAAATTAATTATTCTTTATTTTTATTCAAATTTCGAACTCGTTTTGCTCGGAATTCCAATATTAAATGTTCCAGGAACATGTTGCTAACAAAGGAAAATTATTTGAATTTTGAGAACCCAAGTCAAAAGGAAAACTATGTTGTTACTGTGTTGATGTATTGAAATATTCTCTTACAATCTCTATTAATAAAAGAAGTCCTGAGTGAATGACTGACTGATCGACGCTAACACAAATACGATCAAGTCAGGAACATGAAGTTTGGACAAGGAATACGATTTGTGATGTAGGATACTACTAAGGAAGGTTTTATGAGGGGAAATTTGAAGTGGAAGCGGAGAAATAGCAATGCCACTGATTATATTAAAATATCGAGATCCCCGAATTCCTGAAGGTTAGAGACATGAAATTAGGTATATGGACTGCTCATCTGTACTATATACGTATATAAAGATGAAAGTGACTGTAACTCCATACCTCTTGAACTTATCAGATCGATCTCCAACAAATTTTCAATACCTGGTGGATGAGGTTAGGAGGAGGAGAAGGATATATATATATATATATATATATATATATATATATATATATATATATATATATATATATATATATATATATATATATATATAACTTAATAACTCGTGAACCATTAGATCGATCTGGGTCAAATTTGGCACATAGATGAGGTTTGGACGTGAAATGGAGATGACTTTTATCATTTCATTTTGGCGGTGCAACTTAGGGGAGGTGGAGGGGAGATACACAAAAATACATAAAAATGAAAGTGACTACTTCTGTGATTTAGTAACTCTTGAACCACCTAACCGATCTCGATTAAATTTGTCACATAGACGAGGTTCAGCCTGGGATGTTTTTTGTCATTTCACTTTGATGGTGCAACTTATGGAAGGAGGACGGGAAGACATTAAAAATGATCGAAAATGACCGCTATTAGTGTCGAATCCATAGTCTCCGGGGTCACTAAGATGAACAATGACACTTTCGAAGCCGTATCAACACAAATTCGGCACCACAAAAAAGGGTATATACCTAGGTATATATGATCGAAAATGACCGATATTAGTGTCGAATCCATATTTTCGGGGTCGCTGAGATGAACAGTGACACTTTCGAAGCCGTTTAAATTCTAATTCACCCACATATGTCCAAAATGAAACGTATTCTCCCCGTGCAAATAACGGGTATTCTGCTAGTTCAAAATAATAAGACAAGTGTTTCGATCTTTATATTGTATATATTTGATTCAGAAGGGAAGGAAATTGGTGGGAATAAGATCGGAGATTACAATTGTTATAACAAAATGTCTATCTCGTAATTCCTTACGATTTGAAACATGGAATATGGTATTTAAACTTCTTATTTAAAATAATAAGACACATCTTTCAGTGTTTTTTTTTTTTTTTTTTTAATATTTAGCCTAGAAGGGAAGTTTGTTTGTCTGTTTGTCTTTCAGTTTAAAATCTCATGATTATGTTCTTTAGGCTAAGGCAGACGACTAAAGCACGTGAACGATAATGGAAGTATTAGTGGAATAAGAAAGTGGTGGAGACGGATGATCCCCGAGAAAACCCACAGACACTGTTCTCCACCACAAAATTACTTGACCGGGGATCAAACCAGGGACCCCACACACCAGAGGTAAGTGCCTAGAATGAAAGAAAAGATGTCGGAAGAATAGGTAAAGGTTGCAATTTTTATAATAAGATATCCATATCTCGGAATCCTTCAAGCTTAGAGACGTAAAATTGGGCACTTGGATCTTTCTTTTAAAAGAAATGATAATATAGTTTCATCGTCTTTCGATATTTCTCCTAGAAGTGAAGAAAAATTTTGTAATTTTGTAATAAGACGTAGGTTATATCGAATCCCTTAAGGTTAGAGACATGAAATTTGGTGTTTCGGACTTTTTAATCTCAAATACTTAGGCATATATTTCAGCGTGTTTCGATGTTTTATCTAGAATGGAAGAAAAAGGGGTAGAGGTGCTTCCTTAAGATGCTCATATGAGATTTTTTTTTTTTTGCAAGATCTATACTGTTCAGACGAATTCTTTATGAATGGTACAGAAGAAAGAACTCAAAGTGTTGCCCAGAGTAACACGTGGTGTGGGGAGCATTTGCTGGTTGCATATATTTAGATTAGATTGCAACATCACGTAAATTCCCAAGATTGTCTTGTGTTCTAATGAAATTTTTATAATAAGATATCCATATCTCGGAATCCTTCAAGCTTAGAGACGTAAAATTGGGCACTTGGATCTTTCTTTTAAAAGAAATGATAATATAGTTTCATCGTCTTTCGATATTTCTCCTAGAAGTGAAGAAAAATTTTGTAATTTTGTAATAAGACGTAGGTTATATCGAATCCCTTAAGGTTAGAGACATGAAATTTGGTGTTTCGGACTTTTTAATCTCAAATACTTAGGCATATATTTCAGCGTGTTTCGATGTTTTATCTAGAATGGAAGAAAAAGGGGTAGAGGTGCTTCCTTAAGATGCTCATATGAGATTTTTTTTTTTTTTTGCAAGATCTATACTGTTCAGACGAATTCTTTATGAATGGTACAGAAGAAAGAACTCAAAGTGTTGCCCAGAGTAACACGTGGTGTGGGGAGCATTTGCTGGTTGCATATATTTAGATTAGATTGCAACATCACGTAAATTCCCAAGATTGTCTTGTGTTCTAATGAACAGGTGGTCAATATAACTATACCAAGGTTAATGTTTGCAATAACTCTTTGTTTAGTTCAATTGCAAAACAATAACATTTCATTATAATGATGGGTCAAGAAAAGCAAAAAGTAATATTAGTTTTATTTATCTATTCATATTCTAATTTTATATTTCCCCCCCTTCTACGATAACATCCAATCATCTAATTTTAAAACGCCGCTGTCAAAAAAGAAGAAGAAATATATATATATATATATATATATAATTTGGGTTTCCACTACGTGATTCTAAGATTCTCATATTTGTGATGCCATATTTAGATTGCATTGTGGCTTCTATTTTTACTTATGTCTTATACATGTATTTTGCATAATTTAGGTATTATAAACAACAAAGCGTAAAGTTAAAAGCATCAATTCTGTAAATCTCACTTTTTACTTCTGTATGTATAAAGTTATTAACAGATGTTTTCCTGTAACTTGTAAGTCTATAATAGCAATGTTTTCAGTGTAATTATACAAGTAATAAGATTATTATTTTCAATAAACTTTTTTTCAGAAATATCTACTAAAACAAATGTCTAAGTGTATATTTTATCGTCATATTCTAATAATAAGTTGAAGGCCGCGTGAATGAGTTTCGACAGAGGCGTGTAAAATAAATAAATAAATAAACATAAGACTACATGATTCATTTCGTACAAAACAAAAAGTATTATGTTCATACGATACGATACTACAACAAGCAATTCAACTTATTTGATATTTTTCCAACATTTCTCATTCACAATCGAAAAAAATAACTCAGTAAAAAGTAATTACGTCTACCTTACTCAGATAATACTGTCATAACAAATTCTATGCACGTAAACTATATGTACATGTGATTCAATTATTCAAATTTAAAAAAGTTTTTTAAATTTAAATAAACACTATTTTCTTTGAAAACGAACTGGAATTTTGAAAGTTTGATTGTGCTGACCTCTTTTTTTTTAACTGTTTTAATGTCCGTTCCTTACGTTATGAAAACTGAATTTCATTTTTTTCTTAAAAAAATCAACATTTATTAATCAAATTTAGTTTAAGAAGCAATAAATTTACATCTAATGTAAATTCATTTTGGAAAAGCGACGAACATTTATCTACAGTTGAAGAAAAAACTCAGTAAACTATAAACATTAAAAATTCCATTAAAGAAATTCAAAAACATAGAAATAATTCCTCATAGGGGATCCAGGTATTGAACATTTAATTTATTATGCTCAGAAGTATCATTTAGGAGGGTAGGATATAATTTCTTATTTATATTTGAGAAACACATATTTTAATAATTTGTACACTGATATACTCATTAGCAAACTTGAAATCCCGACGTCAGTGTACAATCTTGCCTTCTCCTCCTGGCATAGTCCGAAATGACGTAATTGATTATGCTATTTCAAGAACGCATATACATAAGTGAGCCGCGTTAAACTTATCAAAAATTGTATTATCCCATATTCTGTAATGTCAAAGTCTAACCTGCTTACTACAAAACTAATCATCAATAACATTGCACAATGATTTACTGCTGACGCTGCTGATTTCTCTGACGTAGGATTTGGCGTCGTTGTACTCGTTGTTGTATTACTAGCTTCTGTCTTAGTTGTACTTTTAGCTTCTCCCGCCGTGCAGGGAGGTAGTATTCCATTCTTGGTGGTGTTCATCCATTCTGTATAATAGCCAACATAAGCATAAACACCCGGTAGATCAGGCAATCAATACCTCCAGAGACCAATCCAACAAGAACACTTTCGCACACCAGAGGTCCTCCAGAGTCTCCTTGGCACGCATCTTTCCCACCTTCTGTGTATCCTGCGCAGATGGTGCCAGACTCGAATAAGTCTCCAGTCAGTTTTTTTAGCACATTTTGCAGCCTTGACTAGAGGTTCGTCAACTTCTTGCAATATATTAGGTGTTATCTCTTTGTGATCCTCATAACCAATTACACCCCAACCAGCCACAAAGCATTTCACACTAAAATCATAATTGTCCAAGAAATCTTGGTAAGCAAAACTCACTTGTGATACAGACTCATTTAAATCAAATTTACGTTTAATTTTCATTAATGCAATGTCATGATGTTTTAATTTCTCTTGGTGTCTGGGCCAATGTCCATCGTGAACATAAATCTCTTTAACTTTTCTCTTCTCTTCTGTTTTAACTGTGGGTCTTTTTTATTACCTCTTCTACGAGGTGTTCCACCATATACTGTGATCGTAGCAACTGAGAATATTTCAGAGTTTTCCTCATCTACAACACAATGAGCGGCTGTAACAATCCATTGTGCTGTTAAGATGGATCCTCCACACAAGGTCCCGTTTATCACCAGTTGGACAATAAACGTATACTTACAAAAAATTCCCAACAGTCATCCCATTAATAATTCTGGATTTCTTGTTATCGGAGAACACAGACGACTGTATCATTTCACAATAGATTATGAGGAGTATGATGTGAATAGCTTCCATATGCATGTTAGTCATTCTTAATACTAGGAGATGTAAATAAGAAACCAATAATGAAAATCAACCTGCACATATGAATTCGAATAGTGTATACGGTAACCAAAGCAAAAATCAAATGTGTAGTGATTGTTGCAATGTTATCGATACATTATACATTATCTTATTCGAAAATAAATGAGCGTTTATTCCTTTATTTGAACGGTATGCATATTGAATCCTATAACTGTATAACTGTTTTCTACATACTGTGATGTATACTTAAATAAATATTAAGTACAGTGCTTTCGGAAAGTAACTAAAAAAAGGAAGTCTGAAAGAGTATGTGCGGAAAGTAAGTGTGGAAAAGCAGAATTACATGTTGAGGACTGCATTTCTTGAGCTGCGATCGAGAAATGTTTTCTGCAACGGTAGGTAATTCTGCGTTGCATGTAGTTTGCATCAGCGACGCAGTCAGGTTGATGACTTTGAGATGAAAAGGTATGTCTAAGGAACACCTCCTTCGTTGTAAGTTGTGTTTAAATGATTGATATGTTTTAATGACCGCTGAGAATCGTGTTAACTTTAGAACGATGTTAACTTTAAAACAGCGAATATTCTTGTTAAATACCTCTATGATGAGTACACACAGACAGTAAAAGAGTTGTAGTAAAAGTAATATTTATCGAAGAAAACATTCCACACAAACCAGTCTAGGAGTTTTCGAGACGATACTCATGCAGACATGTCAGAATGTTTATGGGAACCGTTTCCAATACCTATTGCAAGGGTAAATCAATATGATAGGTGTTAATACATCTGGTCTCACTGTCAGATAGAGACTAAGGCAGTTCCATGGGAAGTAGAGTGGAATGAACCCCATATGACTTTTGTCCTATATAGCTCTCAAGTTTGCAAAATAAATAAATACATAATCCCAGCTAACTAGTCAGGAACAATGCTAGAATAAAATGCACAGCTCTAGGATCTTCAAAGTGCTAATGCTGATTTCACCAGGAACAATCTAAATAAACAACTACTGAGACTCATCGAAAAGAATCAATTAATGCAGATATATCTGTATGTTCATAAGGATCATTTCCAATAGCTACTGCAAGGGTAAGTCAATGATAGGATTTATAATTCATACGCATATTCTCTGATAGAGACAGCTAAGGGGACAGCTCTGCAGAAACCAGACTGGCCTCAACCCTATATGATCTTTGTTTTCTATAACTAACCTACTCAGTTTGTAACAAAATAGTCCCAGTTAACCAATCAGAAACATACGCTAGAGCCTATCTCAGGTGTGCCCCCAGAAAATATGCGATACATACTTCAGCCCCACCCTCGCCATTCTCTGGTGGAGGAAACCCTCTCTGTGCTTAGGGAAAGAAGTAAATGACCTCAGCTCTGTTATCAATTTGTATTCAGTCGTTTGGTCTTGACAAATGAAAATCGTAGGCTACTTAGAATGGCTAACAAGACAGAGTACAGTGAAGTCCGTGATATAATTCATTGTGGCAATGCTTCCGCATCTAACAATTGAAAGATCTCGGCAGCAGCAACTTGTCCCTCCTCTTTCGAGGGAGGTGCGGGAAATCACATATCAACAGCAGCGCCAGAACGGGTACAGTTGAAATAGACAGGCGTTAGAATAGTAAGTTTATGTTACAGTTAGCTTCAAATGTTATCTCAACGAAGTCCTGGCTTCCTCCTCTTGTCAACTTGATGCTGTTATGGAAGGGAAATGTATATCATAAGATTTCTTTTACGTAAAGTTATTTATTTATTTCCAAAGTACTGCCTCTTTTTCCAAACTTCAGGTACTATTTTCGGGTGTGATAGTGTTGGAAAGGTGAAAGTAGCAAAAACGTTACTAACACACACGTTGCGACCAGGGTGACTAAATGTCCAATTAACCGTACATATCATCATGTGTTATGGTTTTTAAAACAGTATTTTCGACCTCGAATTTCATTTTTAAAATAACCTTCTGCCAAATAAGTAGATGCATAACAAGACTTTGCCAACAATAACAACAACCAAAACCGTTTAACAACGTTAGCCCCACGAAATGGGACAACCATCTCTCATTGGTGTGAATATCCCTCTTCATAGCATACATAATCAAGATACTGGTTCAGTCTGCAACTCGGGAACAGATCTGTACAACTGCCCCACCACGTGGATAAATGGTGGAAGGTGGGACACCATTCTCCATGCAACAATGTTGATGCTAGTCTTCTTTCAACCCAGATTGGAATACATAATGTCTTGTATATTTCTACTAGTATATCTATCTATCTATCTATCTATCTATCTATCTATCTATCTATCTATCTATCTATCTATCTATCTATCTATATCTATCTATCTATCTATCTATCTATATATATATATATATATATATATATATATATATATATATATATATATATATATATATATATGTGTGTGTGTGTGTGTGTGTGTATGTGGTTATCAAAACAGTGGAAACATTTGAAGGAAATTCAACTTACCTGATTAAATTTGCGTCTGACAACCACTATCTACAGAGCAGCTTTGATTCATTATAGTACGTAAAATACATTGGTCGCTATTAAAAATGCAACATCAAGAAGGAGACAAGTTGCCGCGTTAAAGTTTGGCAGGCAGAAATCTGATGATACAGGTAGCAAACGATTTAACTTACTTCTCTGTGCGACGCATAACAATATAGTGACAGCGGAGCAGACTTGGCGAGGATCAGTAGCCTCTAGGTGCACCATGAATGTTCAGAACACCTGCAACATAGCGAAGTATCAAGTCCTCCTGGGGTATAAAATGACATGCGTCATCAACTGTAGCTGACAGAGTTCGCATGTGTAAGATATAACATTCAAACATACGTGTTCAATCGGCGAAAAATCGGGGAAATGCACCGGTCAGGGAAGAAGAGGAACATTGTGTATAGCTAGGGAGTGTAGGGCAGTACGTGCAATATGAGGATGCTCGTTATGCTGCTGGAATGTAGCCCCTGGTACAAATACAATCGGATCCAACACCTCAGCAATGTACTGTATCCTGGTCAAATATCCGTCAATGCTTAGGAACCACTAACATGCAAGGAATCCTATGGTAAACTATAACATCCACACCATAACACCCGGTGCCGGCCGACATGGCAATGTAAACTTCAGGCGTCAGGCAGTTTAGTGCCACGCAGCACCAGATACGAATGCAGCCATTATGTTGCTTACTACAGACAGAAACGGAATTGAAAGGAGGATGTCCTGCTATTCGTCTCTTGGAAGCAATAGTTATTTGTTCAAAAGGATTCCGAAATAACTTTTATGCTACTCTGATAATATTGATTGTTGCTACAAATATTTCAAGCCAGGGTGAAGAAACAAAACGTTCATAAGACTTAGAACATACAAAAAGCAACACCTGAGTGCAGTGGGACCAACAGAAGGATCAACACGGCACAACGATACAGAAAAGCCATCACCACGCCGCGGGTGTCCCATGAGACCAACGCAAGAAAATTTCAATTTTTCCAGGAGCCGTTAGTGATATTACAAAATTAAAGCAACAGATCAGTGAGTGTTACATATTACTGCATTAATGGCGCCTAGGACCCAACATGTGAATTTTGGCCGGCAGTTAACGAGTTGGAACCCGGCAGATATAATGAATCTAACTATCTATTGCTAAAATCATAATTCAAAAATCCGCTTTCTTTCAAGAGTTATTGTGTGGAGTGACGGACGGACGGACGGACTAACAGTACAGTCCTATGAAATCCACTAGTATGATCTTAACAATTCATATGTAGATAAAGACAAAAGACGTCAACGAACAGAGGAGAAAATGGTGAATGCTTTTTGAATCTTTTGTCTGAACCAGTAAATTTTTGAAGATTAAAATGGTGAATGTTGAAATGTTGTAATGAGCTTGTTGAAATATAACAAAAAAAAATATCTCGTGCTAGTACGAGAAACTCAAAAAAAAAAAAAAAAAACGAAATAGAAATGAAAGTTTTAAGTTTTACGTCCCACGATTATGCCGGCTAGACCAGATGAGACGGTGATGATGAGAAATGAATGAAATGGTAGAATGAATAGTATGAGGAAACGGAAGAAACACGAGAAAACCCCCACATACGATGTTTGTCCACCACAAAGTTCACATGGAAGAAGCTGGAATCGAACCAGGGATTCCCCAGAGGTGAACGCTCTACTACTGAGCTACCGCGGTCTCCACGAAAAACTCAACAACACAGAATAAAATGCAACATAATGACTCGAAAGTCTATTTACACCTTCTGCGAATCTTTAAAGCATATTGCATAGGCAAACATATGTCGAGAGCAGTGGAGGCTCTTGAGGAAAGTCATTAGAAAGATATTAGGTATGTTTTCTTCCTTTAGCATGTAGCAATGAAATTTTATTATTATTTATAGATATTATTTCTCTCTAGAACCGCTATTGTTTGAGAGGGTGGATAATGGAAGACCATTTGCCCGGAAATGTTCAAAAACTTCATTCGAATACTATTCTGAATTCTTATACGTAAGGAAATTTAGGAAGGGTGAAAAAAGTAGTCAAACTGATCGTAGGATGGACAAGATCAATAGATAGGAAAACCAGAAATACCTAGTTCTGGTATAGAAAGAGGACAACGTGAAATGTTATATTTACGTCCACTATTTATGTCCTATGAGATAAAGGAGATTGACCATTAATGAAAGCCATTAATGAGCAGAATGCCTGATGAAACCAAAATGTCAGTTGGCGAAACTGTCACACGTATGTAGTTTTTTTAAAATGTGAATATATTGTTTTGCTTAGCAAATTGTTTGTCATTAATGAAAGTGAATGATTATGAAAGGAACTGCTAGAATGAGAATACGGGAAAACCTATAGAAAACACACCGATAAAATTTTGCCCACCACTAGTTTTCAAGGCTAACTTGACCTGGGATCGAACCAAGGATTCCTAACATCAAAGATGAACTTTCTACCACTGAGTCATCAGGTCGCAGAAAGATAATAGATTTTAGAAAGTAATAGTAAAATAGAATTTTCTAAAGTCTCAAAAAAAGGAAGTTCACCCGATAACGGAAATGAAATCGATTGACCATTAATCTAAGATTGAGCGGACGTGGATGATCGGCTGGTATTTGCATCTTTGAACTGCGAAATCTTGCGTTGTCGTCTTCCAGGCTGTCTTCGTAACTGTATTTTTGGAAGTTTTCTCTCTTCAACAGGGTAAATATCAAGATGACACGTACTGCATATAATATAGAAACAACGATACTGACTCAAAATGTACTGAAACATTAAGGTCAAAAAGTATTAAATTCAATCTTTAAAGAAAGTATTTATTTCGGAGATGAAAAGCTGTATGGAGACTGTCAGTGGAGCACTCGAACTATTTTAGCAATGCGGCGCACTGACTGCTCCGAACTGAGAACTTAATATGACTTGCACGTTGTTTAACTTTCTTCTCTGCTAACTCCTTCGCTCGATGCTTCTATTACATTTGATTGTCTTTTGAAACTTGTCGTGTAACCGCGTGATGGAGGATTTGTTTGAAGTAAGTGTTCCATATATTTCTTCGAAAGCCTTCTGCGTTCCTTTGTCGGAGCGAATGCTCTCTATAACGATGAATGCACAATCATGTCCAAAATTATTGTCGCATGTCTATAAATAAGTTGTTGTAGGAATATAATTTAATAACGAATTCGCCCGGTATTTCTTATAATGTTAGTATGTGTATAATCGGCACAGACATGTATGTGGCAAATTTCATGTCAAAAGAGCAGTAAATAAGAACAATAAAACGAAAATAAAATTTTCTTGTCCGTTTAGCAACATTTTGTTTTACTCATTCTAATTTTCGTATTTATAATTCTTTTCCTATGAAATTTACCACAAATATACATTTCCTGATTATACAGGTAGTATCATTATTAAAAGTACCCTGCAAAGTCATTATCAAATTATATTCTTACACGAAGACAGTTATAGACATGCGACAATAATTTTGGATATGACTGTACTTTGTTGCAATGTGTACTCCATAGCTTCTGAGATCAGGTAGTCCATGTCTTTCAATATCGGAAAAGACGAAAGACAAAAAAAAAAAAAAAAAAAAAAATCCTTAAGGCTACATTACTTTTTGAACACACTATAAAGAATTATTATTTACAAATAAATAGACCCTAACCTAACATTCTTTAAATGTGTTATATACCTACTAGTTGATTCATATGAGGAGTTTATACGTAGAATGGCATTAACTTCTTTTTTTTTTGGGGGGGGGGGGATTTTGGACAAATTTTATCTTTAAGATTTCTGATACTCTTTTCATACCTTAAAACATTCATGTCCACACATTGTGAATAATTATTATAAAGTGGAAAAAACACTGTTTACTTTTTTATGTAGATAGGCCTTAATTAATCTTATCGTACAAATTGTAGGTCTTCTTTTCTTACAACTTTGTTAATTGGATTTGATTCTTCTGTGCTCTGAACGCCTGAAAAGACGAAAGACAAAAAAAAGTCCATAATGTTACATTACTTTTTTAACATTCTATAAAGAACTGTTATTTACAAATAAATAGTCCCTAAATTAAAATTATTTTCCTTTATTATCAACCTACTAGTTGATTTATATGAGACTTTCAGTGCACAAGGGAATCAAGTCCATTTTTTGATCATTTTGGACAGATTTCGTATTTAAGATTTCTATTTCATATTCTTTACAGAGCTTAAGGTGGATCACCACCCGAAAGTCAGTACATATTTTAGCTCATTCCCTTAACTACCGCGCAATGAAACGTTACATTTTACAGGTGTATAAATATTGTACTATAAGATAAGGTTATGTTTCAGCTACAACACAAGACACTGATTCATTTAGTTGTGTCTTCTGATATCGAAAAATGGAACAAATAAAAGAAAATATTTGATTCGTTTTACAATGAGCACACAAGATGGCACTTGCTGTTAGATCTTACTAGAAGTGCTCAATTTTATGAAATGCTTAGTGTAAAGTATTTTAAAATAACGATCTTATTACGAAATAGATATATTGTTTGACCATTTTTTGTGTTATGTTTCACATTTTATTTAAATATTAATTTACATTTAAGGAAATAGATTTTGAGAAGAAACTTGCGCAGAACGCCATAATGCGTTGTTGCCAAATTTGTACGTTTAGTTCCTAGATTCTAGCGTTGCAGTTCGAGAAGCGGAACTTAGCTGTGAATTGCGGTAAGGGTCGAAAACTAATTTCTCCAGTAAGTATCCAAGCAGAATTCCATGATTATTTCTTTTATTATCTGGCTCCAGTAAGCATTCGACACTACCTGGCAACGCAGCACTATTCAAGCAGCGTTTAGCATAGCTCCGAGAACACCTAGTGATCCACTTTAAGGGATTCATATACAGATATTGTTAAAGAAAAACAGTGTTAACTTTTTCATGTAGATAGGATCCTAATTAAGCGTACAGTGCAAACTGTATGTCTCCTTTTCTTACAACTTTGGTAAGTGTATTTGATTCTCTTGTGCTTAAACGTCCCACATGCTTCGGTTATAACCTCGTGCAATAACGGCGTTAAAAAAGATATATATAAGAGTCACATCGCAACTTGAATTCGATACAGTTGGCAATCTAGGGACACAATGCAAGAATCGTATCGCTCGGAATGTTTCAGGTCTAAGTTTTTAAGTGTAAGCTTTTGTACTTTGTGTTCTTATGCAATACCAAAGTTATGAAGAAAGGGACCTACTATTAGCGTTGGCCTTAAATAACTACCGGGATTTGAATCCGGGGCAGTTGGTGGGTGCAAGAACCATCTTGCAGGACCAATGCTTACGATTTAAGTCATTCCCCTCCCCATTATCTCGCCACAAAAGGGCTGGATAACAAGACCAGTTCACCAAACCCGAACACCACAAACTTCATGGAATCAAAATTGAAAATGAAATCTTTCAGGTTTTAGTCCATGGTTATGCCGGTTAGGCTAAAAGAGACGGTGATGATGAAAAATGAATGAAATTGTGGAATGAATCAAGTAGCGGGAAACGGAAGAACTCCGAGAAAACTCACGCACACGATGTCTGTCCACCACAAAGGCGAGAGCGGAGATCGAACCAAGGACCCCACGCACCAGAGGTGAACTCGCTACCACTGAGCCCCCACGCCCCTTCTTGGAAATACCTACTAGGCTATTGAACAATGTTTCATAAATAACAAAGCTTCCGAAAATGAGTGTGGAGACGAATGAGAAAATATCCGTGTAGGACAGAAGATTTGTATGAAAGTGCGAGAAATAGTAGAAGAGAAGATATATCAAAATGGAAAAGAAGTGGATACTACATTATTTTTAAAGAAATTTTGTTTTTGCGGGATGTAATAGAAGGTATGATGGAAGGAAAAAGGGAGAGGAGAATAACGCTAGAATTGATACAATGTCAAGACAACACAAAATTGTTAACTGAAGAGTTCTCAATTTGTGGCAAGTGAGTGAACTACCAATTATACAAGTTATTTATTTTATGATAATTTCGCTAATGTCAAAAGCTTAGTATTTAAATGTATTATAATTTGGGTCTGAATTTGCACGCAATAAATGAACCTCAAAATATACAAGCAAACCTGTATTATAAATAAAATAATAAACACTTAAGAAAGAGCTTATTCATTTCAGATTCACTCGTTTACAATGTTTACTGTTTGAAGAACGTCTATAACACACTGCTAGGAGTTTTTCAAGGTTTTTCAGGTGTCAGACTTAGTATATCGTGTACTGTAAAATAAATTAGAGTCCGAAGATGCCATTTCAACATAAAACTGAAGTGATTGGACAATAATGACACTGAAAATTCGGAAAATTCATCTCACAAAGATTTACTAATCCCACACGTATACTGCAGGGCCGTCATTTAGGGAGGGAAGGAGGGAACAATTGCCTCCCCTAATGTTATATTAGAAAGACAACATATGGATAAACATGCTTGAAACTGAATAGAGATGTATGTTAATTGTTAATTTGTTTGTTCTTTAAATGACTGATTTTAAGATATGGCAGAAAAAATGATCAATGTATCAATAATATATCGCTACTATTGAAGTATTTAGTAAATATAGGCGTACACTTCTGTGCTTTTCCATTTGTGCTCCACAATATGAACTATGGGATATAATATATTTTAATGAATATATAGCTAACTAGATTTAAAATGATTTGAAAATGTACAGGACCTAAAGATCAGAGTGCAGATGAACATTTCTTTTTTGACTTATCAAATACTACTACTACTACTACTACTACTACTACTACTACTACTACTACTACTACTACTACTACTACTACTACTACTACTACTAATAATAATAATAATAATAATAATAATAATAATAATAATAATAATAATAATAATAATAATAATAATAAAAGAGGAAGTTTACAGTCATATGAATTGTGCAAGTGGTTTTCTTTAAATATTTATTGTATCTAAACATTAGGTTAGATCATGCCTAGAGAACATTTAAAAGCTATTGGCACAAATGATCTAACCATTGTAGTACGTTAAATGTTCCCCTATTGGGTATTAAGGTGTATCAAAAAAAAAAACTTTTTTTTTTTCGAAATCTTGTTACCCTTACTTGGCATTTTTGGCCAAATGTGGTTAATAAAACACAGAAAAAAATTCAAATCGATACCTCAATTTTTTGAGGTGCCGCCATCGGTTAGATTTTTTTTTAATGATCAAATCGTAGATTTTTAAGATACTAAATGAAATATTATAACTTTACACTATGTTCCACTTTCGTAGTAATAAGTGTTCTCCAGATAGTCCCAATATAATGTATAAAGATTTCAAAACTAATTTTTTGAGTTGCCAGCATCCCTCTGAGCTGTAGGGCGAAAAGTCAATGATCTTGTGTATTAATTTATATTTACAAACAAACAAACAAACAAAAAATCGCAAAAATATTTAAACATGTTAGTGATTTTTTTTTCTGTCGAGTATCAGACACAATGGAGTCCAAAATCAATAAAATGAAATATATTCAAGTTTTCATACATTTGGAAAACGTATAATATTTTAAAAGTTACAGAAAACTCGCTGGGATACAACATTGTCGTTTCTGCAGCACTTAGCTCATTTCCAAGTAAATTTATTACATTGGAAATAACCCTAAGCTCACCACGATGAGGTGGTTGCAGTTCGAGTTCCGCCCTCCCTCCAAATTCCTGGACTCATCTTTAATTTTGTACTTGCGGAATATATATTTGGTTCTCAAATGTTGTCTAATATTTACGTTCAGTTACTCATTTTTAATTTGCATTCTGATTTCTTTGTGAACTGTGGTATCCGCTCCCGAGATTTTGAATGTGCCAAAATAAGTCCATGGTGAACGTCTGCACCCCATACAGAACTAGCCTCTTCTGTCACTAATTTAATCATGCGCTCTACTGATTGAGTGGTAAGGAAAACTTGTTACTTATTCACTTGTAACTGTGGCAATTTTGTGAGAATGTTATGTTGCAGCTCATCTCTTTGCTTAGGTGTTGTGTTAGTAGTGGCTCCGTCAAGACATACTCAGACCAGTTTATCATATCAATGTAGGTTTTTACGTCTAATTTGACCTCAGGAGCTTTAAATACTCTCGCACTAACAGATAAGGATAGTGTTCTTGCTTTCAAGGTTCTTCTCCAACTGAGCCTTCTTATGTTTACATTTGTGTCCGATATCATTGCCCGAAGTGAATTCTCGGGACAACTAAACCATGCATTTCGTATTATCACTGAATCTATGATTGATTTAGTATTTGAATCCATAGATCTAGAAAATAACGTAAGTTTTCATAAATGTTTAGCTCCTCGTGTGCACGATGGTTCACTTTTAATATAGAACCAAACAGAAGCTTAAATATTCATTTTGTAGGAACCCATAATCTTGAGCTCTTTCGACGGATTTTCCGTTCCGATGTAAAAGCGTAAAATTCCACTAGCAGTTGTCACCCACATCGCATGATGTATAAATTTCGTTGCTCCTCGTCTAAAGTTTGTTCAGCTTGTTTTAAATGTTCATTTCCACGTCTTTTGGTTCTTTTATACCGCTTCATAAGCCATTTTGTTTCACTTTTGTCTCTTCTTCCTATAATCATTTTGTTCTTTGGTCAAGAAATAACGGCACTTCTAACTTTGACATTCGTCTTTCTTTTTCACATTTACAGTGAATCAATGGATCAGCACATTTACACCAAGCAATGTCAAATAAGGTTCGTCTGGCAAATTTGTGAAATTGTAGTATTTTAGCATCAAATGTAGGGTTGGATTTTTTTCATTTATTTTAGAAGCTGACGAACTTCCTCGTGATACTGAAGAATTAAGGCAACAATTCGTTGTTGACTTAAAGTAGCTTTTCCACATATAGATGACTTCTTCCAAATTTTAATCTTTTAGAAGCAACTACGTCCTAGGCTGGTGGATCTTTTTTAGAATCGGAATTATTCTTTATTTCCCTTTTCCCACAGGAATTGTTTCAGTACACTTTTTATTGTAGGCAGTTGAACACAACTAAACTCCTCTGGAAACCCAATAACATCGTGAATACAGGAATGTTTGTTGTGTCCTCTGACCGTAATCGAGTTTTATTCTCTAATTCTATGTTGATACAAGCAAAACAATTTAGCACTCACAAACATATATGGAAACAGCCACAGGCTTGTAGGCAATAGGATGAAGCAAGAAACAGTATCACGAGTCAACGCTACCAAACTAGCAAAAGCACAACACTCAAATATGATAATTCATCTCAAACTGATTGTTATATCTGAGCAAGTCCATTTGTTTCGATAATTGAGTTGCAGGGAAAGTAGATGCCAGACACAAACATTATAAATTTATCGATCCCCCCCCCCCTTCCAAGTCAAAGCGATGGTGACACCTCATAAACAAGGGCTAACGATTTTAAATTCCTTTTCTCATTATATTTGAACTATGTGGAAAACAATTATTACTAAGGGAAATACTGTATAAAGCAATAAATATTTCATTTGTTGTTTTAAAAATCTACGATTTCATAATTTTTTTTTTTCAAATTTCAAGCTAATGGCGGCACTTCAAGAAATTTAGGTATCGATTTGAATTTTTTTATGTTATATTAAACACATTTGGCCAAAAATGGCCACTAAGAGTAACACGATTTCGAAAGGAAACATTTTTTTCGATGCACCCCATTGGGTATCCAACCGGAACCTTGTGCACCTCCCTATTTCTCTCTTTATGAAGGATCTTGGTCCCGCAAGCGAAACCTGAAATGACGCCTCTAGTAGTGGTTGATTGATTCGAACTAAGCACCATCTTCTTATCCAAACTTCTCTTCAACCGTTCTTCAGTTTTACCTGGAGCAAAATATAAATAAGTTCCAGTGACTCGTAGAAGGATGTACCTTGAATTTCCAGATTATTAAATGCTTCAAACAACTGTCAAAAAGATATGTGAATAAAATTAATTTTTTGATGATAAGAAAGAGTATTCCTATTTGTCAGAGGGTAGGAAATATTCAATGAAATCCATTGAAATCAATGGATTCAATGAAATTATTACCGAGTCAGGATATTAATATGATTCCTAACTTCAAATATAAGCATAAATATGCGAAAACCTTGAGAATGTTCACTAGCTTTCAAAATATGCACTCTTTTCGGATAAAAGATCCAATATATTATAATCTTTTTTTTTTTTTTTTTTTTTTGTAGGCCTTATATCTGGAAAGAACTGCATATAGTGTAGCCAAACCTCAACTATCACTTAATTTAGTATGATGTGCTTATTCCGCAGACAATATGAAAACTCTATTTAGGAACCGTTCAAAAATGGTGTGGCCCCTAATCCAAAAAAGCATCAAAAGATCCAATATATTTTAATCAAAAGTTTTCTTGTACGCCTTATATCTGCAGAACTACGTATAATGTAGCCAGCCCCAAACTATCAGTTAACTCAGTATGATGTGCTTATATTGTAAAAAAAAAAAAAAAAAACTCGATTTAGGGTCCGTTCAAAATTTTTGTGGCCCCTGATCCAAAAATTTATTATTGGCCAAGATCACAATCTTTTGATCCATTTTCTTTAGATCATTGTTA
Source organism: Thermobia domestica (assembly GCF_964235325.1). Classification (NCBI taxonomy): domain Eukaryota; kingdom Metazoa; phylum Arthropoda; class Insecta; order Zygentoma; family Lepismatidae; genus Thermobia; species Thermobia domestica. Next base: position 81,201,844 of record NC_137463.1, read on the forward strand.
AAATTATTGCTTTTTAAATCAAAATTGTGATGATCATTCTATTGCGTTATTTGGTACTTTTTAAATGAAAGAAAGTTAGAAGAAGAACTTTAATTTAGCTGGGCACTATACTTTAATCTTTTACTTCAAGAACAACTAAAACTTGCACTTTCCGTAAATTATACATGCGCCGAGTTAAAAAAAAAAAAAAAAAAAAAAAAAAAAAAGGCAAAGAAATGAACAAAACAAGTTCTTTAACACTGAAATTTTAAAAGAAGAGACATATTGCAGGCAGCAAGAGTTGTGAATGAGCACTCTCAGCGAGAGAAACAAGTTTTCACTGGGACGAAGAGAGCGTTGAGTGGTTGGTTATATAACAGACATGTGTGTACCGTTAACCTGTTTACACAGTATTAGGAAATTTACTCTAAATTTGATGTGGAATCACGTTCTCTTAAGGTCATTGGTATAGTAACTACAATAATTATACTTTCTTACAAAGAAAGGAAGAAAAAGCAAGAGAATGTGAGACAATCCAAAAAAAAATATGCTTGGATATTGGTCAGTGTTTGAAAAATAGTTTATAACGAGCGCATTCTTGTTTAGAAGAAAAGGAAAATGGAAGGAGACCTTTCGTTTTCAAGTTCTTACCGTTCAGCTCGATGTTCAAGTTGAATGTTAGATCTGTAAGTTCGCAATATGGAACGAAACTTAACTGAAGGAGGCAAATTAAAAGATATATATTACAACATTGCTTTTCAAATAAATCAATCAAAAAGTGTAATACCGGGTTGTCTAGAAAGTTTTGAGCCGTTGGAGGTCAGAATTGATTTAGGATTTAGGATTTAGATTTCTGGGTTTTCGGCATTTATGGCCATTTAGCCCGTCACGTTTGTGGGATGGTGTACCTCGGCGACCACATTATCCGGGTAAAGGGAAGGAAGAAAGGTTTGAGGAAGGAAGGAATCGGCCTGCGACCTATAAGGTAGCTACCAACCCGGCATTTGCCTGGTGTGAATGAGGAAATCCAGGAAAATCTCATTTAGGGTGACTGGACTGAAAAAGCATTTTACACTTTTTCGACTGAGTGCTCCCACCGGAAATCGAACCCGGAACCGCTCGCGCCGAAGGTGAAACTGTTAGGAACTACGCTACGCGGGACCACAGCTCAGAACTGAGAATACATTTAATGTGATTTGAGAATAACATTAAGCAGCTACATAACCACCATTGTTTCCGATGATCATCTGCCATTCTTCCGATAACATCATAATGCGGTCGTTATGGAGCTTCTGTGATTCCTGGTCCAAAAAAAAAAAAAAAATAAATAAATAAATAAATAAATAAATAAATTGTGACGCGTGATTTTCACGTGCCTCTTTTGAAACTAAGTTAACGCCATTCAGGGAGTTCTACAAAAACCGAATCAAATTATAATCTAACGGCGACAAGTGTGTGCTATACGATGGATGTATTAAAACCTTCTTGCTGCAATTTCTGACGGGACGTTGATGATGGATGAGGTCTGGCGATGTCAGCGCAGTATTTTTTTTTTTTTTTTTTTTTTTTTTTACCAGTTCTGGCAGTTTTGGATTGCTAGATGCACTGGCGTTAATTATCGAAAGCAAAAGTCCCAATCTATGTTTCCAATTTCACCAAACGAACAACATAATCCTCCTGGATGTCAGTGTGGGGTGTGCAAGCTTCTTGCTTCGCTCAAATCTTTTTTACATATTATTGTTGTCGTAGGTTGTTCAATTTTCATCACTCATGATAAACCATTTCAGAAATATCTCGAGTTCGTTACGTTCAGAAGTGATCCATAGATAGAAATTCTATCGAACAATGTTTTTGAGCCAGATCATAAGATACCCACATGTCAAGTTTTTTTTTTTTTTTTTTTTTTTTTTTTTTAGCCAGCTTTCTTTAAGTAGTTTAACTCTGTTTGGCGATGAATGTTTAGGTCGTTGGCGGTGTTATGACTCTTTACATGCCGATCTTGCCTGGCTATTAGAATATCATTCACTATTGCTGTGATTGGTCGTCCACTGCAAGGAGCACCTTGAGTGTAGAAATTTCCGGAACGAAAGAGGCTAAATTCTTTGATTGTTGTTTTTAATAATGTAAGCTTGTCCCTAAGTCGCACAAATTTCTTCAAAGGCTTGCGTAGCATTCGATATAAAATTTTAAAATGTAGCAATTTTTTGTGGAAAATTTACTCTTCTTCGCGGCACTCTATCTGATCTGATTATAATAAATTCCATCACTTTTTTGCACATTTATTAGTTTCAACCGTCAGCTGTCAAATAGACCTGACCCGCTGCGACTAATGTGCAATAAGATTTGGGACACTAATGACATCTCGCGAGCAGAACGTTCACTACGTTTTACACTACCTGATAGCAATACATTTCAAATAAATAGATAAAATTAAAATATACGTATAACAAGGTTACTTTTCTAATAAATCATTCAAATTAAATCAAATAAATCATTGTTCTCCCACACAACGTTTAAAAGTACAGAGGAAGCCAAACATATAATATGGGATCTTTTACGTCACAGGATAAGATATAGGAACAATTCAATATAGGAAGACATATTCAGTAATCGTATACAGAATGAAAACTATGCCAACAAAATGATTTTAAAGTGTTTCATTCCATTATGGTTCTTTGTTTATTGAAATAACAAATTTAGCCCTGTTCAAATAATATAGTCTAAATTTATTGAAATCAACCTAATCTGCTAGAGGCACGTTCAATAAATGTGTGTTCAGAAAATTGTAATTACGTATTTGTAGACAAGAATTTTAGAAATGATCCAAAAAAAATGAATCAAAGGATTTATTTATTAATTATTTATTTATTTAGTCTTATTTTACATGGCGAAGTTAAGGCTAATCATGCCTTGTCTCCCACTTGGTCAATTGGGATTGCGATTGGAGGATTGCGATCTTGGTCAATAATTAATTTTTGGATCAGGGGTCACAAAATTTTTGAACGGCTCCTAAATTGAGTTTTCGTATTTTCTATGGAATAAGCACATCATACTAAATTAAGTGATAGTTTGGGTTTGGCTACACTATATGTAGTTCTCCAGATATAAGCCCTGCAAGAAATTATTTTTATTCAAATGTATTGGATCTTCTGATCAAAAAGTGGTAATGGTTATTTTCAAAATAAATTAAATCAACTTAAGTCTTTTTTCCTGCTTAGAGAAAGGAAATTCCAGCGCGTTGTCTTATAACGGAATAGATTAAAAATGTGTGAAATTAAATATATGTATGGAGAATCAAAAGCTTTTAATATAAAAGGAAACTTTCTAAACTACATTGATCACTTTCCTGCAAATACTTATGAATCAAGTGGCCACGGTGGCTCAGTGGTAGAGCATTCATCTGTGGTACGCGGGATCTCTGGTTCGATTCCAGCTCGCGCCAAATGGACTTTGTGATGGACAAATGCCGTGTGCGTGGGTTTTCTTGGGGTTCTTCAGTTTCCTCGTACTTGCTTCATTTCACCCTCCCATTCATTACTCATCATCACTGTCTCCTTTAGCCTAGCCGGTATAACTGTGGAACGTAAAACTGAAAGATTTTATTTCATTTTATACTATCTTATAAATGTTAGGATGATCTAAAATAGTACAAACCTTGGGTTTAATCTCTACATTCAGAAGATGTGATGTTTTTCCTACCTTTTGAGAAATGTATCTCTATGGACTTCGGTCCTCATTCTACTGATCGTTTGAATTCATGATGCCAGATTGAGTAAGAGCAAGACCGAAAGAAAAATTCTATCATACTTTTTTTTTATATATATATATATATATTTTGGTCATTGATGTGCCTAGAAGGTAAACCCTTAGTAAATTACATAATTCTTTTTTTCTTTTTCCCCTTTTAAAACACGTTGCTTATGATCTATCTTTTTCAAACATCAATTTTAAATTGAGTAACCTATTTAAAACATGATATTTATGATATATTATCTGTACAGTAAATCGTGGCTGTTTTGCATATGTTAATGTTAGCAAATCAAAGATAAAAATCTGCATGTCATTAAGATAAGTACATACAATTTACAACTTGGTTGAGTAAAAATATACTGACCCTGTTTCTTTAAAATAAGCACCACTAAATCTGCAACGAAAAAAAAAAGAAAAAAAAAAGAAAACGGAGAAGAAGAAATGACATTTCTGGAATTTAATTAAGACCTACCTCAACGAAAAACGAATTATCTAGTTCGCTGAAAAAATGTTTACTTAGCGGATGTCCATGATACAATTCCTGAAACTGATAAAACAACGTTCTACATGTGCTACTAAAGGTCATTTCCTCTCTTTCCTAATTTGCATACCACTTCCGTTCTTGCTAATATACTTAACATGATTTGAAATGGAAAATCGTGTATGGTATGTGTGTGTGTGAATAAAAGAGTATTTTTAGAAATTGATTCAAATTTGAGATTTTGCTTCCGGATTTCGTCCAATTGTTGTCCTTAGGTTTATTTACAAGTAAGGTTACTTGGAAATAATTACGAAAAATAATTTGAGTATAGCAGAGCTAATCTTTCTTTTCTTGTAAGCTCTATAGAGATAAGTTGACAATTCCTTATCACCGAACAAGGATTAATTTTTTGCTGAAATGATGTAGGTATAGGGTTGCCAAATCGAACTGAGGGCAATCTAGGGCTGCCAACTCTAAAAGAAAATTACTGGCATCCGGTCTTAATCGTCAAAACACGTGAAGATAATGGAATTTTATACCTTAAAATACTTATATATAGTTAAGCCTGAGAAAAATATACCGGCCAGCCGGAAAAACATCGGTCACTTGGCATCCACTAGAGACCAGAAGCTTTGTTTAAATTTTGCATGTGACTTGCATCTCTACTTGTAGCACCTATAGCCACTATTACTAACACTATGTTAATACTAATCAAACGTATATCGTACCGCAATAAATAAAATTAACATAAACAAAAGTGTTATAGACTTCTATTATATTATCCATGTTTTTGGAGCTCATCGCTGCTGCAGAAGAATCTTATTTCCCAGAAACGTTTTGTGGAAAAAAATGATTTGTCATTTTCAAGTTAATCTGAACAATAATTTCGGCTATCATAAGTTCTACTAATATACTGTCTCTTGTCGTCTCATCATTAAGTTTCCATTACATTGAACACTCACTGGATATGTGCGCTATATACTGATATTTTGTTTATAGCGAGAATATGCTTAATTAATTTGTACATGTTTGGCGTATGTCCTTTCTGGAAAATCGCATTCAGCAACAACCCTTACTATTATTATTATTATTATTATTATTATTATTATTATTATTATTATTATTATTATTATTATTATTATTATTATTAATGTTGACATTATACTCATCAGAACAGACAACATATTTAGTCCCTCGTGGCTATATGGTTGGCGTGCGCGCATTGGGAGCGGACGACAAGGGTTTGATTCCCGGAGAGAGCACATTTTGTTCGGATCCCACGTTAAGTTGTAGGTCAACGTCTCATATAGCCTCGGTGCTTAACTCCAAATTAACCAACAGAAAGCAAATTTTACAGTTCAATTTAATATAAACTTATTTTAAGTGTCATTCCCATGTCAATAAATAAATAAATAAATAAATAAATGAAATCAATGCTGGTGCTACCATTCCAATCAATCACGGCTCAGAGGGACCTATAGAGCTCGTGCGTTCCTTCTTAGGTGCTAGTTGTGTCTAGCTAAATCTAGGAAGGTTATATATACTTTCCCGGCGGAATTTGGACACATCCCTTTTTGAGTTGTATTTTTGTTCCTGTTTTGTAATGCCGCAGGAAGAACTGTTAATTAAAGTTACCAATTGGTTATCTTAAGGTTGAGACGAATCTTGTGTGTGCTCTGATTCATTTGTGTGTGTGTGTGTGTATTTAACTCAGTTTAACATCTAGGTGTAGCGGAACCCATATTTTATGTTGTTGAATTTTAATGTGCTACATAGGCCTATACTGTAGATATAACCGTAGATCACCATGGGTAGATGTTATAACTTGACAGTTGACTGTAGAATATGATCTGACAATCTGTTAATGACCTTCTGTAGGATGGATTCCTTGTTGAGTTCTTTTGTCGTAGTGATGATGAGGACTACTCATTTCATTGTTTTCGATTCTTCTTTGTTGATTGTTTGTTGGGATTTTTGGTTGTTCTTCGGTGTGTGATTTCTTCTAAGTTCTATATGTCCTGTTCTTCATCTGCGACACAAGTACACAAAACAGTAAACAGTAAACGATTATTTTATTCATTTGCAAGAATGTCAGTAACACGTCTACAAAAGCAAGGGGATATTGAATGTGGTAAACGCAAAGAGGATATATATATATATATATATATATATATATATATATATATATATATATATATATATATATATATATATATATAGTTTTTAACCATTGGACATAGTAGTACGAAATTACGAATATTGAAATTTATGTGGTACACATTTCCATGAATTTTAAAAATTCCTTTATGAAGCGCTAAGGGAAATTTAAATATTATCACATGTTTATAAAGGAAGGTATGTGGAGCTATCTACCATTTATATATTTAAAAAGTGTTATGAATAAAATAATATTTTTAAATATAAAAAATTACAATAGCTATTTAAAAATACTTTATTTACAATATTATTTTCAAAGGATTTCTTTCTTTCCAAAATTAAGTGCAATGTAAGGTTATGTCATCTCCCTAATTAGTAATTTGTTGATGGGCAAGGTGGGCATAATATCAGTCTGTAGAGGTCATGGACGTATTTACAACGAGTTTTACATTATAATTGCATTTAATTGGCATTTAAGATTATACCCCATAAAAGATAATTAAATAAGTAAGTTTTAAAAGTGATGCTGAATAAATAGATACTATTTTAAGTCAAGCAAGGAAAATAAATCTAAATTTTGTTTTGTAAAAATATGCACTTTTAACACTTCGTGATTAATAGACTTAACGCATGCAATAAACTGATAATCCTTTCATCCGCTAGTTTAAGAGGAAATGGCTGGGAAAACCCATTCATGATTTTTACCGTTCTTACGACCATCATCAAACCACAATTACGATATTAGCTATATTCCTGGAAAAAGCTTGTATCTAATATATATACAGGTTTCGGGGCTACAGCCACATGAATATATCTCCTCAGACGAGTAAGAAAAAAAAAAGACTGTTAAAAAGGTCAAAACTTTCACCTTCAAGTTACACAATATCAGTAGAGAACCAAACATGTGGAGGCCAGTTCAGGTCCATTTTGCAGATGTTGACGGGACTATTCAATGCATTTATTTATAACTTAAATTAATTTAGAAGAATTTTCGTGTCTTTAGCAACCCTCTATGAGACAAGACATGTGCCCTTGTATCTAAAAATGTTTCCTAAGAAAATGATTAATGTTTTTGTCAACAATGCTCTTAGTTCAATACTGTAGAAAAATAAAATACAGTTGCAATGTCGTTGTTAAGTGGTCGTAGTATTTTCTTGTATATTCTACTATGTCCTGCAGCATCATGGGTTTTTACAGTATCCTTGGTGTACAGCTTGTATCACGACAGGACCCAGGAAATAACCCTGCTGCTCCTTCCGACCCATTAGGTCACTGAAGGTAAACGTCCTTACTGAAAAAAGAAAGAAAAAAGTCAATAAGATATCTGATACTATCATGAGACTTGTAAGGTACTAATTATTGTTGTTTTGATTTAACAATAACGAAAAAATACATACAATTTAAAACATTTCTCTTGTTTTACCTTAAGAATAATTAACTGTTGCCTAGAAGTGTCAGTTACAAAAAAAAAAAAAAAAAAAAAAAGTAAATTTTAAAATTTCCTCGTTTATCTCAATTAAAAATTAGATTTTTGAGGTAAACTATAATTGGGTAGTTCAAGGTTAAGCCGGACTAATGTTTTGCTTGGGTACTATTTTTACTTTGTCTTTATGTAATAACGAGGTTAAAAAGCACAGAATCTACTGCTAAACTACAGTTTAAACTAATGCTGATAGAGTTACAATAATCTCGCACTAGGATATTCCAATAGTATGTTCGTTGGTTGATTTGGAGTTTGCGTTCCATTCAGCACCGAGGGTATGTAAGACGTGGACTTAGAGCTTAACATAGGACCCGAACCATACGATCATTCGCTGACAAACGAACCTCGTTCTGCTGTATATATACCAGTACCTTTTGGTTTTAAGGATTTATAAATCAGTGCAGTAATTTTGTTTTGAGATTTGTTCCTGAAAAATAGTTAAATGAATTGGTTGTAATCTGTGCAGCCGCAAAATACATTCTTTTCTTCAGCTGAATTAAAATCAAACATGCAATATCATTTATTACAATTTTATTCATTAAAGTACAATTTTATTTGACACCCTGTAGCCCTACGTACACTCATGTCCAGGATTATTGTCGCATGTCTATAAATATGTTGTTGTAGGAATATAATTTGATAACGAATTCGCCCGGTATTTCTTATAATGTTAGTATGTGTATAATCGGCACAGACATGTATGTGACAAACGAAAATAAAACTTTCTTGTCCATTTAGCAACATTTTGTTTTATTCATTCTAATTTTCGTTTTTATAATTCTTTTCCTATGAAATTTACCACAAATAATCATTTCCCGATTATACACATAGTATCAGTATTAAAAGTACCCTGCAAACTCATTATCAAATTATATTCTACAAGAAAACAGTTATAGATATGCGACAATCATTTTGGACATGAGTGTACCAGTGACAGCTCAAACAGCCAGCAGCGAATCACCATCTTGCATTAGTTAAGAACTTCAGCAGCTGTTTTTCTTTTGGTTAATGATCATGAGATTAAGAAGAAAGGTAATCACTGTAGTAAATGATGCTATTTCAATTTCGGATAGTTGAAGAAATAGACCATTCCGGAAATAACCCTAATCGTAATGCTGTAATCTTTATTAACCCTCAACGTACCAAGCCTAAATCGTCAACATTCTTTAACAAGCTGGGGTCACTCTAATATGTTCTTATGTTATAAGAGGGAATGGAACAATTAATAAAACGAAGGGCTATCCTCCCTTTGCCCACATCTTTGTGTCACTCTAATATTTTTTTCATTAATTCATTCTTTTTTCCTCTCTCCTTAACTTTTAATAAGAGAACACCATCCCTTCGCATCCTCATTCATTTCCAACCCTGCATTTCAGTGCACGAGGGAATCATCTCCGCTCTTTGGTCATTTTTAGTGTATTTTATCTTTAATATGTCCAGCTGAAGCTCCATTAATATGTCCATCTGAAGATTCATGTCCAGATATTACAAATAATTCTTATAATGTAAATATATGTTAACTTTTCCATATACCGGTACTTAAAAGTAGCGCACAAACTCCTTTCTTTTTTCTCACAATATTATTATTAGATTTTATTCTCTGTTGATGTAAACGCCCCACATAGAGATTTTGTACGCATTAACATTTAGACTATTTCTATATCTGAGAATTTTAGTTAACACTAGCTATAAGCACCTTAAATAAAGAATTCAGGAAAAGACTCATAAAATGCTTGGTGTGGAGAATTGTATTTCATGGAGCAGAAACATCGACATTACATAAAAATGATGGAAAGCGATTGGAAGCTTTCGAAATGTGGGTATGAAGAAGGATGGAGAGAGTTAGTTGGATCAAGTGGAAAACGAGTAAGAGGATGGAAAACAAGTAAGAGGGTGCTAAGAATGATGAAAAAAAAAGAACACTTTTTGATATAATTAAGAAGAGTAAGAGAAACTGGTTGGAAGAAGGAACTGAATCACGAGAAATGTGCTAGAGGGTATGGTGGCACAAGCACCGTGTGCGTGGGTTTCTTCGGGGTTCTCCCGTTTCCTCCCACTTTCTTCATTCCACCATTTCATTCATTTCTCATCATCACCGTGTCCTTTAGCCTAGCCAGTATAAGCGTGGAACGTAAAACTTAAGGCTTTGAAGCTTAAGGTATGGTGGTAGGATAGAGAGGGAGAGGGCGAAAGAGACTACAATTAATGAACAATATCAAAGCAGAAAAATCGTACGTGAAGACGAAGAGATTACTGGAAGACTGTGGAGCATGGAAGCTTCTCGGTTGCGTACCTGCCAGTAATGGCACAATGGGTATGATGATGATGATGCTGATGAACTATAAGCACCAGTCGAAGAGTGAGTATTCGTCGTTATCGACTCTTAATTCAGAACATCGATTAAAAGAGAGGATAAAAGTCCTTACTCTACTGCCCGGTAACATATCTATTGCTGTTATATAAGCCCCGCGCAACCATGAAGTATTGGGGGTTGCATACACGGAAGGTGTTATTAGAAACCGCGAGAAACATGCATATGTTTTCGCATACAATTTCATACCCAAATCTGACCACATTCGAAAATCGAAAAAGGGGCTTCGTACAATATTAGATCTGCTAAAGATCTGTCTGTGTACACAATTTAGTAGCTGTAGATCCTTCTTTTCTATACGAAAAGCTGATGACAGACAGACACATACGCATCTTTTTATGTCTTAGTACAGATTTATGTGAAGAGAATTATCTGATGTAAATATCTATTATCTCATGCAAATATCTAGCAGATGACAATTTTGAGTGTACGGTTAATTGCGAAGGAATTTAGTAGACCTATCCCTTTCCATAAGCCATAATAAGTATGACTGCGATGCATGTGCAGTTTTTCTTCATATGTGAGATTATCCATGGATGTTATTAAAATGAAATGAAAAGAAATTTTTAAGTTTTACATCCCACTGTTATTCTGGCTAGGCTATAGGAAACGGTGATGATGAGAAACGAAGGAACTGGATGAATAAAGAAAGTAGGATGGTACGGAAAAACCCCGAGAAAACCCACGGACACACTGTTTGTCCACCACATTCGGTACAAACAAATCGGTTATCGGAAAGTACAATACCATTATCCACCAATGTAGTTACGTAAACTTATAAGAGCATTGAAAAAACTATTTTCACATATTATAAGGTCTTAATAGACATTAACCAGCATGACGGAACTAAGAAATAAACAAAAGTAAAATTAACAAAAACGAATAAATAAAAAAAATAACAATTCTATAAAAAAAATAATAATAATACCTAGGTATAACCTGTTTCATAATTGTACGAGCATTTGACCCGGATTTGACGTTCACTTTTATATATAATTACTGGATTTTTCCATTCTTAATCTACTTCGGAAACATTTAGATATAAACAAAACATCCAAAAAAAATAAGAGGGAAAAAACATTTCACATCATATTCTTTATAATTTCTTTATTTTTCGAACAACAAAAAAATTCATCTCTCTTGGTCTCAGTTTGTGTGTATATATATGTTTTTAAACCAACCTCTGTGGTTAGGAATGGGAGCGGATGTATAACAGTCGTTTCTTTTCTTTCTTTATTCTGAAATAATGGGAAAAAACGTCTTCCTTTCATATATTTTCCTATCGTGCAAGTAGAAACTCCAAAATAGAAAGATACATTCTTGAGTGCAAATCAAAGGAAGCAGTAATCCCTAGACAGTAAATTGTACAGGGTGTTTTTAATAAGGGCATTACAACTTTGTAAAGTCACTTAACTTTATTCAAACTATAAACCAACAAAACCATGATAAAAATGAAATGTAGCAGTCCGTAGCTCCAAAACTATAGGACCTACCTTAGTCGGGTCAAGACTTAGGAACTAGTATGTGCTCTATCCAAAAATCCATGTTTCAGAATCCTAAGATACTCACACAACGATTTTTATAGAGGGAGTTTGGCTACGGGTATATAATTTGAAGTACTCTTCAACAACCTGTATAAAAATTGTTGCGGAAGTACCGCAGGATTCTGAAACATGGATTTTTGGATGGGGGACATACTAGTTCCTAAGTGAAGTCTTGAACGGACTACGGTAGGTTCCATAGTTTTGGAGCTATGGATCTTTAAAGTTATTTTTTAATAGCTATATTTTCGGCAGCCTGTAATTCCGAAAGAAAGCACTTGTGCACCCAGGTTGGTCTATAGGTTTTTTTTTGTCTTGGTGTCAGGAATTACCTCTCAAACGCTGCTGGTGTTGTTTTGAAACACCCTGTATATCTATTTAAACCGGAAGGGACAGAAAAATGTATTACCACTTCTGGTTTCAATATTGCTTCTATACGAAACCAAAAACAGTGAGACAGAACGAGAAATAATCGTTTGTTGTGTATTCAGCATTCCAAGAATAAAGTTTTATCTTAACCTCATGTCTCTATTCAGACAGAAGTTGTGGAGATCTTATTTCAGGCTTCAACACTGATCGCATATGTGAAAAAAAAAAGCTATATTTCGCGAGAATAAATTTTTTGATTATGAATTCAGTACCCCAAGAACCGGTTCTAACTCAAACTTTATTGTATTGGATATAGCAGAAGCTACCACTTTCGATTTGAATATTGATAACGGTAACTGGAAGTGGCAAACTGCATATATATAAATAACGGCAAGGCCTCACATGGGACCCATTTTTAGACGCTGAGTTCATATATACCAGGTACTCACCAATAGTACATGCTGTTTCGTTCTAATTTCCAAGGACAAAGAAATACTGGGAACAAACTTTCCCTCTTTACTAATACACATTTGCCATCGCTCCGTCTGTTCAGTGTAGCATATGGCATAGTCATCTTCCGGGGGTATGTTTCGGATGCTGGAAAAATAACACTTCCCAGGGATGATCTATTGGCAAAATGATGTCCACGAAGAGAATCCTTGAGGTTTGGGAGCAATCCGAAGTCGTTCGAGGCTAAATCTGGTGAGTAAGGTGGGCACGGCAGATGTTCAATACCGTGGTCAACCAACAATGAAGTCGCAATATTAGCATGGTGTGGCAGTGCATTGTTCATATAAAGGATGGAACTACCATTTGTCATTTGTGGTTGTTCCTCACTCAATTTTCGCAAAAATTCTGTATCCAAAAGTGTGCGAAAATTGTATAACTTTTTGGAACAGGGTGGGACAATATCACTTCGTAGGAATTCTAGAAGATGGCGTACAGAACCTTCTCATTGGATGATACCTGACGATTTTTTTTTGGGGGGGTATCTGTGTATTACCATTGTATCGACTGCGTTTTTGTTTCTGGGTTGAATAATAGAATCTGTGAGTCATCCATTGTTAGAACATTTTTCAAAAAAAAAATGAGTCCCTCTCTTCTGAAGTGTGTCAAATTTTCAACACTTGATTGAATTTTTGCCTCTTTTTGATCGTCATTAAGCATTTGTGGAAACCCAGATTAGCTCAATACGGGAAGTTGATAGTCTTAAAAGACATATTAATCCTTGTCGAAACAATGTTGTTAAATGGTTTAGTGCGATTCATGTAAATTCACACGGTAGCTGGGAAAATGTCAATGAAAATTAAGGAATATGTATGCTTTTAACCGCTTTATGAGTTCCATACAGGTTGAAACTGGTAAATCAAACATTTCCAACTAGATATTCTGTGACGTCATAGTTTGCTGCTGCTCTTCTCAATAAAGCAGTCAAAGAGAGAGAGAGACATGGAGAAGGCAGTAAAGTTAGGATGACAGAAGACGGTGGTGGCAGGCAAACAAGGCGTAGTCAATGGTTTTGCAGTTACACTACTTTTAATGCAAGGAGAAGGCAACAGACCTATCGCTGATAGAAGACACGAAGGTTTGGCAGATACCCTACTTGATGCAAGGAGGACACAAACCTACCGTTGACAGAAGACAGTGTTGACAGGTAAACAAGACGTAGTCGATGGTTTTGCAGTTACACTACTTGTTGATGCAAGGAGAAGACAACAAAAAACCTACCGTTTACAGAAGGCAGCGGTGACAGGTAAGCAAGGCATAGTCGATGGTTTTGCAGTTACATTACTCGTTGACGAAAGGAGAAGGTAACAAATCTAACGTTGACAGAAGACAGATAAACAAGGCGCAGTCGATAGTTTTGCAGTTACACTACTTGTTGATGTAAGGGGAAGGAAACAGCTCTACTGTTGACAGAAGACAATGGTCACAGGGAAACATGTTGTAATCAATGGTTTTGCAGATACACTACTCGTTGATGCATGATTAATTGTCCATTGCCAACACTTGTTTTATTTTATTCCATCTAACTCTTTGCATTTCCATCTTTGCTCAACCTATTCTCTTTCTCCTGACTATGATTGCGAAAGCCCGTTCCTACGTCAGTCATTGGTGAGTCGAAAATGATTATGTTACGTTATCTTCAGAGAATTAGATTTTAATTATATATATCAGTATTTATAATCGCACTTAACACTGGACAAACACAAAATAAATAATAATCCAAAATGCAACCATAAATGATAAATAATATACAGGATAAAGTAAAGAGATATAAATAATGTTGAAACATATTTCAACCAAGCAGTGAAAGATTACAGATAACTAACTGATAAAATTAAACGGAAGTGAAGGGAAATATTCATTATGATATTGCTTTAGAATACAAGAACATTCTTTACATACAGGAAAGCTTACTAATTTAAGCTAGTAGGAGACAGGCGAAAGCAAGAAAATTAGGAAGTAAGTATGTAAATAAATATTGTAAATGTATTTCACTTACTTTTTCCTATTTAATATTTCCGTCAGTGAAGACAACAAATATACCCTTTTTTCTTTATTATCTTGTTAGCACTAAAAATGCGTATGTATAAACATTGTATTTGGGCGTGGTTGAATATATTTAGATATAGTTAAGTATTTTGTATACACAGTATGCTAAACGTTTACGATAAATATTATCTGATATTTTCTCAGAAAGAAGGCATCAATATGTTACCAACTTTTCTTCAGGAAGAAAGTTCCAAACGAAATTATGATCAATACATGTTTATTCTTTGTCCTTATACTTAATGTTCTTAAAAGGAAGTGGCACATTACTCAGTGATGTAGTTCTGATCCCTTCCTGATAGCATGTTTCAAAATATACGGTGTACTTAGAAAGTCGGTACACAGTCTTATGGTTGAGTTGATTTTGAGTTTAATGTCTCTTTTCAGCAGCGAGGCTATATGAGACGTGGACCTACTGATTAACGTGGAATCCGAACCACATGAGCTCCCGCCGGGAATCGAACCCGGGTCTCCCGCGCCAAAGGCGCGTACGCTAACCGCTTAGCCACGGAGGAGCTCCACAGTCTTATGGTTAATTTAGTTACAGTATATGATTTGACAATGGTTATGTTACATATGGTTTGAGGAAACGGAATCAAACAGACTACAAAAACTTATGAATATCAGAATTTCTTCTGTCCGTTCCTCCGTCAGTATTTCTTTCGACAGACATAAGAGCAAATTCAGCAAGAATGACTGGTGTATTAAAGACGAGAAGAGTTCACAGTATAGTTTCGAATCATGTATTTTTTTTTTGCAACGCTTATATTCAAATTCTTATAGAGGGAAACTGGCGGGAGCTCATGTGGTTCGGATTCTACGTTAATCAGTAGGTCCAGTCTCTTATAGCCTCACTGCTGAAAGGGATGTTCAACTCAATATCAACTCAACCCTTATGAAGGAAGAAAGTAAAAACGCTTTCTTAGCGTACTTTACACTTTCGTAATTTAATAACACCTGATGTACGTTGTACGTATCTTTTAATTTTCTTTCTTTCTTTCTTTATTTCTGTTTCCTTTCTTTTTATCTTCTTTTCTTTCTTTTCATTTGTGGAAGCATTATTTAGTGAAGGAATGAATAGTCCTGAATTCAGGGCCGAATAAAGGGGGGCTTAGGAAGGCTATGGCCCCCCGGCCTGCAGGTGGGCAGGGACTTCCACTCTGATCAAAATCTCAACTCGCTACGTAAAATTCATGAAAATACAATCATCATCATAAAATAAAATTTAACAAAAAAAAAAAAATCTAACGTATTCCCTTAACTTCCCAACTGTACTTTCACAGAAATGTATTTAGTGAAGTCAGCAGGGGCCACATATGTTTTCTACCCCCGTGCCTCCAGATAGGTTAATCCAGCCCTGCCTAAACTACATTTCAAGTTGAGTTACACGTAGTACTGAAATTTTAATGTGAAAGGAAACATGCGTCTGTGTGTGTGTGTAAAATGAAAAGACGAAACTAAAAATTAAAAGCAGCGTGGACGATTTAGGGTTGACACATACACACACACTAGGAAAAAACCGTTCTCCGGACAGTGGTATACTGTACAAATATACGGAATCCTCTTGCTTACTACAGAAATCAGTATGGAGCATACGTTATCCGAATGCTACATAGGTACTGCCCTTAGATGTTACATCATGCCTTTGCAGGATGTCTGATATCTAACAGTCTTCCTTATGTTACATACATATATGTATGTTACCTTCGTCAGCTTATGTTATACGTCCATTTGTATGTGAGATCCTGACCGTCTATATTGTTTCATACGGAAAGTACGTATAGATGGAACACTTATACAGAAAGTATTATAAAACATGCCTTTTTCAGTTTTACGTTTGCTGTATGTTAAATCCAAAAATTACAAGATTTACAAATATAACATACGAGTTTACGTACGCCACATATGATTCCTTTTCTCAGTTCACACACAAGAAAAAGCCCTCACCCTTACGTAGAGCGCCAAATTGTTTTATTCTTAATCCAATTTTTCATTTTATTTTCATTTTTTATTAATTGTTTTTAAATTTGTTGATGTCCTTCGTTATTATTCTGTATAATGTTATTAAAGTTTTAAATTTAAAAACTAAGTTGTATGTTTAATTTTCCTGTACAACTTTTAATGTTTAATGAAATTAACCAGTACTTACAGTGAGCAAAAAGGGAATCCCCACTAAGCATTAAATACCATTATATTCCATTGCTTAATGTAGTCTTTAAATTCTCCATTTTGAGTACCGTATTAAAAAAAAAACATATTATATAACATCGTCCTGTTTTACTACAAGTAATGAATAAAGTGCGTACCTCCATACTTTTTCTAAGTATCAAAATATTGCTTCCTTATGTTAAGTTTTACGATTAGAAGGCGAATTTAACTTACGCGGTGGCATCTTTCAGAATTAAGCGATGTAGTCGTATCTTCTATTGAAAAGCAGGTGTGTCACCTATTGTTGTTAATTCTAATGAAATTTTTTGTAGCGTTAAGAGTTTAATAGCACATGCATTAAAAGAAAGAAAGAAAAAAAAGCACCCGTAGTTGTAACATACGTACAAATGAATGAGACACACGCGCTTCACTTTGTATAAAACAATTGAACAAAAAGATTCCAAGACATGATTTCTCTTACCGTCACTTTCAAAGTTCCCAATTCAGATTTAAATTGTTGTGAAAAGAAAAGTAAACAACGGTAATAGCAACTTGAAATTTCGTACTGGCTTCATTGTTACCTTTGTAAGGCAATTTATCGTTGAATCGCTCTGTTATTGTTTGTGTTTTGTTAGTTGTCTGTATTGTGAAAGAATCTCAGAAAATTGACATTTAAACTTACAGTCATGGATAATTCACCTTTGGTATGTTTCGTCTTTAGCGTCACATTTAGTATTAACTATGATATATGGACTACAATTTAACGTAGGATCAGAACACATTAAGTTTTGTCGGAAATCGAACCAGGGTCTCTCACACTAAAGAATGGGATCGAAGTTACTTCGGATTATCGAAAACTCTTGTTATACGGAAAGGGGACATTTTTAAGTTGCAATATTTCGAGCAGTTTTACTATACGGATCCATAGTATAAGTAGTAGTAGGCAGCAGCGCAAATCTGTCTTCAACATTGGGGGATGGGTAAGACGGTTCAAATATATATAGTGATATTCAAAATATGTATGAAGTTGGAACATCAATTTCATCTCACTTTTCTTTGCAGCAAACGGACACAAATCATCACATTTATTCCCAATAAAAGCATTTCAAATCGGATTATTGGGGGGACCAATCCCCCCAGTTTCAAGATTGGAGGGGACATGTCCCCCTCATCTCCCCCTGGGATTTGCGTCAGTGGTAGTAGTAGTAATAGTAGGAACGGATTAGAAGATGTTGGGTGCTGTTCTCGACATAAAATGGGCAAATTGAAGACTTCCCCAAAATTTTCCATGCATTTCAGTCTGTGGATAGCGATGCGCACGAGACGAGTCGAGATAGGATTTTCTTGACAAAATTCGAGTCGAGACACGGCTCTTCCAATAGAGAAATATGTATTTTTCGAGTCGAGACATCACTTTTACAGTACATTTTCGAGACGAGACAGGCACAAATCTTGTCTCGTGCGCATCCCTATCTGTGGATTTGAATAGTAAAACTGTACCCGATATTTTATCTAGCACAGCATATTTATTTTAAAACTAACTGCTTACTGTACTTTATACATAACATAGCACTACTCTTCTACCTACTGTTTTCTTTAAACGGTGTGCTGGGTTTTCTGAAGATTGTGAAGGACATATCTACTGTATTTTATTTCTCTTTCGATGTCAGTCTTTTATTATAAGATGACTTCCCACAAACCACATTCTGCAACAATCTTATTTCCTGGCAGTACAGGTAGTAGAACTACAGTAGGAAATGGTAGGCTAACGATCTACCAACGTTGGCCCAATGTACAAATTGCCCACTTTGCCTACCATTTGTTAACCAACTCAACTGCTAACATAGCCCTTAGGGAAAAAGTAAAATTACAATTGGGAGTACGAAGTGGAAACTATTGAATAAACGACGGCGAATGGCTGGTTCGTCAACACACACAATTCTAGGCCAACGTATTTTTCAACTTTAGTTTTGCAATTATCAATTCTCACCCTTGTCGCCATTAACCTACAAATTTCCAACCATGTGTCAACTAATCTAACAATTTCCAAATATGCCGACTACCAGTCTACGAATTCACAACCATGCCAACCATTAGTCTAACAATGTCGACCATTAGTCTACAAATTCCCAATCATGCCAACCAATAGTCTAACAATTCCCAACCATATCGACCAATAGTCTAACAATTTCCAAGCATGCAGACTATTAGTCTAACAATTCCCAACCATGCAGACTATTAGTCCAACAATTCCCAATCATGTCGACCGATAGTCTACCAATTCCCAACCATGTCGACTAATAGTCTAACAATTTCCAACCATGCAGACTTTAGTCTAACAATTCCCAACCATGCAGACTATTAGTCTAACAATTTGCAACCATGCAGACTATTAGTCTAATAATTCCCAACCATGTCGACCATTAGTCTAACTAAGAATTTCCAATTATGCCGATGTGCTCTAGGGTTTCGCTTTGTATCGGTCTACTATCTGTTCAACCTTTTACCTTAAACCGCAATAAATAAAGTCACGCGTAGCTATAGCACGCTAATTTGCTGTATAGCATATTGACACTTGTATTCCTCCGCAAAATAGTTCACCACTTTTAAGTATTACTTTTACTATGAAACAAGCACGAGAAACAAGGATACAACTATCACTTTTACTACGATATTATCAGAGTCAGTTTTAGGTTTGGTGGAGCCCTAAGCTATTGAAGGTAATGGGGCCCTTTAAGTATCAAGATGAACGTAGGTATCCTATATACAGAAATGAAGAAACTAGTGATATTTCAGGAAGCAGGCTAGCAGAAGGGGCCCCATTACTTACATCATATGGGTCTATACAACATGAAGCACTGTTGCTATATGTAGATTTTATTTTATTTATTAGTTTTCTTATATTTTGGAAATGTACGGTATATCCTGTTGTTTTCTTTAATTTTTGGGGCCCAAGAGAGTAGGGCCCAAGCTATAGCTTGTTTAGCTTATACATAAATCCGGCACTGGATATTATTATAATTGATAAAAGACATAATACAGATTATCCAATAATACTGCAATCGTGTATGTTAAATGAAATCATTGAAGTATTACCTTTGTGCAGTAATTATGGAGCTAATTCAACTGTGTGTGTGGTGGACAAACACCGTGTGCGTGGGTTTTCTCGGAGTTCTCCCGTTTCCTCCCACTTTCTTCATTCCACCATTTTTCATTCATTACTCATCATCACCGTCTCCTTTAGCCTAACCGGCATAACCGTGGGACGTAAAACTCAAAAATTTCATTTCATTTCATTTCAACTGTGTGTGTGTGTTCTGCTTTTGATTCTGACAGATGGCTATGAATCCCTGTTCCGCAAATATTGTTTGAAGACACAAACAGAACTTTTATGTAGTGGTGACATAATTCAAAGATTTTTATTAATCTTTCGATTTTCCCCCCTGCCGCAAATATTCCACACTACATATAGGAACGTCAAAATGCACGTGCATAAGTTGTTCCTTCCATCCAAGATGGGAGTGATACATCATTAGCCAGAAATAGTTTTGAACAGTGGAAGGATAGGAATAATATAGTTTATCTTCGTTTAGAGGTAAGCGACAACAGATAATGGTCTCCGGATGAATCTTTCTTTGAAGTTATTGCTTCAAGTTTAGTTCCGCCTTTGAGCACTGAGACCTAAACTTACAGTTTAAAGTAGAATCCAAACCTTAGTAACGTGTTCAAACTTTAGTGCTCTCCCATCGGGAATCGAATTCGGGAACTAAGGCCCGCGCTTTAGCAACTAGATCATCCGAAAAGGTTCCCTGTCTGCACACTAATAAATCTATTGCTTTACTGTTCTTATTATTACTCATTCTTTCAAACACTCAAGATTAAAAAAATATACTCTGATATTCCCGTAAAACATATGCAGATAACTTGCAAACAATCTTTCGACTTAAGTTTTAGACAAGAATGAAATATACTTAAATTCATTACTTCTTATATTACTATTCATGTTGCTAGAACATAAAAGAACCATTTTCAAGTGTGAATTTATCCATTGCTGTTTAGGGCAGAAGCGGCTTTGTGATAGATGCAAGGGATCCTGAGAGTAACTTTAAATTAGATTTGGTTGATTTTAATTGAGGATATATAAATTTAAATTAGGTTGGAATTATTTGAATTGAGAGTATATAAATTTAAACTAGGTTGAAAGTATTTGAATTGAGGATATACAAATTTAAATTATGTGAAATTATTTGAATTGAGGACATATAAATTTAAATTGTCTGTTTTTTGTTTTTTTTGGATTGAGGATATATAAGTTTAAATTATGTGAAATTATTTGAATTGAGGATATATAAATTTGCATTATGTTGGAATTATTTGAATTGAAGATATACAAGTTTAAATTAAATTGGATTGATTTTAATTGTGGCTATATAAGTTTAAATTAGAGTAAGTTATTTGAATTGAGGCTACTTAAGCTTTAATTAAGTTGAATTAATATGAAATGAAGCGATATAAGTTTAAATTATGTGAAATTATTTGAATTGAGGATATATAAATTTGCATTATGTTGGAATTATTTGAATTGAAGATATACAAGTTTAAATTAAATTGGATTGATTTTAATTGTGGCTATATAAGTTTAAATTAGAGTAAGTTATTTGAATTGAGGCTACTTAAGCTTTAATTAAGTTGAATTAATATGAAATGAAGCGATATAAGTTTAAATAAGATTGCATTGATTTTAACTGAGGCTATATGAGACGGATCCTACTATTTAAACAGAAATCTTAAGCACTGTTTGGGTTTGTAATCGAATCAAGTAACTTCATTGGAAACCAATTACATGCCACACAGATTAACTACTCAGGCACTTGAAGGCACAAATAAGTGTCACGTTTCACATTTTATGAAGAAATTTAATGCAATAATTTCTGTGCAGAAACAATGCAAAAATTCTCACGGCAATAAAAAATGTGCATTCCAAAATGACTATTACAGTTTCGTTCTGAAACATTGCACCTTAGTTGTAAAATATGCATAACTATATCTATGAGTATCTTCCAGTAGCGGTTTCTGACGTAGGGCTACCGGGCTACAGCACGCTTCCTATGTTTGTGTATTTGTGTTAGACTAATTTTAGTTCAAAAAATTTTCATCTATTCATTTGTTTAAACTGTCCATCAATTAACAAAATACAGAACTTTCCCATGACGATCTTTTTCGAGCGTGGAGCGCGATTATCAGCGCCTTCAGCAGTGTGGAAGTTGTACTAACGAACCGAGCGGGCTGTACTGAATGGAGCCCGCTTGAACTATACAAGCCTATATCTCTAGCATGGAGCAAAGATCTCAATATGCCTTGTCCACTTTCCTTTTTTTACACCCAGAATAGCTACCACCGTGCTGTGTTAGATTGAGCCCGAAGACATTCTGCGCAAGCGCTAAGTATTCCTCTTTCTCGCTTTCTTTTGCTTACTGGCGGCGCTCGCCGCTCGGTTTTGTCTTTTCTTCTCTTTTATATTTTCTTTAATCCTAAAGGTCCGGGAGCCCAGAATTGTCGGGAGTGTATATTAAATGAATTGAACATTTTTGACTCAGATTCAGATCGTAGCAGAATTATAGCGCACACATTTAATGGGGCATCGGTAATAAGGGATCAATTAATGACGTACAATCTAAAATTAAAGAACACTTTCCTTTGGCACACTACGTCCATTGTTAACCAATTAAATTTGATAATGGGAAGAACTGCATCTCAAAGTCAATCGGCAAGGGTTTTCTTCTGTAGTCTTTCAGGATTTTCCACATTTTTCCTCCTGCTCCCCACAGCGTGTATCTGTTTTGAAAAAAGTGGCTGTACGACGTATTCCAAGTGGGTCAGCTACTAAATGGAATTTCAAGTCACGAACCGTCAATTCTATCTATGAAAACTAAAATGTTTCGAAAGAGTGCTTTTCAGAACTAGAGAAATCCAACACAGGGAATTCATGTTTTGGTTAGAATTCTTTCACAAAATAATGCCGCATGTTAATATTTTCTATAATCAAATTCAGTGCAGGCCTACCATTAAAGTACAAACAGCACTTAAATATTTCATTGAAGCCATTGAGAAAATTCGGAATGACACAGACAATATTAGGACAAATGATATGTTTCTTCCAACAGTTGGTGAAAACAAATGTGGGCGGATTATATCTTGCAGAGTACCCAATGCCAAAGAAGTATGTGATCGCATTTCTGCGGATGCGCGAAATCGATTTGAGAAAACAAGCCATTTGGATGGCGCCAAACTTCTGGATTCTGCAAATTTTAGTGATTTTTCCGGAACGTATGCTGGACACTGCGGTTGAAAGCTACCCAATGTTAGGTAAGCAGTGACTTTGCACTGAGCTTTTGGTTCTGACAGCCTATATTTAAAAACAATTTACAGGACACTTTTAGCGAAATAACAACCCTTTTGCAAATAATAGTGACCATACCAATATCCACAACAGAGCCTGAGAGATGCTTTTCGTCTCTAAAGAGAATTAAGACATTCGTGAGGAATTTCCGTAGGTCAGGAAGGTTAACTGCCTTGCCATGCTCTCGATAAAAAAAAGTTTGATCAACAAGATGCTAGATTTCAACTCCAGGGTGATAGAAAAGTTTGCCAGCATGAAGAATCGAAGGATGGATATCAACTTCCGCCTTCAGTGGGTAAATACACGTATATATATATATATATATATATATATATATATATATATATATATATATATTGTAGCACGCTTTGTTAATGACAGTACGAGCCGCCACTGGTATCTTCCATTCATAACTTTTATATTTCAGTTGTTTTCTGTAATAATCTCATCAATAAATATTAAATGCAACTGCTTTTATATGTTCAGGTTAAATCAGTGCGTGCAATTTATGTGTAATGTAGTAAAAATCCTTAACTTTCGCTTGGCCAAATGTGATACCTGAGTTATTACTGGTATTATTTGTTTTATGATCAATTTTTGAGCTTGTTTTTCTTCGTACAAAACCTTGTCTTTAAATATATTCGTTATGTATGATATTTATAATATACTGTATAATTTAAATTTCTGTACATTTCAGATTTGTCAACAAGGAGCTTATGGTATTGGAAAACGGAGTTGCAAACAACTACTACCGATATGAAGCATTCTCAATGTAATGGTACATGTTCGATGCCCTGCTTACACAACTTTTACATTTTTTTTTTTTTTTTGCTCACTTTTCTCTGTGTCAAAAATCTACAGATACGATCTTGTATCTCGTATTTAAATAAAGATTTAAATAAGATTATTTATGTTATTTTATTGTCATATTTTTAAATATATACATTGTTATACTGTTTCCTGTTATTTGGTTTTGTATTTATTTCCTACAAGTACTGGAATACATATACTTCCCCATATTCCGTTTTTTAGAAGTTCAAATATATATGTTTGCACATTTACATACCCACTGTTTATCGCCCGGACTAAATTGCTGTAGCTAGGAAAGTGAAATTTAAACAGGAGATTTCTTTTGTTACGAAAGTTAGAAAGAAGTTAATTAAATTCGTATTTAAAGGGGGGAGTAAGAAGGGTTCCATTTATTTCGAAAAATAGAGTGTCTTACGAATCCCTAAAATTAAGGAAATAAAAAAAACCGGAATAAAAACTTCTCACTAAAAGCAACTATAGACATATTACAACGTTTTCGAAAATTCCCCTTATGAAGAGAAATATTCCACTTTCCGACTCTCTATTTAGAAAATGTCGAATTTGAGCATTTACTTAAGTCAAAAGTAATATTAGGTTTATAAACTCTTACTTCAACATGAAGGAATGCATTCTTGAAGTTTCCGAAAATTCCACCCTTACAAAGAGGGAAAGGAAGTCATTTTATAATATTTAACTTTCAGGTTTATAATTATTAATTCTTATTATTCCCATGTGAAGAATGGGAATACTTTTGCTAGTAATTTATATACACAACATGTAAAAAAAATTTGGAACTTGAATAAAATAAAAATGTATATAATATTTACTGTTATACAACTATTGACGTTTAATTGTGCCTATAATACACCAACCAAATCGACTGATGGCGTATACCACACATTTCATTACTATTCACTACGTTTTTTTTTTTAAAAAAAAATAATAAGGTTAATTGTTTCCCAAGAAAATGCGCGTAAAATCCCATAGACTATCAAAAAAATGCAGTACTATAAAAAATATGTACCGGAGAGGTACTGCCTGTGAGAAAAGTCATTTGGCTTTTCGCCGATATGCTGAATTCAACTATTTGTTCGTTCATGAAAATAATTGATGCAATAAAATATTCTATGAATAATCAATAAAGGCTGCTAGTTTTGCTCCAAATTTGGAATTTTTGCATACGTAGTTACTTCATTTATTGAGTACCTTAAGAACAAATCATGGTGTACTGAATGACCACTAATATTCTCAACTTTAAATTAGGTATATTAGTTTAATTTATTTTTTTTTTTTTTATCATAGATGTGTGGTTTAGAAGAAAAGTTCTACCTTTACTAAGCCCATCTCTATTTCTTTAAATGTTAGTGGAAAACAAAGACTATGTGAAATGCCAAAAATGCAGAAAATGAACAATGTTATCTACAAAATTCTAGATAAATAAACTAATAGCCCTTCCGTAATCTGTTCTTATAGTCCAGTAATTTCGGTACACACTTTCTGACGTCATAACTGTTGGATGTCCAAATTTATACCACTATACCAGTGATCCACAAATTACTTTAGAGTACCGGACCCGTTTTTTTTTTTTTAAATTTAAGTCAAGATATGAACTCCCACGTCTTTACATTTTTGTATCTGCGGAGTAGTAGTTATTCAAAGTCAGGCAGGAGTTCACGTGGTTCGGATTCCACGTTAATTAGTAGGTCCACGTTTCATATAGCCTCGCTGCTGAACAGGACGTTAAACTCAAAGTCAGGCAGCAATATTAACAAGTAAATTAGAAACTTTTATAAGTATCCAAGATATAGTACATATATACAGGGATCCAGTGGTATTATTTAGGCCTATATCTTTTATAAATTACTAGCTGTGATTATCCGCTTCACCGGGTTGAAATAAAACGGAATTGGAATTGTCACTGTACATCTCAGCGACCTCGACAGTATGGATGGATTCGACAGTAATATCGGTCATTTTCGGGCCTGAATTTGGATTTAAATAGCATCGGAAGTGTCATTGTTCATCTCAGCGACGCAGAAAACTATGGATTCGGCACTAATATCGGTTATTTACGATCATTTTTGTATATCTCCACCTAACCTACATTGCACCGTCAAAATAAAGTGATTAAAAAATCTCAGCCTCGAACCTCATCTATGTTGAAAATTTGATCGAGATCGGTCGGATGATTCAGAAGGTATGAAGTTACATATTCAGTTTCATTTTTATATATAGGCTATAGATGAGTCGCAAATAATGCCACAAAGTCTCTAATTGTTTTCTAGGACTACCGTTTGGAAAGACTACACAATACGAAATGTTTTGAAAACAATTATCAATTCATATAATATCATTCTGATGATACAATCTACTTACTTACTATACTTTCTATATTTTTATGTTCTTCATTGCTTTTCAGTTATTGATCATCTTTTTTTTTTTTTTTTTTAATGGAGCTGAGCTTAGCGAAGAGTCTCTACAATGTTTAAATAAACGTTGAAACCGGAAGTGGTTAATTTCTATCATTTCCGGTTTGAATTGAGCGTTAACGGAGGACATGGAACCTATTTTTGGGACGTTAAATCGATTAAAAAACATTTCTCAATATTTCTTATCGTTTTTACTCTATAGAGATCAGTATTGAATACTTCCGGGTTCGGTAGTGTTGCGGGATGTGACAATATGTTGTTTTGAGACTGTGAATTGATTTAAACAAAAACAGCTTGTTGCTATGCATTAGCGTTTCTGTTTTAAGACATTAAACATTGTAAAAGGAAATGGTTAATTTGAACCACTTCCGGTTTGAGTAAAGAGTTAACTATTTTTGGAACGCTAAATCGATTGAAAAAAAAAAACACTTCTTCATATTTCTAACCGTTTTTGTTCTGTGGAGATCAGTATTGAAACACTTCCGGCTTCGGTAGAGTGTCGCAGGTTGTGACGATATGTTCTCTTGAGATGGTAAATTGATTTAAAAGAAAAACAGTTTGTCACTATCCATTACCGTCTTTGTTTTACTGCATTAAACCTTGAAACCGGAAATGGTTAATTTGAATAACTTTCGGTTTCAGTAGAAACTTAACAAAGGAAATGGACTATTCTTGGGACGCTAAATCAATTGCCAAAAACCGCTTCTTTAGTATCTGTTACAGTTTTTGCTCTGATACCTGTTGACAGATGACCGACCGGAGATAGCCATTCTATAAGACTGCCGAAACTTATGCATAACACAATTTGGAAATCTAAAAAGGAGTAAGAATCTAATTAAAAATATTATGTACCGGTCCTGAACAAAAGATTACAATTCTGAATATGTAAAAATATAGTAGATGGGTTCACTTAGATACGCCATTTTAGTGTTTATGTATCAATATTGAGATTTCCAGTGTTAAGTTTAAAAAATTATATATTTTGAACAAATAATTGCATTAAAGATGGATGCTCATCTAGGAGGGATAGGTGTAACTAGAGCTCCTTTGCTTTTTCTATAATACATCGGTTGGAGTCGAACACGTCTTTCAGTTCTCTCTCTGTTTGGGTACGCTGAAATTGCGCAAACTTTCACTCCCTTATCTGTTAACACAGATAAAGCCTTAATGAGCAGGCAACAAAATTGGAAATTGCGCAAAAAAATGTTGTACAATATGTACTATAGTGATCATTACCATATAAATCTAGATATATTCCACATACATTTATAAAACATACCCTGATCAAAGCAATAACTAAATAATATATATATATATATATATATATATATATATATATATATATATATATATATATATATATATATATATATATATATATATTAGGGATGGCCAATTCCGGAATTTTTACTTTCCGGAATCCGGAAAGTAAAATCGGAAAATTCCGGATTTCGGAAAAATTCCGGAATTCGGAAAAATTCCGGATTTCGGAAAAAATCCGGATTTCGGAAAAAATCCGGATTTCGGAAAAATTCCGGAATTCGGAAAAAATCCGTATTTCGGAAAAATTCCGGAATTCGGAAAAATTCCGGAATTCGGAAAAATTCCGGAATTCGGAGAAATTCCGGCATTCGGAAAAATTCCGGAATTCGGAAAAATTCCGGAATTCAGAAAAAATCCGGAATTCGGAAAAATTCCGGAATTCGGAAAAAATCCGGATTTCGGAAAAATTCCGGAATTCGGAAAAAATCCGTATTTCGGAAAAATTCCGGAATTCGGAAAAATTCCGGATTTCGGAAAAAATCCGGAATTCGGAAAAATTCCGGATTTCGGAAAAAATCCGGATTTCGGAAAAATTCCGGAATTCGGAAAAATTATTTTTTCTTTTTGTAATCCTAAGAATTTTGTTCAAATGCAAACGAACAAATTTCCTTTTTGTAATCCTAAGAATGTATGATGCAAGTTAAGCTGAAACTTATATCTTAAAGTATACACTACTCAATCTTCCCATGGTTAATGAGATGTAGTCCAAAAGTACGATGTACTCCTAATATTTAATTTTTGTTTTACTGTGATATTGTCCAGAGGTAAGACATATATTACACTGAGATAAACAACTTGACATAATGAAGATGTTATCATACGTAGTTTTCCAGAAAATCGTGAGAAACGATTTTTTATGAAGTTAAAATATGCGTCGCTTGTTGCCAGTGTAATGCAATTGATAACTTTTATGCTGGAATAGTCTTCTTCTTCTTCTTCTTCTTCTTCTTCTTCTTATTATTATTATTATTATTATTATTATTATTATTATTATTATTATTATTATTATTATTATTATTATTATTATTATTATTATTATTAATCGTTTATGTACTGTAAAAGAAAAATATGAACCGTTAAGTAGTATATTTTATCTTGTTTTTTGATATCTTCTAACAGTAATAACAAATTGCTTGTAAATACGCAATGATTATCAAGGACAATGGCATATTAATGTAAGGACTACTCTGCAGACTAGCAATAAACAATAAACAATAACATAAACAATAGTCCCCCAAAAAAAAGTAACTAACTTGGGCACGTCAGAATATTCGCGAGAATATAGGGACGCATTGAGACTAGCAAAAAACGTGGTGTTATTATTACTCAAAGGGCCGTACGATGGAGGCTTTAACGTTAATGTTAATGGCACCAATGAGCACTTACTTGCTCTAATGGTTAACCTCACTTTTGAGATGATTCTTAGAAGTGGGCGTGTTGGCATGCAGTTGGAGTACTAACGATTTGCGTCACTATCGAACACTAACGTAGCACTAGCGACGTTTAAAGTCGAAATTGGAGTCTGACATAAGTGGCTTGTCAACTTCACGGACATTATATTTTCCTTGAATGCGAGAATTTTGCGCCCTACCACAAAAATAGGAAAAAATGCACTCGCAATATATTTGCACTGGAATGTTTGCGCCCTACCCCAAAAAGAGGGGAAAATGCGCCGGCTATATATTTGCACTGGGATGTTAGCGCCCTACAATTCAACTTATTATTGTATTGTGTAAAGTAACTTCCACTCGCACTTGAACTAGGCTTGCCTCTCATCGTCTCAGTGAGTTACTCCATCCGTTATAATATTCCGAACAAATGAAAAAAAAAAATACAATTTTAGTTCACTAAAGGGCAATCCATACAAATACAATTTTTCATTATACTACAAAATTTACAATAAACGTATAAATGACTGATATATAATTATTTATTAATATAATCAAAGAGTATAATTTAATCTACAAAAGGCTGTTTGGCTCTACCCAGATATCTCTGTTCACAATCCTTGAGAGTTGTTTGGCTTTTCAGGACACAAAATATAGAAAAGAAAATGTAAAGTGAATGTAAAATCAGTTCAGTAATATTATCAAGAAAACTATGTACAGTGTGTTTACTTGCTGGAATTACACTTCAAACACACAATTGCGTTCAGTCGTTCTTTCAGGAAAAATGTTCCGGGGGGCACATTTAGTATTCCGGAGGGGGGTCACTGCTGGTACTATTCTATTTATTATTATATTATAGACGTATTATTTTGGTCTCCTCCGAGGGGGCACTCTGAGAGCTCTGGGGAGGCCAGTGTTCCCCCAAAATCATCTCTGGAAGAAGCAGTGATTGCGTTGATCCGTTGTGTTCTTTTGGCTTATATTGAAGTTTATTCTCCCCTTATATAGCCACAATGAAAATAAATCACAAATGGCATGGTTGTGGGGGGAGGATTGTTTATGCTGTAATGTCAGCCCCTCCGAGGAAATGCGTAAGCTCCAATAGGTTCTTTTATTTCGCAGGTCTCAAACTTCCCGGTGGAGGTACATCGCAGGCGCAATTTTCCCTGTTCTTGAGGTAGGGCGCAAATTTCCCAGACGCAAAATTCTCGACACCGTTCGAATGACCTCGGAAGACTATATCTTTTTCAATACTTTTTTATAATTTTTTACTCGAGATTTCTTCATAGCTTCTTATTAAAATACTTACTAATATATCCTCATTTTATTGTCCTAACCAATCAATATGGGTATGTTGTCAGTAAAATATTTAGATTGATCGAGCCTCTGGTGTGTAACCACAGTATCATGCCCCCATTAGAAATCTTGGCTAAACGAATCAATATATGTTGCCAATAAAATAGTTTAGAATGATTGAGCCCCTGGTAAATAACCATAGTATTTCGTGACAGACCCCCCCCCCCCTTCCTATTACCATATTCTAGCTACGTGCCTGACTCAGCTAAATCTCTACATTCTTTACCAAGCACACATTTTCTAAAGCGGAAAATGCTCTCTAAATACCTAAGCTCATTATTTTCAGCAGATGCACAAACTGGGTAACATGCTATCTACATGAATGTTATATATGTCGATTACTGGAAACCGCTTCTCGCTATCTATTACCATATTTACTATATAATGATTAACGTTAAAACCGGAAATGGTTGATTTGTACCGCTTCCGGTTTGAATATTACATTCATCAGGGAACTCGATTCTTAACTATTGACTCTGTACATCATGGCCAAAATTGATTGGTAATCCATCAGATAGTTCTTGAGACTGTTTGTTTCACTGACGGACAGAATGAATATATGGCTATAGAGTTTTGATAAACTAAATTCGTTAATGAGTGATGATGGAACAAATATAAGAAAGGGAACCAAGAGTACCACCGGGAAAATTTTCGAACACAAAATTAGCCATCGAAAACCCACATGTCCTGGGTTAGAATACCATAGATGAAAACTCTACCACTGAGTCATCAATCACCCGCTTATTAGTTTTGTTAACTATTATATTAATATAAATTAATGAATGCCTGCTTATGTTAATTATTGAACAATTACGTTGTATACTTCGTAAAGTCAATTTGTATTTACTGTACATACAGTGAGCGCAGAAAGTGTTCGTACACCTATGCTATTGAAACGAAAATGCCTGCGAAAAAGAAACAGAAAATTTAAGAAGTGTAATAACACACACAATATGAATAATGAAAACTAAGCTTTATGAATATATCAATAAAGAACCACAAAGACAAGTTTAATGGTCAGAAAGTAAATAAATTCCGTAGAAAATATATAGAGTAGACGCAAAAAGTGATCGTACACCTGACGTACGAATACGAAACAAAGATACCACAACTGGGGTTCACTAGTATTCACCTGAGTATACACCTCTGTATAGCATGACGAGTAACAGAATGAGTTTAGTTGTGAATAGGAGTGAAAAAACTGCACGGTGGGCTGTCGAAATGGGAAGCAACCGAACAGAAACAAATGAGGAGACAAGAAAAGTAATTATTAAAGTGCATAAGAAGGGTAAGTCTTTGAGAAAGATAGCAAACCTCAGGGGCAGATCCAGAGGGGGGCGATCGGGGCCATCGCCCCCCCCACATGAGGAAACTTTCTTATTTTATATATAAATAAACCCATCCATAACAAGTTTGGAGCTCTTAAAAGTAGCAGTATTACTGCCGACCGCCCCTTCCCCAGAAGTCCGTCCTGGATCCGCCCCTGTATAGAGTAGCCACAATCGAGTATTTTCCGCTGTATGTTTGGAGTCGTTGTCTTGCTGAACAATAAATTGTTTTCAAGAACCATCTTCTGCCCACTAGTATGGATATATTCCTTTAATATGTTAATATACACTTTGTAGATCATCACTCCATCGATAAGGTGGAGACGACCCACTCCTGAGGCACTCATACAACCCCAGACGAGCACGGACCCTCCTCCGTGTCTTACTTTAGAGACGAGATTTTGAGGATTCATCTCTGTATTCACCTTGCGCCATACCATACGCCTCCCATTGGACTCGATAAAATTAAATTTATTTTCGTCCGAAAATATGACCCTATTCCAGAAAGAAGCCTGATCCCTTATCTTTATACTCTTTTTCAAACTTTAGTCTCTTTATACGATTTGTCTTGTTCACCCAGAACATTTTCCTGGCTATCCGACCATGATACCCTGCAAATATTCCGCACTGTACTGGCTGATACTTTAACACCGCGTGTTTCCAGATCCGTTGCCAATTGCACAGCACTACTTTTTGGAACCTTTTTTCTTTCCCTAATAATGTAACGTTTAACTTGTTCACTCAACACTCTTGGTCTTCGAGTTCTTTTTTTATTATTTTTTTTATGGTTTCGCACAGTGATAGAAACATTATACATCGCAATTATTGTTTGTACTGTTGAACAAGGCCTGTCTGCAAGGTTTGCCAGGGGCGGATCCAGGACGGACTTCTGGGGGGGGGGGCGGTCGGCGGTAATACTGCTACTTTTAAGAGCTCCAAACTTGTTATGGATGGGTTTATTTATGTATAAAATAAGAGTTTCCTCTTGTGGGGGGGGGGCGATTGCCCCCTCTGGACCCGCCCCTGACTCTATAATACCTTGAAACAGCTTCGCACACCTCCCCAATCCCCAGACATGAACCCCATAGAACATCTATGATCTGTTCTGGAGACAAGAATCAGAAGGCACAGCTTGTCTACTAAAGAAGGCCTAAGAAAAGCTATTCAAGAAGAATGGGACATAATCAGTCCCGAAGCTACAGAACTACGAACTACTACAGGTGAAATCAATGCCACGAAGATTACAGACAATCATTAACGCACAGGGTAATCCCACAAAATATTAAATAACGTAATATACTTTATAAGCATTAATTCAAGCATAAGTGTACGGTGACTTTTTGCGTTTACAAAAAAGGAATTCTCTCTTTTCTTCTGAACAAAACAGTGATTGTGTTTGTTTGGCCTTTCTCTTGTATATAGAAATAAAATGTATGAATGTGTAGTCTTAATTCTGGTTATATATATATTTTTCCACCTCCCGTTCTCATGCTAGCTGTTTTCAATATAAACTATGCACGGTGTACGAACACTTTCTGCGCTCACTGTAGGTATGTTGACAATAAGCGAATGTTATTAGAATATTTGTTGAGATTTATTTTCCTTCACTGCCTTTCGCCTGATTAAAAAGTAGTTTGCAGTGCTTTGGAGCAGCTGCAGGTGGGAACGCGATAATGTTTGAGACATACCGGCGACTTTTTTGTGTGTGAAAATAAGATCTTTCTCATAAAGTAGTAAATAACTGCAGTAGCAATTGTCTACGTAAATGATAAAGACATATCCAACTACAAGAAATTAATACAGTATATATAGCCTATTCATTATTGTGTTTCTCTTTTAACAACTACTAGCTAAGGATGGCCAATTCCAGAATTTTTACTTTCCGGAATCCGGAAAGTAAAATCGGAAAAATTCCGGATCTCGGAAAAATTCCGGATTTTTTCTGAATTCCGGAATTTTTCCGAATTCCGGAATTTTTCTAAATTCCGGATTTTTTCCGAATGTCGGAATTTTTCCGAAATCCGGAATTTTTCCGAATGTCGGAATTTTTCCGAAATCCGGAATTTTTCCGAATTCCGGAATTTTTCCGAAATCCGGAATTTTTCTGAATTCCGGAATTTTTCCGAATTCCGGAATTTTTCCGAATGTCGGAATTTTTCCGAAATCCGGAATTTTTCCGAATTCCGGAATTTTTCCGAAATCCGGAATTTTTCCGAATTCCGGAATTTTTCCGAATTCCGGAATTTTTCTGAATTCCGGAATTTTTCCGAATTCCGGAATTTTTCCGAATTCCGGAATTTTTCCGAATTCCGGAATTTTTCCGAATTCCGGAAAGTAAATTTTCCGATTCCGGAAAACAAAATTTCCGGAATCCGGATTCCGGAAAATTTTGGCCATCCCTAATATATATATATATATATATATATTTATATATATATACAGTGGCGGATTTAAGGGGGAGCTATAGGGGCTATAGCCCCCCCTTGACGCTCAGATATACACTGGATAAAATGGGCTTCAATCCTGCTTTACACTAGATAAAACAGCAAAATATGGTTTAGCCCCTCCCTTGATCATATCCTGGATCCGCCCCTGCATATATATATATATATATATATAACAGTTTTGTCCTGTTTGATGAAAGCGATTATGCATTGCCTCAATGGCTTACACGAGTGTTTTTAAAATATTCTTTGCTTTGGTCAGTCAATTTGTGTTTTATTAACAGAAGTGTGCATCATTGCTGAATAAAGTGGTTAAATTAAAGTAAGCAAAGAAAACAATATTCTTTCTCTTTGTACAGTTTCAGTTTTCTGACGAGAATATAGAGCTTACGTAATTTAATTTCAAATTATGATGAACAGTTAAAATAAAGCTTTCAACAAACTTTTACAATTTCAAATTTAAGGAAAAAGTGCAAAGAATTAGCAATGGATCAGATTAGAAACGTAAATGTAAACATAAGTATTAAACTAAATAAGATTTGTATTAGACATGCCGTTCTTTTGACCTTCTTGAGCTTAGTGTGTTAAGATATATGGCTTGAGGCCGAAAGAGGTAATTCATCTGAAAATCACGTTCCTGAGCTCATAAAAAGAACACGAAGACCATTCTTTAAAAAAGAATCAAGAAAGTGTGCGAGCATATTAGAAAGTGCCCCCGTGGATAGTGACAAGATTATCAGGTCACAGCATCTGTTTTAGGATCCCTCCGTGCGTTTCTGCGTCTGCTCTGTTTTGGGTTATCCTTTTTTCTTATTCATGGCACATATGAATCAAGTGCTTCTATTAGCTTGTAAACCACGCCCTTGAATCTCTTTTCTTCACACTGACCTCCACTGCAGTTCACGTGTAAACAATTTTATAGCCACTGTACAGTATATGGTAATAGCATAGTCCAGTAATGTACCGAAAACAATAATATATCAGTCAAAAAGAGATTTCAGGGGTCAAATTGACGGTCAACTGTAACAATCAGGTGCTCATGGCAAAGGAGTTGGCAAATTCTAGAAACCGAAAGCAATCAGTATTTCAATGTGTTTTTATACAGTATTTCAATCATATAACTAACTCTAGGGTGGCTCAGTGGCAGAGCATTAGGTCCCTGGTTTGATCTCAGTTCGCGCCAAGTGAACTTTGTGGTGGACAAACACCGTGTGCGTGGGTTTTCTTGTGGTTCTCCCGTTTCCTCCTAGTTTCTTCATTCCACCGTTTTATTCATTTCTCATCATCACCATCTCCTTTAGTCTAGCCGGCATAATCGTGGGACGTAAAACTTCATTTTTTCAGGGTTTAAGGATCCCGTGAGTTCATCGCTATAGCAATAAAAGAATGATTTTTCTCATCATAATATAATGACTTGTTGATATAATACTAAAGGCACATGAAAATGATTGATGTAAAGTTATGTAGCCACAAATGGTCAGTATCTAACACATAGAAAATATCTCCACTGAATTTAGAGAAGTATTTTCAGCTTTCTACGTTAAGTATACAACTAAACATTTGTAGTATTGTTACATATGAACTACAGTTGCAAGATTATTGTAATCTTACCTTTCTAATCTAGAAACCTACTTCTTAAATCCAAGATGAGTAACTTTTCGCTTTATTTTATGATACAAGTCATTGAAGTTGTGAAATATTAAACTGTAAGCGAAGAAGTATGTTAATAAGATTGAAAAAAAGCTGCAAAACGTGCTATGCTGATATTAAATAAGGTTATCAGACACCTTTTACTCGGACATGTTCTCTTTTTTCGGGCCTTAAAAATGATATGGTGTTTTTTTATTATTATTTAAAAAGGAAAATGTAGAAATATTCTCCTTTTCGAAATTACATGCAAGTGCTTTAGCTTCAAAATGGCATCTGAGCTTAATAATGCAGATAAAGATGATTGCCGGACTGCCATTTTGTTTTTCTGTAAAGTTGATGGGACTTGCTTCCAAAATAATATTTAAAAACTTGGACAATGTTATTTGCAAAATTATTTATAAAAATCACATAAGTTATTTTAATGCTAGTCAAGTATGAAGTCGTCATTCTATGCTATAGTTTAAGAATTAAAATTATGAAAATGACAATAATACACATAGAAAAATCCGTTCTCCGGACAGCGGTATATTGTATATACAAATATACGGTATACTCTTGCTTACTATAGAAATCTGTACGGAGCATACGTTATCGGTATGCTACATAGGCACTGCCCTTAGATGTTACATCATGCCGTTGCAGGATGTCTGACATCTAACAGTTTTCCGTATATCACATGCATATACTTATGTTACCTTCGTCAGCTATATGTTATATACATCCATTTGTATGTGAGATCCTGACCGCCTATATTGTTTCATACGGAAAGTACGTATAGATGGAACACTTATACAAAAAGTATTATAAAACATACGTTTTCAGTTATACGTCTGCTGTACGTTAAGTCCATAAACTACAAGAATTACGCATGTAATCTATCTTTCTAAGTACGCCACCTACAATTTTTTTCTCAGTGTACACAACATAAAATTTTAGTATATTTAAATGAAAGGTAATTAAATGTTACAGATATAAATTCCAATTGAGAAAATGTAATAGATGCTGACCTAAAACGTGTGAAATCTAAAAGTGTTTTGATTTTGAAAGTCTGTCATATGACAATCCTGAAATTAAATATGCTTTATCAAGAATGAGGTGAATAATCAATTATTTGTGTATCATCGTACTTAAATAATGCGTCATGATACGTTATAATCATGCTCCATATAATAGCTATGTGTAAACGAAACCTTGTGTTTTCTGTCTGAACAAACCTGTTCAGACATATAAGTATATATTGAAATATGATAAAAATTAATATTTATGTGAAACATTAATATGTCCAGGTTGATTTATGTACTTACTCCGACTTAATTTTTCATCCAATCTCATATGAACATTATTAATGACAAAAACTTGTTTTTTTGCTGATAGCGGGGGTGGGGCTGAAGAACCAAAGGGTAGACGAAATCCTGAGGTTAGCCGGTTACGGAAGACAAGCCTGCTTTCTCCGGCTGCATTTTTTGAACAGAGTCTTCTAACCGGAAAATGCTGAAATTTTTAAACATTAAGTACTACGAGAATG
The DNA here is from genome assembly GCF_964235325.1 of Thermobia domestica. Classification (NCBI taxonomy): domain Eukaryota; kingdom Metazoa; phylum Arthropoda; class Insecta; order Zygentoma; family Lepismatidae; genus Thermobia; species Thermobia domestica. Next base: position 81,239,329 of record NC_137463.1, read on the forward strand.
TGCACTCTTTAATTTAAATAGCATTTTCTCTGTAGATAATAATTAATAAGAAATAAGAAGTAAATTATAGGTTGATTAAAGACGAATCAAAAATTATGAAGCTATGCACCTCAATTGCTAATTCTCATTACTTTCTCTAAAAAGTGGAGTGGAGTTTAGTGGTAAATTTTAATTTTCTTATGGAAAATTTAGAAAATGATATTACTAATTTTGTGCAAATTACACACTCATACATAATGAATACTTCATGAATTTGAATAATATGGGTAAATGTATAAACCTACTTTACGATTTTCTTCAAATGAGCAGTGTAGGACGTGATATCATGCAAAATTGAAAAAAATCCCATGTTAAATTTATCCAATTTTTCACGGCTTCCTCGCAAAGCTCCAGTCCACTTTTAAGTACTTACTCTCCCATCTAATATTTCTTCCTTCCACCTGTTGCAAGAACATCAATTTTATTAATGTAGAATGAAGAATCGAGCGAATGCTTCTATTTTCTTTAAAATCTCAGCAATCGTTCTGTAGATATTTTCATCTAAGAAAGCATCAGCTATAGTTAAGGCTCTTGTCTGATCTAATTTATTAAAAAATCCGTTGTTCTCCTGAATACGAAGTTTGGAGCTCTCTCGAGGCTAAATGGTTACCGTGCTCTCCTTTGGCGTGGGAGACTCGGATTGGATTCCAGGAAGGAACTTATGTGGTTCGGATCTCAGCCTCGCTGCTGAAAAAGACGCTAAACACAAAATGAAATCAAATCAATACGTAGTTTTTCTTTTGTTTTTAAAGTTAATTTTTTCTTTGACATTTGTTAGCCTTTTAAGGAAAATAAGTGAATAGAATCATGTGTAGAGAAATTATAGGTGACAAACTACGGACATTCTTTCTATTTATTTATTTATTTACAACGTAACAGTTGAAGTGAAATTAAACATTAAAATAGCTTAATTATAAGAATATCAATACATTTTAATAAATACGAGAGTTATTTTGAAGTAATCTGTTTATGAATATCGTTTGAAATTGTGCGTGCCCTTCAGAATAAGTGTGCGCGCAGGTTCCACCCCTTACATTATCGGACAGTTCTTGCGTACACAAAGTCAGTCTGAATTCTTCGTACTATCAGATTAAGATCAAGTTCCTGACAACAAGAAACATAACAGCTGCAAATGTTTATTGCCAGATAAGTGAAATGTATAGTGGAAATGCAATGAGTGAGAGTAAAGTACGAAAATGGGTGAGACTTACCAAGGAAAAAGTCCATGAGAATCGCGTTCTGATTAGCTATCTGTAATGACGGAAGATTTGGTGCAAGCTTTGATCACGATTTCCAAGTCGTCATTGGACTTTTCTGGGCGGCAAACGTTTAAACACTGATGAAGAAGTAATAACGATAACGAAAAACTGGCTATAATGAAAGGCGGCAAAACTTTATATGGAAGGTATCCAAAAACTCGTTGTTCGTTATAATAAATGTCAGCGTCGGATTTCTGACTAGGCAAATAAGGCAAGCTGACTAGGGATATAAGATAAAGGATTATTCAAAAAGCGCGCGCTGGTTTTGGATCGTTTGGCAATTTTTTCTCAGTTGCCGACATTGTTTTGTTTTGTTCCTCTACCCACAAACATTCCGATTGTTGCCTTAGTCTGAATTTCTCGCATTTCTTCGGTCTGTGTCTAATTATGGAGCAGTTTACTATTGCGCAACGTGTGTTAATTGTGAAAACTTTTTATCAGAAGGAAGGCCTCATTTCGCGTAATACTGACCAGCAATGGCCCCCGAGATCATGTGACTTAACTCCTTATGAATTTTTTCTTTGGGGTACTCTTAAATCATTTGTGTATGTTAATAAACCCTGTTCCGTCCGTGAATTAAAGGAGGAAATTCGACAAGTCGTCGGCGAAATCCAAGTGAAAACTTGTCAGGTAGTCATAGCGAATTTTACGGAGTAATTGCATGCCCGCGTAATAGAGGAGGTCATATGTCCAACGTCTTTCACCACACCTGAAATCGGAATGTGTGATGAACATGTCTATGAATTTTGTTAGTATGTTTTGATAAAATAAAGTTCATAATTTGATGTAACAAAACGGGCGCGCTTTTTAAATAACCCTATATTTAAATCCAAGTGAAAACTTGTCAGGTAGTCATAGCGAATTGTACAGAGTAATTGCATGCCCGCGTAGTAGAGGAGGTCATATGTCCAACGTCATTCACCACACCTGAAATCGGAATGTGTGATGAACATGTCTATGAATTTGGTTAGTGTGTTTTGAAAAAATAAAGTTCATAATTTGATGTAACAAAACGGGCGCGCTTTTTAAATAACCCTATATCTAAATCCACCACTGGTTTTCAGAAAGATTCATGCAAGTACTTACTATTCTATTATTAGTTTTTCTTTTTTTTTCTTTTTTTAGGTTTAAATTTGGTTTCATGCGTTTTTACGTTACAATCTTACTTCAGCAACTTATTCTAACTTCGCGGGAGCCTAGTTTTGAAAAGTGCCGTTTTACTTTTAATGGTATATTTTTAATTCCCTAAAAAAAACATGTTTGACCAATTAATTAATTATGTTAAGAATTTATATTTGATGAAACAATTGATTTGTAAAAGAGTCTGTAGCTAAAGCTAACTGTCTAAGGTATGCAGGGACAATTTCATTAATGGACAGCTTATCATGGGGTGGGTGTAGTGGCTGATAATGGACCTCTGCTCAGTAGCTTAGGCCTGCAAGATGTTTAAGTCCGCCACTGATAAAAGTTTAAACTGGCAAGTTAAGTTTCGTAGAAAGTTAGAGAATTGCATGTACGAATTTAAGAAAATATTTTTTTTTAAGCAATATATGTAACTTTTATTATAATTCAAAATCCATTATAATATACAATGATAATATATAAATCTCTAATAACAATTGTATCATGTTTAAACATCTGATAAACGTAAAAAAAATCTATTTCATCATACACTTCTACACCTAGCACTCCATTTTCGACAACGACAAACACATTCAATGTTACCAGAACACAGAACAGGAACTGGAGACCACAGTTTAGCACTATATTTTTTAAAAAAGAAAGAAGTCCGTCCAAGTTCAATATCTTAGGCAAATCTTTTCGGAATTAGTAATAAAAAATTGAAATAAGAATATAATGCCAGCGAAGAAATATAAAGGGAAATAGAAAGGATTTAGAAAAACAAATCGCTGTCCATCACCATGTTTATACTACTTATTTTAAGTAAATAATTTCATCCAGCTCTTGTACTGATGGGAAGGATTTTAAAATGCTGATTGCATTTCCTCTCTGTATTGCTTTGAACAATTTTCTTTGTTTCGTTTTGATTGTAAAATGGACCTTACTTTTTTTTTTTAAAAAAAATAACCCTAGTATAACTATTGTTATTTAAGCTTTATTATATTACTTCTGCTTTTCATATTCACGAATATTTTGTTTCCATTTCTCTACCATAAGAAACTGTATAACTTATATATTTTGCACCAAATAGTGGATGTAAAATACATATACGTTACAATAGACATGCGTAAAGTTACAGCCTAGCTGTGGAATTTGTGTTAATCAGCTACAAATATAGTTATATAAAATCGAGTGCTTTATTAAATGATTGAGTAAAACACGACATTACAGTTGAGAAAAGTTTATTGACAGTTAAATTAATACTGATACGTGAAAGAGACAGCCCATCCTGTAAGATGCCAGGACATCCAGGAGAACAAAAGGGAACTAATGAGTTCTGACAACTCTGGAAAGCCATAGATATCTAAAGAATAACAAAACACCTTAGTAATAGGTACTAACACACATACATCTAGTACATTACGCAATGTAAAGGAAGAAAATAAGGTGCATCATTCTCTTCAAATGGTAATGGATAAAAAATATTTACAATTGTGCATTAAAAAAATGTTATTCGACATTGAACTTATTTCTGCAAATTATGTTCCTTCAAATTCCTTCGAATCATCATCATCATCATCATAGGTATTCTGCCATTATTGGCAAGTCACACTTCCCGCAACTGAGAAGCTTCCATGCTCCACGGTCCTTCGCTAACCTCTTCGTCTTCGCGTACGATTTCTCTGTTTTGATATCGTCCATTAATTGTAGTCTTCTTTGCTCCTTCCTCTCTTTCCTGCCACCATAGACTCTAGCACGTCCCTCATGATACAGTTCCTTCTTAGCCAATGCCCCAACCAGTTCCTCTTCGTCTTCTTAGTAATATCTAAATATCTAAAATTGTTATTTTCTCCCCCATCATTTCTAAAACCCTCTCATTCGTATTCAGCTCGACCTAGCTAGTTCTCTCCATTTTCTTCACACCCACATTTCGAAAACTTCCAGTCATTTTTCATTATTTTTGCTAATGTGTATGTTTCTCCTGCCCCATACGGTACAGTAAAATACAGTACACGAAGTATTTTATGAATCTTTTTCTCAATTCGTAATTTAAGGTCCTAGACTTTTCTTCCTCCTAAAATGGACTTTTCTTTCGCTCTTTCTCGCCTTTCATTTATTTCACGTTCGCACTTCATTTCATTACTAATAATATGCTACTACTCAGATATCGAAAAGTAGTTACCTGTTCTGCTCACCTACTTCTACATTTGACACCGACCAATTCGTTCCGACCACCATGGCTTTTGTCTTTCTAACATTTATTTTCATCCTTAAAGTCTAATTCAGAGTTAAAATAGCAGGAGATACGTTAATTCTACAATATATTAGCGTTTAAAAAAATAATGTGTTAATGACCTGGTATACCAATCGATAGATAATTCTCTTTGATCTGACTAGCATGACGTGAGTGAATGTAAATCCTTATGTGAAATTTTCTAGAATAACGGCCATAAACCATTTCTTTTTGTTAACCTAAAAATTGGTACTGAACAATACCACCCTATCTGTTAATCAGACTGATATTGTAGTATACACTAAATGATTCCTTCTTGTTCTGCCTAATGACCCTCTAGCACTTTGTAACACATTTTTATCTAATCTTTAGACAGAACAGAAATTCCTGTTCTGCCTAATTCTCGCAAAAGGGATGTTTAAGTTTGAGGGAAATTTATTATTACCCATTTTTCCTTGATTTCCAAATACCATTTCAGAATCCTTTAAATTAAATTCTCTGAAATGTGAATATATATACTGTAATTGTTTACGATAAAACAAGTCATACAGTCAAAAAAATACTTTCTATAAGCTCTATCTTCAGTATAAATCTCCCGGTGAAAATCACCCTTAAAAGTGTTCATTGTAACATAAATTTCGCAGTAAAAACAATTCTAATGAGACTTACATTATGGTGCAATGCCTATAGTGAACTATGAGTGTAAGATCAAAAATCTAGACTTTGCTTTCTTTCCAGTGATACTATATTATTGTATAACAACTCAAATTCGGTAAGATTTCTTCTGATGGTTTATTCCTCTCATTTTATTCATTTTATGACCATTAAGTAGAAAACTATAGCATAATAAAGCTTTTTCTTATATACGAATCTACCTACAAGAAGGTAAATTCTGTTTAAAACAGACCTGTCAGGCACCAGGTCTCGTCGCCCGTGACGATGTTTTTTTTTTTTTTTTTTTTTTTTTTTGCCTTGATCCGCCATGTCGATGAGGTCTCCACATGCGTCAAACCGAAGTTGCACGGCTGGCTTCGAAGTGTAGGACACAAGTCAGGAGCAAATCTTGCGCTTACCCAGATCGTGGGTCAATATGAGGTGGCTGTCTCAGGACCAATTTCCACTTTCTCCGCTGTCAATCACACTCTCACACGACGATCCTTGACCAAATGTTCCTTCATTTTCCATACGTTGTCCAAGATACGTGTAGTTGCAGGCTGGTCAGTTCGGAGGAGCATCTTCCCCGGTGTAGCACTCTTGTCGAAAACGTTTAAACTACTCATAAACACATTTAAGGTGACAGCCTGTACTTCGTAAACTGCTGTCAGCATTTCATGAGCCTCTTTCGCTGAATTTCCAAATTTGAAAGCGAAGAGCATATTAGTTTGCTGCTCCATTTTGGTATCCATTTTTGGTTTCGATCACGCGTACTACACCTTCATTCTACAGTGTGCTGTATACACACGATAAGCACACTCTCAGCGTCGCCACTCGGAAACTGTTCAGACTGTCTTGATTTATCTAGAGCGGAATGCGGCGGTGGCGCTCTTACTACCGTGAGCAGTATGACGTCATTCACTGAACTTTCTGGACAAAGTATTATTATTATTTTTCGAAGTTTAAGAACAGAGGAAATCTAACACCCTGTTGGAAATCGATTCCGGAACGACGGGCAAAGAAATACTTCTATATATTAAACAGCTTATGTTTTACACAATTTTAGACAAGAAGAAAATACTCAGGATAGTTTAATGAAATGAAATCTTTCAGTTTAAAGAAGAAAATACTCAGGATAGTTTAATGAAATGAAATCTTTCAGTTTAACATCTCACGTCTATGCTCTTTAGCCTAAGGAGGACGGATGATTAAGGCAAGTGAATGATGATGGAAGAATTGGTAGAATGAGAATGTGGGAGAAAATGGAAGTACACGAGAAAACTTACCAACACGGTGTTGTCCACCACAAACTCACTTGACCAGCTAACTCACAGAATACTTTGAAAATTGATTTCTAGTTAGAGGACTAGTAAAATTCCTTTCTCAGTGCTGCGAATTCATGTACTTATAAAGGCACTGCTTTACAAGACAATAGATGCTAGAAACACTAAGGTTGTAACACTGTTGAAAAGATACGTTGATTAGGGGTCGTCCACATATTACGTAACGCGGTAAAGGGCGAGAGGGTTCAGTCATGCGTTACGAAGTATGACAAGGGAGGAGCGAGTTTACGTCTTCGTTATTCCATACTGATTTTTTTACTGATTTTTTTTTATTCTCAGGTTTATATGCACTCTTTTAAACAAATAGTTTAATTATTTTTTCATTTTTATAAATAAACAAATAAATATTTGTATATATTTGTATTGTTTTGGGAAATTGCGAACATATAGTCTGTATAAATTGAATCATGCAGAAGAGATTCGAAGTCGCTATTAGACAACAGCATGACTGATGACGTACACTACGTGTATTACAATACAATAAAACTCCGTTTTGTAACTATCGCAGCATTGTGTTTAAGACACGCGTTTCTGGAGTTAGTTGTTATTGATCGTAACCACCGCTTGAAAATGTCCTTACGTTCCCACTCGTATTGCTATTTCTGATAATATTGTTTCAAGCTTACGATTTGAATCATTATCCACTCTATTCTTCTAAGCGGTTTCGTATGTAAAGCAGATGAAACTCTTTTTTGTGAAATAATATTTTCGGCGATTGAACCACCCAAGGCTTCCAGAGCAAAATAAGATATTAAAAACCTAATTCGTCAGATATTCATCTCGTCCTGACTTTTATGATGATGATGATGATGATGATGACGATTATTATTATTATTATTATTATTATTATTATTATTATTATTATTATTATTATTATTATTATTATTATTATTATTATTATTATTATTATTAAATTTGAACATTTCTGGAGAAATCGAGCTTATTTGCATTCTGCCTGATTTAGGAAAAGAAGAATTTTAAAAGGAGTAAACTTAAGTCCAAAATTCAAAGATGCTCGAAAGCTTGTTCACAAACGAGTTGTCCCTGCTCATTCACGTGCGCAGCCACTTCGAATCTGTGATCGGCGAGGAAGAGAACTTTGCATCGTCGAAACTAGCGAACTTCAAATACATGAAGCATCCTGGATCCCGGAAAAAGAAGTCGATATCAGTTCCTTAGACCCTGCTTCACCTGCACTTTCCAGCAGTATTTCCTCCTTGTCAACCATCGGTAACCTAGAAGGATGGGTGCGATCTACTTGGGAAAACAACAGTATCCAATTTCCTAGAATTATGACTGGTTAATTAAACAACCCTCATATTTATTTATTCTCCTCCATCCCTTCTGGGAAAAATATATTGATGTTTATAAAACTACATGCAAAACCAGTGGATATTGTGATAATACAAGTGTATATGCCAACAACCGACCATGATGATAATAAAGTAGAAGTAATGTATGATCAAATAAGTGACATATTGCATCAGGAAGAAAGAGGTAAGGTCAACGCCGTAGTAATGGGAGACTTCAACAGCGTAGTAGGAGAAGAAGTTGCGAATAAGGTAGTGGGACAATTTGAACTAAGCAGAAGAAACGAACGAGGTCAAATCCTTATCGATTTCTGTAGGCAACATGATCTGGTGGTGATGAACACGTGCATGGGCGACGATTAGGGGGGGCAAAGGGGGGCAGTTGCCCCCCCACTTTTTTTAGGTTGCCCATTAAGGTATATAGTTTCATTTGAAAATGTAAAGTTTTTGTATGTATTACTGGTTCATAGAAGAAATGGTGCCATATATTTGCCGTTGCGTGGGTACGTATTGGTTGTCTTCCCGTTGAGTTAAGAAAGCTACAGCTATTGGGTTTTAATTGCCACCGAAAATAACTCCAAAAATTAACCCATTGGAGCACAACAATTCCAGCATACTTTCACTTTTTACAAGGGCTCGATATGTTAGTCAGCCGCTTTGAAACTAATTGAGAGAACATTTCGCAAAAAAGAAGTTTGTCACAAGTTATTCTTTAATTGCACAAAAATTGACAGTTCCTAAAATGTATTTTCTTCTTTCTAAATAGTAAAGAACATTGATTAAAAAGGGACTAATATGAAACAACTTCTACCTTTTCGATTGTTTTGCAGTGTATACGAGTGAAGTGGTGTGTTTAGGGTTGTATGAGTGTATATACAATTAAATTTAGTAAATTCTAGGTTTTAGGATTATTTTGTATAACTGGAGTGTGGAGTGATTCTAAGTATTGTGTTTTGGTGTGTTACAAGAAAGTGAAAACTGTAACGGTACCTAATGGCAACGAACATGTTTCGGGAAGCTGCAAAAGTAAATATTTCTTTAAATGTAGCATATGCTTGTAGTATTCACTGTTTTTCATTTTCTAAGAGTAATAACATACATTTAATAGCACGTGTGAAATTAATAATTAAGTTGTTTATTAATCCCCAGTTTCAATGTAACTCCTACAAAACAAGCCTCATTATTCGTTACTATGATTAATATTATCCTTTTTATTTATTTGTTTTGCAAATTTGTTATTAAATAATCTGATCACACAATTTTTCAGACAGAATTTTAAGATGTTCATGAGCAAGGAATCAAATTTTTTCATACACCTTCGTTGTTTAAGAGTACAAAGAGCTAGTACCTACTTCTGTTGCTTTTGTCAATTTACTTAATAAAATATGAAATAGATATACGGTACTTTAACTGAAAAAGATAGTATCCTATTAGTTATACAACCTTTCGGCAAACAATGTGTTAGAAACAACCAAGGAAATTAAGGTCGATACACAAATATTCAGATCATATCTTGCCCCCCAACTTTTAACGTCCAATCGCTGACACTGAACACGTGGTTTAAGAAAAGAAAAACCAAGCTGTACACGTGGAAAAGTCCAGGAGATAAGAAACGCTACCAAACCGATTACATTCTTGTGAAGCAACGTTTCAGGAATAGTGTTCGAGACGTAAAGACATTGCTAGGAGCGGACATTGATTCGGATCACAATCTACTGGTGGCGGAAGTGCAAACCTGGTTAAAATCTATCAAGAAAAATGCAAGGAGAAATCGAAAATGGAACTTAGAGCGACTAAGAACTATCGACGATGATGTGAAAGAAGAGATTGAAGAAAAATTCTGTGCAATGGGAGATGTGCTTGACAATATAGAGAATAGTTGGGAAAAAGTTAAACAGATTCTACTTGACACACTCCACATTGGTAGGATGGAAAGAGCACTGAGAAAACCATAAATAACTAAAGCAACGCTTAAGAAGATGGAGGAACGAAGAAGGGCAAAAAACACGGACATCAATGAATACAGAAGAATAATGAATTGACGAGAGAAACGGACAAAGCCAAAGAAGTGTACAGCGGTGGACACTTCTAAATGGTACACCTTAGCCGTAAATCTCCATATGGCTGTACCATTTAGAAGTGTCGCCCGCTGTACATGGAGCAGGTATATGAAGAAATAATGGAACTTCAACGGCGCAGCAGATATGATCTGATGTACCAGAAAGCACAAGAATTAGGAGGGAGGGCTAACAAAAGTATACGAACGTTCGGCATCGAAGATCAACAAGGTAATGTAACCACTGACCATCAAAGAATCCTTAGAATTTGGGAGGAATACATAAAAGATCTGTATGATCAGAAGGACTGCCCCAAAGATATTGCGATCGAAGCAGAGGAAGAGGTGGATGATGATGAAAAAGGACCCAGTATATTGAAAAGTGAAGTAGTACAAGCAATCAAAGACATGCGAAGGAGAAAGGCCACTTGAGACGACAACATACCAGTAGATTTGCTCAAGGAATTAGGAGACAATGCAATGAAAGTACTGACTTTACTTATTAACAAGATCTACCTGAGTGGAGAATTACCAAAGGATTTTCTTGATGTTACAATGATTGCATTGCCCAAGAAAAAACAAGCAAAGAAGTGCAGCTGATTCCCCAGACTGGAAAGATCATTGCATGCATACTGAACAGGCGGCTGGAAAGCAAGATAGATGAGAGGTTAGAAGAAGATCAATTTGGATTCCGGAAAGGAAAAGACACCAGAGATGCTTTTGGATTGATGAGAATTATATCAGAATTCTCGATGTAAAGAAAGAGTTGTGTTTGTGCTTCATCGACTGGCGAAAAGCTTTCGACCGAGTCAATTGGACGAAACTTCTGAAAATATTTAAAGAAATCGGAGTCAACTGGAGAGATCGACGACTCATTCAAAACCTGTACATAGAACAACGAGTGAAGATGCGTTTGAATGAAGGAGAAACCAATAGTGTGGAGATTGGACGATAAGTCAGACAAGGATGTAGTTTGTCGCCCCAATTATTCAACATTTACAGTGAATGTTTAATGAAGGAAGAATTAATGGGAACTGGAGACTTCAAGATTGGAGGACAGATCATTAACAAGATCGGGTATGCAGATGATACGGTTATAATAGCTAAAACCGAAGGAGGACTACAGGAGAGGATTGACAAAATAGTTGACACTGGAAAACTGTATGGAATGGAAATTAACATCGAAAAGTCGAAAGTCATGAGAATATCCCGTGAAAACACGCCCTTACGGATCAGAGTAGAACAAAGAGAACTTGAAGAGGTCGATAATTTCAAGTATCTGAGAAGTATTTTGAGAGAGACGCTTACTGCACCAAAGAGATCAGGTCAAGAATTGTCATAGCTAAAGAAGCATTCAAGAAGAAAAGATCACTCAACTAGCAGGCTCAATATTGGACTTAACAAGAAGTTGGTCAATATATGGAGCATTGGACTGTATGGTTCAGAGACTTGGATATTACGGAAGTTAGAGAAAAAATATTTGGAGAGCTTCGAAATGTGGTGTTGGAGGAAGATGGAGAAGATAAAAAGAACAGAGAGAGCAACAAATGAAAATGTTTTAAAACGGATAGGAGAGAAGAGGACATTTCTAGTCATCATTCTTCGTAGAAAGGCCACATCTTGAGAAGAAATTGTCTTCTTCACACCGCCATAGAAGGAAAGATGGAAGGGAAGCAAGGAATAGGAAGAAGAAGAACACAGCTGATCGACGATTTGAAAGATAGGAGAAAATATTGGGAGTTAAAAGAGGAAGTTGAAGATCGACAAAAGTGGAAGAAACATTTCCAGGTCCAAATCTAAAATTGAAAAAATAAATTCTCATTAGTCCCAGAACCTGCCGAAAGGCAGAATACATAATAATAATAATAATAATAATAATAATAATAATAATAATAATAATAATAATAATAATAATAATAATAATAATAATAATAAGAAGAAGAAGAAGAAGAAGAAGAAGAAGAAACAACCTTATGGGATTAAAATATTATTATGGTACTACCATTTTTCTAATACTTTAAGCTGTTTGCGAAAACGCACTACAAATATATTCAGAATATACGCATTTTGTAATAAAAATTTCTACCATTAAAATGAGATTTTTATTCTAATAACCCCCCCATTAAGCACAATTGATGAAAAAATAAAAGTAAAAAAAATATTACGTAATAATGAGGGGAGGGGTTCGACCTTGCGTTAGGAAATGTGACAAGGGGGAGGGAGGGGTAAAAATTGGTCAAAAATAGCGTTACATAATTTGAACGGCTCCTTAGAGCAGTGGTTCTCAACCTTTTTGTCTCACGACACACTTTACTAGACGTCCAGGAAACTTGTTTGATATTTTTATTATAAATAATAATAATAATAATAATAATAATAATAATAATAATAATAATAATAATAATAATAATAATAATAATAATAATAATAATAATAATAATGAAACCAATTAGTTTTTATAATGACTCTATATAGCACTCAGCACTATTGCTACCGCTGGAGGTGTTAATTGGTACAGTCTGTCTCGATGTTTACTAATTATTTTTAAATTCTTCATTATTTTTAAATTCTAAAATTTAGCGACACACCTTTGGGGACTACATAACACACCAGTGAGTCGCGACACATCGGTTGAGAATCAATGCCTTAGAGTATTGCAACTGCAATACGTTCATATGTTCTTGTTGACTTCTACAAGAGTTATCACTAGCTGTAGGTTGCATTTCACTTTTTGTTTTATGGTTCTCATTGTTTGTAAGAGTTCCCATTCAATTACTTATATCAGATAAAAATGTGCTTATTAATTGTTTTTATTGCTTCTTAAATTAAGGTCACTTCAATGCATTACTTCTGATGTTTAACAACAAAAATTGAAGAATAAGTAAGTGCTAGCAATTAAGTTGAAAACGTGACATAATAATCAGCACGTACAAGCCCAGGCTTTGGTAGTCGCGCTAATGAATAAAAAATTCAATGTGACTTTCTAGATGCGGTCCTCGTAGAGAAAAAGAAATAGAAAAAGATACATAATGTGAATACAGGAACTTTTTTTAAAAAAGACAAAAATTAAGAATCAAATTAATACAGAAAAAAAGTGATTCAGCCAAGGTCAACCACAATGCAAGTGCAATCTTCATCCGAACGGATATAAATAACAACACTACACACAGCATTATGATGCATCCGACCCACAATGAAGAGTAAACGACACTCCGGGAACCAAGGTCTCTGTCGCACACGTGGAGTAAAATAAATCTCTGTGAATTGTCTTTTTCTTTTGACGTAGTTCTTGTGTGGGTAGCAAGCAAGCATTAGTTCACATACCTGTAGTGACGTTAGAAAAATCAGTTCCTGGAATGAACAGGTATTCCTTAAAAATGAAACTTTCATTGTGGTGTCTAAAGAACATTCGTCATTACTTATTAGCAGAGATTTATTATCAGAGGTTTGGTAGCAAAATAAGGTAGTGTATCCTCTTTAGACTACCATCAGAGACGTATTAAACTTCCAAACTATGCTATACACAAACATAAGTCTTATGAATGTACAATGTCCACCCGTCCGTCAGGGGTGAATTGACAGGTACCATAGCAAAAACACCTAATAGATAGCGAAAAGCACTGCTTTTTAAAAAGAAATAAAATGAAATACTCTAGTTTAACGTCCCACGTTATGCTCTTTAGGTTAAGGGAGACGATGTAAAGCAAGTGAATGATGATGGAATAATTGGTAGAATGAGAAAGTGGGAGGAAACGAAAGTACCCTGACAAAACCCAATGACACTATGTTGTCCACCACAAACTTACTTCGAACCAAGGATCGCACCCGCCAGAGGTAAGCGCTCTACCACTGAGCCACCGTGCCCCTTAGTCTTTTAGTATGAATTTAGTGCCCGAACAATTGGTTCCTTCTCCTCTTCTATCATAACAGGAATTGGTAAAAATCTGCTACCATTTTCGGTTTAAATATTAATCTCCACAGACCAAAAAGAGAGTTTTGTTTCACAGTGTGAAACTAAGGTTAAAACGATAATACTTTTATTCTCGTTTTAGCCCTAATTCGTTAACATATCAACTTTAGATCAATAAGTCATAACACTAAACATATTAACTAATAGTTACTGACCATAACTATTCCTTTTTGTCTTTTTAAATTATAAGAATTGTGTCCATAAATCACTTGTTTATTCTTCTATATATCCATAAGTTATATTTATCAACAACAATTTCTTTCATGACAACCTATTAATTACCTCTTTTCTCTTTTAACTGTATATATGTTCCGTTATTGCGCCTCTGATCATGTGTCGACAAAACAGGTACAAATTGATAATACCGTTATAATAACAATATATCGTTGTATAAAATGTCGCCCAGAACGGGAATTCCGTAACAGTATTACAGTGAAGGAAAGAACCCTGGATGAAATATTTTCAAACATTTACTTTTTGAATAGCCCTCGTATTAAATTATTATTACATTAATATAAGTATTTTTCTTCTCTTTTCCTTCTCCATATATATATATATATATATATATATATATATATTAATTCATTCATAACAACATTTTATTTTATTACTAATCACATATCAGAAAAACGTCGATTCATTAAAATAATATCGTTTATGGGTCTATTCAAAATTATAACTAACTGATGACTTACGCAGAGTTACTAGTTAATTGTTCCTTTTTACATTGAGCGACAACATCCATATACAAATAACATTATTTATAATTAAGATCGTAATCATATCAAATGTCAACAAGATCAAAAGGCAATAATTACATTTAGAAACTTCAATTTAACATCAATGTCATGGATTTCAATTTAACACAATTAGATCTCCTTTGAATACGTAAGATAAAATAAAGATAAACATAACACTCAAAGTTAGTACAAAGACAAAATAAATTAGCAACACAAAATATTTAAAACAACAGGTATATCATAATCACATCATAACATGTTGCACACATATAAAGTTCAAATGAAGTATTCATAAAACAACTCGTAACATCCAAAAGAATAGATTAAGAATTGTTATCCAAGCTTAGTTTAGTTAACACATCAGGGTTGACCAAAGTTTTAACTAGCTTTAGCCATTTGTTTCATGTGATTTCCGAAGGTTGCCATACCTTTAGTTCATCAATATTACGAAATCCTATAGATTTGCCTGTTTTAGCGTCAATCAATTCAAACACTTTAGGATTAATTTCCTTAATACATAGGTAAGAGCCAGCATAGACGTCACAAAACTTATAAATTCGCTTTAAGTTAGCGTTGCTTTGCGGATGAAGCTTCAAAAATACCATATCACCAACTTTGATCTGATATTTATTTTCCTGTTCTTGCTCTACCTTTTCATTACGTCGCTGAAATTTTTTAGATCGACGAGTTCGAACCATACTTATCAAATGTGAGGGTTCCAAATCCTCTGAGTCCCTTATATCAAAATGAAGTTCAATAGGGAACAATGTATCAGTTCCATTATGTATATTGGCCGGAGCCACAAGATACCAAAATGATGATGAACGTTCTCCACCATATCATCATACGTAGCAGCAGCTACAGGAGGAGTCAGCAATTCTGCTTTCAAAGCCATAGTACGTACAAGCGCATCATGGAAAAAAACACAAAACCTATTCAACACTGAATAGTGAGAAATACACGTTCTTCCAATTGGAAGCCAGTCTGGAGGAGCGAAATTTACTGCTTCAGCAAAGTTGAATCCCTGATTAAAATCACAATGGTACGCTCTTGGAGAAGTTATGACAAATTCTCCAGCTTTTTGATCAGTTCTATACACTGGAATTCCTGATTCCATAAAAATATTTGGATAATCTGCATATTCTTCATCCAAACGTGTCAAATTGTTCGACATTTTAGTGGGAAAACCGGATCCAAGGTCCATTTATGCAGATCTGCGCCATATTCCACGGTAACATTTTCTTCAATTGATGGCATTATTCTTCAAATCTCGTTTTCAACAAGTGATTTGGGTACGAGATTAATAGGCATGTTGAAATAGTTGCATTTAAATTGATCAGCCATTTCCCCAAACTCATGTAATGTGTACTCCTTTTCTGCTTGATCAAACCTGGATGTCTCAATATATTTGTCCATCTCTCGTACTACGTACGCATTTCGGATACAACCAATCACCTTTTGGAACTTTATCAAGTGATGGGAGCAAACAGAAAGTATAGTAACTATCATTACAACTATCACACAACAGTATTAATGCTTTTCCATCTCCACGTCCATAATTGAGATATATGTATTCATCTTCAGAATTATATACAGATCTGTGCGATTTATTTTCACCATCAGTTGTTTTTATTTCTGTGTGCTCGTAACTTTGAGGTTCGGTTTTAGCAATTATTTTCCGTTTTTCGCCAGGATGTTCCAATATACAAGTATCAGCTTCTCGTGTCATATCATGTTGCGTCTGTTCTAGCTTTTCATCGTTCGAGTTTTGTTGTTGGTCGAATTTAGCAGTTAGTATCTGTTCTAGCTTTTCATCGTTCGATTTTTGTAGTTGTAGTATCTGTTCTAGCTTTTCATGATATGATTTTAGCCTTTCATCGTTCAATATTTGTTGTTGATCGAATTTAGCAGTTAGTAGTTGACTAATCATATCAACAAGACTAGAATGGGAACGTTCGGACACGGTTTCATCTAAAGTACTTGGTACCTCCTCAATCTCCGAATTCTGCATATTGCTAATTCTTTGGATTTTCTTCCCACTTCTCAAAATGGTGAAACTCATAAAAGATATATATATGTATATACGTAAACCTTGTTCTTACTTTCCTTCAGAACTAAAGGTCTCAGTCCCGGGTCTACAGCACCAGATAAAACGATAATATTTTTATTCTCGTTTTAGCCCTAATTCGTTAACATATCAACTTTAGATCAATAAGTCATAACACTAAACATATTAACTAATAGTTACTGACCATAACTATCCCTTTTTGTCCTTTTAAATTATAAGAATTGTGTCCAGATATCACTTGTTTATTCTTCTATATATTCATAAGTTGTATTATCAACAACAATTTCTTCCATGACAACCTATTAATTACCTCTTTTCTCTTTTAACTGTATATATGTTCCGTTAATGCGCCTCTGATCATGTGTCGACAAAACAGGTACCGATTGATAATACCGTTATAATAACAATATATCGTTGTAAGGTAGACTTCCAAATTGTGCGAATTCAATATTCAAAAATGAAGCAGTACATCCATACCTACTGGTTACAATAGAGGAATAAGATCAAAGATAAAATCTGTTCTTCGGACATAGAATCTATATATAAAAAGCCATTTTTCACTATCTCGTACTATTTCTCTTGTATGGAGATGAATATCAAACTGTCAGTGATAGAGCATTCATCTCTGATGCACGGGATCTCTGGTTCGATCTCAGCCCGCGCCAAGTGGACTTTGTGGTTGACAAATACCGTGTGCGTGTGTTTTCTCAGGGTTCTCTCGTTTCCTCCCACTTTATTTTTTCCATCATTGCCTTCATTTCTCATAATCACTGTCTCCTTTAGCATAAGCATGGGACGGAAAACTGAATGATTTCATTTTTTTAAAAAAATATCGGAACTGCAAATGCTAATCGATGTTTATCATTTCCGGTTGCAATCAAGGGATAAAATCAGAAGTGAAACATATTCTTGGGGACTGAATCTATATATACACAAACGCTTATCGTTATCTATTTCCATTTTATCCATTATGTGATCAGTATTGTAACCAAAATATCATAAATTTTCACCACTTCCGTTTTAAATTTTTAAAAAATATCATTCTTGGAATACTGAATCTGTCAGAAAAACAGCTTTTCGATATCTTACCGTTTTTGCTCTATGGAAATAATTACTAAAACCGAAAGTACTGGGAAACTCCAACTATTTCCGGTTTTGGCAAAGTATTGTTGGTGGCAATGGTGTCTTGTGATGTTGAATCGATTGCTAAAAACCGTTTCTCGCTATCTATGATCTTTTTTTATTTTATGGCGAGTAACGTCATGAATAGAGAATTAAAAAAGGAGGTGTAATCTATTCTTGGGACGGTAGTTGACTGCTAAAAATTAACTCTATATGTCTTGCCGTTTTCGCTTTATGCAAATAATATCGAAACCGGATATACTAATAATTTCATTCACTTTCTGTTTCCGTAGAAAGTTGCGGGAAGTGATGCCATGTCCTCTTGGCATACTGAATCGTTTGCGAAAAAACTGTTTGACGATAGGCCTATCTATTACCTTTTTTGTCCTATGGTAATCTACGTTGAAATCGAAAATCTTTAATTTGAACCACTACCGGTTTGAAAGAATGAAATGAAATCTTTGAGTTTTACGTCCCATGGTTATGCCAAAGTAGACGTTGATGATGAGAAATGAATGAAATGAAGAAAGTGGGAGTAAACGGGAGATCTCGAGGAAACCAACGCACACGGTGCTTGTCCACCACAAAGTTCACTTGGCGCGAGCTGGGATCGAACCAGGGACCCCAAGCACCAGAGGTGAACGCTCCACCACTGAACCACCGCAGCTCCAACTACCGGTTTGAATAGAGGGTTAGCGGAAGAGATGGAACTTATTCTTGAGCTTTTGAATCGATTTGAATCGCAAAAATCCGCTTCTCAATATTTCTTACCGTTTTTGCTCTGATACCTGTCAACAGACAGACGAACGAACAGACGTAGCCGTTCTCTAAGACTTCTAACCCTTACACATAATATAATTTGGATATCTCAACTTATTAAGGTGAATCACTAGTTATTCTCGGCTTATGCAAAACGCTTCGAGAATAGTACAGGATTCCCATATAGTGGCTAGTGTTCACTAGTGCCAGATAATAAAGGAAGTAGTCATGGAGTTTTGTCGAATACCTACTGGAGAAACACTGCTTTAATTTTTATTATTAATGTTTCGATAATACCTAGGTAGCAAATATTGCAGGAAATATAAAAAGCTTACTATAGAGTTCCGTTATTTACAGATTTTTTAAATTATTTTTTTAAAGCAAGATTGGATTTTTTGACGACAATATTCAGTGCTTATTATTGTGTTATTATATATTAGTGGTTCTATGCTTTTTGCTCTAGTAAAGAAGTAAATATAGCTTATAGCAGATGAAAACAGGGGCGTATGAGTCCTTGTTTTGGGGGTACATATCTCAAGTGTGAATAATTTCGGACCCGTAGCTAAAGTGAATTCATTATTATTATTATTGTTATATACTAATACACAATAACACACTGAGCAAGACTATGTGATAATATGTAAAAAAAAATCACGTAACAGTTTCAATACAATAACTGTGTCTTCATCAGACTTCCACTCCTTCTCTGAGGGAGTGGAAGTCTGATGAAGACACAGTTATTGTGTTGAAACTGTTACGTGATTGTTTTTTTTACATATTATCACATAGACTTGCTCAATGTGTTATTGTGTATTGGTACAAAATGGAAACAAGGCCTGATAGAATAGTTATTATTATTATTTTACTATTATTAAAATATTTTTCTAGCAAAAGCAATGCTTAAATAACATTAGGGCCTACTGTAGGTCTATACTCTCTATCGAAGCGTATAGCAACACTATGAAACGTGCAGTATCTTTCCTCGGGTAATATGGCGTAATGGTTCTCGCAAAATTTGGGAATCACGAAGCAACGCAAAAATGCAACAAATAATTATTACTGCTATGATGACTATCACAAACAAAAATGGCGTTTTTTTTTTTTTTTTTGGTAGAATCTCAATTCTAACTACTGTTGTAGTTCTTTCAAAATAGATTGATGTCTTTCCCTTTTAAAATTCTTGGTGGTCTAACGGACAACAACCACTCTTTTTCAATTGTTTTATCCATACCCTCCTTCAATAGAGAAATTATCCCAAGATTTTCAGCTTGTACGTGTTAACCAAAGGTAAATTTTAGAAGGTACTTTTCTATTGCTTAAACTCAAGAATCCCTCCAAAAATCAAGAAAAACTGCATAAAGCACTGACTATTACGTAGAACTAGCAATTATGGATTAACAAAATATGCTAACAAATGATATGCTTTTGTTAGATTTACCGAGACTAACAAAAAAAAAATATATATATATATATAGAATGTATTTCACAAATGGCTAAACAACCATTAAAATCACACAATAAATCTACTTGAACGTAAGTTTTCGAAACATAAAATATAAATAGTTCGTGTACAGTATTACACTGTGTCTCTTCAATACAGTTGCCAATGAGACGAAACTAGAAATGATGTTTTCTCTTCTCGTTTCAAAAATCTTGTAGAAATCTTGTCTGAAAAATATCCTTGTTTTGTAAAATTTATGTACAAAATTTATGCCCTTATTTGCCCAAATTTTGATCTTAATTTCATGTCCTGATCTTAATTTCATTTACAAACTACCAGAATCTTACCGTGTCACAAATGGTTCACGAAAAACGCGATATAATAAGATTTAAACTATACTTATTATTGGCGTATATTATGCAATAACTTGTGTACCTTTAAACGTTGATAAATGTTTTTCTTTACGGTCTTACAATTACTTTATAAATTTATAGTTTTATATTATGAATTATGTAACACTTAAACTGCTTGAGATCTAGAGACTTGGGCAAACTAGTGTTGTTAACAAGACTCATAAAATTTATCGATGAGTCTCAAATTCGACGAGGTGTTTCTCGTCTTATGTTCGAGATAAGACGAGAAATTTTTCGTTTTGTAGACAATACTACTTATCAAGTTTTAAAATATGTGTCCACTTCGAATGAGCGGAACATATTCTACAAATTACAACTATGTTTGTACGTGAGGTAGACATCGAAATTTTGTAGTACTGTGTTCTTCTAGTATTCGTTAGTGGAGGAAGAATTAAAAAGGCACACTGAAATAAGTTTTGGTTAGCGTACAGGCTGTAAGTTAATAACGAAAGATTATGATATTCCTTGAGATTTCTGAGGTTTAAATATGATCGAATGTAGGCGAGTGGTTAGCGCGGGCGCAACGCAATTGGGAAATCTAGGGCTTAAGGGTCTTCACTACCGCGAACTTAAACTACCGCTAATTTTAGAGTTTTTCTGTAATATCTTCAAAACAAATAAAAAAAAATTCGAAAAGCAGAAACGTAGTGAACTAGACAATACGATTTTGCATGTGATGCCTTTACCACAATTCACCTATCTGCTTTTGGTATGCCGCTATTTACAGAACCCGCAAAAAATGCTAAATCTATCTACAGTTGCAAATCGAAAGCAGATAGATGAGTTTCCATCAAGAACTACAATTATTTTCCAGATTAACCAGTGTTTTTTTTAGCAAAGTTTCCAGAAATGTGAACGTTTTAAGAAAAAAAGAAAAATGTTTGAACAGTGAGAAGTTCAGAATTGTTTGAAGGTAAGTTTTAAATAATAATAATAATAATAATAATAATAATAATAATAATAATAATAATAATAATAATAATAATAATAATAATAATAATAATAATAATAATAATAATAGTAGTTTCTAATTTACCAATACCATCTCTTCAGATTGTCGAGACTTATCCTTCCACAAATGAGAGAGAAATTTTATTTTGCAAAAGACCATCCTAATCCAGAATTCAATGCGAATAAAAAATTATTCATAATTTCGAAAAGAATATGTATACAGAAATCCATTATTTAGTAATTAAAAACCTTAGAGGGCTCCACAGGAAAGCATTAAGTTGGTACCAATGAAATGTCTGAGGGAAAACTACCTCAGCAACACAATACAGTGATGGATTATGGTCATGCGAGTAACGTCACAAACTCTACAAGACCGGAGAACAGGTAGGAATACCCGGACAGTCGTAAGGCAATGAGTTGTTGAAGGGTCGTATGAAAGTATGCCATGGAGAACACACTATTGTGAATGCTTTTTATTTACGATTTAAACCGGGTCATCCTCCACACCTTGAAGCAAAAAATAGTAACAGTGCATTTTGTCCAGGAATGGCGGATGATCCTTTATTTACAGGACGTCTGGAAATCCTAATTATGTATAACATATTAATATATATACAGAAAATAAGTTATTTAGAATAATATTTTGCGTTTCATCGTTTACTTTGAAAACAAATTTAAGTAAAGCTTAATTTGCAAAAAGATTAATTATCGAAAAGTAAAATACAAAGTGGGTTGTTTATTAAGCATTTGAATTATAGAATCTCTGTACTTTATTTTATAGAATTACTTTTTACACTCGAACTTGGTCCCTTACGACTAACCGAAACAATAAGAACCCAGTTAATGATTATGTAATTGTGAAATGAAATAACCACACTGTAGGCGGCAATATTGAAAACAGTACGTATTGTGATCTTGAGTGTCTTAGACCAAACGATCATTCTAAGTGGCTTTACTTCATTAAGGTATGGTCTTAGCGTTATTATAGTTATTTCAGATAATGAGAGACCGAAGAATTGCAACATTTGCCTTATTTAACATTACTGCACATAGTAATCACGATTTCCGTTCTCGTTGTCTTCATTGTGCAAAATATTCAGAAACAGCAAATACCATCAGCGCATCGGCCTTCCAAGATCACTCCACGTGTATACCTGCAATGAAGGCCATTTCTTCGCTTGCGGCAAAGAATAGTCAGACTCCTCTTTATAATAATAATATATTGCAGCTGAACGTCATCAAATATAAATCCACGTCATCATAGGATTTAAGAACAGAGGAAACGGGATTGAGGCTCAAAATACTTATTGCAGTTTAATTAAAGGTTTCTTCGCCCTCAACAGTGAACCACAAAAATTTAGTTGGTGCAGGTTCCTGTTTTCTTGTTTCTTTCAGTTTCTCTGAATGTGACGTTGTATATGTTTGTTTTACGTCATCAGTGACCCCATCCTCATTACTGTGTACTTGATATAAAACAGAAAGAGAATCTTTCGCGTGTTTGACCGCTATTCACGCAAGATTTATATATAAATTTTCACGGTTAACAACACGTGTTGGTCTTAAACATTTCTAATTCATGTTGGACTCATTTCTCCGAGATGAAGCTTATGCCATACATACTTCTTTAATTACTCTATTTAACCCTGGAAATACATATTTATTTATTTATTTTGTACACAAACTACGCTCTGAGGTCTGACAAAGCACGAAGTACTTGGGCGATTTTACATGTATTAATGTAGGGAGATAATTAGTAGTCATTTTTTCTAGAATGCATGTGAATTTCTAGCCTAGAAGATCTGCAAGTAACTCTATCATTGGTATACGATTTGAAATAGGGATGGCCAATTCCGGAATTTTTACTTTCCGGAATCCGGAAAGAAAATCGAAAAAATCCGAAATTCGGAAAAATTCCCATTTCGGAAAAATTGCGAAATTTTTACGAATTCTGGATTTTTTCTCAATTCCAAAATTTTCTAAATTCCGGACTTTCTCCGAATTCCAGAATTTTTTCTGAATTTCGGAAAATTTCTAAATTCCAGATTTTTTCCGAAATTCGGAAAGTGAAATTTCAGATTCCGGAAAATAAATTCTTTGGATTCTGGAAAATTTTGGCCATCCCTAATTTGAAACAACCCATGTGTACTGCACGAGGCATAGCTATGTAAGAAGATTGCTGTGTCACTCGCAACATTACAGCTTGGATTTGAAAAGATTTAGCACTATAGAAATGCTATGTACTATAGAAACGAATTATTAATAACGTATTCGGAGACTGAAACTGGGAATTACAAGTCTCGTTACGTACCAGACTTCGCAAAAATTGCAGAGTGTGATACAACGTAAAATATGCAAAACTCAATTATAACTAGTGGTGCTATTCTAATTCTTTAACAAGCGGTTTTTTCTCTCTCTCTGGATATATATATATATATATATATATATATATATATATATATATATAGAGAGAGAGAGAGAGAGAGAGAGAGAGATAAATAGTGTATCTCAAAAGTCCCCCGTTATTATCACAGTTACAACAAAATATAAGAGAGGAAAACGTCTCCAAATATGATGTTTTCAATCTAAAGTGAAAGATTTTTTTTTTTTTTTTTAAATCGGAAAAGCCGTTTGTGCTGTACACTCTTTATACACCGAATGTTAAATGAAAATACAACGTTACCATTTACCTGGACCAATAACATAAGTGAATAGGTGCTGGCCATCGACACGCTAGCGTAAAAGACAGTAACTTCATTCACTTATGTTGTGGGTCCAGGTAAATGGCAACGTTGCATTTTCATTTAACATTGGGTACATAAAGAGTGTCCAGCCCAAACGGCTCCTCCGATTAAAAAAAAAATCCTTTAATTTAGATTCAAAACATATTTGGAGACGATTTCCTCCCTTACATTTTGTTGTAACTCTGATAATAACAGTTACCCTATGTCATTGAACTTTCGAAACATCCGATATATATATATATATATATATATATATATATATATATATATATATATATATATATATATATATATATATATAAGGCGCGGATCCAAGGGGAGAGCTATAGGGGCTACAGCCCCTCCTCTTGATGCTCAGATATACACTATATAAAATGAGCTTCAATCCTACTTTCTTTACACTGGATAAAGCGGCAAACTATGGTTTAGCCCCTATGGTTTATATATATATATATATATATATATATATATATATATATATATATATATATATATGTGTGTGTGTGTGTGTGTGTGTGTGTGTGAAAGAGAGATATAGTAGATTAAGAAATATAAATCTTTTAGGAAATAAACCAAACAAGGTAGACAAAACCAATTTTTTTACTGGATATCAGAAGTAACAACTAGAGACCTAGACAGCATCCTAATACAAGGTGATGTCACGAAATTATGTAGCACTGCGAATATATTGGAAACGAATTGTCCAAGATATATAGTTGTCAGAAAGTATTATAAAGACCTTCATACGGCAATTGATGATAATGGTATGTATGTGCTTCAAATATAAAAACGCTCACCACTTCACTCATTTAACCTCAGTTCTCATTCTTGATATTTTAGTATTTGAGATTAAGGAATAAATGCAATAAACGCTTATACCTCATGCAATAAATGCTTATAGTTTGTCAATATGGAAACAAGACCTGATGGAGTGCTTATACCTTGTTCTGAGAGAACATACGTTTAACTCTATAGCTATAAAGAGCTATAGAGTTAAAACAAAGACACTTAAGATAAAATTTACAATTTACCCACCTCCACTTAATCTTCTCGTATGTACAGAGGAAAGCAAGGTTTTCTAATAGGTAAAATTGTATTTGGCTGTGAAAAATTTGTATCCAACCAGATCTCTCTTCCAGCTGTGTATGTGTGTATGTGTTTATGTCTGTGTATAACAAACGGTTCTGCGAACTCGAAATATTTTAACAACCGGTTCTAGCGAACCGGTCTGAACCGGCTGAATAGCACCACTGATTATAACAACTATCTCTATCGTCGCAAATTAAAATCCAGATTTTGCGTTGTGTTACACTGTTAAAAATAATTTATTAAATTTGAGAAACCGTTTCTTATCTGTGCACCGAGAGAATATTTTCTTAGAAATAAAATTTGGCAATTCTCATTCATAAGGAAAGTAACAGTATATTTTCGCTTTATACAACCTCATCTATTTTTTGTCATTTCTCATTAATGAGAGTTTCAAACTCTTCTTTCTGAGAGAAGATATTCTCAGTGCACAGATAAGAAACGATTTCTCAGATTTAATAAAGTAATGTTAACAGTGTGACGGAAACCGTTACAGTATGAGTTTCGCTCATCAATCTGATAAAATTAATTAACAGTATAAATTTAAAATGAAGTTCTACAGACTCCATTGTGTACTTGCAGGGTTAACATTGAAAATTACATGGACACATACTCTAATTAAACTTTCTCACGTTACTTAAGACACTTGCTCTATTATTTATTTGATTGCCGCAGAAATAAAAGGACAGATCATTGTTAATCCTAATCTAGATCAAATGTTGCCCACAAAACAAGAAATGGGATTTTTGTCTCGTCTCAATTCTGGAACATTCTTTCTTGTCTCGTCTCGAGTCTCAAAGAGCTTTTCACGTCTTATATCGTTTTGTAAAATTATGCACAAAATTTAAGCCAGCCCTGGATGCTTTTCTTAATTTCACCTAGAAGTTATAAGAATCCTTAAGCGTCACGAAAAGTCTACGAAGATTGTGATAAAACAACATTTCAAACATTATTTATTATTGCAGTATATTGCGTAATGATTTGTTTATCCTTGAATGTTTTGATAAATTCTCTTCATTGTGTTCATACAATTGCTTTATTAACCTATAGCTTTTATATACGAATCATGTAGGTGAGTAACCAAACATTTTTGTTAAGAGGGGCCACTTTTTTTTTTTTTTTGCGTTGGGAGGTGTCCAACACTATAAGACACTGTGTCATATAGCATTGAATCGGTATTGTTTTGCATCCGATAAAATGATAAATAATTGTTAAGTATTGCTACCTATAGTATCAATATATATATATATATATATATATATATATATATATATATATATATATATATATATATATATATATATATATATATAAATGGAGTGTTTCATAAGTAAAGAAATGTACAGTTAAAGTGTACAATCAAATCTTTGTGCTTGCTCCAATTATTTCTTTGCTAAGCAAACATAGTTTTAGAAACAAAGTGTAAAATTGTTCATCGAGTTAGAAAGTTTTTTTTTTTGGGGGGGGGGGTGACCCGGTGGCCTCTCGCGTGGTGCACCCCTGGAATCATATAACACCAAAACAGTGTTTGAAACCTAAGTCTTGGGTGAACTATTGTTTCTGACGAGATTCGAGAAATTTCTCGCGCGTCGTTTTGATTCTCCTCATTTTTGAGACGAGAAATGTCAGGTTTCACTTTTCGCCTTGAATTTGAGAATGCACTTCTTGTCTTGTTCTCGAGAAGAGACTATACATTTTTCGTCTCATGGGTAACACCACTATACATTTGTTCAAGGTTATTGTCCATCTCCTTAAAAGCTTGCTTTATATCTCCTTCCATCTTGATTATCTAAAGTTCTGCCTTCAGGACTCTCAGCCATAGTTGGCCTGTAACGTTTGTTACTAAACACCAATGAGCTTTGTGTTAAAGTGAAATGATATAAACATCGGTGTAACATCTCACGATTGTGCTTTTTTAGGCTGAAGATGTCGGATAATCAATGAAGGTGAAAGATTTATGGAGTGAGAATGTCGTAGGAAACGGAAGGTCAAGGAAACTGACAGCCACAGTGTTGTCCATAAGAAATGCACGTGGTCTGTGATGGTAAAATAGGCCTCCTAACATTAGAGAAGACTCCTCTATCACTGACAAGTGAGATGCTGTGGATTCCTGACAGTACAAAGCACAAGAAGATTCAAAGCAGCAAAGCCGACTGATAAACTTTATCCATGTTTATACCAGGAGAATAACATGAGCAAATTAAGGCAGAAATTTCTTCGGTATTTTAAACTTATCTTTTACGTGATGGTGATGAAGCAGAGCAATATGAGACTGCAGCTTTGTCCATATTTTAAATTGGGAGAATAAGCTGACTAAACTGAACTCACCGATTTCTTTGTCTTCTGTAAACACTATGAACACTTACAATTATGCATCGAGACCAAGAGAGACAGTGATTATGGTAATAAATGAAATTGTTGAATGAAGAAAGTGGGAGTGAAGAAAACGGGAGAGCCCCAAGAAAATTCACGTATATGCTGTTTGTCCACCACAAAGCTCAGGGCTGCGCATAGGCGGATTTTAGGGCACAACATACGTCCAGGAGAATATTTGGGGACATCATTTTTCTTTGAAAATGAAAGCTTCCTCGTGGCTACGGGGATAGCGTACGCGCCTTTGACATGAGGGTTCGATTCCTATCGAGAGCTCATGTGGTTTAGAACCCAAGTTAAGCTGTGGGTCCACGTCTCATATAGCCTTGCTGCTGAACAGCACGCTAACTTCAAATTCAATCAGAGATGAGTGAAATGGGAGAGATGAGTGAAATGGTGGAGTGAAGAAAGTGGGAGGAAACGGGAGAACCCCGAGAAAACCCACGAGCACGATGTTTGTCACCACAAAATCCACACGGCGCGAGCTGGGATCGAACCAGGGACCCCAGGCACCGGAGGTGAACGCTCTACCACTGAGCCAGCGTATCCCCACAATCAAACTGAAGAATAGTAAATTTGAGGGCGAGAAAGGTACACTTGGGCAGAAGAATAGTAAATTTGGGGGAGAATTGGAAATCTGGGGTTTGGCTCAAGCCCTTGGGCTCATGAATACTCATGAGAAAGGCCCACCTAAGACGTGCTGAGCTCGAATCAGAGACCCAACGCATTAGAGGTAACTGATTTGCCACTGAGCCACTCTATAAGAAGTTATTGTATAGGCAAATGCAAAAGACATTAATGTGTGCTACACAATTAGATATTTCAAGATAGCGAACAAAATATATCTACAATGAATGGTAATTTTTTCCCATAATCTGAAAACGATTGTTTAAGAGCTTTTGATTTAAAATAATGTGAAAAACCCCTAAAACTTTCTCTGTTATACCTGGTGTTTACATATGCAAAGAGACCTCACATAAAATAATCTTTAATGAGAAGCATACATTCTAATGATAAGTATTTAAAAAAAAAAAAAAAAAACACGTCCTTCGAGGATATTGTTGAGAAAGTAAGAGTTGAAACCATAACGTTTATAATTGATTTGCTTCCCCCGTGTTTCTGTACGAGGTAGTATCGAAATGCTTCGAGACTAGTTCTGTCACAGGCCAACAAATGACAACACAACGCTGCACGCACACGTTCAGGAAGCACCGACCTTCGTAAGTCAGTATGCCAAGAGACATTGCCATGTGTACATCGGGAGATGTCCAACTTTTGCTATTCTGACCATATGCGTTACTACGTTTGCGATTTTATCATGGCCAGCAAGTTAGAACAACGAGGGAACGTGAAATTCTATGTGAAACTGAGCAAATCCGCCAGAGACGCTTGACATGAATCGGCAAAGTACGGTAATGCTACAATGAGTGGTTCACCGAATGTTCTCCCTCAGATGTCTTAAAACCTGGCAGTAGAACTCGCTCTTGATGATCATGACGTAATGCTGTGAATGTCAAAAAAAGAAAGAAAAAGAAAAGAAAAAAGAAAAACGAGCATGTACTTGATCGAACTGCAGACCTACCTCGCCTTTTTCCATCGTTGAGATGATGAACTCTTCCACTGTGAAGATTGTTGCTTTGTCTCAGAGTCGTATACGTACACCCAAGTTTCGTTATTAGTCTCGAAACTTTTTGATACCACCTCGTATATATCACCACAGTAAAGAGAACAGAGGACTAATGGGATAAATAATAAGCAGCTATAAAAGGCTATAGCTCCGAATTCCCTCAATAACGGTGTGTATGGTATGAATAATTTAAGATGAGAGATCTTTATGACAATACCTGGAGCTAGGGTGTCCATCCCCTACAAGGATTGGACGCCACTCCCCAATTTACCATTGTTCTTACCCAGATTCACCATCCTGCCCCCAAATTTGCTATTTACTCCCCAAACCGCCACGGATTTACCATTCTAAAGTTTGTGCCATTATCAGTGAAATATTATGAGCCCCCCAAATAATCTTACAGGCACAACACTGCACCCTAAAACCCGCCCGTGGACACCCCTGTCTGAAGCGTAAAAAGAATGAGGAAAAAGTGAAGGAACACCTGTTGCGATCTTCTTATCTCTTGTTAACAATGATTGCATGTCCTCGGTTCATTGCCACACAGAGGTGAATGCAACACCAAAAAAGGATTGCAAATTAGTTTGTTGGGAATTAGTGAGGTCTTTTAACTTTTTTCCTTGTTCTCTGACGTATTTTGATTGTGGAATGGCTTCAAATCAACTTCCCAAAACCTTTGGTCTCTCATTCTTTTTTTTTTGTTTGTTTGTTTGTTTTTTCAGTTCTTCCTTGACGTTCAAAGTACATTAATAGAAAACAGTAACGCCTCTTCCACGTGGATGGCCAAGTTCGCAAGAATCCAAGCGTCTCGATGGATCTTCTCTTTTTTTCTTTCTTGAAGGTATCAGACAAAATGAAAACTTGTTTCCAGCGAAATAGTTTTTCCTTTCTTTTTTGCATTGATAAAGCTAGTCTTCAGGCAGAAGTGCCAACTCCAATACATATGAGGATAAAAATCAAAATGCAAATATTCCAATGAAGGTAAAAATGAGAGACACTATAGTCCAGTAAAATTAGGTTCAAATTGAGTTAAAGATGGAAATTTGGAATAACAAGCTGAAATTTTCAGCATCAATTTTATTATATCTATATATGAACATAGTAAAGTCCCAGGAATCCCATTTGAAGAAACAGAGATATGACGTCATCAATATGGCTTCCAACCAAATTCGAAACTCCCAAGTTATTTGAAATAACTGTACAAAATCACTCTCACTTGTGAATATGGATTATTTATTGTTGTATAATACTATATCGCTCAATACTCAACGTGTCGTATATCTAAGGAGGCTAAAAGTTATATTGATAAACAATTATTCAACATATACGCATCTGCCCATGAAATCAAACTTTCGGTCACATGCACTAAGTTTTTGTCAATGTCATGAAAATGTTATTTCAATATTAATTTGAAATTACCAGAAACCGACAAGGGGGGTAAAAGATTTCCAGGGGGTAAAAGTTCCAGGGTAAAAATCCCTGTAACACCGGTACTTGTGTAAGACTCTTGCGCAAGAGTCTTGGTCTTGGTCTTGGTCTTGCAGGTATGGTCTTGGTCTTGGTCCTTGGGACTTGCACCCAAGACTCTTGCAAAAACTGCAAGGACCAGACTCTTGCGCTCTTCACTACTTTTGTACGCAAAGGCGCGTTTCGGTTTCACAGCACCAAGTTAAACAGCACCAAGAATAATAATTATTCAATCACTTTGAACAAGGGTATCGCGAGTTATGTTATTTCTTAGTAGCCGGCAACTAGATATGCACAGTATTCAGAGTTGGAATTAAATGAGAGAGGTTAATGAATTTCCTCCCTCTCATAGCATACCTATTCATACATCTGAAGGAACGAGCAAAAGAACTGATGAACGGACATCGAAAAATCCCTTTTCCGATATACATGGACCTTAAAATGTGTAAATCCATTGAAATCTCGAATTCAATTTTTAAAAGACAATTCTTCCTTCTTTCTTGTCTCCGATTGACGATCGAAAGTGAGAAGCTACTTATTAACATACTAAACTTTTTTTCTGTGCATCTTTTTAAAAATTGAACCTTTTCATGCTGCAGTTATTACGGAGTCCATCATTAACGAAATCGAACAAAATTAAAAATATGTTTTCGGAAAACTTTCTCTAAAGAAAATACACATTTCCAAAAGTAATTTACTCGTCATTTGGCCTAATTCCCATTTTGCCTAACAGCAATTTCTTCCAGTGATTGTAGTAATTTTTTGATGTAAGTTATTTTTTGTATGAAATTGATGTGTGCGTGTATAAGTATGGAAGTCAGATCTTCTTTACGGGTCTTCAAGCTTTACCTATTCAAGATTCGCTTAAATACCTCCTAGATATGCAAACGTCAATCAAAGCGATGACACAGAGTTGATTTTCTTATTAGGTGAGAGTTGATTTTTTTAAAACTTGGTTGCGGCAGCGGTGGCTCAGTGGTAGAGCGTTCACCTCTGGCGCTTGGGGTCCCGGGTTCGATCCCAGTCCCCGTCAAGTGGACTTTGTGGTGGACAAACACCGCGTGCGTGGGTTTCCTCGAGGTTCTCCCGTTTCCTCCCACTTTCTTCATTTCATTGATTACTCATCATCACCGTCTCCTTTGGCATCACAGATATCCGTGGGACGTAAAACTCAAAGATTTCATTTCATTTTTTAAAACTTGGTTTAGCTCGCATACGTTGGTAGTCCTGCACCTCATTAAAAGTTAACATGAGCTCCTTCGTGGCTAAGCGGTTAGTGTACGCGCCTTTGGAGTGGGAGACCAGGGTTCGATCCCCGGCGGGATCTCATGTGGTTCGGATTCAGCGTTAATCAGTAGGTCCCGTCCCATATAGACTGGCTGCTGAAAGGGACGTTAAACTCCAACTCAACTGAATTTAAAAGTTAACATTTCCTGTTGAAACTATTTTCGCGCTCTTATTAAATAATTCAGTATGTAGGACATAAAATTTTGACATAAAATGGTGGATGTGATTTTTATGTGTGATTGACAGCTGATAAAGTGTTAGGCAAAATGTGGATTAGGTAAAGTGGGAAGACACCCCCTAAAATTAACTAAGTTTTCCCCCATAAAATAGTATATATTAATTTTAAGATTGTTAATGACACATTTATTTATGAAATATGAGCAAAGAGGGATACACTGAATTTATAAAAGCTAAATACTATAAATTTGATACACTGAGGAGGAAAGTTTAGTTCAACACAGGCAAGGAGCTTCCGTTTTGTTTCTTTTCTCTTACTTGCATAGACATTATACAAAAAAAAAAAGCAATTTTAAAAATCACAACCGGTTTAAACCAAGAAAAAAATAATCACGCTCACTACCCACAATATTTATATATGCATATATGTGTTTAAAAAAATTAGTTATCAAGGTTATGTGTGACGCTGTTCGGAAGTAGTATGTTTGGAACGTCAGTGTCTGAGTATTCGAGAGTCCATCTGGTATGAAGGCTTGTTCCACGTGGATGTCCTTTCGTCTACTTGAATTCCTTTTCAAAGGTTTTGCGAACTTTTACTTACGCACATACAAATATTAGGAAAAAACGTTTGGGTTTTACGAGGAAGTTTCATTCCACAAAATATACAGCTACTTATAATGAGTTCGCCTATAATAGCAGAATTGAGCAAGGTATTTGTGTAGGGAAAGTGCAAAATAGTTCGCAGCCATTTATTAAGTTGTCAGTTTCATGTATATGCTTCTTGTAACAATGCTAATGATATTTTTTTAAAATTTATATTACGTCTGAAGATATAAATTCTGTCAAGTTTTTTTGCAACAACAAGGTAATATAATTAGAAGAGTTACAATACTTCAACAGCAACTATGTATCATACCGTAATATGCATATAATAGCTTTCGACTAGCTGGGGACTTCATTCCCCGGCTCCTGGCCTACAGCCTCGCACTTCATATTACAACATTTTCTTCCGTCCTTTGTACGGCAAGAATACGTTTATGGATTACACTTTGCGATAAATTTAAACATTTACCTCCTTATATACACATTTGAATCAAAGTAAAACGATAAAAACCTATGTCGGCCCAAGTGTAAACTGTGTTTAAAAATTCATCTCAAATTACTCACACAATTTTTAATCTGATGATGAGACTGGCATTTACTGAGACATTTTTACATGTTGAGATAAACAAATAGAAATTGCCTCTCTCCTTTCATTAAAAGCGGAATTTCGAGAAACGCTATGGCGATAGTTCCGGAAACGTTGTGGCATGTAATTCCTTGTTTTGAATAAGGAGTTTGTAGAGCAAGTTGTGTACCCTCAATATGTCTCTAATCTCAAAGGATTTTAAGAAATAGTCATCTCATTTCAACCTCCACCCATTTTTTCTTTTCTACTAAAGGAAACATTTGATTTGATTTTTAGTTTAGCGTCCCTTGCAGCAGCGAGGCTATATGAGACGTAGACCTACAGTTTTAACATGGAATCTGAACCACATAAGCTTCCGTCGAGAATCGAACCCGGGACTCCCACGCCAAATGTATGTATACTAACTGCTTAGCTTAGAGGAAATATCATAAAACGCTTAAACATGTCTAATTATTTAAAATGAAAAGTCTAAATACCAATTTTCATGTCTGTAACATTAAGAGATTTCGAGATATTGTAATCTTGTTTTAATAGGTGCGACTTTCTACCTCTTTTAATTCCCAACTTCTTCTTTTGTTGTAAGGAAATATCAGAAAACGCTTAAACAAGTCTTTAAATTATTTTAAATGAAAAATTTTAATTCTAAATTTCATGTCTTTAACTTAAGAGATTTCGAGATACACTATGGTAATCCAGTTATAACAACTGTAGCCCCACCTTTTTCTTCCCTTATAGGAGAAATATCAAGAAACACTGAAACCCAGGTCTAATTATCTTAAATGAAAAGTTAATATACTAAGTTTCATATCCCTTCCCTTCAGAGATTTGGATATAGAAAAACTTTACTATAAATTGCACCCCTATTCCCCCTTCCTTATCGAATTTAGAAAAAATCCTTCCTAAGTGGCACCTTACGTTACAAATCCTCAGTACTGGCAAAGTTTCTATATACGTTAAATGATTTAGCGTAGGCATTGATCAATCAGTCATCCTCTCACCCACAACTTCTTATGTGGATGTATTTAGAAGTCCAATTGCTATTTTTTTTAAATCCACATGTATGTGCATTCATTGATGTACAGGGATGTACGAAGATACAGGGAGACACTTTTAGGAGCATGTCAGGCAAACGACCGCCATCTTGTTTTCGCCATCCTGGATTCGAAATTTTTATCATAAACAATAAGTGGGTAGTGTGACATATGAATATGGGGTAGAAGTTTCTCAGAATGTCAAATATACGTTGAGATTTCAGGTACCTAAATTTGGTGAAAAGTTATTGTTTACTGAAAGTTAGGTTAACCTTTTTCTTGAAATTGTGGAACCATGCCGTCAACACGTGAGGAAAGCATCCAGAATTTTAAATTATGGGGCGAAAGGAGTGTCCGTGTAATGGCTGGCGATTTCAAACAGCGTCACCACAACGTGACCCTGTGCCACATGTTGAAGTGTCAATTATAAATTATTAACTCCATTTGAGGAGACGGACATAGTCGTGGACAGACAGACCTCGTGGTAGACGGACGAAGCTACATCTATGGCAGTATTAGCCTCCTTCTCGATATCATCTTAGCGGAGCACACGTCGTTTATCAATGCAATATGGGATGAGTCATTGCTCAGTGCACAGGGTGCTGCAGATGCATAAGTGGCATCCGTGTAAAATGCAAATGCAGTAACATCTCTTACCAGTTAGAGAACGATCCTGCAGTTTTACGAGTGGGCTATCGAGCAACTATGGCTAAACCCTAACTTTGCTGGAGAAGTCCATGAAGATGAATCATAGTCATGAAGATGAAGCTCACTTCTACGTAAATGGGGAGGTTAATAGGCAGAAGATACGCTTTTGGTCACGTGACAACCTTGGGTGGACAGATCCCTCTGAAACGACCGGCGCAGAGAATATTATGGTGTAGGCAAGCATATGGGGAACACAATCGATTCCTTTTTCATTCCAGGAAGTTTAACTATGGAACGATACCTCACACTGTTACAGGAACAGATACTGCCAACTGCTATGTCTGAAGGTGGTGCATTCCCCGATTTTTTCAACACGATGACGTTCCACCCATTATGATGTCACGGTGAGTAATTACTTGGATGAACAATTCCCTTACTCAAAGATTGGTCGACGTGGACAGTTGAATGGCCTTCGCGATCATCAGACCTAACGTCACCGTCAGGCCATTCATTACTTCTACCATTAGGGACATGATTAGGCTGAAGATGTGAAGATTCATAAGTTTCGACATCTGGAATAACGTTACAACGATATGTTGTATCATTTCTTGTATTTCTAAGCTTGTAATTTTTGCGATACTTGATTTTCTTTTATATGCAGTAGTCAGCTATCTCAATAGAAGAAGAAGAATACATAAAATAATGATTTTTATTTTGAATTAATGTTACTTTTTAATGTATGTAATAGAATGTTTTGTAACCATAACGACGAATTGCTCGTTGATATAGTAATAAGAAAAACATAGAAGAGATATACTGTTACGGTTAGCTGATCTAAAAATTTGAGAATAAACGACATATTGTGCTATAGTGAGTGAATTATTTTGGTTTATTCATATGGCTCAATAATATTTTAAGGATCAGGAGTGATGTTATATAATATAAAAATGGTGCCGAAACGCCATGAATTGTGATCTCGATTAGCAGTATAGTATAACGATTTCACCATTAAGCCTAACGTGAATTATATCATATTGCGAAGTGGGACTAAAATAAATAGAAACATTAAGATGAGTGTTCCAGGAGATGAAGTTAATGACGATAGGGAAGCTGGAATGAATACATCTGGAAGTATAGTGGAACTTAAAAAAAAAAAAAAAAAAAAAAAAAAAAAAA
Organism: Thermobia domestica; assembly: GCF_964235325.1. Taxonomy (NCBI): domain Eukaryota; kingdom Metazoa; phylum Arthropoda; class Insecta; order Zygentoma; family Lepismatidae; genus Thermobia; species Thermobia domestica. The sequence continues at coordinate 81,275,611 of NC_137463.1, forward strand.
AAAAAAAAAAAGCAATTCAACCAGTTCCAACAGCGAAATGACGACAAATTCAACCAGTTTCAATATCAATTGGAGCTAGTGAATCAACAAAGTGGACAATAAATTCGATCAGCTACAACAGCGAAATTATAACAAGTTGGATCATCTACAACATCGTTTGAACCAGCAAAATTCGAACAGAGTGACCGTAAGGTAGAACAGATATTGCGCAGATTCACTGAAATGCAAAATTCCATCGAAGTGGTAGAAACTATAGTTAATGACCATACTACCCAAATAAATGAACTTGAAACTTTCACAGAAACAACAGAAAATGCAGATCCTGAGTTTGCATTTGTGAAATTTACTGAGTTTTCGCAAAAACATATTGTGGTATTGGTTGGATCAGATTATCCCAACTTCTCTCTTTATTCTAGTGTTCTTGATTGTCTTACTGATGCTGCGTGTAATGAAGATTCTGGCGGGTATCAATGTGCGAAAAGTTATGGTCATTTTCGTCTAGTGAATGCTATTGGTTGCTAGTATTCCCAGTATATTCAACATTAAGTTATATTAATTCTGGAAATGAGGTAATGGTAACACGACATTGGTTCATGTAGCAGGAAGAAAGTTGATTCTAGTATTCGTGAAATTAAGAAAGAGAACGCGTGTTGGCACCAATTCTTGTAGTGATTGTTTGATTGAGTTAGAGCTATTGAAATGTTCATTCAACGAAAAGACTAAAATGATATTAGTGAACAATCCGATGGTGCTTGTACAGAACGTGATGCAGTGCGTTGGTTTCAATCATCTAAGTATGACATTACAAAATTTTGAAAATACAATAATGGTGCAATAAAGTACTATCCTGAACCAAACTAACCTAAATCGAAACCAAATTCGAAACATCCATGTGAGACTAAGTGTGATCCCAATGTGAAAGGTGATGTTAAATTCATGTGTACCGGTAACGTAACCGAACCTAATTACAGAGGAAACAAAAACCGTGATAAGACAAATTACCGTGAATATTGGGGAAAGAATAGGTATAGATCTGTTAGGAGACACGATATTTCGTCACCAGTGAAACGAATGAAAATGAACCTAATTCCTACCGGTAAGATAACCGAACCTAACCTTGTTAATAACTGTAATAGTAATCGCGTAACCGAACCTAATCTTGGTAGCAACAGTAATAGTAATCGTACAGTTAAGAAGCATGTACTCATTAGATTTAATTGCCCTCGAATTTGACTTCGTAGAAATTCCATAGATGGCACAAATTCTAAAAATAGTAAGCAAAGAGTTGTAGAAGTAAAGAACGCGCAAGACTGTATTCTGATTTATTACTTTCAATGCAAATTAAACGAATTCGTTGTTCATGTAACTTAAGCTAAAGTTACGGCGTCCGAGAAAGCCGTATTCAATTGATTTTTGCTCGTAATGTTGATGAAATTCAACTTTGGCGTCCTTCAAAGTATACTAGGAATCGATGAATGGAATTAGTTAAGGCTTTTGTTCCATCTGAGATTATAACGAAAGGTAATGTAAATGATTTATTACAGAGGGCACTCAGTTTCAAAAGGGGAAAACTAAGAGTTGTAGAGATATATAACGCATTATGTTATATTTTAATTTATAATTTTAAATTTTTATTCAATATAACAATTTCTTTATGCATGTTATTGTATATCCTGATGTTAGTCTTGTTTTCGATATTATCTGTTTTCGTCTTCGTTTTGTGTTTCTTTTGTGTATATATGTGTTATGATTGCTTCTTGTTTAAAACATTACATAGCGAATTAGCGTCGTCTATTTGACATACTCTCGAAAATATTTCCCTGGGCTTAATGTGTATCGCTCGTTTCACATTCAATGAAACTACAGTCGTGTGTATGTGACTGTTGATACCTTGATACCCAAGGGACTTTTGACACACCCGATATATATATATATATATATATATATATATATATATATATATATATATATATATATATATATATATATATATATATATATATATATATAATGGAAGGGAATAAGACCAAAAAACTTCGGGAGGTGATTTTACAGCTTAAGCAAGGAAAAAAGTTCAAATAAACAGATTCAACGCATTGGCGTTTACGAACAGCAGCTGTGCGACTTTTCGCCGACCTCCTTCTTCTAAGTGCAACAACTGCCGAACAAATAGAGATATTGACGGTGGATCAAAAGAATGAAAAGACCCACCAAAATGATGGCGCAAACAAAAAGGAGCAAACAAACTGCACAAGTGCACTTTCCAAAGGGAAAAGGGAATTCACTACATGAGATGCAGTAGGGAACGTAAAAATGAATTCTACGTATAAACGTAAAATGACCTGTTATGTTTAGCCAAAATACTGAATGATCGATTGGAACGTGCAAATGGTGATTCCCCACTGCAGCTGGGGAAGCAATGTATACGACAGAATACATCACGAACGAGGTGGTTTGTTGGACCGACGCTAACGCAGGAAGGACAGTATGGGTCCCGAAAATTTTGATGGGGTATGAGTTTCTTCACATTCTTTTGACCCAACGTCAATATCTCTATTTGTTCTGCAGATATTGCACTTAGAAGAAGCAGGCCGGCGAAAAGTCCCGTATTAGGGTGTCTCTTATTTAGGGTAATTTCGTGTTGCGATACGCATCCCCCCCCAAATGTATTCTATGTGACCATAAACACCCACTTGTGAAATAGCAGCTCTCTCCCAGAACGTTAACCCGTGCCGCCTTGACAACAAAGTCATGAAATGACGTTTTCACATGATAATATAATTTAGAATTTCCAACCGTCATAACAAAGAAACTTAAAGAGACAGAGAAACGAAACTTTGCACGAAGCAACTAGAGAAAGGAAGACATATTCCCATGTCGATGAAAATCACCTGATGAACAGTGTTGCCAACCCAGGAGGAAGTTATGTTTTTGTAAACGGAATGACATAAATTCGATACCATCATTTGAAGCAACAATGAAAATAAAGACAAAAGAGATGGCAAACGCAGATCAGTGTTGCAAACCTTTTGATAAATAAAGTGAAACACGTTTTAAATGCAAACGCCGTTGGCGCACACAGGGAGTGGGGTACTAACGTTATGTACAACTTAAATTAAATAGTGATAAGAACTGTTTACGCTGACACTAAGTCTAGAAGGATCCGCTGAACAGTGTTGCCATCAACAGAAGAGGAAAGTTGAGTTTGGAAAAGGTACAATAACTCGGAAAAAGTCACTAGTGCTGTATGGTTTAAAACATATAATGCAAGGCGGTAAAGCATGAGGAGTAGGACCGTGGTTTTGTGAGATCGATAAGTCACGTACTGACAGAGATAGTCGGATCTTGTTGAAACAAAGAAGTAAGGTTTGTAAAAGATGGCAAAGCTGCACAGCGGCGGTTTTTTTTACTCTTGACGTCATCATCGTTATCAGCGACCTCAAAAGCTCCCGAGTACATAAACCCACCCAAATGACACACTATTTTTATATCTTAACCAGGTTGTTAGGATTCCAACCCAATGTTCAGCGTTGCCACCTTTTACAAACATACTTGTCAGCTTTAACAACATATCGTATATCTCGGACAGTACGTGACCTATCGCCCTCACATAACTATGGTAAAAATGAAATCTTTGAGTTTTACGTCCCACGGTTAGGCCGGTTAGGCTAAAGGAGACGGTGACGATGAGTTATGAAGGAAATGGTGGAATGAAGAAAGTGCGAGGAAACGGGAGAACCCCGAGAAAACCCACGCACACGGTGTTTGTCCACCACAGGGTTCACTTGGCGGAGGCTGGGATCGAACCCGGGACCCCTAGCACCAGAGGTGAACGCTCTACCACTGAGCCACCGCGTTATGCCACCACTGAGCCGTATAAACATGTTTGTTTAAGCAGAGAAGTCATTAACAGTGGATGTATTTTCTATTACAAGGAAGGAATTTTGTAAAAATACAAAGGTAAATGCAGGAAATTTTCAGAGAATACGTCAGTTTAAATATATTTCACTTTGTGTGTTGAGTAAACTACGTTTTCATGAGTTCCAGAAATTATGATATAACGAACTTAGGGCAAAATAAATGTAAAAAGTGTCATTTAAAGAAGAGAAAAACTCCAGTTTTTGTCTAAAACGAGGTTTTATAGCCAATCCCTACACATTCAAAAGACGCGTCCATTGTATCTATTGGTGAATAAACTTTACAGTGACTCGAGTTTGAGAAGTGTTCAGTGCCATCATAATTACACAAATTGAAAGGAACAAAATATTTTGACCAGCATGAAATTATTATTATTATTATTATTTTCAAAATCAACTAAACGGAAATAGTTTCCTTCATAAAATGACACGCTCAATTGTTATGAATATGGTCGCCTACTCCTTAACTTCTATTACTACGCAGATACCAAAATTTAAAAGTGTGGGGTCCGTTCTTTGCCTTAAAAGTAATAATAAAGAAGAGTTCCAAGCTCTGAAGTAATTCGGAACCACTGTATAAATTGATACCACAGACCATGAGAAGAATCTGACCCGAAACGCATCTATTCTGGAAACTAAATTGGAGATAATTAGAAGGACTATAAACAGAGAAAATATTCAATTTATTTCCTTATATATATACAGTGGCGGATCCAGGGGGGCGATCGTGGCAATCGCCCCCGCCCCAGAAAAGAAAACTTTTCTTTTATTTTATATATAAATGAAACCCACCCCAGAGTTTGGAGCTTTTAAAAGTAGCTCTAAATAGCAGTGTTACAACCCACCGCCCCCCCAGAAGTCCGTCCTGGATCCGCCCCTGTATATATATATATACATTAAAATACCATAAGTGTACTTAAAATATGTAACATACTGTCTAGGAGCAGACGAAGAACTGGGAACCTTGCAATGCTACTGGTTCAAGTAGAGAAAAAAGACTGAAGATTACAGTAGATAAAGAAAGGTCATCGTCTAAGCACCAAGACATTATCCAATTAAAAAGGAAGACAGGGAAGGAAAAAAGGAAGACTACGTCGGAAGGAAATGGGCCAAGTCGTACACGTGCCGTTTTTTCTTAACTCCTTTCTTTTTCTTTCTGATGCTGGGACATAAAAATTCCAGTCGCGGAATTCTTTAATACAATATAATACAGAGGATGTAAGGCATAGCGAGACGATGTATCTGCTGGGTGTAGGTAGGTAGAAGACCTTGAGCCAAAGTGCACCAAAGGGGTTAACAACAGGCAATCAATTTATTTGCAATATTATTGTGTACATACAGCAACAACATGTTTTGCATTAAACCAATGATGGGAATCCCAGAGACACTCTTTTAGGGTAAAACGAGGGAGGAAGGGATATTAAACATGTGTTAATCTTTGCAAATGTCAAGAAATCCAACTACTGATACCCAATCCGTCGATGATGTTTTTATCAAAATCAAAAAGATCGGTGACTGTCCGAAAACTGAATGTTATATTTTCAGTGATAATAAGTATAACACAATTGGCGTGACTAGAAGATTTTGATAAGGGTAAATATGACCCCTTACTACTTAAAATTAACTAGCTGAATACCCATTCTTCGCACGGGGAGAATACGTTTTATTTTAGACATAAAGGACTGAATTTGGATTTAAACGGCATAGGAAGTGTCAATGTTCATCTCAGCGACTGCAAAAACTATGGATTCGACACTAATATAAGTCATTTTCGATTATTTTTTAAATATCTCTCCTTCCCCTAAGTTGCACCGTCAAAGTGAGATGATAAAACCCATCCTAGGTTCGACCTCATCTATATTGAAAATTTGATCGAGATCAGTCGGGTGGTTCAAGAGGTACTAAGTCCCAAACATAGTGACTTTCATTTATATATATACGGTAGACTATAAATAGAACTACGGTAATTTTCAAACTATACGTATACAATATCGAAACAGGTCTGTAAATTCCAGCTGCAATAGAGTGATAATATGAAAGATGGAAGCTATTGATCCAATGTTAATTTCATATCGAAAACAGTTTCTTGTTATCTCTTACAATTATTATTCGGTAGTGTAATCGTCCACTTCTTAGATTCGGAAAAACCTAGCCAAATAGGACGTTAAACAACACTAGAATGATCAGAGGTGGAGAAGATACGAGCAGAAAGAAAGGGAAAAAACATCTTGATATGCAGATTCTTTCCGAAGCACGGTATATGCTGAACAGCTTATCTTCTGCAACTAAATAATTCATGTTAAGAGTTGCCAAAGAACTGTCATTCTATGCTATGGCTCATAAGTTAAGAAGACTCAAAGTTCAACTTCAACATTTATTATAAGCATGAGAACGAAGGAGATGAGCTTTCCTCACACTTTCTATACATTTTCCATATCAACAACTCAGTAGCGTAATGCAAAAATGTCGGACCCACCCGCAGGATTATTTTTGGGCCCCCCTTCCCATGCCCATTAACTTCCCACTATATTATGTCCCTGTAGAAGACAATGATTAATAAATCCATGGAATATAATAAAATTACAATTAAATTTAATACTCATCGAAAAAGGCAAAAATTATTTTCACTTAACCTTCGAGTTCTAAGATGATTTTTTAAACTGATGTTGTTAGAATTGATGAATTTTCACCCGGAGCATATTTTTCTTTTCTAAAGTAAATAATGTTGTTCAGGAAAACGGATATTGTGAACGGCACATGAACTGTGTTTTGATTTGATTTACATATTTAATTTTTGCGTCAATGTATGAATATTTTTACCATTTAATTAGGGATTTGCATATGAAGTTTAATGGAATTTGCATAAGTATCAGCGGGTGCATGTATCTTTTATTGGTATTTTTATGTATATATAGTGTTTATTTTGGATATGTAATTTGAACATTAACTAACATCAGATTGGAGCAATGATATTGTAATATTATTTAATATTGACTTCGGAGAAAACAGAACATTCTATAGTTTAGATACGCTATTTTGCTGGCAGAGAAGCAGCGAAGGTCTTACAGAAAAAAAACTTAAAGAAAGCGTGTATTCCTAACGGAGCCTTGGTCTCCCACGTCGTGGGAAGATATAGGAATCAAGGTAACCATCTTTGTATGGGTGGAATGCCTATGAGCTCCAATGTTCGCATATATGGATAGCTAGTCTCACTTCCTAGGATAGTTGTAGGTAGGTGCATACACTGCCACTACAGCGACACTGAGTCCGAAAATATAATGCTTTCAAAGTAATAAAATTTTTAGCGTATCTATGAGAGAATCCAGGATACAAAGAGGTGCTAGTTTTTTAAGACACACCTACTTTTAGCATGTTAGTCTCTAGAAGCGTCGCTTGGTCAACGAACTACCGTCAGAGCAAGGGAAGTTGACAAATTTAAAATTGTGGACGAGTCCACTTGAGTTATAGTGATAGTCGTTTAGAGCTCTGTTTGTAGTAGTACAGTGACATCCGCAAGATGTCTCTGTTAAAAGATTGTTTCGTCTGCTCCGCTGATACATGATTTGTTATGATAGTATGTGCAATGTTATGTATTTTGGTTATGTAAATAAACTTTCTGGGTGTTCCCGTAGTTTTAGATATATTTAGCTCGATATATATTTTGATTACTACAAATGGCTTGTACTAATGTCAGTTATGGGCCTAGTTAATGGTTGTGGGAAGTATTCAAAAGACGAACACACACCTCAGTTTTTTTTAAACATTGACGAAATTCCCTACTGTTGCAAGAGAGAAGAGAACTCTCAAATAATTTTATTGTGATTATCTTGTTGTGTCAGGTTACGACAGCATTGTTTAGGGTACATTTAATATGTTAGCATCGTGTGTAGCTTATTTAAATTGTGTAATTAATATGAGTTATCAAATAATAAGCAAAATCCTTCAATGCATCAGTTTCAGTAATTTGCAATATTCAATGTCACTTGAACAAACAGTTCCGGGTGTCGCCACTAGGTGGTATCACCTGTCAAGTTGTGTACGTAAACCTGTCAAGTGACCAAGTGTAAATAATTTTGGTGTTTATTTTAATTTTTCCATTAAATACAGCACAGTGTGAGTGAGTGTCATACACTAAATGAAAGCTTGATAAATAAGCTATCAAACACACATAGTGACTATTAATGATGTAATTGAAGTGAATTACAAATTGCAAAAGAATATGAAAAAGTGTTGATTATCGAGTTATCTAGGTCATGGGAAGCCTACAGGTGAGTGACATACCTCCCACACCTATTTCGAGTGAAGCGGGCTATAATGATTTGGCCCAACCCAAAGTTGGAGCGAACAATGAACCTGGAGGTGAATAAAACATTACGGGACACATCCAGAAGGACAGTTGCTTCTTGGATCGTGAATCGTGTACATCGGACACGAAATTCGGAGTTGTTGTTTTAACCGCCAGTTATTTGAAATCTGATAATCGACATTAGTCGCGGTCAGCCTTGTGTTGAAAATGACGGTGAGTTAATTTCAAAGCATATCCGTAGTGCGTGTGTTTTATTAAATGAGCACTAAAAGCTAAGTTACCGCCAGTTTATCTTCGTTAACGCTGAACTCATCTTCTTTTGGTGGAATGAGAGCGTAGGAGGTACTGCTAACATTTACCAAAGTGCGGTTTGCGGAAACGTCTGCAAGGTGATTTTATATTATTTGAAACAGGTGCAAAGGGTTACGAGTGTGAAGAGACAATGCTTCCACGTATATTTTGTGAAGTGCTTCGCACAAGTTTTAACTTTTGCCATTTTACGTCATACGCCGTATCACCTGTTAATATTGTCTGCAGTTAGGTACAGTATTGGTAAAGACAAACTCTCTATGCCTGACTCTTTAGGCAATCACCAATACTAAATTACCGGTCAGTGTATTTAAATGCCGTTTAATACAAGAGACTGAGCCTTTACGCTTGTATGAAGTAGGCGCGTTTAGTGCAATATAACGCCAGTGTGTCATATAATTTAAGGCTAGTGCGAACTTTCAACATATATTCAGCTATTTCACTAGCCCCAGCACACAGAGGTCTACCACAGAACCACCGCTAATGCAGCAGAACTCCAAAGTTAGAGGGAGGACGACTGGTGGAAGAGTCTAGCAGCACGACAGGAGAAGACGGAGAATGGTCGTCGGAAACGGAAGAAATACTACAAGGAAGTGTATACCGTGGTAAAATGCAGAGACACTGCAAGTGAGAAGATATTGGCGCAACAACAAAACCGTCCACGAACAATTAAAAATGAGAGCTCAGAAAGTGTGATAAAAATTTCAAAGAGAAATATTTTTATTAATTTTTTTTCTTCTCAGGTCTCATTGTGAGACCGTGCGCGCGCGTGTGCTTCTGTACATCACAATATTTTGTGCATCTGATGTATTGAAGTGGTGCATTAAAAGGATAACCACTGGAATTTTGAACTTCTTTTCTTGAATGCAGTATGGCCGTGAGGTATGTGTTACCCTTTTTGTCTCTTTGTTTCCTTTTCAGGCCAGAAGCTGGGTCTATCAATGGATTGTGAAAGCGATGTGCGTATCTTGGGTATCTTTCACATGCAGGATGGGTGTTAAAACCACAGATTACCTGTAAACTAGAGTTTCATGCCTAAAGAGAATCTTGTTTAACTTTTCAAAATTTTAATTTTATTCAACTCAAGACTCTACCGACTGAACTAAATTTAGTAAATTAACTTTGTGACTGGAGGTTGCATTAATTTAAAGTAATTTTCAGAGTACATATAAAGTCTCCTCCCACATTTCCATTTTAGCATATTAATTATTTTGTTAATTTTATTCATATTATGCAATCTTCCTTCCTCCCGCTCACAAAGAACTTGGCTGCCGTGTGCGTGGGGCTCGGCACACACACCATCCTGGATGCATGTTTTATAGAAATGTCCCTTGCTAAATTTTGTTTTCAATATTAAATGTTGTGGCAAGAGAATTAAATTAAGTCTTGGTTATCATTTGTCTGTTCATTGGAATTTGTTGCCACAAACATGAAAGGTACCCAACGTTTTCACGATAATTTAGTACAAGCCAGACGCGGATGTCAGTAGATGTTTTTTCTTTCAGGTTGTCGCGCTGCCATCCAGAAAGTTTACCATTTATGTGTGTATTATTTTTGTGTGTCATATGCATATTTATTTGAAGTGTATTGAAAGTTTCTAAACCTTTTGGAGGGGAATACTATTTAGAGAAGTTAGGCATATTAGAGGACATATTTGTTTACTAGAACTCATAATCACATTTATGGTAATAACGCGGAGGCAAGCTAAGGCGATGGAAGGCTCTGCAGGCGACAGTGTAATTAACGAACAATTTGCGCAAGTCATGGAGTTTCCATCGGAGTCTCAGGACACCGAGAGCGATTCTGTAGGCAATGTAAACACCTCTCTCCAGGAAGTAGTTCCGCCTGGAGAAGGCACTGTTAGTAATGAAAGGGCGAATGAATCGGAGCAGGTTAAGGAACCGGTTCCTAGTACCTCAGCGCAAGTCATATCTGTAACTGACCCGTGTCTCGCGTCACTTTTTTACATGTTAAGGGAGATATCTGATAAGCTCGAAAAACAGGAAAAAAAACAGGAATCACAAGAAAAGAAACAGGAGAAGTCACTTTTAGAAATTGCGAATAAGTTAGAAAACCAGGAGAAAAATTTAGAAAAGCAAGAAAGGGTACATGAAAGAACATTAAAGGAGTTAGCAAGTAGGCAGGAGAACTCTAGTAGAGCGATGCTAGAGAGGTTAGAGGCTGTCGAAAAGCAGATCACTGCCAGTTTCCGGCATGAAATGCTTCAGAATGTGACAGAGCTAGAGGCAAGGATTGATTCCTCAGCGGAAGCTCTGGAATCCAAGATCGCAGCATCCTGCCAAGAACTAAAGACGTCAGTTGAAGCAACCGAGAACAGGATCAGTGAATTGGAGGTACACACTGAAAACAAGATAGGCGAGATTTCTGAGGTCCTTGGTTCAGACCTCGCTCAGGTCTCTCGGGATGTCAGCCATTTACGTGGTGACATGGAGAGAGTGGGGGAAAATGTAGCCGCCGTTTCTAGCGAAATAGACCGAGTGAAGGCAACAGTGGATAGTTCAGTGGTTCATTTGCAATCGAAGTTACGTAGAGCAGAACTGAGATGGGAGGAACAGCTGGAACTGTTAAAGGAGTCGGTGAGAGAAAACGGTTCCAGCTGTCAAAACACAGCCTCTGTCTCGCATGAGAGAGTCGACACGTCGGTCGCTGGACCGAGCCATGCAAGACAGTTCCCTGAGCTCCCCAGGCGTGAGCACTCAGATGAGCAGGCTGCCCCTCCCCCTCAAAACATAAAAAACAACAACAGTAGTAATGGTAGTGTAGCTACTTGTCAGGTAGCGTCGGCATTAGGGCTGCTACACAGAGATCTGTCTCTTCCTGTTTTTACAGGAGGCGAATCGGAGGTTCAGGCCCACAATTTTCTAGTAGAGCTGGAGAATTATTTCGATCTTACGGGTGTACCAGAGGAGAGACGGCTGGCATTTTCTTCCCACTGCTTTCGTGGCATCTCACGTCAGTGGGTACAAGTCACGCTGAAGAAATGCAATACGTACCAGGATCTTGTTAGGCATTTCAAGGACGCCTATCTCAGCGAAGAAAAACTTGCTAATGTCCGCGCCTCCATTTTGACGTCACGCTTTGAGACACGAGGCAATAAGAAACCGACGGAATACTTGTTGGAGTTGCTACACACCAACAGTATTCTCGACCCCCCTTTACCTCCACAGGTACTTTTGAGAGTTTTACCAAGACAATTGCCATTCTCTATCTATAGATGCATCGTTTCATCGAAACCTCGCACTATAGATGAGTTGTTAAATATTGTTGGTGAGCTGCAGTCCACGTACCAGCCACCAAGTAACAATAATAGGAGCTGAATAAATACACTTACAGTAGAGGAAGAAGAAGAAGAAACAGGACGATCTTTCCCCCCTCACGAAACAGTAGGCCGAGTAACCCCACTAGAGATAGAAGGTTCCACAGGGACAATGGGCCTTATCACAATAGGGGTACGAGAAGAGGCAATAGCAATAGAAATAATAGTAACAATGGCAATTGGCGTTCGAGAAATTCCAGTGGTCAGTCTCGTGACACTGGAGGTTCTCGAACAGGAAATCAGAACAATCGGGGGCAAAGACGTGGAAGGAATAGGGGTCGTGGAAACACGCAGCCACGCGAGAACAATCGCAACAATGACTATGCGGCGGAGGTTAATCAGCTCCGAATTCATGACGAAAGGACTGCACAGTCCTCGAGACAAGTCTCGTCTCGAGGCAACTCACGTGCGAACAGCCCAGGAACTAGTCAACGCAACTGAGAACTGTCCGCATGTTCTCAGAGCGGTGACGTGAATACGTGCGTACTGGATATTCAAGTTCAACCGGCGAAATCTATTTCTGAGAATATGCGTAATTATGTCATAGAGTATAACAATGATGTAGAAGAAGAAAAAGAAGAAAGTAGAGAAACACATGTAAAGACTATAGAGACACTTGAGATTGGGGATTGCGAAACTTGTAGACGCATAATTAGCACCACACATTTCGATCGTGAAGGAAACAACGACATTCGTCATCCTGAAATTATGTTGTTACAGAGAAATGGGGACAAAATTAAAATAAACAGGAAGTTGTTTGACGAGACGAATGCGATCTTTAGAGACCTCTTAGATAGTTCAACCGAAAAACTACCCAATAATAATTTGGTAACACTTCCCGAGGTAGAAGTAGGTTTATTTAATAGTAAAATTCTGGCATTATTGGATACTGGCGCTAGCATATCGGCTATTTCGTTGCAATGTTGGGAAGTAATACGTCAGCGAGACCCCCCACCAGCGTTCATCAAGTCTTCAAACATTAGAGTTAGTTCAGCGTTCGGTCGCTCCGTGGCGTCGATCATCGGCCAAGTATTGTTAGAACTTATTATTGCAGATAAGGAGTACTATACTTCGGCAATAATAGTGAAAGGGCTCAACCGTGAACTCATTTTGGGTTCACAGTTCTTTGTAGAGAGTAGGGCGATATTAGATTATGAGAAAAACGTCCTTTTGCTTAATCACCCCCACCATATAGAAGTTTCTTTTCGAGACATTGAAGTAGAGGAAGAAGACCTTTTCATAAGAAAATTATCCTGGGAGTTCGAAGAGGATGTGGTTGATTGTAAGAATCCCACAGTTAGTAGTATGTGCGTGTTGAGGAGAGGACCGCTGACTACGGAGCAGTTCGAGCGAGCGTCAGCAGGTGGAGGCCACCAGCAAGAGTTGGCTACCCTGCGCAGCCAGTTGGATGATGGGAAGTTCCCAACTGCAGCCGAACTTGCGAATGTTGTTTACTCGCCACAGGAATGGGCGAAGGTTCGAACCCAGGCTACACCCGACGATATCAGAGATCATGTCGAAAAGTATACGGATTTGAGTGGGGAGGAGAAGCAAAAGTTGTACGACGTGCTCTACAAACATCGACGCATATTTGATGAGAAGCCCGGTACCATTAGGGATTACTATCATTCCATTGAAGTGACCGATGACCGACCCATGAAGACAAGGATGTATCCTTACCCTCTTCGACACAGAACGGCTGTAACTAATACCATTAATCGTTGGTTGGCGTGGGGTATAATAAAGAAGCATCCCACTTCTTATCTTAGCCCACTGGTGATTGTTCCAAAGAAGAATGGGACCTTAAGAACTTGCCTGGATGCGCGTAAGCTCGGTGCTATTACGCGCTCGGAATTCGACCAGCCAATCCCTGCACTACAAGATTTATGTGAAAGGCGATGGTTTTCAAGTTTGGATGCAGTGGATTCATTTCAACAAATTCTCGTCGAAGAAAACAGCCAGAAATATTTAGGTTTCCTTCACGACGGAATTACGTATGTATTTAAGAAGCTACCATTTGGGACCAAGCAGAGTTTAGCTTCATGTGTGCGTGCGATCAATTCCATTCTCGGGGATGAGTGTCGTGAATTTTGTGGCCATTATGTAGATGACGTGACCATATCGTCATTTTCTTTCGATGAACACTTACGCCATCTTGATATTGTCTTAGGAAAGTTAAAAGTAGGAGGTCTCACCCTAAGACTAAAAAAATGTCAATTTGCTCGCCGGAGAAATTCAATTCTTGGCTATGACCTCTCACCTGCTGGAATTGAGAAGTCGCAGGAGAAACTGGAGAAAGTTATGGAGTTTCGTAAACCCAGAAATGTGAAAGAACTAAGGAGTTTTATTGGGTACTGTCAATTCTACAGAATATTCAGTACGCAGTATTCAGAAATATTGTATCCATTGTTTCAGTTGTTAAAGAAGGGGGTGAAATTTCAATGGTTGCCATGTCATGACGTAGCGTTTCAAAAGATACGTGAAGTCTTCAGAGAAAAGGTAGTGCTGAAGAAGCCGCTCCCTGACAGACAACTTATTTTGGAATGCGACGCTTCCGACGTAAGTTGTTCGTCGCATCTTTATCAACTGGACGACAATGGCGAGGTCCGTGTAATAGGGATGACGTCACGCATCTTTAATGCGGCAGAACGTAATTATGGGATTTCAGAGAAAGAGATGGCAGGTGTAATTGATGGCGTGTGCAAGTTTAAGCACTATTTGGTAGGCAATCACTTCAAAATTCGCAGCGACCATCAATCAATACGTTTTCTACTGTTATGTAGGCTCACGTCACAGCGTTTGATGCGTTGGGTACTAACTTTGAACATGCTTTCATTCGAGTTCGAGTATGTGAAGTCTAAAGACAACTTAAGTGATTACCACTCCAGATACCCACTAAATACAGGGGTTCAATTTGATAAAGCTAAGAAACTAGTGTTGAATGAATCGCTTATGACTATACTGACACACATTCCGAGTCAGTTGAGAGAACTGATTGCAGTGTTGCCAGAGCTGCAAACTTCTGACCCTGTATTTGGCGACGTCAAGAGAAAGCTGCAGAACCAGGAAAACTCAGGGAAAACAGCCAGCGAGAATCACCAGTACTTGCTCTCAAATGGACGGCTATGCAAACGTGACCGTGCTGGTCTACGGATTTGCATACCGGAAGTGCTTGTGCAGCCATTGTTGGAATATTACCACAATGAGCGAGGACATCTGTCTGCTAGCAAACTCGTACCGATGTTGGCCGAATATTTTGTATGGCCGAAGATGAGGAGTGCCATAAAGAAGTTCTCAGCTTCCTGTGGTTTGTGCCAGAAAGCATCCCCCCTCACATGTATCGTTCGGGACCACTGAACCCTGTTTTAGTGAGTCGTCCTGGGCACATGGTATGCTTAGACTGGTTGGGGCCTCTCCCTGTCGGGGTAGGCAACGTGTCGTACATTCTTGTATGCGTGGATGCTTTCTCGAAGTTGATAGGACTGTATGCGTGCAGAAGGGCCACCACAGACACAGCTTTGAAGAAGCTGAAGGAGTTCCTGAAACTGTGTCCGTCTGCCGAGATCATATTGACAGACAATGGGACACAGTTTTCAAGTGCCAAGTGGAAGAAGGAACTCTCGGACTTAAACCTTAAGCCCATCTATAGTACTCCGTACTATCCCCAAGGAAATATGGCTGAGGTGGGTGTGAAATCGACAGTGAGAATGTTACGAAAATTGTGCCATGACAAGCAGAAGGAATGGCCCAAACATCTTGAGAAAATCGAAAAGTGTCTCAACTCAAGCGTACATCTGTCGACTGGTTTAAGTCCATATCAAGTGCACCTGGGAGAATCACCATCTAGAGAATTGGCGAGATTATTCGAGATCCCAGAAGTTGAGAGACACAAATCGTTACAGTATTATGTCGAGCTAGCAGCAAGAAATCTGAAGAAGTCAGCACAGCGAAGAAAGAAGGCCTTCGATAAACGTCGCGAGCAAGCGCGTTTCGAGGTTGGAGATTTGGTACTGGTGAGAGCTTTTCCCAAGTCTGACGCTTTCTCTGGCATAACGAAAAAGATGCTTCTCCTATACACGGGACCTTACATAACACTCTCCACAGCGCAGAATAATGTGTGCACTCTCGGCGATCCTGAGACGAGAGAAGTGATAATGAAGAGAAACGTGTTTCACCTGAAGAAATATGTACCGCGTGAAGCCACGCCTCCTCAGAACCCAGCTGACCTGATGACGTAGGAGAAGAAGGAAGTAAACAGAGCACGTCATGCAGGAAGGAAAGCTGAAGACGTTTACACTCACAGACGCACCTCCTTACTTCTGGCAAACAAGAGAGTTGTTGCGCTAAGTGATAATATTGCAGAGAAATACTGCTAGACAATGCAGAGAGATAATTTTAGTATAATATGACAATTTATGATGTGATTATGACATGCTAGTGATTATGTTGTATGTTATTAGTGTTAGGATATATTCATGTATAATTAGGGAAATTTTGTTTAAAGTATTGCATATACGGAATATGTATGTTATGTACGTAAAGTGTATTGGAACCTCTTCTGAGAAAATGCAACGATTAAGCTATTAACGGTTGCATTTCCTTAGGAGGGGAATAATGTGAACGGCACATGAACTGTGTTTTGATTTGATTTACATATTTAATTTTTGCGTCAATGTATGAATATTTTTACCATTTAATTAGGGATTTGCATATGAAGTTTAATGGAATTTGCATAAGTATCAGCGGGTGCATGTATCTTTTATTGGTATTTTTATGTATATATAGTGTTTATTTTGGATATGTAATTTGAACATTAACTAACATCAGATTGGAGCAATGATATTGTAATATTATTTAATATTGACTTCGGAGAAAACAGAACATTCTATAGTTTAGGTACGCTATTTTGCTGGCAGAGAAGCAGCGAAGGTCTTACAGAAAAAAAACTTAAAGAAAGCGTGTATTCCTAACGGAGCCTTGGTCTCCCACGTCGTGGGAAGATATAGGAATCAAGGTAACCATCTTTGTATGGGTGGAATGCCTATGAGCTCCAATGTTCGCATATATGGATAGCTAGTCTCACTTCCTAGGATAGTTGTAGGTAGGTGCATACACTGCCACTACAGCGACACTGAGTCCGAAAATATAATGCTTTCAAAGTAATAAAATTTTTAGCGTATCTATGAGAGAATCCAGGATACAAAGAGGTGCTAGTTTTTTAAGACACACCTACTTTTAGCATGTTAGTCTCTAGAAGCGTCGCTTGGTCAACGAACTACCGTCAGAGCAAGGGAAGTTGACAAATTTAAAATTGTGGACGAGTCCACTTGAGTTATAGTGATAGTCGTTTAGAGCTCTGTTTGTAGTAGTACAGTGACATCCGCAAGATGTCTCTGTTAAAAGATTGTTTCGTCTGCTCCGCTGATACATGATTTGTTATGATAGTATGTGCAATGTTATGTATTTTGGTTATGTAAATAAACTTTCTGGGTGTTCCCGTAGTTTTAGATATATTTAGCTCGATATATATTTTGATTACTACAAATGGCTTGTACTAATGTCAGTTATGGGCCTAGTTAATGGTTGTGGGAAGTATTCAAAAGACGAACACACACCTCAGTTTTTTTTAAACATTGACGAAATTCCCTACTGTTGCAAGAGAGAAGAGAACTCTCAAATAATTTTATTGTGATTATCTTGTTGTGTCAGGTTACGACAGCATTGTTTAGGGTACATTTAATATGTTAGCATCGTGTGTAGCTTATTTAAATTGTGTAATTAATATGAGTTATCAAATAATAAGCAAAATCCTTCAATGCATCAGTTTCAGTAATTTGCAATATTCAATGTCACTTGAACAAACAGTTCCGGGTGTCGCCACTAGGTGGTATCACCTGTCAAGTTGTGTACGTAAATCTGTCAAGTGACCAAGTGTAAATAATTTTGGTGTTTATTTTAATTTTTCCATTAAATACAGCACAGTGTGAGTGAGTGTCATACACTAAATGAAAGCTTGATAAATAAGCTATCAAACACACATAGTGACTATTAATGATGTAATTGAAGTGAATTACAAATTGCAAAAGAATATGAAAAAGTGTTGATTATCGAGTTATCTAGGTCATGGGAAGCCTACAGGTGAGTGACATACCTCCCACACCTATTTCAAGTGAAGCGGGCTATAATGGTTTGGCCCAACCCAAAGTTGGAGCGAACAATGAACCTGGAGGTGAATAAAACATTACGGGACACATCCAGAAGGACAGTTGCTTCTTGGATCGTGAATCGTGTACATCGGACACGAAATTCGGAGTTGTTGTTTTAACGCCAGTTATTTGAAATCTGATAATCGACATTAGTCGCGGTCAGCCTTGTGTTGAAAATGACGGTGAGTTAATTTCAAAGCATATCCGTAGTGCGTGTGTTTTATTAAATGAGCACTAAAAGCTAAGTTACCGCCAGTTTATCTTCGTTAACGCTGAACTCATCTTCTTTTGGTGGAATGAGAGCGTAGGAGGTACTGCTAACATTTACCAAAGTGCGGTTTGCGGAAACGTCTGCAAGGTGATTTTATATTATTTGAAACAGGTGCAAAGGGTTACGAGTGTGAAGAGACAATGCTTCCACGTATATTTTGTGAAGTGCTTCGCACAAGTTTTAACTTTTGCCATTTTACGTCATACGCCGTATCACCTGTTAATATTGTCTGCAGTTAGGTACAGTATTGGTAAAGACAAACTCTCTATGCCTGACTCTTTAGGCAATCACCAATACTAAATTACCGGTCAGTGTATTTAAATGCCGTTTAATACAAGAGACTGAGCCTTTACGCTTGTATGAAGTAGGCGCGTTTAGTGCAATATAACGCCAGTGTGTCATATAATTTAAGGCTAGTGCGAACTTTCAACATATATTCAGCTATTTCACTAGCCCCAGCACACAGAGGTCTACCACAGAACCACCGCTAATGCAGCAGAACTCCAAAGTTAGAGGGAGGACGACTGGTGGAAGAGTCTAGCAGCACGACAGGAGAAGACGGAGAATGGTCGTCGGAAACGGAAGAAATACTACAAGGAAGTGTATACCGTGGTAAAATGCAGAGACACTGCAAGTGAGAAGATATTGGCGCAACAACAAAACCGTCCACGAACAATTAAAAATGAGAGCTCAGAAAGTGTGATAAAAATTTCAAAGAGAAATATTTTTATTAATTTTTTTTTCTTCTCAGGTCTCATTGTGAGACCGTGCGCGCGCGTGTGCTTCTGTACATCACAATATTTTGTGCATCTGATGTATTGAAGTGGTGCATTAAAAGGATAACCACTGGAATTTTGAACTTCTTTTCTTGAATGCAGTATGGCCGTGAGGTATGTGTTACCCTTTTTGTCTCTTTGTTTCCTTTTCAGGCCAGAAGCTGGGTCTATCAATGGATTGTGAAAGCGATGTGCGTATCTTGGGTATCTTTCACATGCAGGATGGGTGTTAAAACCACAGATTACCTGTAAACTAGAGTTTCATGCCTAAAGAGAATCTTGTTTAACTTTTCAAAATTTTAATTTTATTCAACTCAAGACTCTACCGACTGAACTAAATTTAGTAAATTAACTTTGTGACTGGAGGTTGCATTAATTTAAAGTAATTTTCAGAGTACATATAAAGTCTCCTCCCACATTTCCATTTTAGCATATTAATTATTTTGTTAATTTTATTCATATTATGCAATCTTCCTTCCTCCCGCTCACAATATTCCGTATTCAGCTCACTTTTTGCAGTCTACAGTTCTTGGCATTTGCTTCGCGGTGGGCCTTCAAATCCTGCGGGCTTGTAGGCCCTTCAGTTACGCCACTGGAACAACTTCGAAATTTTGATAGTATATTACTTTTCAATAGCGTATTCAAAATGCAGTAATATTACTTAGTAACATTTTCTAGAATATAAGATCATGACATTAAAGTTACATTAAGAAGATATGATTAACTGGTTCATTAATTAGGAATATTCGGTCGATTTAGCAAAGTTCAACAACATAGAAAATATGAATATGCTTTCTTCCACAAGATATGACTGTTACATAAATGGCTGCTGTACAACACAATTGACGAGTAATTAGTAAATCGACCTAACTGCACTGAAAATGCAATGTAATATACAACGTCCGGTCATGTGACGAGAGCATGTTACAATTTTTACAACGAAGAGTTACATACATAAAGATTGATGCTACGTTCAATTTCCACTATCGCATAGATGGCGTAAAGAACAAAACTAATAGGCATACACTCGAGTAATAGAAAAGGGGCACTAAGCTCCAATAACTATAGCAAACACATTGTAGCTCGAAGTAACACATCAATTCAATATATCAAATATAATCGGGGGTCAAGACTCAAAATACACAAGAGAATTCCCCAAAATAATTATTATATTTAAGTACTTTTAATGGAATCACAGAAGATTCATCGTAACAGAACGAATACAATGCAAATCTCAAGTCATTATAACACCTTATCAATACTTTAACTATGATACACTCTCACTAACGCGCCCACTTGACTGAACTGTTTAAGACCATTATCAGAGTAAATAAATGTTGGTTTAACCACAATTTTATTTCGTGATTTACCTTTATTATGTACTATGCAGACATATTGTGAAATTAAGCAATACTCGTTGTAATAATAATGACTTTACTAATGATAATACTCATAAACTTAACTTATGAACATTAAGTACACTACAAAGTCTGCTAATGATAGAAAACTAAAGGTCTGCACGGGCTCGGGCCAAGCCGGCGGGCTTAAGCTCGACCCGGCCCGCGGGCAGACTTGGGCCTAAAAAGCATATATCACTTCGGGCCGGGCCATAAATTTTTAAATATACAACCATATTTATCGGGCCTTTATGGGCCTAATTTTGTAAATATACTGTACAATGGTATTTATTGGACGTTGGACAGTTCTTTCTGGAGAACTTTTATAGCATAACTGCAAAATGAAACTTCTAATTGCTGTAAATAAAAATACAATTTTGCATTAATTATAAAGTCTCTGTAATTGGGGCTTATTTGATTAGAAAAATATCACACGAGTTTGGGCCGGGCTAAGGCCCAAATGCTAAAACATATTTCGGACTAGGGCCGACCTAGGCTAAAAATTCCGGCTCGTGCAGATCTCTACAGAAGACGGTTCAAGAACCAGAGACTGACTAACACACACATCATCTTTTAAAGAAGTCCAATATATTAAGAACGTTAGCCATGAGGGATGAGAAATGTTATGAAATAAGGAAATACGTGGAAGGAAATAAGCTAAGATTCCATACCTTTTATCCGACAAGTTTATCTTTCGTAATATAGAGGAAGGGCGGGCAAAGCGGATAACCCGGACAAAGAGAATAATGTCAAGAATTTCTGAGCTGCATACGCTAGTTCGCCAAGTGAGAAGTATGTGAAAAGTAGAAAAGATAACTTTCAGTTATCAGCGCACATTTTATTTTGCTTGTGGCATGGTGTGAGAAAAACTGACAAAGGCGTGTTGGAAAAATATTAAGGTATGTTCTTATCAAAATACTTTGAATTTGCATTTCAATAATTTTTATGTTTATCTTGTTAAGTTACACTGAGGCATGACCCTGTAATCCCTCTGGTCATGAATACCACTATACTGTTAATAAGAATAATGTAATTGTTTGAACAAAAATGTCCTTAGCTGGGAAAAGTGAATAGTTTGGCCTGGATATTTTAACATTTATTGTGAGATTGAATTTGACAGAGAAATAAATTATTTAAAATTGATGAAAACAAAAGTTTCTTTCTGAAAGTTCTGCTTTCTACAAAGAAAGATTTCAAGTATAATATAGTCTACTATAAGATTCATTCATTCAATAGTATTTTATATTTTCCCCATAAGAAGATGCAAGGTAGCCTTTGGATGTTGTTCCACTTGGCTTACACGGAACGTGTACAGGCAGCGGGTGCATTAACGGTGATGCGTTCATAGCTGGTTAAAATTCTTTGTTGAAATAGTACAACCAACAGTGAGAAAAAAGTGCTTCTTCTTCTTCTTCTTAACAATCTGAAGGCTCCTCTTTTGCAGCATCGGTCTGCAAATAATGTAATTTTCCTATCTTTTTCTCCTCATACCACTCACAAATTATAGCCACTGGATTTGTCTGTATTTCCTCTGCTACAGAAACCCTTTCCGAAAGAATTAGTCATTTTCTAAACGTGTCACTATGGCTGAATCATTATTCAGTGTGGCATAAGCAAGATCTTTACAAAAGGTTATAAGAAACTACTGTCTGCTCAAAATACAATTTCTGGATTCAAAAAAGCGGGTATTTAGCCTTATAATTCCAATACGTTCACTAAAACAGATTTTGCTTGAACAATGTACCGTGATTGGTGAGAAAATGCAGAACTTTTAACGAATGTATATGCAGAACAAGGAATGTGCCAATTATCTGCTAGTTTCTCTAGGGACTTCTTCTTCTTCAGCTTCATCGACCAGCTTCAGTTCTGCTCTTTAGCGAAAGCAGTAACCGTACCTGCGTTTGGAATTTCTCAACCAAAAGGAAACGTTCCAGTTAGTCCTAGTTTCATTCCTAAAGATTAAACGACACCTACGCGGAAAGCTTCACCTTTGGATATCAGACCTTTGACAAAATAGTATGCAGGTAGATTTATTCGAAAACGCAGAAGATGTAAACAATCAAAGGTCCTTACTTCCACTTTCATCAGGCAAGCTCAAAAAGTAAAATATTTCGCGGGAGGAAGGAAAAGTATTAAGAAAAAATCATTAAGGTCAGTTCATTATTTAAAGATTCGGCTTGAATAGATGGTTTAAGGAGGAGATGGAACCTATTCATCGGGCACGTAATTGATTTTAAAAAAAGAAGAAAAGAAAAGATTTCTTGATATCTCTTATCGTGTTTTCTCTATGGAGACCAACATTGAAACCGGAGAAGCTAGTAAATCCGTTTCTATATTGACCACTTCCCATTTCAGTAGGGTGTAACGGGTGGACATTTTATTTAAGACGTTGAATCGATTCCAAAATAAACACCTTGTAGCTATCATTTTTATTCTATGGTGATCAATGTTAAAACCGAACATTTCTAATTTGAACACAGGGTTGATAGAAGAGATGAAACCTATGTTTGTGGCGAAAAACAGCTTCTCAATATTTCTTACCGTTTTTGCCCTGATTATGTCGACAGACGGACGAACAAATTTACTGAGGTAGACATTGTCATTGTATAAATGCCCCACTTACGTAAAGCATACTATGAACATCTAAAACCAAGAAGCGTATATCAAAGATAATATTTCTGTGCCAGTTCTATGAAACAACTATATGTATCATTTATGAACCACTTATCAGAGCTTAAAACAACTACGGAAAGTTAGAAGAGCAGGAAAACAGATGTGCAATGCGGAAGGAGATATAGTAATTGGCCTATATCATGGTCGAAGGTTCGGAAAATATCAGCTATAAAGAAGACGTACCTTCAATAGCTTGTCCTTCTCTTCTCAATTGTTAGAAAATAACGGTGCAACTTGCAGAGGTGTTCTCAATCCATGACTAAGAAACGACTTTTCGAATTTGCAGTATGGAGATTTCAAGAAACACTTATATATGATATCACCTGATAATGAAACGAGAAATATCTGAAAATATAATAGGCAATATTGTAATACTATATACACAAATTACAAAAGCTATTGCAATATATTGCATATGCAACTGATAAAGTATCAGAGATTGGAAAGCAATGCCCTTATTAATAATTCTGGACGGTAATTGTAAAGTAAATGTTGTTGGTACTACCTAGTCTATTCAATAGGAAAAGATGTAAAATATTATCATTGAAAATTCTTCAATTCACACTATAAAAGTTTTAGTTTTTAGGAAATGCCAAATTTGATTGAAACAATAATTTCATTCTATCATGTAGAAGATAAACTTGCAACGACCTTTCAAGAATAACGGGAAATTCCAGTTGAAAATACTGTTGCTGCATTATATGCCATTCAAATACATACACAAGTGGAGCTATGCAGAATCACGTTTATCAGTGAAACTAGTTTGTTCATTAAAAGCTTCACAAAAACGTCCTGCATTTTCCTCGTAGAGGACATAGGCCTCAGTTAAGACACTAAACGTCTATTCCTTAACATTAGTGTGAACATGGGTATAGCTTTTTTTCATTAATGGACAAGCTAATATTTATATATTCTTGACAGTACCAATGTATTACAGACGATGTTGTCGTCTGATACAACACCAGAAAATGAAGCAAGCTATAGATATAATTAACAAGGTACTATCTCAGAGGAATACTAAATTCCTTGAATGCAAGGTTGATGACCATTAACAATTAAACATAATTTAATAATAATAATAATAATAATAATAATAATAATAATAATAATAATAATAATAATAATAATAATAATAAACCTTATTTTTACGTGCTAAGAACAGCTAAAATACAGCAAAAATAGCAGAAGCGTCTCACTCATAAATGCCCAGATCATACTACTGTAGCTAAACGTGAAATTTGAAAATATGACTCATTTTGTCACGAAAACATGGAGTTATAAAGTATTTTCTGAAACACACATTTCGAACTAAAGGTAGGGAGAGTTTATGTCTTATTCTACATTATTTTAGCAATGAATATATAGTACTAGTGATAAAATTATGATTACATCTATAACATAAATTATTAATAATAAAAATACTAACAGTGTAGTGTACGTCAATTATTAAAACAAAGAAGTATCAAAAATTAAAAGTAAAAAAATAAAAACTACTAAGTTATATTTAAAATTCTTAAGTAAAGTCATATTTTAAGATATGCATTCATTATAGCTTTCTAAAATCCTACAGATTAAAATATGTTTTCTATTATGCGGTTGCAATTTTTTTTCCTTGTACCATATGTTGGAACTTTAAAATCAACATTTTTAAAAATATAGTCTGAGGTATATTGGTTTCAAGTAACTTTTCTACAAATACAGATTCAATCAATTTTCTCCTCTCAGCCAGTCGTTCCAAATTAAAATACGTTATCCAATATTCATACGTGCTAGAATAATAGTCAAGTCCTAACTTAAAACAAAGTATTCTAATAAAACACTTTTGCACCATCTCGAGTTTGTTTACGAGAGTTTTTGTTAGGCTGTTCCAAGTCACTGATGCATATTCTAGTTTCGACCTTACCAGTAATTTATATAAGAGTACATATGTATTTGATTGACAGAAAGCAGGCCATTGATTAAAGAGGTAACCGATTATTTTTCTTGCTTCATTACATACATTTTGTATATAATCACCAAAGCGTAGTGACCTGTCAAATGTTACACCTAAATCCTTTATTGTGTCAACTTTCTGTATTACAGTACCTTGTATTTCGTATTGACTCACATAGTATTGTGATTTGTTACTGTAGGTCATGCACTTAGTTTTCAGACAATTGATATTCATACCGTTATCCTTGCACCACATAATGATTCTATTTAAGTCATCTTGTAACCTATCGTTGTCCTCAATATTATTTACTACACTAAAAAGCTTAATGTCATCAGCATAAAGTAAAATATTTGAATGATTTAAGACTGTTCGTAAGTCATTAATAAAAATAGAGAAAAGTAATGGGCCCAGAGGAGAACCTTGAGGAACACCCTTACTAATACTGGCTGAATCTGACATGACATTTCCAATTTTAATTTGGTATGTTCTAGCAGTCAAATACTTTCAAAAAATTTTAGGTACAAGGGTGTTACACCTGTATTTGACAGCTTTTTTTAATACTAATCTATGGTCAACTGAATCGAAAGCTTTACTCATGTCAATGTATATGACATCAGTTTGTGATCTACTTTTCATTGCATAGTAGATAAAATCCGTTATTTCACAGAGATTGGTTACAACTGATTTCCCTTTATAAAAGCCATGCTGTGATTTTTGCAATATATTTTTTACATTAAAAAACAAGTGTTTGTGAATGATGGTTTCAAAAATTTTAGAAAATATGTTCAATAAGGTTATCGGCCTGTAATAATAATACAATAATAATAATAATAATAATAATAATAATAATAATAATAATAATAATAATAATAATAATAATAATAATAATAATAATAATAATATAAACTGTAATGGTACATTTAATTTTAATCAGTGCTTGAAATCTGAGGGAAGAACAGAGCCGGCTTTGCATATAAACTAAACAAGCTATAGCTTAGGGCCCCACTCTCTTGGGGGCCACAAAAACCTAAAGGAAAAACTGAATGAACATTTCCAAATATAAGAAAAACAAATACAGTAAAATAAAATCTACATATAGCAACAGTGCTTTGTGTTGTGTAGGTTGTGTAAGTAACGGGGCCCCTTCTGCTAGCCTGCTTCCTAAAATATCATTAATTTCTTCATTTCTATGTACAGGGTACTTATGTTCATGTGGACACATAAAGGGGCCCCATTACCTTCAATAGCTTAGGATCCCTCAAACCTAAATCCGACTTTGGGGAAGAACGTAAACTAAAATTATTTGAGAACAAGATCCTGACACGAATAATCGGACCTAAGAGAAACGAGAATGGGGAATAGCCTAAATTTGATAACGAGGAACTACATAATTTATACGGTTTACCAAACATTGTTAGGGTCATCAAGTTTAGGAGGCTGAGGTGGGCAGGTCATGTAGCTAGAATGGAAGAAAGTAGAAACGTTTTTAAAGTCTTGACTGGAAGACCAATCGGAAAACGACCATTAGAAAGACCTAGGCGCAGATGGGAGGATAAAGTAGAAACTGATCTCGCAAAGATAGGAATACAAAGTAGAAACTGGATCCAGTTGGCTAAGGATAGAAGTCAGTGGAGAGCTCATTGAACCTGCAGGTTCCATAGGCCATAGAGTTGGTTGGTTAGTTTGAAAAGACAAACTCCACTATTTTGTCCTGATTTTATTAGAAATTTCCATAATCTTCATAGACATTCGCTATTTGCTAAAGGTAATTGCTCTATTTATTATTACTACAGGCGAACACGCTTACAGCATTACTGAATTCGCGTGAAACATTGAAATTCACAGAGATGGTCAGAAGTTGCACTCAGTAAATGTCTGATTTCAAAATTCTATATTTAAAATTCTACAGCTATAACTACTCTGCTCTGAAGGAAAGAAAGAACCAATAATGACAATTGTTAAGATTTCCAAATCGAGTACTTTTCAACATTGAGGTTAAAACAACACAATATCAAATTTCATTACATAACATATCAAGTTATTTTTCTTTTCTTTCTTTTTCTTTTTTTTTTTTTTTCAAGTTGGCGGTCGTTCCTTTCTTTATTCCTTCGAAACTTGAAGTCTACACAAATAGAAGTTGTAAAAATATATAAACACTTACTTACGAAGTTTAATGAATATGTATAGAATATAGTAACCATATTGACAAAGAAAGATCTCTAGTCTGGCTACAGAAAGAATCAAGTGCTCCCTCTATTGTGTTCCTGAAGGACAAGAGATCGTTTTGTCGTTTATCCATCAGGAGTCAAACGTGTTGCTTTTTTTGGCCTTCCTGTCACATTAAGGATCAACTACCAGTGTACAAAGCTATTGAGTCGAACTACGCATTGTATGTAATACCACGTGGCGTTCAGGTAAATATAAACATTCTGTAGTACTATTTGTATTGTGTTCCATGTAAATGGTAAATATTCCCAGACTTCCAGGCATATTGAAGTATGTATTGGCCTTCAATAGACTTTCTTTTTAAGGAAAACATGTTTGTTTACAACAATTTCTATAACCTTGGATAAAATTCATAAAACGCTGGGAAGGAATGCGAACAATTTTGTTCGTCGCATTACATTTAATGATATTCGAGATTTATACAATACACTACAGTAGCAGCACTAGTGTAGTGTACAATTCTAGTTAGTACCATCGGCGCAAATCAGTCTTCAACATCAAGGGGGGGGGGACGGGTAAGCGTTCCCATATTTTTTTAAGCAATGTTCAAAATATTTATGAAGTTGAAAAACAATGCTGTGGAGGATCAGGGGAGCAGACTTGTTTTCAACATTGGGGGGCTGGCATATTTGAGACATTCTGGAGGGGGAGATGAGACCCATATTACTGTAGATAAATTTAATTTCTGAGGTGACTCTGTTTAATATTATATGTAGATGATGTAGTGGCAACGTGAAGTAATGTTTCTCCCCCTAAAAAAAATCAAATTTAATTATTGGGGGACAGTTCCCCCAGTTTCAAGATTGGAGGGACATGTTCCTCTCATCCTCCCGAGTTTTGCGCCAGTGGTTAGTATATTCGCACCGAAAATAAGATTTAATAAATATAAAACAGAAAAAAAAACTGAATATTGTAAAAATTGACTTTCTTTTATCGTTTAGAAGCGTAAGTTTCCAAAGCGCTTAGACACGTGTTTGATCGTTTTTAATTAAAAGTTTATATTGCGAACTTCCCATATCCAACTTAAGCCAGTCTTCACATTAGAATTTTCTGAATAAACCCTCGGATATTTTAATATTACAGAAACGGTACTCCTTCCTTTCTTCTTTTAGGGGAAGATCTTTCGAAAGCGTTGAAACACACATTCATTTGTTTCTAATATAGAATTTGTACACTGAATTGCGCATCTTCAACTTAAAAGAATGCTCACCTGGGACATTTTCGGTCTAAAGAATAAAAATTTAAATATTATAGAATTTTTTTTTCCCCTTCTAAGTAACGGAATTTTTGAATACGCTTAAATTCGATTTCAGTAAATTTTAAAGAAGAGTTTCGTCTCCCTAACTTCAGGGCTTCGTGAGGTACTCTACTCTTGGCGAAATTTTTGAACTCTCCCTAACTTTAGTTCGAAATGTGTGTTTCAGAAAATACTTTATAACTCCATGTTTTCGTGACAAAATGAGTCATATTTTCAAATTTCACGTTTAGCTACAGTAGTATGATCTGGGCATTTATGAGTGAGACGCTTCTGCTATTTTATATATAATAGATTTAGATAGATTTTTTTTGAGAAAACGATATTTCGAGAAATTCAACCAACGACCAATAATGGAAAGCTTAAGTAGAAATTAACAACAATGAAATAATACTTCCAGTGACAACCAAAAATCATATAATTAAATCTACGTGCTTTAAAAGCAAACACACTACGAAATTTTGACAAATTTCTACAGGTGATTGTACGTACAGGAGAACAAGCTTTTTTTTTTATGTTTATATAAATCAACAGAAAAACATCAATATTCTAGCCGTGAATTGTATAAAGAGGGGTTCATTAATCTTGAATCACGACTTCACAAATAATAATAAAGGTGGACGATGGCTCAGTGGTAGAGAGCTCTGATTTGGTACAGTCCGCAGCAAAAAAAAAAAAAAAAACTGCAACATGAGCATGTAAGTTTATTGTGAAGCGACGAAGTCTTTTGCTCCAAAATAAGTGTGCAGGGGAGGACGCCGAGGTTTTTCCTAGTGTGATTCGTGCCACTTACACATTATGTTGATTCCCTGCGCTGTTAGGCGTAGCTTCGCAAATATATATATATATACTCATATTGCAGGTTTTATGCTGAGTATTGTACAAGAGGTCCCTGGTTCAGTCCTATGCCATTTTAGTTTGTATCTGTCTGTAGTTTTCACAAGTTTCTTCTGTTTCTTTCTACAATTCATTCCATAAATTATTTAATAATTATTTCAATGATCTTCCGTCTCCTTTAGCGTAAAGGACATAGTTGTGGAACGTTAAAGTAGAAATTTAATTTCTTGTCAATAATAATAATAACTAGCTAAACCTGTGCTTTCTACTTAACGCATCATTCACATAAATGAGAATGAATCTCCTTGTTATTCCTCACAACATCTGTATATGTCCCTTTACACACACAAGTGAAAGACGCCTTGATAAATCGGCAAGGGTAACCATAAGGGGCAGATTTTTCTCTATTATTTTTTCAATATCTCGTACCGTTTGCAAGAATTGATCCCACTTTCAGTTGGAGTTTTTTTTTTTTTTCATGTATAATCAGTGTGTTGTTTCTCCTTGCATGCAGTATGTAATAAGCAAATACATTGCATACACAATTTATTATAATGTCAGTGATATATGGTGTTTATTGGACAAAACACTCCAAGTAATAAAGATTCATCATACACTGTAGAAATGGTTATCCTTCGTTTTTCATTACCATTTGGCCATGAAACAAACTCCTAAGAGATATACAACCCATGTATAAAACTATGTTGTGTTAAGATGTACGTCATAGGATATAATGCTTTACTTTCTTAAAAATTTCAACACTTTCAGTCTACTTCTAAAAATGTAATATAGAAATAACAGCCACGTTTTTTTAAAAAAAATATTCAAGTAGAATTCTACAATCTACACAAAACTTGGAACAAATCAGGGAAAACGGCATGGTTCTAGCACTTGTGGTTTTCGAGATCTCATTGTCAAAAGCGTTGGAGACAAACATATAAACCTAGTATTTTAATATATAGATAATGTATAGAATTTAAGGAATAAAATGAAACATAAGAACTGCAAACTGTCATGAAAACTAGAACTATTAATGCATATCTCACCCCCCCCCCAAAAAATCTTAATTTTCAAAACTAACCTTTCAAATCGTTCAATTCACATGAATGACAAAATTCTCACTGGTTGATGACCTTCACTCCTTTTGACAATGAGATCTCGAAAACCGCAAGTGCTAGAAACCTGCCGTTTCCGCTGGTGGATTCTAAATTTTGTGTAGATTGTCCACTTCTAATTGAATGTTTAAAAACATGACTGTTATTTCTTTTTTACATTTTTTAGAGGCGCAGTGCTGAAATTTTTTAAAAAAAGTAAAGCACCATATCCTACGAGTTATACATTCCAACACCATATAAAGGAAACTATTGATATCATAAAACATCCTATACATATACTATTAAACATGTCCGTAAAGTATAATGTTTTTCCAGACCGACGGAAAGAAAGCTTGATATGTCCTATTCCAAAAACTAGCAATGCTAAAAATATAGAAAGCTTTAGACCAATTGCAATTCTATCCCCATTTGCAAACATTTATGAATATATAATACACAATCTCTTACTTAATCATGTTAGATCCAGTATCTGTATACCAACACGGATTTCTCAAGAATAGATCCACTTCAACTAATTTGACAATTATAACAAACTTTATAGCTTCAGAAATAGACAAAGGAGGGCAGGTGGATGTAATCTATACAGACTTTCAGAAGGCATTCGATTGAGTTAACCACGACATTTTGCTTGAAACCTAGCTCTTATGAATCTTTCTAAGCAAGCATTAGTACTTTTCGCATCATACTTACGTGATCGTAAACAATCTGTAGCTTACAAAGGTCATATCTCCAACAATTTTAATTCTACATCGGGAGTACTGCAAGGATCAAACTTTGGACCTTTATTATTCCTCATCACTATCAATGACATAAATAAGCACATCAAGAAATCGCATACTTTACTCTTTGTAGATGACTTAAAATTATAAACTCAAATTAAATCACTTAAAGACTGTAAAAACCTCCAGGAAGACTTGGAAAATGTAAAACACTGGTGCCACTTGAATAAATTTAGCCTAAACATAACTAAATGTAAAGCTATTACATTTACTAGAAAAGGAAAATACATAAATTATGATTATACTATTATTAATCTTTGTAGGCCGGAAACTGTTAAAGACCTTGGTGTTACCTTCGACCCAAAACTGACTTTCGAAAATCACATTGAAACTATTGCAAACAATGCTTATAAGAGTCTTGGATTTGTTTGTTGTGTAAGTAGAGACTTCCGTAGCCACATGACAATTTTGAAACTATATTATTCGTATATCAGATCCCAACTGGAATACGCTTCTGTTATTTGGACTCCACATAATGGAAAATATATCCAAATGATTGAAGGAGTGCAGTGTAAGTTTTTGAGATTACTAATGTATAAAAAACTGGAATGTACCCAGCATACATATCATACCCAGAACTAACAAACAATTTCAATATACTGACATTAGAGCAACGTAGGTATGTTAATGATTTAGTTTTTCTACATAAAATAATAAATAATAAAATTGATTGCATAGAACTAAGTTCTAATATATTTCTGCATGTTCCGACGTCTAGAACGAGGTTAAGCAATAGTAGTACCATGTACTGTAAGAAAGCACGCACTGACATCCTGTATAAATCCCCTTTATGGAGGATGAGCTCTCACTACAATAATATT
Organism: Thermobia domestica; assembly: GCF_964235325.1. Taxonomy (NCBI): domain Eukaryota; kingdom Metazoa; phylum Arthropoda; class Insecta; order Zygentoma; family Lepismatidae; genus Thermobia; species Thermobia domestica. The sequence goes on from NC_137463.1 coordinate 81,307,769, forward strand.
GAAGAAAAGTGTGAAATGATAGACATATTCAATATGTCTGAAAAAATGTTTAGAAACACAATTTGTAGTATGATGAGGTGAGTTAATTAATGAAACAATAAAAATTTCTGTATGTTTTTCTTCTGCAAAAATAATGATATTTTACCATATATGTAAACAAACACTGTAAATGGGCAGGACGCCTGTTGTGTTGTTGTTACAATAAATAAATAAATAAATAAATAAATTTGTATACAGGGGTTGTATATCTCTCAGGCGTTTGCTTCATGGCCAAATGATAATGAAAAACGAAGGGTAACCATTTCTCCAGTCTAAGATGAATCTTCATTGTTCGGAATGTTTTACCCAATGAACACCACATATTACCAACATTATTATATAATTAAGTGTGTATATAATGCATTTGCTTATTACATACTGCATGCAAGAAGAAAGAAAACACTAATCATAGATGAATTAGAAACTCCTACTGTCAGCAGGCTCAATATTGCAAACAGTGCAAGATATTGAAAAAATAACCCAAAAATCTCCCCTTTATGGTACTCTTTGCCGATTTTTATCAAGACATCTTTCATTTGTATTAGTAAAGAAACACGTACAGATGTTGTGAGGAATGACAAGGAGATTCATGTTCACATGTGAATGATGCACTGTGTAGAAAGCGCAGGTTCACCTAGTACCACTTAAAATATTAAAAGCTTTTGGAGTTTCGTTTATACGTATTACGTTACCATATTACTTGATTCATATTCTGTTCATTAATGGTGTTGTGGAAATATTGGTTAATTTTAATGCTTTGATTTTTAAACATCTCTTCTTCATGTCTAGTTAAATATTTTTTTTGCATTTCCAAAAAAGAAGAAGAAGAAGAAGAGAAGAATTTTGATTATACATATATAAATTTAATATAACAAAATTAATTTTGATTATTAAGTATTAAAATTATACGTGCAACAAAATATAACTAGACGAAATAAGTAATATTTAAATATACAGTACAATCTTGTTTATCCGGATCTTCGGATAATCCGGATCAGATTTATAGACATTTTTTTAAAAAAATTTAATGTTTAAATAGATAATAATTTTTAACTATGATAACAAGAATGTATCTGTAGTACGCCAAACATTCGCTTTTTCCTATTTTATTAAATGTACACTTCCTGCATAGACTGCACAATAAATTATGGTAATACTGTACATAAAATGATTTTTGTTGAGTTTAAGAAAGTTTGAAACAGAAGTGAAGGAATTCTTTGTTAAGAAATGATGTGAAAATTATCGCAATAAAAAAGTATGTTTATTTAAATATTTGTTTTGGTTATTACCCAAGTTACCCGGATTATCCGGATTTTCGATTTTCCGGATTGCCTTTGGCTTCAGTTAGTCCAGTTAAACGTGGTCGTACTGTATTTGCAGAAGGAATCAGTACAATCAACAGATTAAAATTCTAAGTCATTTCAAACAAAATAGGAAAAAAAGTAATTCCCACAGAAATCGATGGACCAAATAATGAAGATGACTGTGTAAAACATGTTGTGTAATTTTTAAAGTAAGTACTGATATTAATTAAATCAAATTAAATCTTCTGAAAAAAACACCAGTGTGTAGTATAAACTACAAAAAACATGATTACAAATACAAGTGAATCACGAAGGAATTGATTGAATAATAACGTTATAACTCTGAGAAAGTTTACTGTAACGAAGGTTTCCACTATCAGCTCATCAATAGCCTAGGATTGAACTTACTACCCTTAGCTACAAAATAAGCGTTCTGTTATTATAGGCTGTTGCTATGCTGCTATTGGCACGTATAAAAGCTAGTTTTATAAATTTATCAAATACAAAATCCACACATTGCTAATTATATATTTAAAACTCATATTACCTTTTCTAACATTCTTAATATCACTGCAAATTCACAAAACTTTCGTAATGTCAAAAAAGTATTTACACTTATTTGTCGTTAAACACAAAATAAAAATTATACACAATTGTTAATACTTGTGAATGACCTTCAAGATCGTTTACCTGATCTACGTGACATAACAGAGATAATATTCCGTCTTCAGTCCTGATGCGACATATTAACTACTTGTTTCCAGACAAGTCTGCTGAAAAACACGTATATATCCTTCCTTATGCTATATGCACAGTTCTTCATGTAACTAACCACTCTTTTTTCACACTGGTAATTAAACCGTTATTATCTACTTGTCATTACCATACCAACAACATCCATACACTAGAGCGCTGTAAGGTAGGTTCCTTCTAACATACGTGCAAAACTACATGTATTGACTAGAGTTTATTTTCATTTATTTTTTAAACCAGAAAACATGTTTTAAAGATTCGAAGAAAGAATATGAAGGGAGAATGCAATAGATGTCTGGTGTGGATCACCTTGATGTTTTTATAACAGACCTGGAGAGATGAATTGAAATGGGTGGGAGGTCCCTTGTAGTAGTAATAAGGAACTATTGCATATACAGTAGTAATACTCATGTTTGATGAACTTAAAACCTGTCTGTATAAGTGGTTATTATGTTCAAATAAGGAAAATAAAAAAGGAACATATTCCTGGAATATTGTTTACATAGGATCATTGACATTGTTCTTCTCCTTTATAGATAAAAAATCTTGAATAAAAGATGAGTTTTGGGGTCATGTCAGTGCATACGTACAATTCTGCACGTAGTATACAGGAAGTGCACTTCAATTAAACCATTTCTTAAGCACTTTGAAAGCTCAACTGACTTTTATGATTTTTTGTGAAAAACTTAGAGACAATAAAAAAAAGAGTATGAAAAGCAAGCAAAGTAGTATCTACAATATAGTAATAAACTAATAACTATTTCTTATATATACTAATAAATAAAGAAATAGATATTTTCAAATATTTTCTTATATACCAGAAATTTTATACAAAATACTAATACATAAACTAATTACTATTTCCACATGTTCTCTTATATACAAGGAATTCAGGTGCATACTTTATGACAACATAATTGTTGGCACCTACATTTATGCACTATACCAAAGGTCTTGAAAATCATTATTAGGTTATGTAATAACGTTTTGTGCATATTATCTGGGTTACTTTCTACATTTTTAGTATTTTTCATTGTTTTTACGTTAAATTGGAAAAGTGGAAATGAACTTAGTAAAAAAAGCCTCAATATTTTATTTCTTTTGTATGTGTATTCACAATTAACATTCCATATTATCTTTCTTTGTAAATTCATATAATCACATGTTTACTCTTGGTTGATAACTTGGAGTTATAAATGAGAAATGAGAGGAAACGTTTTACTTTAACGTCCCGTAATTTAACGTCCCTTTAGGCTAAAGGAGACCGATGATTAACGAACGCAAATGGTTTTTAAAGTTAAATTTTTATCCTCTGCTATCGCGAATCACATTTGGGACCACGTGCACCAAAGGCACATGTGCTAGCCACTGGATCAGCTTTGAGGACTAGGCCTATACCTACGAGACAAGAGCTGAGGATTTCTTGTATCGAAAAGGTGTCGTGAAAGTGGTTATTTTGACTTGTAAAAATATATATCTCTATTGAAAGCTCTCTATATCGTCGCGAAAATTCTGGCTCATCTCGTGGCCAAGTAAGCTCACATTCTTTGTATTCAGATTAGATCGTATTATCAAATAATTCAGACTAGAAATACAAATCGCTGTGCAAAGCAAAATTTATTTAAAAATAATAAATTTGTAACAGTTTTGCTAACTGAACATATTGGCTTCATCAGACATTGTAACTTGCTATCTTAAATAACTTAAACTAGAAATATAAATCGCTGAGTAAAGCAACATTTAATTAAAAATAATAAATGTGTAACAGTTTCGCCAAATAACTGAACATATTGGCTTCATCAGACATTGTAACTTGCTATCTTAAATAACTTAAACTAGAAATACAAATCGCTGAGCAAAGCAACATTTATTTAAAAATAATAAATGTGTAACAGTTTCGCCAAATAACTGAACATATTGGCTTCATCAGACATTGTAACTTGCTATCTTAAATAACTTAAACTAGAAATACAAATCACTGTGCAAAGCAAAATTTATTTAAAAATAATAAATTTGTAACATTTTCGCCAACTGACTGAACATATTGGCTTTATCAGACACACTGATGATAAATTATACCTAGGACATCCAATGTTTCCTTCTTACCACTTTCTTGAGTTACAAGAAAGATTATTCCGAATCCTGGCAGAATTAGAATGTATACTTAAGAGTGACCGAAGAATCAGAATAGAAGTTGATATAAGATGGGGTCAGATATGTGTCAGATATGTCTTGGAATTTACACAAATTTCACATGAAATAAAAATATAAGAAAATGCCAATAAAATCTCTTACATGCATAAAATATTTTTTAAAAAAAATCAAGAACATTGAAACTAAAATGAATTACTTTGAAATATTAGCTAAAACATCATAAAAAAAGAATTTACGGAACCACGGAAGAAACACTAAGAAAAAAAAGAGAAGACATTTCCGTCCATATACAAAAGAACTCTGGTCTATTTCCTTTAAAATACTGATCAACAGGACAATTTGACAATATTCAAATATTTGAAAAAGACTAATTATGCGTATCATTAAAATTAAGTAACAAAGCAGACGAGGATGCCACAAGCTTACAGGGAACAAACTACATATTACTAATAGGAGTGATATTAATTGTTGTTTCTCTAATCTCAGATAACCCTTTGTCAAAAATATAATAGGTATACTTTGTTTTTCGATTGTATATTATTGCTTTGTTTCAGTTGAAGAATAAGGAAATGTAAATTCAAATCACTTCTCATTATATTTGGTAGCGTTTCCAATTTAGACAGAACTAAGAATTTCTTCGTCTTTAAACTCTGATTCATAACTTTTGGAGAATAGCCACGAGTAGAAAACCATTAAGAGCGGAAGCCATGAGGATGAAACTTCACGTCGAGCAAAAGCCACGCAACGTTTCAAACATATATTTCACAAATCAATATCATTCGGAACTCTACAATATTGTGTAAATATTTTTTTCTAGGAAAGATAAGAAAAAGAGGAAGTATAGCGGTAAATTTTTTCGTGACGATTTTTCGAACACGTGTAGGGCAATTTTGATCATATTTCATAAATAAATATTTCACTTACAACTCTAGTACAAGTCATTCCTCCGTTATTCTGGAGAAGTTGAATGGACTGAAAAAAAAAATCAATATCTCTAACGATTTTGCTCTGTGGAAATCAGTATTGAAACCGGACATAGTAGTAAATTTGAACTACTTCTGGTTCTGGTAGAGTGTTGTGGATAGCCAGGTTAAGTTGTTTTGAGACGCTGAATTGTTTCTGTCTATTTGTTACAGTTTTCGTTCTATGACAATAAATGCTGAAACCGGCTAATTTCAACTGCTGCGCACATTGCATAGATCTTTAATGACTCGTCAGAAATTAAGAAAATTTATCTGGGAAGTGTTAATGCATCCTCCCGAATCTGGCATTAACAAATCTTAATTTGTTTTGGTCTCTGCGCTGCAGAACGTGCTGAATGGTTTGAGTTAGTTTTGAAAGAAGGCTGTGAAAACCACGCGTGACAACTTTTGATCAGAAAACCATAGATGTTCTATAGTTACGGGATTATAGTGACGCCGGAAAAACGGCAGAAGGTCAACGAACAAAATAATGGATATGCGGTTTCGTAACGTTAATTGTAAATAACGATAAATAACTTATGTTCTAAATTTTAACCTACAAAGAGTCAATACTTCTTAAACAACCTGATATGTGTACAGGGACGTACGCTGGGTCCTGGGGGTCCGGACCCTCCCCGAAATTTCTACTTTTGTGTAAATTTAGCCTAATTTTAGGGGCAATTTTAGGAATTTTAATATAAAATACTCTCACATTGAGTTTGAACCCCTCCCGAAATAAATTCCTGTGTACACTACTGTATGTGTATGAATTTGAGTATTACCTCTTTCACATTGTAGATATTTCATTCAAATGCAATTAACCACTTTCAATATAACACTGAAAACTGATGATGTATCCTCTGTATGTGATGTATCAGGTACACTCTAAAGAGAATAGGAAAACGCAAGTACATGAGAAAGCCTAATAGATGATGTTTGCCCATTGCATACTTTACAAGAAGAGAGCTCCTTCGTGACTGTACTGTTAGCGGACGCCTTGCGGTGGGGGAGACGTGGGGTTGATTACCTAAAGGAGGTTGTATGGTTTACTAAGCTGTAGGTCTGCCTCTCATATAGCCCCAATGCTAAAAAGAACTATGCTTCGAGACTAAAGGAGACTATGCTAATAACATGGCTGAGAATGATGGAATGAAGAGAATGGAAGGAAACGGGAAAATCCCGAGAAAACTCACACACTTAGTGTATGGCTATTCGAGGATACGTTTCCGATACGTAACCCCCCGCAGCGAACGCGACCTAGGTGGCTACTCGGTTATTTTACTTTCGCCAGAATTATAAATCATACTATGAGTCAATCTGGGTTTCCAGGTTTTTTTTTCCAAGACCAGTTCTATAATACCAGAGTTCCAATACTCTGCAAAAAGCATCTTCCAAGCAACTGTTTCTTGCTTAAATCCCCTTGCCTGACAACATGTCTATCCTATTTTCCCCTTCCTTTAGACATATTTCAAACAGGAAGCGGGCTATTGTTCCGAAGTGCACCAAATACGCTCGAGCCGACGTTATCTGTGCGTTTTTATTGCTTTCACGTTTGCAGCGCATTGTAATTAGCCATCCACATTTAAGTACATAGTCAGCGTATTGCAAGCGTACGCATGAGCAAGAAAAACGCGTTGCGAACGCTTCGAATAGCCGCCCACTTAATGTTTGTCCATTCAAAGCTCACTTGACCGAAACTGGGATAGAATGAGGAACTCAACCCACCAGAGGTGAGCACTCTACCACTGAGCCACCGTTCCTAGAAAAACATGTTAAACTCTGATCCAAACACCAATCAAAATTCATAAGGAGGGATTAGGGTTTGAACACGCGTATTTGCAATTTAAGGATGAGCACTGTATTGTGAAACTCACTGATCCAATTTCGAACATGAAAAAACGTGTTGTGAAACGTGATATATGTATTTCACTAGTAAATAATTGTATTCTGTTAGGGAAAAAATTATAGCACCGTGCAATATTATTACATAAGCTAATTTGAAGTATGTAGATTTACATGTATTATCACACATACACTGTTTAAATTTCCATGCTTTAAATTGGTCTATGTAATAACATTGCAATGTGTTATTTAATTTTTCTTTCTACTAAGAGAATACAATTATTTGCACACGCTAATGTTCATGGGAAATTGTTATTTCACAAGGATATTAGATAGAATAACTATAGAGATGAAGTATATAACCTTGAACTAGAGTTCAAAGGAAAAACGTTTCCAATGCTTTAGCAACAATGAAACATAACCCAATATTTGAATTAATAATTTTGTCTAATCAGATGTTTCTTTCGATGATACACTCTTGTTTGGTTTCTACGTGTTGTGATCTCGAATATAGAGATGTACTGCAAAACGCAACTTCATTTTTCTTTATGATGTGTCTTAAAGGAAAGTAAAATATTACTGTTCTATAGAAAGAACATAAAATACAATTACCATCTCTGAATCTGACCATTAAGATTTTTTAAAAAGTAATATAGTAACGAAACTTTCGAAGAAGCTGTCATAATATCAACGTAAAGGAATATAATTGATTAATGTAAAATAATAATAATAATAATAATCCTTGTGTACTACCAAGAACATTGTTATACAGAAATTATCACGGAGTCTTCTAGAACCCCATCTAAATTATGTTTTTTATGCAGATCCTTCAAACAGAGCTGACATTTTTAGTAGGCGTTTTTAGCATACACTCGAGATAGAATGCAAAAAAAGACTGAATTGTAATCTCACTTCTTTAAAAGGTATATCATAATAAACACCTCTGGGGTCCCAAAAGACCCATGATAGAACACAAGGGTTAACATTGTTGCAAGAGAAATAATGAAGAAATTCAGCGTCCAATCATTATGTAGACCATCTTTATACAAACCGTTTTCACCTGTTACACGTCGCTGTAGTTTGAAAATGAAGCAGTGTAGACTTACAGGATTTAGGATTTAAATTCCTCGGCTTTCGGTATCTATGGTCATGTTAGCCCGTCACGTATGAGAAATGGCGTTCCTCTGCGAGCACACTATTCGGAGAAAATGAAGGAAGGAAGCTGCCTGGGACCTATAAGTTAGGTACCATCCCGGCAATTGCCTGGTGTGAATGAGGAAAACCCAGGAAAACCTCACTCAGGATGACTGGTCTGAAAAAAGCTTTTTAAACTTTTTTCGATCGAGTGCCCCCACCGGGAATCGAACCCGGGACCGCGGTGTGGACTTACATGAAGTTGCCGCACCTCCCCCCTCCCGATAAACTTTGATTCAAACCCTAAACCAATCATTTATTATTGCTTGAAGGAAAAATCGTTTGTTTCGAAAAATATAAAGATATACCTACCTATGAATTTACAAAAGAAAATTTGAGTGTGACTAACTTCACAAAGGTGTCTCAAATTTTAAATTTCGATTCAAAACCCAAGCCAATCGTTTGTTTCACGTTTGTTATTGATTGTTTCTAAGAAAAACCCGCCTATGGTTCTCAATCTTGTTTACCTGGTGCCCCAAATCTTGCATATTTCACTCACTCTTCCTTCCAGTTTGGTCACATACGTGCTTTTTGTCGGACTCCCTTCTACGATTTTAGATGCAGCATTGAATTCTCAATTTCATTTATACTACTACTACTACTACTACTACTACTACTACTACTACTACTACTACTACTACTACTACTACTACTAATAATAATAATAATAATAATAATAATAATAATAATAATAATAATAATAATAATCTGAATGACAGAAAAGTTAAGCACCCATATAATTTCGTACATACGTATATCATCCGTGGATATATGATTAGAGTTACAATGATCTGTGACGGTTAGAATGGACACCAGAGTGCAATAGAGTTGTCACCAGGGTGCCAGATAGGGTATACGTAAGTGATAGTACATCTACATATATGCAAGTGTATGACATTTTTCTAGTTAAGGAAAATATTCATTTTAATGCATTATTCTCAATATTATTTTAAAAGTATTTTCCATTATTTATGTAAATGCATTATCCTGCTATGGGATATAACGGCTTCAACAGCCTCTATGGACGACATATTCCTCGAATAATGATTTGAATATTTGCATATTTGCAGCAATGCGCTATAACTCTGTTGTAAAATGTGTTGTTTTATCCCGTTTTAGTACATTTCGTTCATACTGTAGGCTAAACAAGTTATAGCTTAAGGTCTCACTATCTTGAGGGTAGTAAAAAATTTAAAGGAAAAAACTGAATGTATGTTTGAAGATTAGAAACAAAATAAAACTTACAGCAATGGCGTTTCGTGTTGCATGAGGTGGTAAATAACTTGGTGCATCCTGCTAGTTTGTTTTCTAAAATATCACTAGTTTGATCATTTCTGTGTATAGGCTGCCTACGTCCTTCATGGACATGTAAAGGGCTCGATTAGATTCAATAGCTTAGGGCCTCACCAAATTTAGATTTGACTCTGATGCTATACATATGCAATAACTAAATTTTGCAATACTGTATATCAAAAACATCATTAAACATTTCAACAAATCAGTTACGTTCCGCATTGTGAATCTATAGTACAATTTCAAACTATGGGGACTCAAAATTGAAACCGGAAGTGTGAATCTGTCACTTTCAGTTACGATAGACAGGAATAAAATCGGAATTGAAACCTGTGATCGAGGCGCTGAAACGGTGACTTCAACTTTCACCTATTCAAGATTCGCCTAATAACCTCAGGCAATGGAATTTACAGATGCTAACTCAAGAGAAAGTATAGGCGAATCTTGAATTCAAGATTTGCCTAATGCGAAATTATGTTGGTAGTACTGTCAAGAAATGACATAAAAATTTGTAGTTTCTTAATATATATATATATATATATATATATATATATATATATATATATATATATATATATATATATATGTGTGTGTGTGTGTGTGTGTATGTACGTATGTATGTATGTGTGTAAAAGTACATACTAAAATATTATAAGCACAATTACAGCATATGACTAGATATTATATGTTTGACATCGAGCTGTGATAATGTAACATGAAGTTACAAAAGGTCTTACAGAAAACATAAAATAAAGTGACTGAATCCTAAGAGAGTTTGCATAAATCATAAAACAAACAAAGCAACAAGAATTACTAATCACATGTAAATGCAATGCAGTGAGACACTGTATCAATGTACTGTACTATGTGATTCTTGTGATTTACTGTATTCTTGTGATTCAAGCTTTCTTTTGAGTTCGACAATACGGTCGATCAAAGCGACACATTTTGTTATAAGTTACAAAACCCTATAATTGAACCTAAGGTAAGAAATCAAGGAAAACATGATTGGCAGCCAAATTGGATATGGTAGCTATATTGGATGAAGCTCAAGAGGTAAGTTCGGGGTCTTACTTTTAAGATATTACTATACTTGATGAAAGAAAACTATCGTGCAAGTTTCATTAACCCAGATATGCCTACCGTCCTTTTAAAAGGACACTCTGGAATACTGACTTTAAGGCGTCCTCGTCTATGATCTAGTGCTTTCTACTGGCCCTTTTTAAAGCACATCCCCTCCCGGAGAAACTGGAAGTGGGGGATCATCTTTTTTGGCTTTTTTTCGTCATAAGACAGTAATATGAGCTAAAATAAAAATATTAAAACAATTAATAGTAGAATTTTTTTCAGGCATAACTGGGTTAAGCTATTAATTTTTGCTGGGTTTAACAAAATTTTCCCCTACTAGTAATGAGTTGCAGGATTACCAACGTATGCGAGCTAAACCAAGTTTTTTTTTTTTTAAATCAACTTTCGCCTAACAAGAAAATTAACTCTGTATCATAGCTTTGATTGACGTTTTCATAGCTAGGAGGTATTAGGCGAATCTTGAATAGGCGAAACTTGAAGCCCCGGCTGAAACACTATCAATCAAAAAGCATTTCTCCTCTATCTATTTCCGATTTTGTTGTAAGATGATCAGAACTGAAACCGTAAGCTTCCATAACTTTCAGTTTTTCTTTTAAAAAGTAATAAGAGCATAAACAGCTACTATTCTTGCAACACTGATTCAATAATAATAAGCTTCTCGCTATCTATTACCGCTTATCTTCTTTACGGCGATCAGTGTTGAACCGGAAATCGTGACTTTGTACCACTTCCAATTCAAATAGACAGGTAAGAGTAAAGATATTTATTATTCTTGGGATCGTTTCTTGTTATCTCTTAATGATTTTGCTCTATAGAGATCAATATTAAAACCTGAAATGGTACGAGATTTCTACAATTTCCAGTTTTAGAGATAAGGATGAAAATGAAACCCTATTCTTGGGCATTGAACCCATTTCAAATAACGATTTCTTGCTATATGTTACGTGGGTTACTGTTTTTGTGCTATGGTGATAAACGTTGAAATCGTAAATGTTTTATTTCTACCACTTCCGGTTAGAACGAAAGGTTACAAAAGGAAACAGAATATATCCTCAGGACTCTTAATTCATATGTTTTTTTTTTAACTTGCTATCTCATAGTGTTTTTATCCTGATATCTGTCGACAGGAAGATGAACGGAGGGAAGTAGCCATAATACAAGATTTCTTATAATTATGCATATCATAGTGTGGAAGTCCAATGAATCAAATTCAGCGCGCACCTAATAAAACAATCGGCGAGCACAAGTAAACGTGTTTTGTTTCATTTTTTTGAAGTTGCAATAAATTCCCAAATATAGGGGGCACGGTGGCTCAGTGGTAGAGCGTTTACGTCTGGTGCACGGGTTCGATCCCCAGCCAAGTATATTTGTGGTGGACAACATCGTGTCCGTGTGTTTTCACGGGGTACTCCCGCTTCCTTCTACGTTATCATTCCACCAATTCTTCCATCATCATTCATTTGACTTAATCATCATTTTCTTTAGCCTAAACGGGCATAACCGTGGAATGTTAAACTGAAATATTTCACCTCATTTTAATCTTTTACCGAATGTAGAAATCTAATATTGAAAATGGAAAATGATAAATCGACCTCTTTCGACTTCACAATAGGCAATAGGGATAAGGGAGCAAAGGAAACCATTGGTTGGAATACTGAATCACGTGTACACTACATGAATTAGTTTATTTTGTATTGCATATTTTCTTGATTAATATTGAAACCGGAACTGGTAGTAAATTTCTACTACTTCCGGTTTTAGTAGAGAGTTTAAGAGTGGAAATGGAATGCATTCTTGAGAGGCTTAATTGATTCCAGAAAACTCCCTGTCGCTATCTATTACCATTTTTGCTCTATAGTGATCAACGTTAAAACTGGAAGTGGTTGATTCCTATCACATCCACTGGGTGGATCACCTTCATCTACGAACTTGATTTCTAAATTTTTATCCTCTATATCCTATCTAATATTAATGCTGATCCATCAAGTAGTTATTGATATTTTTTGTCTCCAGAATTGACGGATACAGTGACAGACAACGTACTTCCTGGCCAAAATTCATCCTGATCCATTAAGTAGTTCTTCAGATTTTTTTGTTCCCCGGACGGTTGAACACGAACAAACAGGGTAAATAATTATATAAAGCAGTGTTGATTAATAAACCAAACTTCTTAATACTTCTTACAATCTGTTCCTGATTTTGCTGTATTGGGATTAACCCTGACATCGGAAGTGCTTTTAAAACTACTAAAAATTTCTAGCCAAGGAATAGGGCAAATATATATATACAGATAGATAGATAGATTCGATTCGAAGTTCTTAAATGTATCACTTCTGGTTTCAATACAGACAAAGATAGATATTATTGTTTCCTGTGGGGTTACTTAACGAGAAACACATCTGACAGTGAGTAGTTGATTGGAACTCACTTTAAACATCCTGTCTCATATGGCATCGATACTAAAAACAAACATGTGAAACTCAACCGCTTGGGAACACAGTGACTCATGGTTATACCTGTTACTTCTGGTGTGTGGGGTCTCTGGCTCGATCTCAGAGGTCGCTAAGTGGGCACGTCCGTGGATATTTTTCAAATCTCCCGTTTTCGCCCACTTTCGCCTCATTCCATATCATCATCACCTTCTTCCTTGGCCTTGGTGCATAATTCGGGCAAGTTAAGTCAATAATAATAATTTTTGTGCTATATCTGATTAACCATACGATATATTGTCATAGTGTTAGTGACATTAAAAAAAAAAGTTTGATTAGAGTATTCTTTCGTACCAGTTTCATGTTAATAGGTTTCGTAGTTATCTCACACGATCAATCCTTAGGTGTATTAAAGAATTCGTTTTCATCGAGTTTCTGGGGAACTACGCATAAGATTTACACTCAACTTAGAATTAGGAATTAGTTTTCCGGGCTTTTGACATCTATGACCATGTCTGCCTGCCACACATATGAAGGATGACGTCCCGCGGCGATTACACTGCCCGGCGAATTGGAGAGAAAGGAAGGAAGCGGCCTGGGACCTACACAGAGAAAAATCCGTTCTCCGGACAGCGGTATATTGTACAAATATATGATACCCTCTTGCTTACTATAGAAATCTGTACGGAGCATACGTTATCCGTATGCTACATAAGCACTGCCCTTAGATGTTACATTATGCCGTTGAAGGGTGTCTGACATCTAACAGCTTTCTATATATCACATGCATATACTTATGTTACCTTCGTCAGCTATATGTTATATGCGTCCATTTGTATGTGAAATCCTGACCGCCAGATTGTTTCATACGGAAAGTACGTATAGATGGAACACTTATACAGAAAGTATTACAAAACATACGTTTTCAGTTATACGTCTACTGTACATTAAATCCAAAAACTACAGGAATTACGCAAATAACCTATCTTTTTAAGTATGCCACCTACATTTTTTTTCTCAGTGTAGTTGATGGACGGTATAAAACAGAAAAAAAAGCGTAGGGCTATATAAAGACAAAAAAAGTTAACTAAAGACTATAGTGCATAGAAGCTTCACAGTTATGGCAAGGGACAGGATAATACAGAGGCGGGTCTAGCTGGGGCAGGGGGGCCTAGGCCCCCAGTTTTTTTGAGTGACAAATATAATTGGGGGGGACGGGTAAGACCGTTCCCATATATATATATAAGCGATGTTCAAAGTACTGTATTTATGAAGTTGAAAACCAATGTTATGGAGGATCAGGGGAGCAGAGTTGTCTTCAACGTTGGGAGGTGGTCAGATTTGAGGCTTATTCTGGGGGAAGTCAATCTCATCTCACTTTCCTTTGTGGCAATCAAACACAAATCGTCATATTTCTCCCCCCAAAAAAACATGTTTCAAATCGAATTATTGGGGGGACAGTCCCCCCAGTTCCAAGATTGGAGGGGGACATGTCCCCCTCATCCCCCGGGATTTGCGCCAGTGCTCATGATATGCTTATCATAGTCTCTGTTCTGGCAGACTCCTTCAGTTTTTACCTTCCAGATCCGCCACTGTGATAATAATGACAGAATACCAATAATGATACTATTTTGTTCAGCTCAACTGCCAAATCATTAGCAGTTGGTGTACGCCAAATCTAGATTTTTTTTGTTAAACGTTAACAATATTGTATTAAGAGTACTAAATAGAGAAGATGAAGGGTAATATATTCTTTCTAGTAATTTGTCCAGTAAAACAGGTTTTACGTAACAATTTTCTTTCTTCATTACGTAAAACACGTAAAACAAGCAGAAAAACTTCCATATTTAAGAAAATTGCTGTGAAAATTCTATATTTTAAAAAACTTTATATTCCTGCTACACAGAATTTACCTTATTTTCCGAAAGGAAGTTGCGACATCTATTGAATATTTAAGTAAATTACAAATTATATAGAACCCGGGGGGAAGTGGCCGGAAGTGAGAAAAGCCTTTCAACACTATATACGTATCTATCCATGTCTCAGGTCATGGTCATTACATGTAACCAAGATTTTTCTGTCAGGAAGTGAGTCCTTCCTCCTTTTTTTTTTTTATCCATTAGCAAGGATTATCAAAGGATGCTGTCCATTATGATTAGGAAGAAAGATTTGTTAAATGACTTCGCTGGTTTATAACAGAAAGAAATATTAAAAAAAAAAAAAACTAATTAAACCTAAAACTTTAGAAGGAAGATTTCTTATATCCTTATGTCATACTAAACTTCTGATTTTCTCATATTGTACTTAATGTCCTTTTAAAGTTTTATGTTGTTGCTTTTTTCTTTCATAATGTTACTTGTACTTAAAAAAATAGTTTGGGTTACCAACACTCCTTTATATGTTTACCCTGTATGCAGGAGTAAAAGTGGCTGAAAAAGTAGTGAGACGCATTACGTCACGCCGTTCCCCGTACCTATCTTAGCCTATTGTAGTTTCTAGGAAGTGGAGGGACTCCATAGATGATTTTTGGAAATGAGGAAACGACGTCCCGCGGCTTTCTCTTTCAATTTTACCCCTGCCTGTCTGTCCTCCGCTCCGGGAGAGAAAAATCTCAAGAACTACAGGGTGACACAGAACAACAGGAACTTTTGAAATGCGTATTGGCAGCCATGAGCAGGTGGCAGCACTGCGGGACAGTGACCTTGAGAAAGCAAACTCTTTGCCATTTCAGTAACAATGGCTCATTAATGTTGCACGCGAGTCTGTCTTACGGGGCCCACGGCATTCAATTCTAAGCGAGCAGTTGCGGTTGAAATGTCCCGGGAGAGTATTCGTAGAATTCTTCATTTAGATTTGAAAATTCATCCACATATCCTGCAGATAGGGCAACAACTGAAGGAAAGTGATTACTAGTTGCGATTAAAATTCTGTCAGCAAATGATAACAAACATAAACAATAACGATGTGTTTCTAAGCTGTTCTAAGTTGTGGATGGATTTCTAAGTTTGAATGTCAGATGAGGCTCTTTATGAAGCTCATGATTACGCTATCTAAAGGACGTTATTTTTAAAAAAGATGATAAATTCCATGAATGTATCTTAAATGGCAAATTTTAAGGTTTCTATTACTGTGAACAAAATGTTTTTCTTCCATCACTCTTGGTTTTATTAGATTATTAAAAAAAAATAACGTTTTTTGGTGTCACCCTGTAGTTGATGAATTCCCATCATTTTAGGACAGAATGTACACAGTAAAATGTTAGGAATCGAGTTTGTTGATGGAGGTGATATTTAAATCGGAAGTGGTAGAAACCAACCATTTCCGGTTTTAACTTCGATCACTATAGGGCAAAACAGCGAGAACTAGCTTCCTGCAAACGATTAAGCGTCTCAAGAAAACATTTTATATTCATTCTTCATTCTCTACTAAAAGCCGAAAATGATAGAAATTCAATGCAACTTCCAGATTCAATATTGATAGTGGACTTCCGGTTTTAATATTGATCACTATAGAGTACAGAGGATAATAGATAGCAAGGACCAGTTTCCTGCAATTAACTGAGCGTCCCATCAACATATTCCATTTCCACTCTAATCTCTATACTAAAAATGAAAGTATTAGAAATCTACTACTACATACTACTTCCGGTTTTAATATTTATTGAGAAAATAGTATCCAAATTTCCATATAATTCAAATTTGTTCATGTAGTGTACGGTACATGTAGAGTACGGTACACTTCCATTTTTTTCTGTTTTAAGTTTTCTTTTGCTAAAATTATACCTGAATAGTTAGCAAACTGATGTCCCGAGTTCGATCTCAGTTGGGACAGGATTTTTTCTAGATCTCCCGCATTCTAATGGGACTCAGAGATTCACTCAGCCTATATGAAATGGATGCTTTGAGGAATCTGGCGGTTGGGGCGGTGAAAGCTGCTGCTGATTGCATTTCCTTCTGTATGTACTGAAGCAGTGGCGTATTTACGATTTTGTTTCGGGGAGGGCTTTGCTAACTTTCGGGGGGGCTTTACCTGAAAATGTGAAAATTCTGCAAGATATTTCATATACTTTACTATAGTAAGTAAGATTTCGGGGGGGGGGGGTTAAGCCCGGAAGCCCCCCCTAAATACGCCACTGTACTGAAGTCTAAAGAATGTGAAGCCTTATTACCTAGCCTATGAGGCTCATATGACTCAAATTAGAGGCACCCTTTATCTTTTGCTTCCAAAACTTATAATTTTCTATTTTTTTTTTTTTTGTATTTATATGTATTTTAATCATTTTATAAAGCAGTAATTGCTTAATTTATATATATATATATATATATACTTTAGAGCAGTCTTATACAACCTGGGGTACGCTTTTACTTCTTGGGAGATTACGTAAAATTTAGTATAACACTAGCTGATATGCCTGTTTTTCGCCCGGGGGAATAAGTTGTGAAAGGTATCTTAACCTTTCCTCCCATCCCCCTTAAAAGGATAAGCATTTCAATATAAGTGCAGTGATGGAAATTCAGTTGTCTTGTCCAGTGTCTGTTTGAACCACATAAACTGATTCATTTACTTCTATACTTCCTTTCGATCTATACAATATCTAATAACTTGCGCTCTATCGTGACTAAGCGGTTAGCATACACGAATTTGTCGTAGAAGACCATGATTCGATTCCCTCCAAGAGCTCCTGAAGTTCGGATCCCACGTTAAGCATTAGGCCTTTGTCTGATGTAGCCTTGTTCTGTAAGGGACGCTAGAATTAAAATCAAATCACATGTCTCATAATTGTTTTATTGCTATTTGTAATTTAGACAAGTTCTTTTTATTATTTGCTTATCTTCTGTTCCAATCCTCAAGATTAGAACCAATACTCTTAAATAGATTATGTTTAGACTTAATTACAATTCTTGAAGTTCTTTCACAGGCAATTTTCAAAGTGATAAACACAAAACGGCTCAAGCCATTTTTATGACAGTTTCCCTTAAAATTGAACTGCACAAACTTCCAACCATTAAACAGATATATAAGAGCAACATGCTTATTATTTATGCGGTCAAGATGTTTAGATGTTTAAAATATTTGAAATATAGAGGGGAAAATATTATAATGTTGCCAAGTTCCAAGATTCGTAAATGGCAAAGTTACAGAGTAATAAGTAACATATAGCTTATGAAAATTGGCCGGTTTCACAAAAATAAGCCCAGTTAGCAGTAGTGTTTTTTCTAGGCACTACTTTCGGAGGGAGATTTTGTCCTGCTGGCGTTGTCAAACGGTTCTCCCCACATTGGTAGCTAAGAGAAATTAATTCGCTATTGTTAATATACCAAAATAGTGTTCCAGTGCAGACTTCACATTTTCATTCACCTCCTGCCCACGCTCAAAATTTTGTGTAAGAAAGCCTGGGTGCCAACATACAAACAAAGGTGACTAAGTTAACAAGTTTGCGTTTTTTAAAGTTTAATATCCGAGGATTATATGAAATCTTTAAGTTTTACGTCCCACGGATAAACCGGGTATGCTAATGGAGACTGTGATGATGAGAAATGGATGGAATGAATAAAGTGAGAGGAAACGGGAGAACTCTACAAAACCCACACACATGGCGTTTGTTCACCACAAAATTCACTTGGCGCAAGCTGGGATCGAACCAGGGACCCCATGCACCAGAGGTGAACATTCTACCACTGAGTCACCGCGGCCCCCGTCTGAGGATTAGTCTCCGAGACTAAGGGAGACGGTGATAATGATAATGAACTAATTAGTGGTATGAAGAAAGTTGGAGGAAACAAGAGGATCTCGAGAAAATCCACACACTCATGGTGTTTGTCCACCACAAAGCCCATTTAGCTTGAAGTGGGATCGACAAGCGACCTCAAGCACCAGAAGAAAGTTCTCTACCACTGAGCCACTGCAGCTTTAACAGATTATACTGTATATACGCGATTACCTTCATAAGATGTCCTAAGTGAGACTTTTTTTTTAAGGGGTGAAGTATTAAGAGGATAACTGTTCTATTTATTTCTTGATATTTCCATTCTCACTGAAAATGGAAACCGTACAGTACACAGAAAGAAACGAAGTCCAGATGTAATGGGAAAACGTGCATAATATGCTTTCTGTTATGAACACCATGACAAGACGATAGTGTCAATCGTAAAACTGGGTGACACACTCTTATTTCCTCTGGCGACGTACGTCTGCAAATGAGAGGGGTGCTTCGTCGTCAGAGGAAATAAGGGTGTTCACCCAGTTTTACGATTGAGACACTAGCGTCTTCTCATGGTGTTCCCAACAGAAAGCATATTATCTTCGTTTTCTCCTTAAATCTGGACTTCGTTTTTTTCAGTGTAAGATATATGATAAGGAAGAAATTTGAAAAGGAATAGAACAACGGAAGCAACAAATAACTTCCTTAAATTGTTGATCATGTTGTCCTTATGCTGTTGAAAACAATGCTTCCATGTTGGCTGCCTTCAATGAAATCTTTTTGACCTAAATTTTTTAAGAGTTTTAATTTCGTTTAAATATTAAAGAAAAAATGTAATTACTCACGTTTCATACTAGTAATTAAATTTGCATAATTACAGCCTAGAAAAGTAGAAAGAAAACATATAATTTGTAAAAGTAAAATACATCTTCTGGCTCCTAATAGCAATGTAAAAATAAAATTACAAATTTCAGGTGACGAATAAAAACTTAAGATATGCGAATTAAAATGGGACAAGCTGTTCGGAAGTATACGTACATATTCACTAGCTTAATTCTATCACAGAGGATATTAGAAATATATATATATATATATATATATATATATATATATATATATATATATATATATATATATATATATATATATATATATACACCATCAAAATAGTCAATGAAAAACTCGTCTTTTTAGATTTCCAAACTATTATGCATAAACATCGGAAGTCTTACAGAACGGGTATGTCCGCCCATTCATCCGTTCGTATGTCGACAGGCATCAGAACGAAAACGGTAAGAGATATCGAAATGTAATTTTCTGCCATCTATTCAGCGTCCCAGGTATAGGTCCCATCTCCTCCGTTAACACTCTTTTCAAACCGGAAATTGTTTAAATTAGTCATTTCCGGTTTCAACGTTTATTACCATAAAACGAAAACGGTAATAGATAGCGGCAAGCGGGTTTTTGCGAAAGATTCAAATTGTCAAGGCAAGGTAACATGATTATCCTGAACATTCTACCAAAAACCGGAAGTATTTGGCATTTGGTGCTACTTCCGGTTTCAATACTGATTTCCACAGAGCAAAACCAGTAAGAGATATCGAGATTTATTGTTTTGCAATTCTTTCAGCATCCCAAAGATAAGTTTCGCCTTCTCCATTATTTTTCTATTCAAACCAGAAGTTTGTTCAAAGTAACAATTTCCGGTTTCAACAATAATTCAGTTTGAATTATTGTGGTTCTAGTGTAATTACGTTTTCGTGAATTCTGACTCAGTTTGGATTGGAAATAATTAATATTAGTCGTTTTTAGTTACATTTATCTGCCACCCTGTTTCCACCCCCACCTCTATCTCTCATGCCTATAGAATCTGAGCTTGAACTTAAACGGAATTAGAAGTGTCTCTATGTTTTAACTGAACCGAAAAGTATGGATTGGACATTAATCAAATAATATTTCGCGTTTGTTTGGTACTCATTTTAATCAAAACCAACTTAGGTTCGTCACACGTAATTCGTTTTATTATCATGAATGTTTTTTTCTTCTTATTTTTATTCCTAATTATGTGTGAATTTTATTTGGATATAAGTAAAAGTCCAAATGGTATCCAAATCTCAATCAAAACAATCCCAAACTTTGATCGAGACATCAAAAGAAAGACGGAGAGTTTTCGGCAACCCCTCACCTGCGGCGGAAAATTGTTGGGCTGTCCAGATCGAATTTGTGAGAGTACAATCTCACCAACTTCGAGAAGTAGGTTGACGATAGCATGTACTATCCTTTTTGTTAGTGTCATTATGATAGATATGAAGCGGTACGTTATAGTACCAGTTTCACTTTGTTAGTTGGTGTGTTATTGAGCCTGTTATTGTTAGTCTTGAATGTTATATACTTTAGCATCAGTTTTTTTTTTTCGAAAACTACTCATGAAGATCTACCATCACGCATGTAAGTTTGTGGACCTCTATGAAATTCTATCAATTGGTATATCTCATCTTTCAGCAGTTTCTGTTTTCGTTATATAGAATACTGTTATAGAATTTATGATGATTCGTGTTTTTTTGTTTACCAAATAGCAAGCTATTTAGTTCGTACACCCATAGCATTTTGTCAATTATTCATTTTAAATTCATTTGTGTCATTGTATACAATAACATATCGATTATCGAGATTTATAGTTATTATATCAAAACCCCAACTACTATGCTGGAAATCTGCATTTTCGCGGTCGCGATATGTTACCTACTACACATGCAACGAGAATTACGTTCAGTTTGAGTCCACACTCTTCTGATAGTGAACGCTTTTACAGAGTTTTGTTATCTCTCTTCTCATCACTCACTAGCAACTGTCCATCTTTGCTTATATAGTACATATGAATATTTATTTCTCCTTTTTTTCTATAAGAAAAACTTTCTTATTTTACTTAACACAATTATTTTTTTTTAACCTTATAGGCCTATAAAACTTAACTAATAAATTTTAAAATCTTTGGCAATGATTGTTTATTTTTCATACATTTTTTAAAGTTCCGATTATCGCTAATTCTGTTATTGCCATATTTTTCGGTGGAAACAATATTTGTAGGTTTGACTTTTTCGTCAGAAGGTTTACGGAATGCAAACTGGTTACTGCTGGTTAAAATGAAAATAGAAAAAGAATTCTAGTGGTGTATAAACCGATAAGCCAGCATAATTAACTATTACCTTGACTTTGCAACAATGTGAAAAATAGTGTTTTTGAAGTTGCATGCCTTTTATGTTGCGTGAAAGTACACGTTGTCTATATTTTAATTGTTTGTATGTGAAAGCGCCATTATTTTAGTTTGCTTGAAGGAACGGGTTAGATTTGTAAAATAAAATAAAACTGAACATTTAGTTCATGTGCTACAGTTATCAACAGGGCCCGGATCTTGATGACAAGTCAACTTTTTTCTGTTACGCATAGGACAAGGCAAGTTCAAATAAAAGCGTTATCCATCAATTCTAGGCTCTAAAAATATAGTTTTCTTAGGGTCAACTTTTGGTCATTTTTTACCGTTTTGAAATTTCAGGTCATTTTTTAATATTTTAAGGTAACTTTTAGGTCATTTATGGTCTTTTTATTCTTTTTCTTCTACATAAGGAAATCTTTAAATGAACACAGTTTACGAATGTGGAAAAGACGAAGTTGAATAATCTCTTTTCTTGCTTCCTGACTATTGGGGTGGAAAAACTGCATTCTTAACAAGCTAATGAAAACAAAGCTGTAGCGGGTTAACGAAAGGTGGGGGTTGGTAGGTGGCCAAACAGATAGTTTTGGGTTGTTGACCACAAAGGATGTGATTACGTGAATAATTAAAAATGGATTAGAAGGCGTACAAGGATTTTAAACAGGTTTCTATCTATTATTTTCATGTAGTCTACACTTGCGAACTTTTAAGAGTGCTTTCTAGCTTCAACTCGGGAGTGAATTGACGCTTTCAATACTTACAATGCCGTACAGTGGACTGATCAATAGAAATAAATGATCAATTGACTGCAACTAAGTGAAACAATACTTTTTGAATGTGAGTGACAAATGTTAATTAAAAATCCAATGGATATTTAAAAATGTTAATGTTTAACGAAATAAACGTTTAAGAAAACGCAAGTTTTAAGGTCAATTTTTGTGATTTTTAGGGCCATTTTACAGGAATTTTAGTGTCATTTTATAGGTCACTTTTTAGAAAATTTTAAGTCAACAACATCCGGGCTCTGGTTATCAAGTTGGATATTCTAAATTTGCTTTTAAGCATTGAAGTGACCACTGCGAACTTTTGATAATCGACTTAATCGGCATTTATGTGTCTGTCTGTCTAACCATCTCTTCATCTGACCCTTTCACATACCTTTCTCCAATTTTTGGGATTGCAACCTATCAAGAATTAGAGGGTTTAGAAACGGAAGTGTCCACTCCATGTTGCAATTTTTCATATATAAGATATATGACTTTTGCAAAGATATATGATTAGACTATATTTTCTTTACAGCATCTCGATCATCGCTATTAGTTATTCACCTGATTTTGAACATATGTTTTGCGAAAATTTCGTAAAAATTCGTTGATTTTTTAGAACTTACACACACACACACACAAAAAAAAAAAAGCTGAGCAAAACAACGTTTATTTTAAAATTAATACATGTGTGACAGTTTCACCAACTAACTGAACATAATGGCTTCATTAGACATTCTGAAAACAAGATAGAGTTGCATCTAAATATAAAAGAATCCCAGAAAATGGTTCTGAACGCTGATTGGTTGATCAAACCAGATTCAGTCAATCATAACAAAAGTTGATAAAAATAAAACTAAATACCACAAATAAATTTCCCTAACTGATCCCTACAAATTAAGTCAAGTTACACACTCTCTTGTTTTTACAGTGTCTGATGAAGTCAATATGTTCAATTAGTTGGCAAAACTGTCAAACATTTATTATTTTAAAATAAAGCATTTATTATTTAATGCTTTGCTCAGTCACTTGTATTTTTGGTGTAAGTTAACATCTTCATCATCATATATATTCTGCCATTATTGACAGGTCACTTGCTGCAACTGTTTCATGCTCCATGGTCTTCCGCTAACGTCTTCGTCTTCACATACGATTTCTCTGTTTGATATCGTTCATTAATTTAGTCTTCTTCGCCTTCTCCCCCTCTTTCCTGCTACCATACCCTCTAACACGTCCCTCATGATACCGTTCCTTCTTACCCAATGACAGGGACTTAATACATGAATCTATCTTTTTTTTAGTACATTCTGTATCTACTACTTTTCTTCTTCTTCTTACAGAACATTTTATAAAGGCTTTAGTTTTCATTAAAATCACACGTTTTGTATATTAAATTGACCATAGATAAAATATTAAAATGTATAATTTTTTTGTTATATTAATATAATTTCGATCAATATTTAAATAGAAAATTTAAATTTTATTACATAGTCCATTATTCCGAATCTACAAGCTTACTAACATATTACACATCTAGACATAAATAATCTTTGACAAAATGATAAAATCGATTAAATAAACAAACTATTTCAAACTTTATTTGGCTTTCATATAGACAGATAACACGGGAGTTGACAAATTTAATTTCTATTAGAGCATAAAATATACTGTTAGGACCATGTGCCAAAATGGTCTGTTACAGCTCGACCCAGCTAACTCTTTCAATTCTTCTCCACACTCACATTTCGAAGTCTTCCAATCTTTTCTCATAAATTTTGTGTAATGTCCATGTCTCTGACCCATACAGCACAATACTTCACACGAAGCACTTTATAAGTCTTTTTCTCAACTCTTTATTCAAGGTCCCATAAAATAGTATTTTCTTCCTCCTACAAGCTTGTTTCGCCATTCCTATTCTTGCTTTTGTTTCATATTCACACTTCATATCATTGCTAATAATACTACCCAGGTATCGAAAACTAGCCACCTGTTTTATTTTCTTCCCTCCTAATTCTATATTTGACACCGGCCCTTCGCTCCAATCACCATGGCTTTTGTCTTTAACATTTTTTTTCATCCCATTTTCTTCACAGTTGATTATAAGAATTCCAATACTTTTCTCACATTTGCCAGTTTCAACTGTAAGCTTTCAAATAATATAAGGCTTGACCCATTACGACTTATAAACCTTGAGATCTGGAGCGCTAACGCCATCTCGTGCACAAGTGTCTCAATACTTTTTAGAGTACTTGATGCCTTTAATTAGCTGTGATTAAATAGTTTATAAATCAAGGACGAGAAAGAAGTACAATTGACGGATGTGAAAGAAACATGGATACTTCAAGTAAAGAACAAAACAAATTTATTGAAATAGAGCATAACTACAAGTAGTGCCATCCTTGAACTCGGATAACTTCAGCTACTATTTAAATAAGTAAGTTATGTCGTGGTAACCAATTTAGAAGATACCATGTGTGCATATACGTGATGGTAAAATATTTTTTAAAGTGCCATTTTTCTAGTTTTTCTTTCTTTACATTCTTCTTGTTTTCAATCCACGTGTGTACTTAATAGTTGTTTACATTGCATAATAGCTATGTTAGAAAAATTAACATGCATTCTCAATGTTCACAAAGTTTTCACTGGGACCCTAGGGTAATAATTGAGCACAAATAAAACCTTGCTCTTTACCATAGGATAATTAATATTAATGCATCTCTCAGCAATTTACATTTAAAAAAAGCTGAAGAAAAGTAGTAGTTTACGTTTATAGTTGCATGAGAACTGCAGCAGCATTCGGTAACATTAATCATATGACAGGAAGCTCCAGTTTCCTAATATGCACAAAGCACATTTATCCGCATCGTCCCTATCTTCTCGTGTTATCAACAAGTGGTGGCAACCAATTGATAATCATCAGAGTCTCTGTTTCGATTCTTGATGATAATATTGGTGGTTCGGATTTCACCTCAAACTAGGTCCATGTTTTATATGTATCGGAGCTGGAAAAAACTATTAATCTTCAAACAAAGGATCAGGAGGCATGAACAAATCATTACATTAAACCCTTTAACTGGAGGTTCCGGATTCGAATCTCACAGCAAGTACCCTAAACTAGGACTGGAACGTATTCCGTCGGCTGAGATCCGACTGCATTTTCATTAAGTATGTCCTTGCCAGTCCGCTCATAAAGCGCTCATTTGTTTACGTAATTTCTGAGCATAATGGCAGGGAAATGGGTCACGAAATTGAGAAAACCAAAAAAATCTTGCAAACAACTACGCAACGAAATGAAACTTTAAATATATATATATATATATATATATATATATATATATATATATATATATAATATATATATATATATATATAATGATAGATTTTCAAAATCATTTTTATTGAAAAACATCTGTGCGACAAAAGGACGTTATTCAATGTAAATTAATCGTTATGCTGAGATATTAG
Source organism: Thermobia domestica (assembly GCF_964235325.1). Taxonomy (NCBI): domain Eukaryota; kingdom Metazoa; phylum Arthropoda; class Insecta; order Zygentoma; family Lepismatidae; genus Thermobia; species Thermobia domestica. The sequence continues at coordinate 81,333,969 of NC_137463.1, forward strand.
GAAATTATTTACGGTCATTATTTCATAAACTAAGAAAGCACGAAGATCAGGAATATTCTCAGCTTTGACCACATTCTTGTAATTAGGCAGGTTTTGAGATAATTTTCTAAAAAGAAAACAATATAATAGAAATACTACATTTAGAATAGAAACTTATGAAGATATGACTTGGTTATCGAAAATGAGCTTTAACACAGACACACTGTGCCCTCTTCTCTTTCGATATCATTTCCTCAGGAAATCACGTAAATCACTTACAATAATTTTCCCTGAAGGCTGATCTTGACTAAAATAAAACATTAAGGACCAAGAATATTAAAACGCATATACTTACTTACGAAGAAATCCTTATTTTTCGATGAGTATTTACCTGCGTGGGAAAATCTATAATTACCTGTCGTCATTCACCCCAACGAATTCCAATATGTATTTATTGCTTAATATTTATTTACTGTAATATCTTTAAAACAATTTCAAAATTTAATACCGGTACATTTATACAAGAGTTATTCAAAAAGTGTCAAACCGCATATTCGTAAATAACTTGTACTATTACGTGTTGAATTTACTTACACATTTGTGGCTAGAGTTTTGAATTATGAGCTTCTTCAACTTACACAGTCTATCTTACTTACGGGTATTTATTTCTTCTCCTCCGTGAGATTGTGAATAAACATTCCTAGGTAGGAAATACACCATTTTTACACAAACTTATAATGAGTTACTTTGAGGTCTGTTTACTATCCTCTGACGACTCTGACGATTAGGCCGTTCTGTTCTTCATTGGTTGTCGAAGTCGTTCGATGGGAGCTGTAAAAATCTATATACATAAATGGTAGGTTTATATATTTGTGATCTAGAAAAGTGTGGCCAACCCTTTTGATAATGAGATCTCGAAAACCACAAGTACTAGAAACGTGCCGTTTTCTCTGATCGATTCCAAATTTTGTGTAGATTTGCCAGTTCTCATTCAAATTTAAAAAAATAAAAAAAACATTGTCTTTTTCTATTCCACATTTTAGGCGTCCTTTTAACACTATTAGTTGCATATTGCCACTAGGACGTTAAAGTTGATATCTTTGTGAAAGGCAACCAGTAGAGGAGTTACGTACAGCGGGTTGATGGACATTTCAGGCGCTTTGCTTTAATCTGATAGACAAAACCTATTGCAAGCTGGCAACTTCGAAGGCTTGTGGACCCGTGATGAGGCGTATTCGGATATGGAATTATAAGAAAAAAAATATTTGCATTTGGTATCACCTATTACTTATCCAAGTTTATTACAAACTTCCTCGAGCATCCTATATATTAAAATACTACATTTATATGTTTGTTTATAGCAATTCACTCCCTTTGAGAGTCTTCCTGATTTTACTTGTGTCCCTATAGAGACTTGCACTGATATAGTGAGAAGTGGGAAGGATATTCACGTTCATATTAGAACAGCACGCTGTGTAAATAGCGCAGGTTCACCTAATCACTTATGAAAAACCTACTCGTTGCTTACATCAAATTCGAGTCATGTCATCTCGAAATACTAATACCTGTCCCGATTGATTAGCAGAAGGGGAAGCAGGACAAAGAAAGTTTTGGATAAACCATTAAGAAGGAGAAAGGAAAAATAATCGGACCGCTAATAATGACCGTGATTTGATTAACTTTGCAGAATAGGATCCAATAGTGAGATTCTTCTCGTTTCCAGAACTCCTCCGTGGCTAAGCGGTTAGCGTACGCGCCTTTGGCGTGGGAGACCCGGGTTCGATTCCCGGCGGGAGCTCATGTGGTTCGGATTCCACGTTAATCAGTAGGTCCACGTCTCATATAGCCTCGCTGCTGAAAGGGACGCTAAACTAAAATCAACTCAACTCAACTCTTCTCGTTTCCATGACAATTAACAACATAGGCCTTAAGCAACTAAAGCAGAGTTTCTCATTCTGGGGGTTGCGACCCTTAGGGGATCTTAGAGAAATTCGCGGGGTTGCGAACGGAAGTGAAAAATATAAATGTAATTAGCAGCAGAAATAAATATTTTTTAAAGATTATTTTAATTTCCTTTTTTCTGATAAATATATTGTTATGTTCATGAGTATTGGCAAGTGTCTCAAAAGTCCTCTGACATAGGGAAACTCTGTTATTATCAAAATTACAATAAAATGTAAGAGGGGAAACTGTTCCCAAATATAATGTTTTGAATCTAAAGTAAAGGATTTTTTTTTTAAATCGGACTAGCCGCTTGGGCTGTACACTCTTTATGTGCCCAATGTTAAATGAAAATGCAGCGTTGCCATTTACCTGGGGCTGAGAGATTGAAGGACGGGACGGAAGGTGGACAAATTTTGTAAGAATATGGTGAATGGGGGTATGTTTGAAATGGGGCTGGCCATCGACACGTTAGCATAACAGACAGTAACTTTATTCATTTATGTTGTGGATCCAAGCAAATGACAACGCTGCATTTTCATTTAACATTAGGTGCATAAAGAGTGTGCAGCTCCAACTGCTCTTCCGAGTTAAAAATTTTCTTCACTTTAGATTGAAAATGTCATTTGGAGACAGTTTCCCCTGTTACCTTATGTTGTGGATCTGATAATAACAGAGTTTTTACTATGTCAAAGAACTTTTGAGACACCCTGTCTACATATATTAAACAAAAATTTCAAACTATAATCGGCTAAAAAATAACTGGAATAAGAGGGGAATAAAACTGGAGGAAAACTGCATATGAAGTGCAAGAAAAATACAAATATAACCAAAACTGCATATTAACGTACAATTGAAAATGACGGCTACACGCATATACAACTGTCAGCTATAAACAGCAATAAATACTCAAAAAGCTTATTGCAAACCATAAATTGCTTGTAGGGGTCGGTGGCAAGAGGGTGTGATAAATGGGAGTGGTGATACGAAATAATTTAACAAAATGTGTGCAGAAACATGATCAAGTACAATCTTAGTATCTTTACACTAAAAGCTGCTAATGGCTTCAACACGCTAGATATATTTACATTTCTTTTATTATTATTGAAGAATTGAACATAAAAAAAGAAAAAAAGAAACGGGTTCGATTCGTATCCTGAGGAAGTAGCAATTAAGTTATTACGAAAGAGCTTTCCCCCCTGCATTGACAAGAAAAAAAATCAGCATCAACAGATGGAGGTAACTAGGGATAATTTATTTTTCATGTTACGAATTACCTCACTCGTTCTGGAAGCAATGAACTTATATACTTGTTTCTAACGCAATCGGTTCACGATTCACGTGTCTTATCCCCCTCTTCTCCCATCTACATACGAATATCTCATGTCTATATCAAGTAGCTATTGCTATCGTTAGGTTTTTCGTTTTTCGTCATTTCCGATTCCGCATGCAATCCCAAGAAGAAAGAAAAATACCAAGCCTTCCCCCTAATCCCCTAATCCTTTCTTCCGTAACACACGTATCCTAATATATATATATATATGTGTGTGTGTGCGAGCGTGTGAGAGGCAGACTAGATCAGTGGTCGTGTCAAGGACGGCTACTGTTGTTAAATTACATGGACTTCCATGTAAGTCAAATTAACAGATAACTTTGCACTGTAATCTGCTACAGGTCATATAACTCCTGATTACATCTTATTGTAGGAAGGGAAGGGTTTGGAGGGACAAATATACGAGTTCATAACATGTGCTCTAATAGAATTTTTCATCCTTAACGTTTTTTGTTATGCCTAAATTGGTTCATGGCATAACATTAGGTTTGTTTACATTTTTTGTTATTGTTTTGCTAACTTTGATTTTCATACATATACTTGGTGCAAGATGTCCTTGCTAGGAATATAATTAAACCAGAGTCCCTTATTTTTCTCAAAAAAAAAAAAAAAAAACCCGAAATGTTATTTTAAAACTGGCTTCTACAATAATAAGAACAACTACAATTTTCATATATATATATATACGTTTTTTTCCTTTCCTTGTTATTTCCGTAACTGTCAATTGTATTTACTAACACTAACACTGCTACTACTGCTATTACTACTACTTATACAGTAATAACGAACCAGTAAGAAAATAGAATGCTTATTTTGCGAAACCTTCCGAGCCGTACAAATTTGAAAGGATTAATCATTTTTTTTTCTGGGGACCGTTTACTTTTACCCCTTATAGTTAGGCAACCAACCTTGATCCACTAACATGATTCTTTTTCTGCACACCGTATAACAGCGAAAGTATTTCCAAAATGTAAGCCACAAAGAGGGGGGGGGGGAGGGAGAAGAAAGGGAAGGAGAACTTTCTTTTATTCTTTTCTGGTAGGTCAAGATCTTCAAAATCATCTTCTTCCTCCTTCTCCTCCTCCTCCTACTACTAATAATAGCTTAATAATATTTCCTATTTGTGTGAAAATATTAAAAGTGCAGTAAGCTGGCTGACATGATTTAATCCCACTGAAAAGCATAGGAGTTTTTAATTAACTGTCCTTGATATTTCATATTTTAGTATCCCAGTCGAATCTTGTAGGAGATCACACTGTCCGAAAGAGCTAATACCATTGCGTACCTGCATCATTTTTTTTTATCCCTACAATTTATACGTAAAAGAATTCTTCTCTATTTTTTAAAACGAAAACTGGTGCCTTAATGGTAGAACAGTGCATTAAAATGGTAGAACCCTCGCCTCCCGTTTTAGGGGCCACTGGTTCGATTTCATTTCACGTGAGTTTGTTGGGGATAATATCGTGTCCGTGAGTTTTCTCGGACTTTTTATCTTTTCCTCCACATTACCATTCCACCAATTATTTCATAATCATTCACTTCCGCTCATCATCTGTCTCCTTTACCTTACAGGATATAATTGTAGGACGTAAGGCTAGAAATTACGTTTTTGTTTTTGAAAAGTTACTGATTTGTTCCTCAAATATATTTAAATGGTCTTTATTTTGTGAAAAATCTTTTTTTGTGTGGTTATATAATTCTAATATTATAAATAAAATTTAGTTAAATTAATATTAAAATTTTAATATAATGCAAATTAATATTTTAAAAACCAAGTTATAGTATATCTATCTAGATTTAAAGAAAGAAAATCAGTAAGATCAACCACAAAAATTCCAATTTATTTCAAAGAAAATAAATAGAATACTTTTTCCATATAACCAATGGACTAACAAAAGATTATGCAATACTCAACACAGTTAAAGAGCTCCCTCTTGGCTAAGCGGTTAGCGTACTCGCCTATGGCGTGAGAGACCCGAGTTCGATTCACCATTTGGCAACTACGAGGCCACTTTTTTCGAAAACATCTGAAGTAATGATATTGTGGATTTCGGTGAAAATGACTGAAACTGTGATATGTTGTAGATCTTACCAACAATCAATGGCCTTTTGACCATTACAAGGCCATTTTTTTTTTAAACAGCTGAAGATAATGGTATTTTGGATTTTGATGAGGCATACAGAAATCGTGGTGTGTTGTAAATATTTTGATCCAGAGAAAAGTCTTAATGGGCACAACCACCAATCACTGACCTTTTGGTCACTACGAGGCCACTTTTTTGAATAGAGCCGAAGGTAATAATATTCTGTGCTAAGATCTACAGCATATCACGGTTTCAGTAATTTTCACAGAAATCCAGCATATCGTTATCTTCAGCTCTTTTAAAAAAGTAGCCCTGTAGTGGCTAAACGGTCAGGCTTTGGTGGTTATGCTCATTGAAACTTTTCTCAGGATCAAAATATCTACATTTCACGGTTTCAGTCTTTTCCACTGAAATCTAAAATATCACTATCTTCGGGTGTTTTAAAAAAAAGTGGCCCTATATGACCAAACAGTCAGTGATTAGTGGTTGTGCACATTGATACTTCAGGATCAAAATATCTTTAATATATTACGGTTTCAGCCTTTTCCATCGAAATCCAGAATACTATTATGTTCGGCCGTTTTAAAAAAGTGGTCTCGTAGTAGCCAAACGGTCAGTGATTGGTGGTTGTGTCCATTTAGACTTTTTGTGAGGATCGCAATATCTACAACATATCATGGTTTCAAGCAATTCCACCGAAATCCAATTCCCATAAGGATTGTGCGGGGTCCTTTAAAATTGAAAAACATTTACGTAAAACGTAGTCATAATTCTTAAATAAAGAGTTTAAACTTATTTTGCTGTTCCATTGATAACTAATTACACAAATGTGAAAAGGTACGCCTTAAAGAGTCAAAACTTACAGTTTTCTTTCTTTCTTACGGGGCCGCGGTGGCTCAGTGGTAGAGCGTTCACCTCTGATGCTAGGGGTCCCGGGCTCGATCCCAGCCCCCGCCAAGTGAACTATGTGGTGGACAAACACCGTGTGCGTTGGTTTTCTCGGAGTTCTCCCGTTCCCTCCCACTTTCTTCATTCCACCATTTCATTCATTACTCATCATCACCGTCTCCTTTAGACTAACCGGCATAACCGTAGGACGCAAAACTCAAAGATTTCATTTCATTTTTCTTTCTTTCTTTTCGTTTTCTTTCTTTCTTTTTTTTAAAATCCTTAATAACTGCCCTTGCTTGGAAAAGCTGCGTTTCTATGACGGTGTTACAACTGAAATGGGTTGTTTAAAAAATATTCCTCAAATATGCAGTTCTTGTTTTCTTTTAATTAGACTAAATAGTACGGGGGTTGGCATAGAAAACCAGATAGTCGAGAGTCTAGCAGTTAGGGATGCGCATGAGACAAGATTTGAGACTGTCTCGTCTCGAAAATGTGCTGTAAAAGTGATGTCACGACTCGAAAAATGTATATTTCTCTACTGGAAGAGCTGGGTCCCGACTCGAATTTTGTCAGGAAAATTCTGTCTCGACTCGTCTCGTGCGCATCCTTACTAGCAGTTTAGTTTGCCAAAACCCTTTAATATATTCACCCTGTTTGCCTGCATGTGTGTCTGTCCATCTGGGAGAAAAAAAAAAAAAAAACTGAACAACTACTAATTTTGGCCAGGAAGTTGGAAGTTCGGTATCAACTTCGTTGATAACGATTATATTTAAACGCAAAGTGATAGCAAAAAATCATTTCCGGTTTTAAGGTCGATCACTATAGAGCAAAAATGGCAATAAGTACCAAGAAACTGTTTTCTGCAATCCAAAGAATACATCTTGTCTCCATCCTTAACCTTTTGCTAATACCGGAAATAATATAAACCTATCACAACTTCCAGTTTCAATAGTAATCCACATAGAGTGAAAATGATCAGAGAAAGCAAGGAATGGTTTCTCTGTATCGATTTAGGGTTCTAAGAATAGATAGCATATTCCCTCTTTATTCTATATTCACACTGAAAGTAGCAGAAATAAACAATTTCCGGTTTCAACGTTGCTCGCCATTTAGTAGAAACGGCAGTAGTTACCACGCATCGGTTTCCTGCTATTAATTAAGCGTGCCAAATATATATTTCATGTTCATTCTAACCTCTCTACTAAAACAGGCCGGTTTCAATATTAGTATAGAAAATATCAAGTTATACAAACCAAACTCCTTCACATGGTGTACACGTAACACTGCTGATTCTTGTAAATAGCAATAAAACAAAGATTATTATTTTTTTTTTTTTTTAAATACGAAATGTCACATTAGAGAAACACGCATATTCAAAAGACTTAGGTTATTTTGCCACGATTAAACAGAAAACAGGCAGGAATTTTTCTTGTTTTCGAAATAGTAGCCATAAACGCGATCGGAGAATGCTTTATTAGTAGACCTATTACAAGTCATGTTTACTTTTTTCATTTCTTGTAATATATTTGGAGGATGAGGCAAAATTTTGGATTATCGTGTTTGTAGAACGAAGATAAAGAAGTTCGAAAGTGGATTCGTCCTTCAGCATCTTTACGGCTTCTTTCTCTAGATAATATGAGTGAAGTATACCTATATCTTCGTGTACAAGAAAACGTCTTGTAAATATAGCAAAAAGATGCCGTTCACGATTATTGGTGAAACTCTGGATGGATGACCGTAATGCTTTAGTTTTCCGTGAAATAATTTTGTAATATTTTGTTGGGAAAGTAATTTGACAGTTGTGTTACACTTATTTTAACTTTGGGAGTACATATTACTTTATATAGATACTTCTCACTTAAATGTAACGACAGTATTCACAATATTTCTTAATTATTATATCACATTCAGTAAAACTTGTTTACACCTTAGTACTTATTGGTTTTATTATCTGATTTATCATTTTTGTTTCTAGGGTAGTTTGGGATCATTGTGAAAATACATACCTGTAAGACAGGACTACAACGATGACATTTTAAGTGGAACAGGCGGTTCTCCAGGAGTCATCCAAACCTACACTGATTCGCCAAAACATTATGAGCACTTAACTAACATATGGTGTGTCCATCTTTGGCTCGCAAGACAGCAGGAACGCGGTTTGCTATCAAGCAATGAGACCTTGGTAGGTGGCTGAAGACATGGTGCACCACATTTGAACACATACATGTCGCTTAAGTTCTGCAAATTTCGCGAAGGTCAATGAACTCAGATCAGACGTTCAACTATATCCCAAATGTGTTCAATTATGTTAAGATTGGATGAGTTTGGGAGCTATTGCAGCAAGAATGAAATTACCCATGGTGCTTCTCGAATCACTGCAGCACAACGTTGACCTGATGACAAAAAGCATTATCCTGCTGAAAGGTCCTGTTGTCAGCACAAAGTTTGATCCACATGAATGGCTGTACATAATCAGGAATGACCTGCCGACAGCTGGAAGCCGTCATGGTGCCTTTCACACACACTACTGGGCCCTGGATGACCATATGAAGTTCCGCAAATCATAATAAATCCACAACCTGCCTGTCATCGTCCTACCTGCCTGTTTCCCTATAAAACGACACATTCTGACCCGGTCATCGATGTGATAAAGACAGTATCGTGATTCACCGGATCCTGCAACGTTGTACGCACCATTGTTCAGCGGTCCAATGACGAAGGCAAGTGCCCGTTCCAGTCGCAATCGATTATTCCGTGCAGTTAACATTGGTGCACGTATGGTTCGTCGCTACCAAGGTCCATATCTAACTGTGTACGGTGAACTGTGTGCTCAGACACACGTGCTTTATCCATTGTTAAAGTCTATTAAAGTCTGCTGTTAATTATGCCACAGTTTGTGCCCTAACTTGCTGTATGAATCTCGACTGTCTAAGACTTACGACATCTTTAATGAAATGTGTCCGCTTCATATTTTGTTATTTGCTGCTAGTTTCACCTCCTGTCCCCACCTTCGGAAGACACTAACCACGAAAACACGTGAACACCCGACAAGTTGCTCTGTTTTCGAGATGCTTCTTCCCAGCCTTTTGTCTATTACAATCTGGTCCAAATCAAACTATTTTATATCGCCGATTTCCCTATTTTAAGCACAAGCATCACAGTGACTGATCGAATGAGATTCCTGTCACTGTCTTGAAAGCGGTTTTGCTGTGACCCATGCCTCTTACGTCAGCGTAACGACTTCGTTAAAAAGTAGCGGGTATTTATCATAATTATTGTGCTAGTGAGTATATACCGAAGTATATGTTTATTGGAAAAAAATAACATGGGCAAGCGAAGTACGATACTGTCATGAAGATTTTCGAATTAAGCCACATAAGCATAATTCACAGAAAAGAAGTGGAAGCAGGTGAATAGACGACTTGATGTTTTAAATAACAGACTTAAAAACACTAAAATACATAGGACTATATTTTCCATTTTGGATATACTGACAAATAGCATTCATGTGGAAGATTGGATTAGTGAGATTTAATTTACTTACTAAATTGACTTGTTTGCTATTAATGCATAATATTACTATGATGCCCGTTAATTTATCTTTCATAAAGTAATGGGAAATAAAAGTACATTTCATCTTAAAAACAAAAATTTAACTTCTTTTTTCGTTTTTTTTTTTTTTTTAGTTTGTCTGACAAAAGTTGAACTTTCTATACAATCGCAAATAATTAACATTAAAAAAATGTTGACTAAGAAACCAGTACATTATTAATATTAATTAAAATGAATGTGTGTTTCTATGAACACATGTATGTATGAACACATTAAAATGAACAGATTCACACCTTTGACTTCGGATGCTTCAAAGTAATTTCACCGAAAAGATAACAGTTTGGAAGAGAGTGTAGGCTAAATTCAACTTCTTGGTTCGTATCCTAAGGAGAGAAAAGGAGGCTTCAAAGGGAAATACGTGATTTAAAATTTTATGTTAAAAAAATGAATATCTCACGAATTTCTCACGTTAGGGAGATTAAACTTGGTATGTAACCTCATTTCTAAAAATAAGTTGACTTACACATATGACTTACTATCAGGAAAAAGAGGGTGATATATAAGCATAATCGGAAAAGACAGATATTAGCATTGAATACATAATTTTCGGGATGGCTTAGGCTGATTAATGATAGTGTGTGGTCAAGTCTAGTGAAGAACGTGCATGTCAGCCAGCCAGGGAATGCATAGGGACAACGTAGATGGCATTCCTCGTGGTTATTTATTTTACTTAATTACTTACTTTTCACATTGGTAACGTTTGTTTTTCATTATTTATTCTACTCAGTTCCTATCTTCTGACAGGGGCAACGTCAAATGCGTTGGCTACTCTCCATTATCTACTCAGCTATCTACAGAGAAACTCAGAATACTCTAATCGGGATACGCCTTCTATCCTGCCATGGTAAGTATCCGATTCTAAGCCCTATTGACCACAAGTCAGACATTGTGTAACAGTCAGTTGATCTCTAGCAACGACTACCACCAAGCTGCTGCAAGAGCGTAGAATATCACACACTTCACCGACATTCAGCATCTGCATGACTTGCTACCTTCACGAGCAACTTCTTGGTTGGTCATTTCATTGAGATGTGTATTACTAACCTGAATTCTATATGTTTCTGAACACCTTGTATAACATGTTCAAGATATCCCATTACCACCAATCATCATATTTTTCTTGTGTACTAACTTTGGCCAGATCCATAAATTTGTACTGGAAGCTTCTAAACATTTCAACTAGTATGTTATAGGCCTATTAAAAGATTGATTCTATTTCGTATATTCATTTATTTTTATTTCATTCTGATGTTATGCAGTGCATGACATAAGAACAACTTTGTGAACTCCAATCAGAATTAAACTGAACACAGATTAATTGATCACAATTTAAAGTATACACTGAAAAAAAAAAATGTAACTAAATTGTCAAACTTGTAAGTTGATATACATTTCCTTAAATTGAATTACAAAATTTGCTGTTTCCTTACAAATTTACAGTAAATTTCCAAGAAAATATGGTATTTTTATTGATAAAAATGTAATTTAGACCATTTCATATTAGTAATATCACTTTATAGGTGTACATTGATTTACATAGAGGAGTGGCAAGCCCATTGCCATCGTGTTTTGTAAATTTACCTATGAAATTTTTTACAGTGTAGAAGCCAAGCTAAATGAAACGTATTCATACTTATTGGCTTACTTATACTCGGACTTTGAGATCCGACACTTCAAATAGACATTTTCTGAGATGTTCCACTCTTTAATTTCTAACTTTCCATGTGGAATCCTTTTGAACCACAAGAGACAGAACTTAGCCAGAAGAAGAAAGTTTAATGCTATAGTGAGTGTTTCAAAACGTTTTAATATTTCTCAGAATACACGATCTTCAATTTATCTTCAACTACACACACTCACATTGTATAAGGAAATGTCTGCACCGTCTATTAATGCATTTCACACAGCAATTAGTCGGGAGCAGGGCCAGACTTAGAAGTTGCGGAACACAATTATTTTAAACAATTTTACTGGATCCTAGGTTTCCAGCCAATTTGCACAAAGATCTGTAGAATCATATATCTTATAGATTTTTAAATTTGAGTAGTAGAATGAAATGGAATCAAAATATTCTCTTAAGAAGTGCCTGAAAATTAATAGATCAAATAGGTGAAAGCTACAGCTTTTTGTATAAAAGAAGTTCTGATGGATTGATTAACGCCTAGCCCAAACTATAGACTTGATGTTTGGACAGTGCACAGACTTTGTGATGTAAAGGAGGGCTGTTTGAAATTGGACATGAAAAGGGATAAATAGATTTTCAATTTTGATAAGATGTCCATATCTCGGAATGCCTTAAGTTCAGAGAGTTGGAACTTGGTATTTAGAATTTTCTTTTACAATAATTAAACAAATGTGTGACCGTGTTTTGACATTTGACCCAGAAGGAAAGAAAAAGGGTGGAAAGAAAAAAGTATAGGAGCTGTAATTGTTATATTAAGATGTCCACATCTCGAAATCCCATGAGTTCAGAGTTGAAATTTGATATTTAGAATTTTTATTTTAAATAACTAAGCATGTGCTAGTAGTGTTTCTTCAAACTTGACCAGAAGAGAAGAAAAAAGTGGTGTTTCCCACTAAGATGCTCATAAATGATGTGTTGCGATTTCGTGCTAGACTTCAACTAAGGTGAGTTCCATATGAAAGGCACAGAAGGATAAACGCAAAATATGTTAATACGCAGTATCACGTGGGAGAAATATGCTAGATTTAATATAAAATTGCATGATCGTAAGCCTACAAGAAGCAAACAAAATTTCTAAATATTTGTTGGTTAGTAAGACTAGTGAGGTTGATCTGAAGCAAGGTATAAAGGGCAAAATCGATGGTACATATCGATTAAGACTATCGATATCGTAAGTATTTGGTTGATGCGAATAAAATAGCTATTTCAGGAGCGTCATTTTCAAAGCATAAAAAAAAAACAAAACTACAACTCCTGGTTAATCAAAATAGTCGCAGTCTGCAACTATCACCCTACCAAGGATGGTACTCTGGGCGAAATAAATCTGGATGCAAAGAAGTCCTCAATGTAAAAAAAAAAAAAAAAAAAAAAAAAAAAGAATATCAACATTGAAATTAAATTTATTGAATGGTAAATGTCCGTTTTTCGCACGGGAAGAATAAGCTTATGGAAGATATTTGAAAGGCATATTTGAACTACCTTTCTCTCTTTAGAATGGGTATTTACTCCTAAATCGAAATGAAATCATAATAGCCGACTTGTATCCCAGTGCTAACTACGTTGAAACGGCCAGTTCAGGTGGTGTACCCGTTATTCTTTGCTGAAAAATTTAAACCCCCTTAGGACAAGCTCGTTTATCAAATTGAAATTATAAGAAGAATGGACTAATCCAACTGCTAACTCTATTGGAAAATTCTTTTTAAACGGTTCAGTCGTTTCTTTACTTTTGCCATTTTAGGAACACTAAATGGTAAATTAAAATATAGCTTTTACTCTTCCCCACTTCCTTCCCCTTGGAAAAGGCATCACTGGGATACGTTAGCTTGCTTTAATAAGGAGTTCATATTGCAAGTTTGATCTGCCGAACTTGAGGCTCATGAGACATACTACTTCGGGTATAAATTTTTAACTCCTACTTCCAACTTAAAGTATGTATTTTAATGAATGTGGCATAACTCAATTCGAGGTAGGTGCTAACTACGTTCAAAAAATCGTGTTAAGCTGTCCACCCATTTTTTTGTGATAATGAGACAGATATCGTTCATTTGAATGCGGAGGAATAACTATAGAAATTGTCGCCTTAGAAACGAAATTTTCGTAAACTGACGGACAAGTGTCTTCTTATTTTTAAAGAGTAGTTAATACACCGAGTTTCACCTGCCGAACTTGAAGGATCATGAAATTTCTATATTTGTGGCATTAATTTTGAATCTCCTACTTTTCCCTTGGGATACACATTTAGTGAAAGCAGCATGATAAACATTCTTTACGACAACCTTTTTGTTTTTTAAATCGTTTTAAAGAGCTTAGGCATTCTCCCGAAATGTGATCATAGGGTCGCGGTAGCTCAGTGGGTTGATGAGTGTAGCCGAGCTGTCTGAGGCGTTATTTTGACGATTGTGAAGTGAACCTTATTCGGGGTTCGAATCCCTGTGAAGAGCAAGGTAAGAATTTTAACTGTCCTCGATATTTCTGTGTTCGTGTCCCTGTCGTGTTTGGAATACATCCAAAGGGCGTGAGGTGCCACAAGCGAACAATACCCCGATGGGGCGATTTTTTAAAATAGTGGTAGAGCTTTCAACTCTGGTGTGTATTGTCCATGGTTCGATCCCGGAGAGCGCCAACTGGACTTTGTGGTGAACAAACACCATGTGCGTAGGTTTTCTCTGGGTTCTTCCGTTTCCTCTCACTTTCTTTATTCTACCATTTCATTCATTTCTATCATCACCGTCTCCTTTAGCCAACACAGCATAATTGTGGGTCGTAAAACTCAAAGATTTCTGAAATGTGATCCCAAACGAAATTTCTTTTATTTTTGTTTGTATGATTATTAGAGAAATATTAAAACCAGTTTTCTGATATCACAAAAATATCAAAGATTCAAAATCTTTATTCTAATCTTAGGATTTTAGTTGAATATTTTATTTTAAGTATAGTACTGTATATAGCTTAGTAATTAATCAGGTGACGTGGAATAAGAGCTGTACATTTTTGATTAGTTGATTATCCTAAGCAGAAATTCTCTGAGGAGGAAAATATTCAGGTAATCTTTGATGAAAATAACAAACATAAATTCTGAGAATTTGGAAAAAAGGAAAGAAGAATCTGCTCAACATTCCAGTAATCTTCAGCAAATGATACTACATACGTACGTACAAAGGTATCCTCGGTCATTTATCTCGGTCGGTTATTTACCTGTCACGAATAGAAAGTGTACAAGTCAAGGCTAAAAACAGGAAGAGTATGTGGAGATAAATATAATGATAAAACAATAAGCAACAATTCTCTTTGAATAGGAGAATGAAAAAAATGGAGATAAACACTATACACTTGACATGAAAACCCTCTGCGCACTTTTTGCATTTTTCATTACGAAACTTATGTTTAGAATTAGAAAAAAAGAAAACTTTAGCTTCTTGCTTTTAAATGATAAAATTAGATAAAAGAAGGGGATACATTGAGAAGTTTTACTGGTCTTTCGATATGTAGAACAAAAATTATATTACCAGCAAGTTATTATTTATGAAAATGCAAATTAAGTATTTTAATAATATATCAGTTATTGTAACTAGAATGGAACGTGCCTCCTATAAGCAACTGCAACTTATGACGTAAAAAAATTATGTATCGTTTCAACTAACAAGGAACAATAGATTAAGGCTCGGCCTAAGAATTATCTTCTTAGCTGAATGGTATCAACTGATGGCATTATGCCATCTTAGTGCTAATGGAAGTGAATAATGCTTCTTGCATTTACAACAAACATTGAAAGAAAGGGCAGAGGACATAGCATTTTACGACAAAGCGTGATGGTAGCTCCCATATCGTTCTTCTCATCCCACAGACTATGAACACGATCTGCAAAATTATATCTTTCCTTGATGAACTTTCCTGCGAAGTTCCATGCAATTATTTGCAAATGAAATCATGCAAATACATAAATATACCTAACCTTGAAGAATTGTTACTTTAGTATTATGAAATCTGAAGAAATACAACGTGATAGTTATATACAACGTGATCAACTGTCTACTTTGCTTCCACTGGAAGTGCACGTGTTCAGAAACATGTCTGGAGATGCACATGTCTTTAATACTTTAACCTTCTATTTTGGTGGAATATTGCATTGTATAAATACATTGGATTATCTTTTAAAAAATTAAAGAAGAAAGTTATTATCCTTAATATAAAAAATACTAATACTAGCGATTGAACAAATTTTCGGACAAAATAGGGTTCTCTAAATCGCACTTATGACTTCTTCATTAAAAAAAAAAAATGCCATACACCTTCACTAATAGTGCTTTATAGATGACTTAAATAGCATTCATTCTATAGATATGTATATTCTAAACATCATAAAATCGATGTGACTAGGATTGGAGAGAAAAGAAACACGTTGGAAATATGAAATCCCTTCGTAGCTATATAGTTAGATATAGGAACATATAGCATATGGAAATACGAGGAAGTTTGTCGGACTCCCTCGAGAACCATAATAGACTCAAGGAGGCCACACTTTATCACCGTTACTGTTTTACTTTATTTCAGATATCCGATCAAGAAACATGTTATTCGAAATTACAGTTGAGTTGATTTTGAATTTAATGTCCCTTTCAGCAGGGAGGCTACACAAGACGGGACCTACTGATTAACGTGGAATCCGAACCTCATGAACTCCAGCCAGGAATCGAACCCGGGGCTCCCACGCCAAAAGGGAATCGAGGTAACAAAAACATTGCAATAGATGTCGAGAAACTTAGGTACAATTGTTACAAATAAGAATTAAGTTAGAGAGGAAAGTAAAAGTAGATTAATGATGGAAATTGCATGCTACTACCCGATCAAAAAACTCATCATCGTCAAGGAAGTTAAAAATTGAGAATCTGCAAGGAAAGAAAAAGTACCCTGTAATCTGGATGTATCCTACGTAAATCTGGTTAACTTCTGGAAGAAGGGGGTGATTGTGTTAAACACCATGCAGCAAACGTACAGAGTAATCTGTCAGACGCGTACTCGTCTACGACTGCAGGAAATAGATTGCAATCTAGAGAACATGGATGCTACATGACGTCTTAGCTATGCGTACAGCAGAACGCTAGGTATACGAACAAATATTGGTGGAAGATTAAGCCTTCTGAGAATAGGTACCATCTTCTCTCTTTAGCTCTCTGTTCAAACCGGAAGTGACAGAAATCAATAAGTTCCAGGTTTAACGTTGATTGCTATAGAATATGAACCGTAATATACGGCGAGGAGCTTCTTTCTGCAATGAATTAATCATCCCAAGAATGCTATTTAATATATATTCTATCTCCACTCTAATCTCTCCACTAAAACCAGAAATCTACTACCATTTCTTATATTCAATATTATTTTTAAATGCTACGTCATTCAAACCAAACTCCTTCACGTGGTGTACACATGACACTGCTACTTGTTATTAAATTTGTTATATAAAATAAAACGGGCGTAGTTTCCAAAGTTGCTTGGTGCTTTCCCTTTATTCTGTTAATCTACATTGAGGCACATTCTAAGTATCATTTTGTTTTTACATTCATTTTTTCATCAATTGTCTGAAGAAAAACTTATTTTACAAATAAAACGGCTATGTATGTGTTTTGTCTTAAAAGAACGTGTTTCTTAAAAAAAAATATTCATTTTTTATTTACATCTCTAGTCATAGTTCAAGAGAGTTTTGGGGAACGAATGTGTCAAGTAGTGTGTGTGTAAGACTTTCATAGGGTAATTGTAGTCTTTCGAGAGTCTTCCAGGTATGGTCTTGGTCTTGGCCTTGTACTCCCAGATCTTGATCTTGGTCTTGCACTGGTATTCCTGGTTTTGATCTCGGTCTTGCATGCAATACCAAGACTGAAACTGCAAAATCAGAACTTCTGTGCTGACTACTTCTAACATACGCTGATAACACAAAATAATCCCATCGATGAAAAGTAGATCTATAACGCCACTCCCGCATCGCCACACCATACCACTACTTGGTTGGGACCACCTGGGGATGTGGCAAACCAATGTGGATTATTTATCTGACTAGTATTGCACGTTCTGTTTGTTAACCTTACCCGACACCTAATTATTTACCTCATCAGTAAATAATACGTCAGAGCTGAATGTGAGGTTTTGTCGTGTCTACTCTGTGGCCTATTGAGCAAATTTCAGACAATCTAGATCATCATCTGTGAGGTATTGGTGAAGCTGCAGCTCATAAGGGTGCTGCTTATTCACTGACATAATGTGCACGATTGAGGTGCGACTATCATTACTTTCAAGAATTACACTATACGAGCTCCGAGCTCCTCTTGGGACTTCTACTGAATGATGCCAACTCTACCATAGTTATGGGGTCTCGTCTGTTGCCATGCGACGTGTAACGGTCTTAAGTCGATATGTCACAGATCCGGTTTCTTGGAATTTCTTCAGCCCTTTGAATATAGTGCCATTGTTGATGGGAGTCTCCTCCGGATCACGGCGGTTAAAGTCGTCTGTAATCTGTAATCATTTGATGCTTCGTTCTCCAGAGATGAGCGCAATCTCAATGTACTTTGCATGCGTAAAAGTCATCTGCTAGTAACTTTACTCTAACGATACAAAGAAACAGCCATAATTTCGTGGTGGTTAGCGTTACAGCAAAAATAATAGTGCCATTCAACTTCTACAAAAATGTGCAATTAAAATCGCCTATCACATGACATGGTTTCCATCTGAGACAAATGCGTAAAATTTACGATTGCGGACGTCATTGTGGTGTGTCCTCAAACATTTTTCCCCGTTCCTACTACCTAGCTACATTTTTACTTTGGTTATAATTTATAGCGTTTACCACATATTAGAGTGACTCAACACTTTTGAACCACCGTGTAAATAAAAAAGCATTCATTTTTTAAATTTTAAAAATGTTTAATCTCATGGGATTCTGAAATATGGATATATTATAATAATAACTGAAATCTTCACTTTTCCTCTTCCAAGTCGAATTTACAGAAATCTTTAGTGGTACCTTAGGTCATAAATTCTATTCTCTTTCCAAATTTATTTATAACTTAAAAGCTGATTGGCCTAGGCTTTGATTAGTCAGTGAGAACTATTTATTTCATATTAATATATGGAGATAAGCAATCAAGAATTCAAGTTGAACGTCGGTTAACACCTATACACCCACTCTCAGAACAGTATATCTTGACCTCCTGTATTGGCAGGCTATCTATAGACCTGTAAATATATTGTGAAATCTAATAATGTCCTCTTTCCTAAGTTTCCTGTATGGTATACCTATTAATATGGATCTTGCAAGACAATGCTAACCACTTCAGAAAGAATACTCGGACTTGTGTCTTAATCGTTATCCTGCCAGTAGGACGTAGGACGTAAACCTCAAAGATTTCATTTTTTCATTACAAGTACAATCTCGTTATGTTTTTTTTTCCCTTTCAATAATAATATATTATGTTAGTGAAAAATAAAGCTAACACGCCTGCAGAGGCAAGATGGTATATACATTGGTCCATAAGAGTCAATGTAAAATATACCTTTACATTGCGAACATTGTTTGCGAACAACCTCTTTATAACGAATTTTTAACTATCAAGAAAAAGTATAAATACCTCTAATTAACGAATTTTGTCAACCCAAAACCTTTATATAAAGTTCCCACCAATGTATGACTTAATTTCATAGTATGTGATTCATGTCGCGACAGGTTTCGACGCGCTTTTGTTCGTAAAACAATCATTGTTGTTCGATGAAAAGTAATGTAATCACTGCTGCTCGTCACTGTTGTTAAAGATTCAAGTTGAAATGGCTCAGAAACGTAAAAGGTGTTCCTTATCGGTAGCAGAAAAGTGAAACATCATTAATTATGTTGACAAAAGACCTATGATGAAAAAATTAGACATAGCTAATAAGTTCGGGATTCCCGCAAGTACATTGGCTACAATTTTAAAATTTAAAGATAAGTTTTCAGAAGAAAGTGGTTTGCCTGTAAACAGTAGAAGATTAAAATCATACGAGTTCAAAGACGTAGAGGAATGTGTGTTGAAGTAGTTAAAACAGTGCCGAGACAAAAAGGTCACAATCGGAGGCCCTATCCTTCAGGAAAAGGCTCAGCAGTTTGCAGTAGAATTGGGACATGCAAAGTTCCGTGCTAGCAATGGGTGGCTTCAAAATTTCAAAAAACGAAACGACATTGTTTTTCGAAAAATTTGTGGTGAAGGTGGTAGTGTTGATGAAAAAGTATGTGATGATTGGAAAGACAAACTGGCAGAGCTGACCGCCGGATACGATCCCGAAGACATCTTTAACGCCGATGAAACTGGACTTTTCTATAAATGTTTACCTGACAAAACCTTATCATTCAAAGGCGATGAATGTAATGGCGGAAAAAACAGCAAACTTCGCTTAACAGTACTGCTGGGAACAAATTGTACTGGGACCTACAAACCTAAGCCACTCATCATCGGAAAATATCAAAAACCGCGATGTTTTAAAAATGTCAATAATCTGCTAACAGATTACACGTCCAACCATAAGGCTTGGATGACCAGTGATGCTTTTTGCAATTATCTTAAAAGCCTGGATAAAGAGATGGAGAAAGAAAACTAAAACATTCTTATGTTCATCGATAATTGTACTGCACACGGAGAAATTCCTAACCTGAAAAATATAAAAATAAAGTATTTGCCTCCAAATACCACTTCGAAACCACAACCACTGGACCAAGGCATCATCCAAAGCTTCAAAATGCATTATAGGAAGGAAGTTGTCAGACGATTTCTTGCTGATGTTGAACGCCAAACGCCAACTACAATTGACGTTTTACAAGCCATGTGGATGATCGCCAAAGCTTGGAATCTAGTCACTGAAAAGACCATTGCAAACTGCTTCAAGAAAAGTGAGTTTAAAGTAACACGCGAAGAGGAGAAAGACGACTTACCACTCGCAGAACTTGCTACGACCTGGCAAAGAGTTCAAGAAGAATTGCACTTTCAAGAGACTGAGTTCGAAGACTTCGTTACCTTTGATAATGATTTAGCCGTTTGTGGAGAACTAACGGGTGCACCGACATTGCGCAAATTTTCCCACGCTTATCTGTTGACACAGATAAAGCCTTAATGAGCAGGCAACAAAATTGGAAATTGCGAAAAAAATCTTGTGCAACGTTGCCATCATTACCATAAGTATATCGACTAATAAAAACAGTCACCAAAATGCAAGTCGTTTTAACAAAAAAAAAAAAAAAAAAAAATACAAAGTAATGGATAACAATAGCATTTTCAGTCATCTATATTATATGTGTGCAATGGCGTCGTTAGAGAGGGTGACTGGGGAATGTGTCCCAGTCATTCATTTTCCGTATCATATCTAACTGTAAGATTAAAACTGTAAGAATATAGTTATTGAAAGCAAATAGTTTTGAAATACTGTAAGGAAAACAAACATATATAAAATAAACAATATATATAAATATTTCTAGAAGTTCTCTTGAAATATCGTGAACAGACGTTCGACCAATCAGAAATAAAGATTTGTCTATATCTTCCAGTTTTGGCCAATCAGAAACAAGCACTTGTATACATATTTCAGGTGTGTCTACCACATATCTTAATAACTATCCTTTCACCTTTCTATAAATGATACTTAGATTTGCATTTGCGTCTTAGTTGTTCTTAGGTGCTGTGAGAAACATTTGTTATATATTACCTAGGTATTATCGTATAAATTGTTACAAGAATGAGTGGTCAGTGTATTAGAGATAAATAGGGCCCCTTGGCAAGAAAGCTCGCCCCCTTGAGTGATGCAGCAACTTATATCAGAGAGATAACAGAGCGTTTCCGTTAGCCGACTGTCGGCAAAGCGTGTTCAACGTATATGGCCAGAGCAAATGTTGAAAACATTCTCAAGATGGGTGCTGGTCCCTCCTTTGTTTGGACACGAATGAGGTTCGTGAACTGTACGTTTTGCTGTTTTAATGCATCTCTGATGTTATCTATGTTGGTTGTGGTTGGAACACCTTCTTCAGGAAAGCAATGCATCTCAGCAATTCTTCTCTGCAAAGCTTATTCTTCTCCGTTGTGCACTCTCCCAAATGTCACCAGCAACTGTATGTCAGACCTCCTCAGGTTCTGTTAAAACCCCGAACGAATTGCGGATATAATAAACCAATAATAGAACAAGCCAATGAGGAACGAGAATCACAACGAGCCAATCAGGATCGAGAATTAATCGCAAGTTTTAGTGAGGAGGGTAATATAAACAGGAAGCAATAAACTGGAGAAACATAAGTGAAACTTTCAGAATGGAGTTTACATTGACGAAAACAGAAAAAGGTGTACCTTGTGTATTAATGGGAGGCTTTAAGTATCGTTTCTTTCGCCAAGGAAAAAAAGGCTCAAATTGGAGGTAAGTTAATGTAGTACATAATTTTTGCATGTATATAAGCCTATAGCTTGCTAAGTTATGCAAAGCCTACATTAGTATTTTCAGTAGTCAGCTTGACCTATATTTTAGTAAGTTCTGTAAGCCTATATTAGTATTTATGCTAGTCAATAGGATCCATATATACTTTGTTAAAAGATGTAACACACTATTAGTATTAATGTCGGGAAGTTGGACCTATATTTTGTTAAGTGATGTAACCTATATTAATATTTATGCCATTCAGTTGCTTCTATACTTTGTTAAGTAATGGAAAGTTACATTAATATCCATGTCAGTCAGTTGGGTCTATATTTTGTTAAAATATGTGTCTAGTCCCTATTTTAATATTTATGCCAGGCAATTTGTCCTATACTTTCGTAAGTGAATAAGTAAGCCTGCATTAGTATTTATGTCAGTCAATTGGACCTATACTTTGTTAAAAGGTGATGGAAGATATAACATTTTTGCCAGTGAAATAGTGAATACATTTTTCTTTAAATAGTAAGTTTAGAACACGTGATACGATTTAATTATTATTTCCTTTCTTTCAGATGTACTAAGAAAAGCTGTAATGCTAGTATAACAATGGATGAAAATACAAGTGAAGTTTTAGAAAGGAAAGATATTCATAATCATTGTGAAGATGAAGATGGTGTTCAACGGCATTTTCTTAGAGAGAATTGTAAGCGACGAGCCACTGAACAATTGAACGAGAAGCCAAATAAAATTATAAGGCAGGAAGTTTCAAAATTGGAACATCATGACACACTTGATCATAAAGAAATTAAAAGATGCCGAGACGTTATTTATAAAAATCGAAGAAAGGTGACTCCTCGTCTACCCAGAAACACCGTAGAGGCTATACAGCAAATGGTTCAGAAGCAGGATGATATAGCAATTGACGGAGAAAGATTCATCTTTGTTGATGATGAAGCTAATATAATTCTTTTCACGTGTAAGAAAAATATCGAGTAAGTATAATTTCATTTATAACCATTAACTTTGAAATGAGTTTCATTTACAGCATCAAGAAGTAGAATAGGAAGTAGTTGCTTGAACAGAAAAGTTCCTTTTTCCGTCTTATTTCCAAATTATAGTAAAATAGTTTTTTTTTTTTTTTTTTTTGATTCTCACAAAATATATCGTAACATAGCATTTCACCTAACGATATGACACTACAGTCTTGTTTACTATTTTCTTTTCTGACACTAATCTTATTTTCTTTTCAGTTTTCTGTGTGAGTTCAGCGGGTTAGAAGTATTTGCAGATGGAACTTTCACTTATGCTCCTAAGCATTTCACACAGTTATATACAATACATGCATATAAAAATGGATATTATCTACCTCTATGTTTTGCATTTTTGCCGAAGAAAGACAAGAATACGTATGTGGCCATGTGGAAGATGATAAGAAACTTAGACAGTAGATTCGACTTGAAAATCATTTACGTTGATTTTGAAACAGCTGCTCATGAAACCATCAAGAATGTGTTTCCAAATTGTGACATTCGTGGCTGCAGATTCCATTTGGGACAAACATGGTGGCGGAGGATTCAAGCCGACAATGATCTGCGACAAGCATATATGGATCCAAAATCTGAACTAGGTATTATTGATATTATTATGGTCTATTATTCTTTATTATTAATTTAATAATACCATGTGGACTTTGTTTTGTTATATATTAATACAGAATACAGTTGAAAATAGAATCTTATTCTGTTTGACTGAAGAATCTTAATTCAGTCACCATTCTTAAAAGCAAATAAACTGCTGTTCTAATAATGTACGAAATGAAGAAATTATAAAGCCAACAGTAAGATCCATCAATTTCACTACTTTCCCAATGCTTGCTTATTCTAACAAATTATTATTATTATTATTATTATTATTATTATTATTATTATTATTATTATTATTATTATTATTATTATTATTATTATTATTATTATTATTATTATTATTATTGCTTTTCTTACAGGTTCATGGATAAAGGCATTTTTTGGGTTGCCATATTTACATCCAACAGAAGTATCAGATGCCTTTACTCAACTAATATCAATGACGCCGGATGATACAGGGCATAAATTTTCCGATTACGTCCTAGAAAACTACATAGAAGACGGTTGCAAGTAAGTAGCTTCCTTTTGAATTTCATCTATAGTAGCACATGCTTCAATAACTCTTAATACTGCAAAAACTGTTGTCCTAGTTTGAACACAACATTAATGGTTGTGCTGATATGGTATTTTCTCTCAATGCAACTTAATTATAGTGAAATTTTCTTCTGTCTTCATGTAAGACGTAGATTAAAATGCAGGTTTTGATAGTTGTAAACAAATTACGGACCAAGACTATAAATATTTCTTGAATCTAGTGTTATAAATGTTTTAGTGTTTTATATAAATTGTCAATAATTGTGTGCATGAACTAAGGATCTTTTTATTTTATTAATTTTAGGTATCCACCTGTCATGTGGGCGTCTATACCATCCACGATGCGTCGGACGACAAATGGACCAGAAGCTTTTCACAGACATTATAATAGTCAATTTTACTTCCCTGCTCCTGATATTCATACGGTGATTTCTGCTTTGTTAGAGATCCAAACGGAAACTGCCATGAAAATAACGTCCATATTAAAAGGAATTTCAAAGGCCCAAAGACCAGCAGAAGTCAAAAGGAGCGAGTTTGTCATGAGGAAGTATGCTGAGTTCAGGAATTCGCAGAGAAACTATGAGAAGGCACGTATGACATTTTTAAAAGCTGTAGGATTTAAATTTCAAGCATTCAAACTGTAAAATGAAATTTTCTGTAAATAAGTATGTTGCTTTGTAAATATTAGAATGCAATAAAATATATCTCATAAAGGAATAGCTTTATACATTTCATTTCGATGCAAAATTTCACACAATTCCTTAAATCCTGTTGTTGGCAACGTCGCGGCGGAAATTTGCGCAATTTCAGCACTTTCTGCTCCTCGTTAATAAGACATAAATTACTTAGATTATCAACGATCTAATCTTTAGAAAAATTTGCGCAATGTCGTTGCATCGGAACTAACTGATGCTGACATTGTCACATCTGTGTTGCCGGTTACTAATGCAGAAGCGGATGAAGACGAGGAAGAAGGGGGTGAAATTGATGAGCATAACTTAACAATAAAAGATGCTTATAATGCTTTAAATATAATAAAATCTGTTTTTCTCAAAAAGAGAGGTTTGAGTGACGATGTAGTCAAATCCATCACAAAATTGGATTGCGCTTTGGATGTGATAACTCTTAACGGTGGTAAACAGACAACTATTTATGACTTTTTTTCTAATCAAGATGAACAAAATTGAGATTAAGCTTCTATAACCACATTGTTGATTCTTTACCTTTAATTCGTGAGTTTTGTTGTGTGAATCTTTGAAATTAACGTTGAATTACCTACATAATGTATGTACCCACCAAGATATGTACCTACTTTTACGGATTTTACTGCATTTAATTTTGATTACAGTATTAATGTAAGAAAAAAAATTGGTTACCTACCAAATTGTTTCTAAATACAAGAAAATACATACAGTAATTTGATAAAAATGCGTTATCATTTATTAGTAGAAGTTGTTCGCTATAACAAGATGAGTACGTAATATTGAGGTGAATAAAACTATTTTTTTTTTTTTACCTCTTTATAACGAATTTTAGACCAACCTAACCTCAACATAACAAACCTCAGTTCAACGAATTACTTGATATAACGAATATTTACTTGTTCCCTTCCGATTTGTTATATCGAGGCTGCACTATATATATATATATATATATATATATATATATATATATATATATATACTGTATATAGAACTTCAATATAAATATATCAGTTTGCAATTCCAGTGAAGCTATCTCTTTTACCTTTATTTCTCGATTTTCCTTCATGTTAAAATTTTTAAAAAAAAGAAAGAAAAAAATTGGTTCCACCTTCAATGATAAGGAACTTGTTTGTGACAAAGACACGTTTTCATATCTGAACTGTGATAACTAACTAAACGAAACAGGTGTCCGCTACTGTACGAGAATTGAATTCTTGTATCTGACAACAATCAAGCAATTCATGCTGGGATTTGTTTGATCATTTGCTTTAGCATTGTCAATGTGATCTTTAACTAATACGACCTAAACATGATTTATGAATGTAGTATTGAAATAGAAAGTCAGCTTAGTAAATTTAACTACCATCATCATGAAATTTGTTTCCAATAAGAAATATTTATTTTAAATAATATATTTGTGACAGGTTTTGCCGCCCTTCGAAACTTGGAGCGCTGTGCAAATGCATTTGTTGCACATATGATAGAGCCGGCCCTGATCGAATGATCCGATTAAATAAATAAAGAAATATAAACGAAACAATAGTACTATTTACCTTGGAGCAGAAGATATACCGTAATAACTTAGATTAGGCAGAGGGTATACGACGCATACTACAGTGTACCCTAGACTACAGCAGTCTTCTTCAATCGTATCACAAGACTGTGTTTTTAATATGATAAGAGAATTTTGACACGAAATGGATTTCCGAAGTTTGAAAGTGAATGCTTAACATTAAGAAAGAGGAAAAAAAAAGAGAGAGAGAGAGAGAGAGAAATTAGGAAATACTATACTCTTTCCTTATATTCGTTCTAACAGTTTTAAATGCATTCTGAAGACCCAATTTCAGACAACGTAAATTGCTTATTATCAGATTAATCAATAGAATTGTCGACCTTAACTTTTCACTTTCTATGTTTCTGTTTCTTTTATTTCTTTATCTTTTCTTTCTTTTCTGTCTATAGCTATTATCTACTGACGTAAATTCAAATTATTTGTAATATGAGAATTCTTCATGCACCAGTGTTTCCTTTTGGGTAGTAACATCTGGGAAATTTTCAGGGAAAATGGACTCAGATTTCATTTTAAATGTTTAGCGTCAAAGATGGCCTTGTATAATGAACGACCACGCCTCCTGGGTATAAGCATACTTGTTTCCATACACGTACGCTACTCGAGTTTTCCCGCTTCATGTCATTCAACACTTTTAACAAATTTTTCTGATGATTTATAAGGAAGTAAGTCAAAATAAATAATATATAATTGTCTTCCAAATACGTAAGTTTGGTATTGTTTCTTATTCCTTTTTTTTTTTTTAATGTATCGTAACAATTGAATCATAGGGCAATTAGGCACCGGTGAGTGTGTGGAAATCCTGTGAAGCTCCCATATTTGTAAAAGACTATCATTATGTATAATCTCTATGTATAAAATACAAAGTTTTGATTTGCAAGTGATTGATCAAACCCCAAGCCAAACTATTTGAACTAAAAAATAAAATGAAATTTTGACAGTATATAGGATTTGTGACGTAAAATACCAGAAAGGAAGGATTTTGAAGAGCACGATGCATCAGTGGTATAGCACTTACTTCTCGTGTGTGGAGTCTCTCGTTCGAACCTCAGCCAAGTAATTTTGTGGTGGACAACATCATGCCGTGAGTTTTCTCGGAGTAGACTCCCGTTTTCTTCCACTTTCTTATTCCACCAAATCTTCCATCATCATTCACTTGCCTTAATCATCGTCTCCCTTAGCCTAAAGAGCATAACAACGGGACGTTAAACTGAAATATTAAATTTCATTTCATTTCAAAGGAAGGTTTTTTAGAAATTTGCCGTGGAAGTAGATAGAAGGGGGATAATTGGAGATTTCAATTATTACAATAAGACGTCCATATTTCTGAAGCCCTTAAGCTAAGATAACATAAAATGTGTTTGGTATTTGGGCTTTTCATTTAAAATAATTAAATCATGTTTTCCGCGTTTTTTAAACTTGATCCAGAAGAAAGGAAATAGGATTGAAGATGGTTAACTAACAAGATGTATAAGACATCAGAATTTTGAATCAGATGAGAGAGACAGAAGGAGAAACGGAAAGTATTGTACTCAGTAATAACATGTGGGGAATTTTCGCTAGTTAAAGTATTCAAAGCTTTGAGCATCTTTACTATGATCTCGGACACTGTTTTCAAATTTTGTAACTTAAAGAAAAACATACATCGAAATTTTATAAAGTGTCAGATATGAGGTTGCCATATCTTGAAGTTCACAAAAATAAATACCAAAATTTTATAAAGTGTCAGGTATGAGGTTGCCATATCTTGAAGTTCAAAGTTCAGGAAAATTTTAACAAAATGAATTTTATGACAGTTCTCGCATATTGTTCACTGCCTGTGACTTTCTTCAGAAACCTTTCTTAGATACGATACACTCAATCAGTGGCGTATTTAGGGGAGGGGCTTCCGGGCTTAAGCCCCCCCCGAAATCTTACTTACTATAGTAAAGTATATGAAATATCTTGCAGAATTTTCACATTTTCAGGCAAAGCCCCCCCCCGAAAGTTATCAAAGCCCCTCCCGAAACAAAATCGTAAATACGCTACTGCTCATAGTAATCTATATAGGGTATATGTTATGTGTTTCACATTACACAAACATATTGATATGAATTTTACAGTATCAACATTCAAGAAAATTTTATTATCTATCCACTGAATACAGGGGTAAGAGAGGATGAAATGTGGATCCGTCCTTCTCCCTCAAACGTAATCTTGTCCCCAGAATGGGATTCGTCTGTTAATTTTATTAAACTTGCTCAGTACGTACAGCAAATGAAAAATGTTTTAATAGAATATGAAAGAAAAATATTTTCAAAAAATTAAATCAAGTCAATATGTTAAAATTATTAAAACACAATTGAAATTAATCATCTGCTTAGTTACACTAATTTGCCTAACTGGATGCACATACTTGCGAATTCATCTCTATTGCATAATAATCTGAATTTGATCTTATTGTTCTTTATGTTTTTCTTCAACCATTACTACACATCCAAACGTAAAGTCAAAAAATGAACTTTCATTAAAAAAAAAAGAAAAATAAACATTTGTTTTCTTATGAACAGTTCGTTGGAACTTTTACGTGTACAATCAACAATTCTACGTAGTAAATTCTTGCCCTATCAAAATACATGTTTCAATAAGGAAGCATATTAACAATACTAAATAAATGGTAATTCAAGCAAGCCTTAGCGAAGTTTTTACCATTCAACTTGATTAGCATTTGTGTATCTCTCCATCTGTCCAACTGTTTGGTTCACGATAACTCAGGTAAAACTAATCTGATTTTAATGTATCTTGGTATATGCCAGGGGCGGATCCAGGATGGACTTCTGGGGGGCGGTGGGTCGTAATACTGCTACTTAAAGCTACTTTTAAGAGCTTCAAACTCTGGGATGGGTTTAATTTACATATAAAATAAGAAAGTTTCCTCTTCTGGGGAAGGGGCAATTGCCCCGATCGCCTCCCTCAATTTAAAAATATGTTCCGGATAATTTTCGTTTTAAAATGTTCAATTTTAGTGTAATATGTAGTACATCTTGTTTTAGTCTTCTCAATCATTCCGTGTACAGAGTTAAATCCAGTAAAGAATAACGTATTGTATTTACACTTCCAGATCCTTCCCCTCTGACTTCTTTCAGAGTTCAACGATAACTGTTGTAAAATTTATTCGGTTTCGATACGATATTATGCATACTGTCTTCGATCTCTTCCAGTTCTACTAATCCCGCGGGCGTCGTTAGCGGGGGGTCGGGGGGACGCATCTCCCCAGATTTTAGTCAAATATATTTAAAGAAACTATACTACTTTGTATACCGGTATATAACTTTTGTCGAAAAGAAGATTTTGATTTTGATTCACCCGCCCCTCTTCCCAGATTTAAAAAGCTAACGACGCCAGTGGTTATCCCCACTGTTACGGATCAAAACCAGTAATAAGCGGTGAGCTTAGCTCCCTAATGTAGAATGCTTTAGTGCCTATTTTTAGGTACACACGGAAAAGAAAGTATTTGACAGTTGACAAATTTTCTTTTGCCGATAAGTCGGGAGCAAATAAATTAATTTGAATGCTTTTGTGTTAGAATAGATATAATTTGATAACTTGTCAAAATCGGTACTGTAATAGGTTTATTGTTGAGGTATTAGAAAAAAATGTCAACTGAAGAATACTTTTTTTCGTGACTGTACTAGGGTGGTGTCTTAATTATTCGATTAAAAAATTACCACTAAGGCTTTTCACTTCTGTTTTTCTGTCCACTGGAGGCATTTCTTTTTCAAGCCTTTTCAAATTCCCCTCCCCTAATTTTTTCAAGCATGGAGGTATTGTAGAACACGTTACGTATGGTTTCATGCCTTTCTGCGTCGAGACATAGGGCGCGATGACGTCGTAAGTTGAAAAAAAAATAGGCCTATTTTTATTATTTTTTTGGCGGACTTACTTTTGCACCTAGAAAACTGAAATTTTACACAAACATTCAGTGTACCCCTTAGTATTTTTCAGATCTCTGCTTTAAAACAGGGGGTCCAGAGATAGGAAAGGTTGAAAAGGGATATTTAAAAAAAAATCTTTTATCACAATTTTCCCGCCTCATATACATGAGTTGAGTTGATTTTAGTTTAGCGTGCCTTTCAGCAGCGAGGCAATATGAGACGTGGACCTACTGATTAACGTGGAATCCGAACCACATGAGTTCCCGCCGGGAATCGAACCCAGGTCTCCCATAGGGATGCGCACGAGACAAGATTTGAGACTGTCTCGACTCGAAAATGTGCTGTAAAAGTGATGTCTCGACTCGAAAAATATATATCTTTCTATTGGAAGAGCTGTGTCTCGACTCGAATTTTGTCAGGAAAATTCTGTCTCGACTCGACTCGAATGCATCCCTAGTCTCCCACGCCAAAGGCGCGTACGCTAACCGCTTAGCCAAGAGGGAGCTATGCCTCATGTACATGATGGAAACATGAATGGTATAGTTTAAAAGTCTGTTCTATTCTGAAGACACTGATGTACGAACCATGACCCTAGGATAAATATGAATGTCTCAGGAAATTTTTATATTACATTTAGGTCTTTTTGAGTAATCTGGGGGATTGTGGGGCTCATTAGTAAATATTTTTTCTCGCCCTTACTATTTAAGATAGAAGCTTAAAATTTTGTACACGCATTTAGTACACCCCTTACTATTTTTAATTGATTTTGAGATCTGTGTTGACATGGGGGGTCCAGAGGGGCTCAAAATTAAAAAAAAAATCGGAAAAATCCCGATTTCTCTCAACATTTCCCGCCTCAGGGAAATAATAGGAAAATGTGAATATTAACTGTTTGAAAGGTTGTTGTATTCTAAAGAGAATGAGGTACAAACAATGATCATAGAATAAATAGAGATTATGTGTAGCTGCTGGACTGAAAGTATAATTTACCTTTAAAAGACCAGAATTTAAAAGGGTTATCCCCCCATTCGATTAAAAATATGATTCACGATATCTTCCATGAAAATATAAGATTATCATGGAATGTGCGCATATTTTTTGAAGCTTCACAATTGTTTTTGCTAATTGAATTTAAAATCAATCGATAACGAGAGAGCAAGCCTATCCTCTTACCTCCTCTCTGTTACAAAAATATGTCCTAGTTATCTCTTTAATTATTATTTGATTTTGATACAATGCAATGCATGCGTGTATTGAAGTTTTACGTAATTCCCATTGTTTGAAGTTGAGATCAATGAAATATGGCGTCTCAAAATTTCCCCAGTTTTAAAAATCGATTTTGGTCGAATGTGGCTGTTTTTTAAGATCGTTTTGATTGCATGGAGTTGAAATGTGCCAATAATGTGGAACTGCAATTCTTGCCAATTTTATATAGCATTTTTAGTAAATATTTATTAAAAACACACAGATTTATATAGAATATAGTGTGTGTTTTATTGGAAATTGGAGACGTACTCTTATAGTTTGGGGTTGAAATTAGAGAAGGGGCACTTCACTAGCTTCAACAAAGTGCAGCATCAATAGACAACTGTAAAACTTATAGGAGATACTCTCCATATTGTAAGTCAAAACAGGCAAACTAAATAAATAAATAGTAAGAATAGAAGTGAATGTCAGAGACCATGATAGCCCTGTGGTAGAGTGCTTATGTCTGGTGCATGGGGGTCCCTGGTTCGATACCCGGCCAAATAAGCTTGTAACAGACAACATCATTTCCGTGGATTTCCTCGAGTACTCCCGTTTCCTCCCACATTTTCATTCCACCAATTATCCTATATCATTCACTTGTTTTAATCATCCGTCTCCCTTAGCCTAAAGACCATAATCGTGGGATGTTAAAGATTTCATTTAATTTCATTTTGAGGCGAGTATCAGCGAAGCTTCTACTATTCGACTTGGTTGGTACTTGTGTATCTGTCCATCTGTTGCACGATAACTTTCGTAAAATTTATCTAATTTTGATGAAACTTCGTATTCACCTTCCTTCTACTTGCAGAAATAACCGTATTGTTTGTGGTCACAACCCAATAAGTATAAGAAGAGTAAATTGGGGTAAACTTCACACCATGTAGAAAGATTATAATGTACATGCAAGACAGTTTTCCAATATAAACCATCGATTTTTTCGATTATAACAAAACTTAATACAATTCGGCAATGTACTGTTACAATTTCGGCAATGTATCATTGCCTTCATCAGACACATTATCTTGTCTTGAGTGACCAGACGCATTATCCTCATTTTAATGTCTCACAATGATAAATTGCTAAAATTGTAGCTCTATTCCTTATTAACAGTAATATGCTTTGGTCAGATTTTACTTTTATTTAAGGCAATCAGTTCCAAAGCTAGAATGAACAGCTTTCAGATGGTAAGATCCCCACAGCTTAGGGTTAAAATCTGCCAAAAAATAAAACTGTGAATTCACTCCATCCCACTTCTAAATTTCAGAGATGTGTTCCACGATAATCCTTTATAAGAAAATACTATATCGTCATTTTATCCTTTGGAAGGGCTTCAAATAGGTTTCTGGAAAGTAAGCCAACAATTTTTTTTTAATTATCCATATCTTTTAAATGTATCTTAATGTCTTTTAATTTGTCTACTGGTGCCCCTATAAGTATTAAAATGTAGAAATACATTATTTCCGTTTTAACCAAGATACCTAGGCCCCTTTGAACTAATGACCTCTCAACTTTCTGTTCGATTCTGCTTTGGGAATGCTACCTCTCTTTTTCTCTCGATGATGCATTTTTAACGTCAAACAGTGCATATTTAGGACAGGATGCATAGTTTAGTATGTAGAAGGTACCATATGCTTATATATATCGTGAGGTTAAAGAAAGCTAGCATCTGACATATAACTGCACATGCTGTAACAAAACGAAGGGGAGGATTGTTTGCCGATCACTGTAGTATTCTTCTACGTAATTTCTAGGCAACCAAAGTCATCGGCGCTGTTGTCGGTAGTTGAAAGTTGAATCATCTGTCAAATATCAAAGTGTTGTTATTTCGACATCATACGTTAACAAATCATCCTGTGATCTTAATACGATTATAGAATTATGAATTGTTAAATGTTGCTAAGTTTGTCGCCAGAGCTGCTGTCTATTGTTGAGAGCCTTTGTCAATAGTGACTCCAATGCGACGCTGCTAGACGCTACCTTTCCTTAACCATACAGTAGGTTAGGTTATGCGATAGGTTACTTAATTTTATCTTGAAATGTATATACAAACAGAATGCTAAGTTCTACATATCCTCAAAGAAGCAGATCTATGGTACGCTTGATACACCATCTTTATATTGTTGTAGGTAGCATATACAGCCTACACTAACGACAGGACACTGTCCCCTCTTGTCTACTGGCTAAAGTGCACCTTTCTGGTGTTCAGGCACCGAGTTTAATTCATAGTGGGAGAATGAATACAGCATACTGCAATACCCTTTTCATACTGCAATATTTGTAGTGTGATATAATTCCTTCTGTGATCTCTGACACTGCCTACGTACGCAAACTCTTTCGGAGAAAAACAAATATATATATATATATATATATATATATATATATATATATATATATATATATATATATATATATATATATATATATATATATATATAATTATTATGTATTATCTGAAGATACAAGTTAAAAGTTCACCAAAAGAAGAAAAAAGTAGGAAATGCAAAGCGTAAATATACCCACATAATGCATTAGTAAAATTTTCGTTCCTTGACACACATCATTCTAACCTTCACTCGTTGCATAACAAGGGAACAAATTGTAATTTCAGATTGTAGGTCAATTATAATGTTCAGAAGATGCAGAAGTTAAATTGCATCGTACACAGGCACAGGAACATGTAGATCCATGGGTAATTTAATAAATATGCTATACACTGCGCAAATAAGTCTTTTTTTAAAAAAAAAATTCTGCAAGCGAAAGTAGAAAAAAGTGAGTAATATCTTTTTCTTAATTTTTCATCGTGACAACCGTATAATTTATTTATTTTTTTCTATACAGTGTACGCAGAGATATACAAATGCATGGCTTGTTCCTTTTATAAGCAGATGTACGTGATATTATATTATTCACAAACCTTGACATATATCGTATACTTATATGCACAAATAAATACCAGAAAGAAAATAGGTAATAGAGATTCAATACGTACGTTCATTCTGTAAAACTAGGATATTTCTTTTTCTTTTCTTAAACTTGCATCTAAGCAAGTGGAAAATTTATCTTCAAACCCCCTTGTAACTTTTACACTAATAGATAAGGGACCCTGAGATTTTCTGTTATGAATTGAAATTTTGAATTTTGTACACTATGTTGAAAGTTTGTACGCAGGGCCGGGCAATTTGCCGCCCGTGCAATAGCATCATTTGCAGACCCATTTCTCCAGAAACAATGGGCCTTATGCAGAGTCGTTCTGACAAGTGATTAGTGCAATACTAAAGAGCTCGACTAACATATGTTGCCTGCAGTAGTCAAACCTTTAGTATGACGCTAATCATAAGTCAAAACGACTCTGCATAAGGCGGAATAAATCTTAAAAGACACGATTTTAAGTATTCTAACCGATCATAAACAACGAAGAGGAGGAAAAATACACTTGCCCTCAGAAATGCCTAACCCTAAACACTACAAATTTAATCTCGTTCGGCCTTATGCAGAGTCGTAATGACGCATGATTAGTGTCATACTAATGAGTTCGATTAACATATATTTCCTGCAGTAGTCAGACCTTTAGTATGATGCTAATCATACGTCAAAACGACTCTGCATAAGGCGGTTTGTGTCTGTTTTCCCTTTAAATAACATTCTATTATGTTAGTGAAAGAAAAAGCAAAGACAACTGCAGAGTAAAGACGGTAATCCTTTTTATAGAATTTAATATCGAGCTTCAATCCCAATATATGAGTTTGTAATTCCAGTGCAACTAAAGCATTTTTCACAGTCCTTTGCACCTTTCAAAAACAAACCGCGTAACTTTAGCTCTTTTATCTTTATTTCTTGATTTTCTTTCTACAACTGTAAAAAAAATAAAAACTTGTTTCCCTCTTCAATGATAAGGAACTTGTTTGTGACAAAGACAAAACTAGTTTTCATATCAAAACTGTAATAACTAACTAAATGGAACAGCAGTGTTACTTGTAAAAATGTAACGCGTTACAAGTTACTTTACTTTCTCTTAAAATGTAACGCGTTAGTAACGCGTTACTTACCCCAAAAAAGTAACTGTTACTTTACTTCGAAAGTAACGCGTTACTATCGCGTTACTTTTAGGTCCGAAACTTCAAAAATGTGAAAAAAAATGAAGACTTCAATTTTCCGTACTAATATTACTACCGCTGTTATTATTATTATTATTATTATTATTATTATTATTATTATTATTATTATTATTATTATTATTATTATTATTGCACGTTATGAATCGCTTTATGTAAATGCAAGGACAAATTTTTACTTCATATATACACTGAGAAAAAAAATTGTAGGTGGCGTACTTAAAAAGATAGGTTACATGCGTAATTCCTGTAGTTTTTGGACTTAACGTACAGCAGACGTATAACTGAAAACGCATGTTTTACAATACTTTCTGTATAAGTGTTCCATCTATACGCACTTTACGTATGAAACAATGTAGGCGGTCAGGATCTCACATACAAATGGACGTATATAACATATAGCCGACCAAGGTAACATAAGTATATGTAAGTGATATACGGAAAACTGTTAGATGTTAGACATCCTGCAACGACATGATGTAACATCTAAGGGCAGTGCCTATGTAGCATACGGATAACGTATGCTCCGTACTGATTTCTATAGTAAGCAAGAGGATACCGTATATTTGAAGAATATACCGCTGTCCGGAGAACGGATTTTTCTCAGTGTATGAACATTTTCATATAATGTAACATTGATAAAATGCCATACTGCGTTACTCGTAGGGATGGACACGAGTGAGTTCGAGCGAGTTTTCTCTGACACTCGATTCGACTAGAAACAGACATCTTTGAGCTCGACCCGAGAACTCGACTCGGAAAATTTCCTCCAACTCAACTCGAATTAGGATCGAGATTCGAGTCGACTCGAGCCAAATCCGGTGTGTAGTTTCGAGTACATTCTTCAAGTATATTACATACACAGTATAATTATCATACTGTGTCCCCTCTCGTGAGCAACACTAAAAGTATTCCATATTACTGTTTAGCTTACATTTCCAGTGTAATCAGACCACGATTTCAAGACGACTTAAAACGAACGAACCATTTATCAAACTCGACTGGACTTGAAACTCGACGCGAAAAACTGAATCGGCTCGGAACTCGACTCGAGGATATTACCTTTGACTTGAGTCGAGTCGAGTTTTAGCTTGACTCGTGCTCATCCCTATGCGTTAGAAAAAATGGTTGCTTATTAATATTTCTACTAAACTAATTATATAATAATAACAATGTTGTTATGTAAAATTAAAAATAAAGAATATAGAGAAACATTACACTACTCTATAATCAACTGGACCGTACGATAAGCAAACTGATCTGAAAGAATTCCAATATTACCTACCATCAGCAAACTATTTTCTAGTAATAAAGTAGACCTGCTCATCAGAACACAGTTTATTCATATTAACCCCTTATTGTAAATCGTTAATTATGCCACCTTAGTTGTTGATAAATATTTTCTGCCGGGACACTTCAGACACTTTACTTTTAAATTCTGTCCACCATCATCCTCAGCTCTTAAGAAAAAAGTGTTCTTTCAAGTGTTCGAACGGTAAAATATTTTCGTTCTCCATCTTTATAAAAACAACAACAATCAAAGTAAAATAGACTACCGGTATCATTTCACTCCTAGTTCACTCACTGAATGTATTGATTTGGAGCTGTCAAAATCTACGACAAAATCTTCCAGGTGCTTGCAATCAGTACACGTGATTTCCCTGAGGCTGTCCTCATCTTCAAAAAAACAGCAAGTGGCACTACGAACTTATCTGTTTCTCTGTGTGTCTGTGACTATCGGTCACTGACATACGTAGTTCATGCTCGATTGTTTAATTCTGAGAAATTCACTTACAGGAAAGAAACATTTGTTTCCGAAAAAAAATACATATATTATAGTTACTCATCCGAAATGTAACGCGAAAAAAGTAACGCAAACAAGGTACGTTACTTAAAATTTTGTAACGCGTTACCGTTACAGTTACTTTGGAAAAAATGTAACGCGTTACTAGGAAACGTTACTTAAAAAGTAACGCACTTACTTTACGTTACTTCCCAACACTGTGGAACATATGTTCGTTACTGTCGGAGAACTGAGTTCTTGTACTTGACAACAACCAAGCAGTTCATGCTGAGATTTATTCGACCATTTGCTTTAGCACTGTCCATGTGACCTTAAACCAGTGTGACCTGAAGATGATTTATGAATGTAGTAAGCAAACAGAAAGATCAGCTGAGTAAATTTAACTACCATTATCATGAAGTCTGTTTCCATCATGAAACATATTTCAAATAATATAGTTATGACAGATTTTGCCGCCCCTTGAAATGCACGTGTTACACATATGGAGAGTCAGCCCTGTTTGTACGATATAGTCTAAGGTATCGACAAGGGGGACATTGTTTAAATACTTTGTAATACCACTAGATCAACGATTTCCAATCTAACATAAAGTTTTTTCTAAATACTTCATTTATTATTACGTATTTTAAATCATGATCAAACTTAAAATATTGCATTTATTACTCAATGTTACAAACTAAAGATGCAACAATATTACCAACAACCAAATTCTGGACGCCTCTACCAATAGTGATAATGCAAGAGAGACGTACGGGACAAAGCGTATTCACAGTATCTTGTGTCGAATATTATGATCATGACATGACATATTTCGAATAAATTTAAACAAGATTATAGGGAATTGAAAATTTTATTCTTTAAAAAAGGCTTCATTTCGGAAAAGTGCTCATACACCGTATTATCACATTATTATGTGTATAATTATCACATAAAATCACATAAATGATTTCCAATAGACACAGAAATCATGATGATGTTTACAGCAATATGATATTTCAAACCGTTACGGAGATGTGAAAAACATGAGTAGAAATTCCTATACTGAGTGTTCCACCAATAAACTACATGACCTTACATTACAATATTAATCTTAACACGACACAGCTGATACCTTCCATAAATTTTGTCTGATCAAATCTATATGTTTATTTTCACATGCTGTTGACTTCCTCGTATCTCGTAATAATGTGGTGTATTCATAAGTCACTTCAGCCGCATCACCGTACTGAGTACTCAAATCCATTCCCACTCTGCTACAACTGAAATCCTTTATCTTGTTTGCTGTATAGTAATTAAGCTCTAGCAATATTACTATGTTTTACTAGGGGGACTATTATTTCGGTAAGATTGTTACCGTTACTTTTTAATCATCTATGGTATTACAAATCACGCACTATTTCATTCTCATTTTTAAGAAATCTCATAAATGGAAACCTGAAAATTTTGCCTTGAGCTCACAAATGAAAACACGTTTGAAAACAATGAGACATTTTGTCTCAAATGTGAGTAAAAATGACTTATTTTGTTTTGAACATGCATTTTTCTCATTTCTGAGTAAGGACATTTTTAAAAGTGTACTATCACCATCCGCACCACTCTACCAAAACCGGAAGTCGTTGGAATTTGCTAGTACTTCCGGTTTCAACACTTATTTGCATAGAGCAAAAACGGTACGGGATATCAAAAATTGCTTTTGACACAGATTCAGCGTTCCAAGAATGAGTTTTGTCTCGATTTTCATCTTCTTTTGAAACCAAAAGTGGTACATTTTATTCGATTGCAACACTGATCGCATAATGGATAAAACATACATAGTTATTTTATTCTTTGTACTGCAATCAGAAGTGATAGACATCAATTATAATTATTACCATTCCCGGTTTTGATGTATTGTAAGGTAGAGAGGGTACAGGGATTTTTTTCTCAGCTTATATTATGAAAAAGTTCTATACAAGTATTATGTATACTTTACTAGAAATGAGTAGACATCTCTAAATAATAGTCCTTTCTCTATGAGTTTGAAGCCTCTGCCCGTAGCAGTGCGGAAGTGAAATGATATCTCCTGCCAGTGCAGCGCAGAGAGGATAGGAACCTCTTGCACAGAGCTGCTCAGAGATAAGGTTAGAGAATATCTCCTACCCGGAGCAACTCGAAGAGAAAGGTACGAAAGATCGACTGGAACTGAAGTTTTCTAGCTCTTGAAGTGCTATTTTATAGCCGTATTTGGAACTGGAGCTTTTGGAGGGGTTGTAGGGATGTCTTCGTGACTCTCCTTGTCTTCATCATACTTCGTAGACGGCGTCTGTCGGCTCTTGATGTTCCTCGTAGAGAAGCACATGACTGTGTAATTGTTTCACTGTCATATATCCGAGTCGTAGCTCCTAACGTGAGATTGCTTCTTTCATGATTGTCCACCATACCTATCGATGATTTTCTACGGTCCCATACAATTTGTAGCTCATGGCTTCGCAGACTCATGTTTTCTCCTCATTTGATTCAGTTATTGGTTATCTACCCGAAACAATTTTATTGAGTACAATTGACGATTTCTAGTAGTTTCCCTTACTTGTACGAAATATCCTACTTTTATTTCATAGCTACCCTTGCGTTGCTCCTGCTTTCGATTCGTTCCTACAATAATAAAATTCCAGATACAAATAATGCATACTGCCTTTGACCGGATTTTAATGGGACATTTCTGTCGCGAGATATTGCCATTTTTTTGCTGGTGCAACAAATTTTCAGTACAGTAAGTCCGCGGTCGTACACCAACTTCGTTATATCTAAAGATATGAAAAATGTAAAGATAGGAAAGATGGTGGAAATAGGTTGTTTTCAATCTAAAATAGTGGACTTTCCAATCGTAATATCCGCTTGAGCTCTCCTCTAGTAAGGAGCCGTGTGTTAAATGAAAATATAACGTTTCCATTTCAGCAAGCTGCTCGAATTTAATGTAAAGTCACGCAAAAATGACGCGGGAAACGTGCACATTGTTAGGTGAGGCAATCTAGAACACCTCAAATCCTCACAATGCTGTATTGTTGACATGGTGAGAGCACAAGGGAACAACCTAATGAAATAACAACTTTGGTTTTTAATTTAATATAGGGAGCCTTACCAGTGTGGAATTCAAGTGGCTGTAGTGCTTGAAAAATCCACCGTTTTAGACTAAAAGCTACCTATTCGCAACCACTTTCTTCTCTTTCCATTTTTTCATATCTTTACTCATAACGAAGTTGTTCTATGGCCCCGGACTTTTGATACATCCAATATATATAATATCGGTAATAGAACATTATGACCACCTATTTAATATCAGATATGCCCACTTTTGACTCGCAAGATAGCAGCCACTTATTTGCTGTAAATTCCGAGACGACCTCGGATCTAACGTTCGCAGACACCCTGAAGATGTTCAATGAGGGTAAAGATCCAGTGGAATTGGAGTTCATTGCAGGAATTGAAATTCACCATATCGCTTCTCTACCTACTGCACTACAACGTTCGTCTTGGGATAAGGAGTGTTGTTCTGCTGAATGATGTCATTCGAAGCTGGAAATATGTAAGAAACGAATGGGTGCACGTGATCAGACAATGACCTGCCAACAGCTAGCTACCATTATAATGTCCTGTACACGTATTTCCGGACCCATAGATGATAATATGAATGTTCCTTAAATCATAATGGAACCACTTCTGCCCTGTCGTCATCATATTGTGCACATCTCGAGCAGCTGTTGTTCTTAAATACAACGCATTCACACACCAGCTATCGATGTGGTGAACAGTATCATGATTTATTGTATCCTGAACGTTGTACTATTGCATTATGGTCTAATTACAATATAGACATGTCCATTTGAGTCGTTATCGATGATGCTGTGTGGTTAACATTGGTACATGTGTGTGAGGCTGGTGTGTAGGTCCACATCTAACAGTGCACGGTGAACTTTGTGCTCAGACACATGCGCACTTTGTCAGCTGTTAAAAGTCTCTTAAAGCATGCTGTTAATTGTACCATAGTTTGTGCTCTAGCATGTTGTACCAACCACGACAGTCTATGACATCCAACACCGTTATTGATGTGTGATTGAGCCATATCCTGTCGTTTTCTTGTAGCTTCAGCGTTCTTTTCCCACCTTTGGAAACATTAACCATAGCAACTCGCTAACACTTGAAAGTTGTGTTATATCTGAGATGCTCGTTCCCAGCCCGTCTGACCATCACAATTTGGCCCCTATCAAACTTTTCTACTTCGTTGGTCTTCTCTATTCTATACAGAACTATCACACTGACTGATTGGTTTGGGTTCCCCCCACAATTCATGATTGATTCTGCTGTGCCTTCTAACTCTAATGGCAACCCAACGACTTCGTTTAAAAATTTGCTGTTGGTCATACTTTTTTTTGGCTGGTCCCTAAATGTATATGGGGGTGGAAGGGTGATACTTCTTGGACATAATCATTATTAGCCTTAACCATGATGTTTTTCTGCCTGCGTCGTTTCTCATACTATGGTCCTCGAAGACTGAACTTTTGGTGCTCTTAGATTGAAGATTAGTCTAAAAAAATTAAATCAAGATAATTTTTTTACCACACATGATAGTTGAGAACTTGAAGACAGAATAAGTAAATAACTTTCATTTTCTCTCCCAGAACTATGACATCTTATGAAATTTATTAGTTTATCTACTCCACAGAATATTCTTAATAGCCTTCTATTAGATTCAACTAAAATAAACTTCTACTAATTCCAATATCAAGTTAAGATAAATTTAGTTAACTTAGAATTACACTTAAAATATAAGTACACTGTTATTTAAAAAGTAAACATAAAATTTAAGGAAATTAAATTTGTTTTCGATGGAACAAGAGTACTGTGGTCTCTTGAACATTATCATTAATAAAAGCGGTCTCCGCTTATGAAAAGTTTGAGAAACGCTATTGTATGTAGTTAGTATTATCAACCCAGCTTCATAATGCATGAATATACTATAAGTAACACAACAGAAAAAAAATATTGTTCATAATGCATTTCCATGAACCATTCAATTGATATTCATTCATGATATTTGCATTCTATTGTATTATGCATATTACACTTCCAGTAAATGTAAACTCACTACTTAACTCTGACTTTATAAGGAAAAACACTGCCATGACGAGCGCTCGGAACATTTTCATATGAAATTACTGAATATGTGTTACAAAGTTCATAGGATTTCAACCTTTTCTCTTCTTTTTTGATATGAAAATTAATAAGTTTTTTCCAGGATTTCCTTGTTAGGTTTTATATAAGAGACAAAGGTAAACTCCTTGAAATGAAATACACGGAAAAACAGATTGTGTGAATATTTTGTGAGTTTGTTAGCACGTTTCATAAGCACATGTGTGTATGTGTGTGCAATATTTATGAGCTTGAAGATCCATAACAAGTCTATAATTACAAATGACTGATTTGTGTGATTTTGTAGGCGGTTTCAACGGAGTGTAAAAGATACGTATAACTCCATATTTCCGAGAAGATTCTCAGAATTTAAATCACGGCGACTTCGTAAACACAGCTGTAAAGAAAATTCGCTGTTAGAAAGAAAGAAACAGAGAAAAAAGACAGAGAAAGAAACAGAGAAAAATATATCGTTCAATGTGTTTGCTAATTTACATATATATATGTGTGTGTATTCAAGTCACCGGAAATATTTTTTTCTTGGAAGTTTAGTTTTCTACAATCATTTACCGCTGTCAATGGCTGGCCCGACAGTTTCTTATGATTCCAATGTTAGTATGTTTATCTTTTCATTCAATCGAAGGTGAAAATAACACAAGAGAAAGTATACAGTATGAAGTTATTAGTTTGAAGACCTTACTTCGGTCGAAAAACTTGATGACTAAGGGGATGTGTAAAAGTACGTTAGGGCTCTAAGAATTCCATGGTCATTGTGATGTGGTCGTGAAACAAAATACGTACATTGTCCTCTCTAAGCAGACATGCGCCTCAGAAAAATAATAATAAAAAAAAGATTAAAAAGAAGAAGGAAAATATGACAATGTCTCATAATATTCAATCTTCAGTACAAACAAGAGACACACCAAGCAACTACATATGAGCGGTTATAATTTTAGTAACATATCTGGAAAGTCTGGACTCGAATTTATATGTGGCCCCGCGTAGCGTAGTCAATCCCGGGTTCGATTTCCGGTGAGGACACTCGGTCGAAAAAGCGTAAAACGCTTTTTCAGGCCAGCCATCTTGAACGAGGTTTTTCTGGGTTTTCTGGGATGGTACCTAACTTATAGGTCCTAGACTGCTCCCTGTCTTACCCAATCCTTGCTTTCTTCCCTTTCCTTGGATAGTGTGATCGCCTAGGGATGTCATTCCTCATTCGCGTCGGCCTAACATGGCCATAAAAGCCCAGAAATCTATTTCCTAAT
The DNA here is from genome assembly GCF_964235325.1 of Thermobia domestica. Taxonomy (NCBI): domain Eukaryota; kingdom Metazoa; phylum Arthropoda; class Insecta; order Zygentoma; family Lepismatidae; genus Thermobia; species Thermobia domestica. Next base: position 81,377,863 of record NC_137463.1, read on the forward strand.
CCTAATCCTAATCAAATTTATGATATGTACAAGTCATTTGTGTGTCACTGTTAGGAATACGTGTGTCACTGTTAAGAGAAGAGAAACATCTGCACTGACAATGAGAAAAATGCGTTTCCGGACAACGGTTCATTGTACAAATATACGTAATCCGTATGTTTACTACGTAAATCTGTGCGGAATATACGGTATCCTTTATGCTACATACGTACTGCCCTTTTTCCGCTTAGATGTTACATCATACCGCTGAAAGATGTCTGACATCTAACATTTCGTATATTACATATGTCAGCTATATATTATGTAGCCGACGTCCATCTGTAGGTGAGATAATGACCGCCTATATACACATCCCTTTTTCGTACGGAAAGTACGTGTATTCGGAACACTTATACGGAAAGTACGTGTAAACCATACATTTTCAGCTATATGTTTGTTGCAGGATGTACATTAAGTCCCAAACCTACAGGATTTACGCATGTAACCTACGTTTTATTCTCAATGTGCTACTTAATACTAATTTTTTAAATATAATAAATTAGTAATGCATTTTAACAGAATAAAAAATATCAGTTCTTATTGGAGAAAAATGAACATACTTTTCAGCGGTAAAAATGTTTTTCTCGATTTTTCGAAAACTACACGGAGAAAAATGCATAATCAAGTCGGCATGTAAATGCTGTTTTTACCAGGTTACGCGCGTCACCACATTAAGTAATGTTGTTTCATTAGTAGTACCATCTACACCACCGTCCAGCGAAAATTTTGTATTGTGGGACCATTTCAAATCTAGAATTAACGCCATACCCATTCCGACGGTGGTAACTTAGATATATAATGTTGTTACTACCTTCCTACGAGTGTCTCCTCTTGGTTCTTTCTAAATCTATGACTCGCTACCTTACGACAGTAATAGTTTTTAACACGAAATCAATCATATGAATAAAATTATCCAATCACAGCGAGTCTAGTTCGACGCCGAACTCCAGACTTGGCATGGTGTTCCCACCTGCTGTACTTTTATACATGAAATTACATTACTTAAGGAGCACACCCGCGTAAATACGATGTATCCACACGGAAATCCGAGTCCTTTTTTTTCTCAGTGTACTCATCAGAATTTACCATCAATCATGTCAGCTTGATGTTACCTACCGGTTGATATATTTTTAATCTTTCCTCAATATTATACTTCAAAGAAATATTTAAAGTTTCAGAGTTATTCATAATGTTACACTATATCCCATTAATCATACCGTATAGGTCATATCGCTTCTGTTACAGTGAAAAATCTTGAAAGTCTATGTTTGTTTGTTTCAGTTTCGTCTTAATAGGTGGCGTGGTTATAATTAGTAGTGGGCATAAAACGCGGTTTTTCGGTTTTCAGTTTTTAGGAAAACCGAAACTGTCTTTTGAAAATTTTCCAAAAAACGGTTTTTCATCAAAACCGGTTCGGTTTTCACCGAGACCGGTTTCAGTTTTGTTCAAAACCTGTTCGATTTCACCAAAACCGGTTATTGGTTTTCTCCAAAATCGAATTCGGTTTTAACCGGATCCGGTTTCGGTTTTCTTCAAAAAAAGCGGTTCCTTCTTTTGTTCTATTTCTGACCAGAATAGTGTTTCATTGTTCATCTGGAAACCGATTCCATTTCCACAGAAATAGTTTTATGTGTTTTCCAAAAGTTCTCACCAAAACCAATTTCAGTGAAAACCGAAACTGGTTTTGGTGACAAAGCGAACCGGTTTTTGGAGAAAACCGAAACTGGTTTTGGAGAAAAACCGAAATGTCCTTTTTTCGGATTTCGGTTTTTCTAGAAACCGGTTTCCGGTTTTTACAAAACCGGTTTTCCCCATCTAATTAAAACGGTTATAAACTACTGACAGCGTTTTGTTCAGCCCAATGAGATTTATCGATTGACATATGTCACATGTTTTGACACATATTTCCTAGTTAAAAGCTACTGATAATGTAGAATCAATAAGTTATATTAAAATACTATGTTAACAATATTTATTTCTGGCCAGTTCCTTTCGACAAGTGTGATCTCGCAAAATCCACGAACTCTATCTAAAAGAAAGTTCAGGGGGCGCGGTGGCTCAGTGGTTCACCTCCGGTGCTTGGGGTCCCTAATTCGATCCCAGCTCGCGCCGTGTGGACTTTGTGGTGGACAAACACCCTGTTCGTGGGTTTTCTCGGGGTTCTCCCGTTTCCTCCCACTTTCTTCATTCCACCATTTCACTCATCTCTCTTCATCACCGTCTCATTTAGCCTAACCGGCATAACCGTGGGACTTAAAGATTTCATATCATTTTCTATTAAAAAAAGTACAGTCTTCGCTGATCGATTACACATTTTTGTGTACATTTGTCAGTTCTATTAGAAATGTCAAAACATAAGCACTCTCGAAGGTATGCCTGAAAGAAACACTACTTTTCCATGATATAGAACAGTGTTCTCCAGCCTTTTTCTGTTCGCAGCACAGTATCAGTTATCCATGACTCAATACATAACACTAAATTATTCTCCTGAGAATTTATATGACAATATTAATATAAATTCTTAATATAATCAACCTATATATATATATACGGTTTGTATTGCTATTGAATGAATAATATCTATGCTTTCAATGTGATTCTTGCTTAACTGCTCACATGCGGCTTACCCATGGAGGAATTGTTAATAATGCAAATATAATTCCTTCATTAACGGATTTGACACTTTCTTTCTTTGGTCTTTTAATTTCAGACATCGAGAGACCAAGGTCACAAAATATACACTTGAAGAGAAAAAAGCTACGACTGATTTGTCACCAGAGAGAGAGAGAGAGAGAATTTTCTGAAATTTCACTAGCAGCTTCTGAACTCAGGACTATGTGTAGCATCTCTTTAGAAGCACGCATTAGCAATGTTTCAGCTATTGTGTCTGATTCCTTGGAGTTTACGGTCAGTTCGGCTACCTTATAATTAGCTTCCTGTATTTTTACCAAAACAAGTATTGTAGTAGCCATGAACGTTCTTTGTTTCTTGTGTTCCAACAACCGACGAAAATGCCTTACAGAAAACAAAACACGGCAGGAAATAAAGTACTATAGAAGCATATGCAGTGGCGTGTTTAGGATTTTCTTTCCAGGGGCTATGCACAGCACCTGAATAAGTACTTATGTTTTTCCTTTTGGGTGCCAACAAATTTTAATGAAGTTGTGCATATAACAAATTTATTTCGGGAGGAACTTGAGCCCGATAGCCACCCCCGTTAAATACGCCACTGAGTATATGAAATAAAATAGTTATAGTAATTATTTTACTCGGTAATTAATTTCTTACAATAGGTAAAAGTTCGCGTCACACCTTTTACCTCGCCGGGACACACTAGTGTGCCGCGGCACACCAGTTGCGGAACATTGATATAGAACAAGCTTAAGATCTGGGGGAAGCCCTTTCTAGCAGTTGGTTTGGAATTCTCAACTTGAAGATGACTTCAGTGTGTGCATAGAAAAAGAAATTTGAAACAAAACTGAGGAAATTCCGGATGTTATTGAGAAAAAAAATCATTTTTTGTTTTGGAAACACCATTTCTTTTAAAGCAAAAGTAAAATAAAAAAAATCCCTTGTTTTGTAATGTGCCTCGGATTAAGCGGTTATTCCTTAATTTTTAATTAGCATATGCGAAAGAAACTGCATAGTGTTAGAAAAATTCAAAGAGTACAAGGTATCCCTGAATGTGCACAACTAAATAGTATAAGTGTATAAAGCACAATATATGTATATACATTGTATATATGCATTCGGAACAACGTCCTTGCTAAACGGCAAAACTACACAAAAGAGATGGAACAAACATTTGTCTTCGAATATTTGCTAAACAAATTATATCATCTTTGCTATGTCAACGCCTCTTCTTGATAGACACCATGTTTTCCCAATTTTAAATTAGTTGTTTCTTTTATATTTTGTATTTTCTATCTTCAGGGAAAGAACTCGTATGTGTATATGTACTTTCTTTTGTGTTTTTCATGTGGAAAACTAAAATTTCTAGCTAATTCATGCGTTATAATAAACACTCTCAAACACATATGAAACATCTTAAGTAGAAACGGATGTTTACGTATGACATGTGTGAGTGTCTTTAGCTAATGCAAACAATGACCTACAACAAACTATAAAGAAAAGAGTGGCCTTTTACAGCAAGATGAACCAAAGGATGACAAATACGTATACTGTACTTGTTGTAGGGTAATATACTGTATTCTGGCGGGATTTGTTATTTATTCTTACACTCCATCAACCAATTTGGATTTCATAACTTCACATAGAATAGAATATCCGTGAATGTCTATCAATAGTGTCATACACAACGGTGGTTTTCACCACCCCCAAGCAAGAGATATTAGAAATATAAATATTTACTTCATAATATATATATAGGGGCGGATTTAAGGAGGAGGCTATAGGGGCTATAGCCTCCCACCTTGACGCTCAGGTATACACTGGATAAAATGGGTTTCAATCCTCCTTTACATTGGATAAAGCAGCAAACTACGGTTTAGTCCCTCCCTTGATCATATCCTGGATCCGCCACTGTTTCTAAAAGGACCGTTCGAAAAGTGACCTCCGATTAATCCAATATTCTCGGGATTCCTGCCAGAGTGAGTGTTGCTGTGCTGAGCTTTCGTTACCATACAGCGGCAACATCTTCAGAGCTCTGAAGATGTTGCCGCTGTATGGTAACGAAAGCTCAGCACAGCAACACTCACTCTGGCAGGAATCCCGAGAATATTGGATTAATAGTAGACGCCAGCAAAGCTTCAAAATCATATTGATCTCCGATTGGTTAAAAAGCAAACACCAAAGTGAATAAGGATTTATTTTATACGTCTGCAAAACACTTCTTTGTTCTATTTTCCAAGATAGTTTCCATGAACATCCAAGCATTTATATATCTGCACTAGCTCAGAATTTCCATCAGAATAAAAGTTTCCGCCTGTGGCTTGAGCCAGTCTGTGAATTTACAGCCTGAACACAGTCCTGGAAATTTGTGGAAATTCATCGGAAAGCTCGATGTGAAACGTCGATTTTCACGAACTTTTCCATCAATTTTCTGAACGAGTTCATCAGTGACTAGTGATGGCCTGCCACTCCTCTCTTCGTCATGAATGTTTAATCGTCCGCTTTTAAATGAACGAACCCATTCTCGAACAATTCCTTCACTCATCACATTTGATCCATACACGGCATAAAGTTCCCCATGAATAGCTGCTGTCGAATATTGTTTTGCTATAGGAAAACGTATAACAGCTCGTATCTCGCACTTGGCGGGATTTTCTATTGCAGCACACATTCTGAGACGCTACAAAAGTGGAACTAGTGATCAGGCAACCTTCACTCTACCACGGCTGGATGCAGACTGATCTACACGTCTGTACAAAGATGGTAGTGCTGGTCCCACTACTTCATGTTAGAGGTCTGCACGAGCTTGGGCCTAGCCCTCTGGTTTAAGCCCGTCTCGGCTCGCGGGCCGGACTAGGCCCTACAAAGCATATATCATTTCCTGCTAGGGCCGGGCTCGGGCCGTAAATTTTTAAATTTACAACCAGATTTCTTCTGCCATTTTGGGCCTAACTAACTAACTCTATGCCTTATGGACCGGAGGTTAAATGCCGCGTTCACAAAAGTTCTCCACTGACTTCTATCCTTAGCCAACTGGATCCAGTTTCTATTTGTTATTCCTATCTCTGCGAGATCCATCTTAATATTGTCCTCCCATCTGCGCCTAGGTCTTCCCAATGGTCGTTTTCCGATTGGTCTTCCAGTCAAGACTTTGAAAGCGTTTCTACTTTCTTCCATTCTAGCTACATGACCTGCCCACCTAAGCCTCCTAGACTTGATGACTTTTTGGTAAACTTTATAAATTGTGTAGTTCCTCGTTATGAAGTTTCTGCCATTCCCCATTCCCGTTCCTCTTGGGTCCGAATATTCGTCTCAGGATCTTGTTCTCAAATACTTTCAATCTATGTTCTTCTTTCAGAGTAAGCGACCATGTTTCGCAACCATATAGAACAACAGGTATGATTATCGTTTTATATATTTTAAGCTTCAAATTCCTCGACAAAATTCGTGACGACAAGAGATTTTGAACTGAATAATAACATGAATTCCCTGCTTTTAGTCGACATTTAATTTCTTCGTGAATATGATTTTCGTCTATTAATATTGATTCTAGATATTTGAAAGTATCCACTTTATCAAAAGTATTATTTAATATTTTAGCGCATCCATAATTTGCTGTATTAGGGTCCCGACGCACTTCCATGTATTTAGTTTTCTCTGCATTTACTTCTAAACCCATAACCCATAACCCTGCAAGCGTTTAATAAGATCTCTGCATTTCTTTCTATTGTTCTCCTGTCATCCCCTATTAAATTTACATCGTCAGCATATGCCATAACCTGGTGAATACCGTTCAACTCTAGGCCCTGGTTGCTATCTTTGATTTTTCTTATAGCGGATTCCAGGACAAAGTTAAATAATAATGGCGACAACGCATCTCCTTGTTTCAGGCCATTTTCGACGTGAAAGCTCATGGACAGAAATTTTCCTACCCGGACTTTACTTTGGTATTCATTTAAACATATCTTAATTAATCTAATTAGCTTTCTCGGTATTCCAAGTTCTGTAAGAACGTTTTATAATGTTTCTCTCCTAACCAAGTCGTAAGCCATTGTAAAATCAATAAATAGTTGATGTACCGGGGTATTGTGTTCTCACTTCTTTTTGAGTATTTGGCGAATGGTAAATATTTGGTCGATAGTTGATCGATTTCGTCTAAATCCGCACTGATAATCTCCAATAATTTCATCTGCGTATGGGATCGTAAATATACTATACAACAATATTTATTGGACCGTTCTTTCTGAAGAACTTTTAAATCATAACTTCAAAATTAAACTTCTAATTGCCTGTAAATGAAAATACAATTTTCCATTAATTATTAAGTTTCTGTAATTCGTGCTTATTTCGGGCTCATTTGATTATCACACGAGCTCGGGCCGGGCTCGGGCCTAAGTGATAAAACAGATTTCGGACTAGGTTCGGGCCTCACATTGTAAATTCACGGGCCGGGCCGGCCCGGGCCCCCGAACGCGCCTCGTATATACATGATTCTCGGCAATCTGGCCTAGTTCCAAAAAGAAAACAAAGAAGAAATGTTCGTAATAAAATGAGCGAAAATTTTTTGAACAATCTACTCGACTTGTAACGCCATTATAGAAACTCGACTTCGCCGAGTAAAAGCAGTTATCTATCATAGTTTGAGTCTACAAACAACTTGTTTCATCACACCAATGTCAGTCAAATGTAAACGTTTAAATGAGATCTCTGGACTTATCCATGAACTAAAAATTGTACTCATTCAGGAATATTTATTCACATTTATCAATAAACAGGAGAACAAGCTTAAATTATCTATTTATGGATTAGGCTTACAGTTTACGTTTTGAGGTTAATGTTTTGTTTATTTTAAAATTGTACGTATGCACAATATAGTTACAGTAAATTAAATATCATAAAATTTATCTTCAAATGTTTACATTTTTTTTTATTCTTGAACTTATTTTTTCTGTAATAATTTTTTAAAACCTACAGTAAATATATATCAAACATTTATTAAGTACTAGCCTCCACTCCAGAATAAGTAAGAGTTCAGAAAATGTGAATAAGAAGATACTTTGATATTATATATATGTAAGTGTGTTTTTAATGATAAGAGTTAGTCAAGAAGTAAGTAATTACAGAATTCCGGCCTATCCAATTGTTTTTACTATTTTTATCCAACCTGAAGTTCCACTATATTATTCTAGATAGGCAGGAGTCTACTGTTTATATACAGAACTCATGCTTGTACTGAAAGAATATAAGGTTGAGTGCTTAATCTATCTTGGTGAAATTCTGGTTACGCCATTGCAATATAATACATTTTTTCTTTCGTATGTAACTAGCGATTATACTCATAAAATCCTTAATGATTATATGGATTCGATGGATATCGTTGTGTAGTATAGTTTGATTTTTAAAATATCCTTGTCTCCATTGTACGTATGCGAACTTTAAAATAATGTATATTTGCATAGTTTGTTGCACTGTATATACCTAGGTATATATAGGTATATGAAAAATATGTCACTTCCAGACTTTCCAAAATTTCTCCCGACTTCAGTTTTCAATATACAAGCTTGAAGTTTCGCACACGTATTAAGTACATAACGAAATATTTTCTTTAAAAAAAAAAAAAAAAAAAAAAATCAGATCCACACCTGAAACCAGGTTCGGGCCAAAGGGGCCCAAAACTTTCGAGATTTTTTTTCGAAAAATCTCCCGGTCTTTCTCGAATTTCCCGTTTCTGGTGTACAATACGGACAAGCGAGTAATACCGTTGGAAAGTATACTCTATCCTGATAAAAACGAGGTATGAACCATGATCCTACAGTAAATAGTAAAGAATCAGTGACTGTTTGAGTGAAAGCCTAAAATTTACGTCAAAAAGCGTAAATCCTAAAAGGGTTAATAAGAGTTTCAAACTCTTGTTTCTAAGAAAAGATATTCTTGGTGCACAGATAGGAAATGGTTTCTCAGATTTAAGAAAGTATTTTAACAGTGTGTATATTACGTTCAGTCAGTGGCGTATGCAAAGAAGGTTTCGGGGTTTAAACTTCCCCTTTGAGCAAGATATACAAAAATAAGCATAATAAGATATGTATACAATCACCTGAAATACATTCCTTTACGTTGTGCCTAAAGGTAGTCCAGCACTTTGAACAAAATATTTTTCAATGATCTTATCTTCCTAATTCCTCCCAGTCCTCCTAATTCCCATTCTGCCTAATTCTTGGAGACAGGGATTTTTTTTTTTTTGCGAAGTATCTCAATTGGTAGAGCGTGGGCTTCGCATTTGGGAGGTCGCGGGTTCGATTCCCGCTGTCGACCACCCTAACAGGTTTTCCAGGGTTTCCCTCAGTCCTACTAGGCAAATTCTGGGATGGTACCTACTAAAACAGGCCCTGGCCGATACCTTCCCAAATCCTTTCCATTGTTATTGTTGTTGTTAAATATCCAGAGTAAAATGGCCTCTGAGCTGTATCTGGTGATTCTTAAATAAATAAATAAAATTGCATTATGCGGGGAGGAATTTTTAAAGGGAAATACTGGACCGAAATTATTGACTCCTAGCATGTTTTTATGCAGATCGGAACTCATGTATATAATGGTTGTAATAACGAGGGCGAGGAAAAATTCGAGGAAAATTCTAACGAGACGAACAAAATCCAAGGGAGAGAATCATAGAAGTAAATATTGGAAGTACCAGTGCACCTCCTATATGGTTATTTTTCCTTCAATTGTCATTATATCCTAAAATGTTATCTGTAATTTTTCAGTTTACTGAAATAACATTTTTCTTCCTTTTTTAAGATACTGAAGAGTTAATAAAACGTAAAACTATTATAATGAAGGGACAGAGTGACTTCAATTACTTTTACACACACCCATATGAAAAATTCTGGGTACTCCTATTTACTATCACTGTAAGACCGTTCATTTTAATTACGGAAAGTAACTATGATGATAGCTGTTTCTTTTAAATTTGCATATTCATGAGGTAGTATATAGCAGTCTTTTATTTTGAGTGTTGTATAAATATTTATTTATTTTAATTCTGAAGTACTGATCAGGATTTTTTTTTTTTTTTTTTAGCGAAGATCAAAATGTGAAAGATATAGGCCTACTTATTATAACAGCCTTACATATTTTATTGGGTTTTTAGTATTTAAAAAAATGTTATTTCAATAAAGTGAAGAATTACAGATAACAATTTAGATGTATGACAGTTGAAGAAAAAATAAGCACCCTTTTATTAGGCTACGCTTATGATTCTGTCCCTTGAACTTTGTACGTTTTGTCAGAATTTTCTTTTCTGTTTTTTTTTTTTTTTTTTCCTTTTGGATTTTGTCTTACATTCGTAATAATCTGTTCAGTAATTCTAGCAGATTCTGTAAGAAGAATCACTATTTCTTGAAGTTCCATCACAAATTTAGATGTTATTGTACTTGTTCTTCTCGGAAAAATGACTAGGATACAGATCTGTTATTATCACTAGTCTTATTACCTGACAAGGGCGGATCCAGGGGGCGATCGGGGCACATGCCCTCCCAGAAGAGGAAACTTCCTATATATGTATATATATATATATATATATATATATATATATATATATATATATATATATATATATATATATATATATATAACCCATTCCAGAATTTGGAGCTCTTAAAAGTAGCTCTAAGTAGCAGTATTACAATCCACCGCCCCACCAGTAGTCCGTCCTGGATCCGCCCCTGTCACCTGATGTGATGTAGAAGGCAAACACTCTTTTTTAAGGGCCGTACTATGCATCTTCTTGCATTGTTTGTTTTATATATGGCCAAACTTGTCTTGAAAATGTGAACTGTGGAGCCTTTTAAGTATTGCAATCCTTAGCATGCTGGAGATAAATTACTGAAAACTCGAATTAAATCTTGTTGTGAAATGACTTGATATTAGACGTAAATTTGTTTTATTTTCGTTTCAGTTACAATGTTAAACGGCTTTCTTGCAATTGTGTCAACGAATTTTCATTTTCCTGCAGGTATTTAAAATAAGCCACATTCATCTTTACTAAAGTAGATGTGTATAACATTGCTAATAACAGAATTGTATCCTAGTCATTTTTCCGAGAAGAAAAGTAGAATAAATCTAAAATTGATGACAAAACTTGAAGAAATAGTTATTCTTCTTACAGAATCTTAGAATTACTAAAGAAAAGTTCCATAGAAAAAATCTCTTCCTGCACAGAATTCCCCGTCTTGAAGATCATTTAAAACATTATCTGAAAAGTGTTGGAGGGCCTCGAAGACACCCCTGAAATGATATGCAATTGGGAGCTTTAACTCTCTGTCCTCTTGATGAAATTCTGCGTAAGCTACTGGTTTCAATAGAAGATAAGCAAACAAATAGATTGCATTCATGGCCGCATTCAGGATAGGGCAAGGGGAGCCAGTTCAAAGGGAAGGCTAGTTCTTCGAAATACATGTCAAAACATATTAGATTTGCACACTCACGCACTATAGTATTTAATATGTATTTATATTAAATACTTGATTTGATTTTTGAGTTTTGCGTGGCTTTCGGCAGTGAGGCTATGTGAGACGTGGACGTACAATGTAATGTGAAATCCTTACCACATGAGTTCCCGCCGGGAATCGAACATGGATCTATTTTAGTTAAAAGCTACCCACACCTGCGTAAATAATTGTTATTTTGCATTAAATAATGTGTATTATATAAACGCGTGCATCAAGCAATATGTACATTTGTGATTGCGCTTGTGTATCGGGGTTTTACTCCCCTATGGATTGAATTGCTTCTCTAACATCTTCTGTGAAGTTAATAACATTTAGTAATGCCTTCCTTTTAAAGAAATCACAATTGTTATGAAACATTGCAAGCATAACATGACATTGAGTAGTAAACATGAGCGTAAGAAATACTTCCTGTCTACGCACATATTGAGAAACAGAAGCTAAAAGCAACAACACCATCCTATGGTAACTATCAAATTATTGATTCTCAATGGAAAAACCTTGTGATTTCTTTTTTCTTTTTACAATTTGAATTGTCTTGTCGGAAATTAAGTTTTAGTTTAAGGGATTGGGAAGCTACGTACGTATTATAACTTCCTTTAACTTCCCTACGATGGTTCATGGAAAAAGAGGAGAGTCATATAGCGTCTTTGTACATGGTTCACGGTCATGCTTTGATTATGTAAATTATATTTTGTTTCTTTCTTCCCTTCTTCCTGGGGATTTTTCGACTGGTCATCAATGCCAGACCATGACCTATTTCCTTGTCAACAGGGCTTCAACTTAAGTTCTTCATGTTGTAATTTATTGCATCGTAAAAAATAAACATTTTAATACATTTTCTGCAAACAATAGAATAGATCAACGTGTGTGAGAGAAATTCATATCGCTTAAGCAACTCTGTGGTTTAATTGTTATATCACTAAAATCATACTTTATAAATAAAACATCTTTTAAGCATTGAGAAGGATAAAGAAAGCAATGGCAGATTTAACCTGGAAGTGGGGGGCTTGGCCTCCCCAGTTTCTTAAGTGACAAAACTAATTTAAGTTATTATTTATATATTTTTGAAAGTTTATAGTAAACTCATGATATACCTATTATAGTCTGGATTCGGGCTGCCCCCCGTTTTTACCTTCTAGATCCACCACTGATGCTAAGTGGTATGTAATGCATTATATAGGGAAGTATACTTCAAATACCGACCTAATATTTTTATAGTTCATCGTATACTACTTTAAATCAGGAATAAAATGAAGGGTATATTTTTGTGGACTTGTATATTTAAAAACAGTTGAGTGTATACCCACCAAAAAATCTAACAGTACATTACTAATTCCGAAGAAACGAAATCGTTAGTTTAACTTAAACCAGTTACGTCCTGTGGGTTGAAAGGTTGTTTTTTTTTTTTTTTTCAGTTTAAAGGCCTTTTAACAGCGCGAAACTATATGAAACATATGCATACAGCTTAATGTGAGATCCAAATCATATGAGTTCTCACGAGGAATGCAGGTAAAGAAAAAAAAAGTCAAGTTGTCTTCTATAAACTCAGATAGTCTAGATCGAATCAATGATTACTTGCACCATAGATGAGTCTTCTACCAAAGGAGCACATTTGCACTTGAATGTCTATGGTCATAGAAACTGATCGGACAATTTTTTGATAACTCTTTCATATGGCTTAATACATTTCTTCTAAAGATAGACACAAAAACTAGTTTATTCTTTTGGGTAAGGTTTTTTTCTCAGACGATGTTTACAAAAAAAAAAAAAAAAAAAAAAAAAAACAAAATAGTTCAAACTTGAAACAATGGGTAAGACCTTTCTCCTGAAACATCCACAAGGAATATGAAGGCTGTATTTTTGGTGTTCAGTTTTTCTAAGATACTTTTGTTTTAAAATTGCTTAGGTGATTTTGCTCATGTTTTATAATGTATCAATAACAATTCTACAGTATGGCATATGTGATTTCTCATGAAGAAAAAGCACAAGAATTAACTTAGTCTTGGGGTGAGTTTTCTCGAGGTTATTCCGAAAATGTACAGCGTGAGCATAGAAACAGTACCTGATTTTAAAGTGCCATATAATTAACATTTAATTGAATATTTACATGAAATTTTCTACAGAGCTCAGTAAACTCAAAGTATTTTCCCATCTATCTTTTCAGAATCCTAGTTCTGACCAAGGCAGGTAGAGGACAGTAAAATCGAAAATGACGTTTACGCTACAGCAACGAAGCTGGTGCGTTTTACAATTTGCAAAAACAAGCAGTTTTGTGAGAGTGCAGCGTGATTTCAAACGACAATTTAATGCTGATCCAACCACACACAAATCCGATGTTATAATGTTTATATTTCATAAAAAAAACTTTTTTCTTACTGATAACTGCAGAATGTTTTGATTTACTTTAAAAGAAATGGAGTTAAGAAAGTTTAATACGGTGGTCTGTACATTTCATTAGTTTTCTATCTTTTTTAAAAAAAATAAAATAAAAATCGGAACAATGTTAGTTATGTATACAGAACTCTTGCTATAGGACTCTTGATTTCTTTGCATTAGTTTTTTTTTTAACTGAACAAGAATACATTTAAGTACTAAGTCTACATTTTTTGTGACAAGTGATACTCTTATTCCGTTTTTTTTTTTAAAAAAAAAAGAGAAAAGTGATTTACAACGAGGTGCCATAAATTTAAAGAAAAATGAAGTGTAAATTTATTTCATTGTAAACGTCTGATAGAAATCACTAGCTATTGAAGAGTTAATAGGAGAATCATAAATTAACTGTAATTATTGTTGTGTTCTTATCTTTGAACGAGTATTTTTACACTGTAGTATTTCCTTTTCTTCCTAGTTGTGTTTGTATAGCAGTCTATTATAAAGGACCTGCATGTACCCTACATACTTTCACTAATTAAGTTTATGGATACAGCAGGAACCAATTCTACTGAAGCGGAAATACCAGAGATATTGATACAGATCAACTATCGAGAATTGTAGTTACCTATACAGGACATTCTGAACAGTTTATAATGTTCTGCAAAAACTTTCCAAAGACGGTGGTGGTACCTAGAGCTTTTTTTTTTCACGAAAATTACTTCCACCTTATGAATAAAACATAAGGTTCTTTTTGGGTAAACGTTTAACATGTATGTTTTCTGAACACATGATTCCCAATTAAATCCTCAGTAAAGTACTGGCTTCAAATACAAACCCGACTTGTGAGTGATTCAATCTGGCTCTATGCTGATAAGGAATATTATACTCTACTCAATCAATGTATCTACAGTTATTATACGTCAGCATTTATGCGGACATGTCCACATTTTCAGACTAAAAGATTCCGTTGACACACATTTCCCAAACATATTGTTACATTCTTTTGTAAACACATGGTCATATTTAAATAGTTAAATGGTTAAATCTAGGCACTCCAAGACACTATTTCTTATTAGTGTGCTTAATATACGCTTTCAGTATATCAGCCAGGTGAAAAGTCCAGATGGAAGTGTAATCGCATTTTGGCATTTCAGCATACGATAACTCTAAATATATTTATTTATGTGCTATCTATAATACTCGTAATAATAATAATAATAATAATAATAATAATAATAATAATAATAATACGTATAAAATATGTTATACTAAGCCGGCTGGTCAAGTGAGGCCACCGTATCGGTTGAGGTGAGTTGATTTTAGTTTAGCGTCCCTTTCAGCAGCGAGGCTATATGAGACGTGGACCTACTGATTAAAGTGGAATCCGAACCACATGAGCTCCCGCCGGGAATCGAACCCGGGTCTCCCACGCCAAAGGCGCGTACGCTAACCGCTTAGCCACGGAGGAGCTCCACCGTATCGGTTGACTATTGCTGGATGTCGACAAGGTTGGCGACAAGTGTGTGCTGTGAATTTAATGGAGTTCAACACTATAACAATGTGTTTGATAGTTTCACCACGCCTAAAAAGGACACGATGAATCAATCCCACTATAGACCACCATACCAGCAACAACATCTTCTGTGCTCACCCCGATGCAAACGAACTGATTAGCGGTGACATAAAGGCCATATTTTAAACCCCTAACGTTGCATCGCTTATACCCCTAGATCAAGGTGTTCTTGAGTCCATGAAGAGAAACTACCGGCGGAAGCTTCTTCGGGTTTAGATTGTAAGATTGGACGAGGAAAAAACAGGTAACTGAGTCTATAAAAAAAATCACAATCAAAGATGATGTTCACTGGATTGCTATGGCGTGGGATGAAGCAAAATTTACTACTATTCGAAAATCGTTCAGAAAACTATTTACCTTTTGAAGATCTTAAGAAAAATGAACCAGAAAAGGACAATGCACACATTTACGCGTACGAACACTTATTAGTAGTTGTACAGGGTGTCCCAAAAGGTAGTTTACAATTTCAATGCCATAAAACTCGACTTGTAATTAACTTAGAGAGAAACAAATTAAAATTTGTCTGTTGTACTAACTAAACAAGTATTGTTTTTATGGTTCTTTAATCAAGTTCTACATGCGCATCCCTAATGGCAGGTACAGTATATAGTCGATATTCCAACTCCATCCAAATCCGTTCTAACATGATAACATCAACTGTCTCAATAGCTCCCGATATTCTTACCTTCAAATAAGCAATATCATGCCCGGGCGTACGGTATACTAGGTGCTTGACATAAAAAGGCGTCAAGAGGTGTAATGTCAGGGGATCGAGGAGACATGGGAATCGGACCATCTCTTCCAATCCAATGTTTTGAGAAAGTCCTGTTAAGGAAATGTGTCACTAACAAAGTCCAGTGTGAAGGTGCATCATCTTCCTGGAATAGAACATGAAGTTGCCAGTCATGCATTTGTGGTATTAGGTGCAGTTTAAGTATATCAAAATAATTTGAGGTACTCACTGTTTCTTCTGTGAAAAAGAACGACCCTATAATGCGGTCAACTAACATGCATAACAAACATGTATATCATGGGAATATCATGCACCACTTTCCTTACAGCATGCGAATTGGTCGACCTTAGATGCATGCGTTATGTTAATTTTCTCACACACTTTAAAAGGTTGATTCATCTGAAAATGCAACGTGCCTCATAAATTTTTAATTCCAATCTACACGTCCAATAATGTCCATCAGCAAATGCAGCACGTTTTGCGTGTCATCTGGTTTAATTTCCTGTAACAACTGCAGTCTGTACAGAAACAGATGAAGCCTCTTTCCAAGTATCGTGTGAACTGTCGTACGATAGATTCGCAGTTCTTCTGATACCTTAAGAATAGATTTCTGCAGTGAACGCTGGAAAACTTATAGAATTCTCTCCATATCTTCGTCATTTCTCCTTGATCTGCCTATATGGTGCTTCAAATCCACACTGCCTGTTTCCCTGAAGTTCCTTAAGGATGGCCTAGAGGGTGGTCGTTTCCCACATCGCGTTCTGAAATTTCTTTGAACTTGGGTGTCTCTTGACTTCGTTTCAGTAAATTAAGCCACATACTGTGCTATTTTTCCTGTGCTGAGTCCATTCTTGATTTATTTATGGTGCTTCTACCACCCTGCAATAACAAAGAAAGAACTTTTTTTTTCACTTATGTTTAGAGATGCAAAAAAGCCGGCTTTTTTGAATCGATGGTTTTTTTCACATAAAAAGCCGGCTTTTTTGGGAAAAAAACGAGAATTTTGGAAATTTTGGCTTTTTTCAACTTCATGATTTTTCTATCTAAATAGCTTTCTTATAGTATATTCTATAGATAAATAAGAATTCCATGACCTGAATGTGATATTTCGCTCTGAAATTCACCATCAAGATGGATGGAGCACATGTTTTACGAATTAAAGCTAACATGAAGAATGTAGTATTTGAGGGTAATTTTAGAGGCTATTTAACTTTATTTTAACTTTTGAGTTATCGACATCTTTTTTCTTCTCTAGTTTGTCATCCGTGTTTCATTTCTAAGAGCTTTTAGTACTCTAGCTTCTAGCGCAAAAGTTAAACTTGCCCGTTTTTCTATTTATCCGTCAAAGCGTACGCTTTCAATATATCTGTCAAACCGTACTTCCACATTACTTTTATACTGTAGCTGTGAAGTGATTTAGCAATAATTTTCCGGACACAACCTTGAATACCAATTTATACAAATAATCAGTAGCGGATTTAGAAAAGTACTTTAGGAGGGGTTTTTCTGATTGTTTCGTTTCCTAAAAAGTCCTAATTTTATTTGGGAAGTGCTTGAAGTTTATGAGTACAGGCATAACTAATATTTCGTTTCGTTTATATGTTTAGCAATAATCTTCCGGATACAACTTTAAAAATCATTTTATACTGAGAATCAGTGGCGGATTTAGAAAAGTATTTTGGGAAGGGTTTCTTACTAATGTTTAGTATTTTTAAACATTCGTAATTTTTATTTGACGGGAGCTTAAAGTTTATGAGTAAAGGCATAAATAATAGATATTTCGTTTGTTGCAGACATTCCGTAACTTTGGGGAACGGGCTTCAGTCCGAAAGACCGCCCCCCTAACCTTCGCAAAACCGTCACTGCTGGTAATTAGTAATAATAACGATTTAAAAACAATAAAAAAGGAAGTCGCCCAACTCACAGTACACGCACTATTTCTACTTCACAGATGGAATGAAGAAAAGCTTTGTCAGAATGGTCGAATGCTGGTTGAAGCCCGGACTTCCCGATAGAAGCGCAAAAGCTAATCACTCAGTCATGTTTGTTGTGCAATTGTATTTAGCTTAACTTAAATATATTCCGTAGTCTTTTTTTTGGGGGGGGAAGGCGGGGAGTTCCGTAATGATATGTTGAATCCCTCTTGTTAAAAATTCAGAAAACTTGAGGATTGGGTAAACTGTGATGGTGGTTCTATAAAACTTAACTGTAGAATTTCAAGAATATACAGAACCAAAAGCTCTAGATGTGCAGCCTTTAAGTGTATCATATAAATCTAAGTATTTCTCTTATGTTTTATTTTAATTTTATTTTGTTTCAAAAACAGGATATGGAATATTTTGAAGTAAAAATACTACATACTATTTTGCTAGTTATTTGTGTATTCTTTAAAAAGAAGTGTTTACTTTTAGGGTTGGCTGGTTTACACCAACTTTTTTTTTTTTTAATAACTGGTTTAAACCACAAAAATAAAGAGAATGAAAAATGCGAATCGTGTGAACTTCATGGTAACGTTTCCAGATATCAAACCACCTGCAATAGTTTTATTTCCCTTTCACCTTTTAATCAAGGTGTCCCATGTTCAATTCTCGGTCGAACCACAAACCTTCTTTCATGCGTAACCCAAGTAGCGGTTCGGATGTCAGTTTAAGCGAAAGTCTTCTCCTTGATAACCTCGGTATTTCGTAAGGATGTTAAGCCTAAATATACGAAACAAACCAAATTGTATATTTCTACATGCCTAAATGCGTGTTGTTTTATAAAGAAGCCAATATTGCTTAAATATATAGATAGAAATTGGCAAAATTTATCGATTGCCTACGTAGCTTCCAACATTAGCTTGGATTGGACTTTCAATGATATCTACGTACCGGTACTAAATTTGTAATTTAATACCTCAGTTTTAGCGTACTGATTATGATACGTTGTTGACCTTTAAATTTTACATGCAAAGCAATAACAGGATTTTCCCCTTATTGTCTTACATTTCAAGTAATGACGGGATTTTCCCAATGGCTAGGGCGGGAGATTCTCAACTTAAGAAATTTACTGACCGCACTTCTTTAAGCTTATGGGAGTTCTTCCGGCATAACCCCGCTGTTGCATAACATCAAGGCGAAACAAACTTATTTTTGTGAATATGTAATATAAATACATAAAGCTAAAAATCTAAGTACAAAAAGCCTGGTTTAAACCAAAAAAGCCTGGTTTAAACATCCCCCAAAAAACGGGTTTTTGGCATTTTCAAAAACAACCACGGTTCTTGCCAACTCTGTTTACTTTTGTATATAAGAGGTTAAAAAATTCTTATTATATGCATTGGTTAATCCTGTGGAATTCATAATGTAAATATGTTGAAGAAAAATTGTTTGAAATATTTTTTTTCGAAATTCATAGTTTATTTTCGATGTTTTACATTATTATCAGCATCAACCACTAATTAAATGATTTTTTGTGATATAGAGAAGCGATACAAAGTCTGTTTTATCAATTTAAAGCAGTATTTTGAAAAAAGCCCAAAATTTCCCAAGCAAAAAAGCAAAGCAGAAAAAACCGAGTTTTTTTCCAAAAAAGCCGGTTTTTTTCCGAGCCCTTGCATCTCTACTTATGTTGCTCCTGTCACCTGGAAAGGCAAAACAAAATATTCATTACCTAACATAAAAAAAAACATCAGATAAATTTTACTTTGTTTCTCTAAGTTATTTATAAGTCGAGCTATATGACTTTGAAGTAGGGATGGGCAAAACCGGTTTTTTTATAAAAACCGAAAACCGGTTCCTATAAAAACCGGTCCGAAAAACCGATATTTCGGTTTTCTCCAAAACCGGTTCTGTTTTTCACCGAAACCGGTTTCGGTTTTCTCCAAAACCGGTTCGGTTTTCACCGAAACTGGTTTCGGTGAAAACTTTTCGAAAACACATAAGCCTATTTCTGTGGAAATAGATTCGGTTTCCGGAGAACAACGAAACACCATTCTGGTCAGAAATAGAACAAATTTTGAAAAAAAAAACCGGAATCGGTTTTGAAGAAAATCGAAACCGGATCTGGTGAAAAACCGATAACCGGTTTCGGAGAAAACTGAACCGGTTTTGAAGAAAACCGAAAACCGAAAAACCGATTTTTGTGCCCACCACTACTTTGAAGTTTTAAAGTTCTTTTTGGAACACCTTGTATATACATATAAGACCGTTAATAACTGTTAATAAAATTAACAGTTTGGTAATAAATATGGAAATATATTGTAGGTATGCCTAAACCCCGATTTAAATTATAACACACCTGACGTTCTCTCCTAACGAAATATACGATATATCAAAATATTTTAATCTTTATTATAAACAAGAATAATTTCTAAACCAAACCTGAACAAAATAAAGACAGATTATTATAAAATTTCATAAGTCTTCTTGCCTTTACATCCATCAAACATATTTATCATTGCCAACAAATATGTTTCAAGTTACTTTGTTTAAAACATTAGAAATTATTCACGTTATTTGTAAATTTGCTGAATTATTCGAGTTTCTCAACATATGTTATATATGAATCTGTTAGGGATGGAGAACAGAAATGAAATCGACGCTCAATAACATTATCAAGGAAACATTCCTGGAAAACTTGACTGAAAATTGCAACTTTATGAACACAAAACATTTGCACTGTTGTTTTATTGGTTTTTCTTTGATGTCCCGCAAATTCCTTACCTTTTTCTTATTTGCATTCTTTATTGTTCATTTACATTCGTAATATTTGCGAACACATAACTAACCTTAGACACTTTGCAACTAACCTTCCAATTGTTTGAAATTAACATTAGTGTAATTATTTTGTTTTCATATACGCCGGGTATCCTTAGAAGCATATGTTGGAAAACTAACAGAACGGAAACTTGGGAATTTACTAGCAAGGACATGGACAAGGAAATTCTCTTTAGTAAATTATTATCCGATAGTAACGATAGCGCATCATTTCCTTCTATACTTCATTATTATAGCCGACGGGAAGATTTGTGTGCATACGACGTTTACTCAGGGTTACAATAACCTTAAGATCTCTGAAGTTTCTCGTGGCGTAATGCATCTTCCATAATATACAACCACTCAGCATCAACATAATCTACAGGGAGAAATTGCAGAGCAGAACTCATTCTCATGCAAAACCTCACACTGCAATTAATTCGTAGTCACTTGTAACTTCTAATTTCTGGATCTTCATCCTACACAAGCATTAATTAAAATGGGAATTACCCCCACTAATATGCGTTTCTTTAGAGGTGTTATTGGGGATTGATAGAAATTCAATTTGATTTCTTTCGGATTCCAATCATTAATATTAGCCTTCGACAAACTGAAAAATCATTGCCTATCCCTTGCTGGTACGAGGCCGAAGATAAAAGGAACAGTGTTTCTTACTCAAAGCTACTTCCGATGTCTGCCTTAACACTAGCTTCCCATTTTCAGATCAGGTAATAGACTATATGTGCTACTTGTGTACTTAATCGATAATACATGTTTGACTTCCAGGAGTATCACAACTCAGACACTGTAACTCTGATGTATGCTGACTGTTGACATCTATTTTTCTTTGCAATTGCTTTTTATGTATGAAGTGCAGACAACCGACAGTTTTAGCAGCGATGCACTTCAGAAGTTCACTTCGTTACTCAATTAATAGGGCATATTGTTTAATATTTTTAGTTTTT
Organism: Thermobia domestica; assembly: GCF_964235325.1. Taxonomy (NCBI): domain Eukaryota; kingdom Metazoa; phylum Arthropoda; class Insecta; order Zygentoma; family Lepismatidae; genus Thermobia; species Thermobia domestica. The sequence goes on from NC_137463.1 coordinate 81,399,420, forward strand.
AATATCTGATTTATTAATATTGCCAATGTGCTCTAGTATTGTAGTAAATTATCGTGTATGTCCATTAGGGTGGTCTATAAATATAAATTTTCAGATCGGGCTGGTCTCACCCCCTAAAATGGTTCCATATGGGACTAAATTAAGTCAGGAGAAAAATTAGCTTCATTGAATAATATTAAATGGTGCACCAAGTGACTTAAAATTTTGAATCCGATTACAGTGCATAGTATATGGGAAAATCTGGAATAAACTCATGTAATCTAGAAACGGCTAAAGGTAATGCAAAGATACCCTGGATAATAGAAATAGAGGAAGAAACATACCTAATTTTGTATAGTACTGTCATTGCGGCCATCTTAAAATCCACCATCTTGGATTCAGGTCAAAATTTTCAAATAGAAAAAGGGTCATGTGACATATCGTTTTGAAGTATCGTTTTCCCAGAAGCACAAATCTGGCACTATTTTAAAGATAGCTTTAGTCGTGTAAGAAAAGATTTCTTTTCAGAGGTAATAATCCTTACGCGACTAAAAGTAAAGACATGAGTTTGGCGTGAAAAGAACGAAAGGGATATGCACGGCTTCAAAAGTAAGAGGAGCCGTTTCTAAATTACAAGTGTTTATTCCAGCTTTTCCCCATATACTATGGGGGGGGGGGGAAGTATTGTAAACGCATTCAAAATTTTAGGTGTTTGGAACACTATTTAAAATTATTCAATGGATCTAATTTTTCTCTTGGCTTAATTTGGTCCCATATGGAACCATTTTAGGGGGTGAGTCCAAAGAAATTCCTAAATTTATTTTTACCCATATTAATTTGGACCGCCTTAATGTCCATAGAAAGCAAAATTATGCTCTTGGCAGACATTGCAAGCTGTGTACCGCATATGCCTCACTGTCTAAGAGAGAGTTTTGAACAGTATCGCAAAAGTTCCGGAAAAACTGTTTTCTGTCGTTGTACAGTAAACATCCATTACCGCAAACGTCTCTATACAGTTATTCGCTCATGTTTCCATATTTCAGTGCTACATTTATTTTTCGTAAAAAGATCAAAAAAATCTAAATTGAATCTTCTTACGTGTGAAAGAATAGGGCTCACTAGGGAAAAAATAGGGTGAGAATCAGCACAAATGCGTACGCATATGCAACTACAGGCTTGCGACCCATATATTCTTGATGCTAAAAATAAAAGCTCTTTAAACTTGAAATAAGTAATCAAATGTAATTAACAAAAATGAATTTAGATAGTACTGCTGCATAAAAAGCTCATATCAATCTGATTCCATGTAAAATTAGTTTATTCTCCGTAATTCGATTTTCCTCTATAAATCAACATTATGTATCATATGAGTTAAAAAAAAAGAAAAAAAAACTAATCCCATCGGAATCATACTTGACTTGGTCGTAGACCCTGTTCTGCTATATAAGAGTATGAATTATTTAGTTGTAGAGACTTTCAGTTCTCGAGTTACAGGTGGTCAAATTTTGCGTCATAATTTCGAAAACATAACCCTTACACCGAAGTCATTCGTTCAGGATCAAATTTGACATGGTGGTGAATTTTTACCTGATTTATTTTTCTTTTCTTTTTTCTTTTCTTTTTTTTTTAATTATGAAATATTATATTGTACAAGCTTTTTGTTCCCCACTTATGGTTGATCAAATTTTGAGTCAGATTTTCTCAAACAAAAGACAATCAACGGAACTCATTGGATCGGGATCAAGCTTGGCATGAGTGCTAGACCTTGACCTGTTGTATAGCCTAAGTGTCTGAAATATTATGTAGTTCAGACTTCTTATTCCCAAGTTATGTACAAATTAAAGTTCTAAAGCAATTCACTGTACAGGGTGGTCCGGAAGTAGGTGTACCCCTTTTTAGTTTTAACAGTATAGTATTAGTTATGGTAGAATGTCTGTACCCAGTTACCTTGAAGTGTTAAAGAGTCTTAAGAGTCATAAACATCGGTATGATCACTATCCATGTCGTAACACAGCTGAATTCTGCGCCAAGTTCTCGCAGATGTTTTGCGGAGATACTCCGGAGTCACAAGGATGAAAGCGTGTTCCTCAGCTGTTCGTAATTCCTACGTTTTTGCCTCCCCAACATTGCTGCTTTTCTTGGTGGATTAATACCAAAGCAGTCTGTAAATTTCTCTTTAACACTTTCCATGGTGTCACCTGTGTAACGTCTTTCTTGAAGCCAAACCACAACAACTAATTTTTGTTCAGTGCTATATGAACTTTGATCACACATTGTTGATTACTCTAACTACAGTGCAAATAGCTGTTACCAAGCTGAAAACAGCAGAAAACAAATGAATATGAATAGCAATGTTGCCAGACAATGCCAAGCAATGTAACCAAACAAATGTGGGTAAAATCTAAAACCGTCAGAAAACACCAATTAGGGGTGCCCACTTCCGGACTACTCTGTAACACATACATATATAAAACATAATAAATACAATAATATAATGATAGCAATTAATGACCAGTCTTGGACAATGCCACAATATAATGAAGGATATTTTTCACAACGCTACATTGTCACTTGTTTATTTATGAAACTTTTGAGTTTCGTCGCATAGTATTGCATTTTAAACTAAAGGTCAAGATCAGAAATCAATGATGATAATGAAATACCTATAAATAGTAAAATAACAGCTCATAATACTCATATTCTGTACGGAATTCAGATCCCAACATTTTTACTAGCATAACCTACCTGATATTGTTTTAGTTTTGGGCATTAATAAATTAAAACCAATTGCAATTAATCAATCAATTGAAAGTAATTGCTGCGGAAATTAGTTGCAATTGAATTAATTGTAAACTAAATTCAATTGCAATTGAATGACTGAACTTAATTGCATTTGATTTCCATAGTTAGCTACTTTCAATTGATTGATTAATTTCAGTTGATTCTCATTAATCAATACCCAGCTGCAATTAACAATTCACAATTACTCACTTCAAAATCTCGCGGCCGAAACATGCCGCCCAAAATCTTGCGGGCCAAAACGTTTCGCCCAAAACCTTGCGTGGACTAAACCTCGCCGCCCAAAGTCTTGCGTGGACAAAACCTCGTTACCCAAAATCTTGAGTGCCCATAACCTCTCCGCCCAAAACCTCGCACGGATAAAACCTCGTTGCCAGTTCGGGTTTTGTCCAGGCAGCGAGGTTTTGGTCAGCGAGGTTGTCACCGCGAGGTTTTGTTACCAAACCGTTAATTCAATTGAAAAATGCTCAGTACCAATAGCGTCATTTCAGATTTGGCTTGGGAGGGAAGACCCCTTGGTTTAAGTAAAATTTCGCGTTTTTCACTGGCTTACTACTATCCTATTGATAAAATCTATATAAATCTCAAACTCAGAGGGGAGCAAATGCCCCCTACCCCCCTAAATGACGCCCCTGCTCACTACTGCTGAGTACAATATTGTCAGCACATCGTTCCCATAGATAACGTTCCTGGTCTTCTTGAAAACATTTCATTATTTCTTAATTTATGTAGTTCACTTAATGCTAAGTTCAACAACAAATGTTCATAGTATCTATATTGGGTATCGAACACGGTATCATTCACACAAAAGATAGACCTAGTAACTATTTCTCTACACTTATTACTTTTGAAACCATGAAAAAAAATACAGAACAAACTAAATTCGTTCAATTCTCTTAAAGAAATAAGTATTCATAGTATTAGGCATTCAATACAAGATAATCAAAATAATCTGGAAGCAATCTAGAATTTTAACTAATATTCAATGTAGCAATCCATTCAGAGGAAATTATAAAGATACATTGATTTCTCGCTCAACATATCACTGTCTTTGAATTTATTATTACCTGTCGGCAAAATGCAGTGAGTACACTTCATGAATAAATTTTAATTACTTACTTGTCAACTCAACAATATAGCTTCTCTAACAAGGTTTTATAGGCTCAAAATAATTACTATTGTTTTATGCAATTTTGTTCTTTTTTGTGAGTTTATTTGGACGAAGAAGGAAGAGGTTCGATGTATGAGAAAAACATCTAAAAGCCAGTCAAGGTCATAATTTAGGTCGTACAGAGGCAAAAAGAATCCAATTTAAACCTATTGTGTGTACAATGGTGCAACAACAGGAATACGGAAGACTTCCTATTTGCTTTGCATATAAAGAAAGTCATGAAAATTAATTAATTTTGCAGCAAAATTAATGCTGTTTCTGTGTACATATATATTTACACACAACACCTTCTTTACAAAACCGCTAATGAATTAAGAAAAAAGAAGATAGAATTTTTCATTAAGTAATTCTCGCTTCCTATTTTGCGTTCGAAGTGGTAAAACTAGGGAAATGTTACAGTATCATATTTACGAGCAAATTTGACCGGTGATACTAGGAAGAAGTTGTTACCTATTTCCCCTTCAGCTCTGCCAGTACAATAGAAGGCTAGATTTTATGTCCTACGTGCGGTGTCTTGGTAATTATAAGGTTCCTTATTCTGTTAAACAATAGCACCTCATGGTTCCTACTGATTCTCAGACCATTTCGTTTGTTAAGTCTACCAGGTGTTGTAAATGTTACATAACATCTAATAAAAAATAAATCAAGTTTGTGTTCGTTACTTTACTAACCAAAAACATATATGTAAGGAGAGAAAAAAAAACTAATAACAATTCCTATAATCCAACACAAGAAGATACTATAGAGTTTATTGTAGAAGATGAAGGCATCAAAAGAAATCTAAACATAGGCATATCTTATAATTCAGTTCCCATTTTATATACAAGTGATCAACCGCAAATCCAATTGTTTTTATGAATGAAATGTTCCCATATGGGTAAATCAAATGTTTATAGATTTATTTAAATAATGATGAAACATAGAAGTTAAACATTAATCAAAGATGCTTGTAATCAACCATATGCCATTTTTGTGTATAGATCTTCTTGCAATTAGCAAGTAATCCCTTTATTCACTAACAAGGAAAACGTGAAGTGAAAGTGAAAGTCTTAAAACAAAATAGAAAAGTGGATATTTGTAAAGGGTAGTGGTGTTGGTTTATAGTTTTCAAATTCAAATATAATGTTAATCTTCTTACAGGCGAAAATTTATAGTTTTCAAATTCAAATAGAATGTTAATCTTCTTACAGGCGAAAATTTATAGTTTTCAAATTCAAATAGAATGTTAATCTTCTTACAGGCGAAAATTTTCAAATTTACCCTATGCCGTTGCTACCTGTTGTGTTCTATCAGATAGCCTGCATTAATGAGTGTCGCCGAATATTATAATTTTCACTGCAACAAACTACGTTGAAGTACCTGGTATATGCATAAGAATTCCATCTTATTCATTTCTGTAGGGTTTTACAGCCCAGAGAGAGTGATGATGTTCAGATTGCTTTAACGCTTAATTGTAGTAGTAAGGAAGGTACGGTATATAAATTCCAAATGGTCACTATTCACTAACTTTTCTTTTACAGTTAAGGATGTGCAGAAATCCATTATTGCATTAGCGCCGGGTTCTTGGCAGGAATGTCATTATAAAGCCGGAGTGTACAGGGAACAAGACATTTTGTCAATGTGGATCCGCGTCTTGTTCTTGTTGGCTTCCTGAATAAATAAGGGATTTCTTTCCTACAGATTTCAATCATATTATATGCCTAGAAGTAGGAAGCATTCACTTTTACGTTTCTGTCTACCTTACATATTTTTTAACTTACTTTCGTAAACGTGTCTGGCAATAATCATGATTTACTGCGGATAGCTTTCTTTGAATTGAAGATAAAACTGGATACGCCCCTTGCCAGAGGTTTTACTGTACGTAATTACCCTAATGCTGTTATTACGCGAGAAGTAAAAGGTCTCATTTTACATGACACTCTCTTCAATTTTGACCCTCCCAAATGTCTTTGGTACCACTTGCGATGCTTTGTGTTATGTTCAACAATGTGACGCGGGGGAAGGTTGTGGCTGACAGTAAACTGCAAACCACTTAATCTCTGGACCATGTCACGTTGAGGTGATGAATTTTCCTGGTCTCACAGACGACGAATTCTACGATACACCTCAGACGACAGTTTCACTAATAACCTCGAATGGTAACTTTTCGTTGTTGTATGTTTCTGAATGTGCTACATTTGTGTTTACCTGGCCACAATACCTTTAGCTGTTATCACTCCGTTGATTAAATTTTACCTGATGCTGTTTCACTATTCGGTTGTACGGAAAACGTGCTTGGAAATTAACCACGATACCCTCTAATAAGGATTCACCTCTGGTATTATTTCACTAGTACCACATCAATACTATAATTACATAGGTAGCAGAAGTGTTGTCTAATCGGTCGTATATGAACCGACCAATCTTCGTACACATGTTTATATGCACTTTCTAATGTAACTTTGTATCTAGAAATGTTGTGTTTTGCATAATTCAATCGTAGGCCCAAAAAAAATGGTTACACTTTTTCTTTTGTGGAGCTTCGATAAGAAGATGGAATTTTAGAAGGTGTCTAACGATTGCAGCTCTTTTTACCATGAAAAGCTCATTCTTAGCCAATTGTATTCCATTAATTTATTCTTACGGAGAAAAGACAGTTTGTTGGTAAGTTTCTATGTTTTCCTGTCATAATTTTCGCACTTTAATTTTGTAAGTGTACTCGACAAATACATAACCCGATTTTTATCGGTATCGATATTTTTCATACCTGCATACATTTATATTCTTCCTTTAATATATGTTAATGCTTGAAACTATGGAAAGAACGACAAGTTTATTAATTGATACGTAAGTGGTCCTAGTTAGCGTTTGCTCATTGTAATTGAGAGATCTCGGGTTATAACTCCGAGGCTAGCCATATGAGATTTTCCAAAGGGTGATGCAAATAGTATATATATATATATATATATATATATATATATATATATATATATATATATATAAATTTCAACTGGCGTCTCCTTTGAAGACAGGAAACAGAACTGTGGATTTTTGTATGATAATTAAATTTATATTATGATCAAATTTATTTAATATAATGAAATTTATAAATAATATGAAATGCTGTGTATTGTATAATCTTTGTTAAATGTTTCTTGAACATTACATTTAATTTCATCATAAACTCCAAGGAACTTTTGATCTCATTATGTGTAATATTACAAAATATATACAAGACAATGGCATTTGAAATGTCAACTGAGTTAACAATATTATGATTATTATTATTATTATTTGTACAATTAATTTTACTACGAAATTATTAGTTTAATCGAAGTCGGAGTGTTCAGTAACAACTTCTCAGAAGTAGCCACTCGATGTATTTTCTCTGGGTTGACACCAAACTAAAATGGTTTTTCTCTTTTTTTTTTTCTCCCGAAAATAGTATACTTTAAAAATCTGTGGAGAATAGAGAATTAAGAATCAAGAGGAACGAAACAGAATATATTAACATCGGAAGAAAGGGAGAGGGAAACTTACCGATAGAAGGACAGGAGTTGAAGATTCTATTTAAATACTCAGGTTCCACTTTGAATAAGGTTGGCAGTTTAAAAATAGAGCACAGAATTAATGTGAAGTAGACGAACTGAAGAAAATCTCAGGTATTCTTTGTGGTAAAAGAATAAGTGTTATCGTGAAAGGAACAGCCTACAAGAAAGGAACAGCCTACAATATGTTCGGCATAGAAACTTGGAAAACAAGAAAACGCAAGAGAAGAAACTAGATGTGGCCGAATGAAAAATGCTTAGACGGATGTGTGGTGATACCAGCAAGATCAGAAACGAGAAAAATAAAGAATCAGTGTTACAGTGACTGAGACATCGAAGAAAGTAAAAGCGAGAAGATTACAGTGAAATAGTCATATTATGAATAGAAGTGAAGAAAATAGGGAAGGTGGAAGTACAATGCAAGAAAGGAAAAAGGAAGACCACAGAATATATATAGATTGAGTGACTACGGATTTAGAACAAAAGAGGTTAATAGAGATCTTAGGGTGGAATAAGATAGAAGAAAAACCTAAAAAATGTCTCAACTCCGTGTAAGCATGAAAAGACAGTGTACAAGATGTGAACGTCTGTACCAATATACCAAACAAGCAAACAAATAAAAAGTGCGTAACATTAGAAAATAAAACTCAAAATGAAGAAACAAAATACGATTGTGTATAGTTGGTCACGAACCTGACAAATAGAAAATGTCTCGTCTCATCTGCTAACGAATCTAACAAGGAGAAAAGAAAAGAAAAACAAATGAAATTTTCCGTTTTATAATACATCCCACCTGGTTGGAGCGAATTAGGAAAAAGGAAAAGTTGATAAGATTACTTAGAAGACCATGGAGACAAGTATCCCTGTTGAGGCTACCTGAAAAAAAGGAAAAGTTAATAAGATTACTTAGAAAACTATAAAGATAAACATTTCGATTGGGCCGAGAGCGAACTAGAGAAAAAGGAAAAGTCGATAAGATTACTTGTATCAGTTGTGGTGAACTAAAAAAAATGAAGTTATTATAATTACTTAGAAGACCATGGAAACAAATATTTTTGTTGGAGGGTAGATAAAAATAAACTCTGCTAAAATAGTAAAGAGGATCACGCGAAACTTGCATTTATGAATGAAGTATCTATGCTGTTAGTTGAAGCGGCAGTATTCCGTGTATGGGATATGGATAGCCACCGTCGAAGTCACCGTTACTAGTGAAAATGTTTTCAGATTAACTCCATTAATTCGAACGAAATAATTAATTCATTGCAAAACAAATCAAAAATTCGTTTTCGTTCAAGAGTTATCCGTGTGAAGTGACGGACGGACGAATATACTGATGTTGAAAGCTTATAAGGCTCACTAGCGAAATCCTTGTAAATGATTATGAATGGATTGGGGGAGTGAAGTGTTCAAGGAAACGGAGAACCTCGAGTACACATACGTAAAAAACGTTGTTTACTACAAACTCACGTAACTGGGATCGAACCAGATCATGTGAATATCTTGTGAACAATATGTTGTTCGTATGTTTACTCGGGATTTTTTCATTTCCTTCTACATTTCATACCATCATGAGGTGGAACCAGATTCCTCGCATTAGAGGTGAGCGCTCTAGTGTCTTTTAATTGGCCTCAATAGGGACATTTCTCTGCATGGTTTTCTAAGTAATCTTATCAATGTTTCATTTTTCTCTAATTCGCCCCAGCAGAAATATTTGTCTCCATGTTCTTCTAAGTAATGTTATTAACTTTTCCTCTTTTTTAGTTCACTCCAACCAGGACACATCACTTCCTAGTCTTCTAAGTGATTTTATCAACTTCTCCTTTTCCTTTAATACGTCCTCGCCCAAACCGAAATATTTGTTACCCTGGTCTTTTTATTAACTTTTCCTTTTTTAAGGTTCCCTCAACTGGGACACCTGTTTCTATGTCTTCCAAGTAATTTTATTAACTCTTTTTTTTTTAGTTCGCCACAACGGGACACTTGTCCTCCTCTCCTAAGTAATTTCTTTAACTTTTCTTTCTTCTTTTACTTCATCTCAATCGGGACACTTGTCTCCATGCTCTTCTAAATAATCAGTTTAACTTTTCCTTTATTAATTCGATCCAAACGGGACACTTGTCTGGATAGTCTTCTAAGTAATCACTTTAAATTTTCCTTTTTTAGTTCAAGTCAACCGGGATACTTGCCTCCATGATCTAAGTAATTTTATTAACTTTTTACTTAATACAATATGACAAGAACACGATCACACAAACTTCCAGGAAAGTTAAAAATACGCCAATGTTCTTCAGAGGGAATCGAAGCCCCGATGGGTTTCGTCTCACTATCGTCAGCATAACGCCTCACACCGCTTGATGAGAATAGGATGAGGTTTGAGTTTAGCGTCCCACTGAGCAGCGAGGCTATATGAGACGTGGACCTACAGTTTTAGCGTGAGCCATATGAGCTCCCGTCGGGAATCGAAGCGGCCCCCGAGTTCCCACATGCCAAAGGCTTGTACACTGTTCACATAGCCATGAGGGAACTCCTCACACTACTCGACTATACCACCCGTCTTTTGCTGAATCACCATACCAATCTCGCTTGTCTCCTGTGAACAAGGAAAATTAGTAGAATAAGGGACAACTTTAACTATACCACACTATGAATACGAAAGTTCTATTTTAGAGATGTACAAGAGATTGAAGGGATTAAAATAATAATAATAATTGCTATTATAATTTTCCTTCTGAAAATAACGTTTGTATGCTGTAAAAATTGGAGCAACGACAATATACCCATACGTACAGGTATATCAAAATTAAACTGACGCTGTCTATTATAGCAGTTGGAATTAATAACAAATTTTTTACTCAAAGTTATCAAGGTTAGCACAAATCTAAATTTAAATTTAAAAAAAAATATTTAAAAAATACAGAACGATGGAAGATATAAGAAGGATTTATTGTATTTAATAATAACTTGAAGTACTTTTCTTTTGTGGTATAATGATTTAATTGCTGAAATGATAGTGAAGAATAGGAGTAATTTTACTCCTTACAGGAACTTTCACATACTGATGTAATATTACTACCCATTACATAATAACATCGTTGAATTTGAAGAACAAAAAAAAGTATCTAGGATTTACATCTTTCTGGAGCTCATTATTACTGTATTCAAGGACGACGCATTCTTTCTGTACAATACTCAATGATGCCAGGTTTTTTTTTTTCGTTACTTTGGACTTGATATGATACTGTCTAATTATATATATTCCAAACGAAAAAAATGCACACGTAATGTATATTTACATGTTATATGTTTACGTGTTCTTCCCAGAATACAAATCAACACCTTCGAACCTTTGAAGTTAATTTTTGAACATAATTAATAATTATCTATCTCGTGCCACGTCACTTTGATTAAAATCCTTCTCGTAAGAGGGAAGGGACTAGGGGTTCAAAATTATTCCAGAAATAATGTACCTCAGGAGCTCATCAAGTTAAAGAGATAGAACTCGGTACATGAGCAACACATTAAAAGCAATTGGAGATCAGTAGCGTAGCAAACTTTTTCACCAACCCCGCAGCAGAGATGGAGAGGGTCAGTGAGGCAAGTGGGTCAAGGCTTGTGTGAGTCAGTGGATCTTGCGTCAACAGGATGTGACCAACTGCTATCCACTACCCACCGTGACCAACTCTGATAAACTGACCCACTCTGACCCACCGACTCACTCGGAACCACCGACCCACTCTGCTCAGTGCAATTTAGACAGCATCTTCTGAACACTGGTGAATTTGTCTACGTTTTACTTTCAAGGCCTCCATTTTTCTTCCTCTTTCATTTGTTCCTGTTTACTTACATGAGATGAGTATATGTAAGTGAAAAAAGAACTTCAAGTTCTTTTGGAAAAAATGAAATTAAATCTTTAAGTTTTATGTCCCACGGTTATGCCGGTTAGGCTAAAGGAAACGGTGATGATGAGACATGAGTGAAATGGTGTAATGAAGAAAGTGGGAGGAAACGGGGGAACCCCGAGAAAACCCACGAGCACGGTGTTTGTTCACCACAAAGTCCACACGGCGCGAGCTGGGATCGAACCAGGGATCTCAAGCACCGGAGATGAACGCTCTACCACACAAGTTCTTTTGGATATTGATATTTGTAATTGTAATAGGGTCATTTCCCCCGAAATGGGCAACTAAACCGTGCCCTTGGGTCCGGGAGATAAGGCTGCGTGGTACCCCAACACGCTAAAAAGAGTGGGTAGCTGGTGTGCCCAAGGTGTGGGCGGATCCAGCGCCCTACCGGGAGGAAGATGTAGGTACTGCCCTCAAAGAGAGTGTAATGCGTTCTCTTGGGTCCGGGATGGGATACCTAGTATCCTAACGCATACTCGTACCTCAGGAGCGCTGAGGAAGTGGGTCCTTCCTTCGTCCCAGTAGTGTGAGCTGGGTGCAGGAGCCACGACCCTACCAGGGGAGCCGCCGCTCCCAAATGGCCATTGTCTTTAAAGGTAAACAGTCTACATCAGCCATTGGGTCTGGTAATGTACGGTTAACCTCTCCCGTAAGAAGAGGTAGTTCCGTATTGTTTGGACGGCCCTACCGAAGGAAGGGTGTGGGTGTCCCTTCTAATGGTGGCTTACACGTACCATTGGGATTCGGACAGGTAGCCTTGCTACAACGTGTACGTGGTACCTAAACACGTTAAAGATAGGTAGCCCCGTATTGTTTGGGCGGGCCTACCAGGGGAGACACGGCTCCCAAATGACAATGGGTGATATCAATAAAACGGGGAAGTTACTCATTACGCCCAATTTTGAAGTAGTTACTCGCATTGCTACCAATAAAAAGAGAACTGAGCACTAGTCGTCTCGGCTGACCTCGGAGAAGCCCCGCCCTTTTGAAGTAACCACACCTCTATTCTCGAGCCGAGTAACTACTGCGCGTTTGATATCAATAAAAATCAAAGACTCCTCTGTGATGCTAGTAACTTCTCCAAATTTGTGGAGCAAGCTAAATAGGTGACTCCGTGCGAAATATGGCAGAGTATATGATTGTTTTACTACGTAGAAAAACTTATAAACTTCATAGAAATGTTGGAAATGGAGATTACAAAAAGCATTATAAGTTTATGAAAAAAAATGTAGTGATTAGCACAACATTTTTTAAGGAGAATCAACCGAAATTCGGGGTGGTGGACTACGTAATGATGAAAAGATGCGGGTTTTCTTCAAGGGCGCCGATCCTGTGGGGGCCAGGGGGCCCGGGCCCCCAAAGCTCATGTGGGCCCCCTTTTGTATTTATGAATATACAATATTGAGCATAATTAGAGTGCAATTTGTCTTAAAATCCTGATATATATACCTTCTGCATCTGAATGCCCCCCCCCCCAAATTTACAGAGAAATCGGTGCCCTTGGTTTTCTTGCGTTACGTGAGTGATCCGGGATTCCAGGTCGGAATGTCAGGGGATTCTGGTGTGGCTCAAAGTACTGTCTATGACTACCTGAAAATGGATTGTTTCCGGAAGTGTGCGTAATATACAAACAGCAAAGGCAAAGTGGCAAGAACAATATACATTTCCGGGTGCTGTCGGAGCACTTGACTATACACAAGTGGCATTAAAGAAACCTAGTATTTTGGAGAATAATACGTTAATAGGAAGAGCTATTTCGTGGCTAAGCGGTTAGCGTACATGCCTTTGGCATAGGAGACCCGCGTTCGATTCCCGGAAGGAGCTCATGTGGTTTGGATTCCACGTTAATCAGTGGGTTCTGTCTCATATAGGCACGCTACTGAAAAGGACGTTAAACTAATAATCAACTCAACTCAACGTTGATAGAAAGGGTGTATACATGAGAATATATTTTGTTTATGTCAATGCGAAAGGGGACACGTATGGTGTGGAAAACGCAATGAGATGGACGTGATTTATGACGTGGGTGGCTGGACTTTTTAAAAAAGAAAACAAAGGAGCCAAGTGTCTGATTTCATTCTTAAAGCCAAACAATCTACAAAGACCTTGGACAACACGTGATATGCGCTTGTCGTGTTAATCTTGATATTGCTGGATTCCAATCAACATCCATCAGCTCAAATAGGTTCATTCCCATGGTTTCAGTATTACTTTCTTCTTTCCCGTTTTTTTTCTTCTTTTTTTATTTGTGTTTTATTCTCGCTCGAATATTAAAGATTCTCTTTTGAATTTGTGTCTCAGTCGTAGATGTATTTGATATTTCGTTGCATTTCACTGCAATTACCTTCTAAGTTTTGGCTTTCCTTCGTTTACTTTCTAGTAGCTGTGACTTTGAAAGTACCACTGGAAACTCTTTTAGAATATCCACAAATGCACTTTGATTGAAGCTATCGTTGCTACTTGCCCGTTTCATGGCTTTTAAGATACTACGCCATAGGTTAAAAACAACGAAATAACTGCGCGATGAATGGGAGAAATAAGTAATCACTTCTTTTATTGATATGACTCAGTGCTACGTGCAGAGGAAGCGCGAGTAAACGTTCATAAATCTGGAGTAGACTAGACCTGAGTAGTGGCTTGTTTTATTGATACGAAATTGAGGGAGGAGATTACTCCAGGTGTAGTTACTCCGATTCTCGAGCAGGACTTCTCAGGAGTAGTTACTTATTTTTATTGATATCACCCAATGTCTGCCTATGAGCAAACGGTCTACATCAATCATTGGCTCTGGTAATGTACGGTGTACCTCTACCGTAATTAGAGGAAGTCCCGTATTGTTCGGACGATCCTATCGGTGAGGGGGTAGTGTTGGATTCCTGCCTGCGATGGACCAAACGGAAGTAGGGGAGGGGCCAATCCCAGGAATCTGTGTAACGGTTCTGATCCTGCTAAAGGGAGGAAACTCTGAGGGATATGGGCCAGCACCAAACTCAAATGGTGACTTAACACGTACCATTGGGTCCGGGATGAGATACGGGAGTATCTCGACGTGTGCGTGGTACCTCTACACGACAAGGCGGTTGTCAGTTGAACGATAGAGGTAGGCAGGGCCGGGATTGAACAAGCCCTCTCGGGCATTGCCTGGGGCCCCGGATTTGGGTTGGAATCTGCCGGGCTGTGGTCACACCGTGGGATTCGGTAGCTTGTGGGAGCCAATCCCAGGAATCTGGGTAACGGTGAACACGGGCGGGAGGTGAGCTTGCCTTATAACGCTCGGGTGCCATGTCTGCAGAGCATGTTAGGACTGAATCGCTAGCAGTCTGCCTCAACCAGTAGGTTACTGGTAGGCACTCAGGACTTCGGTCTGGCCGCGCAGTGGGCGTATCCCACTCCCTCAGAGAATGGGGGTTACATCGCTTCGGCGAGTTAGAATCAATACCGTATATTGAGGAACTACGGGCGGGGTGCATTACATTCTTGCGGAACCCGTCCATTAAATAGACCGAACGGTCGCGGGCATGCTCTCCATGCATGCAATTAAGCGTGGCATAGTAGACCACTAGCGAACAATGTAATAGGGTCTAATAGGAATAGGACATACTACTTGGCTTTCGAGGTACAGCCTGTGAGTTTTCGGAGGAGCTAACTACTGGAAATATATATTTTTGAATCACCTGTAATATATCAATTTTTATATTTAAAAAATTGAATGTAACTATGTGTGCCTGATGATCTCTGCTAAATTTAAAGTCAAGTGAAATTATGTACTTTTACTATGCAGCTAGGCCCCAATCTCAACTGGGATGTTATCATATCGCTTTTATTATAATACATATAGCCAACTAAGAGGGGAGTGGAGGTCCGAATTTTTGCGAAAAATTTAGATCTCACAAGTCTTTCAACTTAGGGAGCTGAAATTCAGTATTAACTCCTTATCAGTAGCGTAGCGTGGTATTCCGAAATGGTGATGCCAAAGTTAGTCATTTGTATGATAAAATACTACTGCAATCAGCAATACATATGTATTCCAAGAGGAAATATAAGGTTATAAAAAATTTAGGGAGGCCAAGACCTAATTGCGGACCTAGTGGGGCATACAGAAGCAAATGTGTGGATTACGCTAAAAGCTAAAAAGCAATTGTCTCAGCTCCTTCTTGCCACTACCGTTGTGACGAGAAAACTCAACTAATGGGATCTGTTTCTGTTGTCTATTTCATTATCAGATACCTATATACTGAAGGGCCCAAGCAATCTTTGCAAGAGGCAGAGGGTATATATACTAGCCCGAAAATAAATTCGCACGCATTTTTTTGTTTCTTTCGCAAAATAAATTAAGGGGGGAAAGGGCTAGTTTTCAAAAAAGGGTCCCTTTGATTAAAACAGTCACATTAAAGAAACTTAACTCTGCCAATGTAAAGATGACTTCAAAGTAGGAAATAGGGTTTTGCCGTTTTTGTGAGAAAAAGGTTGCAGGGACAATGGGCACCTTCGAAATGACAAAGGACTCCGCACAATTTTTACGGAAATTGGATTTCGGTGGAATTGCTTGAAACCGTGATACGTATGTTGTAGATATTATGTTCCTAAGGAAACGTCTCAATGATCACAACCAGAAATCACTGACCGTTTGGCCACTACAGGGCCACTTTTTTGAAGACAGCCGAAGACAATGGCATTCTAGATTACGGTAAAAATGACTAAAACCGTGATATGTTGTAGATATTGTGATCCTGAGAAAAAGTCTCAATTAACACAACCACCAATCACTGACCGTTTGGCTACTACAGGGTAGCTTTTTTGAAAACAGCAGAAGGTAACATTATTCTGGATTTCGGTGGAATTGCTTGAAACCGTGATATGTTGTAGATATTGTGATCCTAAATAGAAGTCTTAATGGACACAACTACCATTCACTGACCGCTTGGCCACTACGAGGCCACTTTTTTGAAAGCAACCGAAGATAGTGATGTTCTGGATTTCGTTGAAAATGACTGAAACTGTGATATGTTATTAGATATTGTGATCCTGAGAAAAGGTCTTAATGGGCACGACCACTAATCACTAACCGTTTGGAGACTACGAGGCCACTTTTTTGAAAGCAGCAGAGCCGAAGATAGTGATATTCTGGATTTCGGTCAAAATGACAGAAACCGTGATATGTTGTCGATATTGTCATCCTGAGAAAAAGCCTCAATGGACACAACCACAAATCACTAATCGTTTGGTCACTACAGGATTACTTTCTTGAAAACAGACGAGTATAACGATGTTCTGGATTTCAGCAAGAATGAGTGAAACTGAGATATGTTGAAGATCTTCTCATCATGAGAAAAAGTCTTAATGAACACAACCATCGAATTATGACAACAAAAAGTCGAAGAAACAAAAAAATACGTGTCAATTTATTTTCGGTCTAGTATACATATGCCAAGTTTGAAGAAAATGAAATGAAAAGAAACCCTTGTGAAGCTATCTCCTTTACATTTTCACTTTTTGGATTTGACAGGTTTTTTTTTGCCCCAAAGTCTTCAATTTCAAGTTGTATTTCGGGATTTAAGTATGTATTTTTGCTCTTTATCTTATCATTTATTAATCGATACAAAATAGGGTCGTATTTCCTCAAAAGGTCAATTACCACAAGAAAATTACCGCTGTGAGGTTCACCCAGTTTTTCTAATGTTCCCTAAAGGCAATATAATACATTGCCCGAGTGGATATCTATTCTTCCTTTTCCGATACTAATAGATCTCACACATTACTATTATTTTTCCATCTCATGTAAGTAATACAGGGTTGTATATGATATTGAGCTCATTCGTGATCTTCAATTTTTTGTTCCTAGGCTTTGCCAATAACTTATTCCGTCAGTCCATTCTGAATGAAAGTGAATTGCTTTCCTGTCAGTGAAGAGCCCGCAGGGTTCACAATATGCGCGGTCCAGTTTTTCCTAATAACATAACCATTGCCGTGTAGCATATTTGGAAATAATAATCTGAAGTGAACCACCTATTTTTCTCGTCTCTAGTGAAAGGATCGGTTGTTTTTTTCGGGAACTATAACTCAAAATGCACTTTTTAAAAAGAGTTTGCTGGGATTTCGAAATCAATAAAATTACCTCGATCGGAAGGAAGGAAGCGACCTGAGACCTATATGTTAGGTACCACCGCGACATTTGCCTGGTGTGAATGAGGAAAAAATCATTCAGAGTAGCTAGCCTGTAAAAGCTTTTTACACTTTTTCGACCGAATGCCCCCACCGGAACTCGAACCCGGGATCGCTCGCACCGAAGGCGAAAGAGCTAATCTCAGCTGAGGAAGCTGGAAGCGGAAGAATATTTTCCTCTGTCACTGGTGCCCCTCCTCAAAATAACTTCCCAAGAGTGACCAACTTTAGAACCATTAAGTTAAAGGGGGTTTGGATACTTATGCTCATCTCTGAACTCCCCATCCAGGCAACCTTCTGAGATACTAACAGTATATGTGTGCATAAAGCGAACCGACAGTGCAAGTCAGTTAGATTTCCCAATGGCCAAAAGGAGTGGAAATCTCGAAGAGGAAGGGACAAGAGAAATTTCTTTTGCGAAATTCTGGGACAAAGTTCGACTTGTTATTGACGATGTTTTTTTCGAAAACAGGGAAGTCTTTGCGACTTGGAAATCACAATGTACACACTCATAAACGCAAATGTTTAACAGTGAAATTATTTAGTGGAAGTAAGGTTGAAGTTCTACTTCTTTAAATCTTTATTCATCGCAAGATTCGAGGCCTCTGAGTTGCGGGGGTAACTGATACGCCACTGTTGGAGACGTGTTTCACTGGTATCAAAAATTCTGCTTGTGAAGGAGACAGTAAGTATGACATATTTGGATTTCTCATTTTGTATTTTTAAAATGGTAAAATTAGTGAAAGGGCTGAACTATTTAAAGTAAAGCTCTGAAATAGTTATCACTTTGGTCCATCAACATTTTTATAATTACAATTTCATTAAAATGTGCATCCTTAGGGGAATTTTTTCACAAACAATAACGGCGGCACTGTTTGAAATGAACTTTTGAAAGTATTTAGCACCTCGGCGGAGCTGGGATTTTATCTTTTTATTTCGATTTAAATAAGTATTATAAAGGGGGTTCAAATATACTTATCAGAAGTTTTCCATAAACCTTCCTTCCCGGGTAACATTGGCGCTATCAAGAAGAAAATTACCATCGTTGGGTTTGAGATATGTATACATTTTAATGAAAAATCTTATAGTTTTCTAATTAAAAAAAAAACGTGAAAATTTGCTTACATCCGAGAGTCTCCCCGTGCTGTAAACAAACTCTAAAATGACGTTACTTGGACAATAGCGAGTACTTCAACTTGTTAACATTAATACGCGTAATAAGAGATAGAATTAATTACGGGTGCCACACACACACGTAAGTGTTTTGGAATTAAAATATCAAAAAGGATATACGGTCACAACCGACCTTGATATAAATACTTTAAACCGTATTCGTCACACTTGCTTCCACCTTTTCAGTCAAAACCCTTTGCACTTCTCCCCTTTTTCATTTTTTTTCTTTGTTACTTTTGCCACGTTTTCATTCTCTCCTGTGAAGGAAGCCAGTAAGACTGTTCCAAGAGGAACAACTACAGGGTATCAGAAAAAGAAACTCTGGAGTCAAACTTTTCCTAAAACCCTGATACTGAGAACGTTGGAACTATCAAAGATGGAGATCACTACTGGCCAATGAAAAAGTGTATTATTTGATTCTTTTTTTTTTTTAACAACTCCACGCTTTCAATCACTTAAAATAAAATAATTCAAGGGGGTCGTTCGTCACTGCTAGAGTTCTCTAGTTTTATTCTGATTCATTTACCTTGCAAAAGACAGAGCTGTCTGGTACTGTGCAAATGCAATGTTAATGTTTTGAGGAAAGCCGGCTGCATTGTCTTACGTTGCCAACGCAATAATAACAGTCAGAAGTTTATTGATTTTACAAGTACATAAATCACTTAATCTTCTTCTTTATCTTCTTGGATCAGTAATCTCTCGTTTGTTTTGATTCAGTTCTCCATTCTTCCCTATCCTATGCCAGACTTTCCATTTCCCTGCACTTTTATTTCCCTGTATCTTGTATTATTTGGTCCGTATATTTCAACCGCGACCTTCCTTTGGGTATTTTCCCTACTATCATTCCCCCCATTCTTAATAGCGTGGATTTATTCATGTATCATAATACGAGTATGTCCAATCATCCTAGCACTTCTTTTCGAATTTGTTCTAAGTATATTTCTTTTTCTCTTCTACAATTTGCATCACGTTTTTCATTGAATGGCTCATCTAATTTTTCAGTATTTTTCTATAGCACCATGTTTCGAAAGTTCCACTCTTCCCGTTTTCCTTCCACTCCTAGAATACATGTCTCATAGTCACAAAAGCAACACTCTGCACATATCCTTTCATCTGCCTTTTCTTAAGTTCTGCATTGATATTTGTGGTTAGTTTTTGTTTCTTTCTTTACATACTTTCTTTGGATTTTACACCTATTATCATTTTTTTCTTTTACTCTCTAAGTAACAGAATTTTTGCACTTCTTTCTCCAAGCGATGTTATTTTAATCTTCATTTTTCTTCTTGTTTTTTGTCTTAAGCATCCTGTGTTACCCTGTTGATCTGCATGTTGATAAACCGAATGCCTAAGCGAAAAGTTGATCAAGGTAAATCTTACGATTACTTAACAGTTGAAGCGATACTGTTCAGCAGTTAGATATAAAAAATACTGTAGTTCGAATGGACGACTACAGTGTATATCATCGCCATAATCGACACCATTGGCAGTTTGCTAATGGAAAAGTTTCCATGTACTACAACCTTGAGGTAATTTCTTTCACCAATGGAGAAGCCTCCACACACTACGGTCCTCAGATAACTTGTTTCGCCAATAGGGAATCTTCCATTCACTACGGCCAACAGTAAACTTCTTTCGCCAATGGAGAAGCTTCCATGCACCGCGACCCTCATCTAATTTCTTTCATCAATGGGGATGTTTCCATGGACCATAGTCCTCAGCTAACCTCTTTAGCCAAAGAAGAAGCTCCTATTCACTACGACCGCCAACTAAGCTCTTTCGCCAATGGATATGCTTTTATGCACTGTGGCCATCAGCTAACTTATTTCACCAATAGAAAAGCTTCCATGTACTGCGGCCCTCAGCTAACCTCTTTTGCCAATAGAAGCTTCCATGCAGTACCTCCCTCAATTATTTTCTTTCACTGGTGGAGAATGTTCCATGCACTACGGCCCTCAGCTAACCTCTTTCATCAATAAAAAGAAATCCTTTGCACTACGGCTCTCGCTTAACCTCTTTCGCCAACGGAGAAGAAGCTTCCAAAAAATACTTCCATAATATAATTTCTATCTCATGGCGTTGTAAGTAATCTGCTCCGATAGCATTCATCAACGGTAGTGTTTTCTATTCCTCAGACTGGTTCCCCAAACTGGTTTCAAGTAGGTGTTCAGTGTGCATTATTGTGTTTATAGTAGACTAATTCCTGCCCTCGTACATCAAGACTACCGTGCTTGTTTGACGATGTGATACACTTCAAGAATCGTTTCTCCTGCATCTACAGTACAATTACATTCCTTAGGAATTTCATACTACGATAACCACTAATTTCTGATTGGAATATTGAATATTCTAGCCCATATGGATTCGGCTATGAGTTGAGAACTTGAAGGAGCTTCCTTTAGCAAATCTCAGGGATTTACTTTTCAAAAGGAAACATAATTTGAATATATCTCTCATCCCCACAGATGACCAGATCGAGGCTCACCCGGGCTTATGCTTATTTTCCTCAAAAAGACTCGTGCTCACTATTCTTAATGGAGCTCACATCCGCTCGATCTTGGTCTGATTTGCCTCCTTGCGCTTCTTCGGTCTCGCTAGCCTTAATGGGGTTCTTACTCGACTGTGCTTGCGCTCACTAACCCCAGTGGGTTTTGCGCTCGCTCGAACTCAAGCTCTGGTTCACCATCCATTAAGTTTCACGCTGCTTTGAGCTCGAGATTGATTGAGCCAGAGAGCTGTACTTGCGAGTTTGTTCATTTCTGTTTATATGTACAGTCGGCGACAGAAATTCTTTCCGTTTGATGAAATTACTTTCGTAAATAACTTGAGAATGGAAGGACAATTTGAACACAGTTTCGAGTAAATTAAAAATAATATAATTTTCTGTACGTTCCGACCATACAACCGTTATTCCCAAAATAAATTTTACCAAACGGAAGGATTTTTTGTTGCTGACTGTACATCCTGGTTTAAATACGAGACGAGACGAGAAATTTCGTGAGTTTCGATTACAGCATTATTCCACCCAAATCTTAGATTCCAAACGTTGTTTCAATGTTACATAATTTAAAGTATATAAACTATAAATTGATAAACTGATAACAAGAGAGCAATAAAGGACAATGTAGCTCTGAAGTTTTACCCTCGTCATATGTCATTACGTAATTTAAAAGTTTAGGGTTATACTACATATCAGGTAGTACTATTGAACTATTAAACTATTTAAACTATTTATGTAAAATTAAGTTATTTCTTTAATAAAGTAATTATTAGTAAATAATTTAGTGAGAGTACTTTAGAGACACTGCAGAGGTTTAAACTTTAGACTTTCAGATATAAGTGTGCCAAATTACAAATTTCTAATCATTGTATGTTTTTCCAGGTGCATCTTTGAAGAGACTCTTTTGGAAACTGGTGTGATCCCATGGATTTTACTGTAGAGGAGCATTATGTTATCATATATGTTTTGCCTGCACAAGGTGAAAAAGATGTGAATAATTCAGCGGCAGCTAAAGGATGTACGACGTGGAAACAGTGCACTTACAGATTATACTGTTCATAAGTGGGTGCATGAATTCATGGGAAGGGCGGGGATTAACTGATGCTTTGCCAAAGTTTGTGTGCCCAAGTTGTGCTACAATCCTTGAAAACATTGCCCGTGTTACAGACGACAAACTGTGGAGGACATCTGCAGTCTAACAGGGTTCTCGCATTCATCGAGACGGGAACATATAGCCTCGGTGCTGACGTCCCCATTAATCCCCTTACTCAATCAATCCTTACTCTAAACAGGGTTTTCGCACGGCACCGTACTGGCTGACCATCTGACAAGGGAGGGCCGCGAAGTGGCTCCGCTGTGATCCGAATGAGACAATCGTGTTTGCATTTGATATATTATAACTAGATGAATCCCAAAGTTATACGTGCCACGGGGCGGAATGTCGTGAGTTACAAGATCTTTTGTCATGTAAAAGCTACCAAGCTGGCAGAATAGTTTAAACCGGGTCATTTGTTCGGAAACGGTTGGGTAAATGGAAAACTTGGCGAACACGTATATCATCATTTTCAAGGACACACTTTTTGGGATAAAAATGTTTTCCCCCAAAGTCCCCTACAGGGTCTCAGATTGGGTTCAACTAAAAATTTTCAAATGTCAAGGGGAGTTCAGTAGCACATCGTTTGAAAGCTGTTGTAAAATTAAAAAGAAAAAGTAAACAAGTCCATGCCCACCCCTATAAATCGGAAACGGTGAGACAAATGTGAAAACAGGAGAGGAAGTGTGGTATTATTTTCAAAATACAACGATTTCAGTTAAAACGTCTTGTCCCAGGGCCCCTACAGGGTCCCAAGTGGGGTCCAATTAAAAAGTTTCAAATGGCAAGAGGGGTTAAGAAGCACATCGTTTGAAAACTGTTGTTAAATGAAAGAAGACGGAGCAAGTCTTAGACTTTCTACGACAACCCTGCAAAATGGAGGCGGATCAAAATGCAAACAAAAGCTTAATTGAAAATCTATGTCCACCCTCAATCCAAGATGACCGCTTAAAATCTTTATCATTCATACCAATACAAATCTAAATCTCTATTTTTCTCTATTAGGTATTTAGAAACAATAGGAAGACTAAAGAATAATTGAATTTCGATTCTCTTCAATTATTATTTCATTCCGTAACAACACATAAGCATGTTTTGTTCCTAATGCACGTTCGTCACGGTTCCCTCGATATCGTTTATGCGATGAACACAACTCTGACTTCCTATTCATACCGCTAAACAAAAGTTTAGTACTTTCGGGACTTTTGTAATTTTATCATTCCTGTTCATACACAAAGGACTTGCTGCAGTAGTCAGGTTGGGGGCTCTATTGTAATGTATTCGTGATGGTTAAATTTGTGTACCATTCTTGGTTTGATCACAATATTTCAAGTAATAACAAATATACACAAAACAATCATTTACAAGATTGGCGAACAATACCAAACCACGTGTGCATCGAGCTGCACAAACTTTGTTGGTTTGTCACAATATTCCAAGATACAGCATATTTATATACAAACTCATTTTTCACGCTAGCAGCCATATTGGACTACAGATGCTTGATATTTTGGTATTTGATATTTTGTGGATATCTGCTATTAACCATAAACGTAAATACCGTTGTACTTTATAAATAATAACACTTCCTTTTCACATTTGTCTAATCGTTTTATAGGAGTCGCCATGGACTTTTCAATTAAGTTTTTGTTTACATTTTGACCCGCCGCCATTTTGCACAGGGTTGTCGTAGAGAGTCAAGACTTGCTCCATTTTCTTTCATTTTACAACAGCTTTTAAACGATGTGCTACTTAACATCCCTTGCCATTTGAACATTTTGAGTTGAATACCCTCTGGGACCTGCGGGGGGCCCTGGGGCAAATTTTGTATACCCTAAAAAGTGTGTCCTTGAAATTGATGGGATATGTGTTCGCCGAGTTTACCATTTACCCACCCGTTTCCGAACAAATGATTCGATTCAAACTATTCTGCCAGTTTTTTTTTTTTTTTTTTTTTTGTAGCTTTTACATTTCAAAGTATGTTGTAATTCACGATATCCCCTCCCCACTCCGTGGCACATATAACTTTGGGATTCGTCTAGTTATAACATATGAAATGCAAACACAATTGTCTCGTTCGGATCTCAGCGGAGCAACTTCATGAGCCTCCCTTGTGAGACTTGAAGCTGTGAAAGGTCACTTCATGTTGGGTCCCTTGACAGTTGGACGAGGTGAAGTAAGTATTCCAGTAAAATAACTGCCAGTAGCCTGTTGACAAGAAATAGTGCTACCAATGAACAATTATTTGACTCTGTGATCACAATGAATGAGACGTTTATTCCTCTGTTCAATCCCGAAATAAAATGGCAAAACAATGAAAACATTCCTTCTTACCCCCACCTCCCCCAGAATAGCATTGTACCCTCAAAGGAGAAAGTTCTCTGTCCCATACTCTAGAATAAAATTAGAGTAATTCTAGTTGACCCTGTACAAAAAAAAGACATACGATACTGTGTGTAACTTTCGGAGAAGAAATTGTTTTCTATATTGCAAGAAAATCGATCATGGCTCGCAAATTCAGGATTTCTTCTGCACTAAGACAATACACAACCAGATACAGCTGGTATTCTGGATTTTCTGCAGCACAAACACACCGAATGTCTCCTATACGCAAACTAATTCCCAAATCTGCGACCAGTGAGTACTAGATGGTTCCCAGGCTCAAGGATTCCTTATATGGCAAAGATTTTTCATCTAGGAGTTCACTCGAGTGTGCCGCATACCAATGTCTTAACCTCCTCATCAATATGCACACTAAACTGACTTTGTGGATGTTTTTGGAGGATAGATACACAACGGTGTTTCGAAGTAGACGGAGTTTACGTTGAAAACTCACGGAAAGATCTCACCCAAATATTAACTCGGTGGCAGTGGCACCAAGTCTCCTGTTTAATATGCGTAATACAAAATAAAATTATTAACTAACTAACTAACTAACTCTATGGCCTGTAGAACCCGGAGGTTCAGTGCCGCGTTCACAAAAGCTCTCCACTGACTTCTATCCTTAGCTAATTGGATCCAGTTTCTACTTTGTATTCCTATCTCTGCGAGATCCATCTTAATATTATCCTCCCATCTGCGCCTAGGTCTTCCTAATGGTCGTTTTCCTATGGGTCTATCAGTCAAGACTTTGAAAGCGTTTCTACTTTCTTCCATTCTAGCTACATGACCTGCCCACCTAAGCCTCCTAGACTTGACGACCCTAACAATGTTGGGTAAACCGTATAAAATATGTAGTTCCTAGTTATGAAGCTTCCGCCATTCCCCATTCTCGTTCCTCTTGGGTCCGAATATTCTTCTCAGGATCCTGTTCTCAAATACTTTCAGTCTATGTTCTTCCCTCAGAGTAAGCGACCATGTTTCGCAACCATACAGAACAACAGGCATGATTATCGTTTTATATATTTTAAGCTTCAAATTCCTCGACAGAACTCGCGACGACAAGAGATTTTGAACCGAATAGTAACACGAATTCCCTGCTTTTAGTCGACATTTAATTTCTTCGTGAATATGATTTTGGTCTGTTATATTGATCCTAAATATTTGAAAGTATCCACTTTATCAAAAGTATTATTTAATATTTTAACGCCTCCACAATTTGCCGTATTACGGTCCCGACGCACTTCCATGTATTTAGTTTTCTCTGCATTTACTTCTAAACCCATGTCCCTGCAAGCGTTTAATAATATCTCTGCATTTATTTCTACTGTTCTCCTACCATCCCCTATTAAATTTACATCATCAGCATATGCCATAACCTGGTGAATGCCGTTCAACTCTAGGCCCTGGTTGCTATCTTTGATTTTCCTTATAGCGTATTCCAGGACAAAGTTGAATAATAATGGCGACAACGCATCTTCTTGTTTCAGGCCATTCTTAACGTGAAAGCTCGTGGACAGAAATTTTCCTACCCGGACTTTACTTTGGGATTGACTTAAACATATCTTAATTAATCTAATTAGCTTTCTCGGTATTCCAAGCTCTGTAAGAACGTTGTATAATGTTTCTCTCCTAACAGAGTCGTAAGCCTTTCTAAAATCAATAAATAGTTGATGTACCGGGGTATTGTATTCCCACTTCTTTTCGAGTATTTGGCGAATGGTAAATATTTGGTCGATAGTTGATCGATTTCGTCTAAATCCGCACTGATAATCTCCAATAATTTCATCTGCGTATGGGGTCAATCTTGCTAACAGAATATTTGAAAGGATTTTATAGGATGTTGAGAGAAGAGAAATGCCTCGATAATTATTACAGCCAGTTTTGTCGCCTTTCTTGTGAACTGGAACAATGATTGACTCTTTCCACTCTTGTGGCAATTCTTCCTTGTTCCAGATAAGGAGAATGAGTTTGTGTATCTTGTTCCACAATTTTTCGCCTCCAGCTAAAATTAACTCAGCCGGAATTTCATCTACACCCTGAGATTTGTGTTTCTTTAATTTCTTTATAGCGGCTTCCACTTCTATTCGATTGGGTTCTGGAATATACGGTTCTGCGGTGTGTATCTCCTTTTCTCCACGCACATTAGTTTTTGGCTGCGTGTTCAGCAAATCGTCAAAGAAATCTTTTTATCTATTTAAGAGGCTATCCGTATCAGTGAGAACTATTCCGTCAGATTTCTTTAATATATAAGCACGAGGTTGATAGCCTTTCTTAAATTCGCTGATCCCCTTATACATGTCCCGAATATTTTTATTTTTACTATTATCTTCAAGTTCCTTAATTTTAGCTTTCAAAAAATCGCGTTTCTTTGTTCTAAAAGTTTTGGAAGTTTCCCGCCTGATATCTGCGAAATTTTGTGTAGTTATTTCATTCGGATTTTGTAGCCACCGTAATTTTGCCTGTTTTCTCTTCTCTAATAGTTTAATTCATTCTTGGTCGAACCATGGTTTGTTCCTACGTATTTCCGCGTGTCCCAATTTTTCTATTGCTGAACTTTTAATGCTATCTCTAATTTCAATCCAAGTATCCTCAACACTAGTGCACTCCGAGTCTTCTAAAACCGAGAATCTATTCGAAACTTCAATCTGGTATTCCTCTCTTACCTGGCTCTCTTCTAATTTCTTTAAATTAAATCTCTCCGTTTTCAGACATTGAGTATTACATTTATTCAACGATAATCTCTCCCGTAATATCGCTGCTACCAGGTAGTGGTCAGTGTCACAATCAGCCCCTCTAAACGACCGGACATCAATTATGCTAGATTGTCTTCTTCTATCTACTAAAACGTGATCAATTTGATTATGTGTTTTTCCGTCTGGTGATGTCCAAGTGTATTTATGAACGTCGCGATGTGGGAATTTTGTACTCTTCACGATTAGGTTTTTGGATGTTGCAAAGTTCACGAGTCTAACACCGTTGTCATTACTTTCCTTATGCAAACTTTCGTTCCCTATAATCGGTTTAAAAATATCCTCTCGTCCTACCTTCGCATTGAAATCCCCTAATAGAATTTTCATATGGCATCGCGGGCATCTTTTATATCGTCACCCTTATCTTCAGTTGGAGCATGTACATTTAAAACAATAATATCACATCACCGTCCCTTAAGAGTAATAAAAGAAAGTCTGTCAGTAACAAATTCAACCTGTTTAATTGCTGGTAATATTCGTTTGTGAACGAAAAACCCTGTTCCTAACTGGTGATTTTTATTTCCTTCCCCGTAAAAGAACGTAAAATTTCCGGAATTCTCAGATCCATTTCCTTCCCACCTAACTTCCTGAACTCCTACTAAGTCCATCCTGTATTCCTCTAACTCACTCGTTACAGATTTTAACGCGCCTGCCCTATAAAGACTTCTAATATTCCATGTTCCAAACCTCATGTCCATTTTCATTTGCTGATGTCGTGCCAAGTTATCAGTCCTTGTCCGAGGCTTTTGTGAATGTTTCTGAACAAGTACCTTTTTTTACAGGATGAGGGTGTTAGCCTTACCCAAACCCCCAAGCTGGAGGACCACTCCTAGTCGTCTGTCCGCGACTGCTTATTCAGTATATTCGCAGCTAACCTCTATATCTAGAGGCCTTCTCCTCGATCCGCAACCTGAGGACGCGCCATGCCGTGGTGACAGGAACCCACGTTACACGGACAAAATAAAATTATTAACAAAAAAATTACAAAAATTATTAGGTAAAGATTTAAAATATAGCAAATGGGTCTGTGAGACGAATGCACAAATGTACCTCAGCCTGAGTTAAAAAGGAAAAAGAAATCTAAGAAAGGTAAATCGAAAATAGAAAAACAAGATAAGGATTCAGTGAACACGGAAGATTATAAATTACTGTCCGATTCTGAAGAAGAGGAGCTATTTTACAATTATAATGGACAACCTAATTCATCCATGGAGATGGAACATGATAGTTACAAAGGCAAAAATAGAAAACGCAATACATACGAAAAGAACTATAGACAAAGAAAGACACTTACAAATGTTAAAATGCTCGATACTGAAGAATATATTTTGGGATTAAAAAAGGAAGTCATTCAGTTTCTCCTACAAGATCTAAGAAAGTGGCATAAAAAGGTACTTTAATGGTGGGACATAATGACGAACATAGAGAAGAGTTTAACACAATCGGGCACAAATGGCTGTGCATGTAAAAAGAATAGGAGAGAACTTAAAAACAAATAGAGTGGGTAGAATATTACAGCGTACAGTTCAATTTGTTTTTCTTTGACACCCGGGAGAAATGTTAGGTTTAAGAATATTAGTTGGGGCGAGAAATGTTTTAAATTTGTAACATACTTACTAAAAAGAAAAAGAAGTGTGTTGCTAGGTAGATTGTTCTTGTTTATTAAAATTGGGATATACAATTTTAGATTGGAATATAGGACATGGATTAAGGATAATGTCAAGTGAGTTACGTGTAAATAAGTAGTAGAAGTTGATGGTATTTTGTGTATTGGAAGATTATGACATTATGATTAAAGTGTATTATGAGTTTTAATGAATAAAGGTATTTGAAGGAGGTAACAGGGTTGAAATATATGGAAGCTAGTGAACTTGAATATATCTATTGGATTGCTCTGCTGATGAAATAATTTTAGTGAAAATTACTTATGATATTTACAGTAAAAAAGTTTAACAAATATAATATCAGAATCTCAGATATTCTGTTTATGCTTACGGCTGTAAAAGTCAATTCGATAGACAATATAGTACCAGAATCTCAGATGTTCTGTTTATATTTACGGCTGTAAAAGTCAATTCGATAGACAATATGGTACCAAAAGCTCAGATGTTATGTTTATATTTAAGGCCGTAAAAGCCAATTTAATAGAGATACATTATGGTATCAGATTCTTAGATCGTCTATTTTTGCTTACGTCCCTAAAAGTTATTCAATAGAGGGACAATATGGTATTAAATCAGACAAAGAAGTACTAGATGAAAGATACAAGAAACGAGCTTAAGAACTTATATAGATATCATAAGTTGTCTCATAGAGCAGGAACTATCCAGAACCCTTCTTCAATAGTGATGCATTATTCGGTCCCTATATATTTAGACTTTTTTTTTTTTTTTTGTAAATATACACATTTCGAATTATCATAAATAATTGTACACAACAATCTTTCTGTCTAGAATTAATGCAATTTTAGTGAAAAAGCGAATAATTAAAGTTAAAAGTATCAGCTACTTAGGAAATTACCATATCTGAAATTACAGTCTAAATGAAGATTTCACATAGATAAAGACTGGCAATGCATACTTCAAAACATTTCCTGCACGACTGAATGTAATCTGAGCAATTATTTATTTTGTAAGAGCTTGAAATTCTGAGAGAAACTTTATCTAGCGTTTGGAAATATAAATTAATTGTTCGTCTTCAAAAATATTTTAAATGTAAAGTATAACCTTCGTATGTGTTATGACGTAAATACAAAATATGTTTATATATTTCATGAGAAAAATATAACAAATTATTACTATTTTCTATTATTAACAGAGCAACTAATATGACGTAAATGTAAAATATGTTTCTATGTATCATGAGAATTTTCTATAAATTGTAACTATTTTTAAATAAATAACACCTTCAAGGGAAAAAATATTAATTACGAAATCTGTTACTTTGAACAATAACTTTCTCATACGAAAAATTACTCTACAACAAACGTTGGAATAGTAATGAACAAAGTTCAGGCAAGTTGAATCAGCCAATTGGCTTACAAGATTGATATGGTCAGAGAGCGAATGACGTCGAGGTCCCTGGGAAGGAGCAACTCAACCAAAAGGTGAGAAAGATGGGCCCAAATTTATCTTGGAACTCTGCTGCCGATAGAACCCTAAAGGCACAAACAATATGCCCAACAGTGGGAAACTGTGGGTTAACAAACTGCCAACGTTGGTCCTACATCGTAATTGGGCGCTTTGTCACGCATTTGTTAACGTAATTTACCTTCGAATTCTGCTGCCTATAGAACCCTAAAAGCACAAACAGTGGGAAACTGAAGGTATCTAACTGTTATTGTTGGCCCTACCTTGTAATTGGCAACTTTACCACGCATTTGTGAATGTAATTTACCTTCGAATTCTGCTCCCAGAACCAACAGTGGGAAACTGTAGGGTAGCTAACTGCCAATGTTGGCCCTACATTGTAATTGACCGCTTTGTCACGCACTTGCAAACGTAAGATATGAAAGTGCAGTTGGGAGTTTGAGGCTGAAACTATTGCATAAATGACAGAAAATGTAGGTTGACCAACATAGATTTACAAAACTACGTACGTTGCGCCAATGTATGTTTCAACTTTATTTTTGATATTGTTAGTCCCCAATTACGCTGACCATTAGCCAACGTAGATCAAGTGTGTTGCAAGGGAGAAGCTGAAGGTTTCAGCTCGGCTCGGATCGCTAAGAGAAAATGAAATGAAATCTTTCAGCTTAACGTACTACGATTATGCCCTTTAGACTAAAGGAGACAGATGGTTAAGGCAAAGAAAAATTGGTTTAACGATGTTATGGGAGGAAACGGAAGAATCACAAGATAATTCACGGACACTATGTTGTCCACCACAAACTTATTTGGCCGGGAATCGAACCAGGGGCCCTACGAACCAAAAGTAAGCGCTCTACCACTGAGCCATCGTGCCCCCCAGGATCTCTATGAAAGCAAACCCTTAAGAGGATTATACATTGGAAGCATCTTCAGTGCAAACTCATCACACATAGAACACTAAAGTACCACTTTACACCTATCCCAATGAAATCGAAAAGAACATAGCTAGCTTCTACATCTCTTCATTCGTTTGTTGTCCATCACTATGAATTGAAACATTTTAAAATATAACGTATATCTATGTAGTAAAAAAAAAAAAAATCTGAGAAATACATTGTCCGAAGTTATAAACCAAAGAGTTAGGCATGATGTTCAAGTTCTCAGGTCCAAATTTTACTAAACTGAAAATCAAACCAAATCAGAAACAGAAAAATACCAAACACATCGATATTCAAACATGATGTTTGCATGGAAATGTCTACGTGTAGCCTCAAGAGAATACAACATTGGTTTCTTATAGCATTACAAAAATCATTTCCAAAGCAGGAATGACTCATATGGTATAGAAGGGATTGTTCCTGCCTGGTTGTGTGGTTATCTGCAACCATGTACTTGGCAAGTCTGCGGCTAGTAAAATTTGCAGTGTCTCTTGTCAAATAACACATGAGAAACGACAGGATTAAGGCAGCATTATAAAAAATACGGCTGCGGGCAAGTCTAGCACCTTCTCAACATTGAAGTTATTTCTGGAGTCCATTGACAAAGAACTGCCGCAAGAAGTGTAACATGTCATCGTTGAGTACTTCAATGACTTAGTGTCTAGATTCAGGGATTACTTTTCTCCATTGCATTCTGAAAAAGTAACGAGTAAGAAATCATTTCAAGTGTGGTGCGGTTCAATTAAAATCTTTGTCTCAGAAGAAGCAAGATATAATTTTTCATTTACTTGTAATAGTTCATCATTCCTTACTAATACTGTATATAAAAGAACTATGTGTGAATGTGTGTGTCTGTCTGTCATAGAAAGCATAGCAAGCAGTCACCTACAGTCATCAAAGGTACATAGACAGAGCCGTAGCTAGAGGGGAGAGCGAGCAGGGCCGTTGCCCCGGGCGCTGATAGCAAGAGGGCCCCGAACGAGCCAGAAGAAAGAGAAAAGTGTTGGAAAAGAGTAAATAACGTGTCTCCTCGAAAAAGTATTGGCGCTCTATGAAATCAATATTGTTGTCGGTTTGCAATGAAATAGTTTTTACTTATTACTAACTAACAGTTGTTATATATATCATTTATTAATGAGATGTGATATATAAGGTACCTAGTTATGACTTATAGTGCTCGCAGGAGCGTTGTGACGGTGATGAGTTTGCTTAGTTAATCACGCTTTTCTACCCAATCGGATTAATCACGACAGTGTGAATGCACATTATGAAAATGAGAGGAGTGAACACACGCAAGGTGCTGTTTGCATGGGAATATTAAAAAATGAAAGTAAACAAGGTGAATAATAATATTTTCGAACTTGAAACAGTTGTAGAATAAAGGTTTTAAGAGCTCAGAACTTAATCCAACGAATTACGTCTTCTTCAAAGACTGATCATTATCAGTGACTTTTTCATTCAATTCACATATAAAGTACTTCCAATTTGAAGGATTTTTTGGGATCATTTCTCCATCAACAACTTGTATCGCCAGGATATATATATATATATATATATATATTTGTCCTTATGTATGTAGGAATGTGATATTTGTTATCTATCTCCATTGATCAATATTGATAAATTAGCAAAGAAGACTCCTTCTGAATTTCCGTTACATTTCATAAAATATTTTTTTTAGCGTAATAGAAACGAAATTAAAAATGCTATTTGTGTGGTCACAGACAGAATAAAATTACAAAAGTTTACAATTATTACTGGAAATTAATGCTGTCACTTATTTGGAATCCTTTTAAAGGACATAGCTTCTAATATGTTGTAATTTCATTTCTTATCGGTAGTGTGAAAAGTTGTAAATTTCCATAACTGTTCTCCGGGTCAATTTGTATACAACCAAAGGTAGTTTGTGTAGTTTAACAAAAAGTACAAAGTAAGCCTCTTGAAAACAGCTTTTATTTGTAAACTAATACTGATTGGTTTTGGCTGCTACAATGATCTGGGCAAGCATCTTGATTAAAATTCAGCGTAGCATAAGAACAAAAGCTGCTTGTTTTATACGTAGGAAAACTGGATAAATGAAAATAAATAAATATATAACAATAAAATAAACAATTAAATAAAAAGAAAAAGCTAGATAAGGTGAGTGTAGGGGCGCCAAATTCCTCTTCGCCCCGGGCGCCAAAATCTCTAGCTACTGCTCTGTATCTTTACTACGTCTAACCGCATCCGAAGCCGCCTTTTTTGAATATATATATTTATTATTGAATCATTGCTGACTGTAATGTATTCAAACTATTTTCCCTCTGTTATAGGTTACTTGCTCCAGAATTGATATGAACAGTACAGAATTATTTGCTCGTCGCTATAAGTTAGAGGCAATGTTTTACTTTTAAATGTTTTGCATAAACATTGTTCTTCCTGTGCAAAGCCAGTCACTACTGCTAGTTCAAAATATTTTTCAAAGAATGTACACTTCGTCAGTTTCAAGTAAAAGTATAGGTGAAATGGCACTGAAACACAGTGGCGTATTTAAGGGGGCTTCCGGGCTTAAGCCCCCCCGAAATCTTACTTACTGTAGTAAAGTATATGAAATATCTTGCAGAATTTTCACATTTTCAAGCAAATGCCCTCCTCCCCGCGAAAGTTAGCAAAGGCCTTCCCCCCCGAAACAAAATCGTAAATACGCCACTGCTGAAACACCTAGCCCCATTCAGTAACACATATCTTTGTGAACAAACATTTTCAATGCTTTGTTTCTTGAAGAGTAAATCTACAAGTCTCCTCATCGCTGATTCTAATGTAAGGCAGAAAAGTAGCAAATACTGAACCGGATGTGGAAGGAATTGTTCGAAGCAAAGAGATGTACGATTTTTTCCATGACATCGAAATTTTTACATGTACTGTATGTCATATATTTATAACATAAATATAGATTCATAATTAAATGGTTAATATTCCTACCTACCTCTAAACTACTACTTCAACGCAGATACAAATACTTAAAGATGTGAAATACACAGATTGCCGTAAAAATGAAAGATAGGGGGACACAACTCTGAAATAATTGGCAGTTACTGCCCTGTAAGATTATCAATAAAATATCTAGTTATGAAAAATAAATAAGATCCCTAGAGTTGCTTACGACAAAAATTATAACTTTTAATTTTCACCCATCAGTAAAATACCCTTACTATTTTTTTTATGAAGGAAGAAAGTAAATTTAGAAAATAAAGAGAGAGAGAGAGAGAATCTTACAAAATATTTTAAGTTTGATCCTGATACCCTGGACGGAGTGGCCTCTAGGCGAGTGCACATGCATCGGGATGAAGAGATGAAACAGAAAAAAATACATTTTCGGCATGTAGAGGCCACGAAACGTGTAAATCTGTTGAAATCTTGAACTCTACTTTTTTTTTTCAACGATCATAATACTTCCCTCTCTCCTATCCTCACTCGAAAGAGAAAACGTAATTTCCCTGTCGTGTCTGGGACAGTTTTTGAAACTTCGAAAGTTTTGGAACTTAGTTTTCTTGGAGCTTTTCGCGAACGGGAAACTTCCTGATAGTTTTATTATTATTATTATTATTATTATTATTATTATTATTATTATTATTATTATTATTATTATTATTAATGGAAGAACATGTTAGAATCGTTGCATTGTTTATTTATTCTAAACGTTACACATTTATTCTACAATATATAATAGGCTTATGTGTAACGTTTAACGAAAACATAAGTCTAAGGATGAGACATATGCTAATCGGTGGATCTCGTTGAAATTGGGCCTGTGTGATATTTTGATCGATCAAACTATCGTTCAATATTTTCAAATATCGAAATTTTTATGACCGATATATCGAGATTTCGGTATTTCGATATTTTTCAGTATTTCAATAATTCAATATTTTCAATATTTTCGATATTTTTATATTTTTCGCAACCGGCTGAACCGTCTAATTGTTGGTTGGAATTGAGTTTAACGTAGATTCACATCACATGAGGTTAGACTGGGAATCTGAAATGTTTGAAATGTA
Organism: Thermobia domestica; assembly: GCF_964235325.1. Lineage (NCBI taxonomy): Eukaryota > Metazoa > Arthropoda > Insecta > Zygentoma > Lepismatidae > Thermobia > Thermobia domestica. Next base: position 81,434,919 of record NC_137463.1, read on the forward strand.
CACTTATGTCCAAAATGATTGTCGCATATATATAACTGTCTTCTTGTAAGAATATAATATGATAATGATTTTGCAGAACACTTTTAATAATGATATTAAGTGTATAATCGGGAAATGTACTGTATATTTGTAGTAAATTTCATAGCAAAAGAATTATAAATACGAAAATTAGAGTGAGTAAAACAAAATGTTGTTAAATAGGCAAGAAAATTTATTTTCGTTTTGTTGTTCTTATTTACTGATCTTTTGACATGAAATTTACCACATACATGTCTTTACCGATTATACACATACTAACATTATAAGAAATACCGGGTGAATTCGTTATCAAATTACGAGGGTCATTCGGAAAGTAAAGAACGTTTTTGTATAAACACTTTAATAACTGATATACAAAGGCGAAATTTGTGTTACATACTATGTGATACTTAAGTTACTTTTCGACATAGTCGCCGTGTAAATTTGAACACTTGTCATACCGTGGTACAAGTTTTTCTATGCCTTCGGCATACACAGTTGCCGCCAAACTGTTGAACCAAACACTAACAGCTTCCTTAAGTTCATCATCACTGCCGTAGTGGCTTCGTGGGGAAAGAATTCGTGTAGCCCATCAATAGTGAATCGCCTATCCTCTTGAATTTTCCGCTCAATTCTTCCTTTGAGTTCGTCTGTCACAACAGAAGGCCGGCCCGAGCGTTCCTCATCGTGCACATTCGTCCGTCCGTCATTAAACATAATGCACCACTTACGAACTGATGCTTCATTCATTACATTTCCATACACCTCAGTGATTTGTCTATAAATTTCTATCGGACGCACTTTTCTAGCATTCAAAAATCTTATCATACTACGAACCTCACACTTGGCGGGATCAGTAATTGTATCGCACATTTTACAGTCGCACAGCGAAGCAATAACGGACCGTAGCGGATCGCAGCTGGTGCCAGACTGAGGCTAAAGCATGCCCAGGTCAATAACCCAGCGGCAACGGGGGTGGGAAACACGCGCACGCGCTAGCGCAAAACGTTCTTTACTTTCCGAATGACCCTCGTATATTTCTACAGCAACATATTTATAGACATGCGACAATAATTTTGGACATAAGTGTACTTTGGAATGTAATTATCACCTACCTCCAACTAAGTTTTTTATATTGTTACTTTGATTAAAGGTATGTATTCTGAATGGCCTATAGGAGACAATTAACAAGTCTCTCAAACTAGGACAATGAAATTCCACATATACACTCCTCATTAAAAATAAGTGGGTCCAAGCTGAGTCAAATAGAACTATGTAGAAATTTTCTGGAAATTTTAGAAACAAGTGAAACTCTGTAAATCTTCTAGAAGATCGTGGAAAAGAATACATCTCGGTGTCGTTTTAAAGGGGGAAGGAGAGCATTTTCTATATTTTTTTTCGTCACATTGAAATAAACGTTATCTGTTGTTTGCATCACGGGAAAACGGCTACCTCGTTTGAAATACATTTTGGAATATAATTAACACCTATCTCAAGCTGGATTCTATCATGTCAATTTGATTAAATAGCGTATCATAAGTGGGTAATGGGGTTGAAAAATGTATGCCAAAAATATATTAGCTTACGGATTTTTATTATTACACTTTCATTGATATGTATATCCTAAGAGGGGAACGGGTACAAGTACTCGTACTTTCAAAAACATATTCTCTCCGTGATCGTACACTGACGTGCCATTGAATTAGGCACACTTAACTGTTTGAAGTTCCCGCATGGCTACCCCCATACGTTGTCCGATTACTCGCATTCGAGATATAAGTAGGCAGAACCTGTGGTTACAAAATACAATAGTTGTGACAAGTGGAATTGGAAAAGCATGAGACCGAGGGAAGATTGTTGGTACTCGAATGGGGCACTCCATTTCAGAGAATATGAATCAATTGGGGTTCTCGAGTACCACAATTTCAAGTTATTTTGTCGAGATTATGTAAATGCAGGGAAGACATCCAGCAACTGGTCACAGTGCAAGGGTCAATGTGCCCTCAATAAATGTGGACTGCGCCGACTGAGCCGTATCGTACTAACCAATAGGGGGCAGACCTGGTCGCAAATCACATCCCAGCTGAATGAAGGCTCCTTCCGAAGTGTTAGTGCACGGACAGTTCAACGTTTCCTGCATCGTCTTGGCCTCAGCAGCCATAGACCAACCCGAGAGCCCCTGATCACAGGCCGCCATCGAACTATATATGACTTTCATGGGCTCGAAGGCACAGGTATTAGACCATGGAACAGTGGAAACGGGTAGCATGGAGCGATGCGTTCTGGTTTATCACGAGTATTTGAGAGTCCGAATCTGGCGAAAATAGTATAAAACCTTGGATTCCACATGTCGGGTTAGTAGAGTCCAAGACGGTGAGGGTCTATTATAGTCTGAGATGTCTTTAGATCAACATCATTTTTGACCATTAGTCCGCGTAAGTGAATCACTAAATGCCAACCTGAATGGGCAACCCGGAGGATCAGGTATATCTGATCATGACCATGTTTCATATCAAAAGGACGGTCATTTTCTAGCTAAACAACTATCCAGCTCACAGGCCCCGTATTGTGTTTAGGAACCGTTGAGTGGTTCGAGGCACATTCTGCCGACCTCCAGTTAATGCAGGTACCTACACCCGCACAGTGGTCGGAAACTGGAAAAAAAGCGATCAAAAATCAATTTTTTCAACTTCGGCGCCTATGAAATAGATATTGAAATTTTATTATAAGTATCTCTCCTGCTTCCAAACCCCGAGTTTCAGGACGTAGGAATATTTTCGCTGTCCATAAAATCAGTGGCGGCTAATGTTAGTGTTGCAGCGTTGCGCAACGACCAAAGTATTTCAAGAAAAAATAATATTATCAATAGTAGTAAAGAACAGTAAAATACTTTTTAATACTCGCATATATATACATTTTAAATAACATATTTTTTTACTTCTGTAACTGTCCTTTCCGTTAATCCATTTTAAAAAGCGAAAAGTAATCCGTCACAGAGTCTCTAATTTATATTGTGTTGCAGCAAGCATACAACGACCAGATTCCTTCAGCGCGGGAATTGGAGCGAATGTTAAGTCTCCTTTCCCCTATCTCAAAAGTTAAAGGGACTGGTCGTTGCAGTGCTTCTGCAACACAGCACGGTTTTCAGTGAACGAGAAGGGTTTTCGCGCTGAATAAGATTTCTAAATTTTATTTCACTAGCAATTAACAAGTGGAATTTGTTTTTATGCATTCATATTTTTAAATTACAGGACCATACTGAAGCAAATCAATATAATGACAATTAAAAAAAGTGATTGCATAATTACAAAATAAGAAAGAAAATATCTAGTAGAGTAGAAAACAAATGAAAGTAGACCCGCATTTACAAGTTAATTCTTAGCTTATATCGATAGTGAAGGCTTCTTCCACAGTAGTTTGTGATTCAAATATTAATAAGTCAGTATGTAGAATCGCCCCCTCCCTCTGTGGATAGCCTAGTATTTTAGTATATACATATTTCTTTTATAAAATAAGTATATTTTATACTCTTGATAATTTCCACGTAAAACTGTATGATGGGAAACGTCACATTGAATTTGGGACTAGTTAGCAATGCTCAGGGGCGTAGCCACGAGGGAGGTCCACCGGGTCCGGACCTCCCAAAAATTTCGAAACTTGACTAACATTTGTATACTTTCCTAACGAACTATACTTGTTTAACAGAGAAACGATTGATGTAGGCTAAAAATTTTATTTTACGCCTCATCATGTACTCTCTCTTTTCTTAAAAACAATTGTTCTATCATTTTTTTTGCTAAGAATATAGGTGACAGTTATTACTTATCGTCTTTTCGGATGCAGAAAAAGAAAGGTATACATTGCATGGACGTATCGAACCCCTCCAAATACTCATTTCTGGGTGTAGAACTGACAGTGCTCTTTGTTTTGATGTTCTTCGACTTTTACCTTCTGTTAGGTATACATGCTGATCCTACATCTGGCGGGTTTCGAGGTTTCCTTTCCAGAACATATGACATTGATAAGCATTGTTTCGCCTCATGTGGAAATATATTGTGTTCATTGTGCATTGCGTAACAACCAAGACGGATGATTTGGAATGTAGTTTTTTTCTTTTACGCACATGTGTGTGTGTTGGTGTATGAATATGTGACATTCGCAATTCATATACGAGTACCTCTCACTGTTTTGATTTTTATTTATTAGATTTAATTTTATTGTGTGTGCTTTAATTCTGTAAATAACCTACAAATTCTGAATGAATTGTATACCGTGACTTCTGTAAATAACTTACAAAAAACATTGACCAGCTTTCAACTAAGGAAGAACTTGCAATTAAGGCTTAGACAAAACAAGCAAAGGACAATTCAGGATAGTGTTCGAAAAAAAAATCCAGTTTAAATTTACAGGATGTTTTATGGCAATAATGGCACTAGATACATTTCCTCAATTTATTTTAAATTTTCCTGGATAAACTGTGAATAAAGTTTGTTCAATGGACATTTTTTATAACACTAATCTCTGCTACGAACTCTCTTCAGTCAACACTGAAGAGGAATTCGGATCACTGTCAGGGACTGAGTTTGCTAGAATGAATCGTTCGCAATAATCTAGAAAAAATATTTAGTGAATCTACAAAGCTTCTGAAATTAATATTAACTGTACCTATGGCGTCAGCAAAAGACGAAAAGTATTTTTCTACATGAAAAACAATTGACACTTTGAAGGAATTGAATGTCCCAAGAAAGGTTATCACCATTGGTCATGCTTCCCATGGAAAAAGACCTGACAATAAGAATACCAGAGTTCAACCAGCATGTATTAGACGAATTTGCTCCAATCAAACAGAAGAGAATGAACTTACTAATTAATTAAGGTTATTAATAGGATCAAATATTCTGCATTTTTTATTTTTTAAAAACAGAATTTTATTTAATTTCACATGTCACATAGCATTTGGATCTAAAGTTATGCTGATTAGTCAATGAGTCCACTTTATATCTTCTGTCTCTTATCATTCGTATTGCAACACCCGAAACCACAATCCACCGGCCGCCACTGCATAAAATGCATGTAAACATGAAGAAATAAAAATGCCGAAAAATCAGTAAAAAATGAACCAAACAATATGATATGTTCTTACCATTTATATCGTTTCTGAGGTCGATGAAAACGGTTGGATAGTTCATTGGACTCAAATACTGTGTGTTTAGCAGAGTTTTATTTGTTATCCATTGTCATATCATTTACATGATAGATTTGTGAGTGTTACCGAAAAGTTGCATATACGCTGATGTTAGTAGCTCTGCAGTCTAAGCTTATCCTTGCTTATCTGCAAAATAGGGTTTATTGAGCTGATCATGAGTAGTACAAAGTTTAAGCATTGGAAGTAGCTGCAACCAAGTGCAGCTGGAGGACTCAGTCCCACCTAACTGGAAATGCGTGATGAGTAATGTTGTTGTGATCGCAAATCGAGATCCGCTATCTGAGCCTTACAAAGGGAAAAGGCATATTGTCTTGTACGTAATTTAGATTGCTTTTCGTCCCTGAATCAAAGGTATAGTAAATGCCTCATACATATTGCAATGATAAACTATCAGCCATGTGGAGCTGCTGTATATTACAAGTCAGTGCAGCAATACACAAGAAGATTCTATACTGAATCTTTTAATCTTACTGAAACAACGTAATCCTAAACTAAATTACATTCCAGTAAGTATTAGTGTTTCTTCTAAGATGGTGCGAGTGCAAAACTGCGAAGTTTTTCTTTTGTATCCTAAGACCAAACACACATTTTTTTACAGCGCCTTTTTATTAGCTGCACATACAATTAGAGGGAGAGTACATTGAACCTGTAACCACTTCTTGGATGCACATTAACACCTGTCATAACTTCGTACTGGCTAGCGATGTCCAATTTACATAAGGCGTAACATGTTATGTTTTTAATTTATAAACTGTATGTATGATTCACAATGGCGGATTTCAAGAGGGTGGCTTTTTGTTCTATATCCTCCACAATTTCTCCTCATCTCTAATACTCTCCTACATTGATCCTTTGGTTGTATTTTGCAGTATTTGACATTTATGCGAGAGTTTTCACACTTTTGAACCACCCTGTATATATAACTGCCCGTATTGCAGCAGGGGTTCTTTGAATCACTTTCGCAGTAGTTGCAATCGATTTAGAAAGGACAATAGAACGATACACAGACGTCCGTCAATTTTCATTGTTTCCAAATAAACTATTTTTGTCCGCTTTCTCCAAGTTTCCGACCACTGTGCGCCGTCCAGATTTGAGTCCAGTGAAACATTTGTGAGATGTCGTGGAAAGGACTGTACGGAGCAAGCAGCCCCCACCAATGAACAGGGCTGCTGTGCCTCCCAGTTCAGCAGCAGTAAAACTTTGGGATAAGTGAAACAAAACACAATCATGTTAGTGTGAAAAGTGTTATGTCCTAACAAATGGCTCAAATGTTGTTGAGAATAGTTCAGTGGTTCCAGTATAAAACAGATGCACCCTAAAAGATTAAATAAAGCAAAAGAAAAAGAACATTCTTAATTCTTACAAGCCATTCCAATACGTTAATTTCACATGAAGAGTTAATAACGTCAGAGGTTATAGCAGGCCCGTAGCCAGCTATAAGGGGGGAGGGAAAATTAGGGGGGGGCGATCAAAAAAATATTATAGTTCATCACCATATTATAGTTCATTTGCAAGCCTACTGTGAACATTTTAGAGGGGGGCAGTAAAAATTAAGGGGGACCTGACCCCCTAGATCACCCTGGGTACGGGCCTGGGTTATGGTGGAGTAGGTGGGTACGAAGTTACGTTACACAAAACCAAACTCCATTTCAAAAAAGAAAATAAACTTTATGTTTTTCCATTTATTTCACTAAATTCCATCAATTTTATGAAAATCTAAAGACATCTCAAGAACTGGTGGATACCTATCCAGACGACGGTTGTGAAGAAGATGTGTACAATTGAAGTAGGCCTAAGTGAGAAAGCAAAGAATTTTAAAAAAATGAACAAATTAAACCTTAGTCATGAAGAAGCCAAAAACATTAAAGAAAAAGTAAAAAGATGCTCATAATAAGAATTTTTTTAAAAAAATATTTCACACATTATCATGTTAACCATGGGTTTATATTCCCCTCAAACGATTATCTTTTTCTAAAACTTAAGATGCACCTGAAACGAACTGAATTTAGGCACTAATGACTTCATAGCAGCTACAGGTGCATGGTTTGCAGCACAAGACAAAGTGTTTTATTATCATGGGATGGAATTGTTGCAGGGTCGTTGTATTAAGTGTGTCAACCTACAAGGCAACTTCGTTAGTAGGATTGTAGCACATTATCGCCTCGCCTTTTTTAATCCTTGGGACAGGTATACAGGTATATACGGGCTTAGGTATACAGGTAAATACGGATAGATTTTATATGGTTGGAGGTACTTTTTTACTTGTTTGTGGACCGATAATGACATAATTATACCTATAATTTACCTGATTTTTCATTAAATAAACACAATTCATTTTTTATTTTCCCTATTTATTTTTTATTAAGCATTAGAAACCCCTATTTATTTTTTATCAACCCACAGAAAGCCCTATTCATTTTTTACCAGTCCATAAAAAACTCCTATTCATTTTTTATCAGTCCACAGAAACACCTATTTATTTTTTATTAGCCCACAGAAAGCCCTGTTCATTTTTTTATCAGTCCTGTTTATTTTTATCAGTCCTCAGAAGGCCCTGTTTATTTTTTACCAGCCGTGTTTATTTTTTTATCAGTCAATAGAAAGTCCTGTTTATTTTTTAACACTGGTTTATGTTTATACGCATTTGAAAGCTTTATTTATTTTTTATTAAGCAATAGGAAGTTTTATTTATTTTTTAACAGTGCTCAGAAGCACTGATTGTTTTTTATTTAATTTATCACGTATGTGTGACCTTTGCGCTGGCGCCATTACCGTCGCGAGTTTCCCACCCGCCCGCTTTGTATATTTGCCGCCCGGCAGCCACGGACGCTAATGGTATTTTCCTTTATAGATAACGACACACTATGTATGTTTATTTAATACGTTAACTTAAGTAAGAAGACAAAGTTCACTTACCTTTGATAACCCCTCCGCTGCTGCCTATTTCCTAGTTGCGGTTGGTGGTTCATTGATGTTGACAATTTTCTTTATGACGTAGAAGAACTTGTTGCGCGAACCGAAAGCAAACAAATATTGCGATACCGCCATTGTATTTTCGGTTTTAGGTATATTTATAACCTCGGTTGACTATTTGATTCAGGCTATTTTTGAATTTAATAAAACAATAATTAATTGGGTGAATATATAAATTTGATATTGTAATTTTATGAAAAACATAATTATTGTGCACTTATGTATTGAAGAATATTTTTTAAAAAGTACGAGAAACTATATATTATAGGAATATGGATATTGTTATGGCGCTTACACGTACACTATCCGAAACTAACTATGTTTACAAGCTAACGTTGTATGTTGGTACTTTTATGTTGCCTTTTTCCGGAAACATGGCTTATTTGACACTGATTGCAGGTACAGCATTTGATTGTAGGATATTTGTTGCACCTTGCAAGTTAGAACCATGTTCTTTATAGACAACTTTTTTGTTATTGTTAATACAGCTTGAATTGGAGTTTATTATTGTTATTATTATTATTATTATTATTATTATTATTATTAGAATTATGAAAATAATTATTATTGTAAGTAAATAGAATTGGAACTTGGGCTCTTTGAATTACTACTTCGTTATATTAGGATATATTTGCCTGGAAGAGAGTTAGTTTTGTATGTTGCAGGAAATTATTATAAGCACATGATTGCGTTTTTAGTATATGAAATTGGATATAGAAATAACAGTACATAACATGTAGATGCGATTGTTTTTATTGCACGCGCCTATTATTTAATTGTGAAATTGCACGTTACAATTATTTGATATGCAATTATTATTTTGTTACTAATTGCGGAGACCATATGATTTTAGTTTACATTTGGATTGTGATATTCAGATTTTAATGTTTAGTGTGTGTATCCTACTAGTTATGTAATCGGTAGCAACGAACAATCAATTTAAAAAATGCGTAGAAGTCTTGTTTGCAAACATAATTTTGCGCTGTTTATATTTCATATTATATATGCATAAGAATAGTCATTTCATATATAGGTTGAAACTGAAATTGTATTTTAGATATTTGGAGGGTGGATTTTAAGGATACCCATTTTTTGTTGTTAGATACTTATTTTTATTTAGGGTGCTGCATTTTTTATTTACAATATTAATGCATAGACATTTAAGATATAAGACACGAATTTAATAATTTTATTACTAATTAATACAGCTTGTATTCAAAATAATGGTGAGATTATGGATTGTCAAGTCAAGCGTGAATTTTACTAATTAAACTATATTTATTACGTATGGCACTAATTTTACTAGAACCTACAATGGTTTTAAGCTGTTTTGCTTGCATGAAATTAGCATTAACGGTTTGATTTACATTGAATTTATTTGAATTATGCTTTGAAATTAGATTTTTTTATAACGGGAAACTTTATAGTTGAGTTTACTTAGAAAGCTTGTTACAGCGTTTGAATGGTATATACGTTTATTGCATGATGGTTATTGTTTTTGTAGGTGAAATGAATATTTGTTTACTGAATGAAGATATGATTACAGAAATATTTGATTTTTGATAGTTTTATGAGGAATTGAACTAAAAAAGTTTACGCTTCAGAGGTTACAATGTACACTAAATAATTTTAAGTTTATCGTCCTACGATTATGCGTGTTAAGGTAACTTGTATCAGAACACTTTGTGGTGACTTTCCCTTTTTAAGATGAATGAAACGGTGGAATGAGAATGTAGGAGGAAACGGGAGAACCCCGAGAAAATTTCATATGTACGATGTTTGTCCATTACAAACACACATGGCTCAGAATTGAACCAAGAGTATTGACGATACTAACTACGAAGTGTGTTCACTATAAGTAAGAATAGAGGGTATTCCATTGTTGGAAGCGAATTTAATGGGAAATTGTTGATAATTGTAGGGTAAAAGTTATTTAATTTATGTGATAGATAGTATTGCAGAACTATTTATATATTATGTGGACTTAAGACTTACAATGGATACAGTACCGAGACTATTGATTTAGGCGAAGATTATAGTTGACGCCTTTTATAGGGAGTTTTTTTAGCTTAAGCTTGCCGAGGAGTGTATTATTATACTTTGAAGTAAATATACTACGAATATTTAATTTTGTACTCACAACTGGGCTTGATTCACAACCCTTTTGGTTAACACTTGGATGTGCTAGCTGATTATTTATTTTTATGTTGTACAACAATATTTTAACGTATGTGCTTTATTTGACTTAATTTATATATATTTAAATCACTATTAGAATTATTATAGGTAAAAAATTGTTTTTGTCTCGAAATTTTATTTTATAAGTGTTTTGGTTGTTTACCGTAAAAATATTTTTATGGAGTATATGTGAATTTGATTATATCTAAGACTAGAATATATTGTTATTGACAGAGTATTTGACATAGGTTTAATTGAAGTTGGGAATTAGAGATTCACAAATTGACATGTGATGCATATATGGCACATTGATATTTAGTATAGTGTAGATATATTTAAATTTACAATGCACAATAACATTAGAATTTGACATGAATTGCATTGTGGTACCCTACAGAACCAGCATATGAAGATTTGGCTGATTACACTTTGTATTTTGCTGAACTAGGTCCTTTAGGAGATTAGTTTTGTATAGAGATACAGATGAACTACACGCTATTACTGTATGATGGTGAAAATGATTGATACTTTATTGTTTGGATATTAGATATAAGGCTTAACGGTTTCTAGAAAAGAATTTACGGAAACTTGTGTGCATTAAGATTTTGGAATTTCAGATTGTAAGATAGAACTTTGTTTGATGTTATTTGGTTTATTTATGGATGTTGATTTAAATTTGTTGAATTATAATTACACTATTCAAACTTGAAACCTGTTTAATGTATTATATTTATGTAACATTACCAGAAACAACTACAAATTAGTTTGTTATATTACATTAGGCCATATTAGAAACTATTTATCAGAATTGGTAACTATATTTGAAATAAGATTGAAGACAAAAAGAGCTATGCTTGAATTTAGCGATGAATAATATTTACTTATTATACTGATTAGAACTTTAATTATGTGTCCACTGATTTACTACTTTATTGTTTATATATTACATACATTTTAGGATAAATTAGTTTTCTATGACTATTTGTAGATATTACAGTAGGATTAGAATTTATTTTATATTGAAATATGACACAATATTAAGTATGAACTATTGATAACTAATACTAACTACGGTTTACTAGGAACACAAGTTCAGACTATACTTTGTAGGTTTGAAATTACTAGTCTTTTAAGAAGTAGATGGTTACTATGTTTTAAGAGCAAGGACAATTGATTTGTACAATAGTGACAGCTATTATACTGGATTGGAGATACTTTATTTATATAACTTTAATTTATTAGTATTGCAATTAGCAGATAGAAGTACATTATTTATAAATATTGATGATACCGACTCTTTTAATTATCTATAAATGGTATGTTTATTAATGTCATTTAGATTTACTTAAATGGAATCAACTAAAGTAACAGTTTTAACTATGACCAATATTAAGATCCATTGGAGAATGTTTTTTGAGTTGATATCAGTGAAAATGTACGGTAGAGACTTATTATATCCTTGGAATTATACTTTTTACTAAGAAATGCTTTGATTATGAATTATTATGATTTTGAGAGATATATTGATATGTATTGCTTTAATAATAAGAATTAATTGATTTAGAATATTAGGATTGACAGATGATTCCTGGAATATTGTTATTTATTTCTTTATTTATATACAAAGCACCACAGCTAGTGACAAGTATTATCCTCTTGAAGTACTAAACACATAATTGACAGATTGCCACATAGTACTTTATAACATAAATGCATTGCAATTACATGTAATGCTAACTGAAGAGTGTACTATTGACATTTAATTAATAGATAGCCAGGCCACCACAAATAGTGACAACTATTGTTTTGTTTAAAGCCATTTAAATATAATTGACAGATGGGTATGTTTTGCTTTTATAATAAGATATATTTGGTTTACATTTATGGAGACACTTTTGTTTTCGGCATTAGTCACTTTTTTTAGATATGAGGCAGCGCAACTAGCGACAGCTATTATTTTATTTGAAGTATTAAATACGTGAATGTTAGCGTGATTTGCTCTTTTGTCATAAGATGTATTTGCTTTACATTAAAGTTGGATATCTTGATTATTACAATACTGAAATTTATATATGTTAGATAGAAGGCAATACAACTAGCGACATCTATTAACTTATTTGAATTATTAGAATGTGTGAATGTCAGTTTGATTTGTTTCCTTTTCATTATAAGATATAACAGGTTTACATTTAAGGATTGATTAGTATAATACCAAGATTACTCATGTTAGATAGGAGGTAGCACAACTAGCGACATCTGTTGACTTCTTTGAATTATTAATTGCATGAATGTCAGATTGAATTGTTTTACTTCAAATATTCATTTATTAAACCATAAATATTTTAAAATGCCTGTACAGTAACAAGGTATATTGACGTTAAATACGACTCAGTATACGTCATTACCATGTACTACATCGTATTTAAATTATTAGATTTTGAATGACAGACTAGGACGTTTTGCTGTTATACTAAAAGACTAATTATTTTGAATATTTATTCATTCAATCAATAAATACTAATGGATAGGCATTATATTTTCTTTTACATAACTTTATATTTCATTTATTTTGCTGCTTATATTAACTTGTTATTGTAGACATTTTCTTTTGTTAAAGAAATTTGATAAGATAAATATAATTGTATAAACACAGGTAAATTGAAATTATATATTTATAGCCTACATATTGAATAAATACTGGTTTGATTTACGAGTTGATGATGAAAGTTGAACAAACACACTGTGAGTTTTATATTTGTATATTAGTAAGCATAACATTAAGGATGACTTTCTATGAATATCGACTAATTTTGTACTGAAGAACACTGTATCCTTATTGAACAGAAATTTTTCAAATACATGAAGTTTAAAGAATCATAAGGAATATTTACAAGTAATTGGTAAAAAACTAAAACGATGAGACCTGACTTTATGATGTGGAGACATATCAGGTGAATATGATGGATAAGAAAATAGCAATTTTTACTTATGAAGACTATGTATTTTTGTTTAATAGTGACATCAAGTATTTTTTATTTTAGATTGTTTACAGACACAAACTATACACTATTTTCACTACTGATGAATTACATGATAATTTAATTGTATTATAGATTATGACATTTTTAGTATTAAGTGCTTTGAAGGTTTGAAATCCTCCCAAAACAATGTTTGTGAATAGATGAATGTTATGTCCATTTATAAATGTTTAATAAATGTATTAATAAGGGGATCAACACATTGTAGGATTTGTTCATAATTTCAGCACATACAAAGAATAATTTAGTTATCAGTAACTATAAGCGCTTGTTTATCTTGGGTGACAGTTTTGAGCCTATATTGACTTTAACAATTGCATATTATTGTTTTCATTATAATGATTCCTTTATTTTTTGCAAGACATGTTTTATGTTAGGTTTGTTGATCCTATCTTTTCAGTATAGTGACAAATGTTTCAGCTGTATTATGATATTTGAATAAAATGATACCAACCAATTTGTTTTATTATTAGAGGTTCATTTTGCGGAAGAGTATGAAGGATATGAGGCTGTAATGAAGGAGAAGATGGATTGATTGTGTCGGCTGGATGTCTATATGAATATGTAGGACTTGTGGTGTGAAGATGTTTTGAAGGAAATCACCAAAAGCATCAGCTTTGGAGGAGTCTGTCTATATAGGTAAGACATTATTTAAAATGAAATCTTTGAGTTTTACGTCACACGATTATGCCGGTTAGGCTAAAGGAGACAGTGATGATGAGTAATGAATGAGGGGATGAAGAAAGTGGGAGGAAACGGGGGAACCCCGAGAAAACCCACACACACGGTGTTTGTGCACCACAAAGTTCACTTGGCGGGGAAGATATCATTTAATAGTGGATATGGTGTTTTACTATGTTTCCGCAAAGAGCATTGAAATGTTTCCACTATTTGTTAGGATGAGTGACGTCTGAGAGTATTACAGATTTTAACCCGACATGGTAGCTTGTAACCACAGATGTAATTTTGACCATCCTCTGAAGTTGTCGGTGATGAAGAGTGATTCTGGATTTTTTTGTACATTGATAGTCACGATAAAACTGTCGAGAGCGAGTGATAAATGTAAGATATTTTGGTGGCAATGTTGGTCGATAAGGCGTTGATGTACTTATTTGTATGTAAAGTGAATTAGCTTCTTGGATTGAAGGTGTGATGGTATGAATGTCATGATACAGTTTGTCCTTTGATGTACGAGGTTGTAATGGCTCTACTGCTGTTGATAGATATGTTTTGTATTGTTCACAGTTGAATTTGTCAAAACGGATGCTAGTTCTTCGAAATTCTGTAGATTGAGTCGTATGATGAGTACTAAGTGGTAATTTGATTGGAAGAGGCTCACTTCCTAATGGATCGAGAACATCAATTTGGATTTGTGAAACGTGATTAGCAGAAGTAATGACAATAGCTGGTATGCTTTGTGATACCGGCCTAGTGGGTTTGGAAGATCATGAATGATACCAGATATGTAAGTTATGACAAAGATTTGAAAGGTAGATTTGTCTATTTCTGATCTGCTGTGCATGTTGAATTCAACCATAATTATGAATTTCTTATAATTATCGGAAATGTATTGCACGATTACAGTAGGTAGTGGTTTTACAGGTCTGATATAAACTGTAGCAACGATTATAGTTATATTACGGAAGTATAAAGTAATGATGAGATATTCAGGAAGATCTGGCAGCCTACAAAAGTGTTGGCATGATGGAATACGTGGAGAAAATTTCACAACTATTTATCTATTTGTGCGTGTCCTAGGAAGGTGTTAGCCTGTAGAATGAATGTATATAAAGAAAAATGGCAAATGATGGAGGGAGTGAGAAAGGTTTCGGTAAGAATAAACATTACAGCTTTTTCTTTCACTAACAGCGCTTCGAATAAAGCTTTATTTCGATGAAGGGATCCAATATTGAGAAATATAAAGACTATATCCATGATCAGTAGGTTAGACAGTAGTTTCCAAAGGTACTGTATGAAAATATATATTTTGACCAGAATAAGTAGTATGAAATGTAACATGGAATATTTCTTTTGCTGCGTGGGCGATTTGTTTTAAGACATGTGAACGATGAATTGATTGAATATTTTGAAGAGTAAGCGTTAGAAAGGCAACAATATTGCGTACTGTTATAGAAGAGTCCAGTGATTGTAGAACGTTTGCAGAATAGTTGTATATACGTAGTGGCACCACTTATTCAGGGTGAACTTTG
Source organism: Thermobia domestica (assembly GCF_964235325.1). NCBI lineage: Eukaryota > Metazoa > Arthropoda > Insecta > Zygentoma > Lepismatidae > Thermobia > Thermobia domestica. The sequence continues at coordinate 81,450,542 of NC_137463.1, forward strand.
GTACGGACGGATTTGCCTTTACACTTGTAACTATATGTCGGGTATTGTTCATGGCAAATGTAACAATTTCGGAGTTGTAGATTGGGATATGAATGACTGGAGTGATCACTAGATCAATAGCTGCAGACAGAAGTATTGGCAATATTGTGGTAGAGTGTTGATTATATGTATAGCATTTTTCGCATTGAAGTGTTAGGGGGTGTTGGTGACCGTGAAAATTTAACTTTGTTTTTGTTATAAATGTATGCCTCACTAGTTAGAAGAGAATCATTCGTGGTTTGAGAAGGTGTTAGTACTTGAACAATGTACGTGTGACATGTAACATTTCTAATTCATATAACCTTCAGGAGTGTGTGTCCTTCGTAGGTAAGTTCCCCCATGAATTTCTTTATCGGTATAAGGATCAACACCACGAGTCATCACGGAAAGGAGAGGAGGACGGCGAGGTGGTGGTATTTGCTTGCCTTGAGATGCATTGTGGTTAGCAAATTTAACATTTTTTGTCGAAAGTATCTATATGTACTTTGTTTTTATAGCGCTGATCATGTTTGCCTTTTCTGTTTTGAAAATAAAGCCGTTCCTAGTTTGACTATTTCTTTGAGTGACGCACGAGGAAGGTACTTGTACAGTTGTAGAGCAACTTCTTTCTCAGTCGAGAAACGTGAATCGAAACGGGTCAACAGAAACGAGTACATTGACTGAGATAAAGTTTGACGTAAAGTTGGAGTCGCAGTAGAATTTGTTTCCATGTTCATACTGTTGTTTACTATATCTGGTGTAGCGTGTGCTTTCTTTGCCGCTGGTGAGAATTGCAAGCGGTTAGAATAAGTTTGCATGATTGAAGAGCGGGAAGCCACAGACATAACAGAGCTTCTGGTACGACCAGATATGGTTTGTGACTGCACTTGCATTTCTTCCACTTTAGTGGAGCAGCCAGGAAGTTTACGCTAATTATTGCTACCTAGTAAGGTTACGATTGATACTTTGATACATTTTGACAGTTTATACTTGGGAGCTGGCATCAAGAAAGATATGGTAGGGAATTTTTATTATCGATAGATGCACCACATTATAATTAAAAATAAATGAAATATGGAGAGTTTAATTGACACGTTAATGTGTTTTAGGTTCTGATAAGAACTATTTGATTTATAATGTCACAGAACAAAATTTGATTAGTATATTATTGTTATTCATATGCAATAGATACAGCATATCGTATTTAGTATCAATAATTATATTATTTGAAATATGACAAGCACACATGATAGTTGCTAATTTAACTTCTAAAATAAGGTATGGTTTATGAATTTTTTGTGGATTAATGAAAAAATGAAATGAAATCTTTGAGTTTTACGTCCCATGGTTATGTCTGTTAGGATAAAGGAGACGGTGATGATGAGTAATGAATGAAAAAGGTGGAATGAAGAATGTGGGAGGAAACGGGAGAACCCCGAGAAAACCCCCACACACGGTGATTGTCCACAACAAAGTTCTTGTGGATTTGATTACTACAGAACCGTTATGTATCAACATTAAATATGAACCATCATACCAATTGACAAATATTATAATATTCGAAATTTTTTGTCTGCATGATTGTCAGACTGAAATGTCTAAATTTCACAAAAGTTACGTACAATACAATATTAAATCAAGAGTAATCAATATTATAGTCTTTGATTACTTTTCAAACTTCAAAATTAAATGTTGAACTTTGAAAAAAAACAAAAATGTAGAATCGAAATAAAAACTGGAAACAGTATTCAATTCGATTCTACATTTTTTTGTTTTTTTTTTCAATATTAGAATACTTTTGTGAAATTTAGACATTTCAGTCTGACAATCATGCAGACAAAAAATTTCGAATATTATAATATTTGTCAATTGGTATGATGGTTCATATTTAATGTTGATACATAACGGTTCTGTAGTAATCAAATCCACAAGAACTTTGTTGTGGACAATCACCGTGTGTGGGGGTTTTCTCGGGGTTCTCCCGTTTCCTCTCACATTCTTCATTCCACCTTTTTCATTCATTACTCATCATCACCGTCTCCTTTATCCTAACAGACATAACCATGGGACGTAAAACTCAAAGATTTCATTTCATTTTTTCATTAATCCACAAAAAAATTCATAAACCATACCTTATTTTAGAAGTTAAATTAGCAACTATCATGTGTGCTTGTCATATTTCAAATAATATAATTATTGATACTAAATACGATATGCTGTATCTATTGCATATGAATAACAATAATATACTAATCAAATTTTGTTCTGTGACATTATAAATCAAATAGTTCTTATCAGAACCTAAAACACATTAACGTGTCAATTAAACTCTCCATATTTCATTTATTTTTAATTATAATGTGGTGCATCTATCGATAATAAAAATTCTCTACCATATCTTTCTTGATGCCAGCTCCCAAGTATAAACTGTCAAAATGTATCAAAGTATCAATCGTAACCTTACTAGGTAGCAATAATTAGCGTAAACTTCCTGGCTGCTCCACTAAAGTGGAAGAAATGCAAGTGCAGTCACAAACCATATCTGGTCGTACCAGAAGCTCTGTTATGTCTGTGGCTTCCCGCTCTTCAATCATGCAAACTTATTCTAACCGCTTGCAATTCTCACCAGCGGCAAAGAAAGCACACGCTACACCAGATATAGTAAACAACAGTATGAACATGGAAACAAATTCTACTGCGACTCCAACTTTACGTCAAACTTTATCTCAGTCAATGTACTCGTTTCTGTTGACCCGTTTCGATTCACGTTTCTCGACTGAGAAAGAAGTTGCTCTACAACTGTACAAGTACCTTCCTCGTGCGTCACTCAAAGAAATAGTCAAACTAGGAACGGCTTTATTTTCAAAACAGAAAAGGCAAACATGATCAGCGCTATAAAAACAAAGTACATATAGATACTTTCGACAAAAAATGTTAAATTTGCTAACCACAATGCATCTCAAGGCAAGCAAATACCACCACCTCGCCGTCCTCCTCTCCTTTCCGTGATGACTCGTGGTGTTGATCCTTATACCGATAAAGAAATTCATGGGGGAACTTACCTACGAAGGACACACACTCCTGAAGGTTATATGAATTAGAAATGTTACATGTCACACGTACATTGTTCAAGTACTAACACCTTCTCAAACCACGAATGATTCTCTTCTAACTAGTGAGGCATACATTTATAACAAAAACAAAGTTAAATTTTCACGGTCACCAACACCCCCTAACACTTCAATGCGAAAAATGCTATACATATAATCAACACTCTACCACAATATTGCCAATACTTCTGTCTGCAGCTATTGATCTAGTGATCACTCCAGTCATTCATATCCCAATCTACAACCCCGAAATTGTTACATTTGCCATGAACAATACCCGACATATAGTTACAAGTGTAAAGGCAAATCCGTCCGTACCAAAGTTCACCCTGAATAAGTGGTGCCACTACGTATATACAACTATTCTGCAAACGTTCTACAATCACTGGACTCTTCTATAACAGTACGCAATATTGTTGCCTTTCTAACGCTTACTCTTCAAAATATTCAATCAATTCATCGTTCACATGTCTTAAAACAAATCGCCCACGCAGCAAAAGAAATATTCCATGTTACATTTCATACTACTTATTCTGGTCAAAATATATATTTTCATACAGTACCTTTGGAAACTACTGTCTAACCTACTGATCATGGATATAGTCTTTATATTTCTCAATATTGGATCCCTTCATCGAAATAAAGCTTTATTCGAAGCGCTGTTAGTGAAAGAAAAAGCTGTAATGTTTATTCTTACCGAAACCTTTCTCACTCCCTCCATCATTTGCCATTTTTCTTTATATACATTCATTCTACAGGCTAACACCTTCCTAGGACACGCACAAATAGATAAATAGTTGTGAAATTTTCTCCACGTATTCCATCATGCCAACACTTTTGTAGGCTGCCAGATCTTCCTGAATATCTCATCATTACTTTATACTTCCGTAATATAACTATAATCGTTGCTACAGTTTATATCAGACCTGTAAAACCACTACCTACTGTAATCGTGCAATACATTTCCGATAATTATAAGAAATTCATAATTATGGTTGAATTCAACATGCACAGCAGATCAGAAATAGACAAATCTACCTTTCAAATCTTTGTCATAACTTACATATCTGGTATCATTCATGATCTTCCAAACCCACTAGGCCGGTATCACAAAGCATACCAGCTATTGTCATTACTTCTGCTAATCACGTTTCACAAATCCAAATTGATGTTCTCGATCCATTAGGAAGTGAGCCTCTTCCAATCAAATTACCACTTAGTACTCATCATACGACTCAATCTACAGAATTTCGAAGAACTAGCATCCGTTTTGACAAATTCAACTGTGAACAATACAAAACATATCTATCAACAGCAGTAGAGCCATTACAACCTCGTACATCAAAGGACAAACTGTATCATGACATTCATACCATCACACCTTCAATCCAAGAAGCTAATTCACTTTACATACAAATAAGTACATCAACGCCTTATCGACCAACATTGCCACCAAAATATCTTACATTTATCACTTGCTCTCGACAGTTTTATCGTGACTATCAATGTACAAAAAAATCCAGAATCACTCTTCATCACCGACAACTTCAGAGGATGGTCAAAATTACATCTGTGGTTACAAGCTACCATGTCGGGTTAAAATCTGTAATACTCTCAGACGTCACTCATCCTAACAAATAGTGGAAACATTTCAATGCTCTTTGCGGAAACATAGTAAAACACCATATCCACTATTAAATGATATCTTCCCCGCCAAGTGAACTTTGTGGTGCACAAACACCGTGTGTGTGGGTTTTCTCGGGGTTCCCCCGTTTCCTCCCACTTTCTTCATCCCCTCATTCATTACTCATCATCACTGTCTCCTTTAGCCTAACCGGCATAATCGTGTGACGTAAAACTCAAAGATTTCATTTTAAATAATGTCTTACCTATATAGACAGACTCCTCCAAAGCTGATGCTTTTGGTGATTTCCTTCAAAACATCTTCACACCACAAGTCCTACATATTCATATAGACATCCAGCCGACACAATCAATCCATCTTCTCCTTCATTACAGCCTCATATCCTTCATACTCTTCCGCAAAATGAACCTCTAATAATAAAACAAATTGGTTGGTATCATTTTATTCAAATATCATAATACAGCTGAAACATTTGTCACTATACTGAAAAGATAGGATCAACAAACCTAACATAAAACATGTCTTGCAAAAAATAAAGGAATCATTATAATGAAAACAATAATATGCAATTGTTAAAGTCAATATAGGCTCAAAACTGTCACCCAAGATAAACAAGCGCTTATAGTTACTGATAACTAAATTATTCTTTGTATGTGCTGAAATTATGAACAAATCCTACAATGTGTTGATCCCCTTATTAATACATTTATTAAACATTTATAAATGGACATAACATTCATCTATTCACAAACATTGTTTTGGGAGGATTTCAAACCTTCAAAGCACTTAATACTAAAAATGTCATAATCTATAATACAATTAAATTATCATGTAATTCATCAGTAGTGAAAATAGTGTATAGTTTGTGTCTGTAAACAATCTAAAATAAAAAATACTTGATGTCACTATTAAACAAAAATACATAGTCTTCATAAGTAAAAATTGCTATTTTCTTATCCATCATATTCACCTGATATGTCTCCACATCATAAAGTCAGGTCTCATCGTTTTAGTTTTTTACCAATTACTTGTAAATATTCCTTATGATTCTTTAAACTTCATGTATTTGAAAAATTTCTGTTCAATAAGGATACAGTGTTCTTCAGTACAAAATTAGTCGATATTCATAGAAAGTCATCCTTAATGTTATGCTTACTAATATACAAATATAAAACTCACAGTGTGTTTGTTCAACTTTCATCATCAACTCGTAAATCAAACCAGTATTTATTCAATATGTAGGCTATAAATATATAATTTCAATTTACCTGTGTTTATACAATTATATTTATCTTATCAAATTTCTTTAACAAAAGAAAATGTCTACAATAACAAGTTAATATAAGCAGCAAAATAAATGAAATATAAAGTTATGTAAAAGAAAATATAATGCCTATCCATTAGTATTTATTGATTGAATGAATAAATATTCAAAATAATTAGTCTTTTAGTATAACAGCAAAACGTCCTAGTCTGTCATTCAAAATCTAATAATTTAAATACGATGTAGTACATGGTAATGACGTATACTGAGTCGTATTTAACGTCAATATACCTTGTTACTGTACAGGCATTTTAAAATATTTATGGTTTAATAAATGAATATTTGAAGTAAAACAATTCAATCTGACATTCATGCAATTAATAATTCAAAGAAGTCAACAGATGTCGCTAGTTGTGCTACCTCCTATCTAACATGAGTAATCTTGGTATTATACTAATCAATCCTTAAATGTAAACCTGTTATATCTTATAATGAAAAGGAAACAAATCAAACTGACATTCACACATTCTAATAATTCAAATAAGTTAATAGATGTCGCTAGTTGTATTGCCTTCTATCTAACATATATAAATTTCAGTATTGTAATAATCAAAATATCCAACTTTAATGTAAAGCAAATACATCTTATGACAAAAGAGCAAATCACGCTAACATTCACGTATTTAATACTTCAAATAAAATAATAGCTGTCGCTAGTTGCGCTGCCTCATATCTAAAAAAAGTGACTAATGCCGAAAACAAAAGTGTCTCCATAAATGTAAACCAAATATATCTTATTATAAAAGCAAAACATACCCATCTGTCAATTATATTTAAATGGCTTTAAACAAAACAATAGTTGTCACTATTTGTGGTGGCCTGGCTATCTATTAATTAAATGTCAATAGTACACTCTTCAGTTAGCATTACATGTAATTGCAATGCATTTATGTTATAAAGTACTATGTGGCAATCTGTCAATTATGTGTTTAGTACTTCAAGAGGATAATACTTGTCACTAGCTGTGGTGCTTTGTATATAAATAAAGAAATAAATAACAATATTCCAGGAATCATCTGTCAATCCTAATATTCTAAATCAATTAATTCTTATTATTAAAGCAATACATATCAATATATCTCTCAAAATCATAATAATTCATAATCAAAGCATTTCTTAGTAAAAAGTATAATTCCAAGGATATAATAAGTCTCTACCGTACATTTTCACTGATATCAACTCAAAAAACATTCTCCAATGGATCTTAATATTGGTCATAGTTAAAACTGTTACTTTAGTTGATTCCATTTAAGTAAATCTAAATGACATTAATAAACATACCATTTATAGATAATTAAAAGAGTCGGTATCATCAATATTTATAAATAATGTACTTCTATCTGCTAATTGCAATACTAATAAATTAAAGTTATATAAATAAAGTATCTCCAATCCAGTATAATAGCTGTCACTATTGTACAAATCAATTGTCCTTGCTCTTAAAACATAGTAACCATCTACTTCTTAAAAGACTAGTAATTTCAAACCTACAAAGTATAGTCTGAACTTGTGTTCCTAGTAAACCGTAGTTAGTATTAGTTATCAATAGTTCATACTTAATATTGTGTCATATTTCAATATAAAATAAATTCTAATCCTACTGTAATATCTACAAATAGTCATAGAAAACTAATTTATCCTAAAATGTATGTAATATATAAACAATAAAGTAGTAAATCAGTGGACACATAATTAAAGTTCTAATCAGTATAATAAGTAAATATTATTCATCGCTAAATTCAAGCATAGCTCTTTTTGTCTTCAATCTTATTTCAAATATAGTTACCAATTCTGATAAATAGTTTCTAATATGGCCTAATGTAATATAACAAACTAATTTGTAGTTGTTTCTGGTAATGTTACATAAATATAATACATTAAACAGGTTTCAAGTTTGAATAGTGTAATTATAATTCAACAAATTTAAATCAACATCCATAAATAAACCAAATAACATCAAACAAAGTTCTATCTTACAATCTGAAATTCCAAAATCTTAATGCACACAAGTTTCCGTAAATTCTTTTCTAGAAACCGTTAAGCCTTATATCTAATATCCAAACAATAAAGTATCAATCATTTTCACCATCATACAGTAATAGCGTGTAGTTCATCTGTATCTCTATACAAAACTAATCTCCTAAAGGACCTAGTTCAGCAAAATACAAAGTGTAATCAGCCAAATCTTCATATGCTGGTTCTGTAGGGTACCACAATGCAATTCATGTCAAATTCTAATGTTATTGTGCATTGTAAATTTAAATATATCTACACTATACTAAATATCAATGTGCCATATATGCATCACATGTCAATTTGTGAATCTCTAATTCCCAACTTCAATTAAACCTATGTCAAATACTCTGTCAATAACAATATATTCTAGTCTTAGATATAATCAAATTCACATATACTCCATAAAAATATTTTTACGGTAAACAACCAAAACACTTATAAAATAAAATTTCGAGACAAAAACAATTTTTTACCTATAATAATTCTAATAGTGATTTAAATATATATAAATTAAGTCAAATAAAGCACATACGTTAAAATATTGTTGTACAACATAAAAATAAATAATCAGCTAGCACATCCAAGTGTTAACCAAAAGGGTTGTGAATCAAGCCCAGTTGTGAGTACAAAATTAAATATTCGTAGTATATTTACTTCAAAGTATAATAATACACTCCTCGGCAAGCTTAAGCTAAAAAAACTCCCTATAAAAGGCGTCAACTATAATCTTCGCCTAAATCAATAGTCTCGGTACTGTATCCATTGTAAGTCTTAAGTCCACATAATATATAAATAGTTCTGCAATACTATCTATCACATAAATTAAATAACTTTTACCCTACAATTATCAACAATTTCCCATTAAATTCGCTTCCAACAATGGAATACCCTCTATTCTTACTTATAGTGAACACACTTCGTAGTTAGTATCGTCAATACTCTTGGTTCAATTCTGAGCCATGTGTGTTTGTAATGGACAAACATCGTACATATGAAATTTTCTCGGGGTTCTCCCGTTTCCTCCTACATTCTCATTCCACCGTTTCATTCATCTTAAAAAGGGAAAGTCACCACAAAGTGTTCTGATACAAGTTACCTTAACACGCATAATCGTAGGACGATAAACTTAAAATTATTTAGTGTACATTGTAACCTCTGAAGCGTAAACTTTTTTAGTTCAATTCCTCATAAAACTATCAAAAATCAAATATTTCTGTAATCATATCTTCATTCAGTAAACAAATATTCATTTCACCTACAAAAACAATAACCATCATGCAATAAACGTATATACCATTCAAACGCTGTAACAAGCTTTCTAAGTAAACTCAACTATAAAGTTTCCCGTTATAAAAAAATCTAATTTCAAAGCATAATTCAAATAAATTCAATGTAAATCAAACCGTTAATGCTAATTTCATGCAAGCAAAACAGCTTAAAACCATTGTAGGTTCTAGTAAAATTAGTGCCATACGTAATAAATATAGTTTAATTAGTAAAATTCACGCTTGACTTGACAATCCATAATCTCACCATTATTTTGAATACAAGCTGTATTAATTAGTAATAAAATTATTAAATTCGTGTCTTATATCTTAAATGTCTATGCATTAATATTGTAAATAAAAAATGCAGCACCCTAAATAAAAATAAGTATCTAACAACAAAAAATGGGTATCCTTAAAATCCACCCTCCAAATATCTAAAATACAATTTCAGTTTCAACCTATATATGAAATGACTATTCTTATGCATATATAATATGAAATATAAACAGCGCAAAATTATGTTTGCAAACAAGACTTCTACGCATTTTTTAAATTGATTGTTCGTTGCTACCGATTACATAACTAGTAGGATACACACACTAAACATTAAAATCTGAATATCACAATCCAAATGTAAACTAAAATCATATGGTCTCCGCAATTAGTAACAAAATAATAATTGCATATCAAATAATTGTAACGTGCAATTTCACAATTAAATAATAGGCGCGTGCAATAAAAACAATCACATCTACATGTTATGTACTGTTATTTCTATATCCAATTTCATATACTAAAAACGCAATCATGTGCTTATAATAATTTCCTGCAACATACAAAACTAACTCTCTTCCAGGCAAATATATCCTAATATAACGAAGTAGTAATTCAAAGAGCCCAAGTTCCAATTCTATTTACTTACAATAATAATTATTTTCATAATTCTAATAATAATAATAATAATAATAATAATAACAATAATAAACTCCAATTCAAGCTGTATTAACAATAACAAAAAAAGTTGTCTATAAAGAACATGGTTCTAACTTGCAAGGTGCAACAAATATCCTACAATCAAATGCTGTACCTGCAATCAGTGTCAAATAAGCCATGTTTCCGGAAAAAGGCAACATAAAAGTACCAACATACAACGTTAGCTTGTAAACATAGTTAGTTTCGGATAGTGTACGTGTAAGCGCCATAACAATATCCATATTCCTATAATATATAGTTTCTCGTACTTTTTAAAAAATATTCTTCAATACATAAGTGCACAATAATTATGTTTTTCATAAAATTACAATATCAAATTTATATATTCACCCAATTAATTATTATTTTATTAAATTCAAAAATAGCCTGAATCAAATAGTCAACCGAGGTTATAAATATACCTAAAACCGAAAATACAATGGCGGTATCGCAATATTTGTTTGCTTTCGGTTCGCGCAACAAGTTCTTCTACGTCATAAAGAAAATTGTCAACATCAATGAACCACCAACCGCAACTAGGAAATAGGCAGCAGCGGAGGGGTTATCAAAGGTAAGTGAACTTTGTCTTCTTACTTAAGTTAACGTATTAAATAAACATACATAGTGTGTCGTTATCTATAAAGGAAAATACCATTAGCGTCCGTGGCTGCCGGGCGGCAAATATACAAAGCGGGCGGGTGGGAAACTCGCGACGGTAATGGCGCCAGCGCAAAGGTCACACATACGTGATAAATTAAATAAAAAACAATCAGTGCTTCTGAGCACTGTTAAAAAATAAATAAAACTTCCTATTGCTTAATAAAAAATAAATAAAGCTTTCAAATGCGTATAAACATAAACCAGTGTTAAAAAATAAACAGGACTTTCTGTTGACTGATAAAAAAATAAACACGGCTGGTAAAAAATAAACAGGGCCTTCTGAGGACTGATAAAAATAAACAGGACTGATAAAAAATGAACAGGGCTTTCTGTGGGCTAATAAAAAATAAATAGGTGTTTCTGTGGACTGATAAAAAATGAATAAGAGTTTTTTATGGACTGGTAAAAAATGAATAGGGCTTTCTGTGGGTTGATAAAAAATAAATAGGGGTTTCTAATGCTTAATAAAAAATAAATAGGGAAAATAAAAAATGAATTGTGTTTATTTAATGAAAAATCAGGTAAATTATAGGTATAATTATGTCATTATCGGTCCACAAACAAGTAAAAAAGTACCTCCAACCATATAAAATCTATCGTAAGCCCGTATATACCTGTATACCTGTCCCAAGGATTAAAAAAGGCGAGGCGATAATGTGCTACAATCCTACTTTCGTTGAATAAAATGTTATCATGATGTATCTGGCGTCATGTTTTTACTTCGAGGCCAGTAACTCATCTACCCCCACCCTTGTATATTATGTGAGGAAGAGGGTTCCTTAAATACCTCACTAAACCCTATTTTAACCTTGAACGAGGATTTCATTTACTGGCCTTTGTTCTACCATGGAGAATAGTTATATAACACTATTTCTTTAAAATACTATATAAAAGCTGTTTACGAAATTGTTGACGTATTTTACTTAGAAAAGTGGAAATATCTATGTTTTCAGTAAAAGTAGCATAGAAAACTAGAATATGAACAAGTGAAATATCCTTTTAAAAGGGAGATACATTATAGATAATTGTATGGGGTAGACATTATGAGCGGAAATAAATAATTACGGTACTTTTAATTTTGTCCTTGCTAGATCGAGAATTATGTAAACTAAAGATTTACGGAAGTTTGTTTATGTAATACAGATTCTTCATCTTCTTCTTCTGTGAACATAAGGAATTTTGCAGCTTTGACCTTGCTCTTTATTATAAAGTACTTAGTTATTTTTGAAAATGATACAGGCAAGAGACGTGAGAATGAATTTTATGCTACAGATTCGCTACATGACTATGCAGAAATGATTTCACATTTCAGAATTTTACTAAACCTCCAACCTTGACCTTTTGTCCACTACGGAGAAACACAATACTTCAGTGAATCGGTAGCAATAGGCAAATGGTTTCGTGTGCTCGGCTTCGGATAACTAGACTCAGTTCATTGTGATTGGTTGGTTTGTTTTTAAGCTTAGCATTTTTTTTAAAAAAAAATCAGCAAGGCTATATGAGACGTGGATCTACAACTTAACATGGTAACCGAACCACATGAGTTCCCGCTGGGAATCGAAACCAGGTAACTCGCGCCAAAGGCGCGTACACTAACCACATAGCCACATGGAAGCTCATAATCTGCAGTAGTGACTTAAGTCTCACTGAAGAAGAAAGGCGTTTTTAAGACTCGTTGTTTCTGCATTCATGTCCCTGTTAAGTACTTAAAAATAATAATAACTAAAAAGTGTAATATAGAAACAAGAATTTTAGGAATGATCCAAAAAATCTATCAAAAGATTGCGATCTTGCCCAATAATGAGATGTTGGGTCAGGAGCCACAAAATTTTTGAACGGCCTCTAGATAAATCGAGTTTCCATATATTTTACGGAATAAGCACATCAAACTGAGTTAAGTGGTAGTTTTGGTTTGGCTGCACTGTATGTAGTTCTCGAGATATAAGGCGTACAAGAAAATGTTTGATTGAATGAAATATATTGGATTTTTTGGATTAGGGGCCACAACATTTTTGAATGGCCCCTAAATCAAGATTTCGTATTTTTTACGGAATAAAGACATCATACTGAGTTTGAGTTAAGTGGTAGTTTTGGTTTCGCTGCACTATATGTAGTTCTCCAGATATAAGGCGTACAAGTAAATATTTGATTAAATGAAATGTATTGGATTTTTTGGATCAGGTACCAGAAAAATTTTAAATGGTCCCTAAATCGAGATTTCATGTTTGTTTTACGGAATTAGCACACCATCAGGGCCGTGCCGTGGAAAATCAGCGCCGGGGCGAGAGTATACGACGGCGCCCCCATACATTTATTCCAAGTAGTTTTTCCTTTCTTTTGCCTCTTTTTCTCCCGATTTTTTCGCTCCCTTACTTCGGCGCCCGGGGCCGTTGCCCCGCTCGCCCCCCCCCCCCACGGCACGGCCCTGTACACCATACTGAGTTAAGTGGTAGTTTTGCTTTGGCTACAGTATTTGTAGTTATCGAGATATAAGGCGTACAAGAAGATTTGTAATTGAATGAAAAACATTGGATTTTTTGGATCAGGGCCACAAAAATTTTGGATGGCCACTAAATCGAGATTTCGTAGTTTTTACGGAATAAGAACATCATACTGAGTTAAGTGGTAGTTTTGGTTTGGCTACACTATATGTAGTTCTCCAGATATAAGGCCTACAAGAAAATTTCTGTCTGAAATATATTGGATCTTTTAATCCAAAAATAAGAGTAAATTTAAAAGCATTCAAATTTTTTAAAAAAGTGGTAAAGGGTTCATCTCTGGTGGTGCGAGGGGCTCCTGCTTTGATTCCATTATATATGAGTTCGTAGTTAACATGATGTCCATAGGTTTAGCTCGTCGACAGGGCCGTAGCTTGTGGGGGGATGAGGAGTATCTGTCCCCGCAGGGAAGCTCCTCGCCGTTCGTGAGGGGCTCATTTTAAGACAAAATTTTCTTACTCTATATACGATACGAACATGAAATTATAAATGAAGCGTCAAACAGGTTCACTACATTACGTAAACAAACAACATACAAAAGATAAACAAAAAATAAAATGAGTCCTGGGCCCATTTCAGTAAACAATTTTTACTATTAGGGGCCTTAGAAATAATATTTATTCGTATGGCTTTGGGATTCGTCAATATTGTTTCCTTAGTTAATTTGTCATGTATGGAACGGATCCGCAGACCTTGCCGTGCGGGAGGATCTACAGGCTCGGGGGCCCATAAACAGTAAGAGAAAGATAGAAAGGGGGGGCACAAGAATTAGAAAACAACTTTTTCTAGGGGTCCCAAATAGGAATATTAATGCTTGCTCCCCCAGAAAAAAATCTAAGTTACGGCGCTGCTCGTCGTTCTTCCATTTTCTCCCGCATTATTATCCCACCAATTCTTTCGTGATTATTTACTTCTATTAATCATCCATCTAGTTAGTCTAATTTGTATAAATAATTCTGGAATGTTAAATTAAAAATTTTATTTTTTGTAATTTCATTTAAAACGACGAATAATATACAAGTATATCATACGTGTTAAATCGAGCTCGTTCAAACTTGGTCAAACGTGGCATGGTGTTAAACCTTGACAAGCATGGTATGCTTATGAAATATTACGTATGGTATGCAGATTTTTTATTTTTGATACTCGAGTTATGGGCCGTCAAATTTTGGTTTTGAAATTAGTGAAACTTGCGCAAAATAAAGGAGTTACTTTAGAATCAATGAAGGGCAGCTTTCGTCCCGCAATTGGGTAACAGACTAGTCTTTGCTCATTGTTTCTACATCCGTATTGCCTCTGTACGTGTACTAATTTCGTAGTGCCTTCCTGTAGGATCCCTTCGAAAGCAGTTCCTTATTTATAATGCATCATTTGATGTCAATGAGGCATAGCGACATTTGTCCACAGGGCTTCTATTTGTTTACTCCAGATGCATTACTTCAGTGATACTGATTCGTGAAGACGTACGAATCGTGATACGAGCAAAGTAATCAAACACGGTGTCAACTGTTTCTGACTCAGTCCTATTTTTTCAAGAGCTTTTTATGGGTTAAAATACGGAGAAAATAGGTGTAAGAGTATCGAGAACAGATGACATTATTTCTGCTTATGTCAAGTTTGTCAGAAAACTCATACACTGACAAAAGTTATTTTCATGAAAAGTTACAGAAAATACCATACATGTTTATTAATTGGTATAAATGCCAAATATACCCGCAGAGGGTTGCCCACAGGTAAAAATGAAAACCTGATTTATATTGATACTTGATGATATTTATGATATTTGTTTAGATATTTATGGCGTACTTGCAAGGGAATGATACATTAAAAATCATCGATGTATCTATTTGATACACGAGATTTTGAAACAGGTAAGATATCTTTACTAAATCATTGCTTTTAACTGATGAAATACTTCGCTGATTACTTATGAATAACACAGTTATAAATATTAGGACTTCAACATCTTGCATTCACAATGCGAGCTGGAGTGTAACTAACAGCGGAAAGTATATATTGAAAGAGCATCATAGCACTACTCCAACTTCTGCATTCTCTTGTTTATTCATCTAGTTTTCTAACAACACCAAGGTGTTATTTTAAGTGTGAAATTAATGCCGCAGACACCGCTGTGTGTCAAACCGACAATACCAGACCTGAGTTAAACGCAACTACTCTTGAGTGAAACCTATAATAGTAGACCTGTATTAAACACAACACCGGAAATTTGATGTTGAATAATAATAATAATAATAATAATAATAATAATAATAATAATAATAATAATAATAATAATAATAATAATAATAATAATAATAATAATAATAATAATAAAAATAAAAATAATAATAAAGTGATATTCAAGCTTGGACCACTGGCCTTGTATTAACACCGTCATTTTCTGCCATGTAGGATTGGTAATGGCAGATTTAATATATATTTTACATATTCTTTCTAGCTGAGGTCAGCTATGTGAAATTAGGTACCATGCGATCCAGCTCTCGAATCCACATTGCTGTTGTTAGTACGTGAGGTCCAGAATTGACATTGAGGAACGTTGAAGAATCAATATTTGACGTTGGGGACTGATATTGAGGAATGTTGAAGAATCAATACGTGAGGCTGGGGACTGCAATTGAGTAACGTTGGTAAAGCAATACGTGCAGTCGGGGACTGCAATTGAGTAACGTTGATAAATCAATACGTGCAGTTGGGGACTGACATTGAGTAACGTTGATAAATCAATACGTGAAGTTGGGGACTGACATTGAGGAACGTTGAAGAATCAAAAGTGTTTTCATGTTGAGAACTCGTCATATGGCTTCAGTTTGAAGTTGACAGTCATACTTCAAGGGGACACAAATTCATTGAGATTCAACTGGATGAATCACTAGAGGATACAAGATTGAAAATGCGAGTAAATAATGTTAATTATTGTTCGTAAGTGGAGAAGTAGCAGAGGTTGAGTTTTTTTTTTTTTTTTTTTTTTTTTACTGAAATTCTTTCTGAATCTTCTGAGGCAAATCTAAAGGTGAATTGTGGCTAAATGGCACCCAATGATAAATGTAGATAAATGGCAATGAATTGTAGATAAATGGCAATGTGTTATTTAGGATAGCTAATACATGCAATAAATTCGGCCAATTTTAAGAGATACATATCAATGATATGCTTGAAAAAAAATTAAATTAATAGGGATTATTTTAATTGTGATTGTTGAAAGGCTAATTGTTAGAGAAGTTAATTGTTGAAAGTATATTGCTATGGTATAAAATGAAGTTTTCCCAAGAGCAAATAAAACAAAGTGATTCAATTGTTAAGAGATTAGGCTTTAATTACTGATTTGACTTGGAGTAAGGTTCAGATTCATCTCTTGAAATTTACTTTCTACTTGACAATGTGTGCACAGCAGGGACTATACAAAATACCTGGAAATCTATATAGTACACCTCGATTTTCCTTAGGGAGAAAGTGTGAAATATTTGACATCTATAGCTAGCCCTTCCATCAGGTATAGTGGTTAATCTGCGAGCCATTAGTGGACGAGATCCTGGGCTCGATTCTCCATGGGAAGAAACAATACATTACTTTGGTTCTGATTCCACTTTAAACTGTAGATCCATGTCTCATGTAGCATAGTGCTGAAAAGGGATGTTAAGCTCTAACTCATCAAGATTCTCTAAGCATTTTAATACCTAACAAGATTTTCTAAGCATTTTAATACCTAACAAGATTCTCTAAGCATTTTAATACCTAACAAGATTATCTAGGCATTTTAATACCTAACAAGATTTTCTAAGCATTTTAATACCTCGAGGATGGAAAACACGATATATACACTTGTAGAGACAAGTATCGTTCAACCTTATGAATTAAATCAATATGAGGATGGCAAAACATGAAATATCATTTTTTGGGCCTAATTCTGATTTTTCGCTCCGGCCAGGAGTAAAAGTGAGAGAAAATGCAAGGGGGCGCCGTGCCCCCACCTGCAAAAGATATTTCTAGAAAATTACAATGGGCAGAGATAGGCAGGAGGTAGAGACCAGCACGGGCCGGGCCTGGCCCGAGGCCCGAAGCCCGGCCCGGCCCGCGGGCCGGGCTTGGGCGGGCCGACTCTGCTATTTCTTTGGGCCGGGCCGGGCTTGGGCGGGCCGACACTGATTTCTCTTCAGGTCGGGCCGGGCAGGGGCCGATCAATTGCAATTCTTTAATAATTATTGACTTTCGTTAAACGATAATTGGAATAAAGCCAAACGTTGAAGAAGTGTGTCCGTGAAAAATATTACAAAGAATGCAATAGCTATTTACAGTTTGTGTTGCTTAGCGGCTCCACTTTCACTATAGACGATTGCAGGCATTGTGCGGTAAATTGACCTTCACTGAACTCAAAATATAACAAGAATGTTGCTGTCGCTAAACAATATTGCCATCTTCACTTTATGCTAAAAATCAATAAGTTAGATTTTTGTTACAGGGAATGGAGTTTTTGTTCTCTTGGTGACAGGCAAAGTTCTAGGGGGCAATGGTACCATTCAGGAGGCAAGCGTCAGGTTGTAAACCAGAGTTTAGAAAATGTTTCTGAGGGTTAGGTCAAATTTAGTACTAAATTTTGAGAAAGATTCGGGCTCGAGCTAATTTTTTAAAAAAAATTATCGGGCCGGGGTCGGGCCAAAAACTTTTAAAATTTATCGGGCCCGGGCCGGGCTTGGGCCAAGAATTTTGAAAAACTTATCGGGCCGGGCCGGGCCGGGCTCGGGCCGAAAATCTCCAAAACTTTTCGGGCCCGGGCTGGGCCGGGCCTAGGTACGTTCGGGCTGGATTGGGCTCGGGCCGAAAAATTCGGCCCGTGCAGGTCTCTAGCAGGAGGACGGCATGTCATCATGCTGCTACCTACCGTCCCCCTACCTTTTCAGATCCACTTTTACCTCTGGCTCCGGTAGTTGGTTACAGTTGCTGATCTACATGTTGAAAATGTTGATAATGATTTAATTAAACATTCCTATTTAGCAGTATATATATTTCGTTTCCATAAATGGACTGAAGTTATTTTAAATTTAATTAATTCCTACGTTTAAGATTTGTTTGGTTGTATAAATGTAGACATCACGTTTTGCCATCCTCGCATAGATATAATTTCTAGGCATTTTGTACGTAATGACAAGCCTTATCTATGGAAAGTTTGAAAAGAGTTATGGAAAAGGCTTTTATTGAGCAGATGAACGTATTATGCAAGAAGATATACAAAATTAAGTACAGCGACAGACCTATTATATACAGCCTAACTTAATCCATTTGTTAGTGTCCACAGTGATTATCGAATCCACTTTTGACATTTCCTAGACATTTTATATACACAGCACAGTAAAACCTCGTTAATCTGAACTTCACTTAATCCGGAGACAAAATGAAAGACAAAATGCTAGTTTTACGTATGGCTGGAACCAGGGCCGGATTTAGGAGGGTGCACCGTAGCACATGCACCCCCTTCACTGTACATATATGCTATCTAAAATGAGAATCTAGCAGTGAAAAAGCAACATTTTCCTTAACTTTCTGCTGTCATGTGTCCGTTTGAGGCTTAAAAGAAAGCTTAGTTTTGCAAAAGCAATAGTTTAAGTCGATTTTCTGAAGGTTGAAGGAAAAGGATTCACTTAATAAAGTAATATTCCTCATTCACATCACAGATTCCTAAAGGAATTTAAAACCTTTAAAATTTAAATCAGATGTAGTGGTAGTTATTGGTGCACCCCGTTCAAGAAATACTGGATCCGGCCCTGGCTGGAAGTCAACAATCGTATTCTTCACGTATCTTCGTTTGCGATTTGTTATGAATATTGTTGAAACTTTCATCATATCATGAACAAGTATCATCCAACTCAAACGGCATTTCTTTGATTTCATTGCGGCCGTAACATCACAAAACCCGACTCACATTTGTATTACGCACATTATTGCGGCATATTGTCACAACACAGGATATAATGTATATACGGTAGATACTGCATCGTATGTACTGTATTGCTTTATATTTTATTGTAATTACATGTATTTAGGGCTATACCTTTTAAATCCATCATAATAAACGTATTTTCTTGCTATAAACAGAGTTTTAATAGGTTTTCTACTGTTGTTTAAGATTATTTCAGTCAATCCGGACTTTCGTTAATCTGGTTAACTTATTCCCAATTAGTCCGAATTAGCGAAGTTTTACTGTACCTTATTCCATACATTGCCACTAACATAAATATTGCTGTTCTGTGAAGAAAAAACACATGCACTCGGACAGTTCAATCGAACGAATTCAATAGATTGAAGTTTCTCTTTCTTGATTTAGGTACCTCCTCCCCTTATTGTCTATGGTGGGTTAATGCCAAAACTTCATATGTCTACCGGATATTGAAACCATGCTCACGCACGTTAACTATTCAACTCCATGAAAGGATCTATGTATAAAACTAATTGATGCTTTAAGGTTTATCTGATATTTTCTTTGTATATGCGCATCTATCGATTATCTTTTCATTAGTGCATCTACCCATAATTCGCGGAGACAATACACAGACCATTATATTGACACTTCCCAACTTATATATAAAATTAGCCTTCGGTACCACTTGCAAGATCACACTTTCCTGCGAAGATTGATACGTATCATGCCTATGTTTCTTTCATACCAATGTGTTCCTAGGATATTTTAAATAAAAAAGAGACTTTTCTTTTTTTTTGCACAACCTTTTAGTTAAACACAATAAATTGTTGAACCAATCTAAACTAACTACAATGGTAACCTTGCCTTCCTAAGGCCTACAGAGCCATCTTTTAAAAATTCGCAATTTACAAGGGAAATTTTGGTAAATGCCAATACATGCATAAGCTCTTGAGGCTTCTTTAAGACACTGAAACATGTCTTATATAATTTTATGAACTTTATGTATGTATCAGATCAGTAATTGCCTTATATTGGTTTACAAAATTACCTTGTACCATTTTTACAAGTGTATATTTACGTTAACTCTTTCCACATATATCATATCGTACTGTTATAATAATAATGTAACAAAGTACAATAAAGACAAAAAATAAATGCCAAGCTAGACCCTACTAGTAGAAATTCACATATTGAAATACTTTGCTGCAAGGTCATATGGAAAAACAACCTGTTCCCTGCTGTTGTAAGTGATTTAGGTAAAACTTCAATAATGTCGTCGCTATTTATCCCCTGATCAATATCACCAATTTTAGTAGAAAAAAGGAATGAAATAAAAAATGGCCACATACATTGTCCCAGAAAGGAAGTGGAAATGTAAAACTAATTCGTCTCATTAGGAAACTTCTGAAGTCAATCGTATTTAGCACAACCAGGTGAAAATCACCTTTTTACTACGGAAACACAGGAACAATTTACAGAAAACTGAAAGAACACAAAAAAGTATTAACTGCTGTGAGAATTTTTATACCAATCTATAAACAAGACAGCATTTATGACCATTCACATTGCCTCTTATATGAATATATCGGTTGCAGGAGCCATTGCTCAAGTCACATTAGCAGCCGCCAGTGCCGCCGGGTTAAATATAGCGGAGTTATGAGTAAACAATACTTCACGAATTTTTACAATAACACTTTTGTCCAATATTGCGTTTTATTAATTATATATCCAGTAGCGTACGCAGGAATTTATTTCGGGGGAGTCGAAACTCAATATGAGGGTATTTTATATTAAAATTCCTAAAATTTCCCCTAAAATTAGGCTAAATTTACACAAAAATCGAAATTTTGGGGGAGGACTCACCACAGGACCCACACCCTGCGTACGTCCCTGTATATATCTGTTGCATTACTTATAAATACTTATAAATGTAAGCGGTCAGAAGTTTAGTCAGTATATTTACAGTTGATATATACTCCGAAAATGGATCTCTTTAAGATTAGTTACTTGTAGTCATGTGCTGTGAATGACTTTTATGTCCGTTTGAATATTAACATTGATTAAGGAGTCTCAGAGATATGTGATTTCTAGTTAATGCTAATTATTTAACGTTATCCCTATATAGCATTCGAAGTTAATATTATTAAGTGAAAAATTCTACCAAGACCACTTCCGAAAGTCAAGTAAATTTACATGAGATGAGTTTTTTTTTTAAAGATGAGACGAGATCAATTTCTCGAGAATTGAGATTGGTTAGATGGGTATCTAGTAGCCTTTTTTAGCATTGAGGCTATATGTGACGTGGATATACACCATAACGTAGAATTTGATTTATTTGAGATATCCTGATTCTCCTGCTCCGAAGACGTGCGCGCTAACTGTATAGCTACGAGGCTCGCTCAAGAAACCTCCGAGAATCGAGATGAGAAAGACGAGAAAACATTAGTTCTCGTCTCGTCTCGTCGGCAACAGTAGTCATGGAGCAGGAGGATAGAGTCACAATAATTAAAATTTCGAATGCCTGTTCAGAACGAGATAGTCCCGCCACCTAAACTTCAATATTCTTTGCTGAGTAACATTCTCTGTTAGTGCCTAAGTAACCAAGGGAATAGACTTATATCATTACGGGTTTTTCCTTTGAATTTTGGGCATAGAATTGATTACACTACTTTATATTATGACAACAGACGTGTGTCAAAAAAATCTCGATTTCTTTATCTTTTTTCATTTTTTACACATTTTTAGTCAATTACTTGGGTAAAGTATCTACAGTATTATCACTATTTATTCTATAGTCATGATACGTACCTCGTTTTCTTTGGCTTGAACCAGTATTTTAAACGGAACCACTTGCATGTCTCTAGCATGTACCATAGTGGAGGGGACCGAAATCGGGGGAAAAGGGATTTTTTTTACAAAATTTTCCCTTTTTCGCAATTTTTTTCCATTATGGTACACTCTAGAGACATGCAAGTGATACCGTTTGAAAAACTGGTTTTAACCAAACAAAACGGTGTATCAATCATGTCTCTACGATAATTCGGGATGAGTCAGGAAATTTTTATATAAAAATGGGTTATCCGTTGCTCACATAGGGGAAAGCTGATACTGTTTGCACATGGGGCAATATTTTTTTCCTCTCTTATTTTTCAAGATATAACATTGAAACTTCGTACAGTTATTACACATAATATTTAGTATGTTTGAGATTTTTTTGGAGCTATGTGGGTTGACACAGGGGCCGGCCAGAGGGGCCCAAAATCGGAGAAAAAGGGATTTTTGACAAAAATTTTCCTTTTTTGTCAATTTCGTCCACTATGGTACATGCTAAAGACATGCGAGTAGTACCGTTTGAAAGACTGGTTCATGGCAAAGAAAACGAGGTACAATTCATGTTCCCACAATGAGCAGCCTTGATGATGATGATGATAGTATAGAAATTCACTAAAAAGATATTATCAAGGGAAAATATGTAAATCTGTTGTAGCATCAAAACTATTCATCCCAGGGCCACTCTTTGTATCTCATTCTCTTTAACATGAAGCAAAGTTTTTTTAGTAGCACTCGCATGATCGTATCCTATACCAAAGGGGAGATATTCGCGATAAAAAGGGATTTTTTAAAAAGAAAATTCCTTTTTCCCACTTCGTGCGGAAATTTCTCGCATTTAGTACACTTTAGGGAATTTTTACGGACGCAGTTGGAAACACTGCTTTACCAGAAACACAACGGGGTATGAACCATGATCCTGCGATAAATAGTCTTGACGCAGTAGATGATTGAGTGAAAGTCTAGAAAATACCTCAAAAAAGACATGATTTAAAAGGGTTAAAAGAAAACTCAGTGTTTACAACAAAAAGTATGTTTAATATTTCGATTTCGAAACAGCACGTTTCTCAGTTTATTCTTTTCCCCCCTCCCGTTTTTTGTGTGTGTTCAAATCATCTTTAACTGAAAGGATAAGTACATTGTACCGGGAAGGAGGACACATTCTGAATCGTGAACTTCTACGAAGTTCATTGTCAAATGCTTTTAGGATCTTTTTTCTTCTTCGTGGGAAACGTATTCCAAGAAATAATAGAAACATGTGATTTACTGTGATGGGATTACAGTTCGTTTACCTATATCTCTGTCTTTCCTCTCTGTTCTATTACCACTATATGTCCTTACCCTTTCACTGAAGGAAAAATATGATATACAGTAGTTTAGATAGGAGGGGGCTCAACCCGCTCAAACTTCCCCGCTCCAAAAATGGATGCTACTTACTTACAATATATTTCCCCTTGCTACGTTAATATCATATTTTCTATATCATTGATCTATCTATCTATCATATATATAGGGTGTTTCAAAACAACACCGACAACGTTCGGGAGGTGATTCCTGACACAAAGATACGGCTAAAAGTATAGACCAACCTGGGTGCACAAATGCTTCCTTTTGGAGTTATGGGCTGCCGAAAACATGAAAAAATGAACTTTAAAGGTCCATAGCTCCAGAAATATGGGACCTATCGTAGTCGCGTCAAGACTTCACTCAAGAACTAGTTTGTGTCCTATCCAAATATCCATGTTTCAGAATCCAGTGATACTTACGCAACATTTTTTATTATAGAGGTAGTTGGTGAGTACTTTAAATTATATGCCTGTAGCCCAACTCCCTCTATAAAAGTCGTTGCATAAGAACCTTAAGATTCTGAAACATGGGTATTTCGATAGGGCACATACTAGTTCTTAAGAGAAGTCTTGACCCGACTACGGAAAGTCTCATAGTTTTGGAGGTATGGACCTTTAAAGTTCATTTTTTTAATATTTTCGGCAGCCGGTAACTCCGAAAGGAAGCATTTGTGCACAAAGGTGGGTCTATACTTTTTGTCTTATCTTGGTGTCAAGAATCACCTCCCAAATGTTGTCGGTTTTGTTTTGAAACACCTTATATATATATATATATATATATATATATATATATATATATATATATATATATATATATATATATATATATATATATATATATATATATATATATATATATATATATATATATATATACAGTGGCGGATCCAAGGGGCGGGCTATAGGGGCTATAGCCCCCCCCCCTTGACGCTCAGGTATAAACTGGATAAAATGGGCTTCAATCTTGCTTTACACTGGATAAAACGTTAATATATGGTTTAGCCCTCCCTTGATCATATCCTGGATCCGCCACTGTATATATATATATATATATATATATATATATATATATATATATATATATATATAGAGAGAGAGAGAGAGAGAGAGAGAGAGAGAGAGAGAGAGAGAGAGAGAGACAAAAGAATTGTACAGTCATATTTTAAAAAGCTCTATTCCAAAGATCTATTTCAAGAAGCCCTGTCTTAGTCCTACATGAGATCTCAGAAAATTAATAATATTTTGCAGTCTTCATCTTTTTGAGCTGTTTGGCTTTAGTATATGTATCAAAATTTATCTTCTGTTTGTGCCAATATAAATCATTAAAAAAGAAAAGTAGATCTTTAAGTATATTTTTTTAAACACTGAGCTTCTGCTTAGTCGAATTATTAATGTGTTCGACTTCAAGTGTAAGTGGCAGAGGTATTATTAATTCGGGCTTATTTCAGGCTCATTTGATCATCACAAGAAATCGGGACGAGCTCAGGCCTAAATGCTAAAACATATTTCGGACTCGAGTCGTGCCCCAAATTATAAATTCACGGGCCGGGCCAGGCCCGGGCTAAAAATTTTGGCCCGTGCAGACCTCTACTGCGTGGTCGCTGGTTCTATTACCGATGGGAATACTAAACTTTTTGGTTGCTGACATGAGATAAATTGAAGAACTACTTGAGTTCAGAGGTAACAAACTCCGGTGAAAAAGAATGTAATGTCTTTAGTAACTGTTCCTCCTGCAATACCCCTCGCCACTGCTTACTGAAATCAAGTACTAAACTTCGTGTCGGAAGAGCCTATGAAGAACTGTAGCTAGTGTTGCTCGCGCGACGAAACGAAAGCTCCGTTGTGGCTAAGCGAAGAACCGGGTTCGATTTCAAGGGGAAGCTCATGTGATTTGAATTCCACGTTAAGCTGAAGATCCATGTCTCATTTAATCTAGCTGCTGAAAGGGATGCTAAACTAAAAAGCAGGTCAGGGGCGAGATTTTTATAGAAGTTTCGTCTCGTCTCGAATCTTGGCACGTTTTGTTTGGTCTAGTTAGTTTCTAAAATCTTTGTCTCATCTCGTCTTGTCCCGTAAATGAATATACAGCAACGGCGTCTGGTACTATATATTGCATGGTTGTGCAACCGCATATTTTTTTTAAAAATACTAAAGATATTTTTAAGCATTAAAGTAGTGTATTAGTAAAAAAATAAACCTTTGGTCTTGAGCGCAAAACCGTATTGATGCATTTCTTTAAAAAATCAATTAAAAACTGAGAGAAAGAAAGTGGTTTACATTTCCAGTTGCAGCGAGCGTTGCAACTGGAAGCAGTAACATTGAGCATATGGCAGCGAGCTCCTATCTCTTATCATGATTAAGTGGATTTATTCTTGCATTGCTGCTATCGTCCCGTATTGCCCTCTTCCAGTTGCTTCTTCGTCCGCAACTGGTATATAGTTAGTTTTGTAGTAGTTACGAATTCCTCCGCTTGGCAGCGCTTGACTCAATTGATATGGTGAGTGAAATATAGACACTTGGAGGAAAGAAGTTATTCACAAAACATAAACTCGCTAAGAACAAATACGCGTCTGGTGGTAGCAGGGGCGGATCCAGGCTGAATGTTTGAGCGAGGGGTGGATCGTTTGAAGTCAATAATTTTATTTTGCATTTATAATGCAAATGTGAAAATTCTTGGGATAGATTTTATTTTTAAAATAAAAAAAGAAATATCCTATTCCGGGAGGGGGGAAGTCTCGAAGAAGAAAATGTCTCACCACTGGTCTAATTCCTAGCTCTGTGCCTTTCGTGCACATGATCCCGTGTTCGATTTCCGGCGGAGAGCCTAAAAAATTAATCTCAAATCATTCACTTTCAATACTCATCTGTCTTCTTTAGCCTAAATTGTTGAAATGTTAAACTATTTTTTTTTATTATTTTCGAAGGAAAAAAAAATCTTAGCTTTCATGCTTCTTTATAGTAGAACAGCAGACAAAAATGTGTAATTACTGAAAATGGACTTTTTGTCCCTTATACTCATACGAAGAAATGCTAACAAAATGCATATTGTCGGAGGAGAGAGGTGTTTCTGTACCCTAAAGAAAATAAAGCGTAAAATATTTGCAGTAGCGATGCTTTCTATTCAGAAAAAACTTGACAAGCAGCATTTCAGATTTCAATGAAGTCATAGAAAAATTTGAAGCTCGAAAAGAGCGAAAAAAGACCTACCATTTTAAAATAATGCATAGTTTACTTAATTAAATAATTTTGTTTAACTGCGTGCATGAATACATGCAATTTTCTTGCTTTTTTCTTTTTGGGTTAACGATATCATTCATGGCTTACAGCACATGCTATATATTCGATTTATCTCTTGTTCAATAACATGAACGTAGAAGTTTTGTGTATAAATAGTGAATAAATGTACACTGATAGTGGTTATTTAAAAAAAAAAGGAAATAACTTATATATTAAATCAATATTAGAGAATACACTTTAATCAATAAATATACAAATGGATCTTAAAAGGACTTTCCTCTTCATATTTCCTGAATATTTTTGGATAAGACTCAAGAATGCTGGGGGAGGGGAACACTTGCGCCTAATACCTTTGATATTACAACATTGCAACCGGTACTTCTACAGACCACGCTACTGATATACAGTAGACCCATGATTATCCAGCTAATATGTAAGAAGAACAGGCTGCATAGCTTTAAAGGCCGGATAGGTCCGAATTCTATAATTAGTCACTATATTTTATCTTCAGTTCACGCAAAGGACCTAATTAAGGCAATGTGAGCAATTATACAATGCAAAGTTGGTTACGAAAATTCTGTCGTGGTAACGTGGTTGGATGATAAAAAAAGATCACTAACGTAGTTCAGTTGTTGGAGACTACGAATTGAAGCTGAACCCTGAATCAGATCTTGGTAAATGACACGAGAGGTTGCAGGTAGAGGTCTGCACGGGCCGGAATATTTAGCCCGGGCCCAGCCCTGCTCCTGAATTTTTAATGTGAGGCCCGACCTGAGTCCAAAATATGTTTTAGCATTTAGGCCCGAGCCCGGCCCGAGCTCGTGCGATATTCAAACGAGCCCGAAATAAGCCCGAATTACAGAAACTTAATAATTAACGCAAAATTGTATTTTTATTTACAGCAATTAGAGGTTTAATTTTGCAGTTGTGCTTTAAAAGTTCTCCAGAAAGAATGGGGGAATAAATATCCTTGTACAGTATATTTACAAAGTAAGGTCCGAAAATGCCCGAGAACTATGGTTGTATATTTGAAAATTTACAGCCCGAGCTCGGCCCGGGCCCGAAGTTATTTATATTTTGTAGGCCCAAGTCCGGCCCGCGGGCCGAGTCGGGTTTAGGCCCACGGGTTCGGCCCAAGCCCATGCAGACCTCTAGTTGCAGGGAAAGCAAGTGTTGATCATTTGTCTGTAAAATTACATGGCATTTGACGAAACTAGAAAAGATGAGAAGACAGACAAATTGACCGAGAACTAAAGAAATGAACGCTTCGAATCTGCTCAACACACCTGCTACTTCGGTACTACAAAAGCGATCTCTATTTCTCGAACATATTCACAGAGACAAGAAAAACTAAATCTTGTACAGCAACTAACATATTCTATCAATGTTTGGATGAAGTTACACATGACCAGTCGGCCTTCATGCAGGGTTACCATATTTTCCATAAAGGGTAAGTGCCCTTGCACTAAAATTTTTCACTTCTTAAATTGAATTATATCTTGCTGTAGTTATTATAGAACCATTTATTTAGTAAATATGAACTCAATTATAATAAGCGTTTTCAGAAAACTTTGTATCAGAGTAAACTCACCCTACGAGCAAACAACTAAAGTACTTGCGGCAAATAAGGCCCACCTAAATATAAATGCTTTATAACTTAAATACGTATGATCTAGTAGACAAAAATTTATATGAATTTTGTCAATGTTTTATCTATCCTATGGTATATTTACTTTAACTTAAACATTCAGTTAAATGTTTGAAAAACGTATTGAAAGAGAAACATACAAAAGGCCTTATTACCCGCCAAGAAAGAATAACAAACTAACACACATTCAAGTTGCCATTTCTAAGTATTTAACAAGACATACGTGTTTTATGGGGTAATGCGGGGCAATAGATTTTGATGGGTTTGATTTACTGATCATGTACTCGTAATTTTTATAAACCATTATCTACAAACATGTTTCGAACTAAAACGATCCCAAATACTAAAGACTATCCCAAATACTAAACACTATGATCATCGCAAATATACAAATTCTTTCGGGTTGGCTTTATTCTATACATAAAAAATGAACTTACTTTGCCTCCCGAAATTATATCAGCACATTGAAATTGGCTTCTCAGTGCTTCAATGCTGCCAGTATTCCCTCTAACCATGCACAAGAAGACGAACTCTCTCAAGCACGCATTGTGTAAGTAATCGCTACTTGTGATGTTGTCAGTTTTCCCCTAGAATGATTCTAACCTATGAAATTTTGCACTGGGTCTTATTTCCTTCCGGGTCTTATTTCCAGTTGCCAAGTATCTTACTCATGATTTTTTTTAAAAGCGAAAAGCGTATAAATCATACTGAGATTTATTAAGGGAACATTTATTTACAAAATGTAAACAGAATTCTCTGTGCCGTTATTGAGAAAATTGTGCGAGAAAATCTTACAACATAAAGTAACTACGCTTTCTGGGTTTTTCCCAGAGGAACGGTTTATACTATATCATAGGTTTATTAATGAAATATTGAATCGTTAGAGTTATTTTGGAGAAAAATAATATCTTTTGTATTTGGACCTTCAGTAAACTACCCTTATTTTTGGTGATGGCAGGTAGAAACTTCGAATAAAATGTACTGTCACCGCACTAAACCTTCTCGCTTCAATTCCTTTAATTAAATCATGTTATGCTGCAATTATCAATGAAATATTTTCTTGTGAAATATGAACAAAATTATAAGGTATTTTCGAAAAACTTCGCCCAAAAAAACCCACCCCAAAAGTAAACGAACTCTTGTAGATTTTTCCACAAGAAATGACATATGCCATACATTAGGTGTGAAATATCATCAAAATCACATGAGTCTTATTTCACAAAACTGTCGACAAATTCACCCCTAATAGTAAACTATCCCTTGGGGATATTCTTATGAAAGGGATTTACGTAGTATTATATGAATATTAATGAAGTATTTATTTACGGAACATGAACAAAATCGCCTGTGTTGTTATCGAAAAAATTGTTCGAAAAAAAATACCTCTAGAATAAACTACTGCTCGTAGATTTTCTCAGGAAAGATTAATTTTATTGTATTGTCAAGTTATTAAAGAAATATTTATTTACAAAATATGAAAAAAAAATCAACTGAGTCATTTTTGAGAAAATCGTCCGAGAAAAACTCACTCCCCCCGCCAAGAATAAACTACCCCTTCTAGGTCTTTTAAGGACAAATGAGTTATGCCATATTGTCAAGTTGTTAATGGAATATTCACTTATGAAATATGAGTAAAATCACCTGTCGTCGTTTTTCAGAAAATAATCTGAGAAAACGCCATAAGGAGTAAACTACTTCTTCTCACTTTTTCCCCCAGAGAAATAACTTATACTAAAGTTTGAGCTTATTAGTGGTATATTTATTTATGAAATGTAAACAAAATTGTTAAGAGTCGCTTTTGAAAAAAAAAGTAATTTATTATTTTCACCCTTCAGAAAAGTATCCTTATTTTAAGATATTATGCGATGGTATATGAAGACGAACGGACGAACACACGGACAAACGGCGAAAAATCACTTATTTTGAATCTATGGACAAGGACGCCGATCCTGGGGGGGAAAAGGGGGACCGGGCCCCCCAAATCTCATGTCCGTCCCCTTATTGTTTTTAAGAATATACAATATATGACATAATTTGAATGCAATTTGTCTTAAAATCCTCATATATGTCTTCTACATCTGAATGGGCCCCCCAAATTTACAGAGAAATTGGCGCCCTTGTCTATGGACCATGAAAAGTGTAAATCCATTGAAATCACTTCTATATTTTTCACAATCACAATACATTTTTCTCTTCAACCCCTGACCGAAACTAAATATGGAAAACGAGAGAATTTTAAACAAATGATTTTTGTGACATGTTTTTTCACACAAGTTAACTTTCTTTTCTGTCTTATTAGATGCGATCTACCATAGTAATCTAGATATGTTATGTGTCTGAAATTAGAGAAACATATTTATAGCAATTTTGCAATGCTGTTATTCAAGTTACTTCACTCATCTGTCCACAGAACATTCAACTCAATTCTACTAAATGCTTTTAAACCTGAATTAACAATTCAGGCATAGCTATAGGCAATCCTCGTAAAATTTTCTTTTGATCTAGGCGCCAGCTATGAAAACTAAGAGTTATATAATAATAATACAAATATAATTCGATATATTGGCCTACATGTCTTGGCCCTAAATTAACAAAGTGCTAGACTCGTATTTCTGGCCATCGTGGCGAGCTGGCACCCGGTATTTTCTGAGCCTTAGTTTTACAACCTTAATATTCCAACATAAACATTAAGAATATTTTGTTAATACACAAGTGATGATATTTCATTCTATTCCTACTTAAATATATTTACTCGTGCTATAGTTGTAGAATACATAGCGACTACAGCAGGGGCGCACCCATGGGGATGGTTCACGGGGTCCGGACCCCCCAAACTTCCTAAGTCAACATTTGTACATTTAAAAAAAAAAACTATATTTGTTTGACAGGTAAATGATGTAGCATGAAAATTTTATCAATTTCATCTGCATTCTTTCTCCTATAAAAACAATCTAGTTTCTTTCATTTTTTCTGAAAATATAGGTGGAAGTATTCTACAATTATTTATAGTCTCTTCGGGTGCAAAATAACATCTGTTTAATACTACATGGACGTAGTGGCTTGTACCCTCCAAACAAAGAATTCTGGGTATGCGCCTGGACTACAGTCGTATTGCAGAACTATAAAAAACTACTATTTATATCAGGCAGTAAATTGCAAATTAAGTAGTTTATCAATCATACTAGAGAGGTGGCGAGGAGGTGATTTTGGGTTTAACATCTCGTTTAGCAGCGAGGATATATGAGGAACGTGAAATCCAAACCGCATGAGCTCCCACTGGGAATCGAACCCGAATCTCCCACGCTAAAGATGCGTACGCTTAGGGATGCGCACGAGACAAGATTTGTGGCTGTCTCGTCTCAAAAATGTACTATAAAAGTGATGTCTCGATACAAAAAATGTATAATTTTCTATTGGAAGAGCCGTGTCTCGACTCGAATTTTGTCAGGAAAATCCTGTCTCGACTCGTCTCGTGCGCATTCCTACGTACGCTAACCACTTAACTAGAAGTAGGTCGAATCATACTAGAGAGAAGAAAGAAACACAGCCAGTGTGCGTACACAGCAGTAGAACCTGACGACCTTCTACACCCGAAAGCTGGAATGTTAGCGGTACTTTACGTAATAATGATGTTCTAACATGGTTCTTTAATGGATGTTGTCAGACGGTTTGGTAGGTCATTAGGGGTTGATGACATGGATTTGGAAAGTTGTTATATTTCTGTTTTTAGTTGTGCTGACATGGAAAGGTCATGTACTCTTTTTCGAGTGTGTATACGTGTCTGTAGAGACTTTATACTGGGTATTTTTAAAAATAATAATAATGGAAATTTGAATTAAATCTGTTGATACGTCATTCTGAGAGAATAAAAGATTACACGAACAATATGTGAGAGAGAATAAAAGATTACACGAACAATATGTGGAGAGAGAATAATATATTTAACGGTTCGATTTCTATGAAATCTCATAAAGTGGTAGGAAATTATTTTATTTGTTAAAAATAAGATTACACGAACAATATGTGATAGAATAAAAAAAAAGATATTATACAAATGGATTTAATTTAACCTCTCGTAATAAATTTACTCGAGAAATATATATAACTTGGAAAAATGAAATATTTGAGTCCCACCTGTTGGGCTAAAGGAGATGGTGATTATTTTATTTGTTAAAAATAAGATTACTCGAACAATATGTGAGAGAGAATAAAAGATGTGTAAAAGTTTATGTGATACGCACTGAGATCGAACCCGGGACCCTTATCATTGGAGCTGAATACTGTATGATGGGAGGGAAATATTTATTCATGCGGGACTTTTTTTAATTTGTTGGATCGTATTTTTTATTCTTTTGTAATTATTACTCGAACACTGTGTGAATATACTCGGTGAGCGTGGTAAAACCTTGTGTACGGTATGATACACTATGATGGTACATATACAGAGCGTGGTTTCCGTACGTCTGTTGCTGATGAACTTAAGACATGAACTGAACTTTTCCCGCGCTTTTGGAAAACCGGTTGGGTAAGAGTGATGATGTGTGCTTGCAGGGCGTGCTAAAACTTGAATTTTAATACAAAGGAAGACCGTTGACACGTTTGGTAAACATTACAGAATACCGCCAGACTGATAGAAATAACTTTGGCGCCGCGATAGGTGAACAAAAGGAAGATTGCGCACGTGGGAGATAAGCATTACAAATTGGGGACAAACTAATAAAAATAACTTTAAGGTTGGGAATGCCGAACACGTGATTACCTTGCGGTTATGAAAATACTTTAAATACAGGTTATAAGAGACAAAATATATAAAGATACATCATGCAGTCGTATGAGAAGAAGGATCTTTGCAATAGCAATATTGAAGCAATATCTGATGCTGAAACAGAAATATACGAATCATCGTCAGATGAAGAATTTGATTTTGATGCAATAGATTCACCAGCGCTAACAGTTTCACCAACACCGCCAGCATCTCCAATTGTATTATCAAGAACATCACGATTTTGGGCTTTAGATTGTTCTTGTAATAGTGAAAAAGTGGATCGTGAATGTATAAAGAAGGCTATTGAAAAATGGAATTTTAATGAGACACTAATATGTGAGGGTTGTACGACAGGATCTAATCATGATTTTGATCATGATTGTATGACGACGCGTCCAGAATTATTGGAAATCCGTGCTTGGAGTATTATAGCAAGTCCTAGTGTTGAAGATGATGTGTTTTATTTGTACGCAAACACGCATATTATCGGACTATTAACAAGAGAAAAATTTTATGACGCCTATGTGGAATTATTAAGTGATACAGACTATTTACCGGAATTACTAGAGATCTTCATAAGAAAAGACAAACGGAAAGCGAATATTTCAGATTGAAAAAATGTATTCGAATAGTGCTAGTGTTTCATGTGTGTTATGTAATGGTGAAAACATTAATGTGAACTGTGTATTAAAAACTATAAAAGTATACTTACACAACAATAATCCAATGGAATGCGTGGAATGCAAGTTACATCTTCCTCATGAATGTAGACATTTTCATAATACTGGATCATTTGCAGTGAAGTATTTATCTCTTGACAAAACTCTTAGTGAACTCTTTGAAGTGTTTGAACAAGAACATAGTGAAATCTCATTTCGATGCTTTATGCATAAAACTTGTGATCTTTTACAAAATACAGAATTTGTTGGACAGATAATTCCGTTTTTTATTTTTCATACAAATGAAATTTCACCATGTGTAAATCAGTATATTATTGATATTCAAGGTTTTAAAATGTCTGATAACGAATTTATTATTCGTGAGTTTTGTTTAACTGCATGCGATGATACAGTAAATTTCCATTGCTTGGTAAAATCACCAGTTGAATATAATTTATTATCACTAGGATGTCAAAAACAAATTGACTGGTTAACATTAAATTTGCATGGATTGAAATGGAATAGCAAAACTGGATATACTGTATCATGCATACGAAACCTTGTATATCAATTATGCGCAAAGAATTCAACCTTTTATTGTAAAGGTTTAGAGAAATCTCTTTGGATTAAAAGAATATTTGCATTAGATAATGTCATTGATTTAGAAACAAAACATTGTCCTTCATTAAATGAATTATGTGGAAATACATTTAATGATTATTGTTCTTTTCACACAAGTATTGTAAAGAAATCAGGATGTGCATATCGTAATGCACAACAGTTGAATTATTGGTGGAAATATGAAAGATCAACAGCATTAACTAATGCATTATCAAGATTGTAATGAGGAATTGTAAATAAAATGCATGGGTGTAAGTTTTAAAAAAAATTTATTGTAAATTAAAAAATGTAAATTAAAAAAAATAAATAAATAAAAAAAAATAAAAAAAATTATTTGTGTTTTCTTTTTAAAAATTTGTTTACATGTTTATAAACAATAGCATCATTCTTTTTCAAAATTTTCTTGTTAAACAATTTTAAACACTTTTCAAATGATTGAGTGCGAATAATATGATGCAGAAAATATAAGACAAAATAACCACATAACACAGAATTATCATGTTGATATTGTTGAATATTTGTAAAGTACATTTTAGTATTTTTCGACAAAAAGTTTTTTATTTCCTTGGGAATGTCCATAGCAAGACTATCAAAGTAGTATCCATGTTTTTTCTTATTGATGTACACTGCAACCCAGTGGGAACCAGCAGAATCAGATGTATCAAGATTAATCACAAGTGCTGCAGGAGGTTTTACCGTTACAGGAAGTTTGTCAATAGGGTAAATTCCAGTAACACTTGCACCAGTCACTTTATCAGTTAGTAACACTTTTAATAATTCATCACTATACATGATAAAGATTATTTTTAATTGTAGTAGGTATGTAATTATCACTGTTATTCTCATGTAACACATAATCATACACTTTCACATATTCACTATACAGTAATGCTTCATGAACAGTACATCTATATTGTCCGAAACGATGCTTATTATGTGCACACCGATGAACGTGAAAACTTAATGCAGTATACTTTGGACAGTTTATTTCTTCCAAATTTGTAACTTCTCTTTGAAGAATTTCTTGAAGAAAACACTTTCTATTTATTCCGTATGTGTATATGGTTGTAGTATTTGAACAATATGTTTGAAGAATTTCCTTAAGATGTGAATATTCTACATCCCCTTCGTGCCAGGTAATGCCATACACATTCTCACCTAGATATTTGTTTGTGCTTATGATTGGCTCAGATAAGTTATTTAAAGGAAATGGTGGTTTAAAAACCCAATTTTGAAAAAAGGGAACGTCAGGATTTACAATGACTAGCTCTTTTATAATAAACTCATCTTCGTTATCATGATACGCCGAGAAGTGAACAACAACCCGCATTGTACTCAACTAAATAAATTAGAAGGTGTTATCAGTATAAATATTTCTGTCTTTGTCTACTTGTGCTAAAGAATCGAATTGTGCGTACACAATGCATGTAACAGGTTCAATTAAAGTTTCTGAAAATGATACTTTTAAATTTACAGGGGAATCGCGTACTACATCCCACGTGTTATCATCTAAAGTTCCTGTTGGAGATAGAATAAATGCATACAGAGCATATCCGTTTGGATACTCATCAAGAGTAACAGTATGTGAATAATTTTGATAATATATACGAGTACCTGAAATCAAAGTATAGTAACTTAGAAGGTATAAATTATTATTAAAATCAGGTGTGAGGGGGTTGGGAGGAAATGATTTTGAACCGACTTGTAATTGCAGTTTGTTAACGTTAAAGTTTCGAAATTCAAAGGGATTAAGATGTGATTTCCCATTGAAGGCTGTGTTGGAGATGAAACCAATAATCAGGCCTTTAGGAACATTACCCAGGAAAAGATTATCAAGGCTGTAAGACTTTACTTGTGCAGGTATAGTATAAGATCTTGTTTCCACTCTCGTCAGAGGTAACTTGGCTGTTTCCGAACCCATTCGTGTATTTAATTGCATAGCTAAATCTGCAGCTACATCAATACGACGTACATGAAGAATAATTTTCTCAAGTGCAACTTTATAACTTGTATTTTCAGTAGACATTAAGCAAAAATTATCTTTACTACGATGTAGTTTTACACGCAAACTTACTTTGTTAGGAAGCATACGATCTAAACTTACAATATCCGTATGAAGACGTCCATACATTTCAAAAGATTTACTATTTTTCACCATATTAGCACGTTTTTGAAAACCAGCATTTGTATTATCTAATTTATTAAAATTTTTTGCAGTATCTTTATGCCACATGGCACATGCTAAATGTGTTTGAGAAGCATCATGAGAATAATTTAATAATGTTTCAATGTATGCACGATAAGGATAAGATCCTGATGAAGAACTAATTAATTTATCATTTAACGAAATATCAATTTGACTAAATAAAGAATGTAAGAAATTATTTACGGGTGTGACAACATCATCGTCAGCTAAAGTTGTACCATCAGCTTTAGTAATTTTACAACGTACATAAAGATATAGATATGCAGGATGAATAAATTCACCTGTTTCTCCCGGAATAACAAATTCAATAGGTCCTTCTGAGGTTAATGTGGAAATAGGACGATATTCAGCATTTGTAGTTGCTTCAATAGCTGTTTGTGTCATTGGTATAGAAAAGAAATCAAATTCATTGGTACAACATTCAAAACTATTTGAATTTAGAAACGCCATTATGAAAAGATGTCCTGTATATGTTTACGTTTTGTTGGTGGTCCAAACTTTACAATTGCAGGAGCTTTCCTCTTGCGTGACCGTCTCTTGCCGTTACCAGTTAGCAACTGCCCAACTTTATTAATTGCTTTTGTCTTTAAACTATTACCAGCTTCTTTTACACATGCACGAACCGATTCTTTAAATGGTCGATTTTCTAATACATCACCCGCAACTTGCATACCGGTTTGTAATGCTTGACGTCCTACAGTTTTTGCACCTTGTTTAAGAAATGGTAAAGCAAAACGAAATAATCCTTTAAAGAAACTACCTATACCATGTCCCCTTTGATATACAGGTCCTGAAAAATATGGTATTCCGCGCCCACGATGATAAGTAACACGTCTTGCTCTCATTTTTTATTATTATTATTATTATTTAGAAGATGCCGGAGAGCGTTTAAAATGTAGTGTTACGGTCAGTGTCCCAGAACGAAATGGCAAATTTCGTCCTGCATGATCTTTTAATAGTATTTCAATTGTATTAAAACAAAATTTTGCAAGTGGCATATAATGAATATCTTCAAATGTAATTGTTTGAACTTTTCCATATTTAATATCAGAGATTGTTGCTATACGTAATAATGGTGCTTTTGTATCACCTAAAAATTGATATTGTATAATATCTGTATAAATAAAAATTTGATGTGGATATCCGATATCTATGTATGGTTGTTTGAATCCGTGAGATTCTTTTACAAGATCTGATTTTTCAGAAAAACCTAATTGTAAAGCTAATGTAGGCGACAATGTAACTGATTCTACATGTTCATCACATTCAACATGTACAACATTTGAAAAACTAAATCTTATAAAACTCGATATTGCGTTTAATTCTTCTAGTAAATGATGAATGGATGGATAATATCCAACAAGAATTTTACTTTTCATAGGTTCTGCATTTTTAAATTTGTACCATATAACGTTTTCACCCGCGGTAACATTATAACATGTTAATGGAATATGTACTTCACTTAATCCTACATACCAATCGGATTCTGATAAACGAATATTATTTTTTAATTGATTAATAAAATGTGTTGGACTATTTGTAGGATATACATCAGCACTAGCATTTGAAACTAATGTAATGTAAAAACTATCATCAATACTTTCAGAAATCATTTTCGTTTAAAGTGAAGTGTTAGGTTTGAAGTTCCAAAACGAAATGGTAATTTTAACCCGTGTTCATCTTTTAAGTTTACTTCTATTGTATCAAAATATTTCTTTTCAACTTT
This sequence comes from Thermobia domestica, assembly GCF_964235325.1. Taxonomy (NCBI): domain Eukaryota; kingdom Metazoa; phylum Arthropoda; class Insecta; order Zygentoma; family Lepismatidae; genus Thermobia; species Thermobia domestica. The sequence continues at coordinate 81,489,022 of NC_137463.1, forward strand.
AACATAATGTGGTGTGTGAAATACAAAAGATTTTACATGACCGTGTTGTACATTATATACACTAAGTTTTCGAACTAATGGACCTATATTTTGTTGTTGTTTTACAATATCAATGCAAACATTAATTGTATTGGGAATATTATAATCTAAATCACATGGAAATTTTCCACGTGCTAATATTAAATCAACATTTTTAACTTTTGTGTATATAACATTTTTAACATCAACCGTATTTTCATTAATAAATCCAAAAAGCTGTTGTAAACCTGGTGTAACACCAATCATACATTGATCTTCTAATTTTAAAGAATGTTTAATAACAACTTGATTTTTATTTTGTAAATAGTGTAACATACGAACATTTTCAGGAATTAATTGTAGAATTGATTCAATTGATGAATAATATCCCGGTGTTATTGGAACATGGTAGCGTTCAACTTTATCATCGATAACACTAGTAATTATAATTTTCTCATTTTCACCAACATTGTAAAAACTCCACGGAATATTAATTTGTGTTAATGCAACACCCCATTCCCCATCACTTAAATCAATAGGTTGTGCCAATTTAACTCGAAATGATGATGTAGTATTATTCTCAAAAAGATTGCTACTTGCATTTGAAGGAAGAGTAACGTAAAAGTCATGTGTAAAGTTCGAATTCATTTTGCAGACTGAATAGAATCTGATCTAATCCACGAATTCATACTTGATGGATATCCCAACCATTTTACATACATCCACCCTTTTTTACGTTTTAATACTTTTTCAATGAGATATGTTTTCTTTGAATTTATAATTACTTTTTGTAATTCTTGTGCATAAAATATTCCTTTAATTTCTTCACCGTTCCAATCTTTTAATTTGTAAGTGACAGGATCTGCCTTAATACATTTGTCAACAATAAATATTTCTTGTGACCATTTAGGTAAATATCCTTTTTCTAATACATGTTTATACTTACTAACACGTACATAATCACCCTCATTAAATTTACATGTTATATTCTTTTTATTATTTTTATTTCCGTATAATGTTTTCCACACTTGATTCACATTGGAATCATTTACTTGTGCAGGTGCCATTTTAATACTTGAATGGTATGAATGATTATAATTTTTTACAATTTGATCTAATACATTAATATAACGATAAGTATTCTTTGCAGTAAAATAACGATACAATCTTTCTTTTAATGTACGTATAAAACGTTCTGCTAATGCGCATTTAATTTCGGAATGAACACTATAATGATTAATTTCATATTTTTTAAACAATTGTTTTACATGACGATTATAAAATTCACCGCCTAAATCTGTTTGTACGTTAAACACGGGTAACTTGAAATTTTTAAAAATTTTTGTTATTGCTTTTACCATTTCAGGACCTTTCTTTGTTTTTAACGGAACACAATATGCGTAACGTGAAAAAATATCAATACAACATAATATATATTTATAATTATTATTATACTTTGCAATATTTTGCATATCTGCTAAATCCATTTGTAATGTTTCATTTGGTGCACTAACATAATACTTTTTACGTTCAAAAACTTTACGAGCTGGTGCATGTAATGTATAAGCATCTTGAGAAGCTAACCAATTTTTAATTTTCTTTTTAGATAACTTTGTTTTGCGTTGTAATGTTTGTATACTTGATAAAGAATCAGGATTTGAATAATCATAATATATTTTTGATAATTTTGTCATTTTTACATACTATATTCTTTCCACTGTTTAAATAAATTAGCAACTACTGCAGGACTAGTAGATTTTCTTACTTTACGAATACGTTGTCTACTACTACTACTACTACTACTACTACTATTTACTTTTGATGCTGGTGTGCTAATAGGTGTACCAATAAATTCTTTAGGAACATTAAGATCTAATAAATTTTTAAATTCATGAATACCTAAAGGATTTCTTGAATATTTTCTTGTACGAACAACATCATTTACTAAATCTATAATATTTGAACCTGGTATTGTTTTTCCTTGAATACGTACAATGCCAGACTTATCCCACTGAATTTTATCAGAACTTGTCAACTGTTTTAATAATAGATCTGTTTTCCTACGAAGTGTTTTCGGTACTGATTGTAAAATGTCTGATACAAATGGTAAAATAGAAGTATTGCTATCTTGTTTGGAACTTGATGATAATTTTTCTTCTTCTTCTTCTTGAATGATAGGTAAAGTAATAGGCTTATGTGAAGAAGAAGATGTATACTGTAAATAACGATGCAAAGCTTGTTGATATAATTTCCACTTTTGTTGTACACTAAGATCACGGCGTTTTAAGATATTATTCATTTCTTCATCTAAACGTGACTGATGTGAATCTATGGATTTAAGATTTGATTGAATTTCATGTACAGCATTTTCAGGAACTAAAATCATTTTACGTAATTCTGACATATTTAACGACTGAAAATACTACTTCCTACTGCTGCAAGAAGTGGTCCCAAGATTAACGGTAAAAGCGCACCACCTTTTTGTAATAACAACTTCTTCTTTTTATTCAATGCAGTACGCTGCTGAGATAGAGCACGTAAGATCTTTTTATGTCTACGTAAACGTTGCTTCTGACGAGAATTTAAAGGAATGTTTCCTTTTATTGTGTTTTTAGCTACTTGAGATATTGTTCTTATTAAATCCCCTGAAGCATTTTGTAAAATTTGTTTTCGTTTTGCATTTTTGCATTTGCACAGAGCACGGAGCGTGCTGTAGTGTTGTTTCACCTTCAACATCTTGATGTAGACTAAACAAAAATTTCTGTATGCATGTCTTTTACGTTAGCGTACACATGCATTATTTCATTCGGAAAAATATTTGTACGTATTCGCAATGCATCGTTTGTTTTTTGTGTCAAGTCAAATAATAAATAAGTGTGAGGCTCCCGTGTTACTTCTTCGAACACACTCACGACTTCTTTACTATACCGAGGCATAATCTGCCTTGCTAAATATTGTATTTGTAATTTATCACGTGGATTTTTAAATACTATAATATAATGTGCATTTAAACTAATATCATGTGCATGATTTCCTTTTGGAAATAAATTTTGAATAATAAATATTACAGTTAACTTTTTATGATGTGCATACTTTGTAAATAAATTAGCAACATCGCCATTAGTTTCCGACATTAAATCATCAAGTATTAATAATGAATTTTCTTTAATTTCAAAATTATTCATGTCAGGTATCCCCTCTACAAAACGTATTTTTGCATTTGCATCTAATTTTGGTATTACTGCGCCATAACACCAAACAATATCATTAAATTTTATACTAAACATTTTATCACATTCATTAAGTAACCGATTTACAAAACAAGTTTTACCAGCCCTTGAAGGACCAGCAATTAAAATAGTAGAGGGATGTTGAAACTTTAACATCTTGTAATCAAATGAATGCATACAATAGAGACTCTGCTTTATATACACACTCACACTCATACATTCACATATTTTCGAACATGTGAATTTTAATATTTTCACAATCGTTGATTGTTCGGAGTATACATACTAATGAAACGGATAAAAAAAATCACTGGGATATAAGATTAAAGCTTGAAATGAAAAAAAATCACTGGGATATAAAATTAAAGCTTGAAATGAAAAAAAAATCACTGGTATATGAAATTAAAATAAATTATGAATAAATTAAAATAAATTAGGAATAAATTAAATATTTTTAAGAACGGTTATGCTGTGCATACGAGGCGGTTTAAAAAAAGAGACATTCATACAACTCACATTCATTCATTCGTGGGTCTATAACCGTAAGGTACACTTGCACGTTTTTGTACTGGTTCATCGTCAGTTACGTCAGGTTCGTCAATACGTTTTCGTTTTTTGTTGACCTCACGGTGTGTCTTTGTCTCCCTACAGCTAAAGATACGGAACCCCGGTCTACGAACGATACTGTTTGGGTTTTCTATTACTGTGGACTCTAATTGTCCAGACACTAATTTATAGAAACTCTCAAAGTTAATTTTTTGAGAGGTTCTATCGTTTAGTGTTATCCCCCTAATTTTGAATATATCGCGAACATCCCCTTGGGCATTTGTTAGCCGCATTGCGTAGTTTTTACAGCCAAGACCTATAAAGGTTGTAAACTCCCAACCTTCAGGAATTTCATTTGTAAGATCTCCCAAATAGTTTCCGAGCGGTAACAAGGGTTCCTCATCTTTTTTCTGTAGATACATGATACTGTCAGTGTCACAGTAAATTGCTCTGTCAGGTCCTACAGTCGTCAGTAGTTCGTAAAGTCTAAGTCTAGCCCACGAAGTAATAAATGCGGCTAGTATCACATTAGAAAACGCTAACGGTACGTTTTCGTTTTCAATGTCTCTGTATGTGACAATGAGATGGTCATCATCAATTGGTACCACACTTTGAATTTCATACCTTGCCGTAGTTAAATACCTAAGAAATGTAACCTCATCACTAACAATTATACTCTGTAACATATCTGTGCGCTGCCCCCACTTTCCATACAATGAATTGAGGTATAGTTTTGCACATTGCCTCAATCCAGGGTTCGTCCTAATATTATCATAATTTAATCGTATGCCTTCATGGGCATAATATTCTTCGATATATTTATGTTTGTCTTCTTCAGTGGTACAGTAAGCAGGAAAACCAGAGGCTTCCTGCTTCATCTGAAGGAAGGAATTCACATAGCTCCCGAACAGTCCACCTGAATTCCCCTCTTCAGGATCTAAGAGTTCAAATTCCCATATCTCATGTATATCGATTATTTTGTAACCTTTTTTAAGAGCAAGGTGTAACTCTGGAGTGCAAAATGTTCCTGTGAGAGCACACTCAGCATCACTATGAGTACATTCATTAGTGTTTTCTTCTTCCATACATGTGCGGCAAAGGCCGAAAAGTAATCGACCTCCCGCAACGTATGGTAAGATCGGAAAATAGAGGTCCTTTGCAGGGACAATTGTGCATTTGACTACACCGTGAATACTTTCCACATCTGGAAAGTCCGGTCCCGTGTGAATCTTAGGTGATTTAACCGGCATAGGTTTACGTGCCATTACCCATGGGTAAAGACTAGTTACATCGGCATAAGATATACGCTCATCACTCGTACAATTGACGTAAGAACGAAAGACCTCCGTGCGACCACCGTTGTAACAGTTCTTAGGAATAAGAAAATCAGGTAGATTAGTACAACGTTCTTTAACAAACTTTTGCACTTCCTTGTCCGTCTTTATCTTATTATCCCAAGAACATTCCCATATTTCATATAGGTTTACACCTATACTTTTCAGGTACTTACGGCGGCGCATGGTTTGCTCATAGCGTTTTTCCATCGTATTGTACGAGTCTTGTGCATCGTGCAAAACCGCGTCACGGTTAAAGGGAAAACAATGGCGGCAGGCATGGAAAAAACATCCGTAATACTCGAAGGCAGCGTTGAGTCCTTCGTGCCATCCATCGACCTTGTACCTACCAATATACTTTTCCCCACCTCTCCTAGCATGCTGGATTTCTATCCCTAATTGGTCTTCCATATACATAAGCCATTGCATAGCTTTTGTACTATACTTGGTCTTATGATGAAATCCCAACGCGGGAATGATAGGAATAGTATTTTCCGGTAAGTGCAAGGTACGATATGTACGCATTGCAAGACTTGCAATGGTTGATGATGTTATGAAACATTGCAAACCCTCCGTTTTCTCTTCAATAATATCGCTAAATTTGATGACCGCTTCTGTTAGAATTCTAACATCATTTTTACAATAAGCCAACATATCCTTCTGCAGGTTAAACTCCTCGCCACTTTCCGCACGTTCTTGGTGCCAGGCTTCCAATTGTTTTCTTTCTTCTGTGCTTCGTCCCTCAGGGTCATAGTACTTAAGCGGAGGGTAGGGACCGACATAATTTTGATTTTCTTCAGTATTAAACAAATATGGGAAATCTCCCTTCTTTAAATTTTGACTAAGGCCTAACGTTTTCGGTAATTTGGATAATTTAGCACCAATATAGAGGAAAAAGTCGCGAAAAAAGATACGGTTACCTATGTTAATATTAAAAATCTTTTGACCCTGAATAAGAACACTAGGTACAATATGCTGGTCATCTATTAGAGTTCTAAGACAGAAGAGACCATCGTATCTGGATGCGTTATGCGCGATCACCAGGATTTTCTGAAAGACAGGACGTTCTACTAACACGTGGTTAATAAAATCCGTCATTGTCTTAAAAGAAAACGAACGATTTCCAATATTGTCACCGCACGTTTTACAAGGCTCATCGATACCTTTTCTTATACAGACGTGACATACATGATGACAACACACCAGTACAACCTCATGTTCCCTTTCACCGCGCTCATTCGGCGCCTTCAACATCGTCTCTACATCATAGGTAATGTACATAAACCTTTTCGTATGAACAGGTTGCTGTCTCTGAACAAAACATGTATGATTTGTATCAACATACGCGCGGCATGTTGAACAAAAATGTTCACCACACATGTGTTCAGATTTTCGCCCCCTCTTATCAAAGATGATACCACAATCGATGCAGAGCTTTACATTATCACATACGGATTTAGCCGCTTTATTACATGTCAGATGGCTGTCAAAACAAATACCCGCAGCAAACTCTCTATTGCATGCATTACATTTAATTCTGTTTGCAGTATCGTCCCGTTCGTGAGTATGTTCGCAAAAAGTACAACGAGTTTTACACTTGTGTGCACGTGACCTTTCATCATAACCTTCCAAACAATAATAACAATACTTCCGTGCCTTGAGAAAACTTGTAATATTACGAATGGGTTCGAAATGACCAATAGTGTTACCTCTTTGATACAGGATAAAAATCTTATTTTCTGCGTGTTCTCCTGGGTAAAGTACTATATATTCCCGATTATTCTTTTCAACCTCCTCATAAACAACAATTTGATATTCCCTATTCAAATATGCTTGAAAGAGGTCCAGATCAGAGATGTCACAACCTTGCTTACTTTTAACGTTAACTCCTGCCATTTCGCAGAGAACTTCTGCTTTAAAAATCCAATTATTATAGTCTCTTGTTTTTAAATTATATAAAACTTGACTACTTGCGGTATGTTTTGTTATTCCATATATTATGGCCATGGGGAGGCAGTACATATTCTTATTTTCAATGCGAATTAATCGCTTTTCCAAGTAATCTTGGTATTTGCAGTATTTTTGGACAGCACTCATTGCCTTAGGTCTTCCTTGTCCGTGCAAATTCTCAGCTATATGGAATCGAAACAATACTTCTTCCCCTAAAAGGAACACTTCATTCGAATTTAGTACTCGTTCGATTGAAGTGAGGACTGTTCTAGCAGTGAAATTGTCCTTTCTTCTAAACGGCACATACACTGGTTTGTTATTAGTACTATTACTACTTTCAACGTATAAACCAATGTAGTCCATGGGGCGTGCATTGGAGATCACATGTTCCAACGCAAAATCAATTAAACTTTCGATATAGGCCTCTGGGTTATTAATATTCCTTTCATCACCCACAGGTCTGACGACAATTTCATGGCCCGTAAGATGAAACTTACGAAACCTTTGTCTGCTTTGTCTTACAACTTCGAAATTACTGTTTCTTTGATTATCCCCGCCATTATTATTATCACTACTACTACCACTTGTACTACCACTATTATGACTACCTGTAGTACTACTTGCACTATTCTTATTTATGTTGCCATGTCCAACCATTGGTGGGACACTAGCAGATGACGGTCCAGGCTGAGGAGAACAAATCAATTGGTTCCCATAGTCATAATTATCCTGTACACAATATTGAGTTGTATTGTATACAGGATTTTCTCCCTGGACCTGTTGCGTGGGTATAACCACAGCATTGTCCTCATTTTCAACCAATCTCCTCATTTCTTCTTCAATTGGTAATTCAACGGAATTTAAATTGCCAATCCCATCTGCTTTATCATTTAGGAAAGCTAAATCTTCATTTGATAACAAATATAAATTATTAGAACTCAAGTTATGTGTTTCTTGAGGGGTCATGACTATGGCATTATTATTATTTTCAGATGGGATTAAGCATGGTTCCAAAACAAATCGCGAGCCAAAATCAAAAAACTCAGATAACTCTGTATCATTTATCCTATCTACCTGACCTTCCCCACAAGCTAATAAATACATAACTTTATCTAGAGCCAATTCATATGATTCTTTACTACGGAAAAAACCGTACACAAACAAATCCAGTACGTCAGCACTGCTTACACAGTGCTGGAGAAGTAGTATATCATTACCTTCAAAGACACGAAGGGTCCGCAATAAGGCTTCGCATCTCACAGTTCCCCTGTGGCCAAGTCTGCTTAATTCCATGATGGCTTTCCACGTACTAAAAACCCTAGGGTACTCGTTGAGACCGCGCAAAACCTCTTGCAGGTAAATCTCATCAATCATGTTAAATTCTTCGGTTGGGCAAAAGAAATCCATCTAAAAAATAAAACAAAGAAAAAACTATTTTGAGTAATCAACACCACTTTAATAAAAAAGATCAAATAAATACATCTTTTAAGCAACGCTCACATAATAATATCATATAAAAGAAAAAATTAATCACCTTTAGTTAATTAGTAATATGTAAATAGAAATCAATCAAGTTACTTTATGAAAAATCAGTAAATATATTCACCTATATTGAATTATAAACTATTCTATTAAAAAATATCCACACACACACACACACACACACACACACACACAGAGAGAGAGAGAGAGAGAGAGAGAAAGAGAGTCTCTCTTTGTTCATTAATATTGGTTAAATACAAGTCAAGTACAATTAAAAACTATATAATTTCTTTCTTTTAAAAAAAAATCATAATAATAACCATAAGAAATACATACGTTTTAAGGCTTAGTTCTCCGTTCACAATCCACAAAAAAGAAAAAGAAGAAATCTCAGCTGGGATAGTCGGTACTTTTTAATTAATTGCTAGCACCACAACGCTTAGCACAGCTTCAATATCTGTAATAAAACAGGTCTCAATAAATATACTGGTAATCCTGTATACTTTATTTAATACTATTAAAATAGGTTAAATAGTCAGGAAAGCTTTCTCTGTGATCTTTAACGCACGCCGACGTAAGAAAAAATGATAAGCGTACACATCAAATACATGTTATATCATGTTCTATCAAGTGTTCTCCCCCTCCCACCACTAACAATGACATCTGTCGGAGAACTTTTAAATTAACTTTAGTTTAGTATAAGCCGTGTGCCGTGTTGACGTATTTATTATTAGTCCTGAATATATTTATATTTTAAAGGTACAGTATGATATATATTTCTTTTTAGCCATTAAATACTACTGATAGCATTAAATAAGTACCCTTCTCGCAGTTGTGTTCTGTTAATAAAACATAATTTGTGAGGGCATAGTTGATTCTTCTATCAGTAAACCACCAAACGTTCATTATATTACAAATCCCTAAGGGGGACCCACCAACACATATGACCCTTCAGTTGAACATAATTATCATCATCATTATGTTATTACCTATTCAGAAAAACCCGTAATTGTAAAAACTAACTAATGGGGAACCGGTAAAAACAACCCCACATAATTCTCTTTTTTTTACTATAATATAATACTGCTAAAATCTAGGATCGCCTATAACTAATGGGCCCCGCCAGTTATAGCCACGTAATTTTCCTTTTGCTATAATGTAATATACTGTTAAAATCTAAGTAAACCTGGGGGCCGCGGTGGCTCGGTGGTAGAGCGTTCACCTTTGGTGTTTTGGGGTCCCGGGTTCACACCAAATATTTCAACATTTTCATGACAAACATTGTTTGGATTTATTTTTTTATAAATTGTGGTGGACAAATATCGTACATATGAAAATTTCTCGGTAGTTTTCCCGTTTCCTCCCACTTCCTATATACTTTTAAAAGCTTATTTTAGCTCCCATATTTAGTTCAAACACCTTATTTTTAACAACGAGTTTGCACAGCAAACGATTTATTTTGCAAGTTCACACTGTAAGTGTTCTGAGCTTCTTATAAAATGGTTTTCTACCACTTTCTATATACTTTTAAGAGCTTTCTTTGTAAAGCGAAGCAATATAAAAACTGGCATAACCGTGGGGACTCAAAAAAATTTCTAAGTAATCCTGTGACTGGGACCCGCCAGTTATACTGCAAATAGGACTACATAATTTCCTTGTAATACAATACTGTTTAAATCTAGAGGAACCCATAACTAAGAAGGGAAGGGCCCCCGTTACTTGTAAAAATATACTACAAATAGTCGTACGTAATTCTCTTTTGCTATAATACTGGTAAATTTAGGCAATCTATATGACAGGCAAAAACCACTTAGTTGTAGGGATATAGTACAAATAGGACTACATAATTTCATTTTTTGCTATAATACTGTTTAAATCTATGTTGGGCTATCTGAGAGGCAAAAAGCCCCTCGTTGAGGGACATGGGCTCTATCTGGGAGGTAAAAGCCACTTAGTTGGAGGGACATCATTTCAATTCGCTTCGTTATAATACAATACTGCTAAAATCTAGAGGAAGGGCCCCCGTTACTTGTAAAAATATACTACAAATAGTCGTACATAATTCTCTTTTTGCTATAAGATAATACTGCTAAAATCTAGGATCGCCTATAACTAATGGGCCCCGTCAGTTATAGCTACGTAATTTTCCTTTTGCTTTGCGAATATACAACAGGTTTTCAAGTCAAAAGACAGTGTTCAATAACCAATGTATTTAGGGGTTTCCGTAAATTTTCTTTCTTGACATTAAAGCTATTGTTTGCGCTATGTGGCTACCACCCACGCAAAATAACTAACATTCAGTAATATTTACTATTAAAACACGATAATGTTGGGGAAAAGCGCTCCCCCCAAGACTAAAACATTTCTTTCTGCACATACTAGTCTTAGTTCAAACATTTGCGTTCCTAAAAAGATTATCAGTTGTGTTACCAAAGCGTAGTAGTATGCCATCTATTGGCAAATGAGCTTACTTAAACAGTTCAAGTCCCATCTGTACAACGTACATATATATATATATATATATATATATATATATATATATATTAGGTATAACTGATTTAAAGTGCTCGGTATAACAGTTAAAAAAAAGAAAAAAAATCGTAACAAATGAATCAAACATATTGTAATTAAGCATCCTATAATTAAGCAAATAAAACTCTACAAGTAAATGGTCCGTCTTTTATTTGTAGGTTCACATTTTTAATATGTTCTGAGCTTGCTTAGCATACAATCCAATAAATAAGTTGAATTTGCTACGCAAATGAACCAATAAAATAAAATAACACGAACGAATAAAATAATCACACTACAAGTGTTCTGAGCTTGCTTCGCATACAATCCAATAAATAAGTTGAATTTGCTACGCAAAAGAATGAATGAAATAAAATAACACGAACGAATAAAATAATCACAAATAAATTTGTTCAGCGTATAACATACGATCCGTAAATAATAATAATAATAATAATAATAATAATAATAATAATAATAATAACTTTAGTAATCGAAAATCGCAATTACATTTCAAGCGTTTTCAGTATATCGCAAAGCTTATCCTCTTGCATGATTACAAAAATGGTCGTAGGTTTATTTCCCGGATAATGTTTCTCAGAAGCAAATCGTGTAGTTTTTCAATAATTATTCAAAAACTCATTATTATAATCAAGTAAATAATACATGGCATTTAAAAAAGTTCTCACCTTAAAAATCAGAGTTCGTTCTGTTAAATCAGTCACAAAAAAGTTCAACACACAAAAGATCAACACACACACACTATCGAACTGTGTAAAAACAATAATAACAAACTTTATTTTAATACTGTATATATATATATATAAGGATTTCATTATGTCCCTCCCCCAAGCATCATGTTTTCATCGGGTTTTCAGCCCGATTTCATTAATTATAAATAAATAAATAAGTTCATCATATCCGCTAACATCGTTTATTCAGTGTTACGGTAAGACATCTAAAATTTCTTATTTTCAAGTTCGTCAACCGCTGGAGAAATCTCATTCAGACAGGGTATCGATCGATCAACATTCAGGACAGGCTATGTACGGTTTTCATCTAATTAAGGAAAATGCTTACATGTTCATCAGATATTAGATATTCTGCCAAAATCAGATATTGCCACAAAAATACATCTTCTAAAGAGGAAGAAACATAAAATTTCTATCTGTCTTCTTCATCACTGCAGATAGGTATCGCAGTGACAATCATCGTTAATGGAAAAATATTTCAGTATGTCATCAGTCAAAGTTCCAACAAACAAGGGAGAAAGTGTCTAAGGTTATTCCAGTACAAGCGGAAATAAAATTAGAAAATGCATTGACACTCTATACATGCGTGTCACAAGCCATAGTTCTAACGGATGCCTGGAGAAATCGTGTAAGGCAACGACCCGGAAATAATGGCATTTTACAAAAATAAAACTCTATTCATTCTAAAACAGCCTTCTCTCAGAGACGGAAGAACAATTCACTCGCTCCGTATTTCAAACTTGGCTGTAAACACGAAGTTAACTATAAGGAATAAAAATAATGAATATTAACAAAATAAATAAAGCATTCAATCATACACACATTTCGTATTTCCCATATGTTTTTTTTTCTCGCCAATTTACATGTGAGAATTGCAATAATTCTCAGTACAATACAGCATTCACCATTGGTGTTTGGGGGAGTCCCGGGTTCAGTCCCCGTACAATACAGCATTCATCTCTGGTGCTAAGGGTACCAGGCTCATTTTCAGTACAATACAGCATTCACCACTATTGCTAAGGGTCCCATATTCATTCCCCGTACAATGCAACATTCATCTCTTGTGCTAAGGGTACCAGGCTCATTTTCAGTACAATACAGCATTCACCACTGTTGCTAAGGGTCCCATATTCAATCCCCGTACAATGCAACGTTCATTTCTGGTGTTAAGGGTACCAGGTTTATTCACAGTACAATGCAGCATTCACCACTGTTACTAAGGGTCCCATATTCAATCCCCGTACAATGCAACGTTCATTTCTGGTGTTAAGGGTCCCATATTCAATTCCCATAAAATACAACATTCACCTCTGTTGCTAAGGGTCCCATATTCAATTCCCGTACAATGCAGCATTCATCTCTGATGCTAAGGGTCCCATATTCAATTCCCATAAAATACAACATTCATCTCTGTTGCTAAAAGTTTCATATCCAATCCCCGTGCAATGCAACGTTCACCTCTGTTGCTAAAGGTCGCATGTTCAATCCCCGTACAATACAACGTTCACCTCTGTTGCTAAAGGTCCCATGTTCAATCCCCGTACAATACAGCATTCATCTCTTGTGCTAAGGGTACCAAGCTCATTTTCAGTACAATACATTGTTCACCAATAGTGTTAAGGGTCCCGGGTTCGATCCCAGTGCGTATCACACATTATAAGTGTTCTAAGCTTCTTATTTTTAACAAATAAAATAATTTCCTACCACTTTAGCCTAACAGGTGGGACTCAAATATTAATTTAATCACTACTACGAAAGTACGTGATACAGAATGACGTATCACCAGATTTAATTCAAATTTCCATTATTATTATTTTTAAAAATACCCAGTATAAAGTCTCTACAGACACGTATACACACTCGAAAAAGAGTACATGACCTTTCCATGTCAGCACAACTAAAAACAGAAATATAACAACTTTCCAAATCCATGTCATCAACCCCTAATGACCTACCAAACCGTCTGACAACATCCATTAAAGAACCATGTTAGAACATCATTATTACGTAAAGTACCGCTAACATTCCAGCTTTCGGGTGTAGAAGGTCGTCAGGTTCTACTCACAGCAAGCAAAACAACTATTTTTTCTTCTGTTCTGTGAATATTCGATGAGTTTCGAAATACAAAATAGCTCTTTCATGTTATACCTAGTCAGTTTTTGATTTAAAAAATTGACGAGACGAGACTTGAAATGCTTATACTTCTCATCCCAATTCAAAAGTAAGACAAAAATTGACATTTTTCTCCTCTCGCCTGTAATTTGAAAATGCACTTCATGTATCGATTTCGAGAAAAGACGAGAACTTTTTGTCTCCCGTTCAACATTAGTCACATGGTTCCGAGCTCGAACCTGGTTGTTGGTCATCCTAACTAAGGTTTCCCTAGGGTTAATCCCTGTTTCATTAGGCGAACACCGAGACTGTACCTTGAAATCGACCTTCATCAACTTCATTTTCCATTGTTGCTCTTTCGTTGATTTTTAAATAATCATAGTGTAAATTAATCCCTCTATATATATATATATATATATATATATATATATATATATATATATATATATAGAAATAGGATAAATAAATAGATTAAATTTTAAAATGGAATAATTTTCAATATTTGTTTATTGAATTGAATTTTTTCAGATTTCTACATCAAAATTCAATTTCTACCAATGCAAAATCAAATAACTAGCTCCAGTTGTACGGTAAAGTCATAGCGAAGGACCGTTTTCCTTTTCTTTTTTTATTTTCTTTGAACTGCAGGGCTACCAACCGCTTAAAATACATTTAAAAGATCATCTAATTGAATTTTCATCTTCCCATCTCTTCTCATTACTTTAAAATATTACATAAACGTCTGAGAAATTGTGTTATGAATCGGTTGCTCTTAACTTTATGAGGCTTCTACTTATGAATTTTCCTCTGTAATTACTAAGACGGTCACTCGTTCATACATCGCTGAATAGACTGAAATTTCAATTCAAACCCAAGCAGCACTGAACCTGATCCACTGCTGAAATTTTCGTATCCGAAACTAAGAATTGGGAAAATGTGTAATTGCAATTCCAGAATCCCACATATAAATCGCTTTAAAAGGTGTTTTTTTTCTTTCCTGCAAACAAAATTGCAAATTAGGAACATGCCTTTGGCTAAAAATGTGAAAGTAACGCACATCCGCAAATTTCATTGTAACAACGAAATAAATGCTCAATTATAGCAGTCATAAGAAGTATATTTTCCTGTAGGTCAACAATGTTTTGTGAAAGATTTGCAAAAACAGTATATACCAGTACACGTGTTTGCGTGAAGCAACTCAGCCTGGAGGGATTCGTACAAGAAATTTTATATTAGATAGGTTTTTTTTCATAGTCACTTACAAAAATGTATGCAATTTCACTCTTCCGTTCTTAATAATTAATTATATCCTAAGCTGTCAAAGTGGACTGTATTGGGAAATAGTTTATATCCTACCAACCTATAAGATTAACATTGTATATTAATATTTAGGTGCTTTGCTTAAATGTTAATGTCAAAACCTACTGCATGCTGGCAAACTTCATAGATCTCAAGAGATGCAATGAGGCGTACTCGGATGGATATGGATTTATTAAAAAAAATAGTTCCACTTGATATCGTGTTACTTCCATAAATTTGCTACAAACTCACTTCAACATCTATACATAGCAATTTAATTCATTTGTGAGTCTCCTATCCTTTACTTGTGTGAGAAAGAAGACATGCACAGTAGGAGGAGGTTCATGGTCATAACAGAATGATGCTCTGAGTAGACAGCGCAGATTCAACTAGTCTAAATATTAAAATGCTAGGTTTATATGTTTGTCCTCAATGTTTTCGACAATAAGATCTTGAAAACCACAAGTACTAGAAACGTGCCGTTTTCACTGGTCGATTTCAAATTTTGTGTAGATTGTCCAGTTCTCGTTCAAATTTTCAAAAACTGTGTCGTTATTGTTCTATTCAACATTTTAGAGGCCGTTTTGAGCCCATAAGATTAACATTGTTGCACGCTGAAACTACGGTGTTAGGCAACCAGTAGAGAAGATACGTATGGCGGGTTGACGGACATTGCAAGCGCTTTGCTTAAATCTGAATGGCAAAACCTATTGCATGCTGACAACTTCAATGGCCTCAAGAAAGCAGTGAGGCATACTCAGACGGATATGGATTTATTACCAAAAATTATTTCCATTTGATATCGTGTTATTTCTACAAATTTGCTACAAACTCACTTCAATATCTATACATAGCAATTCACTTCCTTTCTGAGTCTCCTATCCTTTACTTGTGTGAGTAAGGAGATATGCACAGTGGGAGGAGATTCATGGTCATAACAGAACGATGCGCTGAGTAGACAGCATAGGTTCAACTAGTCTAATCTTAAATTGCTAAACCATTTGCAATTGTTTTTCGCTATTTCTTATCATTTTTGTTCTATAGATCTATATTAAAACAGGAAGTTATAACCAGTAAATGTTTTAATAAGGATTACAGGATGGAAACATAATGTATTTTGGGGACGCTTAATTGATTGCAAGAAACTCTCTATCTATAACTGTTTTTGCTTTACTATGATCAATACTAAAACTGGAAATGCTTAATTTATAGCACTTCCGGTTTGAATATCGGGTCCAAAACCGAACCCGTTTCATAATGTTTGACCTTTTACATTCTGACCAAATTTTGTGATGATTGATCACATAGTTCTTAAGTTTTTTTTTTGTTTTTTTTTTGTTTTTTTTTTTTTGTTGGTCTCCCTGACGGTCGGACATACATTATGAACATGCAAAGGAGTTTCGATAAACCAATCTCCTATAGTATATTGTATTTAGCAGAATCACGTAAGTTTGACTTAAGATATTGGAATGTTAGTACATCCGTACGCTCGAGATCTCTCTTGAACAGAAGCAATTTTTGAATTTTTTCTTATAAATAAATAGCTGTAGTGATTATCTCGGCCGATTTTGTTAATGAAGACAATCCATTTGATATTTCTTAACCGGTAACAGCGACTGTATCTGTTAGTCTACACGTTAACTCTTGAAAGAAAATGAACTTTCGAATTCTGTTTTTGCAATACTAGATAACCAAAAAGCTATCCCTGGCGCGAGTTCTCTAATGGAGTCAATGCGATAATATCTTAACGGGTAACGGCGACTTATGTCCGTGTTTGGTACACACAATATGTCTTGAATGAAAGAGTATTTTTGAGTTTGTTTTTGCAAAGGTAGTAGAAATTACACATCTTGATGTTAGATGGTAACAAATGTCCTCCAATGGTTGACATCTACCGGATGAAATTAAAATTTTTAGTGCGTGATCCCTTTTACTGTCTACCACAGTTTATTGTTGCTTGTCTTTTTTTTACTGGTAACATACATGTTCTTAAGAGTGACCAAATACTGCTTGTACTAAAAATGTACACTACTAGTGTTAGCATATATTGTATCAAATAATTGCAATATCCCCTCATATTTGTAAACAACAGCATGTACTTTTCCATATTCAACACAAGCAACCGATGGATGCCGTTTCCGAAGAAATACAAAGAAGACACGGAGAGTCACGAAAAGATCCCTACAACCTCTTCACAAGCTTCGCCTCGAAGAGCACGTCAAGAGATAGAGGGCACCAGTTCCAGCTGATCAATTAATACGTTTCTCTCTAAGCTGCTCTGGGCGGGAGAGACTCCTTAACTTTACCAATCCCTGCACCGCTCTAGGCAACAGGCTCCATTATGTTTTTGTGCTGCTTTGGGCAGGAGACCATCCCGTTTCTGCGCTACTATGGGCAAGACATTCCTTTCTGTCTCCGCGCTGCTCAGGGCAGAAGGTCCAAACCCATAAGAAAGGATTATTATTAAAGACATCTACTTATTTCAAGTTCTGTGTACATAAACTTGTATAAACCTTTTTATAATAAAAAGTGAGGGCAAAGAAAACCTGTGTACCACTTCTCAACCATTCATTACAATATAGCTCTATTCTAAGATATTGATCAATAGACGATCTCATTGCGTTGAGCCAAAACAAGTGCTTAAGAGTTATTCCTCACTCGTTGTTTTTGAGAAAGTATACATAAACTCAACTATTGCCACTAGTACTCCTTTCCTGGCCCAATCCATTGTCTACACTCATTGACGTGAAACCATGTGGACTTAATACTGTGTCACAACTTAGTGATCACCCCTGAACTTCTTCCAATGATTTACTGCTCTGCGGCTCTTGCTTATGGGTGTGACGTGGCAACAGACGATGAATTCTCAGCTCCTGATGTCAAGCGCGCAGTCCGCTATTATCTCTTGCTTTAGACGGTAGTCCTAAGTTAGTGGAGGACGGTTCATAAAGCGATAAGTCTGTAACCTTCATGGCGCTAAAAATGTCATTTGTGGCAACCAAAAACAGACTAAAAAAAAAGAACACTTCACTTATTAAGGTGAAGCTAATACTGATATGTTGTATTTTTGTTCCACCATCAAGCCTTTTATTATGACTAGTGTTTCTTCCCGACTCTTTGATGACAACACAAAAAATTCTGAAGCTGAACACACATGGTTCCCACGGAACACTTTCCACACTTTCCACATGTGAACACTTTTTTTTTTTTTTTTTGCCAAAGGCTCCTACACAATACTCATGGCACCGCACTTGACACTTTGGGCACTGGATGGAGTTCAGGAATTCACTGGCATTGGGTGCGTGAAATGATTAGTGACAAAAGCCACATTGGTCAGATGTGGAATCCCTAGAAGCGACCGACGAAGCCACGGCACGATCTGCACTATGACGTACGTTCACGCGTGGTGCCTCTGTTAGGACTTCAGCAATTGCTCTTGCGATTACTCTTATTAACAGTTTGCGCAGGAATTTTGTTCTTCGGAGACCGAAATATCAACCGAAGTGATTCAGCCACGGTGCTTGTGTTCATAGCTCCATCACCTTTTGCAGAGGGATCTTCAGTACTGTCGTGCGGTTCCTCAAGTCTAGCAATGGACCGTGCTTTTGAGATGGCTAATCTATTCAATGGGTAAATACCTGTGATCCTAAAGCCAGACGCAGCATTTCCTACGGAAACTAATTTTCCTCAGGCGACGTTCAGGAGGTGGCCAAACTGGATTTTAGTGATAGAGTGACCGGGATGATTAAAAACCTACTGTTTGCAAACGTTTTGTAATGTGTAATTAAAGGCTTAAAAACGCTTTGTCTAGAGTTTGTAACAAATGCGTTGTATGACTAGGGAGACACGTCGCTGTAATGTCGTACTTGATACAAAATCCCAGGGCATCCAAAGACTAATGAGTTGCATGACCATCCATCAACAACATGGCTGGTCCTGGAGGCCTAAATGAGGCAAAATGGTTAAGCCACAACAAAAACGCATCTGCATTAATATAACCAGATTCTGTCATTCGCACCTGTAAAAACTACAGGTAAACCATCACCAAAGCCTGACCACATCCTGACACCTTTGAATAATACAAATGGTAGTATGAACATGCCAGCTACATTACAACAAGCAATAACGGCAGCATTTTCACCCCGTTTCCTACACATGACAGAAATCACGTCACTTTGTCCTTTCTTGGCAGTTACACTTTCTGGGGACGCATTGTTGAGGAGCAACCCGGTTTCGTCAACATCAAAAATTCTGTTCCCCGTACATCCCAATCCTAACTTTGTGATTGTAACTTCCAGTAAGTTGAAAAAGTCCCTAACTGCTTCGTGTATTAATCTTGACACTCTTGCCTGAGAGATACCGTCAGGTGTTCTAAATGACAGTTCAAGATGCCACCTTCATAAATCCGTTGAGCCAATCGTAACCGGCAATCTTAGTTTGCTGATTGGGTGGATGATCGATGTTCAATCACTGCAAAACGAAATGCTCCTTGTCGCGCATCTTCTGAAGTTAATGTAAACCCTCTTCTTGCCATTAGTCGTAACCTGTAGAATAAAGCACACTTGATCTACTGTGAACAAAGGTGAGCCACTAAGTGGAAATGGAATTGTTCCTTCTATTCACACTTTTACCCGTCTTCTCAGTGTAGTGTATAAAATCCCAAACGTTTTGCTGCTTTCGTAAACACAATGTCCGGCAAGTACGAAAGTAATGGAAGCTTCCATACTCTCCTCTTTCCACCTCAAAAGATGACTATTTGCTTTTCGTTTGTAGTGTTGGGGCATCTGAAAGTAAGACAAACAAAACAAATGTAATATACAAAATGAGTCACAAGTCAAATATAGTCACTAACAAATCAGGTGGCAGATCTCTGACATGCTTTTGGCAGTAACGATTACACACAAACATAGGTTCAGACGGTAATATATCGGCGTATAAGAAGCTTGGCATTAGACACAGTTCTGTTTTGTTCTCTAGTGGATGAGCGTTACGCTCGTCGTCTTGTAATCAATTGTTTCCGGATTGGATTTCCGGTAGAGCTACAAGTAGTTCGGATCCCATGTTAAACTATAGGCCCCGTCCTTAGGATGGCATCATCCTCCCGTGGAAGACAATAACAAACCACTATGGGTTTATCTAAATCAGGGGTCAAAGATCTGCCTTCGGGTATATATTTATTTTATTTATTTATTTGCCAGAGTTCCAGATACAGCAAGGCAGCCATTTTACACTGAAACTATATAACATAGGATATAAAATTAACAATAACAAGTATAAACAAAAAGCTATATAAAGGTCCATAAGTGTAGCAATAACAAATTGAAATAAAACTAAGGTTCCATAAGCATAGCAATAATTTCCTGTCGGAATACATTCCCAGATTTAAAAATATCCACGTCAGAAGCCATGGAGTTAAATTCAGAAGCCAGTCTATAGAACAAAGAACGCTGAATAATTGATAATCCAGGCGTGTTGCAATGAAGTAGTTCACTATTTCTAATTCTTCTTGCAGGTACCCGAATATTAAATTTAGAGATTAGTTCTCCAGTTCTAAGTTTCCCATTTAGAATTCTATGAAGAAACATCATATCAAATAGCATGCGACGAGATGAAGGTGTACGGATCCCAAGAACAGTCAACAATTCAGGTTTACTTAAACAGCGTACAGAAGGTATTCTTTTCCTGACAGTGGCAAGAAAGAAATTTAGAACTGAGTCAATGCGAGAGAGATTTGATACGCTAGCCATACTCCAAATGGTGGAACAGTACTCTATTTTGGTTGAAATAAACGTTTTATAGAATATACTTAAGGCTGTAATATCAATAATCTTTGTAAACCTGTACAGGAGACCTAATAATCGCATAGCACTCTTGGTCATGGCAGCAATGTGATCAGTAAACAGAAGTCTTTCGTCGAACACAACCCCGAGATCCTTCTGAGATGAGACCTTAGCAATAGGATCATCTCCAGTGAGGTAGGTAAAAGGGATTTTTTTCTTTAATGAAAATGTAATAGTAGAAGATTTTAAGGGATTTACTTTTAGATTCCACATGCTACACCAGTCCAGAAGATCTGAGAGGTTTTTCTGCAGTTCAATCACATCTTGAGCTGTCCTAATTTCCCGAAATAATTTGCAGTCGTCAGCAAAGAGAAGAATTTTGATGTGAGATAACTTAAGATAAGACGGGAGATCATCTATGAAGAGAAGGAAAAGAAGTGGGTCCAGAACACTATCTCTCTCTCTCATACACACACACCCACTCACATACATACATACATACACATATTATATACAAGGTGTTAATGAACTATACCACTTTTCTCTTATTCTTCACATCAAAATAAGAGAAAAAGTTCATATGGACCTATGGCGAAAAGTGCATAGTTTCAGAGGCTGTCAAAAATCGCGAAATAGACAAATTTCAGCAGGTTTTATTTCGAATTCCAGAAACTGTGAATGGCCGTAAAAGAAGCCACACACACACAATCCAAAAGTGCATATTTCATCAATTTTCAATAGGTATACAGGGTATTCCCTACAGGGTGTAATTCTTAGATACGTTCTCAATAGAGTTTTCAATATACTCTGATTTCAAGGAGGGTCTAAAGTAAGCAGGAGGTAAGCCTTGGCAACAATCGGCATCCAGTGCTTCGGAGAGAAGTCGGAAGTGTTAGGAACCGGTATCTCCATGTTTTTTTGTTTATAATAACGTGTGATGCGATGTATTTTGTCATGGAATATTTCACGTTTTCTTCACTTATAAACGTGAAAGAAAACATCGCAGCATGCGTTTTCCCAAGTACGAGAGACCATGCTGCTGCTGATCCTTAACATTTCCGACATTTCGCCAAATGATTCGGTATTCACTGCTACCAAGACTTATCGTTTGCCTACTTTGGACCAATCATAATGTCAGAGGATATCTGAAATTTCGGTTGATGGCATGTCTGGGAATTTCACCCTGCAGGGAATACTCTGTACACTGATTGAACATTAACGAAATACGCATTTTTAGATTGCGTATGCATGACTTCCTTTACGCTGATAAGGACCACCATCCACAGTTTCTCAAATTTGAAATAGTGCCTGTTGAAATTTGGCTTCTTCGTGATTTTAGGCAGCCCTAGCTCTGAAGCTACGCACTTTTACCCACAGGTTTATATGATTTTTTTCTTTTATTTTGATGTAAGGAATCACTTCTTACAGTTTGTGGGTATAATTCATTAACACGCTGTATATACAATATGGAATGATTAACGGAACTATTCACATACCCGAAAATATGTTAGTCATTTCAACCCACCGCGTCGTCTTTTTACAAAACATGTTCTGTATCTTTATGTTCGCAATATATTGAGGCGAATCTATATACAGGCGTACCTAATAATCGCTATTCCATATTACAATAGCGACAAAAAAGGCAACAAATCCACCCATCTTCCCTGTTGTCCGTGCTCGCTGCATTCAATAATTCGCCTCTTTCCTCTGTACACTACCTTCTTCCTCAGCCCCAGACTCAATACTACACAGTGGCTTTGCAAGGTCAGCGCCTATCATGTTTTGTTGCTATATATCCCTAACCTTAACTCTATTCACTTCACTCCTATGGTCACTTCCCTCCGAATTACTCTATATAATTTACAAAACGAGACGAGACTATAAAAGTTTTCCGAGTACTGAGACGAGATAAAACTTTTATAAAAAGTTCACGAGATGACACGACAAAAGAAAACCTTATTTCTCGTCTCGAGGGCAACAGTAACTGCAATTCTCGCCCACTTGATTTTGCCTGGAAGAACACCTGATATTGGCACTAGAAAACTGACTCGAGCTTATGATATTGCACGCTGTGATTAATGAGTAATAACAACCTTATATTTTAATCCATCTATAATCTAATCATCTATCTACGTGTATCTATTTATCATCTATCTATGACAATGTTTATTACTTATTAACTCCTGAAATACCTGACCGATCTCGATCAAATTTTAAATATAGATGAGGTTCCGGCCTGGGGAATTCTTTATAATTTCACTTTGATTGTAGAACTTAGGAGTGGGAGAGGGATATATATATATCAATATATATCAATATAAAAGAGCGCTTCAGTAATATTAAAAAATGACTGACTAATGGAACATATTACTAACTTTCCTTACTTCAACCCGGCGAATCGGGTAATAATAATAATAATAATAATAATAATAATAATAATAATAATAATAATAATAATAATAATAATAATAATAATAATAATAATAATAATAATAATAATATGATATTTAGAGTGAATAACCACTTACTCCACATCCTGTAAATTCTCTCTCTGAATATTATTATTCAGTTAAGAGCTTCCTGTTTTCAATTACCCTCTATTCTTAATACATTACGTTTCGAAATATTAACATTTTCCGCTACATTATTGAAAATTGTGTTGACAAAAAGCTTTACCCCATTAGTCGTACTGGAAAACATATTAGAATTGGAATTCATAGTACGTACATAACATCTCTTCAGTGTATTTGTGACATCAGCTAGTGTAAAAGTCAATTGTGAAACAACAGACCATAATGGTAAGTGACTTCTTCTATAAAATACAAGTATGTAATGAGTGTTGTTATAGTAGAGAGAAAAATTTTATTACTTATTTTTTAATGAAAATAAAAAGTGCATTTCCGAAAATATCACACACCTCAATTTTAGTGCAAGAAGTACAATTATCGCAATCAAATACGGTATATAATGCCATAAAGTATCTCACACAACTCTGCTTGGATTCTTGGATCTTTCAAGATGCGTTTGAGGGATTCGAGACGAAATAAAACGTTTCATACATAGACACCTGCTCATACACCTGAACTGCTCCTACACACAATACATACTGTAGATTTTTTTCCTGGCTTTCGTCTTAAAGCCGCGATGTAGATCTAACGTTATAACCCTACCAGTGAACATTTCAAGGGTGGCCCGGGGGGATTTCCCCTCTCAAGAGTTACGAAATTTCCTCGGTACAAATCTTTGATCGTGCTCAATAAAGGTTACCAGTATTTTTGTAGTGCTTCTTTACAAAGATGGGCACCCTCACTCATTTTTGCCTTCAAGGGGGCTGCCTTCACCCTCTGATGATTATTTATATGTATCACATTCTTATTACTTCAAGGAGGGAGCACAATAACCCAGTGGTAGAGCTCTTGTCTCTGGTGTAAGAGGTCTCTGGTTTGATCGCATGCCATGTGAATTTTTGGTGAATAACATCGTGTGCATGCACTGAGGAAAATCCGTTATCCGGACAGCGTATATGGTACAAATGTACGGGATCCTTATATTTACTACGGAAATCTGTACGGAGCATACGCTATCTATATGATACTACGTACTGCCTTTCTCCCGCTTAGATGTTACATCATGCCGCTGTAGGATGTTTGACATCTAACAGTCTTCCGTATATTACATACAGTGCGTTCAGCTGTATGTAAAATCCTTACCGCTTACATACAGTTATTTCTTTCATACGGAAAGTACATATGGATAGAACAGTTATACGAAAATTATTATAAAACATACGTTTCCAGTTATACGTGTGTTGCAAGATGTTACCTATAGTCGCACGTTAAGTCCAGAAACTACAGGATTTACGCATGTAACCTACGTTTTTACGTATGTCACATATGTTTTTTTTCCCTCTGTGTGGGTTTTCTCACCACGGTGCTCCCGTTTCCACAAGCATTCATATTCTGCCATTTCCTTCATGCTAGTTCTTTTTCATTAATGATCCGTTTTCTTTTAACCTATGGGGCATATCCCATTTTTTAATCCTTCAATGATATATCAGTTAGCTACTTTTACATTCACAATTTTCGAGTAACCATCCAGAATTCATTTTTAAATGGTCTTTCGAGGCAAGCAGAGCCTTCTCCCCCCCCACCCCATGGATCCCTCTGATATTTTCCTATCTTACTGTATTTTTCATTCTTTTATCTTTAGGCATCTGTGACTTAAAAGCGATGGACGTTTTATCTTAAACCTGTGTGTATATAATTAATCCTGTACCGAAACGGAGAACAACGTTAAAGTGCATACAATGTCACAGAAGTGTATTTATATCAAAGTTACGTTTTCACTGTGAAGAGAGTGATGTCTTCGTTAAGAGAACGCATACAGAAATTGACTTGTTTAGACAACGTGTGTCTAGTTAGTTGACATGTTTGCGTGCGAGGAAAACTTGTTCTAACCGAAAAAAGAGATGGAAATACTATGTTCCATATACTAAATAAATCACACCTGTAATTGCATTTATTTTAGGCTTTTTTTTAAAAAAAAAAAAAAAGTACACATTTTGACATCATCAACACTTATTTGACCTTCTAACTAAGTGGCTTTGAAAAAAAAATAGGATCCTTTATCTGTCATTCAGGTTTTTGACTCATTTCCCATGACCGGAAAGGGCTTTTACACCTCGTGACCGCTGGCAGGTGCTAGCTAATTTCTTAAAAGACCTTCAAGCAGCACATGGTAAAAC
Organism: Thermobia domestica; assembly: GCF_964235325.1. Lineage (NCBI taxonomy): Eukaryota > Metazoa > Arthropoda > Insecta > Zygentoma > Lepismatidae > Thermobia > Thermobia domestica. The sequence goes on from NC_137463.1 coordinate 81,514,780, forward strand.
AAGGAAATCGTCACAAGACTCTAATATTTCCTTCCGCTACGAAATGTGAAGAATTAGATATAGCTAATCGTCAAATAAACAAATGTCAAGGTTTTGCTATTCGGTATGTATACGTGCTTTATCCGTAGATGCAAATTTCATGCAATTTTATTTTCTTTCATATTTATTTTGAAATAAATGCAATTATTATGTCTTTTTTCTAAACGTAAAATCTAATATCGCTCAAAGCCGCTTGACTGCTTGCACGAATAACAATGTTTAATGAAAATTTGTGTAGGTTGGGTTAAAACAGGGATGTAAATGAGCAACAAAATATTACTAGCCCAAGGAAAAAGCAACTAGCCACATCCCACAATAGAAATCATTTACTTACCTTCGGTATTAAACTTAATACTCGCCCGCACCGATGAATCACTCGTCCCGGGCGAGTGGTTATTTGCATCCCTGGGTTAAAATTATAATTTTTGAACAAGTCACTTCAAAAGGAGGTTTAAAAAAATATGATGTATGCATTATGAAAATATTATTTTTTAACCTTAAAACATATTCCGTTAGGATGCTAAATAATTTTGAATAGAAATGCCTGGAAATGAATAATTCTTCGTGAAATAACTTGTTTCTATTTCTATGAATCAAACGTATGAAATAATAGGCTAACATAGATCTTAGCAACCAGTATCACAAAATAGCACTTAATGTTCCATGTTATTATTAGTGTAGTATGTGTTCGGAAGTCAGGTCCATGAATCGTACCGAAATCTTCCAATGTGTCACACGCGAAGCAAAACAGTTCTGTTATTCGTTTAGAGCTAAAACTTCACGAGTTGTTGTGATCACTACAGATATTTGCGAATGTTTCCTTTCGGTGAACGTGTTTTTGACCATGAAGCATTCTTATCTTCGTAGCCGTGTAAAAAAGTTTGCAAAATAATAATAATAATAATAATAATAATAATAATAATAATAATAATAATAATAATAATAATAATAATAATAATAATAATAATAATAATAATAATAATAATTTCATTAAGGAAATTAATTTGGTTCACATGAATACATAACGAAAATATTACACGTCTTAACTATTTAAAACTAGGGCTAGATTAAGATAGTTAGTAAAATTAGTTGATTGAAAAATCATCAGAAATTTCTGAAGAAGTTCTATTTGTAATAATAATAATAATAATAATAATAATAATAATAATAATAATAATAATAATAATAATAATAATAATAATAATAAATAACGGTGATTCTATCCATGAACTTAGATCATCGCAAGATGTACTTCGCTTTCAACTGAGTGATAGTTGGTAAATATTATACTTCCGAAATTGTTAATTGTATTGAAGGAGCTTCTATTTTTTTTTCTTTTTCATTGCTGATCAAGTCCCAAAAATAATTATAGAGAATCATACCTGGTTCCACAAACATTTGGCCAAATATGCAGTAATAATAATAATAATATTTGAATGAAATACATTGAATCCAAAATCATTCGCCATACAATAGCTGCCACACGAGAAGAATAAGAAGTTGTACAGGTGATTATGTACTTTAAGACTATTAGAGATCTCTTTTAGAATTCCTAATCTTAGAATCGAATCAAGGACAACTTACATTTTGCATACAATTTTGGCGGTGATAAAACAATCAAGGCAAAAAGAAACTGAAGAAAGGAAGTTCATGCATTCTGAGTGCCTTTCTTTCTTTATCTTTTTTCTTTCTTTTCTTTTTCTTTTTTTGGTGAGAAGTTTAATGTGAAGCATAATCAAACTGAACTGAATAATAAAACGAATTAAATCTATGTATTCTATGTATTGAAATAATAAATGAAAAAAACGTTTGATGCTAATAGTAAGAAAAATCTTACGATAATAAGATCTACAAACAAACTGCCAGATATTCAGCAAAGATGATTTTAAAGATAAAGACAAGGTAGCTCAGAAAACGAAAATTTTCAAGTGGCACACTTTAAAGTTCATGAACTATACGTTGGCCAGTTGCAGAGCAGATTGACTGTGCCCGTTCATGGCCGACTATCTAACGCATGTGTTCCCAAGTTCGGTTTCCGGTAAAGGCAATACCGTAAACCCGAGAACTGGTTCGAATTCTATTTTAAACAATAGATGAAATCACATATAGCATCTATGTTGAAAAGGAAGTTCAAAATCCTATCTGAAACAACGGCAGGGCAGGTTGATGCTCTGAGAGTCAGTGATTGACGTCACAACTACTGCGTAATTGAAACCGAGAAGTAGAATAAATATTTCTATGCATCAATAGAAAGGAGTGTGGTACTACATGTCTTCAGATAATGATCATTCAATGAATTGCAAGATTTTTTCTCGAAATACAAGGAAATACCTATTTGATACGAGAATATCTTATTAAGGTGTATTTTCTAATCGCGTCTTTGTTCTTCTATCCATAAAATACATCTGCTCATATTGTATATAATTATCATGATGTTCATTTGACACTACTATAATGAAACAAAATGACCCTATTGACAACATAGTTATCTGTAATCGCAACGTCGTATGGGAAAAGCGACAGATCAAAGAACAAATTATATGCCAATTGATTACCTTAGTTCTTGTTTGCATTTGGTTTGTTTGTTGCCCGTAGGTAGGGGGAAGCCAAGAGAAGCTCAATTCCCCTGTATCCTCTTTCAGCCCCTATGAATCTTTCAGCTGTTTGTTAGTATGCACATATAAACGAAAAATGAACTCAAGTCAGCCACCAACAATTATCTCTGTCTCCCTTGTCTTAACGTTCTGGCTACGGGCCTGGTTTGTTGGCAGGTTGATGGATTGCTAAATCTGTTGAGTTTGTTTCTGCATGCCTTGGTTCCTACTTTAGACTCACAAGTCATCACATCTTTCCCAACAGAGTCTTGAATTGCAGATTTTGAATTTGCAGGGTTTCATTGGCGACTTGCCCGTAGCAATAGCAAACCACAACATTTATTGTTGTTGTTGTATAGCCTATGAAAATCTTGTAAAAATCACACATACAAATAATCTCATTAATGAATGAACTTGTAAACTGGTGATTTTAGAAGCCTTATGCCTTGTAAAGGAATTTGTTTCTTCTTCTTCTTCTTCTTTTTTTTTTTAATAAAATGTTTATATATCATATGAAATGTTTAATATCGTGTAATGAGAATGAGATACCTATACAATGGACAAAATTGCTTAAGGAGCACCATTCAGCAACCGAAGTAGACATTTGAGAACAATCTGAATAAAAAAATAATAAAAAAGTATATTATCTGTTTGGTTTTGACTACATAATAGAAATATATGCTGCAAAAATAGTTAATACCTAGTATTGAAAATTTTAAATATTATGATTTTGCACTGAAATTGAAAACTTATAAAATGACTGTTAATAAAGGAAAATATTAGATATAATTAATAAAAGGAAATTCAATGAAATGTAATATTAATTTTACGTTCCACGAATATGGCCTTCAAGCTAAAGGAGAAGAATGACTAATGGAAGTTATAGAGTATGAAAGAATTGATGCAATGAGAATATGGAAGGAAACGGGAGAACTCCGGGATAATATTGTTTATCACAAGCTTAAATGGCATGCGAACGAACCAGGGATACCTTGCATAAGAGATAAGCACCCTATCACTGAGCCACTGTTCCTTCAATTAGTAAGAGAAAAATAAAGTATTTGGAATATTAACTGAGAAGAAACTATGTACTTAGATAAGTGATTGGAAAGAAAAAGAGGAAGGAGGCAAAAAGACTATACTTAGATAATTACTATATGAAAACGAAGAGGTCAAGTTTCAATTTTTATGTTTGATACTCTTATGCAACACCAAGGTCAGAAAAGGACACGATCTACTATTAACTTCCGAAGCAGTGTTGTAAAATATGTGGATATTTATTTCAGTGGGTAAATACCCAGATAATTACATAAAATACAATAGTATTTTAGTGCGTATTTCCATAGGTTTCAGTTATCAATATTCGCATTTCCACCTTGCTTATGGCCACTATCATCTCGAGCACTAAATAACCATCGAACGCACATATCTTATCGATCATTTCGAGTCGAGACATCAATTTTACATCACATTTTCGAGACGAGACAGCCACAAATGTTGTCTCGTGCGCATCCCTAACTCCCCGTACATATGAGTGAGGTTGACAGGCCAGCCACGAAGTGCCACCATGGTTGATGCGAAGCGTAAAAAAAAAAAAAAATAAAAAACAAACCCTGGTTTTCCTTGATTTTGAACACTTTTTATTACTTTTCTACTTCCATTTTAAATATTTGCACATAGGACCACTACTTAAAGCAAGAAGAGGATTTAAGTTATACTACTAATATTCCAAGTAATTTTTTCTCTCTCTTTTTTCTTTCCTTCTTTTTTCCTCCCCAATTTTTCACCCCCATACTTCGGCGTTGGGGCCATAGCCCCACTGCATTGTAACGTAGTATTGCTTGCCTAGTTATCTAGATTGATCATCCTTCCTTTTTCCATTAACACTGCAGTGGTCGCGCGTTCTACTATTGTAGAACAGGTGTTTTATTTTTGAAATCCTGAGCAGTTGGCAACACGCTCGACCTTGAGCGGTTATGTACCTTTTTCCGACAACCTTTTGTATATTCCAGTCTATTTTCAGCCCTTATTCTTGCACCTGCTCCGATTTGTTACATGATTTCATTAGTGTTCTACTATTGTAGATCACGCGACTATTGGCGTACTGGTTTGTTTCGTATTAGTGATTTATTTCGTTTTACATTTTCCCGTTATTTTTGTGGAATATGTGCTTGTATGTATTTGGAATGTCAGAACATAACAGAGAACAGATGCTTCTTTGGTTAGAGGAGGCAGAAACTGACTGTGAAAGTGTACTTGCGATCGAAGACATGAAGGAGCTCGAGGAAGATTTTGTTGAATAAACAGTTGAGTGTAGCCATACGAAAATGTACCAGTCATTATACCGGAAGAAGAAGAAAACATTCCAGTACAAGCCAGTGTTGAACTCACGGGTCCTGCTACACCACCTTTTGTCGACATAGGTGCGTTTTATATCTGTAGAGGGAAAAGTTAGAACCTCCTCGCTGGTATGTAGATTTCATAACGCCAAGAACCTCACGAACTCACAATTTGAATATAATACCAGCTTTTCGTAGGCTTGGCCTAGAAGGCATTATTTTCATGCCTAATTGGTGATGAACGTACTTGGTGTTAATGATCTTAATATATTTGGAGCAAATAAGAACGATGAAAATGTGTGATGCAAGAATTTTCTGCAGGATTTAACTTTTGACTTGATAAAACCAGCGAATAGCCAACGTTTAGCCATGGTATCCTTGTCAAAAGAGCTTCTACACAGAGGAAGACTTCTGCTTGGCTTCAGCGAAGGTGTTTCATTACCACAAGAGAGAGCTTCAGGGGTAGGAAAATGTTTCCTTCGTGACCATTCTCGCAACAAGTCAACCAGAAAAAAACTTGTGCCAAAAGCCAGAGATAGGTGTGCCCAGACCACCAGAAAAGCGTGTGTGACAATCGCTTGGAGTAGACAATCATTCAGAAAGGGTACATCAAATCATTTTACATGTATGATTTATCATAGAAGAAGGTTTATGCTGTTATTTCAATACTTATACCTAAACATTTATTAGATTTTTGTTCGAAATTGTTAATATGTTAAATAAGATATATATAATGTTTATTTTTGTCAATATTCTTGTATTAATCAAATAAAATAATTTAAAAGCATTTTAAAACCAATATAATAATATAATTAACATACCTAAGACCGAATATTGCTAAAAGTCATAACACTATAGAAAAATAATGATGTTCTACAATAGTAGAACGCGCGACCACTCACGTAACAGCGGAGGGCGCGACCAACGCAGTGTTAACTCTACATTCCCTTTACATTAATACCCATATAGGCAAAAAAAAAAAAAAACTGATCATTCTGTCTCCATGAATTGCTGAGTAAATGTATTCCTGATAGCATCCAATCATTATAACTTCTCGTTAGGATTCAAATATGGGACCAAATCAAACTTTCGGCTATTTATTCTACAAACATACATATAAGCCTACAGTTTGATACACATATTAATATGTAGACCGTATGTTTATAATTTTAAAAGAATAAATTTTGGTTGATTTGTGAGCTTAACGTCCCGATCAGCAGCGAGGCTATATGAGACGGAGCTTACTGCTTAATGTGGAATCTGAACCACATGAACACCCGCCGGGAATCGGACCCGGGTCTGCCACGCTAAAGGCGTGTACGCTAACCGCTTATCCACGGAGTTCTTCATTAGGATTCGAATATTGGACCAAATTAAACTTTCAGGTATTTATTCTAGAAACATATATATATATATATATATATATATATATATATATATATATATATATATATATATATATATATGCCTACAGTTTGATATACATATTAACGTGTAGCTGTATCTTTGCTTTTAAAAGAATAAGTTCTATGGAGTATAGTTTTGAAAGCTGAATTTACACAGACCACATGCCAAGCTACGTGGCAGGTATGACATGTTTAAGGAAAACTAGTGACCAATTGTCTTTTTTCTCTCTCTCTCTCTCTTTCTCTCTCTCTATATATATCTTTCTTTTTTAAATACCAATTAACCTGTTGGAAGTAATCTTGACATCAAAAACCTTGTGAAACAACCAAGATTGAATCAATGACTGTTCATAGAATAGGGAAGAAACTTAGAAAGTATATGCACGAGGACATTTATTTCGCTGCAGATAAACTAGATACGTACGCGTAACCTGAAGTATATGCTTTGTAGGATCATGTAGGGGGGACTCATAATATTGTATTGTCAATACGTCTGTTACTACACACAATAACACTCGAACGGTAACTAATTTTTCGACTTTTTCTTTCTTTTTCTTTTCTTTTTTTCTTTTTCTTTGTAATAAATAGTAAACTCAATTATCTCGGTCTAGTAGGTGGTTAATGGACTCAATCCATTAATATTTTCTATAGTAACAGTTAGTTTACCGGTAGCTATAAGAATCCCATTCTCTACTATTGAAACAAAAGTTGCAGAAGTTAAGCATCTCGTCACTAGATGGCAGCAAACATTATGCAACGGTTGCTCTACAGGATAAAATTGAAACTTCTAGTGCGTGATCATTTTCACTGTCCACAAGACTTCAGTCTATCTCTCTATATAAAAGAAGTCCTCACTGATCCCAAACCGCTTAAACAAGAAACTAGAAATTTGGACAGGGAATAGGATTTGTGATGTAAAGCCCCACTATCGAATAAATTTCTGAAATTCGACGGAAAAAAGAGGTGGAAACAACGTCGCAGATTTCTCTGTAACTTTGGGGGGGGGGATTTATAAAAAATACATACAACAATTCATATAACAATTAAAAATACATATTCATAAAAATACATGGGAGCCCACATGAGCTTTGGGGGGGGGGATCGGCGCCCTTGGCTGGAAATTATTATTTTAAACTGTTCATATCTCGAAATTTCTGAAGATTAGAGACATGAAATCCACTGCATAGATTGTTCATTTAAAACAATTAGACACGTGTTTTTAGCGATTTTTGATATTTGAACTAGACGGGACGGGGCGATGAGGAAAAATATGGGAATTACAAATTATTATAATGAAATATTCATATTTCGGAATCTCTTAAAATCTAAAGACTTGAAATTCAGTATATGGACTTCTTTCAACTAATTAGAAACGTATTTCACTGTTTTCTCAATATTTGTCCTAGGTGGGAGGAAAAAGTCTGAAAAAAAAGGAATGGCTTACAATTATTATAATTGAATGGTCATATCTCGAAATTTAGTACGGTTAGAGGCATGAAATTTGGTGTTTAGATTTTTGTTTAAAATAATAAAAGACTTGTTTCCGCATTTTAAAAATATTTCAATTAGAAGGGAAGGAAAAATAGGGGTAGAAAACAAGAGTGGGGCTTGCAGTTGTTAAATAAAATGGTCATATGTGAAAATACGTTAAGGTTACAGACGTGATATTTGATATATATAACCGTAAACTGGGGTTACTTGGAAAAATCTGGGGCTATTTGGAAAACATATTTTTTTGTTACGTGGTATAATAATGAAAGAACTATGACAGATATGTGGTTTTCTTCCAGACCAATGAAATGTAGGAACCTAAAAGAGGCAATATGAATGGTCATAAATGCTGTTTTATTTATAGATTGGTATAAAATTCTCACAGCAGCTAATACTTTTTTGTGTGTTCTTTCAGTTTTCTGTAAATTGTCCCTGTGTTTCCGTAGTAAAAAGGTGATTTTTACCTGGTTGTGCTAAATACCGTTGACTTCAAAGGTTTCCTATTGAGACGAATTAGTTTTACATTTCCACTTCCTTTCTGGGACAATGTGTGACCATTTTTTATTTCATTCCTTTTATCTACTAAAAATGATGATATTGATCAGGGGATAGATAGCGATGACATTATTGAAGTTTTGCCTAAACCTATTTACAACGGCAGAGAACAGGTTGTTTTTCCATATGACCTTGCAGCAAAGAATTTCAATATATGAATTTCTACCAGTAGGGCCTTGCTTGGCATTTATTTTTTGTCTTTAACATACTATGTTACATTATTACTATAACAGTACGATATGATATATGTGGAAAGAGTTAATGTAAATATACACTTGTAAAAATGGTACAAGGTAATTTTGCAAACCAATATAAGGCAATTACTGATCTGATACATACATAAAGTTTATAAAATTATGTAGGACATGTTTCAGTGTCTTAAAGAAGCCTCAAGAGCTTATGCGTGTATTGGCATTTACCAAAATTTCTCTTGTAAATTGCGAATTTTTTAAAAATGGTTCTGTAGGCCTTTTGGAAGGCAAGGTTACTATTGTAGTTAGTTTAGATTGGTTCAACAATTTATTGTGTTTAACTAAAAGGTTGTGCAAAAAATGTCTCTTTTTTATTTAAAATATCCTAGGAACACATTGGTATGAAAGAAACGTAGGCATGATACATATCAATCTTCTCAGGAAAGTGTAATCTTGCAAGTGGTACCGAAGGCTAGTTTTATATATGTTAGGAAGTGTCAATATAATGATCTGTGTATTGTCTCCACGAATTATGGGTAGATGCACTAATGAAAAGATAATCAGTAGATGCGCATATACAAAGAAAATATCAGAAAAACCTCAAAGCATTAATTAGTTTTATACATAGATGCTTTCATGGAGTTGAATAGTTAACGTGCGTGAGCCTGCTTTCGATTTCCGGTAGACATGAAGGTTTTGGCATTAACCCACCATAGACAATAAGGGGAGGAGGTACTTAAATCAAGAAAGAGAAACTTCAATCTAGTGAATTCGTTCGATTGAAATGTCCGCGTGCGTGTATTTTTTCTTCGCAGAACAGCAATATTCATGTTACTGGCAATGTATGGAATGGAATTAGATACAGTAAAACTTCGCTAATTCGGACTAATTGGGAATAAGTTAACCAGATTAACGAAAGTCCGGATTGACTGAAATAATCTTAAACAACAGTAGAAAACTTATTAAAACTCTGTTTATAGTAACAAAATACGTTTATTATGATGGATTTAAAAGGTATAGCCCTAAATACATGTAATTACAATAAAATATACAGCAATACAGTACATACGATGCAGTATCTACCATATATATATTATATCCTGTGTTGTGATAATATGCCACAATAATATGCGTAATACAAATGCGTGTCGGGTTTTGTGATGTTACGGCCGCAATGAAATCAAAGAAATGCCGTTTGAGTTGGATGATACTTGTTCATAATATACTGAAAGTTTCAACAATATCCACAATAAAGCGCAAATGCAGTACAACGTTCTTTACATTATCACGAAGATATGTGAAGAATACGATTGTTGACTTCCAGGCAGGGCCGGATCCAGTATTTCTTGAAGGGGGTGCACCAATAACTACCACTACATTTGATTTATATTTTTAAGTTTTTAAATGCCTTTAGGCATCTATGGTGTGAATGAGGAATATTACTTTGTTCAGTGAATCCTTTTCCTTCAGCCTTCAGAAAATGGACAAAAAGTATTGCTTTTGCAAAACTAAGCTTTCTTTTAAGCCTCAAACGGACACATGAGAGCAAAAAGTTTAGGAAAATGTTGCTTTTTCACTGCTAGGTTCTCATTTTGGATAGCATATATGTACAGTGAAGGGGGTGCATGTGCTACGGAGCACCCTCCTAAATCCGGCCCTGTTCCAGCCATACTTAAAACTAGCATTTTGTCTTTTATTTTGTCTCCGGAATAAGTGAAGTTCAGATTAACAAGGTTTTACTGTGTTGTGTATATAAAATGCCTAGGAAATGTCAAAAGTGGATTCAATAATCACTGTAGACACTAACAATGGATTAAGTTAGGCTGTATATAATAGGTCTGTCGCTGTACTTAATTTTGTATATCTTCTTGCATAATACGTTCATCTGCTCAATAAAAGCCTTTTCCATAACTCTTGTCAAACTTTCCATAGATAAAGCTTGTCATTACGTACATAATGCCTAGAAATTATATCTATGCGAGGATGGCAAAACGTGATGTGTACATTTATACAGCCAAGCAAATCTTAAATTTAGGAATTAATTAAATTTAAAATAATTTCAGTCCATTTATTGAAAAGAAATATATACTGCTACTGTTCAATTAAATCATTATCAACATTTTCAGCATGTAGATCAGCAACTGTGACCAACAACCGGAGCCAGAGGTAAAAGTGTACATGAAAAGGTAGGGGGACGGTAGGTAGCGGCGTGATGTCATGCCGTCCCCTTGCCTATCTCTGCCTATTATACTTTTTTAGAAACTGAGGGATGCCGTACATATCTTTTGAAGTTAGGGGCACGGCGTCCCCCGCATTTTTACTCCTGGCCGGAGCGAAAAAATCAGAATTAGGCCAAAAAGTGATATTTCATGTTTTGCCATCCTTATATTGATTTAATTCATAAGGTTGAACTCTACTTGTCTCTACAAATGTACATATCGTGTTTTCCATCCTCGTATAGGTATTAAAATGCTTGGAGAATCTTGTTAGGTATTAAAATGCTTAGAGAATCTTGTTAGGTATTAAAATGCTTAGAGAATCTTGTTAGGTATTAAAATGCTCAGAGAATCTTGTTAGGTATTAAAATGCTTAGAGAATCTTGATGAGTTAGAGTTTAACATCCCTTTTCAGCACTATGCTACATAAGACATGGATCTACAGTTTAAAGTGGAATCAGAACCAAAGTAATGTATTGTTTTCTCCCATGGAGAATCGAACCCAAGATCTCGTCCACTAATGGCTCGCAGACTAACCACTATACCTGAGGGGAGGGCTAGCTATAGATGTCAGATGTTTTACACTTTCTCCCTAAGGAAAATCGAGGTGCACTATATAGATTTCCAGGTATTTTGTATAGTCCCTGCTGTGCACACATTGTCAAGTAGAAAGTAAATTTCGAGAGATGAATCTGAACCTTACTCCATGTCAAATCAGAAATTAGAGCCTAATTTCTTAACATTTGAATCACTTTGTTTCATTTGCTCTTGGGAAAACTTCATTTTATAGTATAGCAATATACTTTCAACAATTAACGTCTCCCACAATTAGCCTTTCAACAGTTACAATTAAAATAATCCCTATTAATTTAATTTTTCTTCAAGCATATTTTTGATGTGTATCTGTTGAAATTGGCTGAATTTATTGCATGTATTAGCTATCTTAAATAACACATTGCCATTTATCATTGGGTGCCATTTATCTACATTTCACCTTTAGATTTGCCTCAGAAGATTCAGAAACAATTTCAGAAAAAAAAACTCAACCTCTCCTACTTCTCCACTTACGAACAATAATTAACATTATTTACTCGCATTCTCAATCTTGTATCCTCCAGTGATTCATCCAGTTGAATCTCAATGAATTTGTGTCCCCTTGAAGTATCACTGTCAACTTCAAACTGAAGCCATATGACGAGTTCTCAACATGAAAACACTTTTGATTCTTCAACGTTCCTCAATGTTAGTTCCCAACTTCATATATTGATTTTTCAACGTTATTGAATGGCTGTCCCCAACCTCAAGTACTGATACTTCAACATCCTCAATGTCAGTCCCCAACTTCACGTATTGATTTATCAACGTTACTCAATGTCAGTCCCCAACTGCACGTATTGATTTATCAACGTTACTCAATTGCAGTCCCCGACTGCACGTATTGCTTTACCAACGTTACTCAATTGCAGTCCCCAGCCTCACGTATTGATTCTTCAACATTCCTCAATGTCAGTCCCCAACGTCAAATATTGATTCTTCAATGTTCCTCAATGTCAATCCTGAAACTCACGTACTAACAACAGCGATGTGGATTCGAGAACTGGATCGCATGGTACCTAATTTCACATAGCTGACCTCAGCTGAAAAGAAGATGTAAAATTGATATTAAATCTGCCATTACCAATCCTACATGGCAAAAAATGACGGAGTTAATACAAGGCCAGTGGTCCAAGCTTGAATATCACTTTATTATTATTATTATTATTATTATTATTATTATTATTATTATTATTATTATTATTATTATTATTATTATTATTCTTTCAACATCAAGTTTCCGGTCTTGCGTTTAACACAGGTCTGGTATTATAGGTTTCTCTCAAGAGTAGATGTTGCGCTTAACTCAGATCTAGTATTGTTGGTTTGACACATAACGGTGTCTGTGGCGTTAATTTCACACTTAAAATAACACCTTGGTGTTATTAGAAAACTAGATGAATAAACAAGAGAATGCAGAAGTTGGAGTAGTGCTATGACGCTTTTTCAATATATACTTTCCGCTGTTAGTTACACTCCAGCTCGCATGGTGAATGCAAGATGTTGAAGTACTAATATCTATAACTGTGTTATTCATAAGTAATCAGCGAAATATTTCATCAATTAAAAGCAATGATTTAGTAAAGATATCTTACCCGTTTCAAAATCAAATAGATACATCTATGATTTTTAATGTAACATTCCCTTGCAAGTGCGTCATAAATATCTAAACAAATATCATAAATATCATCAAATATCAATATAAATCAGGTTTTCATTTTTACCCTCTACGAGGTATATTTGGCATTTATACCAAGTAATAAACATGTATGATATTTTCTGTAACTTTTCATGAAAATAACTTTGTCAGCGTATGAGTTTTCTGACAAACTTGTCATAAGCAGAAATAATGTCATCTGTTCTCGATACTCTTACATCTCTTTTCTCCGTATTTTAACCCATAAAAAGGTCTTGTAAAAATAGGATTGAGTCAGAAGGAATTGACAACGTGTTTGATTACTTTGCTCGTCATTTCCCGATGCTCTTCAAGAATCAGTATCACTCAAGTAATGCATCTTGAGTAAACAAATAGAAGACCACATAGCCATGTATACAAATGTCATTATGCCTCACTGACATCAAATGATGCAATATAAACAACGAACTGCTTTCGAATGGATCTTACAGGAAGGCACTACGAAATTGCAGGACAAAAGTTGTCCTTCATTGATTCTAAAATAACTCCTTTATTTCGCGTAAGTTTCACTAATTACAAACCCAAAATTTCACGGCCCATAACTAAAGTATCAAAAATAAAAAAATCTGCATACTATACGTAATATTTCATAAGCATACCATGCTTGTCAAGGTTTAACACCATGCCAGGTTTGACCAAGTTTGAATGAGCTCGATTTAGCACGTATGATATACTTGTATATTATTCCTCGTTTTAAATGAAATTACAAAAAAATAAAATTTCTAATCTAACGTCCCACGATTATTTATACCCTTTCGACTAACTAGGATGGATGATTAATAGAAGTAAATGATCACGAAAGAATAAATAGAATAAGAATGTGGGAGAAAATGGAGAATGACGAGCAGCGCCGTAACTTAGATTTTTCTGAGGGAAAGCATTAATATTTGTATTTGGAACCCCTAGAAAAAGTATTTTCTAATTCTTGGGCCCCCTATTTCTATCTTTCTCTTACTATTTATGGGCCCCCGAGCCTGTAGGTCTTCCCGCACGGCAAGGTCTGCGGGGCCGTTAGTTACGCCCCTGGAGCCGTTCCATACATGACAAATTAATTAAGGAGACAATATTGACAAATCTCAAAGCCATACGAATAAATATTATTTCTAAGACCCCTAATAGTACACATTGTTTATTAAAATGGGACCAGGACTCATTTTATTTTTTGTTTACCTTTTGTATGTTGTTTGTTTATGTAATGTAGTGAACCTGTTTGACACTTCATTTACAATTTCATGTTCGTATCGTAATTTTGTCTTAAAGTAAGCCACTCACGAACGGCGAGGAGCTTCCCTGGGGGGAGTTATCCCTGATGCCCCCCACAAGCTACGGCCCTGACGACGAGCTAAACCTATGGACATCATGTTAACTACGAACTCATATATAATGGAATCAAAGCAGGAGCCCCTCGCATCACCAGAGGTGAACCCTTTACCACATTTTTTTTTTAATTGAATGCTTTTAAATTTACTCTTATTCTTGGATTAAAAGATCCAATATATTTCAGACAGAAATTTTCTTGTAGGCCTTATATCTGGAGAACTACATATAGTGTAGCCAAACCAAAACTACCACTTAACTCAGTATGATGTTCTTATTCCGTAAAAACTACGAAATCTCGAATTAGTGGCCATCCAAAATTTTTGTGGCCCTGATCCAAAAAATCCAATGTTTTTCATTCAATTACAAATCTTCTTGTACGCCTTATATCAACTACATATACTGTAGCCAAAGCAAAACTACCACTTAACTCAGTATGGTGTGCAGGGCCGTGCCGTGGGAGAGGGGCGAGCGGGGCAACAGCCTCGGGCGCCGAAATAAGGGAGCGAAAAAATCGGGAGAAAACGAGGCAAAAGAAAGGAAAAACTACTTGGAATAAATGTATGGGGGCGCCGTCGTATACTCTCGCCCCGGGCGCTGATTTTTCACGGCACGGCCCTGATGGTGTGCTAATTCCGTAAAAAAAAAAAAAAAAAAACATGAAATCTCGATTTAGGGACCATTCAAAATTTTTGTGGTCCCTGATCCAAAAAATCCAATATATTTCATTCAATCAAATATTTACTTGTACGCCATATATATAGAGAACTACATATAGTGCAGCGAAACCAAAACTACCACTTAACTAAGTATGATGTGCTTATTCCGTAAAAAAATATGAAATCTCAATTTAGAGGCCGTTTAAAAATTTTGTGGGCCGTAATCCAAAAAATCCAATGTTTTTCATTCAATCAAACGTTTTCTTGTACGTCTTATATCTGGAGAACTGCATATAGTGTATCCAAACCAAAACTACCAATTAACTCAGTTTGATGTGCTTATTCCGTAAAATATACGGAAACTCGATTTATTTAGAGGCCGTTCAAAAATCTTGTGGCTCCTGACCCAATATCTCATTATTGGGCAAGATCGCAATCTTTTGATCCATTTTTTGGATCATTCCTAAAATTCTTGTTTCTATATTACACTTTTTAATTATTATTATTATTAAGTATTTAACAGGGACATGAATGCAGAAACAACGAGTCTTAAAAACGCCTTTCTTCTTCAGTGAGACTTAAGTCTCTACTGTAGATTATGAGCTTCCATGTGGCTATGTGGTTAGTGTACGCGTCTTTGGCGCGAGTTACCTGGTTTCGATTCCCAGCGGGAACTCATGTGGTTCGGTTACCATGTTAAGTTGTAGATCCACGTCTCACATAGCCTTGCTGATTTTTTTAAAAAAATGCTAAGCTTAAAAACAAACCAACCAATCACAATGAACTGAGTCTAGTTATCCGAAGCCGAGCACACGAAACCATTTGCCTATTGCTACCGATTCACTGAAGTATTGTGTTTCTCCGTAGTGGACAAAAGGTCAAGGTTGGAGGTTTAGTAAAATTATGAAATGTGAAATCATTTCTGTATAGTCATGTAGCGAATGTGTAGCATAAAATTCATTCTCACGTCTCTTGCCTGTACCATTTTCAAAAATAACAGAATACTTATAATAAAGAGCAAGGTCAAAGCTACAAAATTCCTTATGTTCACAGAAGGAGAAAATGAAGAATCTGTATTACATAAACAAACTTCCGTAAATCTTCAGTTTACTTAATTCTCGATCTGGCAAGGACAAAATTGAAAATACCGTAATTATTTATTTCCGCTCATAATATCTCCCCCATACAATTATCTATAATGTATCTCCCTTTTGAAAGGTTATTTCACGTGTTTATATCCTAGTTTTCTATGCTACTTTTACTGAAAACATAAACCTTTCCACTTTTCTAGGTAAAATACGTCAACAATTTTGTAAACAGCTTTTATATAGTATTTTAAAGAAATAATGTTATATAACTATTCTCCATGGTAGAACAAAGGCCAGTAAATGAAATCCTCGTTCAAGGTTAAAATAGGGTTTAGTGAGGTATTTAAGAAACCCTCTTCCTCACATAATATACAAGGGAAGTTAGATAAGTTACTGGCCTCGAAGTAAAAACATGACGCCAGATACATCATGATAACATTTTATTCAACGTAGTTGCCTTGTAGGTTGACACACTTAATACAACGATCCTGCAACAATTCCATCCCATGATAATAAAACACTTTGTCTTGTGCTGCAAACCATGCACCTGTAGCTGCTATGAAGTCATTAGTGCCTAAATTCAGTTCGTTTCAGGTGCATCTTAAGTTTTAGAAAAAGATAATCGTTTGAGGGGAATATAAACCCATGGTTAACATGATAATGTGTGAAATATTTTTTTAAAAAAATTCTGATTATGAACATCTTTTTACTTTTTCTTTAATGTTTTTGGCTTCTTCATGACTAAGGTTTAATTTGTTCATTTTTTTTTTTAAGTTCTTTGCTTTCTCACTTAGGCCTACTTCAATTGTACACATCTTCTTCAGAACGTCGTCTGGATAGATATCAACCAGTTCTTGAGATGTCTTTAGATTTTCATAAAATTGATGGAATTTGGTGAAATAAATGGAAAAAACGTAAAGTTTTTTTTTTTTTTTTTGAAGTGGAGTTTGGTTTTGTATAGCGTATCTTCGTGTCCACCTACTCCACTATAACCCAGGCCCGCATCCAGGGGCCTAGGGGCCGCCCCCCAAATTTTTACTTGCCCCTCTAAAATTTTCACAGTAGGCTTGCAAATGAACTATAATATGGTGATGAACTATGATATTTTTTGATCGGCCCCCCTAACTTTCACCGCCCCCCCCTACATTTTCGGGCTGGCTATGGGCCTGCTATAATCTCTGACGTTATTACCTCTTCATGTGAAATTAACGTATTGGAATGGTTTGTAAGAATTAAGAGAGTTATTTTTCTTTTTCTTTTTTTAATCGTTTAGGATGTATCTGTTTTATACTATAACCACTGAACTATTCTCAACAACATTTGAGCCATTTGTTGGGACATAACACTTTTCACACTAACATGATTGTGTTTTGTTTCACTTATCCCAAAGTTTTACTGCTGCTGAACTGGCAGGCACAGCAGCCCTGTTCATTGGTGAGGGCTACTTGCTCCGTACAGTCCTTTCCACGACATCCTACAAATGTTTCACTGGACTCAAATCTGGACGGCGCACAGTGGTCGGAAACTTGGAAAAAGCGGAAAAAAATAGTTTATTTGGAAACAAAGAAAATTGACGGACGTCTGTCTATCGTTCTATTGTCCTTTCTAAATCGATTGCAACTACTGCGAAAGTGATTCAAAGAACCCCTGCTGCAATACGGGCAGTTATATATACAGGGTGGTCCAAAAGTGTGAAAACTCTCGCATAAATATCAAATACTGCAAAATACAACCAAAGGAACAATGTAGGAGAGTAATAGAGATGAGGAGAAATTGGGGAGGACACAGAACAAAAAGCCACCGTCTTGAAATCCACCATCGTGAATCATACGTACAGTTTATAAATTGAAAACATAATATGTTGACGCCTTACGTGAATTGGACATCGCTAACCAGTATGAAGTTATGACAGGTGTGAATATGCATCCAAGAAGCGGTTACAGGTTCAATGTACTCTCCCTCTAATTGTGTGTGCAGCTAATAAAAAGACGCTGTAAAAAAAATGTGTGTTTGGTCTTAGGATACAAAAAAAAAGTTCGCAGTTTTTCACTCGCACCATCTTAGAAGAAAAACTAATACTTACTGGAATGTAATTTAGTTTAGGATTACGTTGTTTCAGTAAGATTAAAAGATTCAGTATAGAATCTTTTTATGTACTGCTGCACTGACTTGTAATATACAGCAGCTCCACATGGCTGATAGTTTATCATTGCAATATGTATGAGGCTTTTACTATATCTTTGATTCAGAGACAAAAAGCGATCCAAATTACGTACAAGACAATATGTCTTTTCCCTTGGTAAGGTCAGATATAGAAAATGTTCTCCTTCCCCCTTTAAAACGACACCGAGTTGCATTCTCTTCCACGATCTTCTAGAAGATTTACAGAGTTTCATTTGTTTCTAAAATTTCCAGAAAATTTCTACATAGTTCTATTTGACTCAGCTTGGACCCACTTATTTTTAATGAGGAGTGTATATGTTGAATTTCATTGCCCTAGCTTGAGAGACTTGTAAGATACTCCCCTATAGGCCATTGAGAATACATACCTTTAATCAAAGTAACAATATAAAAAACTTAGTTGGAGGTAGGTGATAATTACATTCCAAAGTACATTTCAAACATTCCAGATTCCTAGTCTAACCTCATGTGATGTGAATCTCATGCTAAACTTTGGATCACTTCTCATATAGCCTCAATGCTGAAAGGAAAGGTAAGCTCAATTCCAACCAACAATTAGACGGTTTAGCCGGTTGCGAAAAATATAGAAATATCGAAAATATCGAAAAATATTGAAATATTGAAATACTGAAAAATATCGAAATATCGAAATCTCGATATATCGGTCATAAAAATTTCGATATTTGAAAATATTGATCAATAGTTTGATCGATCAAAATATCACACAGACCCAATTTCAACGAGATCCACCGATTAGCATATGTCTCATCCTTAGACTTATGTTTTCGTTAAACGTTATATATAGGCCTATTATATGTTATAGAATAAATGTGTAATGCTTAGAATAAATAAACAATGCAACGATTCTAACATGTTCTTCCATTAATAATAATAATAATAATAATAATAATAAGAAGAAGAAGAAGAAGAAGAAGACGACGACGACGACGAAGAAGAAGAAGAAGAAGAAGAAGAAAGAAGAAAACTATCAGGAAGTTTCCCGTTCGCGAAAAGCTCCAAGAAAACTAAGTTCCAAAAGTTTCGAAGTTTCAGAAGCTGCCCCAGACACGACAGGGAAATTCCGTTTTTTCTTTCGAGTGAGAATAAGAGAGAGGGAAGTATTGTGATCGTTGAAAAAAAAGTAGAGTTCAAGATTTCAACAGATTTACACGTTTCGTGGTCTCTACATACCGAAAATGGATCTTTTTTCTGTTTCATCTCTTAGTCCCGATGCATGTGCACTCGCCTAGAGGCCACTCCGTCCAGGGCACCAGGATCAAACTTAAAAGATGTTGTAAGATTTTCTCTCTCTCTCTCTCTCTCTCTCTCTCTCTCCTTATTTATTTTTTAAATTTACTTTCTTCATAAAAATAAATAGTAAGGGTATTTTACTGATGGGTGAAAATTAAACGTTATAATTTTTGTTGTAAGCAACTCTAGGGATCTTATTTATTTTTCATAACTAGATATTTTATTGACAATCTTACATGGCAGTGACTCCCAATTATTTCAGAGTTCCGTCTCCCTATCTTTTATTTTTATCTGTGTATTTCAGATCTTTAAGTATCGGTATCTGCATTGAAGTAGTAGTTTAGAGGTAGGTAGGAATATTAACCATTTAATTATGAATCTACATTTATGTTATAAATATATGACATACAGTACTTGTAAAAATTTAGATGTCATGGGAGACATAGTACATCTTTTTGCTTCGGACAATTCTTTCAACATCCGATTTAATATTTGCTACTTTTTTGCCTTACATTAGAATCAGCAATGAGGAGACTTGTAGATTTACTCTGCAAGAAACAAAGCATTTGAAAATGTTTGTTCACAAAGATATGTGTTACTGAATGGGACTAGCTGTTTCAGCAGTGGCGTATTTACGATTTTCTTTCGGGGGGGGGCCTTGCTAACTTTCGGGGGGCTTTGCATGAAAATGTGAAAATTCTGCAAGATATTTCATATACTTTACTATAGTAAGTAATATTTCGGGGGGGCTTAAGCCCGGAAGCCCCCTAAATACTCCACTGTGTTTCAGTGCCTTTATATATACTTTAAGCTTTAAGCTTCCCCCAAATCCCCCTCGAGTCAAAAATAAAAAAAAAAAAAGGAGACTTCGGATGCGATTAGACGTAGTAAAGATACAAAGCCATATCTAGAGATTTTGGCGTCCGGGGCGAAGAGGAATTTGGCGCCCGGGGCGAAGAGGAATTTGACGCCCGGGGCGAAGAGGAATTTGGCGCCCCTACACTCACCTTATCAAGCTTTTTCTTTTTATTTAATTGTTTGTTTTATCGTTATATATTTATTTATTTTCATTTATCAAGTTTTCCTACGTATTAGACAAGAAGCTTTTGTTCTTATGCTACGCTGAATTTTAATCAAGATGCTTGGCCAGTTCATTGTAACAGCGAAAACCAATCAGTATTAGTTTACAAATAAAAGCTGTTTTCAAGAGGCTTACTTTGTATTTTTTGTTCAACTACACAAACTACCTTTGGTTGTATACAAATTGACCCGTAGAACAGTTATGGAAATTTATAACTTTTACAGCGTTTCTCACTACTGATAAGAAATGAAATTACAATATTATATCTTGCTTACAATGCAAAAATTAATTGTAAGCAAAAATTATTAATTACAGTACAAAAATTATATTTTGCTTCTTCTGAGACAAAGATTTTGATTGAACCGCACCACACTTGAAATGATTTCTTATTCGTTACTTTTTCAGAATGGAATGGAGAAAAGTAATCCCTGAATCTAGACACTAAATCACTGAAGTACTCAACGATGACATGTTACACTTCTTGCGGCAGTTCTTTGTCAATGGACTCCAGAAATAACTTCAATGTTGAGAAGGTGCTAGACTTGCCCGCAGCCGTATTTTTTATAATGCTGCCTTAATCCTGTCGTTTCTTATGTGTTATTTGACAAGAGAGACTGCAAATTTTATTAACCGCAGACTTACTAAATACATGGTTGCAGATAACCACATAACCAGGCAGGAACAATTCCTTCTATATAATATGAGTCATTCCTGATTTGGAAATGATTTTTGTAACGCTATAAGAAATCAATGTTGTATTCTCTTGAGGCTATACGTAGACATTTCCATGCAAACATCATATTTGAATATCGATGTGTTTGGTATTATTCTGTTTCTGATTTGGTTTGATTTTCAGTTTAGTAAAATTTGGATTTGAGAACTTGAACATCATGCCTAACTCTTTGGTTTATAACTTCGGACAATGAATTTCTCAAAGATGTTTTTTACTACATAGATATACATTATATTTTAAAATGTTTCATCTCATAGTGGTGGACAACAAACAAATGAAGAGATGTAAAAGCTAGTTATGTTTTTTTTTTTTTTTCGATTTCCTTGGGATAGGTGTAAAGTGGTACTTTAGGGTTCTATGTCTGACGAGTTTGCTCTGAAGATGCTTCCAATGCGTAATCCTCCGGTAGAAGACGAGTTCTTAAACTTATCTGTACAAAGGGTTTGCTTCCATAGAGGTCCTGGAGAGGGAGGCACGGTGGCTCAGTGGTAGAGCGCTTACTTTTGCATTGTGGGGTCCCTGGTTCGATTCCCGGCCAAATAATTTTGTGGTGGACAACATCGTATCCGTGAGATATCTTGTGACTCTTCCGTTTCCTCCGTTTCCTCCGTTTCCTTTCCGTTTCCACCAATTTTTCCTTATTTTAACCATCTGTCTCCTTTAGTCTAAAGGGCATAATCGTAGGACGTTAAGCTGAAAGATGTTCGTAAATTACGTTAACAAATGTGTGACAAAGCGCCCAATTACAATGTAGAACCAACGTTTCCCACTGCTGGGCATATTGTTTGTGACTTTAGGGTTCTATCGGCAGCAAGATTCGAATATAAATTTGGGCCCATCTTTCTCACCTTTTGGTTGAGTTGTTCCTTCCCAGGGACCTCGACGTCATTCGCTCTCTGACCATATCAATCTTGTAAGCCAATTGGCTGATTCAACTTGCCTGAACTTTGTTCATTACTATTCCAAAGTTTGTTCTAGAGTAATTTTTCATATGAGAAACTTATTGTTCAAAGTAACAGATTTCGTAATTAATACTTTTGCCCTTGAAGCTGTTATTTATTTTTAAAAAGTTATAATTTATAGAAAATTCTCATGAAACATAGAAACATATTTTACATTTAAGTATATTAGTTGTTCTGTTAATAATCAAAAATAGTAATAATTTGTTATATTTTTCTCATGAAATATATAAACATATTTTGTATTTACGCCATATTACATACGAAGGTTACACTTTACATTTAAAATGTAAGACGACGAAAGACGAAATACGCAATGGAAGACGAAAAACTAATTCATAGTTCCAAACGCTAGGTAAATTTTCTCTCAGAATTTCAAGTTCTTACAAAATAAATAATTGCTCAGATTACATTCAGTCATGCACGAAATGTTTTGAAATATTCATTGCCAGTCTTTATCTATGTGAAATCTTTATTTAGACTGCAATTTCAGATCTAGTAATTTCCTGAGTAGCTGATATTTTTTAGCTCTAATTATCTACTTTTTCACTAAAATTGCATTAATTCTAGACAGAAAGATTCTTGTGTACAAATTCATGATACCTTGAAATGTGTACATTGCAAAACAAGTCTTTAAGTACGTAGGACCCGAATAATGCACTACTATTGAAATGAAATTTTTGAGTTTTACGTCCCACGGTTATGCCGGCTAAGCTAAAGGAGACGGTGATGATGAGTAATGAATGAAATGGTAGAATGAAGAAAGTGGGAGGAAACGGGAGAACCCCGAGAAAACCCACTCACACGGTGTTTGTCCATCACAAATGCATTACTATTGAATGAGGGGTTCTGAATACTTTATGTTCTATGATACAACTTATGATATCCATATCGATTCTTAAGCTCCTTTGGTGTTTCTTACATCTAGTACTTCTTCTAGTACATCTAGTTTCTTACATCTAGATTTAATACCATATTTTCCCTCTATCGAATTAGCTTTTATGGCCGTAAGAAAAAATAGACCATCTAAGAATCTGATGCCATATTGTCTCTCTATCGAATTGACTTTTACGGCCGTAAGCACAAGCAGAACATCTTAGATTCTAGTAATATATTATCTCTCTTTATCGAATTGACTTTTACGGCCGTAAATATAAACAGAACATCTAAGATTCTGGTACCATATTGTCTATCGAATTGACTTTTACAGCCGTGAGCATAAACAGGATATCTGAGATTCTGGTATTATATTGTATCTCTCTATTGAATTGAATTTTAGGGCCTTAAGCATAAACAGAACATCAGGAATTCCGGTATCATATGGTCTTTCTAAATATTTACCAAACATTGTTAGGGTCATCAAGTCTAGGAGGCTCAGATGGGCAGGTCATGTAGCCAAAATGGAAGAAAGTAGGAATGCTTTCAAAGTTTGAACTGGAAGCAAAAATTTATAATAATAAATAAATTTAAAAGTTAAAAATAAACAGCTATTTTTAAACTAAATAATACAGAAAATTCTCCGTAAAAATTACAAAAGCAACTTTTTCTGTTCAATTGTAAATGAAAACTGAAATGTTTCAAATGCACAGACGCGATGTTGTCCAATACAAACTGACATTCCCTGGGCTCGAACAACGGCCACCTGGCACCAGAAGTGTGCGTTCTATCTACCACTGAGCTACCGTTCTACGCTTCTTCAATTATAAATATCGTCATGTAACAAACCAATATGTGGACTCGATTTATACAATATTTTCATGTATTCATGTGTACGTGGTACTTATAGTAGCTACTTTTGTTTGGTTACTACTAAAAAAATTGAGTTTTCAAACTTATTGTCAATATGCGTAATAATAAAATCGTGTTAGAGCAAAATCCGCATTGCTCGAAACTTTATTAAAGAAGTACTGCTATACAACAAAATTATACGACGTACCGGTATTATATCAATGCGTAAAATATTTTTTTTTTTAACACTTAATCCATACCACAAAATATTTGTGTTTCCAGCATATCTTCAATTTATGTTTCAATGGATCATAGAGATCCATTGGTTAGGGAGAACAAGGATCTTGAAAACTTTTAATGTCTTTCAGATGAAATTTTAATATAAACTATTTCTGCTCAGCGAAACACAAACAAAACAGTCAGCACTGAGGCAGGAAAATCACTAGATTTTCCTAGTTCGATCTAACGCCATGTGACATTATACAAAGAATTCTCCTGTTTTTTTTTCTTATTACCATTTTAGTCATTATTTCATCATTGACATCTACGTTTATTTATTATCTGTCTCCTTCGGCATAAAAGTTATCTCTGAAAAGATGCTAAGGTAATTGAATGGAGGGCAAATAATCGAAATAGCCTATAGCAACAATTTTTCTCTATCTCACCAATGTATTTTTAAGATGTTTGGCTTACCAAAAACTTCTTCATACATTTGTCCGTGTATCTATTAATCCGAAAGATACAAAATTTCAAGAACCACTATCAATTTTGGCCAGGATGGAGAACAATCGATTCATCTAGTTGGTTTCAAGATATAGACCATGAAAAATTTATTCCTCATGTATTTGTATGCGACAATTACGGATTTTATCTTTCAGTGATAAACATCCCGCAATGTTGATAAGATTAGCTGGTTAGTATAATGTTCAGGATGCATCATACTAATCTGTCCATGGAATGAAATCTAGATGACCTAAAATGAAACTACATGACTTTCTATTAGAAAAATTTAAAGACTAAATATATTTCCTTTTTCTAAATATTCATTTTACTAAAGTTTTTGAGTGGTGAATACACTGCAACTTGTTTACTGATTGATAATGATCACAATTTTATAATAAGATTCAAAAAAAATCTCGAAAGTTTTCTCCAAACCGAAATTCAGTCTAGAGTAATCCGTGCACTTTTTGATAATTTCGTTTAATTCATTTAATTGTTAAAAATATATTACTGAGGCATAAAGTTCTCTCAACAATGCATATAGGAACCGCGGTGGCTCAATGGTAGAGCGTTCACCTCTGGTGCTTGGGACTCTAGTTCGATCCTAGCTCGCGCCAAGTGGACTTTGTGGTAGACAAACAGCACATAAATAACTCTCTGGGTTCTCCCGTTTCCTCCCATTTTCTTCATTCCACCATTTCATTCATTTCTCATCATTACCTTCTCCTTTAGCCTACGCGGCATAACCGTGGGACATAAAACTCGAAAATTTCATTTCATTTCAACAATGAATGTAAGAAAAGTATTATGAAATGAACAAATTACTGTGTTATTATTGCTTCAATTTATGTTTGAACAAAGTTTTAACATTCTTCTTCTCAATTTGACTTGATTATTGTAAATATTCTGCCTCTCTGTATGAGAAATATTTTGAAAGGATATGACCTGGCATCTATTCCCAATACGCGCTCCTTTACATTTGACTTAAGCCTTAAGCAGGCACGTTGAAGTATAACGTACTGCACTGTTAGTCTCAGTAATGTGGGAAAAGGCTGTTTGTTTGGGATTTCAACTGCCACTCGAGACACGGTGGCTCAGTGGTAGAGCCATTTATCTCTGATAAGTGGAGTCCTTGGTTCGATCCCCGACCAAGTAAGTTTGTGGTTGTCAACATTGAGTCCATTTGTTTTCTCGGGACATTCCTGTTTCCTCCCTCTTTCTCATTCCATCATTTCTTCCATCATCATTTACTTGCCTTATTAATCGCTCTCTTTGCTGAAATGGCGTAATCGTGAGGCGATAAACTGAAATATTTAACTTCATTTCATTTTTTCAACTGCTATTCAAGGTATTGGTTCATTGTTCTTTGATGTAATCTGATACAGTTGAATGTATTCCAGATGAGTATCAGTGGAAAAAATATCTTAGTTTATTTCAATTGGATGCGAAGTGGTAACATAATAACATTACACAAAAATGTCATTGTTTCGACAGTTACAAAATAAATCAGTGTAGTTGTTAACCCTACGTTTATCAATATCATTAGAAATTAATATTGAAGTAATATGGTGAGTATTATAACACTAATGTGCATCAAAATAATGTTAAAGTATTATTGTAGCAGAACAAAATCTTCCCAATATATAAAGATAGAAAAATTCGATGTAGTTGGAAGTCGTGAGTATGATATACCATGACTGCATTAAAAGTTTATTAATAATTGTCAGAATGTGATTGTTAATCTACACTAAACAAAACATGTGGCGGTACGATAGCTCCATGAGCCTACTAATGTTAACTGTTAAGCAAATTGACGCGCTTGCTTAAGAGTTAAATTACTAAGAAAATCATGGCTATTCATTAAAAAAAAACACACACACACGAACCAATAGTTACACGATTCCTCCAAAGGCGGATCTAGAAGATGAAAACCGGGGATCCAGCCAGAATGCAGACTATGGTAGGTATATCATGAGTTTACTATAAATTTCCAAAAAATATATAAATGTTAGCTTAAATTATTTTTGTCACTCAAAAAATTGGGAGAGCGGAGGCCCCCTGGCCCCGGACTAGACCCGCCACTTGATTCCTCCTTAGCAACTCATCATTGATTTTTGCCAGAAGCTCTCAATGAGATGACTTGCCTCAACTTTAAAGTAGGAAACTTCAAGTCGATTCAGGAGCATTATTTGTGGAGGGAAGAAGGCAATTGCTCTCTATCTCTGCGTTTGAGTAAATCAATTGTATACTAATATGATAATTTAAAAAAAAAAAAAACGAAACAGTCTTATGTTGATGGTGAACATCGCCCCCTCTTAACGCAAAATCTGAAATAATGCTGCTGGGCCGATTCCACGTTAAATTATAGATCTGTACATTTAAATAACACAGGCGCTAGCTAAACATCAAACATACATATTGGCATACAAACCTCAAAGTGCCAAGTATCGTGCTAGCTAAGCAAAGATCTGTGCGACGAAAAATCTCAAAATGTATCCAGTTTCGATAGTAAATGAAAGTTTAACTTGCTACAAAAGAAACAATGAAAGATAATTTTTAATAGAAATTGTATTTCAAAACCCATATTAACAAAAACAATTCACATTAGAAATCTTAACATCCTAAATAGCAAATATTCATGCCTCCTGTCAAAGTGGTCCAGGTTCGGTCTCGGATTTGGACCGATTCCAGTTGACGCAGTAGGTTCAGTCTCATATAGCCTTGGTGCTAGATGGGAACGTTAACCAACTTTTGAGATAAGTTGTTGATACGACTAAACTTCAAAAGAAGGAAAATACGTACAGATTTTCCCCATTCCCTTAAAAAAAAATACTTGTTGTCATAGGACCAAACGACTCTAGGAGAGAAATGTTAGCAAAACGAATTGTATACCTACTCACTCTATTGTATAATAAGGTAATTTTTTTTTCGGATCATGCGTAGATCCCGAGCAAGTGTTAATTAAGTTCATCATTGTTGTTGAACTCACAAATGATGTTATGTAATTGATAAGATACGGCCACCTGGAGAGAATACGAAATCTCATCACAAGATTCGCAGCGATTAAGCAGTAGATTGTACGATTGTCTTATTTCGTCTTTCGTGTATGATTTTACATAAGTCCTTTCTTAGAAAAAAAGAAGTTTATCAGAGATTACAATGTTGTCTCCTTAACACCATTTATGATAACATAGAATAGAGTAACGCTACGAAGATTACAAGATGTAGATATATGTGATGCAGAACCGTATACACAAACAATTATAATCCGTGTAAAGCTATGTCACATTTCAGATGTTCACGCAACCAGGCACTTTAAAAGCTGTATTCTACTTGACCGTTGTAAATGAAGCTATCAAAATGGCTACTTACATAACGATACCTCACGAGATGTAAATAATTCTATATTCTTCTAATTGCATTCTTAAATGCTACTAGTTTATTCAAAAATTACGATTCTTATATAAGGATTGTTTTCTTAATTACTAATTTTCCCAAAGAAATTTTGATGTTATTTTCTCAGTGGAACTATTTGACGTGATATCATTACTCTCTTGGTTCGGCTCCTGAGAAACTTTGCTGCAATTTGTATTAGTGAGAAGAAAATATTAAATAATGTTCCTTGAACAACGGTAGGAGGATTCTATATATTACAGTTGTCATTTAATATATTAAGTTGTCTGTCATATTCTTAAACAAAACTTTTAAATTTACGATTTGCCACATGCCATTCCAGGAGCATTATTTCAGATTTTTCTTGGAAGGGGGAAAATTCACTACTGTCATAAGAGTTTCACGTTTTCAATTGGTATATTAGTATACAATTGTTCAAAAAAAAAAAAATATATATATATATATATATATATATATATATATATATATATATATATATATATATATATATATATATATATATATTATTTTCTTCAAAGGGTCATTGCTTTCCCTATCATCTTCAAAGAACTTCTCTGCATTATTCTTCCGCTTAGCGAAATAATTTTGTCAAATTGTCCATTTGTCTGATCTATGATAACTCTCTTAAAATGTATCTAGTTTTAATCAAATTTGAAATGTGCTTTTCGTTTAGGGTTATCCCCTTTGCGATTTTGTCGGGCAGTCGTGGTTTCGGAGAAAATGTTTCTTGTCCCTACTAGCTCTGTTGGGTCTTCAGAATGTCCCTACTTTTATGTTTATTGATGCAGTTGGTGAATATCACTATTGGAATTTAATTTCCACAATTATGCAGTCCTTATTTTTCGACTTACGAGTTCTTTTTTCCTTTTTTAGTCTATAAAAAATAGTTCTAAATTAGACCAAAGTAATCCATAAGAAAAATTGAATAATATTAAATGATGCCGCAAGCAACCTGAAGTTTTGAATGCATTTACATTACATTTTAAATAAAGAGTTATATATATTTTAGATATTATATTTGAGATAAGAGGAAATCAAGCGTTATAGCTGCTTCTGCTTATATGTACTTTATTTCCTGCTGGTTGGATTGTATGGTGTCCTTATATGCTTGGACACCATAAGGAAAATCAAAGATAGCAACCAGGGCCTAGAGTTGAACGGCATTCACCAGGTTATGGCATATGCTGATGATGTGAATTTAATAGGGGATGATAGGAGAACAGTAGAAATAAATGCAGAGAGCTTATTAAACGCTTGCAGGGACATGGGTTTAGAAGTAAATGCAGAGAAAACTAAATACATGGAAGTGCGTCGGGACCGTAATACTGCAAATTGTGAAGGCGTTAAAATATTAAATAATACTTTTGATAAAGTGGATACTTTCAAATATTTAGGATCAATATTAACAGACGAAAATCATATTCACGAAGAAATTAAATGTCGACTAAAAGCAGGGAATTCGTGTTACTATTCGGTTCAAAATCTCTTGTCGTCGCGAATTCTGTCGAGGAATTTGAAGCTTAAAATATATAAAACGATAATCATGCCTGTTGTTCTGTATGGTTGCGAAACATGGTCGCTTACTCTGAGGGAAGAACATAGACTGAAAGTATTTGAGAACAGGATCCTGAGAAGAATATTCGGACCCAAGAGGAACGAGAATGGGGAATGGCGGAAGCTTCATAACGAGGAACTACATAGTTTATACGGTTTGCCCAACATTGTTAGGGTCGTCAAGTCTAGGAGGCTTAGGTGGGCAGGTCATGTAGCTAGAATGGAAGAAAGTAGAAACGCTTTCAAAGTCTTGACTGGTAGACCCATAGGAAAACGACCATTAGGAAGACCTAGGCGCAGATGGGAGGATAATATTAAGATGGATCTCGCAGAGATAGGAATACAAAGTAGAAACTGGATGCAATTAGCTAAGGATAGAAGTCAGTGGAGAGCTTTTGTGAATGCGGCACTGAACCTCCGGGTTCCATAGGCCATAGAGTTAGTTAGTTAGTTATATGCTTGGTTCATTTCTTTCAACCATGAATATTTCTCAAGAGCAACTGTTTGCAATTTGTTTTCAAATGTCTTATTTAAGAATAGATCGGCATATTAAAAGAAATGTAAGTTGTGTGAAACATAAACGGATAGAAGCCTATATCATTTGAATTTTCATTTTCTATTTGTGTTTCGTTCTTCCATGGATACAGAAATTATTTTATTGCATTTTTTTCTAATCTTTCAGAGTTTCATTTCAGTTTTCTTATATTTATGCATGATAACTCCTTCTATTGTTAGTATCTTTAATTTTAATTCAGGAAATTTGCGTACATTCCAAGCCTGAACTGACACAAATATTTCCAAAAATTGCTCATAACAATGTACAATTGTAATCAATATGAGTGATTTTGTGCCAAATTCTGACATTAGCATTTTGCTCAATGGTTAATTCCATAGAACTTAATTATAAGTATCTCAATTTCATACTAGCAAATAAGGAAGAACTTTGAGTAACTATCGGTAATTAATTATAGGAAAACTGTTAGAAGACCAAATAAACAATGATTCTAAAAGTTTCATATAAATACCGTGCATAGACTTGGTTGATTAGACTAGAATTTAACGTTCAGCACCGAGGCTATATGAGACTTAGACCTGGAGCGTAACGTGCTTTCGGAACCCTACGAGATCCCACCAGAAACTGAACCTGCGTCTCCTGCACCGAAAACACGACCAATCAGAGATAAGGGTTTGCTCACATTTTCCAGTTTTGGTCAATCTTAATCAATCATTTGTTTCCATTTTTCAGGTGTAACCTTTACAGTGTATCCTAGTAATTGTCCTTTCACTTTTCTGTAAATTATCTCGATATTTATGTTTCCAACATAGTTACTCTTCTGAAGTGCTGTGAGAAAAATTGGCGAAATTATAGTGTTCGATTTTGCTATTTTCAAAGTTCTAATGAGTAATAAATTGTTGTTTCACTGCAGCAGTTTAACTTCAAACCGTAACTCTGGGCCCTATTAATTGTATAAAATGCAGTAAAGATTAATATTATATATTAAAAAGTGTAGCTATCTCATTCTCCTGCGATTGATTTTATGTTCTTCAGCAAGATCAGTTATTTTCGATCAAAAGCCACGAGAATATTCTTCTTTCGGGGAAAAGCCACTAATCTCAACGACGAGCAAAGACCGGGGAGCCCGGAAGATGGTTGAAAGGTATGAAATCATGAAAATTATTGTGCAGTGGGATTTAAAATCAGCAAGGTTTGAAGACCTTTCGAAATTTCTTTCTTTTAGACATGATGAAAATTTGTATTCATTTAGAACGCCAGAATTAAACTATTTTACAGGAAAGAAGAAGGTCCAGAATAAGCATAACCTCAACTAATATTAGAGAGTAAATAATAACATATGGTGCAACGGATACTTTATCTACATAAATGGCACAGTCACATCATTGTCGTTAACTTGGTTGGGTCCATCAAGCTGAGCTGATTTTACGTACCTTTAAAGTGAGTATAATATGCGCACGGTTAACAGAGTGAAACGTGGATGCGCATTGTCATTTTACTGAAGTTATTGCAGGAATGATGATCTGTATTGTGTATTGTAGACCTAAATTATTTACGATAAAAAATAACGGTAAAGATAAAATATTTAATAGAACATAATTTTATCAAGTATAAGGATTTGAGTGCCGAACGCCGACTTGACCGGCGCCCTCTCTCTCCCTCCGTTGGCTTTCTCTGCGCCCCTTAACCTCGGCGCCCGATACGGCCGCATCCTTTACTTGGGCCTTTCGCTGGCCCTGGCCAGGACCAAAATATTATGTCGTAAAGAATCGAATGGAATTGTCGACAGAAATGAGAACCAAATGTACTGTCATATTCTCACAAAAGCTTTTTGATATAGCAGACAATTTGTTCCTGTGGACACAAAAGCGACAAGTTCATTACTAAAGATCAGTTAATCAAGATATTTACAACTTGAAATGTTTACAGAAACGACTTTTGCCTTTTGTTAGACATCACTATGTCAATACCATCTTCTGGTCCTATCTAGCTACTCCACATTACAGTCGAAGAACCAGGGGCGGATCCTCAGAAGAGGCAACTTTCTTATTTTATATATAAATAAAATCAATCCCAAAGCTTGGAACTCTTGAAAGTAGCTCTAAGTAGCAGTATTACAATCTACCGCCCCCCCCAAAAGTCCACTAGATCCGCCCCTGTGAAGAACTTCAGCGTAGTGTGGAAACAACCATGTGAACGTTGTATCCAAAGCTGACAATCCATGAAACTGCCCTCAGTAACTTCGCCCTGTTGAAAAAAATATTGGGCAGTCATGAAATGAAAGTTGACAGAAGATAATGTAGCAACGTGCAACAATTCAAATGAAATGGAAATCTGCTAGTGCTAAATTCAAGAAACATATTGTAACTCGTCTTATGACTGGGATTAAGTTAAGCTAAAAGTCCTTCGTTTGTTTCCTGGACGTGTTAGTTAGCATTCCTTGTTACTTGCACTGAACACGAACACCGCAATATACATTAAAAAAAAAAAAAAAAACGACTTTCTGTTCTTCTGTCTAATGCATTCTTATTTCGTTAACATTTTTTTCTGTGACACACTTTTTAAAATATTGAATCTTAAATGTCTGTTAGCTTCAATGGACCAAGGAAAATAAATTAGAAATCCCGTTAGCTAACAGGTGTAGGCAGGTACCTGTAACTGGACCTATTAACTAAATCTGTATGGTTGGTCAGTTCTTGACCCGGCTGACATATTGGCAGAATGGGTTTACTCACAGAAACTTTCACATAGCCGTGCATCTATATTGCCCTCACACTGGAACGTGTAACATAAAACTTTCGTTGATATTAAATAGAGGAGAAAAGATATATATATATATATATATATATATATATATATATATATATATATATATATATATATATATATATATATATATATATATATATATGTTAAGTTTCTTTTCTTTTTATATATAGGTCTACAGTATGTATATATACATATACCGACAAGCGGTTTTCTGCAAATGATTAAGCGTCTCAAGTGAACATTATCATCATAAACTTCAACATTATACGGAAGCCGGAAATAGTTGAAGTTTACTAATACTTCCGGTTTTAATATTGATGTCCATAGAGCAAAAACGATGAGATATCGAGAATCTGTCCTTTTCAATCCATGCAGCGTCCCAAGAAAAAGTTTTCTTTTACCTATCTGTTCAAACCTAAAATGGCGAAAATCCACGATTTCCGGTTACACCACTCTACACTGCACTGATCACATAATGGATAAAATGTGCATAGATAGCAATAAGCAATTTCTTTTATATGGATTCAGTACCGCAGAACGTGTTCTAATTTGGATTATAATCCTCTATAGCAGCCGGAAGTGACAGATATATCAATTATCACTTCCGATTTTAACATTTAACATAGCAATAACAGTAAGAGATAGTGAGTAATGGCTTTTAGATACGGATACAGTATTTGAGAAACGAGATCTTATTTCTCAATTGTAACCAGTAGTTATGGATGTACTACTTCAAGTTTGAATATCGAATTCGCGAAGTTTGTTAAGTCTACCGTAGTTCCACATTGTGAAAAGAAATTCACTTGTTTTCTTAAATTTACCCTGCAACATGTTCTTAAATTTGATATGAATTTGCTCTCTTGCCCTTAACTGATGTCAAGTAAAAGTCCCATTCGAAAGCCTTAAAGAAAGCATACATATGTAGTGTTTCATAAAAATCCAACTTTTTTTTTTTTTTTTTTAAAACAAAAGTTATGCCTCATACGATTTTGTAAGATGGGGTTCCATTTGAAATCTTCCCTTTGACTAATTTAAGTCTCAAATAATAGGAGAAAAACTCTGGTCCCAATGAAAACACATAGCATGTTTAACAAAAATTGGAGGGTTTTAAAAAAAAATTCCCATAATGTATCTAGAATTTCGCAGTCTATTTAGAACGAGAATTTAATGTCCATGTGTATAATGTTCCACGATAACTTTCATTTAAAAAAAAAAAAAAAAAATCCGATTTTGAGACAATATAGTGCACATTTTTGTGCGATCTTTTCAACTGCCTGGAATAAAAGTAAGTCAAGAATGATGGAGTAAATTGGACCATTGGTTGCTAAAAATAATTCCATAATTTTCGTAAACAAATATTCGATTTTAACGCAATGTAGTGTATATGTTCAGATAGTTTAAGAAGTATTGAGCTTTCGTAGGTCAAAAGCTCATACATTTTTTGTGATTTGAAAATAACATTATGTATCTGCAAATGTATTATTTGGTTTGATGATTTTCCGTCCTTTTTCTGACAACGCGAGAATTCCGTCGCTATAGAACTTCTGTTGTTTCTGGTTGAAAAAAAATATGACAATTGGTTTTCACAGTTTTTTTTTTTTTTTTTTTTTTTTTTTTTGCAAATAACTAAACATAATTCAGAGAGTTCTGAAGAGACTGAAACAAATAATAATATGACGGTGCCAGGTCTAGGTTATATGGTGGATGTACTAAAATCTCCCAGCCAAGTTCTCTCAATGGGGTTGTTATAAATGTATGTGGTCTTGCGTTTTCAGTGTGTTATATGACATCGTTTCTGTTAACCAATTCCGGTCGTTTCTTTTGAATTGCTAGATCCACTCGTGGTAATTGTCGGCAGTATCTATTCGAGCATATCTTTCTGCCCGGTATCAGGGGCTTGTAATGCTCGATGTCCTTCCAATCCTACCAAACGCACAACATAATCTTCCTGCACAGTCAGTGTGGGCTTTGACATAGACTGTAGAACTTCTTCTAGATTCAATTTCAATCTTTTTCACCCGTTATCATAGGTTATCTACTTCTCATTACTCGTGGTCAGCTGCTTCAGAAATGGCTCGAGTTAGTTACGTTTCAGTAAGTTTCGCAGCTAAAAATCCGATTGAGTTAATATTTTTGAGTCAGATCATGTGACATCCAAACATCATGCTTCCTTTCGTAACCAGCTTTCTCTAAATAGTTTAAACTATTTGGTGATAGGTATTTAGGTCATTGACGATGCCATGACTGCTTAAGTGTCTGTCTTGCTCGACTTTTGACAGAATATCACTTTTTTTTCGTGATTGGTCGTCCACTGCTAAGAGCACCTTGGACATTGAGATTTCCATTACGAAAACAATCAAACCACCTTTCCCCTACTGCTTTTTATAACGTATTTTACCCATAAACAGCATTTTTTCATGCGCCTGAGCAATATTTTCATCTTAATTGTAATAAAATTGTAACATGTAGCGTACTTTTGTGGGGTATGTATGATGATAGAAATTCCAAATTTTTGCACATGTATTCACCTATCAGTTGTCGAATAACATTAGATCTTACCCGCTACGAATCATATAGGTAGGATGTGTGATATTAACCTCAATTTGTGAGCAAAAGACTTACTACATTTTAGGTTACTTGATATATTAGGATTTCTTAAATCTTAGGCTCTCTTTATACAAATAAATATAATTGCAGCAGGTAAATACATTCACTGGTGACTCATCAATTTTAACATCTCAAGTAGTGGAAACTTAACGTAGCGTACATATACTAAAATTATCGTAGGACATAATTTTTTTTAAAAAAACAGTGGGTAACTCTCCTCACATTGGGGGATAACTTCACCATTCATTGTTGTCTGATTTTTATCCCAAGCAGTAGGGATTACGAGGAATTTTTACAGAAAATATGCATCGTATTGAACCAACACCAAATGATTTTTCATAGAAATTAAAAAGAAACCGAAGGGAGGTAATTCATCCCCTCATTCTGAAATGAAATCTTTCAGTTTAACGTCCCACGATTATGCCCTTTAGGCTAAGGGAGACAAAAGATTAAGGCAAGTGAATGATGATGGAAGATCGCTGGTATGAGAATGTAGGAGAAAACGGAAGTAACCCACGAGCACGATTTTATCTACTTGGGCGGGGATCGAACCAGGGACCCTATAAACCATAGGTAAGCGCTTTACCATTGAGTCACTGCGCCCACTTCCCTTCATTTTGACTGCTCTTAACTCAATACAGTTGAAGTTACTTAAAACGTATTAAAAATGAAATATTGCGTCAAATTAGAACTTCTTTCTTACAAAAAAAAAAGAAAAAAAAGTATTGCGAAATGTATCCTTAATTGAAATGACAAAGGATGGAGGTTACTTAATCCCTTCATTCTTGATATATTTCAATTCCAAATTTTAAGGATTACCGGGAAGCTTCGAAGAAAATATAATACGTAACATTGCATCTAAATCGAATAATTGTGAACAAAGTATGATTTCGGATTCTTTTTTTTTTCCTATTCACCAGGGATTTCTATTTATAATAACATATTAACCTATATTTACGATAAAGATTTGCCCAAAATGAATAGAGAACATTTTTTCGCAATCGGAATATGTCACTAGTTCAGTGGTTCTCAACCTTTTTTTACTGACGACACACTTTACTAAACATCCAGAACATCATGACACGCTTGTTTGATTTATTGTTATTATTATTATTATTATTATTATTATTATATTATTATTATTATTATTATTATTATTATTATTATTATTATTATTATTATTATCTCTTACAATAGTAAAAAATAGTTTTTATAATGACTATATAGTACTGACAATGAGCATTATTGCTATCGCTGGTACAATCTGTCTCGATTTTAACTAATTATTATTAAATTCTTCATAATTTTTAAATTCTAAAATTTCGCGACACACTTTAGGGGATTACGTGACACGCCAGTGTGTCGCGACACATGGGTTGAGAATCACTGCACTAGCTTATATAGTGTTGACTTTATATTATTCACTAAAATTTGAAAAAAAAACGTAGAGTGGAGCGAAGCAATGACTACATAACATATTTAGTTCCAGATAGCTTTGATTAGCTATAGAAATTATTTCTACCTATAGAGTCTATTTCTTCCTATAGGGACTATTTCTACCTATAGAGACTATATGTTCCCTATAAAGACTATTTCTTCCTATAGAAACTATTTTTACCTACAGACACTATTTTTCCTATAGAGACTATTTCTTCCTATAGAGACTATTTCTTCCTATGGAGACTACTTTTTTCTATAGAGACTATTTCTTCCTATCGAGACTACTTCTTCCTATAGAAATTATTTCTTTCTATAGAGACTATTTCTTCCTATAGAGACTATTTCTTCCTATAGAGACTATTTCTTCCTATAGAGACTACTTCTTCCTATAGAGACTATTTCTTCCTATAGAGACTATTTCATCCTATAGAGACTATTTCTTTCTATAGAGACTATTTCTTCCTATAGAGACTATTTCTTCCTATGGAGACTACTTCTTTCTATAGAGACTATTTCTTCCTATAGAGACTATTTCTTTCTATAGAGACTATTTCTTCCTATAGAGACTATTTCTTCCTATGGAGACTACTTCTTTCTATAGAGACTATTTCTTCCTATGGAGACTACTTCTTCCTATAGAGATTATTTCTTCCTATAGATACTATTTCTTCCTATAGAGACTATTTCTCCCTGTAGAGACTACTTCTTCCTATAGAGACTATTTCTTCCTATAGAGACTACTTCTTAATATAGAGACTACTTCTTCCTATAGAAACTATTTCTTCCTAGAACATTAATATTAATTACATTTTACCACTTCTATATTGAAAGCAAAGTTAAATCTTAATTTAATTTCCATGCTTAAGACCTGTCAATTAAAGCAGATGGATGAAAGAAGTCCAGACTTGAATCCATCATGTCTTAAGTAGGTTATCAATTGTCTTATACTACAGGAACAAGACTAAAATTTTGTATCCCTATCCGAAATCAACGCACAAAAACCATGTGCGCTAATCATCTACCCAGAAAGTAGTGTGGACTCTCTTTTTTAGACCAGCCTCTTTTTACGAAACATTATGATTAGAAATTTATCTCACATATAAAACTAGTTTTATACGCATAGGGAGTTAATATGATAACTATAAAAAATATATTTCTACGGAGAAAAATGAATGGTTATTATCTTCTGGATATCAGTCGGAAGAGAACAAACTTATAGGCTTATGTGTATACTCTGTGAGTGTTTGTGTGTGTCGGAAGTTGATAATTGGACATATGTGATTGCTTAAGGATATGAGAAATGAAATTGAAGAAAAGGAACGTCGCAGCTATCTCAAATATCTCGCGTGCCAAGCCTTTTATTCCGAAGAATATCTGCAGCCAAGTTCAGGGAATTCATTCCCGGAAGAGACGTTGCAAAACATCGAGGAAGTAAGTAGCCTGTGGCCATTCGCCTCCATCTGACATTAAGAAAGTCAGTATAAAATCAACGTATCTGAATGGATAAGTATGGGCATAAAGGTAACTTTCATAAGGTATATACTATATATTTACAAGGAAGATTATTTGGTCAGTTGGGTCACTTTTCCCTATTGTGTAAAAGTTGTCTTCGTTTGCTCATTTTAATTTGTATTCCAAAGGCTTCTTAGCTGGCTGTGAGATGATGTACCCCGAAGTCTTGTGGTCACTACAGATGTTCTAATAACTTCAGCACTGCAAGAGTGATAAAACAATCAAAACCTTTGTATGAATGCTTCACTTAATTGAAAATACTCACGTAGATGGTACATCGTTTCGTCTCGACTTCGATTCCTGATGTGTACAAAATCATGAAAAGAGACAAATAAGAAAAAAAAAACATTTGCCCTGTCGCTCTTTTCCAGTCATGAATTATTTTTCCTATAAACTGAAAAATGACTGACTAGCAGAATACCCGTTCTTCGCACGGAAAGAATACGTTTCATTTTGGATATAAAGGACACCAAGACTGTCACCAATCAACTCAGGGATCCCCCAAAACTAAGAATTCGACACTAATATCGTTAATTTTCAATTAGTGTATTTTGACATGTCACCACTCCTCTTAGAGTACTAATGGGGACTGAATTTGGATGTACGGCATCTGAAGTGTAACTATCCATCTTAGCGACCCCGAAAACTATGGATTCGATACTAATATCGATGATTTTCGATCATTTTTATATATTTCCCCCTTCTCATCCCGCAAGTTGCGATACTGAATTTGGATTTAAACGGCATCGGAAGTGTCACTGTTCATCGCAATGACCCCGAAAATTACGGATTCGACACTAATATCGGTCATTTTCGATCATTTTCAAATATTTCCCCTCCTCTAAGTTGCACTGTCAAAGTAAAATTATGAAAATCACCCCAGGCTCGAACCTCATCTATGTTGAAAAGGGTATGGTAGGATAAAGGAGTGAAAAGTGTCCTTACACAGATTGCTGTGATATTTATACCAAAGGTACCTCATATCTAAAGATAACTTTGACCAGAAAACAAAGGGGCGCGGTGGGGCCGCGGTGGCTCAGTGGTAGAGCGTTCACCTCTGGTGCTTGGGGTCCTGGGTTCGATCCCAGCCCCCGCCAAGTGAACTTTGTGGTGGACAAACACCGTGTGCGTGGGTTTTCTCGGGGTTCTCCCGTTTGCTCCCACTTTCTTCATTCCACCATTTCACTCATCTCTCATCATCACCGTCTCCATTAGCCTAACTGGCATAACCATGGGACGTAAAACTTAGATTTCATTTACCAGAAAACCAGAAAACAACTTGAAATTCCTTCGAATTTCGAAGTTATTGTTGAAAATTCGAAAATCAAAAATTGTTCATACCTCGGAAACAACTTGAGTTACAGAAGTGAAACAAAATATGAGTACCGGTATACTTTGCTTGAAGTGGCTTACAGGAAATAAGAAACAACGTATTTTGCCCTTCAAATATTAGCGAAAAGGGAGTCGAAAATATTCAAATTCAAATCTTTTTGCTTTATGTTTGAGTGATCATCTTCTATTTTCCACCATAGAAGCACCACCAACCCAACTATAACATATTTTGACCATAGCTTGATACTTGTGCTGCAAGTTGGTGTAAAATTAGGAAAACCGAAGTCGAGATGATGTATACTTTCACCTACAATATAGGCAACCCAACCCGCATTACGGCATAAATGTTTTGGCCGCCAGTAATACTGTCAGAAGTAAAACATGGTCAATTTTGAGTTTCTGACTAGTCATGAATGGCTCTACATGGAAATATAACGTTCATAATCTTACCTGTTCCAGAAACCACGTGAGAGCGCTAGTGTACTAGTGCAGATTTTTAGTCTGTCTTAGGAAGATACGAATATTTTGGATTATTAAAAAAAAAAAAAAAGACTTTTTGATTATTCCTATATATAATATATACCCATACATAATATACTAACAAAATATACGTCAAAATGGTCTATCGTATTTATTTAAGACCAGTAGCGTAATTTCATGTTTTCAAAGGGGCGGGGGCGAAGTTTACACTGATATAAGACTTTTCACATTTTTATTAGTTTATAATTTATTGTAAAGCATATGTTCCTTAAACTCACGGGGAGGGAATTGCTTCTGCCCTCCCCAAATGACGCCACTATTTCAGACATTGAAACATAGTAATCCAGAGGAAAAAGCTTTTAGTTTTAAGTCCCACGATTATGCCCTCTTTATGATTAACGAAAGGAAATGATTGTGAAAGACTTAGTAAAATGCGAATGTGGAAGGAGTACCCGAAGAAAACCAACGGACACGCTGTTATCCATCACACACTCCTGGGTAGCCTGGGATCGAATTTAGAGCCACTTGCACCAGAGGTGAGCACCCTACCACTGTGCCACAAATAATCCGAGAAGCATTAATTTAATAAAAACCCATCTGTTTTATCATTCTCTGTTTTATCATACTAGACATATGAGTGGATTAAACTAGACTAGATACATATTTTACTGTATTTGAGTTGAGTTCATTTTAAGTTTAAAGTCCCAATCAACAGCGAAGCTATATGAGATGTGGATCTACTGATTTACGAGGAATCATAACCACATGAGCTCCCGCCGGAATCGAACCCTGGTCTCCCATGCCAAATGCACGTGTGCTAACCGCTTAGCCACGAAGAAGCTCTTTACTGTATTTGAATCTAACGCCAGACCCTCGTATACGAAATACACTTGCGCCATTCCTGTTAATAATCCGTGAATTCCTTAATTAAACTGTAAACTATAAAAGTTCTCCACCTAGTAGTTCCTAGTAAAAATACTGTTAACTATGATATTTTAAAACTATCAAACAGGGACTTTTGCAATGAAAGACGGTTTTCCTAGAACTATGTAAACACTATAAACTATAGGTGATAACTGTTCACACATTATTCAATTCGTTACGTGCAATCAAAATGATAACTAAAAAGGGAAAACCAAATTGTCTACTACACAAACGGAGTTTAATAGTTACAAGGAAGTGGCATTTTATATTTAAAAATTAGATATTTATATAACCATAAAAAATTAACCAGCTGTAACTAATTATGGAGTTAATATGGATCTGAAAATGAAGGAAAAGTCGTCTCTTGCAAAATTTCTTTGTCTGCTTTGAAGAACTATCTTCGTGCCTTAGCATATGATTTTTATCTTATATCTACAGCAATTAAATGTCAAATACCACATAGCATGCTTTGAATATTCGAAAAATTAAAATGCATTACATTTTGTCATAAAATACCATTACTCTTCTTTTTTTCTTTTTGTCTGTTACATAATCGTGAATCATCATCTATCTTTGTGCATTCAACTAAAAATAACATTACACACCAAGGATACCTAACAGTTTAAAGTTGATATATAATCTTAAAAATGAAGGAATTTTTCCTTAATCTGTTTCTTAAAAAAAAAAAGTGTTCAATTGTATGATAGCCTACCATTTTGTGTTAGTAAAATATAGACTACTCTAGTTTTAATCCTTGGTGCACCAAGAGAAGGTCCAAATGATCCGAACACAGACAAATGCTAATTTATTATATATAGGCCTAAACTCCTATGCAGAGTGTGTCCAAAAGATATCAGGACTGCGTTCATTATATATACGCGTATCTATTTCTCTCTCTCTCTCTCTCTCTCTCTCTCTCTCTCTCTCTCTCTCTCTCTATATATATATATATATATATATATATATATATATATATATATATATATATATATATATATATATATTAAGTATACATTTGGTCAATTTCGACTTACCCAAAAATTTAGAAGAATCCATGGCGCCAGGTCCGTAAGTGCTCGATGTGTTTTCCTTAGTTCCTAACAATAGTCCGACAGCGTAATTTCCACTGTAATAGGCTTCTCTAATGAACTGGGAGGGTAATCTTGTCCGATTCCCTTTGCAAAGCTTTCCAAAGACTTTCCACAGTTGTCACACGCCGTTTTCCCAAAGTCCGCTTCAGCAATCCATATCCACAATAGTCCATAGGACTTGCATCTGGAGATTTAACAGATAATTCATTGAAAGGTTTCACCTATATACCACTTGCCTCCTCCATCTCCCTGTAGAATGCGAGGGACGACCTTGAGGTATGTGATGAGGCCTTGCTCATGTGAATGAGCACCAGATTGGCGTCATTTCAGTACATTGTTGGAATCTCATGCTCGTAGATCGGCCGCATGATCTGCTCCTGAAAATACTACAAATTTATTTTGCAGTTCTTCGCCACCCTACGAATCTTCAGTTTACCTCGGTAGTAGCCAGTAACGACCATGAACCCTTTTGGGAAGGATTCTTTACAGACACGGACCCACCTCCTGAAGTTCTTGGCTCCTTTCTCTCAGTATATGATGGCTCTCGGTTTGCCGCAGTCGGAAATGTAAATCCATGCTTCATCGAGCGTTACGACGCATATCCACCTGTGTTTTGCCAGATGCCGTTCGTACAGCTTCCGGGCATTACGCTTTCGTTCCTTTTGGTGGGCATCCGTGAGAAGATGGTCGCGAGCTTTCATGGCTTTTTCCAGATTGAGTTGATGATGTAACGTCCGGCTCAAAGTCCCCAAAGACACGTCAAGACGATTAGTCATACACCTTTGTGTTGGCGGATTATCTTGCATTGCGATTTTGCGAAGTTTCCTTTGCATGGTGGAGGTGCCCTTTGTGCATTCCCGCTTCCTAGGCAACTTTGTTGGTGATCCAAATGGTGGAGTTCGTTGCCCTTGTACTTTTTAATAACATTTTTTATTCCACTTAAACTGATCTTGCAACCATTTTTCTTGCACTGTTTTCTAATAACAGAAACACCAAATTGGGCGTCATAAAGAGCCGCAACATAGCCTTCCCAAAACCGGCTTAGTTTTGGCGGCAGTTGGGGTCACAGAGCGGAAACCCAAACACTTGGAAACAAATTTAACACAACACTCACAACAATGTTCCTGTTTTGTGCGTTATTGTCGTCGACGCGGAAAAACAACTCCGTTCCCAGGAAGCCACTGCACAACACTGCAGGACGCCACGAGCCAAGTCGGGTGAGTCAATTCTGC
Organism: Thermobia domestica; assembly: GCF_964235325.1. NCBI lineage: Eukaryota > Metazoa > Arthropoda > Insecta > Zygentoma > Lepismatidae > Thermobia > Thermobia domestica. The sequence continues at coordinate 81,558,487 of NC_137463.1, forward strand.
CCGGGAGGGGGAAGGAACGAAATCGGCCAAATGTAGGCTGAACAACTTATATAAATGCATAGCGCAACCTATCCATTTCAACTAGTAACCCCAACCCCGGTAACATGAGCCTTTGGGACAGTCAGTGTCGAGTTTGAGCAAATTGTGACATGTCAATTGGCTTCCAGAGGCAGAACAGTGTGGATGTGTTTACACTGTCTGTCGTGCATTATGGATTTTGAGCAACGCGTCAACATTAAATTCTGTTTTAAGTTGCGAAAAAGAGCCAAAGAAGTTCACAAAAATGTTAAAATCAGTTTATGATAATGAAGCAGTGACATTGAAGACTTTGAAAAGTAGTATGAGCGATTCAAAAGTGGCAATGAGTCAGTTGAAGACAAGGAAGAATTGCGTCGTCCTTCGACGTCAAAAACAAATAAAAATGTACAAAAATGCCACAAATGATTAGTTTAAATAGTCGAATTAGTATTCGAGAGTTTTCCGAAGAAACAAACATCTCGTATGGATCCGTCCAAAGCATTTTAACTGCCGATTTGCAAATAAGAAGAGTGAGTGCGAAATTTGTTCCCCGACTTCTGGCAAGTATTTGACTGCAAAAATACCCCTGTCTGCCCACATCTGTCGTACTCTTTGGATATAGCACCATGTGACTTCTCCCAAAAATCAGAACCGTGCTAAAAGGAAGTCTTTTGATGCCGTTTTCGACATTAAGAAGGTGACGACGGCACAGTTAAAGACCCTGAAGAAAGAAAATTTCCATAAGTGCTATCATTTTAAATCAATGTTGGAATTATTGCTTCGAAAACCAAGAAGAGTACCTTGAACGTTATGGGCTAACTCCTAATACTGTGCAAAGGAAGTTTTAAAAAGCTTAGACAGAACTGCTTATGCTTATTTTTTAAAATCTACTCTTGGCCACAGGGAGACCAGTCGTTCTTTCAGAAAAAGTTTTCCGGGGGGCACTGATAGTACTATTTTATTTATTATTATATTATATACGTTTATTTTGGTCTCTTCCGGGGGGCACTCTCCGAGCTCCGGGGAAAAAGTGCCCACCAAAAAAATGTCTGAAAAAAACGCTGACGGAGACAAACTAGTCCCAAATCATAACTAGGTAACCGTTGAACATCAACTTGCAATGACGATCTTTGGAATCTATAGGTCAGCTTTGATCTTAAATAGTTATATATATATATATATATATATATATATATATATATATATATATATATATATATATATATATATATATATATATATATATATATATATATATATATATATATATTCCTCTCATTGACTACAATTCTTATGGTTTTGAAAAGATTAAGAGGGAGGGAGGAATAATTTTTAAAAATGTTAACGAAAAATATAACTTTTTATATAATGATGTTTTATTTTTAACTTTTCTGCCATATTTTCACTCCGCCAATTCTTCGTTGTCATTCATTTGCCCTTCTTATCTGAAGCACTAAACTAAATCTCTGAGTTTACTAACTTACCTAAGAGAGTTGATATTAAAGATGACCGCTTAAATTAATGACCCAACCTAAAATTACAAGAAAGTAGAATGGACAAATTTTAATAGATATCAAAAAAGATTAGCTAGATATAAAATATTGGTAGGCGTACGTGCAGGTTTACACGCGCTCTAGTGCCAATTTGTGAACCCATCTACATGAGGTCATTGCAGGACAACTCATCTCGCCCATGGCTACGAAATATATTTCAATGATCAGCCGGTTCACGTGCAGAGTTGCTCCTTTTATGATATTTTTTTTTCCTTCCTCTGCGTATTATCACAGTTAAGTTATGATGCAGAGAACGTGTCTTCTCACACGGAAAGCTAAAAGCGCTTCTTTCTCCGCAGGCTGAAGAGAGTCGCGTGATACAATTAATATTCTGATCTATAAATAACTAAAAATCTTTCTTTTGCAGATTCTTTTGCATTCTTCTAAGCAATGGGTATTATGTCTACATACGTACGTATATACACAATTTTCTTGTCATTTACAGAGGGTATATGCTTCGCAAGGCTTAGTATCATAGTTAAGCATTTTCTTAAATCCGAATTGGAGAATACGAAGCACGGGTCCAATGACTATACACGCCAGATTGTTTCAATCAATGTATCGGTTAATAAACTGAAGGAAAAAGAAATATTTGAAATGAGAAATAAAGACTTCTATCTAAATTCTAACAAATAAGAAATTTAATGTGTCCAAAATGACCAAGTAGACTTGATTCCCTTATGCACTGAATGCGCCAATGATTTATTATTTTTTTTTAAAGCATTCGTTCTCATCTGTCCAATATTCGGATAGATTTATTCTGGAAGAGATCGGTAGTTCTGATTTACATATATTATTTAGGGATCCTGATTTTTTTTAAATTCAAGTTTTCGATCTTGAAGGATTTCTACTTGAAAGCCAGAAAATAAAACTTTTATTTTCTTATTTAAGAATATATACATGTCTTCACCATTGTCTCACACGTTAAAATTATATGAAATAAATTTCTCGGAAGATACCACTTAAGGGTCTTTTCTATCCTTATACTAGAGGTCTGCACGGGCTCGGGTCTACAAATCATATATCACTCCGGGCCCGAACCGGGCTCGGGCCGTAAATTTTTAAATATACAACCATATTTCTCGGACCTATTCGGGCCTAACTTTGTAAATATACTATACAACAATATACATTGCACCGTTCTTTCTGGAGAACTTTTAAAGCACAACTGCAAAATTAAACCTCTAATTGCTGTAAATAAAAATACAATTTTGCGTTAATTATTAAGTTTCTGTAATTCGGGCTTATTTCGGGCTCATTTGATTATCACACGAGCTCAGGCCGGGCTCGGGAATAAATGCTAAAACATATTTAGGACTCGGGTCGGGCCTCACATTGTAAATTCACGGGCCGGGGCTAAAAATGCCGGGCCGTGCAAGTCTCTACCTTATACACTCTCCACAATTACATTAAGGCTCTCCTTTTTAAGATTCGCCTAATAATTTCTAACAATGGAATTTTCATCTGGAATTTCAAATTTATTATTTATTTATACATATTTATGGGCATTACCAGCACCTATGGTTGCAAGCCCATCACGTATGAGCGATAACATTCCTTGGCGAGAACACTATCCTATAAAAGGAATAAAGCGGCCTGGGACCTATATGTTAGGTACCATCTTGACATTGACCTGGTGTGAGTGAGGAAAACCGAGGAAAACCCTCACTTAGGATGGCTGACCTGTAAAAGATTTTTCGACCGAATGTACTTCACCGGGAATCGAATCTGGGACCACTCACAACAAAGGCGAGAGCGTTAGCGACTACGTTATATGGGGCCACATATGGAATCTCAACAGCAAGTGTAAGCGAATCTTGAATTCAAGAATCACCTACTGAGATAATTTGTCGGTAGTACTGGAAAGTAAGAATATATTTTACAAGTCATATCAACACAGTTTAAGCACAATTATATGACTAGGTTTGGGCAGGTAGCTCCGCTACTACTTTAGACCGGGCAGGGATTGAGCCGATTAATTGCAGTTCTTTAATAATTATTAGTATTGCCTTTCATTAAATGATAATTGTAATAAAGCCAAACGTTGAAGATTGTGTTGTACCCAGGTAAGGTGAAAGGTCCGGTATTTCAAACAACGCAATATTTACAGTTGGTGCTGCTTAGTGGCGGCTAACTTATCGGGCCAGGCCCGGCTCGTGCCAAAAACATCCGAATCTTTCCAGACCCGGACTTGGCTGGGCCTACGTATATTCGGGCTGGATTGAGCTTAAGGCGAAAAACTTGGTCCGTGCTGGTATCTACTAGGTAGGCCTGACACTGGGCTCTAATACTTACACAAAGTTACAAAAATCGGAAATTCTAAAATACAATTGGCATAAAATAAGTTACCAAAATCACCAAGGGTGTATTGTAGCTCAGTGGACAAGCGCTTACTTCTGGTATGAAGGGGTTTCGGTTCGAACTGAGGTTACTTATATTTGTAGTGGATATCATCATGAATTTGTCAGAGTTCTCTCATGTCCTTCTACATTCTCGTTCCATCAATTCTTTCATAATCATTCACTTTCATTAATGACCCGTCTCCTTTAGCCTAAAACTCATGTAGTTCGGATTCCACGTTAATCAGTAGGTCCACGTCTCATATAGCCTCGCTGCTGAACGGGACGCTAAACTAAAATCAACTCAACTCCTTTAGCCTAAAACATATAAGCGCAGGACGTTTAACTACAATTTTATTTTCATTTAATTTACACGACAAATATCATTAATCACATAAATGAAAAGCAATGAGATAGTGCATCAATGTACTGTACTATGTCCATTTCTTGTGACTCTAACCTTCTTCTGAGTTCCACAATACGTCGACACCATTTCGTTCTATTTTGGTAGCTGGTCTTGAGTAGAGTCACATCGGCAGAAATTTACTGTTTTCTCGCTGCAAGCCTAAGGGAAGAAAGCATAGCTAATATCCTAATTCTTGTTTGGACATTAGGTAAGTTTTTTCCCTTAGCTTGTAGCAAGAAAATGTTATCTTTTACAAATTTGACTCCTCTCACGAAGCCGTCACTGCAAGTTATGATTTAGCGACTTGCCCCATCAGTATGTATATTGTCATTTTATTCTCTGTTTGTTTCTTCTTTGAAAGCTCTATAAATTTGTACATCTTCAGGTGTGGATTTCCTGCTTCGTTGGCAATTTTATTACTAAACTTTGTCGTCCTATGGAATTGCTATCGTACTATTCCACAAGTTTCTGCAAGAAAGAAATGGAGTGCTACTAACAACGTTTTTTGCAATGGTAAACAAAAAATAAATACACTGATCTCAGTTTATGAATTGTATATCTGACTTGTATATACAAAGTAACCATCAAACCATAAAATGAGATAACATTTGCCATTTAAAAAAATCAACTGTAAGTTTGGTTCAAATTCATTTAGAAATATGGATTTGGGCACTATAATCCTATGTGTAAGATTCTAATCCGAGACGAAGGTTGGTGTCTTTCACATCTGAAAAATGTCAGTTACAATCACTGACGTAAGCAAGGAGTTTTTTGGTCTAAATATCCCCTTTTAGCAGGATATTATAGAAAAATAAATAATTACAATTACAGCATATATACAAAAATTACGCTTGTCCTGAAGGAATGTGAGATTTACTGCCTTAACCCCTCTTCCTTCGCCGCGACCTTATCCTGATAGCCGAGATACTCAGCTTTAATTCAGGCGACTCCGCGCACATTACATAGTTCTTCACGTTACACACGTAAAACATTACTTAGGAGATCAATTCAAAGAGCTAATTGTGTTCAAGTATATAAAAATGCCAATACAGAAACAATATTTAAAATAAAAGGCACTAGATTTATTAGTAACGGGTTATGAAAATGACGTCACGACTCAGAATCGGAAAGAGAAAAGGAAAGAAATGAGTGGAAAGCCGGCAGCTAAGATGCGAGTCTCTTGCAAGTGTTGCAAGATTATAAACTTGAAAAATCTTATATCAAAAACAGAGGACCAGTAAAATTAGTTAATTGATCAATGTTAGAAACCGTCCACAATGGATAAGAAATGGCTTAATATTTTTATATGATATATAAATTAAATAGAGTAGCTATCCCGTAAGAAACTTCTTTGCCTGTTGATAAATGAAACAAAAGAAAGAACGGGACTCACATGTAACTTCTGCAATTTTTGTGCAGAGAGTAACACTGCTCTGCCAAATATCGTCTTCGCACGTGCATTAGAGTGGGCACGTGGGTGTACTGAAACTGAAACCATGGAGAGTGTTAAGCGCAAAGTTGAAAATATGAATGAATCCGAATTATCATCTTCTCAGTATTATCGCGAACACGAGGAAGGGAAACCTCTTTAAAGTCAAGCAAAGTAAATTGTCATCAATGTGTACGCTCGACTAAGAGAAAAATATGCAGACAAAACTATTGAAGAAACTGTTGATATGATTGTTGCCGGTTCGCTGCTGGTTTACTCAGTGCCAATGTAGAGTTGCTGTGCTTTGAGAAAAAAAAAACGTATTTTTAATTTATTGTGTGGGAAGGTGGCTGCTGGTATGTTTCTGTTTATGATTGACCTTTTCCAGGTAGATATATGAGAATAACTTCATTTCTTATCCTTTCTTACTTTAATCAATTGAAATAAATAAGCAAAATAGTTTTCATGCTCTCAGGTTTTAATTGTGAGAATTGCAAATACATGACGTGCAAATTTCCAACACATTTATTATTATTGTAGTGTCTCCATGAATTATTAAAACAAATAGACCAAGAAACATATTTTTCGTAAGCGGCCGGAAAAGGACGAGAAATCACCGCTCTGCCATATCAACCGAAACCCAGAGCAGCGCCAGTTGAAACCCTGGCGATTGAGAGCCAAACCAAAACACACACACACACGTGCAAAGGCTTCCCTGTGAAAAGGTTCGCTCGCCGACATGTACTAATGCGCTTGTGATGCGGCTCTCAAGTTAACATTGCGTTATAGATAGTTACAGTTAATATAGAATAAAAGAGAGGATATACTACTTACATAAGATATAATGTGATTCATTCTCGTTCAGACATATAATCATGGCAGTCTGGAGACTGTGGAATGTCCAGCGTGTTTTCCATAGTATGAATGAAAATATCGGATGTTCTGTCTCTAATTAATAATAATAATAATAATAATAATAATAATAATAAGTAGTAGTAGTAGTAGTAGTAGTAGTAGTAGTAGTAGTGCATCAGCTCCTTTGATTCAATTCCTGACATTCTCATCTTCTAGATATAAAAAAGTAGTATAGCAATCCTATTCCTTGAACATTTCTGCAAATACTCTGATAATATTGAAATTGATATTCTTGGATATTTGCATTTAGAAAAAGAAAATTGAAACGCAATTGGTAGCTGACTTTTTTCAGAATTTAGTATCATCTTTTGCGAATTCCATTGCAATTCCTTCGTACTAACGACTTCTATAATTACTGAGGATCCGTATGATGTTACGTCGTTTCTCTCTTCGAAGCAAGTACATAATAAAGAGCTGGACAATTCCCATAAATGTTTATTATATACATTGTATTTCTATATAATTGCGGAAAGCGCAATAGTTGCGGTACCGACATTTGCGGCACTGCTACATTTGCGGTACTTCGAGTATCGACATTTGTGATACTGGGACATATTTGCGGTACTATTCAAAATAACTTTTTCTTCTTCAAACTGAGAGGATAGATATTTAGTATCAACTGCTACACAAAGACCAAGTTTTATCGCAATGGTGTAGCCATAAAGTTGTTCTGAGGGGGGGATAATATGACGTTTTTAGGGGACTCGGGCTTTTTGCATACTAAAAGCAAACTAAAAATCTTCTTTCAGAATATGAAATCGCTATTAACTCACCAAACCTTTCTCACAGCACCCAAGAACATGCAAACGCAAATATAATTATCAATTATAAAGAAAAGTGAAAGAACAGTTACTAGGATACATGGTAATTACATCTGAAAGGTGTAAACAAATGCTTGTTTGTGATTTGCCAAAACCGGAAAATGTAAATAAATCCTTACCTCTGATTGGTCGAATTTAAAGGGAACTTCTAGAAATATTTATTTATATATATATTTGCTTTTGTAGTTTTCCTTAACAGTTTTCCAATAACTATTTGCCAATGGTTACTCAGAGTTAAAATGTAATATTCTTCTTTCTCATTTTTATTCTCTCTTTTCTCTTTGAGATATTTGTATTTATGCGTAAGCATTGCAGTATTATCCAAAGAGCAACTTGCCAGTGGAGTGATGTGTCGCAAGTCACTCATCTGGGACACAGTTGTGAATTGTTATGAGCATGTTTACGGACTTTTGGTCAGATCTAGCTCGGAATTAGTATAAGAAACAAAGTCAAAATTAACGTTCAATGAATTATTAGTTTATTTCCCTCATTTATAATAAAGTTTAGTTAGTACATTAGTAGATACTTCTGTGACAAACAAAAATTACTCCAAGTTTTGAATGTGTGCCATTTTCCTCAAGAATTTCTTGACATCTTTTGAAGCTACATATTCAGTTAATACACTTTATATTCTTTAGTTCAATCTTATATACTGACGTCGTCCACTTCAATGTTTAAAGTTCTTCTTTCATATACTAGTCGTTGTACACAGCCTCACTTTTTTAGATACTTCACCAAACAGTACATATTAAGAGTCCAATTAGTACAGATTAATTGTTTCAGTCTGTGGTTCACCCTTTAACAGCTATTCATTCTGCGCTGTTGAATCGTGCAGTTCCACATGGAGATGTCAATACCGGGATTGTTTAAGCACTGTTCTACAAAATAATTTAGAAACTTCTCAATTCTTTCGTGATATGGTGCATCTTCCATAATGGAAAACCACCCAACATCGATATCACCTACAGGGAGAAATGCTAGAGCAGAACACATTCTCAGTCGAGCCTCACCTCTAGAACTGATTTATAATCATTTGTCAGGCCTAATTTTTTAACATTCCTGCAGAAGCACTGGTTAAAATGGAAATTACACCCACTAATGTCCCTTTCCGGTAACAATCTTCTTAGGAATGTTGTTGCAGCTTGCTCGAAATCCAGTTTGATTAATTTCGGATTCCAATAATTAATATTAGCGCTCACCAAACTGAAAAATCTCTGATATGTCTGCTAGTAAGAGGTCGAATATCAAAGGGACAATGTTAGTTTCCTCGAAGTTACTTCCAATGTCTGCATGTGCTGTTTATAATTGGTAAAACTGCCGACTACAAAACTTAAATGTTCCGTCCATAAAAAAATAATTTGCTCAGTTGCACACTGTCTTCTGTTCGCAGTGCAAACTATCAACATTCTTGCTTCTTCTGTGGAGTCATCTCCAAGCAAGAAGTTTGTCTCATCATCTATCTTCAGAATATACACACGTCTCACGGTGTGTACCGCAAATATCCCACTGTCTAAGGGAAAGTTTTGAACAGTATCGCAAATGTCCCAGAAAAACCGGTTCTTATTGTACCGCAAATGTCCTGATACCATAATTGCGAAAATTGATGTGACAATTTTGAAAGTCTCTTCCATTAGTCCATTTTTAATGAGACCTAGACTATCAAGGTATGTGAGTTAAAATGAGTTTATTTTTAATATTGAAATTTCGCCTAATAAGAGCAGTAACTCTGTGTTATCAGTTTGTTTGATGTTTTCATACGTATGAGGTATTAGATATTAGGTGAATCTTGAATAGGCAAAACTTGAAATCCTGCTCCCTACCACTTTTTTGAATTCTAGTGCATAACTTGAAAACAATAAGGATCTTAGAAAATATGCGACAAAGTGTCTACAAAATGCTATGTAATACGTTCGTAGCTATTTTATTTTATTTTCCATAGACTGAAAGAGTAGTTCTCAACCGATTTATCTTTACTCACTGGTGTATCACACAGTCCCCTAAAGTGTGTCGCGAAATTTTAGAATTTAAAAATCATGAAGAATTAAATAACAATTAGTTAAAATCGAGAGAGACTGTACCAGTCAACACCTCCAGCGGTAGCAATAATGTTCAGTGCTATATAGCGCCATTATATCGCAATGTCCCGAACGTTCAGTAAAGCGTGCCACCAGTCTAAAAAGGTTGAGAACCACTGGACTAGAAATACAAGATCGCACTTTACGACATAATAAGTACTGTATATGGATAGTTTTGTACTACAAGAAAGGTTTTGAAAATATATGTTAGTATGTTTAATAAAATTCGAAGTAATTATTAATGTAAATTGTCATGTTGATTATTGGTTTAGAGTTAAGAAAGAAAGAAAAATGTAACAAAATGTGGTTAAAAGGACAGTGAAGGTTTTTAATTAGTATGTAAGCTGTATAAACCGCACTGGAGATCCTTTATTAGCATATGTATTATTCGGGAGAGCAATGAAGACCATTGAGTACTACATGAACTCGTAGGTAAGTAGTTTTAGAGGGGTCTAGAAAAATTCGGTGTAGGAAATTTCGGTGTAAGAAAACTCGGTGAAGGAAAATTCGGTGTACAGAAAATTCGGTGTACGGAAAACTCGGTGTGGGGAAATGTAGGTGTAAGGTAGATTCGGTGTAATACATATTGAATATTACCAGTTACGATAATTTACGACACTTCATATTGTGAAAACGAAAACCATAAAATGTAACGAATAAAATGTTATTTCCTATTTCAAGGAAAGCAATTTTTTTTTTTTTTTTTTTTTTTTTTTTTTTGTTGTTGCCTTCAGGTCCACTACCTCTTGCATGTCTTTCGCGGGGTATTAGTATACTATAAACGACTTTTCATCACACAATGAAGCTGACACTTTTTGTCAGAAATAAAACAACTATAAGTTCAGAGAATAGTTATAGGAAAAACTAAAAACACCTTTCATATAGTACATCATACAATTTATATAGGGTGATTCTTTTAAAAACCACGGATTTCATTTGGGTCTAGAATTTCTAACTGAAGTCCGATTTTCATGCGGTTTGTGGCAAATGATCAAGGAACGTTGGGAGATTTATGGAACTATGTTTACTTGTTTAAATTCATTTGGGGTAATATCGGCCACGCCTCTAGAAAAACACAAAATATTCGCCACTGTATCGAATTGGAATTAGGTGAGATGCGGTGTGGAGATTTGAGTTTCTTCGTTAGATGACAACCTCGCGATTGTCAATAAGAAAGAAGAAACTGGGCCGTTGTATTGAGAATTATGCTGTGCTACTGTATCAATATGATCAGGACACAGTTACAATAATGTACTCTTTGGAGCAACGTGATTTTATTGTTAAAAAGTTTTTGGAGAACGGGATCTATTGTTGCTACGCAAAGAGCATTTACACGCAACTTTGCCTCACGTTCTGTCCCAGACAGGAACGTAATATGGTCGTTAGTGAATAAATTGCAGGAAACAGGATCGCTTCTGAGGAAGACAGGGAAGCATCGGACCTTGCTGGCGGATGTTGTGAAAGATGGCAGGTACCGACTCTAAGTCATCCAAGAAATCTCTATTCAACATGTGATTTCGCTTCAAATATCCAATATCTCATTCGAACTGTAACGTACAATGGCGAATATTTGCTGTTTTTCTTGCGGCCTGCTCTATATTACCCCGGCTGAATTTAAACCAGTAAACATACTCCTATAAATCTCCCATCCCTCCTTGATAATTTGCAGCAAACCGCATGAAAATCTGATTTCAGTTAGAAATTCTAGAGCCAAATCAAATCCGTGAGTTTCCAAAGAATCACTAATCACTCTGTATATGCAAAAATATATTGATCAAAAAAGTCTTAGTGGAAAGGGCAATATAAAGCAAGATGGTTTTATCAGATAATAGTTGTACAAATAGTTGACTTCTCCTCCAATCAGACACTTTAGTTTGTTTGCCTTAAAGTAAACAAACTAAAGTGTCTGATTGGAGGACTTTGAGGACTAAAGTATCTGATTGGAGGACAAATTTCTCGTCATGTAAGGGCCATAAAATGTTAAAATCTCTCGAAATCTAGAATTCCAATAATTTCAGGAACACAATTCAATATAAAGCAATATAAAGTAGAACGTAAACAGTAAAAATGATAGTAGACAGTAAAAGTACGTTCTACACAAAATTTGAACTTCAAACTAATACACTCAGTTATCCTCAAAGTTGAGTTTTAAATAAATCCTACGGCCTACTACAACGAATCTTTCTTTACACCTAACATTCCCCACACCGAGTTTTCCGTACACCGAATTTTCTGTACATCGAATTTTCCTACACCGAATTTTCCTACTCCCGTTTTAGAGTTTAACATCCCACTCACGGGAAATGCAGGGGCACACCCAAGGAGATCCACCGGGTTTGAACCCACCAAAACTTCCTAATTCAACCTATATTTGTACACTTTCCCAACAAAACTATACTTTAACAAGGAAATTATTGGTGTAGCATGAAAATTTCATGTCATACTCTTTCTCTTATAAAACAATATAGTTCTATCATTTTCTTTTTGAAAATATAGATGGAACTATTTTACTTATCATCTTTTCGGATTCAGAATAATACCGGTTCAATAGAATACTACATAGACATAGTGGATTGTAGTATTTAACCCCCTTCCCAGAAGCTTCGATCCCTCCCAAGAAAAAATTCTGAGTGCGTTCCTGAGTAGATGTATAGCTAAATTGTGGAATCAGAAGTACATGATCTCTGACAAGGTATCGAAACTGGGACTACTGGGTCATAAACATGTGCATTAACCATATACGCACCAAAACTATGGAATGTTGAATGAATGAGAAGATTTTTCAAGAGCAACCACCTTTGTCAGGAAAAAAAAAAAAAGTGCAATTATCTACAAGATTACGTAAAATTTTAATTATTTTTATGACCATTAGTGCAAAAATCATTTCCGTCTAGGTAAGACTTCGCAAGAATTGTGACTTTACCGTACTTCTTTGAGTTCAAATGTAAGTTACAAACGTCAGTCGTAATTAAAGGATTGACATTTTGATTGTAAGCGTGGAGGAAGCACATTTTGTATCTACACGTGTTGTTAAAAAAAAAGGAAAAAGAAGAAGAAGAAAGGCAAATAAATAAATAAAAAAAATATTAAGAAAATGAAAGAAAGAAACAATACGTTGAAGAATAAATGGTCGTGCGAATTGCGTCAGTAAAATCCTCGAACTATGACACCAGAGTCTTAGATCCGCTTATAAGCAACAAGCACGTAACACTGTAAGCTATCTACAATTATACACGTACACATGTAAATAATAATAATAATAATAATAATAATAATAATAATAATAATAATAATAATAATAATAATAATAATAATAATAATAATAATAATAATAATAATCTATTTTTTTCTCAGTTATCGAAGGTCGGCTTTTCGAATAGCTGTCTTCCATCTGTTTCTATCTTGTGTTATATCTCCTGTAATACCACACTGCACCATACTGTTCTTAACACTTCTTCTTTGGCTGGCCCCAGACTCCTTTCCTATTCAGTTTTATAGCATCCATTCGTTGAGCTACGTATTTCAAAGGTATTCTTCTTACATGCTCAAACCATCTCACACGGGAGGGTCCCACAAGTTGTCGCTAAAATCTGATTACCACATAGCACATCTGATAGAGCATCATGAGAAATGAACATGAGCAAAATTTAAGGTGCTATGGACCAGAAGGGTAGGAACTACGGAACTTCAAAATTTGAATATCCATTTTTTTTTTTTTTTACGGTAAAGCTTGATACAATTTTTATTTAATTTATACATCACAACTCAGTTGAAATTTACAAAACTGAAATAAACTACAAACATTTTGTCCATTTCAGCACATAAAATATATTGTCCAAAATTGGAAACTTTCGAAGTGAATGCTACAAGGAACGGTCCTAGGGCCAATTACATTTTAAATATATGAAAATGGTTTATTCTTCGTCTATTAGCGATTGCGAGACTTTGGTGAGAGGAGAGTGATTACAAAAGGAAGATTCCGTCGAAAGCTTTCCCCGAGGGGAGAGTTCCTAGCATCACTGCTACGTTCCCTCTTTGCACAGCCATACTTATTCTTTGTATAAGATAGGATGAAGCTCGGGTGTCGCCTGTGTTAAGAGTTATGCGGTGTCCAACTCCATTAATGAAGTTTAGACCTTCCTGACCCCAGGACCCACAAGTTTCAATGGCTATGGTGACGAAGTGGTATTTGTCCAAGAGGTTGTTATATTTTCGTCTCTTTTCATATTCTCTGCGAGTTGCAACCGTCCCAGCTTTTGTGGAAGATGAAGGAAGATTAGACGGGCCTAGGGTATCGGTACAAGTGAAATCCCATATTAAAGCCTTCCCTCGTTCGTAAATCGTAAAGATGGTATAATATTATGATAAAAAAAAATATCATGGAATTATGTACGTTTAAAGTAAATATCTTAAAAACCGTTAAAGTAATCAAAACAAAAGTTGCACAATATTATGAGAACAAAATGCCCTATCGAAAAACACAAACAGTGTTGCCATAGGTGAAACAGTGTTGCCAACTCAGCATAAAAATATTTTATTTGAAACAGCACCATATACAAGTGTGCACAGATTTAAAATGCACTATTATCACTAAACATAACAGAGAAGTGTAGAACTACAGTGTTGCACACTATTGGAACTACATGTACTGAAAATGTACAATAGAAAAGTCTGATATGTGGCAAAAAAAAAAAAAAAAAAAAAAAGGTAGTAAAGGAATGCATTAGGAACAAGTCAGAATTTTGCGTTCTGTAGCCCCGATTAATAAGCAGACAACTCGCGAAAACAAAATAATCCACGCGAAGAAAGAAATGCGTGTTTTCTAATTCTGTAAACTGGTTCTCGACTATCTTATCAATATTTGGAAGAGTAATTTCTTGGTTTCTGTCTTTAGTGTTGATTGACATATTCTTAACTTTCCTCTCCTATATACCATATGATTATGTTTGTACGTTGTAATATTATCGTATTCACATTGGAAATATTTTATTACTACCTCATTTCGTTTTTAGTCGGCCAAGATAGCCGTGTGGTCTAGAGGGCTAGACAACCGATATATTAGGCATCGCGCGTTCCAATTCCGCCTCGGGACATGTTTTTGTTGTACTTTTCACCTTATATTTCATTGCAATCTTTCTCTATCATAGTGATTCGGATCCCACTTTACACTCCTATAAAGCTTCGGAGCTGACACAGGAAGTAAAAATGACATTAATTAATTTCGTTTTTCAAATTCATCAATATTTAGTGACACTGGTAACATTTTGCTATGTTTTACTATCTGTGTCATGCATTTGAACTAAATTCTTAGTATGAGACCCAGATTCTTTTATCACCATCTGTTGCCACATATCAGACTTCTCCATTGTACATTTTCATCACACGTAGCTCCAATAGTGTGCAACACTGTACTACTACACTTCACTGTTATGTTTAGTGATAATAGTGCATTTTAAATCTGTGCACACTTGTATATGGTGCTATTTTAAATAAAATATTTTATGCTGAGTTGGCAACACTGCCTCACCCATGGCAACACTGTTTGTAGTTTTCGATAGGGCATTTTGTTCTCATTATATTGTGCCACTTTTGTTTTGATTGCTTTAATGTTTTCAAGATATTTTAAACGTACATAATTCTGTGATATAATTCTTTGGATATTCAAATTTTGAATCCCCCTAGCTCCTATCCTTCTGGTCCATAGCACCTTAAGTTTTGCTCATGTTCATTTCTCATGATGCTCTATCAGATGTGCTATGTGGCAATCAGGTTTTAGCGACAACTTGTGGGACCCTCCCGCGTCAGTCTACTTTCTTGAGTTTTCTACTATGGTCTCACCTTTACTGTTCCCCGGATCACTTCATTCTTAATTTTGTCCTTCCGTGTCACTCCACGCGTTCACATTCAGTATCTTCATCTCCGCAAGATGCAACTGCTGTTCCTCTCTTTTATTTGTCATCCAACATTCTGCTCCATATAATATGGCAGGTCTCACTACTATTTTGTGAACTTTTAATTTAAGTTGTGTTGGTATCCTATGATTACACAATTCTCTCTCTCTCTCAATTTTGTTCAACCG
This sequence comes from Thermobia domestica, assembly GCF_964235325.1. Lineage (NCBI taxonomy): Eukaryota > Metazoa > Arthropoda > Insecta > Zygentoma > Lepismatidae > Thermobia > Thermobia domestica. The sequence continues at coordinate 81,574,122 of NC_137463.1, forward strand.
CTGCTAACTCTGCTGTCTACGTACTTGAATTTCCTCGTCATTACCACCTCTTCTTCGTCCAGTTGTATTCTTGCATTTTCGATTACGTTTTCCTCAAACTTCAATCTAAATATTCTGTCTTGGTTTTACTAATTCTAAGCCCTTTGTTCTCGAATGTCTCTCCAATAATTTTTCCTGCAGTGCTATCTTGATGTAAGTCACTAGTATGATGTAGTTCTGAATTAGCATATTCCAAGGTGATAACTCTTTGATGTCCTTCGTAAATTCCTCCATCATAATTGCAAAAAGGTATGGGCTAGGACTTCATCCCTGATGAAGTCGCACTTTAACTGTCAAGTCTTCTGTTATTCCCGTACATGCTATTATTATTATTATTATTATTATTATTATTATTATTATTATTATTATTATTATTATTATTATTATTATTATTACTGTAAGGTACGGCAAACCACACTAAACATTCTTGCTCGTATTTCTTGAATTAGTGATTCCTGAATAATTTCTTGAATGATCCCAGGTTCGATTCCCGGTGGACACACTCGGTACAAAAAGTGTAAAGGCTTTCAGGTCAGCCATCCTTGAGTGTCACATCAGACAAATCAAATATGAAACCTAACATACAGGTCCCAGACCGCTTCCTTTCTTCCGTTTCCTCGGACGTCATCCCCCGCATACGTGACGGGCTAACATGGCTATAGATGCCGAAAGTCCGAAATCTAATTCCCAATCTTAAAAATATTTCTTGCATTCAATCATGTTATGTTCAATCATGTCGTTCATAATTCAATCATGTTGAATTCACTCATAACGAAAACATGTAATTACAAAATATGAACAAAATTATGTTATGTGTTTTCAGAGAACTATGTGAAAAAAAATCATTCCCAAGAGTAAGCTACTTCGTGTGGATTATTATCAGGAGTGAGTTATGCCCTACTACATGGTTGTTCGAAAATCACCTGAGTTCACTGAGAAAAATGTGTTATCTGGAGAGCGGTATTTTGTACAAATATACGGAATCCATATTTTACTACGGAAATCTGTACGGAGCATATGTTACCCATATGCTACATACGTACTACCCTTTTCCGTCATAGATGTTACATCATGCCGCTGCAAGATGTTTGACATCTAATAGTCTTCCGTATATTACATATTTCTCTATATGTTATATACGACCATCTGTATGTGAAATCCAAGAGATATAATCGCTTATACACAGTTCTTTCTTTCATACCGAAAGTACGTATAAAACATTAGTTTTGAGTTATACTTTTACCGCAGGATGTTCTATACAATTCTACATTAAGTGCAAAAACTGCAGAATTTACGTTTTTTTTTTTAATATTTTATTTTATTTTATTATTGGTCAATGTTGTTTCTGAGAAAATCGTCTGGAAAGAACTATTCCTCAAAAGTAAACTACCAATTTTGGATTTCTGGATTTTTCACAGAAAAATAACTTATAGGGAGTCATTTTCGAGGAAACTACATTTCTAAAATTTTCACCTTGCAGTATACTATAGTTATTTTGAGCGTAGGAAGTAAATTAGAAAAAAATAAAGAAATTCAAGAGTCTTACGAAAAAATCTTACAGTTAAAGTGTGAATCAGATACGTTGAACAGTATATTACCTCTAGGCCAGTGGAACTGCGAATATATGACAATTGGGACTAGTGACAATTGCGAGTATGTGAAAACCAGAGACACTTGCGATCACTTTTTTCTTTCTTTTCTTTTTCTTTTTCTTTTCTTTTTTTTTTTAATATAATTTGAAAAATATAAGTTTTGACAATTGGGACCACAATCTTCTTAATCATCTTATAAAGCTTTTAGTAGTAATATTTGATATTGAAGCTAAAACCTATCCAGGATTATTGAGTAAGGAAATTACTGACATAAAGGTAATATGACTTAGTTGATAATTAGATTACGACAGCACAATATTTGTTATATGTTAAACTTAAAAAGTCAAATGACTGCATCTTGATTAAGACATCAATCCGATTCCAACATACTGTAATCTTCAAATGGTTTGCAATGCACTTAAAGGCTACAGTAAATAACTCACCCAAGTGTATACTGGTCATAGGCCCGCAACCAGTCTGATTTCTTTGAGGATGCAAAAATTAATAATGAAGGGGCAATGGCACATATCAAGGAACACCATAAAACTATTTATTTATTTATGCAATCTGTAACTTTTCCTTTTTATATTCTTGTCTGCTTATTATTTGAACATATTTAAACAAACAACTGTATGTTTCAGGTGGCCGAAGGTAGATGCAATGGGGCCTGAAATTGGATTCAGGGACTACTAAGTCTCCCTGGCCTCTTCCTACATTTATTTATTCTCGCAGTTATCTTCGTATACTTCGATACAACTATTCTTCGGAAGTGCAACTGGTCCCATGCTAGTGATGCTTGTCATGATGCAATAATGGTGTACTTAAGTTTGAAATTCTTAGAATGAGAGAAGGTAAGGCAAATGGGAAATGTTTGGTGCATCTAGAAATAAGTACCGGTATATCATTTTACACAGGAATGAGTAAAATGTGCGAAATTGAATTTGATAGGTAAAATTGCACAATGCACTAAGCTATGATTTCAACAATGTTCTGTTTCAGAGGGAGCGAAAAAAAAAATATTTAGAACGGCCAAAGCCTGCTCTAACTGCTCTCTAGTCTTGTTATTCATACTTACTTCGAAAGCACCAAATGAAACGAATGCATTTCCAGGACCAAAATGAGGGCTTGGTTATTCATCAACTATGAATTCCTGCTAATGGGACATGAAAAGAATTCTTGAATTATTTTGAACAACACTAGCTGGACAACGATGATATTTCAGTAGGTAAATGAACCTGTTACCAGCTGCAACAGAGCACCAATAATGTGGTATAAGATTGAAATGGTAAGATAAATGTACTGCTTGGTAAACCACTTTCGAAGGTTTTAGAGTTGGTTACTTTAAGACATACTGTCCAAGTCTTTAAGTTCCTATAAGGAGTTGTATGTCTTAGGTGTTGAACAACCAGTCAGTCAGGACTTCCTTTTGTATATATAGATATAACACTCATATTGTACATTTGTTTAAAATTTGCAATTTCACTCCTTCGCATCACCTGGCGGAAACTAGGAACTTAACCACAGAATAAAGCAAAGGGGAAAATATAAATTAGTTTCTAATTGAATTAAAGATTATGTCTATCGTTGCGGGTACTTATTCCTGGCTACGAAGTATCTAGTCGAGAGTTTCTTGAATATGACGATCATTAGTTCAAAGTTAATTATAGTTCAGCTACTCCCTCATCCGTGAACAGTATGATTAATCTAGCCCTGACCTTGCAAGAATACATAATGTAAAATTCTGTTCTTAGCAACCCAATCTAGCACAGCCTTGGAATAATATCCACAGGTACTTTACTACAATATATATATATATATATATATATATATATATATATATATATATATATATATATATATATATATATATATATATATATATCTTATGAGTTAATCGAACTTGCATGTATCCGGATTAGATTTACCTACCGCGAGTTATCATTGTTTTTTTTTAAATTTTATCATTTCCTTTATATTTTTAGAGATTAAATTAATGTAGTAAATTTTAGTGAAAAATTTCTTCTTTCTAGTCTTTTTTAAATATACACGCGCTCAATATATATATATATATATATATATATCAGTGTAAAATAAACTACTTACGTTCAATAAAAATAAATTACTTATAAGCACTCGTATCACCCGAGTTAGAGGGGCAAAATACCTATAATTAATCCACTTCGAATAAATTCTACAAAATCATTAGGATTTAACGAAAAAAAATGTTCAAACATACGACATATACCAATCTATAGATCTTATTAAATTGAACAGAATTCAAACGAATAACAAATATATTTGTAAATCTAAAAATTGACAGTTGTACAAGAACTAAGCCACATATTAAGATGAAATTAATTCTGAGATATAACCATCAAACGTTTCATTATGATGGTAGTAAGACTACAGGATATACTATGGTTAACCAGATAGAGCTCAAAATTGTTATTAACGCTTAAAATGTAATTTCTGTTGACATAAAATATAATCCAAAGATTATACAGGGCAAGTCAAAATCATGGACCTGATTTCAGAAATTTATTCTTTGAAATCTGATAAACATATGTTATTGTGAGACATGTGCTTCGGAAGGTTAAATTTCAAAGTTAATTTCCACGCAGTGTTTCCACTTTTCTACCGCTAAGATAGCAGCGATCATTAAGGAAAACTGGCCTTGATTACAGAACAGATGTTTTTTTCTGTGTGTTTGATTATCATGTAAACAAGGCTATGATTAGTGTGTACCAAATATCGGAGAGAGCCATCTACAGGGGAAGGCCATTCGTAAGTGGTAGGAACATTTCAGAAATTACGGCTGCATCTGTAAATCAAAATCGATTGACTTGATGTTGACCGCAAACATATTACAAAAGGTTCGGCAGTTGACTTGATATTGACCGCAAACATATTACAAAAGGTTCGGCAGTTGACTTGATATTGACCGCAAACATATTACAAAAGGTTCGGCAGTTGACTTGATATTGACTGCAAACATATTACAAAAGATTTGATGAAGAGATAAGACTATCGGTTTGATGTGTATCATGTTATGCAAGGTGCCCACATAGGACACTTGTGATATGTTTGAAGTAAACTTTGGCAGTTTAGCCTCCTTACCACATGTCTCACAATAACATATGTTATTAGATTTTACAAAACTAAAATTCTTAAATTGAGTCAAAATGATGGACCCGAATTCATAAATTTTATTAGCCAGCTAAATAGATCATATCAGGCTGAACAACATGGCGTGGCTAAGGACAAACTCTGTTGCGAATGTTTCAGTATATACAAACACTAATAGTGTACATATTTTTAACAGTAGTAAGTTAGACTCAATAGTTTGTAATGTAACAACCTGTTTGAAGTAAGGTGTTTTCTGTATATATTTCTATGTATAGTTATATATTTTCAAATAAACAATCCATAAAAATCAAAATCAAAATCATTGAGTTCTACTGCTTCAAAAACATGAAATGTGTTAAAATCTCATACTAGATTCATCTAAGTCACCTTTTTTAAAATGATGCACAGTACTTTTACATCAAGCCTCTATTTAGTGAAAACCGGCATTCCAGAAAAAAAAATCAATATCAGCAAAGTAATTTATTAAATCAGGGTTATAGAGTTGTATAATGAAAAGTGACTTTGGTCTATGCTAAATCGAAGGTCTTAATAAATATCAACTATATCCATTTTCTATTCCCCTTCTCCTTTAGAAGTTCAATGATAACAACATATGGACGTAACTCACAAGGGTGCTGATTTCTCTGTAAATTTGGGGGACCCATTCAGGTGCAAAAGGCATATATGAGGATTTTAATACAAATTGCATTCAAATTATGCCAAATATTGTATATTTATAAACAAAATAAGGGGACTCATATGAGCTTTGGGGAGCTCAGGCTCCCTCGCAACCCCCCCCCCAGGATCGACGTCCTTGGTAACTCATCAAAAAGAGTTATAAACTTAAGCACAATCTGTAGGTATACAAATGTAAAATGAAAATGCAAATGCTTATTCAAAAAATCTGAATTTGAACCTACTTACACCATGGGAAGAAACAAGTGGATCTCATTTACTTTGTGAAACTATAAAATCGAGTTCCAAACTATGAAGATAGAATATTAAAACCAGAAGTGGCACATACACCATTTAGGCTTTGAATGCAGGAATAGTGGCGTACATATAATCTATTCTTGAGAGGCTTGACTGTTTCGAAATACCGTTTCTCGTTGTCTCTTACGCCGTTCATTCTACGGAATCCAATACTGTAACCGGAATTACTTAAAATCTCTCTCTTTCGGGTAGTAAGAATAAACTAGGGTAGACAGTTAAAAGGTTCACACACTGGAAGTTTCAATTTTGTAAGACAGGTGTCAACCGCTGGATGATGTTTAATGTCACCATCTAACGGCGATATGTGTGACTTTCAATACCTTTGCTTCAATACTAGAAAATAGGATATGGATATCTACCGTTAAAGTATCCGTTACCCGTAAGGATATTAACGATATGACTTCATTCACGAATTCGGTCGAAATAATCGCCCTAGTTATCTATTACAAAAAAAAAGAAAAGTACGAGGCGCATCCCGAAAGTAAGTTTCCCACGCGTCCCATAGCTAGGAAACCGTATGTTGCGGGAAGCGACTACGTGTACGTGAGAGAGTAAGGTCTTAGCATGGCACATGCACTAGCGGAACTTCCCTAGTTCTCTCAATAGCGTCGTGGCAGTGGTTGAAGATGGACGTTCCTATTCCAGCTCCCGCCGCGTGTGAAGTGCGAGCAGTGATAAAGTTTTTGAATGCACAGGGCATAGCATCGATTGAAATCCATCGTCAGCTGCATCGTTGAAAAAATGTCAATGCTGACCCTCTGCGCCTTGCTTGTGCTCTAAGGTCAGTTGCTTCAACACAAAACCTCTTGATCAACAGGCACTCCGTGACAGTGGTGTGCAATAAGAAGCGGAAAATCTGCAGGAACTGCTTGCTCATGCCGTTAGGCCTATGGACCTGGCACAGCTAACGATGGATTTCGATTGGTGCTTTGCCTCAAAAACTTTATCACTGCTCGCACATCACACGCGGCGGGAGCTGGAATAGGAACGTCCATCTTCAACCACTGCCACGACGCTATTGAGAGCACTAGGGAAGTTCCGCTAGTGCATGTGCCATGCTACGACCTTACTCTCTCACGTACACGTAGTCGCTTCCCGCAACATACCGTTTCCTAGCTATGGGACGCGTGGGAAACTTACTTTCTGGATGCGCCTCGAAAAAAAAAAAAGAACTTCGCTTTTGTTCAAAATATTACTGTGTTGAGTAATGGAGGAACGAACGTACTAGCATTTTAATATTACAAGTCTCACTTCCGTAATTCAAATAAAAGGTAAGATTAATTATACCCCTGTATTGCTTAATTATTCCATACGACAGAGTGGTTCTACGCAACCGCTAATGTTTGGACATAACATAATTTAGAAGTCTAAAAATTTACGACCAGTGATTAACAATATGTCAACACACTTGTAAGTTGTCACAATTCAGTTTTAAAGGCTTTAAGAATAAAATGTTGACATTTTGATTATTTAAATCATAACAATAGTAAGTTATAATATCAATATATCATATCAGACATTGCAATAATTTGTGTAGTTTAAATTTTAGTTTGTTTCTTATGGAAGTTTAAAGTGTTTCTTTTATGAGACGTAGATCTACAGTTTAACATAGGATCTGAATTTCAATCAACTTACATCATATGAGGAAACAAAAGTGTATGTCATTTTCGGTTGTCGGTTTCATCAGTTCCAGCCGAAAATTCAACTCTTGTTTACTGCGAATCCGTTGTGTAAGGCTCATAGTACATGTCTACAAGCCAGTATGAGCCCAGCGATCCCTTCTTTGCAATTAAGTGACATTGAGCAATACCGTGAGAGACTGTGTGGTCAATCCGCAGAGCTGCCGCTTGTGTAGATAATAAAGTGTCTGTGGTCCATCGGTAGTGTACAGAGGATTCCTTCAGCAGGTGTACTTTCTAGTATTCTTGCAAAGCACCGGGATACACCTGACAATGGGATCTTTCGGGTCACCCTACCTGACAGAACAGTGGCCTCTAGTGCAATCAGAGCAATACCATTCCCCCAGTGCCAACAGCAGTGCAAACACATGCACACTAAACAATTCATTCTTGACAGTTTCCTCATTCCTCTCACACAATTAGCCTTGATACCTGCTCGTCACCGAGAATATCGGCGGCGGATAGACTGCAAGGCACTGAACATTCCTGACTCGGACACTGTGACGTTCATAAGTGTATCCATAGGTGTGTACCTTAGCAGAAAATTTCAGTTAGCGTTATTAATTACCACATAGTGCACACACCTAACATTCCGGTATGCGGGACTGTATATTACACTTCCCATTTGCCTCTGGTTTCCATTCAGGGAAATGTGACTTATGCGTCGTACATACGTTGTCAATCCAGTCTTCTGATCATTTATCTGTACATTTCAGATCATCTTATTGGTATACACCTTTTATCTAGGCTAACCAGGTCCTTGAATCTCGACTGTATTGAGCACACGTAAGGTATGGTGGGTTGCCAAGATTTACTGCTACCTTTGATATCAGATCTCAAACAGAAATTCACCATTTTTGTATAACCAACTTCCTACCCAAACAGTTACTTCTGTGGTCATTCTAAATAATTACACGTGGTAAGAGCATTAAGCTTCTGTGATCGCTCGAAGTGGTTACATGTGCTAAGAGCACTAAGCTTCTATGGCCGCTCAGAGTGGTTACACGTGCTAAGAGTAATATACTGTACTAAGTACTTTATGTTTTTCGGTTACCTTCTACACATAATCAAAATGTTTCAAAAGCATAATACTATGATTACTACTACATACCATTACCTTCTTGTGTACCAACTTATGAACGGATCCGTGAAGACTTTCTGGATATTCTTAACTCCGTTTCCATTAGTGAATAAAGCAAGACCTTTGAATCATGCCTAATTGGATTGGATTCACACAGCATATCATATAATTTCAAGGTTTTTTTCTGCGGCGATGATTTATATTTTAGAGGGGGTTACTGAAACCAGAAAGTTAATTTAGTTTGGTTTACATTTTAAAACAAGAAAATACATTGTGTATAGATAGGAAAATTCTTGCTTGATCTTATTTAGAAGTGGGGTGCTGATGCTGTTTCAGTGGTAGAACGCTTATCTCTAGTACGTGGGGTCCCTGATTCGATTCCCGGCCAAGTAAGTGTGTGGTGAACAACATCGTATCCATGAGCTTTCTCGTGGTACTCTCGTTTCCTCCAACATTTTCATTCTATCAATTTTTCCGTGATCATTCACTTGTCTTAGTTACCCATCTCACTTACTCTAAAGAACATAATTGCGGGGCGTTAAACTTAAAGATTTTATTTGGAGTGTACCTACCTGACATTTGGTGGAAGATGTTATTAAACAAACAATTTAGTCTAGATTTTTTTTAGATTTCTGCCCCCCCCCCCAAATCTCCTATTAAAATAAAACTAAATAAATTACTAAAATTGATTTTGGCTTTGAGAAAAAAGTTCTTTTAAAAAAAAATGCTTAAGAAAAAGTTTGAAATACGTATTCATTATTTTATTCCTTTTGTAACCACTTAACGAGGGAAAGGAAACAAAATTACTAAATAGAGTTTAAACAAACCACAAACATTAGGAAATGGCAATGCAAAAAAATGAAAAAAAGAACAGAAAGAAAAAAGAGAAGTCACTTAACGAACAGCAACCAGATTAAATAACACGATTTCTAATACCTTGACATTGTTTAGCGAAATTTCGGAACCACATCACTTGTTCCCTATTCCTTTCTTATTCCACATACTCATCTGCTACGTAAAAGAAAAAAAAAACGTAAATGAATGAATGAAATTTATTTCTATGTATGTATATATACGTTGTGCTTATACTTATATATATGTATGTATGTGTGTATGTGTATGCACAACAACAGAAACAAGAGATGAAGTTACTACAATGTAGTATTTCACCAACTAGTCTTCTCTCTGTAACCACTTATAGTCCAGGTTCCAACTATGTTCTTCAATTTGTGTGAACACCTTTATTTGTGGTGTGTGTATATGTATTTCTAAGTGAAAGTGCATTTCTGTTTCCTTCTGGAAGAGGCGTGAGTGCGCAAATACAGAACAAAGAAATTCTTCGTATATATATATATATATATATATATATATATATATATATATATATATATGAATAGTGTGTGTGTCTTTGTAACTACTATACGATTATATAACCATTCTATTAGCAAGTGTAGGTATTTACCAATTGAGAGTACTTCAGTCATTTGTGTTAACTAATATTTGGGACACCACACGCTGCTGATACTTCAAATTCGAGGTCATGATGAAACTATCTGTGTATACATACGGGTATACGGTACATTCTTTCGACAGTTCCTTTCGTCTTTGTTTCCTTTGAAATTTACCGTCTAATATCAAAAAGACACTATACTGCTACTACTACTTGTGCTGCAGAATATACAAATATAATATGTGCGACTCGATTTAGTGCCATAAATTTCTTAATGGTTATATCCTTATGCAAGAGCTTTTTGGGTGGGTGGGTGGTTGTCTGTCTCAACGCTTGCGATGAAAAGCGAGCATGAATACCTAACCTCGTTGATAAAAGGATCAAACATTTATAATAGTGTGTAATTAAGGAATAATGAGTTTACATCTCATTGTATTCGGGTAAGTCGTCGTGATGCTTGTATGTAATTGTCAGATGAGGTGAGATCAATCTCATGCGTTGTGGTACAGACCTAATCGTGAGAGCTAATCTGTATATATATATATTACTAAACACTTTCCACTTATTTGGGACAGCTCTGTTTTTTTGGCGCAGCATCTATTCCAAGAAAAACGGATTTCACGATTAGCGAAAAAAAAAAATAGCTTCTCTCATTGTGAACACAAGTAAATTTACACGAACAATAGGATTGGATGCGAATTTTAATCTGTCTCTGGTAATACTTTGTTATTCTATTGTCTTCATAGGAGAAAACTGTCATTTGGAGTTCCCACACAAGCATAATTTAAAAGATTTATGTAATGAAATTTACGTTACTACGTTTAGAGTTTGTTGGTCTTTTTGACAATATTATCATATCTTTCTTTCTTTGCTAAGAATGCGTGAGAGAGAGGACACTGACCATCTTACCCAATATGGCTATTTATGAAAACCACTGAGTTCCATAAATTGTATTTTTCTAGTTCTCATCAGATGACGAATTCAGGTGTTCATTAATTTAATACAAATGTTTGTGTGAAATAATTAGCAGAAATAGTGACCTCATTTTCAAAATACACATATTCTGACTGAATTTGGACAGTATTTATCTTCAAACGATAACTGAAATATGCAGGAATTAAACCTATGATACGTAAATATATTATAGTAAAGTAAGGTCGCCCCCTTTCGGAACAATCCTTGAAGGCACGAAAGATGTGTATGGGGGTAAAAGCTTCTTTGCTTTTTCGTGGCTACGGCACTCACTGGTTAAGGGACCATATGAGACAAGCTACAGCTTAATGTGAGATACAAACCACATAAGCTCCCACCGGGAATCAAACCCTGGCCTTCAGCATCGAAGGTATGTAGCTAAGCATGTAGAAACGAGGCAGCTCTTTCAACAACCATGGAGAAGGTGTAGTCAATCACCACAATTCGGCCAAGTTATTTCGCCAGGTTGCCCCAGGCACAGGTGCCGATCCTAGGAGTGCCGAAAGGGCTCGTTGTCCTCCAAAGTTTGCTTGCCTTCCCCTTGATCTTGATATATTTGCTTGGATATCTCACGATGTAACACACTTACCTAAGCGGGACACCCTCCTCGCAAAGTTATACAGAAATCGGCCCTGTTGATCCCAAATACCTATTTTAAGATGTTGGATGTTATTTATATTTTCTAATTGAGGGTTCTAGTGAGAGAGGGAAATATGCCACAAATCTTGAAAATTTTAGTTTTTGCTATTTATAGACTTCTACTACCATATGCCATCTATCATATGAACTACAATCATGTGACATAGCTCTCGCGTTTCCTGCAGCAGATATTCTGAGATCATGAATACGTCCTCAGCAGCATTTTGAGTGACAGAAAGAGCTATGCCATTATCGATGATGTCTGGTATGGCAGTAGAGAAGGTGCCAACATTTAAGCAGTAAAATAGGACAAAGTGCTGTTGCAATATCCGGTGCTAGCTTTCATACCACGAAAATAACTGCTCTGAAATTTTATACAACACTACCAGGCATATTCTTTTTCAAATACACCTATTTTAACATGGAACTTTTCAAGAAGATGCCATTCCGTTGTTCAAAAACTAGAAAAGATCTCGCGGTTGATTAACCTTATGTAATAGTACTTATTGAAGAAATATCACTATTCTATTTACATGGACGACCGACATCAGCCCTGAAGTTAAGAGATCTCATGGCAATAATGTCTTATACTCGTCCAAGTTTTCATGATATTTACCAAAAACTAACATCCATATAAACAATGGACAGTGAAGATACGCCAGAAGACATGCTGTCTTTCTGTAGTTCATATGTAAACTTGTGAACATGATTTACACTCAGGCAAAAAATATTTAAGTCATTTTAAAACTCTTTGATGTACTATGTTGATTTTCCACATGGGTATATAACAAACATTATCCTATTTACATTGAAATTCATATTTTTCCTTTTGTGCAATTTACCTGACAATCAACTTAAGAAATAAAAAGTTGACCCTTTATTATACAAATTGTTACTTAACACGATGCTTCACAAAACTCAATTTATTACCAATTCTTCTTGAAGTTGTATAGCTCCCTCTCTCACTAGACCCCTCAATTGTAATACTTTTATCAGAAACATGACTTCTGGGAGACGCATGAAAGTCAGAGTGTATATCAGACTAATTTAATTGAGATGTGCAAGTGTGAAATGGAGCCAAAAATTGAAAACATAGTATCGCTAATTCTAAATTTAATCGTAGTAACATGTACATAGTGATTTCCGCTTTACGCGTCTGCTTGGATTGATTCCAGAGTGGAGTGTGCTTACCTATGGTATATACATACAATACCAAAGAGAATAAATTTTGTTCGTCTTGTATAACCTTGGAGCTGGAAACTGACGTTAAGCTTCAATCAGTTAACAAAACTGCCATATTTTTGCGTGTATAAGTCGCATATATATATATATATATATATATATATATATATATATATATATATATATATATAGATATATATAGATATATATATATAGATAGATAGATAGATAGATAGATAGATAGATAGATAGATAGATAGACTGTAGATATAGATATATAAATTAAGGACGCAGCTTAGACAAACGAAAAATAAATACATTCAGCTGACAACAGAAGTATCCGGAAAGTCCCTCAGTTTACTATGTGAAATATTATATGCAAACGTTTGAAATTTTATTCCTACAGATTGTAATTGTTGCAGAGCCTGAAACCGACCTGAAAATTCCAAACAAGCATGGCTCCACGAGAATGTTTTGCACTATAACCCTTGAGACATTTGAAGCTCCTGCTTCCAGTAGGTTACTATATTTTATTGACCATACAGGGTCACAAGAAATAATCGTACGAATGTTTGTTATCACACATTTATTAAGTCAAAAGCATTTAGCAAAACAACATGAAATACAAAGATCATGGGTATTTAGGAACAACTTGTTTAGCCGGTTCTAAAGTACAAAGTGCTTAGAAATGTTCAGCGATGGGCCGCAGGTTCTCGGGCGACAATCAATTCCACTCACGACGCAAGGATTGCTTCAGCGACACCACTCTTTTGTAGCGTGTAGTGCATACCCTGGCTTCCAAAATCGATCATACACCGTAGTCCATGGGGCTGAGATCCGAGGAGTAGAGTGGCTATTCCGCAAACGAGATGAACCCTGGAAAATGGGCTCTGCACCAACTTGCGGCCGTTTCGCCCTGTGGATCGGAGTAGAGTCTTGTTGAAAAGTCCATTCCGTATCACCAAAGTGCCTTTTGGCCTACGAGAGTACCACAGTCTCGAGAATATCGCAGTAGTAAATGTCGTGGTGGACCTTGATACCTTGATCCACGAACACCAGGGCGCACTTGTCACTTACGCAAATTCCGCCCCAGACCATGACGACTGCGGATTTTGACGATGTTTGACAATGGCTAGGTGCCAGGAGCCTCTGTGGACCAGGTCCTGTCATGTTGGTGGTTGTGCGCCTGATCCAAGGTGAATAGGTTCTCGTTGGTGAAGAGAATGCACTCCCATCGCTGACCTGCGGCCTGGCGTTTGAGAAAGTGGCATCGTTGGAGTCGCACTCGCTTGTTTTCGTCAGTGAGTAGCTGAACTTCTTGGAACTTGTACGCTTTGAGGTTGAGCTCCCTTCTAGCTATTTACCGCACCAATTCGTGGTTGATCCCTGTATCAGGAGCGATTTTTCTCATGGAGACCCTCGAATTTCGTTGCATTCGATTTTCATGGTCTTGCGGTTCTTGGACGTATTGACGGTGCGCTTTGTATCTCTTCCGGGACGGTCGCCTTCATAGGTGAGCTCCTGGAGTCGCCGAACTGCGTCTGAGACTGTCGCTTTTGGAACACCAGGCAAACGAACAATTTCACATTGACGCTTTCCTTGATAAAACAGTCCCAACATTGCTCTGTGCTTGGTTGACATTGTGAAACAAAAAAGAAATTCCTCGTTAGAAAGCTGAAAAAGCATGTACAGGTACACAAATATCCAACAAAACAATATTTATTTGGCTACAAGACACTACATTCCTGGTAAGATACGCGAAACTTTATACGGGTTATTTCTTGTCACCCCCTAGAGTGTACTGCCAACTTGAATGAATGGAAGACTTGTTTATAAAGGTATATTTTAATATCAGTTTTACATTAATAGGTAGCATATCTTTAAATCGGTTCTTGTTGGCCAAGAATAACATATTTCTTTTAGCGCAATACAAATTAGTGTTTGTCTATTTTCTCAAAAACTATGCATGAGGATTTATTTTCAGGTCTGTGATTGTGTCCAATTCCATGAGTTGTATCGATTTTATGTACCTTATCTTTGAATATTTATTATTATTATTATTATTATTATTATTATTATTATTATTATTATTATTATTATTATTATTATTATTATTATTATTATTATTATTATTATTATTATTATTAAAGATATAATATTCTAGAATTTGGTACTTATTGCAAAACATTTGTCAGAATTCGAGGACTGCTGACTTCACCAACTCTTTCCACTCCAGAAAGGTATATGAAAGACTACGGTTCAAAATTTGCGGACACATTTAAGTAAAATAATAATAATAATGAAAATCTAATTACATTTTACTCAGCTTAAGTTACCATTTAATTAATTCATGGTGTCTATGAGGATCTAGTAAAGAACAATAAAAAGTCACAGTACAAAATACTTCTTGACAATGGTAAGTTGAAAGAACTACTGTCTTTAAACTATGCATGACCTTGGCATTTCAAGATCACATCTTCTCCTTTGTTAAACTTTTATGACAATACTGACTAAACCTTTATAAAAAATAATAATACGTAGGTGAGTGTCCTAAGAAATTGGACAATCACCACCACAAATTCAAGTAACCCTTATTAGCAAGGCATATTGACCCTTTCTCTTAAGAGTTGAAGATAATTTACGTAAGTGTTTCATGTGTTGGTGAAGGTCTAAAATATACCGAAGCTTAACTTTCATAAACGCTAAGCGTAACATTAGAAATAAAGTTAAATGGCATCTTTAATTTAGTATTCTATGATTATACACTTTGGCTAAAAATATGAAGATTAATAAAGAGAATGATTGTAAAAGAGTTAGTGGCATAAGAATGTTGGAGGATGGAAATGGTGAACCACTTGAAGATTCATGGACATGGTGTTGTCCACCATTAACTCACATAGCATGGGATCTAATGGTTAACTTGTCTTTTATGCGTTATGGTTAACATATTTTTAAAGTGATAATAGTATATTTCTATTCGTCTTTAAAGTTTTAACAAAGGTACCATAGAACAGGATTTCTCAACCTGGGGGTCGCTAAGATAAGCGGAAGATATAAATATAGTTAGAATCTCTTCTTCTTGTTCACCTCAACTATAGGTTGGTGTGCAACATGGAAATATTAAAATTTTTCTCTCGCTTGGAAGAGCTGTTTTATATTTTGATAGTGTCTCTTTTTCGTAACTGCATCTAGATATTCTATCCTTGGCCTTCCTCTTCCTGGTTTTCCTTCTGAGTTAGAATCTAATACCGAAAAATATTTTAAATGGTATTTTGAATTTTGTTCTGATATGCATATTTTTATATTTATATATACTGCTAAGAACAACAAAAAATAGGTCTACTAAACATTTTCAGCAGGTTTTTCATCATATGACCCAAAATTAATGGAGTTATGACGTTTTAAATTCTGAAATGGCATCATTTTGAAACAGTATGACGGATCGAATTCGATATTTGTAATATGAATGAACTGACCAAATTTGGTTTTAATATATTCGCTTTTAGGGAAGTTACTGTATTCACTATACAAGAAATTGATTCTACTATTATAGAAATAGATGGATATCGCAGATCTCAGCAGTAGGTACTATATTAGATCCCCCACAAGCTTATTACAAACTAGAAATTATAAGAGGATCGCTGACAAGACGATGTGGTAAAATGGGATCGTGATAGAAATTAGGTTGAGAACCACTCTCATAGAATAAAATACAAGTGTCAACTTCTTTACAATCTTAAGGTTTAGTTCTTGTGGGGAGTAGCACGAGATCTAAGAACAGATTCGTAGATTACAATAGTTGTTTTGAATGTTTGCAACAGGTAGTAGAGAAATGAATCTTCTATCTACAGCAAAAGTTATAACAGATTTCAAAAATTTCTGCTACTACAGGTAAAGTATATCTGATGAGCCCAGAAGTTGACGGCCTATAACGGCAATGACTCCTGGAAACACTATAACTGTGGGGAAACTCATTTGAGAAAAATCAAACTATTAGTATAATTCTCTGAGGACGATGTTACTCCTTTTGCATTACTCGATTAAACATAGACACGAAAATATGTAATCTTCTGATCCTGATAGTTCGAAAATTTGATTATATCCAATGCCATGTTAAAGATTCGATTAGGCATGTTTAACAGTTTATTCCAGACACAGTTGGATTTGGTTATAGTAATGTTGGTTTCTGCGACACCCCATCTATTGCGTCGAATGTTCAGTGGGGCCAACTAATTCCTCATAATACAAATGATGTTATTACAACACTTAATACGATATTCACAAATGCATCGAACTTGTTTATAACTTGTATTTCAAACTTGTATCTGTAATACATAGTTGATTGACTGGTCAAATACTTAATCATTTCCAACTTTCAATGCGTTGTGACCTTTTATGTCGTTACAATTAAGTTCAACTGTACTTTTACTTTAAACACTATAAATTAATTGATCTCTAACGGTTCACTCAAGTTGACAACCGAATTTTCATCTGGTAGCTTGTGCCTTTGTGCAACTGTAGAATAAAATTGAAGAGTGATTGTCCCAACTTCTATTTCAAAACAATACTTGTAAAAACAAAGATATTTTTCGAAAATGCTACGTATTGAATTTTATTTTCACGCGTTCTGATGCAATTAATTACAAGGTGAGTCATGTCTTGCAATATTCTGGTATACAATATATTTGTATTTATTATAGTACAATGAAACCAGGTTGACACAGAAACTATAGCCCCTCGTATTGGACTACCTGCAGACATCTTCCTGTCAGATTCCTCGTTTCCATATCGATATCACATCTTGTCCTTAGAGCCAAAGTAGAGCCTTATAGAACGAAGTCAGACACTGCTGTTTTCACCTCTGGTTGGTGAAGCATAAAGATTTCAGGAAGTGCACGATAGAACGAGAAATAGTAATCGGTAGGACAAGCTCAGGATAATTTGTCGAGTGTAGTTCGATGCCATCAAGTTTCTGTATTTTTTCTTACATTTTTCTTTTCTTTGCGTTTTTCGAACCGATTGTGGTTTTGTATTACCCTATTGCAACAGGTAACCAATACAGGATATTTGTTGCGTAATGAAGCAAACTGTACATCAACCCTAACGGTTCGGAATAAAGTTAGCTAACAAATCATCATCATCATCATAGGTATTCTGCCTTTATTGGCAGGTCACTTGCCGCAGCTGTGAAGCTTCCATGCTCCACGGTCCTCCGCTAACCTTTTCGTCTTCGGGTATGATCTTTCTGTTTTAATATCGTCCATTAATTGTAGTCTCCTTCGCCCCCTCCCTCTGTTTCCCGACACCATACCCTCTAGGACGTCCCTCATGATGCAATCTCTTCTTAGGCAATGTCCCAACCAGTTTCTCTTCCTTTTCCTAATAATACCTAAAAGTGTTCTTTTCTCACCCACCATTTCTAACACTCTCTCATTCGTTTTCCGCTCGACCCAACTAACTCTTTCCATTCTTCTCCACACCCACATTTCGAAGGCTTCCAGTCGATTTTCGTCACCCTTACGCAGTGTCCACGTTTCCGCCCCATACAGCACAACACTCCACACGAAGCATTTTATGAGTCTTTTTCTCAACTCTTTGTTCAAGGTCCCACAAAACAGACTTTTCTTTCTTTTAAAGGCTTCTTTCGCCATTCCTATCCTTGCTTTTATTTCACGTTCGCATTTCATGTCATTACTAAGAACACTACCCAGGTATCGAAAACTATTCACTTGTTCTATTTTCTCCCCTCTTACTTTTATATTTGACACAGACCCCTTTGTTCCAATCACCATGGCTTTTGTCTTTCTAACATTTATTTTCATCCCATATTCTTCAAAGCCCCTTCTCATTTTTTCTAACATTTTATTGATTTTCTTTTCAGATTCTGCAACAAGGGCCATATCGTCTGCAAATCTTATGCATCTAATCATTCTACCTCCTACCGAAATGCCATCATCATCATGTAGGCTCTTTTTCACTATCTCTTCTAGATAGACATTAAATAGTGTTGGCGAGAGGCAGCATCCTTGTCGAACTCCCCTTCCAATTGCACTCTCTTCCGTCAGTTCTTCCCCTATTCTAACACTTACTTGTTGGTTCATGTATAAGTTTCTTATGAGTCTTCTATCTTTCCATTCGAACCCTATCTTTGTTAGAACTCCCAACAACAATTCCCAATTCACGCGGTTGAAAGCCTTTTCTAGATCAATAAATACAACATACACCTCTATTTTCCCTAGTTTGCTAGCAGCGAAAAGAGAACATATGAACAATGGTAAAAAAATGAAGAATAAAAAGGAAAGCTAACAAAGGCACATTGTAAAATGCAAAATAAACAAGTAGATAGAATATGAAAGTTTGTTTAATCCTTTATTTGAGGATGTGGCATATAAACACAGTCGATCATTTCGTTGAAGGTGAGTATGATATCTATATAAACACAACGGACGGAGAGGGCGAGTGTGGTTCATAAGCCTTATTTGCTTTCAGCTTATTCAAAGGCATAGGTCATTCAAGTTATTCAAAGGCATAAGCCTCACTTGCTTTTAAGTCATTCAAAGACATAGGTCATTCAAGTTATTCAAAGGCATAAGCCTCATTTGCTCTTAAGTCACTCAAAGGCATAGGTCATTCAAGTTATTCAAAGGCATAAGCCTCGTTTGCTTTTATGTCATTCAAGTTATTTAAAGGCATAAGCCTCGTTTGCTTTTAAGTTATTCATTTAAAGACATAAGTCATTCAACGGCATTCACCATTATAGGTGAATGAAATTTGATCATCCTATCCCAACTTTATACCTTAGTAGCGCACTAGTAACATTAGGTTAATAATCTAGGATCTTCCTTTGGATAGAACAAGCAGACAACACAAGACCAGTAAAGTAGCTTGACATTTCGAAAGGGTAGGATTAAATTTGTCGTTTTCTAAAGAAAGAGTTGAAAACTTGTATATGACAGAAACTGTCTCCCTTTCTCGTTTAGAGACTGGGTTTTCAACTCTAAAATGTGTATTATGTTGTTTCTATTCAGGAGTTTGTGTACCATGTTTCATGCGACTCTACTCTCGATAAAATCATTACATCCCCTTAACTTCTTCTCTTGGATACATATTTCAAAAAGCCCGTTCTTATCTTTTTATTGTGTAACAAAAATAGTTTTCTGTTGAAATTCCACGTTTCTATCGATAGTGATAAGGCTTGGGTATTTATGAGCGAGTCATTTTTGTTCTTTTTTATAATAGGATAGATATACTTTGACGGAAATAGCTATTTTGACATTGACTATGAAAGAAAAAAAATGATAATTCACTTTGGATATTACGTAATAGTATTCATAAAACAGTCTATTAATAGTAATAATAATATTTTGTTTCTGTTAGCATTTAAGTTATTGAATGCAAATGGCAAATTATTCATATGTTCACTACTTTTTTTTTTTTTTTTTTTTGTCAAGGCGTTAGTACTTTGACAAATAGTACTTTAAAACACTGTTGTATTTTCCATAGTAAAGCTTAATCCATGAAACTAGAGCTTCTCTTTAGCCACAAAATTCCACACTTCCTCTTCTAAACACGATGCTTTACTGTTGCTCTCGTCCGCCGAACTTTCACGAAGGCTAGCTAGCCTTTGACTCAACTTCTTCCGCCGTCGTTTCGTTTCGAAACTGTGTCACTCTAAATAGTTTTTTTCCGCTCAGAGCTGATGATAAAGTGATCGTAGCTCTCATTCTCAAAAAAAAAAAAAAAAAAAAAAAAAAAAAAAAAAAAGTATGAAAAAATCTAGCCTAAACGGAGTTGTTGGAGAGCCTAAACTTTAATTACACTTGATGATTAGGAACATTATTTTGAGTCTGACGTATACAGTTTTGCATAGGTTTAATCTTATATAGTCTTAATGGACCTTACGTACCTGCACAACCCATGCATAGTATTTTAAAATCATTTAAGATAATAGACTATTTCACCAAGTTCTGATATTTACTTACTACTTATTATGGGGAAAATCCCAAAGGATAATTTCTAGTATTCTCTCACCGCCTCTGTCCCACATACATACTCAAAACCATCATAATAATAACAATCATCGTCGTCAACTATTGCCAATATATTGCTGGATGAAGGTCTTTTCAACTCTTCATTCAATCATTTTGTGCAAACTCTTTTTCCATGTTATGTCTCAGTGCTTCAATTTCCGACACACAATCAATGTTTCTTCTCCAGAGCTAAGATTACTTAAAATGTGATTACACGTCACCCTCATGTAGAGCACGTCCTTTAACGAATGACGTCATATTGAACCTCCTCTCATTTTGATTTTGCCTCACCCCTTCCGACAAAATTTTCAGAAAGAAAGTCTCTATATTAGCATTTTCCAGTCTTTCTGATGTGAATCCCTTGTGGCAACTTTTCATTCTCCGCAGTAATCATCAAATAAAAAAATGATTGTTTAAAATATATTTCATATAGGTACCATAAAAGTGAAATGATAAATTGTATATTTACAACACTAAATGTGGCATTAGTGACAATACAATACTGTTATAAATTGAGATATTCGAAGAAAAATAATTCAGTTAGGCCTAATGTTATGAATTCAACATTCACCAATACGATGGATGATGTATCTTTCAGCTTAGGTTTGTAATTTTATCATTTCTTCTCTTATTTTTTGGTATGCTATTCCTCTCAATTGATTGAAACTGAAGTAAAGTACAAACATATGAAGTGTGAACAACGTGATAAACTGAAGTTTGATGAAAATAACGTGTCCTGTGGATCCCCTTTTCAATCTCTCATGGGCTACAGGAGTCCGCGGACCACAGATTGGGAAACACACCACTACGCTATTTTGTTGAGCTGAGCGAAGCGAAGCTCTTATACTCGGGTTAGCCGTTTGGTTGTCCGCGAACTCCTCCTAGACCGTTTGGCCGATCTCAACCAAACTTAGCACGCTGATAGAGTATGTCGTGCTGAGTGACAACATAGGTCGAAATCAAAAATCCGATGTACCATCGAGGAATAAACACCGAAAAACGCTTCCTCCTAGACCGTTTGGCCGATCTCAATCAAACTTAGCACGCTGATAGAGTATGTCGTGCTGAGTGACAACATAGGTCGAAATCAAAAATCCGATGTACCATCGAGGAATAATCACCGAAAAACGCTTGCATAGACTTAACATGGGGAAAAAGTTTTCATGCGATTTTCTTGTCAACAATTAAAAATGGCATTTATTATTGCATAATGGCCAGGAATGATTACGTAGTTTAAGCTCGCTCAGCTCATTTCATTGCAATCGGGTACATCCATTGCATTCCTAGTATAAAGATGCTTCCTAGGGTTCTTCTCCTTTTAGGTAACCAATCTAGGATTACTTTTGTCTTCAGATCATTTGTTTTCATAAAAAAATGTTTGGTGGGGGCACGGTGGCTCAGTGGTAGAGCGCTCGCTTCTGGTGGACAACGTTATAACTGTTGGTTTTCTCAAGGTTTTCCCGTTTTCTTGCACATTCTCATTCCATCCATTATTTTATAAGCTCTTACTTTCATTAACCATCTCCTATTGTTTATGGGACATAACCCTGTAACTTCCACAAAGAATATTTACTGAAACTGACATTAACTATAGAAATGCTGATAACTATAGGAGAAAGCACTAAAGTATTTGCGGTGTTGGAAAACGTCTTAACTTTTCTTAAAATCCCCTTCCACCTTGTCAAAGTCTATATACATATATGTCCTGCGTAATTAGCAGTTACATTAGTTTAATTAGACAATGAAACATAAAAACGCAGTCAGGTCCTCGTAAATTTGAAGATTAAAGGAAGCAGTAATTAATACATCAGGTTAAAAGAAATTGACCAGACGATACAGAAGCAACCAAGTATATATATACTTTCATTATCTTTTATATTGTCCATGTACTTACTATATTTGTCAGTTTCATTTAGATCAGCTTTAAAAAAGAAAAAGTTTGATGCGAATGAACCCGTAGGTCTACAAACAAAACCGGTATCACCAGACGACTGCTCATATTGGTGGCCTCTTTTTATATATATAAGAAAAAGATCTTTCTACCAAAGTCTTCCGGGTTTCCGGCCTTCCGATCCATGAACACAGAGAATTGGCAAATTTCTCTTTATCAATTCAATGCAGCGCATATTTCTGCCACGTGGAGACTGACCAACTATAGCCTCTAACGCGGAACAAAGACATCCATAGCCGTCATATTGTATGCACTCTTCGTGTGCGGGGTACATGACCCACCTAGCTATGATAAATGAATATTCTTGATTTTTAAGAAACCTGACCTCAAGAACGGAAGAAGTCTTGTCTGTACACGTGCATGTTAGGAAGATGATGGATATTTTTTTTCTCTCCTCATGAACTATCATTAGCTTATTTCGCCCCCTCTATTTGGTTTCGCAAATCACTTTCAAACGCTAAATGATTTACCAGGAATAAAAACATTATACTCGTAGCAGTAGATCTTCAGCAAATGCAATGAAGATAAAGTTTACTAGTTTATTTTTCGATAATTCATAAATATAGGCACAGTATTGTATTAATAAATTACAAGTGAAAGAAAATGAAAAATGAAATGAAATCTTTGAGTTTACGTCCCACAGTTATGTCGTGTGGGCTAAAAGAGACGGTGATGATGAGAAATGAATGAGGTAGTGGAATGAAAAAAAGTGGGAGTAAACGGGAAAACACTGAGAAAACCCACGCACACGGTGTTTGTCCAGCACAAAGTCCACTTCGCGCGAGCTGAAATCGAACCAGGGACTCTACGCACCAGATGTGTACTCTCTACCACTGAGCCACAGCAGCTCCCTTACAAGCGAAAGATTAGCCATATATAAAATAAAGTAATTCATTCTGCACTCGCTGATTAGACCGTCGATAATTATAGTCGGGCGGAGAAATATGATACATTATTTTTAGATTATAATTAAGAAGCCCCACGTGACTATTCCATAACTTCTCGAGTATTTTACAGTTCTTTGAACTGAAATTTTACGTAATTTCTTAGTTCTCAATTGATAAGGTGATTGGGATTTAATATCGGAGCTATATGAGAGGGAATCTATTTAAAGTAGGGTCTGAATCAATCTTCATATTTATATCTGAGACAAGCATATTAAGTGCTCATCGAACCTGGAACCATGCAAACAGAAGCAGTGATCCGTAAATGCATGATGACTGTTCTGCAATTGAAGATCACTCGGGCTCAATGTCTCTATCCTCAAAGGAGATCTCTTCTCCCAATAAGACTCAGCTGGATGAGACTTGCATTCGATCAAGCTCGGATTGGCTATGCACAATTGAGGTTTGTACTCGTGCTTTCTAACGTCATTGGGGCTCGAACTTGCTTGAGCTCAGGCTTTAAGTAGATATTCACATATAGCGCGGTTCTTACAAGTTTTTTACGCTCAATTAATGAGTTCAGGAGCTAGGATATCTATGCGAATCGAAGACGAGACAACGTTCGTACGAAATGCATTTGCTCTCATGGGAGTGTTGTTTTCACCTTCATATATATTTAACACTTCCTTGGACACTATATATATATATATATATATATATATATATATATATATATATATATATATATATATATATATATGGGTGTATGAAAAGTCTGGGGCCGTAGAGCAACTCCGTTATAAGTAAAGATACTTAGGAATATTGTTGAAGATAGGTGGTTTTCAATCTACTATAGTGAGATTTTTTAAAATCACACCACTCGTTTGATCTCTATACTGGTAAGGCGCCCTATATTAAAGCTAAAAGCAAATTTGTCAGTTAAATAGGCTCTTTCTTCCCTTGGGCCCTCACCATACCAAAAACACAGCATTGTTAGGAAACGAGTTCGAGGGGTTCGGGTTCCCCCCTGTTCCCCATGTCATTTGATTGAACCCTTACATTCCGTTCAAACGGCTTGCTGAATGGTAACGTTGCCTTTTCATTTAACATAGGGCACCTTACCAGTTTGGAGACCATGAAAAAGTTCCACCATTTCAAATTAAAAATACCTATTTCCAACAATTTTCCTCACTTTGCATTTATCATATCTTTCTTCATAACATTTTTCCTATGACCCCATACATTTGCATCATTGTGCAGATCAATTTTTCTTCTGAATATGCCGAGACTCGACTGACTTAAATTGTCTGGTTGGTTAGTTTTTATGGTTTTAACGTCTTTTTTGAGCACTGAGACTGTACGAGACATGAAACTACGTCGACCACATGAACTTCCACTGAGAGTCCAATCCGGGTTTTGTACACCGTAGGCACATATGCTAATCGTACACAGTCACAATGTAGCTCTTGTAATTAATCTGATATCACTGTAATCCTAGTTTAATTTTAAAGTTTGTCTGGAGGTGGAATATTGGGTCTACTTCTGATCTCAAAGTACATGAAATTTCACACTTCCGGGATTCTTATGGCATTTTTTGGTCACTATTTACTTTACTGTGATCAAATACGAACAATTTCGTCAACAATAATTTAGTGAACATTTGTACCCTATTCACTGACATGATTGCTGCAGCCAGGGCTGGATCTAGGACGAATTTCTTGCGGGGGGGGGGGGGCGTTGTGTTGTAACACTGCTATTTAAAGCTACTTTTAAGGGCTCCAAACTCTGCGATGAGTTTTATTTATATATAAAATAAGAAAGTTTCCTCTTCTGAGGGGTCGATCGGGAAGTTGCCCCCCTGGATCCGCCCCTGGGTACAGCAAGTAGTTAACAAGCGTTAGATATGATGTTGTTCATACAAATATTATGTACAGTATTTCTAATATCTCCAGTAAATAAAAAGTTAGTCGGTTAGATGATTAGGAGTTTAACATTCCTTTCAGCACCAGAGCTGTATGAA
Organism: Thermobia domestica; assembly: GCF_964235325.1. Lineage (NCBI taxonomy): Eukaryota > Metazoa > Arthropoda > Insecta > Zygentoma > Lepismatidae > Thermobia > Thermobia domestica. Next base: position 81,599,760 of record NC_137463.1, read on the forward strand.
AACTGAAATAAAATATTTCAGTTTAACGTCCCACGATTACGCCCTGTAAGTTAAAGAAAACGACTATTTGGAAGAATTGTTGGAATGAGTTGAGTTGAATTTCAGTTTAGCGTCCCATTCAGCAGCGAGGCTATTTGAGACGTGGACCTACCGATTAACGTGGAATCCGAACCACATGAGCTCCCGCCGGGAATCGAACCAGGGTCTCCCACGCCAAAGGCGCGTACGCTAACCGCTTAGCCACGGAGGAGCTCCAATTGTTGGAATGAGAAAGTAGGAGGAAACGGGAGTACCTCGGGAAAACCCACAGACATGATGTTGTCTACCTCAAACTTACTTGGCCGGGGATTGAACCAGGGACCCCATGAACCAGAGCTAAGCGCTTTACCACTGAGCCACCCTGCCCCAAAAGCTATATAAGAGGTGGACACATAGGAATCTGAACCGCATGAGCTTGCACCGAGTCTCCTGTTCCGAAGGCTTGTATGTGTGATGGAGAAGTGTATTTTGACTTCCAAACCCCAGTTTTAGATGTTACATTACTCTCGTTTCTCACATCACAACAAAGGTTGTGAATTTAATGTTATTGATGATAAAGGTACGAATGAAGCTAAAACACATCTAATGTAATTGTGAAAGCTATATAATTTGATACTAACTTTGTTGAAGTTATTTTTAGATGATTCTATTCAAAGTTTATTTTTAATTATAACTTAGTAAGAGAAAATTTATAATTATTGGATACTCCATTAAATCATATAAAGAAAATATTATTTTGTACATAATTATTTACCAAGTAATTAATGCATTATTATTAAACTACTTAAATTGTGTTGTGCTAGCTTCCCGGATTTTATTATTATCATTAAGTTGGAAGTATAAATAAATCGGTATGTCAATACGAGTATTAAAAAAAGCAAAATTGAAGTCACCCCAGTTTCGGAACAGGCTTAAGGGCTATGTATATGTTCCCCACGAGACAAGATTTGGGCTGTTTCGTCTCCAAAACGGTGTTCATGAAAGGGCTGTCTCAGCTAGAAAAGTATATCGGCTCCTTTGGAAGAGATTTGCCTCTTCTCTTATCTTGTTACGCTGTATCTTTGACATTTGGATATAATGTGCTGTGGTGTAGTCAACACTACATTCTTGTCCTTTACCTCCCAAGGTTACCCCAGGTACTCAGTTTACAGAGGCTGGGTAAACCTCAGAGAAGTATTGGAACAGACAAATTTTTCTCCCCTACCGGAGAAGAAACCCGGGCCGCCCGTTTGGCAGGTGGATGCCTTACCATTTACGCTATTGCAGGTCTTCAATCCAAGTATACAGTATAGGATGTTCCATAATTACGTATATAATGTTTGACTGACTGTAGTAATTATTTGTAATTCTGGACAAAAAGATTCGATATGGCAACACTGTGTAGCCTGAGATTAGGGATAATATTCACTGGACTCAGAAGATGGAGCACCGCCACACTATGCCATACCACTGCGAAATTGGCTGAACGAAACATTTCCGAAACGTTGGATCGGTCGAAATGGGTCTGTGGAGTAGCCAGCTCGATCTCCTGATTTGTTACCACCTGAATTTTTTCTTATGGAATGTTTTAAGAAACAAAATGTATCAATATCACATACGTAATTGGCCGAACTACGGAGAGTTATCACAGAAGAGTTCCACAGGATACCAGTACGGGTCTGTCAAGCTATTTTTATCAATGTTACACAGAAAAAAAAATCCGTTCTCCGGACAGCGGTATATTGTACAAATATACAGTATCCTCTTGCTTACTATAGAAATCAGTACGGAGCATACGTTATCCGTATGCTACATAGGCATTGCCCTTAGATGTTATATCATGGCGTTGCAGGATGTCTGACATCTAATAGTTTCCCGTATATCACATGCATATACTTATGTTACCTTCGTCAGCTATATGTTATATATGTCCATTTGTATGTGAGATCCTGACTAGGGATGGCCAGAACCGGTTCCTGGTGAAACCGGTTTTCGGGTCTGAGCGGATACGGTTCTAGAATATCCGGTTCCGGAACCGGTTTTTTGGATCCGGTCTGGAACCGGTTCCGGAACCGGTTCTGAAAACCATATCTCCAAGAACCGGTTCCCCGCGGAACCGGTTCTGCTGGAACCGAAACTTTGTGACCATCCCTACGCGAAACCCGAGCTGCTGGCAGGCTGCGAACAGTGTGCTTGATGAAATGGTGGAAGCGACAGGCAGGCGCCCAGTCGGCGGCCGCTTGTCTCATTTGGCTAAATTAACTGGGTAACTGGTAAACTCATTGGCTAAACAGGCAAACTGGCCAATTCATTTGGCTAAACACCCACTGGTGGACTATTTTTTTTTTTTTTGTGGGCACAAGCAGGTCTGGGCGGGAGGGCACAAGCGCATGGGCCTTTTTGCAGTGTTTTGAAGGTGAACTTTGTGCCTCCTTTACGGGTCTTTGGGGGTTTTCGGATCCAGGTCTGGAACCGGTTCCTAAGATCCGGTTCTGGAACCGAGCTTTTGGATCCAAGTCCGGAACCGGTTCTTCGTGGAACCGGTTCCGCAAGAAGCGGAACTTTGTTGCCATCCCTAATCCTGACCGCCTACATTGTTTCATACGGGAAGTACGTATAGATTGAACACTTATACAGAAAGTACTATAAAACATGCGTTTTCAGTTATACGTCTGCTGTACGTTAAGTCCAAAAACTACAGGAATTACGCGTGTAACCTATCTTTTTAAGTACGCCACCTGCAATTTTTTTTCTCAGTGTACTCTTCGTCTTCAGACAGGTGTATTGGTGGACCATGCCTTGGAGAACAAAGATTATAATTCTCGTAAGGAAAGGCATGAGAGTAATGTATTTATGTTCAATTTTATGTTGCTAGTTTCTTTACTATAGACTTTAGAAACATCATATACAGAATTATGAGACACCCTGTAAATTAAATTCCGTAAAACATTGCCTGTACTCGTATATTTGTGATCAAATTGAAATTTTAAAATTTGCAAGTTATTTCTTGACAAGTTTAAAACATAGATTAATTAGAGCCTACATTACGTAACAAAACATAAATACATAACATGACGCAAACACTAATAGTCACTACTCCTAAACGTAGTAATTCCGCAGTTATATCTCCACTAATTGTTAGTGTTCTAGGCTGTTAATTTTTGTACTGTTAGGATTGTAACATACTTAACAGCACTTATATGTGCCTTTTTTTGTTTGAATAACGCAAAATACAAGGCCAGTGATTAATTAAATTAATATTTACATATTATTATTAAGATTCAGTGAAATTTGATGTTTTCTTTGTTTTTTTTTTTTTTCAAGATCATGATTATAGAAGGTCATAAGAAAATAGTCGTTAAGATACAGTATTACTTTAATTATGATGATGAAGCTGATGAAATTACCGTAAAAATTGATTAGATATTAGTTCTAGCTCACGTATGGTTGTTGTGTGATGCTTACGTTTATTTGACGTTTGTGTTTTTTTCACGTAAAGACGTCATTGTTACTCATCAACACTATTGTCTTTTACAATTATATATTACATAAGGAAATTGTATAAAGCGTATGTTTTACCTTGAATGGAAGATTATTGCTTCTTCATTTCAATTGTTATTTGCTGTTCATTTCATTTTTCATTATATAGTAATTTTCTGAATAAATAATAATAATAATAATAAAAGTAATAAGATAACATATCTTGGTATTACAGTACAATTCATGTGGATAATACAGTATTTCCTTTTTAGTGAAATTACTTCTTAATTGTTATTATTATAAGGAAGAAAAAGGTAGTGATCGTGAAAAAAAATCGATTCGAGATTTCAGTGGTTATACACGTTACATACCAAGAAAATGGTTTCTGAATGTCTTATTCCGTTTGTTCGCCATGATGTATGTGTGGGTATATGTATGTGTACTTGTGTGTGTGATGTATATGTGTGAGAGACCATACCGTTCAATGTGTCTACACCAAATTTTAAACTTAAGGTTTTTAAAAAAAGATTCTCAAGTTCTTCCTTGAATTTTCTTCCTACCCCCCAAAATAATGTTATTTACTAAAGGACAAAAATCAAAATGATGATGTTGTTTATATATATACAGATTTAGGGGGTGTACGGGTGCACGTGCACCTCCCTTCTTTGTAAATAAATACTATCTAAAATGTGTAGCTAACACTGAAAATAGCAACATTTTCCGAAACTTTCTGCCGTCATGTTTCCGTTTGGGGCTTAACAGAAAGAGGGGTTTTGCAAAAGCAATAGTTTAAGGCGATTTTCTGAAGGTTCAAGGAAAAGGATTCACCAAGCAAAGCAATAAAACATTTGTGAAGTAGGGAAGAAAACGGAAGCCAGGAAGAGAGAACATATTTTCCTGCACATCACTTGCGACCTCTTTAAAATTCAACCCCCTCCCCGTTCTATGTATCAGGTGTAATGAATTTTGTCACAAGTCACTTTGAAGAGTTTCAATGAGATTGGTTATTTTGGTAGTTATGGTGCACCTCCTTCAGAAAATCCTGGATCCCCCCCTGTATATATATTTCATTATTAAACCTATACTGGTATAAGTCACTTCTCTGGGAAAAATCAAGAAGGTATACTTTTCTCTTGGGACTGAGTTCTTATCAAACTAGTTCCTAGGAAACGACTTAAACAATTTTGTTCATATTTCATAAATAAATGATTGAGCTCCTCCGTGGCTAAGCGGTTAGCGTACGCGCCTTTGGCGTGGGAGACCCGGGTTCGATTCCCGGCGGGAGCTCATGTGGTTCGGATTCCACGTTAATCAGTAGGTCCACGTCTCATATAGCCTCGCTGCTGAAAGGGACGCTAAACTAAAATCAACTCAACTCATAAATAAATGATTCATTAATAACCTTCCAACATTGCATGGCTCATTTGCCCTGAAAAAATCCACAACGAGTAGTTTCTTTTTAGGGTAATAATTTTCTGGTTGGGTCAAAAACAACTTAAGAGATTTTATTAATACAGGGTGTCCATAATTATGTACATAATGTTTTAAAGACTGCGGTAAAGAAACTAGCAACATAACTTGAACATAAAATTGGACATAGACACTTTACTCTCGTACTTTTTTTTTCCTAACAAGAACTTTAATCTCTGTTCTCAATTCCATAGTCCACCCACTAATGCACCATTCAAATTGATACATTCCTGGAGACGAAGAGCAACGTTGTCACATGCAACTCGACAAACCCATATTGGTATGCTGTGGAACTCTTCTGTGATAGCTTTCCCTAGTTCGGCCAAATTGCGTATGTGATGCTGATACACTTTGTCCTTTAAAACACCCCATTAGAAAAAGTCAGGTGATACGAAATTGGGAGATCGAACTGGTCAATCTATAGACCCACGTCGACCGATCCATGCGGTTCGCGAATGTTACGTTCAGCCACTCTCGCACTGGTACGAGTATGGCATAGTGTGACGTTGCTCCATGTTGCAACTTTCAGGCTACACAGTGTTGTCATACCGAAACTTTTTGTCCAGAATTATTAATACTACGGTCAGTCAAACATCACACACATAATTATTTGCCACCCTGTATTTCATAAATAAACGTTTCATTAATAACCTGAAAAAGTGGCATATCTTGTTTGCGCTGAAAGAAGCCACATCGGTTAGTTTCTTTTTGGGGTTCTTTTCTGGATGATTTTGTCAACAACAACTTACACGATTTTGCTTATATTTTATAAATAAATATTTCACTAATAACCTAGAAATATAGTATAACTCATTTCTCCTAAAAAGTTCCATAAGAAGCAATTTAATCTTTGGGATGACGTTTTCCCTGACGATTTTTCTCAAAACTGGCTAAAGCAAACGATTTTGTTCATATTTCATACATAAATATTTACCTAATAACCTTATAATTTTGCGTAAATTACTTTTTGCGAAAAAACTCCTCAAGAGTTAGTTTACTTTTGGGATAAGTATTTTTTTTTTTTTAATTTTGTCAAATACGACTTATGCAATTTTGTTGATATTTCATAAACAAATATTTCAATAACTCTAATATACGCATAAATCATTTCTGCTGAGAAAATCTACAGAGGATTTTTTTCTTGTGGAGTGAGCTTTCATCGCTTTAGCATAACGTGATTTAGAATTAAAAATTGCAGCGGGAGGGTTTAGTGTGTTAGCCTGTACCTTTTAAGTTTTTACGTTACAGTCTTGTTGTATAGTATAAAACTGTAATTTACAAAGAAAAATAACAAATGAAGAGATAATATGCATAGGTATTGACAATAGGCGCCCAAAACGAACTTTAGTAATAATATTCTAATGCACGTGTTAACTTTTAAATAGTGTTGAGAATTTGCGCTTCCCAAATTCTGGTCTGCGGACCACAAGTGGTCCTCGAAGTTTCCCCGTGTGGTTCACGAATCCACTTATTTTAAGTCAAGATTTTGATATAGCAAGTTCCATCTTCCTCAGTTGACAGAATCGTGAGATATGTAATTTTTCGCCTAGCTTTTGAGCCCCGTTCCTCCTTGCTTCCATGTATATATATATATATATATATATATATATATATATATATATATATATATATATATATATATATATATATATATATGAGCGGCTCGGGGAAACATAATGATATCTCATTTTTTAAGTTTCAAGTAAACTATAAAAGAGGGTTCAATATTTTAAATGCAATTCAATGCAATGGGACATACGAAATAAACTTCCACTGGCATCTGGAAATACCTTTCAGAAATTAAACTATCCTCATACTTTTCTGTGGTTGGATCCCAACTCATTCCATCTAATAACTCAATTTCACCGGAAGTGGCGCTTACCATTATGTTCCCCCGAGCCGCTCATATAGTGTGTGAACATTATGCCGCAAGCCTCACTTTTCTATCTATCTCCATTTCTGAGATATGCAGTCAAACTTGGAAAAATCATTTTGGAACAGCCTGTATCTTTAGCATCCCAAGAACAAGTCTAGTCTCGATTTTTATTCCTTTATTTAAACAGAAAGTGTTTGAAATCTATATCTTTCGGTATCAACTCTGATCTCCGAAATAATGAAACAGTAATACAGCGGGAGAAGGAGTTCAGAACTTCAGGAATAGATTTCATTTCCGACTTCATTAAGCTATTGAAACCGAAAGTAATAAAAATCTACTACCATTTGCGGTTCCAATTTTGATTTCCATAGAGCGAATACTGTAATTAGAGGCGACAAACATTAATATTGTGTATTTATAGCCTATATATGTATTTAGGATCCCAAGAATAGATTTAATCTAATTTCCTGTTCTTCTACTGAAACCAGAAATAATAAAAGCCAGTATAATTGCCTGCTTCAATATTTCATAATAATTATAAGAGGTAATGAGAAACTGTTTTTCATATGAATTCAGCGTTCGAAGAACAGGTTGAACTTTGCCTCTCTATTGCAACTGCAAGTTATACATCTTCTATTGGTTTCAACATCATCATCATAGGTATTCTGCCATTATTGCAGATCACTTGCCGCAAGTCAAAAGCTTCCCTGCTCCACGGTCTTCTTCTAACTTCTTCGTTTTCATGTACGATTTTTCTGTTTTGATATTGTTTATTAATTGTAGTCTCCTTCTCCCTGTCCTCTCATTCCTGCCACCATTCCCTCTAGCACGACACTATGATCAGTGATGAAAATTTTCCTGAAAATTTTGAAACGAAAAATTTTCTGAAATATTTTGCGATTCATAAAAATATACTCCACTTATTCCTACATCGTTGTATAGCCGTGATGTAAGGTGGAAAATTTTGTTCTATATTTTACCGGAAAATTTTCCACTCTTAACAAATATTAGTGATCAAGTAACAATTCCTCAGTATTCATAAATTAATTAAATTCATGTATAGAAATATTAAAACTTGAAAGATTGTTTAATGAATCTGAAAATTTTCATGGCTCAGACAATTTTCAGTACTATGTAGGAACAAGTGAAACAATTTTTCATGAATCGAAGAATTGTCTGCCCTGTACAGTGATAAAAATTTTCCGGAAAATTTTGAAACGGAAAATTTTCCGATTCATAAAAACACCCCACGTATTCCTATATCGTTGATTAGCCGTGATGTGAGGTGGAAAATTTTCTTCTATATTTTTTTTTTTTTCGGAAAATTTTCCGTTAACAAATGTCAGTGATCAAGTAACAGTTTCTCAGCATTCATAAAATTGATCGAAATCATGTATAAAAATGTTAAAAAATTGAAAGATCGTTTAAAGAATCAGAAAATTTTCATGACTCACACAATTTTTAGTACTATGTAGGAACAAGTGAAACAGTGTTTCATAAATCGAAATATTTTGTGTCTTGTATGGGAAAATTGAAGAACTTTTTATAAGTCGGAAAATTTTCATCATTTTGAAGCAAAAAGTAAAACAACTTTTTGTGAATCAGAAAGTGTTATTGCTCTGTAGAAACAAATGTAGGGAATTTTCATGAATCGGAAAATTTTCAACACGATGTAGAAACAAGTTAAAACACTTTTCATAATCCGGACAGATTTGGATATTATGTATAGTGATGTTAGGTGGAAAATTTTCCACTATATTTAATTGCACATTGAGATATACAATTCCTGTAGAGGAAAATTATACAGCAACAAATTATAATTTTCCAATTAGATTTCGGGAACCAGAAAATTTTCTAATATTTCAAGTTGGGAAGTAAAAATTTACATAGTGTTTCTCTCTCTCTCTCTCTCTCTATTATATATCTACTTATTTATAAATGTTGCAGAATGTATATCTATAAAAGTAGTAAAGCTATGAGAAAACCGTCTTTTACGTATTAAACTGACGATATCTAATATTGTAAGATCAAAGGTGGATTCTGAGGGAAGAACGCATTGAAGTTTTTGAAACATTCTTGAAATGAAGAATCGTTAGGTTTTCACTTCATGAAACTTTTTAAGACAATGTTTATTACCAATAAATTTTACGGCTAAACAACGATGTAGGAATAGGTGAAGTATGTTTTCATACATCGGAAAACATTCATGACTTTTAATAAATTGAAATTTTAAATAATAGAATGGGATATTTGTACTCTACGAACTCATGTTCTCTGCATTTTGAATACACACACACACACACAGAGAGAGAGAGAGAGAGAGAGAGAGAGAGAGGAGTTGAATTGAGTTGATTTTTAGTTTAACGTCCCTTTCAGCAGCGAGACTATATAAGACGGGACCAACTAATTAACGTGAAATCCGAACTACATGAGCTCCCGCTGGGAATCGAAGCCAGGTCTTCCATGCCAAAGGCGGGTATGCTAACGAAGGAGCTCGCAGATGAAGAGAGAGAGAGAGAGAAACGCTGTGTAAAACTTTACTTCTCAACTTGAAATATTAGAAAATTTTCCGGTTCCCGAAAGCTAATTGGAAATTTATAATTTGTTGCTGACTAACTTTTTTCTACAGAAATTCAGTTTTGTAGCTGAATGTGCAGTTAAACATAGTGGAAAATTTTCCACCTAACATCACTATACATAATATCCAAAATTGCCCGGCTCATGATAAGTTTTTTTCCACTTGTTGTACATCGTGATGAAAATTTTCCGATCTATGAAAATTCCTTTCACTTGTTTCTACAGAGCAATAAAACTTTCCGATTCACAAAAAGTCGTTTTACTTTTTGCTTCAATATGATGCAAATTTTCCAACTCATAAAAAGTTCTTAGAAAACATTTCGATTCATGAAAAATTGTTTAACTTGTTCCTACATTCTACTGAAAATTGTCTGAGCCATGAAAATTTTCAGATTCTTTAACGATCTTTCACTTTTTTACATTTCTATACATGAATTCAATCAATTTTATGATTGCTGAGGAATTGCTACTTGATTACTGATATTTTTTTAGAATAGAAAATTTCCCGAAAAAATATAGCGGATAATTTTCCGGAAAATTTTCCACCTCACATCACTACTCATGATACATTTCCTTCTTAGCCAATCTCCCAATCAGTTTATCTTCCTCTTCTTAGCAATATCTACAATTGTTCTTTTTTTCCCTCACCATTTCTAACACCCTCTCTTTCGTTTTCTGTTCGATCCAGCTAATTTTGTCCATTCTTCTCCATACCCACATTTTGTTCTAAAACTTCAAGTTGTTTTTCATTTTTGCGTAATGGCCATATTTCTGGCCCATACAGCATAATATTCCACACGAAACATTTTATGAGTCTTTCTCTCAGCTCTTTATTCAAGATCCCACAGAAAGTAATTTCTTCTTCCTAAAGGCTTCTTTCGCTATTCCTATTCTTGTTTTTATTTCACGTTCACACTTCATATCATTAGTATATGGTTTCAGTATTTAATTACCATAGTTCGGGAGTCTACACAATGTGAAACGCAACTCACTTGTTTTTAAGCCATTACCAAAGCTCAATGATTACGAACGTAATAAGTCCCAGCCCAAGAATAATTTATCTAAACGCTCATATATTACGTGCTGCTTTTTTTGTGTCTTTGTGGTAAGTAATTTAAACTTGAGAATTGCTGCGCCACTTGTCAAAAGAGATTATTTCCTTGTAATGCACGAGGAAGTTTACTGCATATGACAGAACCTATTGAAACAATCATTGACAAACTATCTTCCTCTCTATGTATACAACTCTTTCTACACATGATTTTTTTTAAGACAGATGAGAAAAGCAATTACCAACAAACTACAAACAATTGCTTTTTCGGTTTTCTTTCCCAATGTCATTTCTTTCTGTATGTGTTTGTTACGTAGATAGATAAAAGGCTTTTGAAGAATGGTAAAGTCTCCCTCGTGTCATTACTACATTATGCTGCAAGACATTTCGTCATTATGACGCCATTTTTTTCTTCTTTCGTTGTTTATTTCAATTGGCTAAAAGGTCCTTCGTTTTGGATTTTTGTTCTTCCTATGTGTTATTTCGTTAAAACTTAATGTCGTTGTGTTACAGCATTTAGGAAATTCCCCGTCCTTTTTCATATTTTATGGGTGGAAATTTTCTCTAAGATGTCCGACGAACGGACAAATTTTTTGTAGATGATAAGATCCGTCTTTTGAGAAAAGAGAAATTGTGGAAGGATAAGTTTCATATTATAACCAAAGAAATGGCATTTTCCACTAGTTCTGGACTAGCGACTTAGCGTAGTTTATAGTATGATGCATTATTCATTTATTCAGTGGAAGTAGGTCTTCCACAACTTCCACAGATGCTACATCCCTACTTTAGCCACTTCTCATCAATATCTATGAAAAGCATAATGTATGAAAAAGAAAGATAGATGCTATAGAGATACAGAAAATGTTGCAGTCAATATATGTAGAATGTAAAATTTCTAGCAATCGTAATATTTGCAAAACTTCTGTCATTCTATCATTCATTCAAACTATATTTTACCATCCTTACAATTAAATGAATTTTTTAACATCAGTCATTATTATTTTCATACCACCTGTTTCATATCTTACACATCTCTGTACTTTATAGGGCAACCATACGTTACGTTTTGACCGGGACGTGTCCCGGCCGTCCCATCAGTAGATGGAGAAAAGTAGAATTTGTCCCGTTTTATGCAAGTGAAAGGAGTAAATAACAAACCCAGTACCTTGACTTCTTGTAAAGGTATTAGTAATAACAAAGAGGTAAGAATTGAACTGAAGTTCCCTACATTAAACATGATCTATAGTTCGCACTACTCGAAATAAAAATTTGATATTATATTGAAAGCAATAGGAATGGTGTTGTGCCTGTCTGGTACATCCACTCCTGTCAAGCGTGTTTTTTCAATTATGAATAGCATATGGACAAGTGAAAAATCTTTCTTAGACCTACATCTTGCAAAAATGAAATCTATGTTACGGGTACAGGAAAACTTCACAGAGAACTGTAGTGAATTTTATGAAAGACTAGTGAAGAATAAAGGTATTTTCAAGAAGATAGGTACTTCTGGTATTCTTCAGTTCAAGAGTCAACTCACTCAACGTAATTTCGATTCAAACTAGGACAAAAGAGTAAATGCACGCAGCATCATGTCGTACTGTATTGTAAGTTAAATGCTGTTTATATTTTATAGCTTATATATATTTTATAGCTTTTATAGCTTATATATATCTATAATGTTATATTACAATATAAATGTATTAGGTATTGCTAAAGTAAACAGGAACTAATTTACGTACAAACCTGCTTCTTATTTCTCATGGTTTTTAAAAAGCTGGAACCTTCCCCTTTTCAGTTGAAAATTTTATGGTCACCCTAGTAATTTAGGAACAATAGCATTAGAACTCACTTGCCAGTAACTCGTTGTAAAGTTACACACATATATTGACAGTATATGGAAAAACACACTCTACTTTTATGAGAAAAGAAAAACGAAAATGAAATTAAATGATTTTTTCAGTTTAACGTTCCATATGGGGCAAGAGTACGAAAGCAAAGGGGCAAGAATACGCACCCAAAGGAGCATTAACAATTGTTACAGATGAAGGTACCCCCTCCTTCATATGATGTGCATTGTTCATACCACCATTCATTGCATCTTGGGCACTTTCCAGTTTTCTTTTGGAAGATTGCTGTAGATGATATTGCATAATGGACACCCGTACACTACTTTCTCACTGACCTCAGAAGTTATCTTCGGTTGTAGTTTTTATAGTACACGTTGATGTTTGCCTTTGCTCTTTGGAGGTTGCCGTTTCAGAAATAAGTTCTGTTTGAAAGGAAAGGATACAAGAATCTCTGATTGACCTCAAGAAGATCAAGATTTACACGTTGAGGGTTTGATGGCAGACGGAGGACGACTAACAAATACCAGAGGAGTGTATGATGTGGGCGGTCCACATGGGATCTTGCTTACCTCCAGTGAAGATCCAGCTTTACTGGTTGAAGATTTGGTAACAGATGAACGAGCAACTGGCAGAAGAGTGTTTGATGTGGACAGGCCGCATGAATTCCTGCTTGTTTCTAGTGAGAATCCATCGTTACTGGTTGAAGGTTTGGTAACAGATGGGAAAGAACGAGAAACCGGCAGAGGGGTGTTTGAAATGGACAGTCCGCAGGAGCTCCTGCTTGCGGATCCACCGTTACTGGCTGAAGCTTTGGTAAAAGGTAGAGGAGAACGAGCAACTGACAAAGGAGTGTTTGATATGGATGCGCCGCATGGTCTCCTGTTTACTTCCAGTGAATCCTCCGATGAAATATTTTGGGCTCTATTCAGGTCTTCTGCTTGATTCGTTGCTTCAGAAATGTTTTCATCTTCAGAGCTGGCTTCTACATTCAAGTCTACGACATCCACAACAGAAGGAAGAAAATCTTCTTCAGTGAACACATTTGGATTCAGTGGGACAATTCCACATTTTTGAAAGTCGGATCTTGCAATACCAATCGTTGCAGCTTTGTAGTAAGCCTCAGTAAACAAACTCGCAACTTGGAATTGTGTAATTGGGTTGAATGGATGATTCATTATCCATTTATCAAGCGCTGTTGAATACCAGGATTTCAGCAGGACAAAAAAGGATCAATCTAATGGTTGCAAATTATGACTGATATGAGGTAGTGAACTTAACATCAGAATCCCATTTTGCCTGCAGAAATCAATCGTATTGATTGAAATGTGAGAAGATTGATCGTTAACAAGTAAAATACCTTTTCCGTGACCAAATTTGATTGCACATTTTGGTGTAAATAATGCAGCCATTCTACAAAAAGTTGTGACTTAATTAATATAATGATATAATTTCCACAGAACCCAGCGGCGATATATCGAGTAACTCTTGTTTCATTCGTTTTCTGGGAAATATTAACGCAAGTTGCGTAAAGAACAAGATGCACTCACGCAGGAAACAACTGTGATGGTAACTCCACAATCACTAGACAATTATATTCACAGCTGATTTTTATTCAACAACACGTTTGGAACTTTATGAGGAACCGTATTTACGCCAGTTTCGTACATACTGTAGATATCCTGTGGAGGAAAACCGTTTTCTCTTACAAGATCTTGTAGACAATTAAAAAAGCGTTCAAGTTGTGGCTTGCTAAAACCACAAGATCTTCCCAGGCCGGTTTTTGAAGGTTGTAGCAAAGCAATAGTTGGATGTCTACGACGGAAATACTCGATCCAATCTCTTAATGCCATTCGATTCACATGGCTAAAGTGATGAGGCAACTGGTTGCGTTCAGAAAATTCGTATGCCACTCTTCTTAGATCTTTTAAAAAAGCTTTAAAAGAATTGATCCAGTATTGTCATATATTCCACTAATTCGTTCTCCATTCCTTCGGTAAATACTGGTTTTATTGTGTCCAAAGACGCTGCAGTTTCTCCCTATTTTAAAAAAAAGCAAAGAAAAATCCTTAATTCTCCTCATATCAGTAATGAGAATGCATAAGATTCAAAAAATCAGGTAATATTTAAACCATTTATAAAAATATATTTTCCAACTAACATATTTCATCAGTTTCTTGAGGTAAGGAATGTTTGTCAACTACGAGGGTAACTTGAAAAGTTCTCGGCATACCTTTCATGAAGCTACGATTTATCAAATGTTAGGTTAGGGTAGTTTTATGTACGTTTATAGGATCCCATACCAAATATTGGACTAACAGAATTTTATTACTGAAGACTATTATCATCTAAGATAAAGGAGGACAAAATGTAGCATTTCTGAAACCAGAATAAAATAAACAAGCATGTTGATATTCAATAACTGCAGACACCTTAAATATTGTTATGTAAGGAGTGGTATTTAGAATAACAATTTGACATATCAGGATTCTTCAGAATTCTTAACGTTATAGGCTACACATGGGAACCAGTATTCTTAACGTTTACCGTCACTGTCTATTACAATGGAATTCACATTCTTTTTTGATTGTTAGATCTAAATCAAATTGGACTTTTCTTCATAGAAAAGAAGGGGCAAGAATACGCCCGCGTATCCATGCCCCGTCGGTATCTGCGTACCCGTACTCCCTAACTACACAATGGACTTTCCCGTGGTTACACAGCCAACTGTTGGAAGAAAGTCAATTTACTCCAACCTGTTAAGCAATGGATATGTTAGAAACTAACGCTTAACAGTACTTTGAAATCGTTAAAAAATTGTGTACGTTATACCTTAAGTACTTATGTCCCTATATTATATCAAACTATTAGAAAAACATAAATACTTACCTAGATAGCTTGTAGTTTTCGACAGCACACTCAAACTTGTTTAGATTCTAGGCACCATTAACATCAAACTCCACATGACGCATTATTGCGATACGCGAACATATTCCCCTGTTTTTAGGGAATCGTATTCTTGTTCCCCGCGTACTCTTGCCCCCCCTCTACTCTACCACGGTCATATTAGTTTGATCTTGCACGGTTTATTTGAGTTTTATCAATTATTCATTTTGTTCTGTCTTCCCACTCCTCTGTCACAAGCGATAGTAAAAAGTTGAGTCAAGTGCTGCTAAAAGTGGAGAAATTCGTAACTATTACAAAAGGAGATCGGCGGTTGTCAACTGACTGCAACCACGTTGTCGACAATCAGGGCCGTAACCTGTGGGGGGAAGGGGGCAGCTGCCTTCCCAGGGAAGCTCACCGCCTTTTGAGGAGGGCCCATTTGAAGACAAAATTTTCTTACTCCATGTATGATACGAACGTGAAATTATAAATTAAGCATGAAACAGGTTCACTACATTACATAAAGAAAACAGCACACAAAAGGTAAATAAAACAAAAATGAGTCGTGGGGCCATTTCAGTAAAAAAAAAAAAAAAAAGTCTACTATTAGGGGTCCTAGAAATAATATTTATTTGTAGGGCTTTAAGATTTGTCAATATTGTCCCCTTAATTAACTTGTTATGTATGGAACGGGCCCAGGGACATAACTAACGGCCCCGTAGACCTTGCTGTGCAGGAGGAGCCACAGGGTCCTGGGTCCCATGAAGAGTAACTGACAAATGGAAAGAGGGGTTCAAGAATTAGAAAAACAACTTTTCTAGGGGGCCCAAATACGCGTATTAATGTTTGCCATCACCCCCAGAAAAAATCTAAGTTACGGCGCTGTCGACAATGCGAGAGATATGAGTGATACAGGTATTAAATTGGTATCAGTGTTAAAAAATAGAAGCTCCCTGTTACATGGTCAATATTACTGACTAGCTGCTACACTAATTAATATTGTCTTGTGCTGAAGAGCAAAATTTTAATTTGTATCTAAACAGTACTCTAACACTTCAAAAACATGTTTTGAAGTTCAAAAAATAGGCGGTTGCAGAACGATGAAATATACGGTAAGGAGCCATGCCACAAGACAGTTGAAAAGAGGAAAAGAAGTTTTAGTGATTACACTGTTTTAGATGAAAATGTCTGAACAAGAAAGTGATAAAATGTATTCTGTATTTAGTAAAAGACAGGAAAGCGAAATATAAGTTTATAATTGACGAGCTCAGTGTGCAAGAGAATCAAGTCCACTTTACGTCATTTTGGATATTTATCTTTAATATTTCTATCTGAGAGCGGCCCTGGGTTCGATTCTCGGTGGGGGCACTCGGTCGAAAGAGTGTAAAAAGCTTTTTCAGGCCACCCATCCTGAATGAGGTTTTTCTGGGTTTTCTCCATTCACACCAGGCAAATGCCGGGATGGTACTCAACTTATAGGTACCAGGCCGCTTCCTTCCTTTATCAACCCTTTCTTCCTTCCCTTTTCCTGAATAGTGTGCTCGCCGAGAGACGGCATCCCTCATACGTGACGGGCTAAATGGCCTTAGATGCGGAAAGCTCAGAAATCTAAATCCTAAATCCTAAAGATTTCTATCTGAAACCCCTTTTAGAGCTCTAAAGATCCATGACCAGTTGTTGTAAATAGCTGTTATTATGTAAAAAGAAAAACGCTTTTCGATATACATATCCAAAGATACCGTACACACTTTATTTATGTCTCTTTTTGTCACACAATTTCGGTAAATACACTTGATTCCCTTCTGCTCTAACGATTATTAAAGGACATAATTCTTAGTCAAAAGGAAGAAATTAGGAAAAACCTTAGTCGGAAAAGTTACTTTCTAGTGAGGGAGAAAATGTTTATAATTATCGTATAAGGGCAAGAGAAACGTGCTTTTCAATTGTATTTACCTGAACTTAACGTTCACACATAATTTCACATTAACGTCAGCAAAATAAAGTATCATTTCATCTGTATGCATAATTACATTGTATTTAAAAAGGAAATTCCGAGGATTTTTTTTCTAGTATGCTTCAAAATTCCCGGCATAAAGTTGTTGAGATGAGAGTGATGGAAAATCATAAAGGTGATAATGCAAAATTTTTCTCAGACATAGCTAGTAGCTACTCAGAGATCAAGTGGGTAGAGAAGACCGTGTCCTATGGCAATATATGAAGAGGAAAAAATCTTTCTTTTTTTTCTTTGCTTAAAAAATATATGATTCCACACAAAGATATAAGTGATGTCACATACATATTAGGCTCGTATGCAGAATGACGTATGAGAAAAAGCTCAATGAAATGTTTAGATCTTAGGTCACTCATACTACACACACGTAATATTGTCAACATTTGATGGTTATGGAGTTTTTATTTCTACATTCACAAGTCCCTATTAGTTAGGAAGACGTTAGATGCATATTAATGTATGTCCGGATCACACTTAAGCTAATATGATGTTATTTACCAGATAACACAAAATGCGAGTTTTTCACACTTCTGTCACGTTTCGTCACGTCAAGCGCACGTCATAAAGATTTTCGTGGTAACTTTCCTTATTGTAGAAATAAACTGTTCCAACCATAAATAAATAAAATGATGATACTTCCATATGTGGTAAGAATAATCAGAACAAGAATTATGTACATGTTTGTGTACAATACAACTACAGCACACTGAAACGAACAAAAAGATGCTGCTGAATTTTTCATACTTAGAGAACTTCGGTTAATGACCATTTTGTAGGTGTAAATTTAAGCTAATTTTCATAACAAATACACCAGAAGCATTTAGATCATGTTTTCAATCTAAAATATGTATCTCGGAAAATCCCATTCTATATTTGATCGTTAGGCAATGCTTACAAAAATATCTCTCGGAAACTTAAAACTGTATAATTACAAAAATGTATTTTGTAGTTACATGAACAATATAGTTACTTTTCTGCAACTCATCTAGTTTGTAACGATCAACTTCTGATTATGTACTGTGAACTTTTGCTTACTTCTATTGAAGTTACTTTATGATGTTTAATATTTTATAATTACAGATTTTCAGGCGGCTTTAATATATACTTGTTAAGTCACTGTCAGTAGTTTAAGTGGGTATTTTTACTATTCTCCATTTGCAATGCAAGAAGAGTAATAGTTGCATTATAATTATAATCTTTCTACACCTTAAGGTATTGAACTTCCTTGAATGTTCTTTTCTTTTAAACATGAACAAAAGAATTTGCGGTAGGTATTACTCTTGGAAGTACTAAGAAGTTATAATTATGTACTATTTTGTTCACATATTTTGCCATACGTATACCTATGTGTTTAAATACTGGTATTTCTATTAGTACTAATAAGATTGCTTCACTTAATGATCTTACCACGTGTAAAGACAACAGAAACTATCACGCCCGAAGCTGTTATTCAAACTTACAAAAACTACTTTTTATATATTTAGTTGAACAGTTCAATCAGATTATAAATTAGTAAAACTGTGTTTGGTTCAGAATAGAGGACACATCCATAGAGTGCATAATTGAAAAAAAAAAAAAATTTGATTCCAGACCATATAAGTTTATAATGGATAACGTCGTGTTTGAAGGCCAGAGATTTAGTAGATCAGTGGGTCGTGGGTCAAGTGGTTCAAGATTTGTGAGTGGATCCGTGGGTCGTGGATCATCAGGACGTCATCCACCACCCACTGACTCATCATGACCCTCTGATCCACTAGCATTGTCTTGTTCATTTCTAGGTCGCCACCGCGTCTAGAAAACCGCGGAAAATAACGCTGATTCCGGTTCGGTGGAAAGTAAGTGTGGTACCGATTAAGTTTCAAAATCACATTGCACAAAACAGATTTAACACCGTGTCTTCAGATACGTGTATGAGCGATAGGATGAATTATTTAAACTCCAAATGCAAGGAAGCAATTATGACACTCTTAAATTATTTCAGAAAATAAATACATAAAAGTAATTATAATGGATAATACCTTTATAAAAGTTCATCTTCAAAGCTAACGCTGAAGTACAATAGATATTACATAATTAATAACAATAGCAATGTATCATCAAATATTGAAACATCATAGGAGATAGACATTTTCAGAAAAGTGACATTACAGTTGAACACAGCAGAAGAAATACAAAGATAAAAGATAGGTATTCGGTTGTCTTTTACGAATCCATATATCGAAAGCATTCATGGTTCAGTTTGAATTTCGGCATTATGCAGCAAAGTTAGGTTAAGTTCAGGAATTTTGTAATAAAGCTTTCCACAGTTGTAATTAGGTTAAGTTCATTTTGATAGTACAGAGTGCAATTTATTATTATTTGGTTTATGTATACATTTTATAATTTAGCTTAATTTTAGAACAGTTAGTATTCGTATTCTTTGGTAAAATGAAGTAAGATTCAATGTTAAAAAGACTACTATGGACAAATGGCATGCGAAGTTAAAGCTGTTAGTTTGCCACAGTTATCATAATTGTAGTGCAGAACCAGAATATCTATAAATAATTACATAAATCACATATTGTGTACTTGAGAAGCCAAACATAACGTATCTCTCTCCATGCAATTAGTTCTGACATCTTCGTAACAGGTGAGTACGTAATTAAAATAAAATCATTTAAATAATAATAAATTAATTATTTGAACAATTTGCCATACGCATTAATTCAAAATATGTATTCAATATACACAACATATTAACTGTAAATTTATCAATACAGTATCTACTTTTACTTAGTAATCACACATACTCTTTTCCTGCAGTTACGGACAGAAGCTATTATTACTGTAAGAAAGAGGTTTGAAGTGAAGGCTCGATAAAGGATTATGTAGGACATGATTTTATTTAATACAATGGAATTGTAAAGGCTCTTCTGCTAAATTAACCAATTAAAGAACTTGCAGCAGGCACGTAGCCAGGATTTCGTAATAGGGGAGGTCCGTGACGAAATATTGCGGTTATCACGCCAGGGGCTCGATCATTCTGAACTATTTTACTGTAAACATATATTGGTTCGTTTAGCCAGGATTTCGTAATGCTGAGGGGTGGATAACATGAAATAATCTGGTTACTCACCAGGGGTTCGATCAATCTAAACTATTTTAGTGGCAACACGTATATTGGTTTGTTAGGACAATAAAATGAGGATATGCTAGTAAGTATTTCAATAACGAACTCTCTCTCGAGTAAAAGAATAAAGAATCTCGAGTAAAAGAATATAAAAAAAGTATTGAAAAAGATATAATATTCCGAGTTTCTTAAGTTCTTCTTAGAGTCTATCTGATCGAACCGGTTTCTCGATCATCATTTGTTGTATATAGGATTAGCATGGAGCTAGATGGAATTTGGAATGCTCCGTTACAATAATATTCATTTTCAACTTCATCCCCCCCCACACACACACACAGTTTCCTCTACACAAAGCTCCTTATAAGAAAGAGTAACCATACGCTTGCTGTAGCTTTATATTTTTAACGCTGATTCTTCTTTTTCTCGTTTCTTATTGTTTTATCCTTCTTTAATTTTTTACATTTCTGGTTCCGAAGTGGGGGGTTCGGACCCCCCGGACTCACCCCTTGGCTACGTGCCTGCTTGCAGTTAGTCTTACTATCGTCGCTAACTCGTGTTTTACCATGATGTACAGAATAACATGAATTTGTTTCAATATTAAATAATCAGAATACGAATAAAACATTTTTTTTTTTAGAATTCCTTTATAGATAAATACTGGTGATTTTGATTATTGAGAAAGATTTCAATTTAGTAGTTATTCATTTTAGATGTAATTAGTGGCATAGCTATGCAACAGCATAGGAAAAGGGAAAGGAAAGCTTCCCGAAGACTTGCTTATTTCGACATTTTATACATCTTCATAACCAACTGAATATTTTCATACAATATATAAATTAAAGTCGATATTACCTTGATAAGGGCCACTAATTATTATTTTCTTCAAAGATAACTTTACCGAGTCATTAGCACAACTAAGAAGCGTTCAAACATCAAATTATTCTGTATTTAAATTACAACATTCATTTCATCTTAACTTAAGTCAGAGTTTTTTGCTTCAATACGATATAGTCCAATGACCACGTTCCTGTAGTATTTTCCATTAGATTTTTTTTTATTCGGTGCAGATAGGTAATATGTTGGTTATATTATTAGTGTTTCTCAACATCAAAATTTATATGTGTAAACTGATGATTCATTTGACAATAAATCAAAATTCACGTTCCCATTGAGAAACAAAAGTGGACAAAAGAACAAATAAATTGAAACATGGAATAAATATACAATTAAAGAACATAACGAAAAACATTAACAACAGCATAACTCTGATGCTGGAGCATAGAACGGTTCGTTTATCAAATTAATTATTGAGCCCATTAAAATACATCAATGTATCCTTTATGTACTTACCTTTAATAATAATACAATGGAGAAATGTACATATACCTTTTACACAACTTTCTAATATGTCTGCCTAACTCACTCAATAATTCTATTTATTTTCGGTTGTC
This sequence comes from Thermobia domestica, assembly GCF_964235325.1. Classification (NCBI taxonomy): domain Eukaryota; kingdom Metazoa; phylum Arthropoda; class Insecta; order Zygentoma; family Lepismatidae; genus Thermobia; species Thermobia domestica. Next base: position 81,621,533 of record NC_137463.1, read on the forward strand.
CTGACAACGACATCCAAAATTATATTATTAAAACATTTGAATATCTTTTTTTATTGATATTATATCTAACTTATTTCGTTCTCTTTTTCTTCTTCTAATAGTAGAATCAGCCTAGTACATATTTAAAATACCTTACGGCCCAAAATTACAAGAAAATAATGATTTACAAGTAACAAGAAAAAATATACAACGTACTGTTGTAAGCATAACAAAGTATACGAGCAGAAGCGTCCTGTAAATGTGTAAATTGCAATGTATAAGGTATCCTAACACTGTTTTAAATTCGTTTCTGTGCCCTTGTACTCACTGAACACATCAGAAGTTTAGGTAAATTTTAAATAATCTTAGGACAGTTTCTAACACTTCAGGACATTTCTGGAATGTTAAACAATGACCATTTCGATTCCTGGCGGGAGCTCATGTGGTTCGGATTCTACGTTAATCAGTAGGTCCACGTCTCATATAGCCTCGCTGCTGAAAGGGACGTTAAACTCAATCAACTTAACAATGACCATATTACTTTGTTTTAAAATGCATACTTAACTGAATCTACTTGACCCCTCTTGAGAGCCAACATAAATTAGATAAAATTGTGTCATGAATTTTTAACATAAAGTTCAAGTATTTGTTAGCGATAAGAAATAAAGCATAGTAACTTGCTCACTTAAATTTCTTAAATTAAACTTTGTCATGGTGCAGAATTCATTATCGAAATATTTCCTTGTGAAATATGAACAAAATTACATTAATTGTTTTAAAGAAAGTCTTCCGTACAGACTAGACTCATCCAAAGACTTCTCCAATAGAAATAACTTATAACATGTTATAGGGTTGATAATGAGATTTTGAGTTATGAAATATAAGGAAAACAGTTCGAGCCGTTTCCGAGGAAATCACAATTTTCACTCTTCGATAGACTAACCTTTTGTGAATGGAGAGTAGTTGAAGAAAATTAGAAAAACTCCATCACTGGAAAATGATAACACCATAGTTTAAAATTTGGTCCGGATACGTTGAATGGTACAGCTTCCAGGCGTGTATGTATATATACATTGGGACAAACAAACGGACAAATATTCAAAACATCACTTTTGTTTTAAGTAGAGAGCATGAAACACTTGAAATCTTGAATTCGATTTTTCTTTTTTTACATGATTACTAAACTTTATTTCCTCAGTGGGGATTTATGTGGTTGGGTTGGCTCAGACCTCACGATAAGCTAATTGTTAAAGTCTCATATAGTCTCGGTGCTGAAATGGATGTTAAATTCCAATCCATTCAACAAATTAACAATATTTTTCTCCTATCGTCACTGAAAAGCAAAAAAAAAAAAAAAAAAAAAAAAAAAAAATACAAAATACAAAATACAAAATGCTAAAACAGAAACACTTAGTATACAATCAATATATCATTCAGTTGGTAACATAAATTTTTGAATCGGTTAATGCAAAAAAGGGCTTCAATCAAACAAACTTAGTTTGAGAAAAATAAGAAAAACATTGCAGTTTTGAAACTATAAAATCAAAATGAACCATTTTTTCGTGTAGATAAAAATTACATTAATCGAATGCTGTGTAGGAAAACCATTTTTATGCTCATTGTCATATTAAAAAAAAAAAACTATTTCCGCTGTGGACTGAAGCCCTTCTTGCATGTAAATCATAGACGAAGCCCTGTATGCATGTAATTTTATTTAATTATTATTACATTTTTTTTACTCTTTTCTAACACAAAACTGTGTTCACACGTTTTCTGTTAGATTCTAGACGTTGTAGGTCTACCAACCGAATAGGACGAAATCAATAACTATTGCAACTAACATATAAAACAAATATAATTCTCCATGCAAAAAGGTCTTCAGTCACTGACTCAAGCCCATGCTACGTAGAATAATCGAAAATGTTAGACCAATGAAACTGAAGCTCTTTATGTGTAGAAATATAAGTGTATCCAATAGGAACAAAGATCCTATGTTAACTCAATTTCGCCATTTTAGTGACTGAAGCGCTTTTTGCATGTACTAATTCATTTAGACATACTTTGATTCTGATAACTATAAAACAAAACTAGAATAATTTCTACAACGTTACAATAGTGACTCTAAGTGCATATGGAATATGTCGATCAGATGATAACATAGATAACCTGTAATCTCAAAGTTTACTGATAACTATAAAATAAAGAATATGGTCTACAAACAATTACGATAGACAAAGATATGTATATTTGATATCACATTGAGATGCTGACATAAGTTTTAGATACAAATTCTTTACTGGTAAAAATAAAACCAATAACATTTGCTACAAAATAATGCAATAGAGAGAGACATATTCAACATATCAACCAGATGATAACATAGTAATCTCTAGACATACGTTGTTTCTCATAAATATAAAACAAAAATTGATTTCAGCAAAATATTACAATAGAGACAGATATATTCAACGTATCTATAAGATAATAACAATATTTAATCATACTTTGTTTCTGATAACAATAAAACTAGGAATATTTTAATGGAAATAGAAATAGAAAAATATTACTAAAGAATACTTAGAAATATTACTAAATAATAGAAAAATATTACTAAAGAGACAGACATATCTAATATATCAGATGATAACATAATAATCCGTAGGCACATAGATGACTATAAGTTCAACAAATAAAGAAAATTATCTGAAAAAATTACAATAGAGATAGATTTATTCAATAGAAATAGACATTATATATCAAGTCAAAACATAGTTAATAAGTAGACATGCTTTGTTACTGATAACAATAAATCATAAATATTTCTTTTTTATAAAATATTAAATAAAGACACAAATATTAAATATATCTGTCAGATGATAAAATATTTAATCTACAGATAAACAGATGGTAACGAATTACAAAATACAAAGAATACTTTCTCCAAAATATTACAATAGAGACAGGCATATTCAATATTACAGTAAAACGAATATATTCGATAATGTTCCAATGACAACACTAAATACATATTTAATATATCTCTCATATGATGAAATAAACAACCTGCAGACACAAGTTGTTTATTGATAACAATAAAAAATCGAACATTTTCAACAAAATATTACAATAGAAACGGACATATTTCTATAACATTCAATTCATAACATAATTTATCTTTGGAGACAAAATGGTTATTGTTTGCCTCAAAACAAAATAATAATAATAATAATAATAATGTTTTCTACAATGTTGCAAGAGAAACACTAAACCACATTCAATACGTTTACCCGATCATGATGTACATAATCTGCAGACACAGAAGTTTACTGGCAATAACAAAACAAAAATATTTTCTGCAAAATATTACAATATAGACATTCAATATATCATTCAGGCGATAACATAATTAATTCTGAGATACAGTACATATTATTTGACAAAAATAAAATAATGTTTTCTACAAACTATTATAATAGAATATAATCTATTAAGGTAAGACTATAATCTATTATGTATATTCAGCTTACCTATCAAATGGTAACTTAATCCACCTTCAGACACATTGTTTACTGATAACAATAAAAACAAAAATGTAGTTTTTATACAACATATTACAACAGAGTTAGAAAATTTAACATACTTATTAGATGATACATAATTAACATTTAATTATGCTTTGTTTCTTACATAATAAACAAAGGATATTTTCTACAAAATATTATAATAGAGATAGATATATTCATTATATACTATCTGTCAGTTAATAACATAATTTATTTCTAAACACAAAAATGGTTACTGATTGCAATAAAACAAATATTTTCTACAAAATATTACAATATAGAAGTGCATATTCAATATATTTTTCTGACAATAACATAATTTATCTTTAGATGTATATTCTTTACTGATAACAATAAAACAAAGAATATTCTTATACAGACAGACATATTCAATATATCATATATGTTACTAAGGTTTCCAATCCTTCAATGTAGTCACCGGCATTGTGTATAACCCGTTGCGAGCGATGTGGAAGCTATTGGATAACTGTAGCAGCACATTTAAAGATGATAGCTCAAATGGACCGGTCCACTGCCTAAATAATCTCTTGAACACTTCTGTAATGAATGCCATAAAGTGAATCCTTCATCTTAGGAATCAAGTCAAAGCCACAAGGACTTAATTTCGGGGAGTAGGGTAGATGGTACAGCACTTTCCAACGCCACCGACCGAACAAAACAATCACACATGGCGCTATATGTGCTCCAGTGTTGTTCAGCAAAATGATTGATAGGTTTTGCAAAAGGTGTCACCGCTTCTTTCTCAAGGCTCATCGTAAGATGTGTTCCAGAGAGGGACAGAAATGCTACGCACTGACGGTTTGATGTGGGGATGGCATACGTTAGGATCACACTATCCCAGTCATACACGAGAATCACCATAACATTCATGATGTTGGATTTTGACGAATTTGGATTTTCTTGATGACCAATAATCATGTCATTCATTTAATTAGTGCTTCTATTGTGTCTTTTACACTTTCACCCATGTTTCACCTAACGTAGTGATACGGCGTAAGAAAGCCTCTCCTTTCTACTCATAGCGTTTCAAGTTTGTACGAGCAGCGTCACATCGTAACCATTTCCGCATTTCTGTCAACTCTTATGGAACTATTGGATGTTGAGGGCAGAAAGAGTTTTGGTTTTGTGCACATGCTCTCGTCTAAAAAAGAAGAGGAAGAGTTAAGAAAATATATTGAAATGATTATCTTTCGAAAGAAAGTTGTTATTAAAAAATTATGTATGTATGCGTTTTGAATTAAACAAATAGCAAACAAAGTTAGCTTGCTTATTAAATATAATTAGTAAATAAGATATGAGTGTTATAATTAGGTAAAGAAACATTTAACAGGAACCCATCATGATGCAATTATTCTGATGTTCAAGCGTTCCTTGAAAATGTGCAGGACATTCGTATGAGCTAATTCTGTCTCTTGGGCCAGTTCACGAATAGTATGGCGTCGATTAGTGTCCAACAACGTATTTACATCTTCATTGACACGGGGACGACTAGGCCATTGCGTATCTTCCATATTTTGGCGTCCTTCCTTAAGTGTTCGTACCCAGCTTGCCACTGTTCTGTAAGGCAATGCAGATTCCCCACAAGCCTCTCGAAAACATGGAACCGGGGTCTAAAGACAAGTACGCTAACCAAATAGCCACGACGGAGCTTCGCATAAGTGTTGATACAGCAATGGAATTGCTTGTTTTGGAATAGCTTAATATAGTGGTAATGGAGCATCATAAGAGGAAAGAAAAGAAAACTTTAGATGTCATGTCGGCACTCCGTTCAAGAACGGATCCTTCTCTTGACAAAACAGAACGAACAAACACCACTTATGGACATCGACACAATAGACATTTGTTCGTGTTGCCTCGTGTGCTACAGTCAACTCATCATTCGTCTTTGTATACAGTTTCCTAAACTGGTGAAAGTGTTGATTAACAGCTTCTGCACTACAATTTTACTTATCTTTATTCCCAAGGCCATGATGATATAATCCGTAAAGGCATTTACCTACAAACTGGAGTTCAATTTCCAATAGTGGTTGGACTCATTTCTCGTTTCATAGGGGCTCAGGGGTTTGACAAATCTCTGAAACACAAGTATGAGAATATCACCAAAAGTTTCTGGCTTGATATTGAAATATCGCGCCACTGCTAATATGTCGTTCGTGGTACGTAGTGTCATCTATGGAAGAAATAATGTATCAGTTTCAACTGTCTAGCTGCACCAATTCGTGTGTTGTTGTTCGTTGAGCATATTGCATAGCAATGCTTCAGTCTATACAGCTGTGGTTGCAAGGGGGACTTTTTACCTTTAAATCGTCAATGATAACTACAATTTTTATTATCTAATAGAAATTACATGTTTGGTATTGTTAACCATCCATTACATGGAGCCCATAGAACTATTAGCTAATAGTACAATGTTATGTTACCGACAATTTTGAAAACCTAATTTAACTGGTAATGCATCGACAGTTAAGTATCTATGCGCTTTGCTGCCTCTGGGGTAACTTCAGTTAATGTAATCCACACACACTAAGAAAAATATTTTAAGGGTGAAGAAGAAAGGAGTAAAAATGAGAATTTTCATTAGACACATTGAGATTTTTTAAGTACAAATTGAGGATAATAGAGCATATTTGAAACAAACTAAATTCTGCAATAAATGTTGTAAACTTCTTTTTAACAAATTTACAATGAAGTAGTAACAAACGTAATATATCTAATTATGTCATTCTCACTATGTTAATGTAATTACCCGAAGACATAATGTCAATATATTTGTCATGATTTGATGTATTTTGACTGAACTTATTTATAATGTAAAATATAATTTTCACCAAATCTAGTTTTCTGAGTATATGATTACAAGAATGGCTATGCGATTAAAAGTATATTCCTTTATTAAAGTTGTATAAAATTTTATTAGACGTTAATATTGCAAATAACTTTCCATATATAGACGGCGGTGTTCTCGACTGTCTTACGTTTATAACCTTCTAGTATACAAAGCGTTCTTCATCAACCTACAACATATTTTAGCTCTATTACATGTAAATCTATCTATAAATGTTATTACCACATCCTAAAATCAAACGGATAACTGTGAACTGACAAGGGAACACCTTATATTGATAGTAGCGTTGCCCAATCCAACAATGTGTAATCGATAGAGGAGTGAAGAAAAGTGAGAAATCCCAAGTTTTACGGGCCGACACCCAAAAACACAGGAGATACAAAGGAAAGAAGGATCTAGAATCATGTGAAGATAACAATGCAAAAGATACACTGACACAGAAAGAACTTCAAAATGATTAAAGAAATCAAAATGACATTTACACAGCAGTATAATAACCAAACATTGTACCCACAGACATGCTCAATAATACCATATGTAATGCAGTGTTGTCAACTGAGCACAAAATAAAGTTTTGTTAAATGGCACGGAACACAAATTATAACATGTAAAAAAATCTAATTATGATTAGAACCATACTTGTGAAGTCATGATGTACCGTGTTGCCAACGTTTGGAGATAGGCCTATATGAATTCCTATATAAATATCGGATGTAGAAGCGAACATGCAGTACACGATTCAAACTACTTAAAATCAAATATGAGACCACAAACAATAATATAATCACTGAAGCACGAAAATAACAGACGAAGCACAGTGTCGAAGCAGGTTAGCCCAAGTGGAAAATCATAATAGTATCAAACACAACACACAAAACTGAAATGATAGAGTACAAATTGATGTAATGCTCTTGGATTGACAATTGATTAGCAGACTCACGTTTCTGATGCACGTAATATTGTATCACCTCACACATTATTGGTAGTCAATTTTTCAGTGTTGCTGTTGATAAAGCGCTCCGCAGTGTGTTGGTAATGTATTTACTCTTCTACAGCCGAGATTCATGTAGGAATTCATATAGGCCTATCTTCAAATGTTGGCAACACTATACATCAAGACTTCACAGGTATGGTTCTAATCATAATTAGATTTTCCACATGCTATAATTTGTGTTCCGTGTCATTTAACGAAACTTCATTTTGTGCTCAGTTAGCAACACTGCATTACATATGATGTTATTGAGTATGTCTGTGAGTACAATGTTTGCTTACTAAACTGTTGTGTAGATGTCATTTTGATTACTTTAATCATTTTGAAGTTCTTTCTGTGTCAGTGTATCTTCTGCATTGCTATCTTAACATGATTCTAGATTCTCCTTTCCTCTGTATCTCCTGCGTTTTTGGGTTTCGGCCCGTAAAACTTGGGATTTTTCACTTTTCTTCACTCCTCTATCGATTGCACATTGTTTGATTGGGCAACGCTACTATCAATATAAGATGTTCCCTTGTGAGTTGCCATAAGTATAATTTGATCCAAAATTGAGTTGATAAACTCATTAAGTCGGAAAATGAACCATTAATTTTAAATGTTCTTTGTGTAATGCTTCTGACAAAAATAATTTGTTTGGTTTCAGATTATCAGTGATGTCAATAATGTTCGTGACTGAGAATCAGAAGAAATTAATTTTGCAAATTTCGAAAATATGGATACGAACAAGTGAGTAACAGAATTGTCTAAATCTACTGAGAATATAGAATTATTATTGTTAAGATGCTCACACGACACACACACACTTTCAGGCGTTAAGGTTCACCCAAGTATCAAATATTTCATAAGAAAATACTTTTAATACTATAGATACCAGTTAACCTATTTAAATCAAGATAATTTTTCAGTGAAAATGTTCCAAAAGGCATAACAATTTGATAAAATTAAAAATTAAAAATAAAAAAGCAAAAATCAAAAATGAAATATATGTATAGCTTTCAGGCATCGAGAAAATAACTAGGCAACCAAACCAACAACAGTGATAAGTTGGGTTGCATAACTTACCCCTGCAAAGGAAAATGTAATACCAGTTTGAAAATTAATCAAGACTGCCGGACACAGGCTGAACATATGAATCACAAATATTGTACGTTGTAAGACACTTTTTCTAAACTCTAGTATCCAATACAAGTAAATCTATATGGCAATTTAATAAAAACGGCGAAAAAGTGAAAAAAAATAAATTTTCCATTTTATTCTAGCCCAAAATGGTACGAAATTATTAACAAAAATCGTTGAAGCGTTTTAGGTTTTTCTTTTTCTCTTCCTCTTCTTTTCTTTTTTAAAATTTTCATTTTCTAGTTAAACATAGTTAACTTTTAGAGAAGGAGAAATTTGAAATATCTCTTGAAAAAACACTTAAAATCCTTATCTCGATAAAAACTCATTTTCCATAGAACATCGTGTTCACGGGTTTTCTCGGGGTACTCCCGTTTCCTCCCACTTTATAATTCCATCAGTTCTTCCATCATCATTCACTTGCTTTAATCATCGTGTCTTCCTTAGCCTAAAGGGCTTGATTGTCGGACGTTAAACTGAAAAATGTCATATTTTCATTTTCCATAGCATTTGTTTCATTGTTCTGTGGAGGGTACAGAGCCAATTTTGTGGTCATTGTTCCAGCCCTTTTCATAATAATAATAATAATAATAATAATAATAATAATAATAATAATAATAATAATAATAATAATAATAATAATAATAATAAATACATTCTATCCCAAAATATGCTATTTTTCTTTTTTCTTCTTTAGCAACTTACCAATTTTCATTTTAATTGATAGCATCATTTTATAGCAAAGAAGTTTCTTTCCCCATTAAGCATTCGATACGAGGAAATTAAATTATCTGACAATGAAATGCTAGAAGTAACAAGGATACATTTAACGCACCAGCGCAGTACGTTTGCGAAACACCGCGGAAGCATAGCATGGTCTCGAAAGTCGTTGCGAAAACTATCATAAAAGAAAGAGAACGAAATAGAAGGAAAACCCAAAACGAAAAGGCCGAGTGTATATTAAACAAAACAAAACAAAACAAAAAAAGACAGATGTCCTTTATCTTCATCTTTCACCTACGACATTCATCGTCAGTAACTGAAGGGTTCAAGGGCATAAGTTTAAAAAAAAAAATCAAGGGCCAAAGAACTATGGAAGACATTGGCAATAGACATACGCATATTCCATTGTTTAATCCTTACCTAAAGCGTGAAAAATGACAAAAAGTTAGAAATGACGTATGAGAATATATACGTTTCGATTGTCGTCAGTCGTAAGTTTGTCAGTGAACAATAATAGTAATAATAATAATATAGTAATAGCAGCAACAATTGAAGAAGGTTCATAAAGACTTGATAGTGTCAAGGGCTAAAGCCCCATTTGTCTTTCCCGCTTGTGACAAAGCTATTTTGTTTCCTTATGACTTCTTCAAATAAACTAATATGCTATGCAGTAGTAAAATCTGAATAAATAAATAAATAAATAAATAAATATTTTTTGTTTATTTTTCAATCTGTCGTTATAATGTTTAAGAAGGAAGAATTGCTTTTAGACTACCAGGAAAACTTTTCACTATTCTATACTTCCTTAAGAATCTATTTTTTGAAGTTCGTTTAAGTGATTTTAAACATTTTATTACAAATCTGACATTGGATGCAAGCAAGGTGACAATAAAATTAATCATTATTTCTTTAAACCAAGTAAGTTTCCCTTCACGGTACGAAATTGCAGTACAGACATACGAACTATAAGGAAGAGGAATTCAAACGTCTGATTAGAAGTGATAGAGTTATCAATACTGGTTTAAATAAGCAGATAAGAGAGGAGCTAAAGCCTGCTTTAGATGCCAAATCTATTTTATATATAACAAGTCTTTTTCTCAACAAAAATCTTAACAAATTTCAACACACTATTTTTTGAAGTTCGTTTAAGTGATTTTAAACACTTTATTACAAATCTGACATTGGATGCAAGCAAGGCGACAATAAAATTAATCATTATTTCTTTAAACCAAGTAAGTTTCGCTTCACGGTACGAAATTGCAGTACAGACATACGAACTATAAGGAAAAGGAGTTCAAACGTCTGATTAGGAGTGATAGAGTTATCAATACTGGTTTAAATAAGCAGATAAGGGAGGAGCTAAAGCCTGCTTTAGATGCCAAATCTATTTTATATATAACAAGTTTTCTTCTCAACAAAAATCTTAACAAATTTCAACATATCATTTTTTGAAGTTCGTTTAAGTGATTTTAAACACTTTATTACAAATCTGACATTGGATGCAAGCAAGGCGACAATAAAATTAATCATTATTTCTTTAAACCAAGTAAGTTTCCCTTCACGGTACGAAATTGCAGTACAGATATACGAACTATAAGGAAGAGGAGTTCAAACGTCTGATAAGAAGTGATAGAGTTATCAGTACTGGTTTAAATAAGCTGATAAGGGAGGAGGCGAAGCCTGCTTTAGATGCAAAATCTATTTGTATATATAACAAGTTTTTTCTCAACAAAAATCTTAACAAATTTCAACACAGTGTTTCATGGTGTGGCTCCAATGATTACCGTTAGATTCCTAAAGAATTTTATATGGGATCGCCTGGAACATCATAAAACAAAAGAAGAATCATCAAAATCGGTGCACCTATGTTGAAGTTATGCGTGAACATATATATGGATACATATATATATATGGATTAATTGAAAACCTCTTCTTTTGTTTGAAGTCGATGCTAGTAGTAGAAAAACTGCTAGAAAGCAGTGAAATAGTTTGGGCATGTAAGAAGACCGTCGGAATACATAGCACATCGTTTTCAACAAAAATCAACCGACTTCAACACAGCATCCGTTCAAGTGTTTTCATGGTGTAGTATCTTCGATTACCACCAGATCCTAAAGAATTTTATATGAAACCACCGGGAACATCATCAAACAAAATAAGAATCATCAAAATCGGTGCACATATATTGAAGTTATGTGTGAACATAACAACAATGTATATATAAATTGGTTAATTTTAGAACCTCCTCCCTTGTCTGAAGTTGATGTCAGTGGTAGAAAAACTGCAAGAAATAGACTGAGATGGTTTGTGCAGACCTTCGGAAAACGTAGCTGACCGTTTTCAACAAAACTCTTAACAGAGTTCAACACAACATCCGTTGAACTGTTTCATGGTGTAGTCTTATATATACGGGTTAATATATATGAGTTAATCAAGAACCTCCTTCTTTCTTTAATACCAGTAGTAGAAAATCTGCACGAAAGTAGACTGATAAGGTTTGGACCTTTAAGAAGACCTTTGAAATGCATGCTATGGAACCGAATAGAAAATGAGCGCGAGGTCGGCCAAACAAGAAGTGGAGAGATTGAATATAAAATGAAATGTTTCAGTTTAAGATCCCAGGATTATGCCCTTTAGGCTAAGGGAGAGGGATGATTAAGGCAAGTAAATGATGATGGAAGAATTGGTGGAATAACAAATTCGGAAGACACTGTAGTATCCCGAGAAAACCCATGTACACGATATTATCCACCACAAACTTAGTTGGCCGGAGATCATGTGCAGAGATTGAGTTAAGAACGATGTGGTGCAGTGTGGTGTCACAGTGGATATGACACAAGATACAAATAGGTGTTATAGGCTGGCGAAAACAGGAAAAAGTGAACTTTAAATGCCCATAGTTCTAAAACTATGAAACCTACCGTAGTCGGGTAAACACTTCACTTAGGAACCAATACGTTCTCTACCCAAAAATTCATGTTACAGAACCTTGAGGTACTTCCGCAACAATTTTTATAGAGGTAGGTGGTGACAACTTGAAATTAAGTGCCCGTAGCCGAACTCCCCCTCCTCTCTCTCTCTCTCTCTCTCTCTCTCTCTATATATATATATATATATATATATATATATATATATATATATATATATATATATATATATATAGATAGATAGATAGATAGATATAGATATAGATATATATATATATATATATAGTTTCAAAGTTTAATAACTCACGTTGATTTATTCACAATTACATGCAACTTAACTTTAAATGAAAGAAAAACTCGAAAAGGTTTACTGGTTAGCAAATCTGATGTTTACTTATACATTCCGCCGCTAGGGCGACAGCAAATCAAGATGGTATCAAATGAAGATAGGAGAGCACTTTGTGCTCTCGAGTTTAATCTAAAACGGTCTGTAGTTAGTACGAAGTTTTACGACAAAGTTTCAGTTAGATTCACCAAGTGGACACTCAATTTGAAAGTGGTACAGACATTTTTTTTTAAAGTGGGTGTATCTGCTAGAGGCAATCAACAAGATGGAGAGGAGTAAATGCGGAAACAATTGATGGTGTGCGTGCGATGTTCGCCAAAAGCTCACAAAAATGAACGGTTAGTACAATCAAAGACTTGAACTTGAAGCAGGTAACAGTTTGAAAGATTCTGTGAAAACATTTGAAATTTCACCCATACTGACTGAAATTGTTACATGCGCTTAAACCTACCATCAAAGATAACGACCTGAGTTCTGTGTTTCGATATAAAATCTCATGGAAAGAGATCGTTTCATTGAGTCAGTTGTGTCTAGTGTTGAAGATATTTTTCACATCTGGGGAGTAAACAAACATGATGTATGTTGGCGTTGGAAAACTCCCCATGATTATGAAGAACATATCCGTGATTCCCTCAAAGTAAACGTGTTTTGTAGAGTCCCCTGTAAAAAAGTGTATGGCTCTATGTTTTTAGAGGACACTGTAAATGGACTTTCCTACCTTTACATGCTGCAGATATGGCTTTTCCCGCATCTGAAACAGGACATGGAAAATTTCATTTTCCAGCAGGACTAGGCAACCCCACATTGGCACGTGCCTGCCAGGAGGGAATTCAACAGAAGCTTACCAAATGAATGGATATGATGAGCTTGTCGTGAGGATCAGGTTTTGCTTATTTGCCGCCCAGCACACCCCACTCCGGTAGCCAGAGATGAGCCTGTTTAACTTTTTGTGAGGTTATATTAAAAACCAAGTATATCGAACAGCCCTATCTAACAAACTACCTGAACTTTTATTATGCATTCAAGAAGCAGTTGCATCTATTGACTCTTAAATGTTGCAAAGAGTTTGGCAAGAATTAGGCTATCGGATTGATGCATGTAGAGTTACAAATGGAACTCATATTGAGCATCTTCGAGGGAGAACTGTGAAAAAATAAATGTGAGTTATTAAATTCTGAAATCGAGAAAACTATTTACAGTAGCCCTGTACACAGTGTATATTAATATTAATTCAATATTGCACCGGCCAATCTTAGAGTTATCCTCCCTCTAAAGAGCTGATTGGGATGCTGAAACAGGTGGTAGTCACTGGGAGAGATATTAGGGGAATACAGTGAATGCGAAGCGGTTTCAAACTACATACCTACACCATCATTTGACTGACATGTGGAAGTGCAACATAAGTTCACCAACTTTGTTGACCATTACTGGACACTTGTGGACAAGTTTGTGGTACACTTCACGGGGTTAAGTATTACAACAATCTGCATTGATTGTTTCACCTAACTTGTGAAAGACATAATGAATCACTTTTATCATAAAGCACCATATCAGTAACACCTACCTCCTGTGGGTGGAGAGATGGTTTAAGAACATCTTAGAAGTTGATCATGACCCAACCATTGTTCTGACCGTTTACGATTGTCGTAGAAAATCCATTTATTATCTGAAGTGACGATCCGGTGCAGAACTTTGTTTGAGTATAGCCCGAGAATTGCACAGCTCTAGACAGCGATTTTTGTTGGCCGATGTCAACTCACGTGGCATCTGTTAATTCAATGCAAAGTCATTAAAGCAATAACCTTACAGATTACACGGAGCCGCCGCGCCGAATGACAATGCAATAATACGAACACCTTTCCCAGAATCTACTGCCACGGTGTTCCTGAGGAGGTCATCTGAACATATTGTTGGTAGGTACCCGTGCGACTCATTTTGCAATGCTTTGTCACTGGAACGAAATTTGACAAGCCAACGGTGAATGGTGCATCCATTCGCTATTCCTGGTCCAAATACACCATTTTTTTGTGCAGAAAATCCCAGTTTAAATTTCTGATCAAAAATCACTCACAACTGAGAGTTTTCCATCTTACAATTTTACACGACCCTGTTCAACGAGGCACTACACAACAAAAGGTGTAGTGTGAAAACAGATAACAAAATTTCCTGAACTTACTATTTATTTGGACTTTGTATATATATATATTGTTATATATATGTATATATATATTGCTAGCCGAAGGCTACCCTCTTGCGAGGATTACGCTCTCTATCTCTAGTAAGAATTGGAGCAAGTTGGGGAGGAAGGATATTGGAGGTGGTCGATGGGAAGTAAGGAGAAACAGTTTTTTTTTAAATTTAAGATCATAATTACATGTTATAACTTTCATGAATATTGTTCTTAATCTTGAGGACAGGAGAGTATAAAATGACGGTGAAGTACATATCATAGGACAACACAAAGGAAATGTTACATAGACGAATGCTGGTTATCTTTTTGTCCAGGGGCTGATCCAGACAGCGATGTGGATAAGTGGGTGTTAGTTAGTAAAATAGGTCACAGTACAGAGTATGTAGGTGATATATGAGGAGAAAGGTGTTAGAAGAATAAGTTGAAGAGACAAGATAATCAGAATGTTCTGGGGAAATGGTTTTGAGATATAAACAAACGAATAATTATAGAGGGCAAATAGAAAATGTATATCCTAGATCGTAGTAGCGGTCGGTATCCATGGCATCTAGCAGTAATAGAAGGCATTGCTGAACCGTTGGCAATGAACTTTACTCGTAATTATTCAAGCTGACAGAGAATGGTAAGAAAAGTGATCCAGTCATACAGCTCCTGCGTCGGACTAGGAAGCTTAATCCTACAAGCTAGACGAAAAGCATGACGTTCAACAGCTTCAAGTTAGTGGTAGAAGAAAGGTAGGGCTGCAATCCATGTGGAATGACTATACGTTAGAATTGGAAGTAAAAATACCTTATATGTATTAAGGAATGTATTGGGTTGCAATCCCCAGTGGTACCAACTAGACGCTTAAGTAAATTAAGCCAATTATACGTTTTTCGAGTGATTGCTTGAAGATGTAGCCACCAAGTTAAGTGATCATCGATTATGATACCAAAAAAGTGACCTGTTTAGTAGATGATACTCGTGTGTCGTGAACCTTGAGATCAAGTAGATTTTTTCTGAACTCGAGAACATTTGCGAGGCAGTATGAAGACTATTGCTTGAGTATTAGTAGAGTTAATATGTAATTGCCACTGAGTACACCATCGAAGGAAAGAGCCTATGACTAGACGGAAAGCAGAGTTAATTTGTTGGATGATTCTGGCAGTGCATAGAAAGGCAGTATCATCAGCATATGGAAAAGTATGGACATTGGGAGGAAGTGTTGGCATATCAGCTACAAACAGAAGATATAGAAGAGGCGAGAGGTACACCAGAATGAATAAAAATTGGATGACATGAGGAACTATTAATAATGGTATAAGACAGAAAAAAATAAATATGAAATGGAATAAAGCCGAGATAATAAAGTGGAAGCCTGAAGCTGTGAAGTTTAAACATGAGGGCTAAGCTTTTTGTTACATCAAAAATAATGAGAAATGAAGACCAAGTGGTATTATTGTGATTAGTAGTGAGATTGATAAGCCTGAGCAATTGGTCACTGATACTAAAATTAGGACTGAAATCAGTTTGTTGTACAGAGATTATTTTGAGAAAAATGGTTACAACAGTATGTTGTATATTTTACTTGTAACAATTATAATTTACTTGTAATTTTGGGCCATAATGTATTTTAAATATATACTAGGCAGTTTCTGCTAATAGAAGAAAAGAAAGAAAGAAATAATATATTTGTAATGTCAATATATAAAAATATTCAAATGTTTTTTTATGTAATATAATTTTGATGTCGTCATGACAACAGAAATTAAATAGAATTATTCGGTTAGTTTAGCAGACATCTTAGAAATTTGTGTAGAAAGTGAACTGTGTACGCTACTACATTATAATTATTAAACAAAGTGTGCAAAATAGTAATTTTGTGTATTTAGTGGCTCAATATTAATGTTTAAGAACCAGTCCATATCGTTATAAATTGGTGCCGAAACGCCGAGAGAGAAAAAAAAGTTGTGTCGTTTTAGAAGATTAGTACAGCGACCAACATTGAGCCTAACATTAATGTTACTATTTTGAGAAGTGGCAAAGTAATAAATAGGAATGTTATGAGTGCTACGGATAGCGAAGTGACCGATAATCAAACTATTCATACTGAAGTGAATTCTTCAGAGAACATGATAGACGTCTTAAGGGAAATATCCCAACAAATTAGGGACCAAGTTCGACGAAGTGATTGAAAAGTTAGACCAAAAAATGAATCAACAATTTGAAAAGTTAGACCAAAAGATGAATCAACAAATTAGGAGCAAGCCCAACATGTTGATGAAAAGCTAGAGCAATTGCAGCAACGTAACGATGGCAAATGGGACCAAGTACAACAACAGTTAAATCAGATGAATCAACAAATTGCAGCCAAATTTGAAAGCTACGATGAAGAAATGGAAAAGATAGTACAGAAATTCACCGAGGTTCAAGACTCTGTAGATATTATAGAGACAGCGGTAAATGAACACGCCAACCAAATTAAGCAGTTGCATGATGAAGTGAACTCTATTAAAGAAAAGTGTATCCACGAAAGTGCAGTGCAAAATGGTGGGCACACGAATACTGTACATCCTACATCTATCGGTTGGGAATCTACGTGTCATCTCAGAACAACTTTTGAAGGTAATGAATCTTCGAGTTGTAATGAAGATAGTACCGAAGGAGAAAGAAGAACTCGGCAATCATCCCGTCAGAAACGTAACCACTACAGGTGTTTGAAGGCTAATACAGGTAAACCATTACGGTTCAGTGAAGTAAAATCACTCACGAAATTTAGTGGTGTACCGAAAGACATACCCGCGAGGGGGTTTCTTGAAAAATTTGAGGATGAGTGCGAATTAATAGATGTAGACGAGTCTCAATTTTTAAAATTGTTACCACACATATTATTGCCACCTTGTTTAACCTGGTTTAAGGCCATTAGGAGTAGTCTTCGTACTATTCTGATTTTAAGAACGCCTTACTATCTAATTATGAGAATGATTTTATGCTAGCGAATAGGGATGCCTTGTTGAGAACGAAACCATTCAATCTCAAGATCCATAAAAGCGTTACCGAATTTGTGGTCTCTACATATAATGAGTTAAGATCATTAAATCCGAATCATCCCGGAATCCCGAATCATTGCTTCCATTCGAATTATATTGCCTTTCATATTACAACAATTATTAATGTCTGCGCAGTGTATCAATTTTAACCATTTGATTATGCTTGTTCAAAATTATGAGAGTCAACCTGCAGTGCAAAATGGTAATAGAGGGCAGAATAGAGGTCAGGGTAATTCTGGTCGTAGTAATATACAATATGCTCCTGTTCGCAACTTAAATATACAACCTGAAAATACTTCTAACTCGTATTGTTTTAATAGTAGAATAAATGGTCACAATTTTACCGGTAATCAGACGCAACCTAATCGCAGAAATGGAAACAGGAATTTTAGAAATAGTAACCGGAATTTTAATAGGAACAATGATCATCGCATGTTTACACAAAATCGATTTACAGATGGCAGTAATTACACTAATAGAAATCCGAATACTGTAAAGTGCACAATCGCCAAGAAAGTACCGTACTCAAGATTGTGGAATACAATGTATGTTGTATATTTTACTTGTAACAATTATAATTTACTTGTAATTTTGGGCTATAATGTATTTTAAATATATACTAGGCAGTTTCTGCTAAATGAAGAAAAGAAAGAAAAAGAAATAATATATTTATAATGTCAATATATAAAAATATTCAAATGTTTTTATGTAATATCATTTTGATGTCGTCATGACAACAGAAATTAAATAGAATTATTCAGTTAGTTAAGCAGACATCTTAGAAATTTGTGTAGAAAGTGAACTGTGTACGCTACTACATTATAATTATTAAACAAAGTGTGCAAAATAGTAATTTTGTGTATTTATTGGCTCAATATTAATGTTTAAGAACCAGTCTATATCGTTATATGGTGATGTAGTCTGGTGACGGTGATGCGCTCAAGAATTGCTAAATACAGAAGTAAATTTTATAGGTCAGTGAAACGGAGTTCGAAATTTTGTTGGGCTTAGGAAACATGAGAGTAGGTCTTCCAGTCAGATGGGATGTGGCTAGTCCGGAGAATTAAAAGAATATATATGAAAATTCGGACATCTATGAATATTGATGTCCACCATGATGATGTAATACTTTAGGTTATTGAGATATACAGAAAGAATGAGTGTGGGATGAGGTATCCAGGGCGCACAAATATGGTAGCTATGCTAATGTAAAGGGAGTGGAAGTGCAATGTAGTAATGAAATATTCTGGTATGTTAGGGAAGGCTGGATGATATTGGCCATGACTAATCCAAAGATGGAAGCCAATGACCACTCCTCCATTTGTACAGCGTGTTGCTTTGGTAGAGTAGCAATGGAATAGAGTATACCTAGGTATTTTGAACGACATAGAAGGAAAGCCTAAAACATAAGAGCCGTTTTTGAGAAAATTGTATTTTTTTCACCCTTCATCCTTTATAATTATTTTGGAAGAAGGAAGAAAATTGGACCCTGCCCCGTGAAGAACCTTACAAAATCTTAAGCTTAAAAGATCTTAAGATCTTAAGCTTAATCACTCTACAGATGATTAATGGAAGATATTGATTATGAAGTAATTGGGGGAATGAAAATGTAAGATAAAATAGAAGAACATCAAGAATGACCACGGACACAGTGTTGTCGATTCCAAACACATTTTCGGGAATCGGCCCAGGTATTCCTTGCAGCAGAGATGGGAGTTCTATCACTTTTTGTTAAAGTCTCGTGATCTAAACCGAACGTCCGAGACTACTCGACTATTACCATCGGCAACCACTGATCCACCATGTTACCACACGAAATAGTAGCATATAACTAAAAGAATATCAGACGTACAAAGAGTATGTGAAAACTTTACTACTATTTGTTTTACAAAAACACATACGAGGTCCACACCAAAAATACGTGCAGTTTAGGCCTAAATTCCAGCCACATTTTCTATTATTTCGGGAGAACAACTGCTGCATCGAAAACCTCCATTCTTCATCTCTAAGAGTATACCTAGGTAATTTGAACGATATAGAAGGAAAGCCACATTCTTCTCTCTATCATCTCTAAGCAGTGTAGGTTTTGTTCACTAAGTGGCAGCAGTTTAGTCACAGTGTCTGAACGAGGAAGACGTGTTTCTGATGCTAACCGGGAACATTGAATTTTCAGTTGAAGAGCAACGGGAAATTGTGAAATTCTCCACCGCAACTGGATGTTGTGCAGCCGGTATTCGTCGCCAATTCGATGGCGTGTGTGGTGATTTTTTCCATAAAACATTGTTAGGAAGTGGGTACGTGAATCAGGGCGAACGAGAGTGAAAGATAATCAGAGGTCTGGACGTCCAAAAACATCAACTGACGCTAACCCATTGCCCTTTTTGAACATTTTATCATGGAAGTTAGGTATGTCATCATGCACAAGATTTGTGATACACTGGGACTGAGAAGGGAAGAGTGGAATTACAAACGAACCGGTCCCAAGGAAAGTATTTTCTCGCTTGGTTCCACGAATGCTTAGTGTCGATCAAAAAGAAGCAACGATTATGTCAAGTGTTGCAAATTTGACATGCTTCAGAAGAGAGGGATGCAATTTCTTGGAAAGCGTTGTGTCAATGGATGAATCACAGATACTATTATTCAACCCAGAAACAAAAAAGCAGTCGATATAGTGAAAACACACAGATTCACCACTACCTCAAAGATTTCATAATGTGGCATCCAGTAAGAAGGTGCTGTACGCTATCTTCTGGGATTCTTAAGGAGTGATATTTTCCCACCCTATTCCAAACCCACCCTATCAACCATTACGAGCCAGTATTTTCGTACACTTTTCGATACAGATTTTTTTGCTAAATTTTACTGAGAAATAATCACAAATGACAAATAATAATTTCATCCTCTACATGGACAATGCACCGCCACACCGTGCTAATGATCTGATTTCTTTCTTGTTTAACCACAGTATTGAACTTCTACCATACCAATCTACTCACCAGATTTAGCCTTGAGTGACTTCTGGTTGTTCCCAAACCTCAAGGATTCTCTTCGTGGACATCATTTTGCCAATAGATCATCCCTAAGAAGTGCTCTTTTTCAGCATCTGAAACATACTCCCAAAGATGAGTGCCACATGTTACCCAAAATGGACGGAACAATGGCAACTGTGTATCAATAAGAAGGTAGAATTTGGTGAGAAAGAGGCACAGATTAGTTCCTTGTATTTCTTGGAAATTAGAACGAAATGGCACGCACTTTTGGGCGTACCTCGTAGACTACACGCGGTACATTCTCTTTACATAAGATTTACATTATGTTCGGGTGTGATTATTTTGTAGCCAATTAGGAAAAAAAAACTTAAAATGCCATAACAGTATATTTAAATTAAAAAGCTTTATTTGAACAATTAGCAAGTATTTATTACTGTAACGTTAAATAACTTGACGGATAAGCTATTAAGTGCATTGCTTTCAAAGGAAGAGAAGCACCTAATCGATTTACGCGGCTTGGGATTAAAGTGAAATGCTGGACCAATATCATAAGAATTCCATATATAGCAAGAATAAATTATTTTGCACCAATTTTGATTTCTTCATATCACTGATAGGATTATTCCACTATTAGGGGTGTCACTTGAATAGGAAAGGGCCAATTTTAACCCCCAAGTTAACAAAATGCATATATTTTAATCAATTATATAGTAAAATTTTAGCAGAAATATTGAAACTCTCATATCGATGGAGAATCATGCCCCTAGCAAAATGTTAAATCACACTATTGACCACTATAAGTGCACTTCATATTATACAATCATAAAAATGTCTTACAAAATTATGGTTAATCATTCCTAAATATTTTGAATTTCTAGATTGAATTGGAAAGAGTAAACTAGTTATTTTTTGTGAAGTGTGTAAGTCTTTTCTTCTATGGCGCGGCCAATTGCTCCACACACGGAACGAACCTGACAATATATGTATCTTCCATAATCTTCCCGAAGTCTACACAACTATAGTGCAATAGCACCGTTCATTGACCAAGTAATAAATTTCTTCCAAAATTTTGCCAATGTGTGGATCTAAGTTCAACAGTAGCACCGATTAAATCATGCTTCAATTCTCCTATTTTCTAGCAATTGAAAAACACAAGTATTAAAGCTATCTTGAAAAAATAAATGTTGACTGTTGCTTCGCATTGAATTATCGATCTCATTTTAACTTTCTACCTCCTAGTTGTCTATCCAGGCACAGGAAGCATTTTCCACTTAAAGTCTGAATTTGCAAGTTTTTGCACTTGGTTTATATCCTTCCTAATTCCATCTCTTTTGATCTCCATATAGAGCCTATGCTTAATACGATTGCATTTGCTACATTTTATAAGTCATTGAGGAGTTACCAAGAAATTGGTATAAAACTTGCTGAAAATATATGTATTTTACTTTTCTACCACTTGTTCTTAGCAGTTTTCTACGTTTCTTCATCTGGTATGTTTATAAGGGATTAAAAATGAATCTAAAACAATGTACTTCTTGCAAATATTTAGATTTATTTATTTTTTATTTATTATTATTATTATTATTATTATTATTATTATTATTATTATTATTATTATTTGTTGTCTTAATACAGTGGGTAATGACACATTAAAGTCTAGAGAGATTAGAAAATTTAGGAGGACAGACTCCTTCCTCCATCTTGACTACGGGCCTGCTCCTAAACAACCCTACAATGCAGGCACTGGACCTGTACCTGTACCTGCACCTAGACCTGTAGTGGCCTCATCCAAATACCGACACTATCGGTCCGATAAAAATCCATAAAAATAATAACTCTATCCATCACGACTCTGGAACTTACTAAAGAAATAATAAACACTTCTGACCAGAGTATATACACTTGTTTATTAAAAACTAAATTACAGTGTAAATAAGTTTTTAATAAACACATCTTTTGTTAAAATTAATAAACACACTGTAATTTAGTTTTTAATAAACAAGTTTATATACTCTGGTCAGAAGTGTTTATTATTTCATAAATAATAAATTTAAATTAGGTACTTTTTTTTCGAATTTCTTGTTATGACATGAACTAACCAACTAACTCTATGGTCTATGGAACTCGGAGGTTCAATGTCGCGTTCACAAAAGCTTTCCACTGACTTCTATCCTTAGCCAACTGGATCCAGTTTCTACTTTGTATTCCTATTTCTGCGAGAACCATTCTAATGTTGTCCTCCATCTGCGCCTAAGTCTTCCTAGTGGCCGTTTTCCGATTGGGTTTGCAGTTAAAATTTCGAAAGCGTTTCTACTTTCTTGCATTCTGGCTATACGACCTGTCCATATGAGTCTCCTAGACTTGATGAACCTACAAATGTTTGGTGAACGGTATAAATTTTGCAGTTCGTCTTATGAAGTTTCCGCCATTCCCCATTCCTCTCCCTCTTGAGTCCAAATATTCGCCTCAAGATCTTTGTTCTCAAGTACTTTCAGACTACGTTCTTCCCTCACATTAAGCGACCATTTTTCGCAACCATATAGAACAACAAGTATGATTATCGTTTTATATATATTTAAGCTTCAAGTTCCTCGACAGAATTCGCGACGACAAAAGATTTTGAACTGAATAGTAACACGAATCTCTGCTTTTAGTCTACATTTAATTTATTCCTGAATATGCTTTTGGTATTTTAATATTGATCCTAGGTATTTGAAAGTATCCACTTTCTCGAAAGTATTATTTGATATTTTAACGCATCCATAATTTGCAGTTTTACGATCCCGACGAACTTCCATGTATTTAGTTTTCTTTGCATTTACTTCTAAACCTGCTCCTGCAAGCGTTTAATAAGACCTATGCGTTTGTTTCGATTGTTTTCCTGTCATCCCCTAATATGTATACATCATCAGCGTACGCCATAACCTAGTGAATACCATTCAGCTCTAGGTCCTGGTTGTTATCTTTGATTTTCCTTGTAGAGTATTCCAGGACAAAGTTAAATAATAATGGCGACAAAACATCCAAGAACTTATTTCAAAAATTATTTTTTGTTAAAAAAATTAAAAAGTTATGCATTGTAAAGATGAGTTTTAGCTCTATTTATAAAGTTTTTATATCTACTTAGTTTTATGTCTGTCGTAAAATTCTAGGAAGATTTAACTCTAATAAAAACTTTACAGCAACAATTCTCACTTAGCACTATACACCATACACTTTGCCAACATTTTTTTCTTATGCATTTAGTAAAACAATATAGATTATGATCGTTGAAAATATTCATGATTTTTTTCGGTACTTTTGTCTTTTATGATTTCCTCACGTATTAACTTATTTAACATACTAATTAAAACACTATTGATTCCGTTATTGTGTTAGAAAGAAAAAAACATTTTATATAAGCGAATAGATAATTAGCTTTTTTCACTTGTGCTAAATTATGTACCTATGTGATAAAAAAACGGAAAAAAAGGGAAATGTTTTCTTGTCAATAAATATTTTGTTATAGAACAGAGCTTCAGAAAGAAAGAGATTCTAAAACAGGACGTATTGGTATGAAATGTACAGTAGATTATTTTTTTTCAAGCTGTCATTATGTATGTATGAGGTGCAATTAACCGAGCTTCAAGTACTTTACACCTTTTTTCCTTCAAAGAGAGAAAGAGAGAAGAACAGAGCATGAAATATTAAAAATGTGCGAAACAGCTTATTGTGCGCGAAGTCGTTTTTGCTCGTTAATCTTATATAGCGCTTTGAATTCTCTCAAATAATACATATAGAGTCAATATAGTTTCCATCTTACTACCATCACTACTGGCTTTGAAGATTGGTTCAAGGTTAAAGACACACCATGGTATAGGTACTTACTAATCAGAAAGATTATTTGACTGCTTTCTTTTAAGAAATCAAACGTACAAGTTACAGAGTCGAGAAAATTTCATGTTTCAAGTTGGAGTAAAAACAATTACAATGGATTTTTTTCAGGCGGTGTTAGTTTGTTATTATATAATTATGTGTTTCCAGGTTTTAATTGGGTGTATGAAGCTCACGAATGACGTTTCTTAAAAAAACTACAAATTCTGAACAATCCTCAGTCCATGAACAGGTCATTTTCAGAATCAATGTATCTATCAACAATGTCATTACCTGTATTGCCCATCATTCTCGTAACTTTCCTATTATCTATGGAATAGAAAAAAAACTGTATTTTATTGTTAACGTTTAGTTCTTCCCTGATTTCTGGTTTCACTCTCAAATTTCACAAACTTAGAAAAGCCATTTTCCAGTTTTAAGGGCCTAGCATATATTCATAATTTTCGGTAACAGAAGATACCCACTAGGTTGAAAACTGACCAGTCTTTTTAAAAAGGTGGGTAAATCTCATGTTGACGTTTGCTCCGAGGTTATATGAGGTATGGAATTACAGTTTAAGATGGAATTCAGACCACCACAACACGGATTTGAAATACGTTCAAACTTCAATGAATTGAACCCGAACCAGGGACTCATGCACCAGAGGCGCAAGCACTCTTCACTATACAAGCGTAAAGGCTACTGGATGAAGCCCCTAACAAAAGCACTACTAAATACGTGAAGAAATTAACATGGTTAATAATTTTAATAATCACTTTTGAAACGTTTTAAATAAATATATTATTTACGTATCATTTGATGAGACATGTAGTATCTTTGTTTCTTTGATAAGATGGGTGTTACGTACCTTAAAGGCCATCTTTTGACTACTTAATGCCAGCCCACACAGAGAAAAATCCGTTTTCAGAACAGTGGTGTACTGTACAAATATACGGTATCCTCTTGCTTACTATAGAAATCAGTACGGAGCATACGTTATCCGTATGCTACATAGGCACTGCCCTTAGATGTTACATCATGCAGTTGCAGGATGTCTGACATCTAACAGTTTTCCTTATATCACATACAAATACTTATGTTACCTTCGTCGGCTATATGTTATATATGTCCATTTGTATGTGAGATCCTGACCGCCCACGTTGTTTCATACAGAAAGTACGTATAGATGGAACACTTATACAGAAAGTATTATAAAACATGCGTTTTCAGTTATACGTCTGCTGTACGTTAAGTCCAAAAACTACAGGAATTAAGCATGTAACCTATCTTTTTAAGTACGTCACCTACATTTTTCCCCAGTACATGATTCCAATAAGTGGTAATAATTGCTTCATTCAAATCTACCCATGTAATATTCAAAAACTTCAAAGAAGGTAATGGGTTACACGCATTAAGCATCTATACCTTAGTATCCTATACAGTTCTTAGTTTCTCAAAATTATACCTACTTGTTAAGGGAACTTCTCTAGCGAGTTTGAATTTACAGGATGGTCCATAATTATATATATGATGTTTGACTGACTGCAGTATTTGTAATTCTGGACAAAAAATTTTCGGTGTGGCAACACTGTGTAACCTGAAAATGGAAAGATGAAGCAACGGCACACTATGCCATACCAGTGCAAGAGTGGCTGAACGAAACATTCCCGAACTGCTGGATCGATCGACGTGGACCTGTGGAGTGGCCAGTTCGGTCTCCCGCTTTATCACCTACTGACTTTTTCTTATTGGGTGTTTTAAAGGACAAAATGTATCAAAGTCACATACATTTTGGCGAAACTACAGGAAGCTATCAAAGAAGAGTTCCACAGGATATTAGTACAAGTCTGTCAAACTACTTGTGACAACATTGCTCTTCGTCTCCAGGCATGTATCGATTTGGATGGTGCATTGTTGGACCATGCCATGGAAAATATATATTAATATTCTTATAAGGAAAGATGTGTTTGTGTTCAATTTTATGGTCAAGTTTTGTTACTATTTTCTTTACCGCAGAATCTGAAACATCATATACACAATTATGGGTCACCTTGTACAAGCATCTGCAATATTGGGATCCGAGTGTCACGGCTAACTAATCTCCCCCTTGATGCCGAAGCACCAAGGTACTAATATTACCATCATGGTGTGAATCCCACCATTCACCATTTGATAAGACAGTTCATCTCAAAGGTTTATAATTTAAGCCAGCTGCCGCCACTCACAACGTTTCTAGGGGAATGAATACTGATGTCTGCACCAAATCTGCTCACAGAGATTCAAAATTGCGGAGTCCAATCATGTGGGACCCACCGATCCAACTTGTACACTGAGAAAAAAAATTGTAGGTGGCGTACTTAAAAAGATAGGTTACATGCGTAATTCCTGTAGTTTTTGGACTTAACGTACAGCAGACGTATAACTGAAAACGCATGTTTTACAATACTTTCTGTATAAGTGTTCCATCTATACGCACTTTACGTATGAAACAATGTAGGCGGTCAGGATCTCACATACAAATGGACGTATATAACATATAGCCGACCAAGGTAACATAAGTATATGTAAGTGATATACGGAAAACTGTTAGATGTTAGACATCCTGCAACGACATGATGTAACATCTAAGGGCAGTGCCTATGTAGCACACGGATAACGTATGCTCCGTACTGATTTCTATAGTAAGCAAGAGGATACCGTATATTTGAAGAATATACCGCTGTCCGGAGAACGGATTTTTCTCAGTGTAGTTCTTCTCAAGGTAATGGAGGTGCTGCCGAATGGTTTCTCCTTTCACACTGAATTGTAGTCCCAATTCGTCACATGTCTGGCCACTGTTCGCCTCAATTGCTGTCTGAAGATCTTCATTCTGTACATCGTCTTCCAGCATGTGGTGGGTCTTGGAGTGTTTCGTCATCGTCCGTAAACTTGTTAAACCACCGCTGCATTGTTCGCGTAATCACGACACTCTCACAAAAGGCCTGGAATATCTTCCGTCCCGTTGCAGCGGCGTTTGACCCCAGTTTGAACTCGTACAGCATATTCGTCCTTATGATGTTCTGTGGAGGTCCCATGTTCACTTTGTCCTTACGCACGTTCTAAAGGACCGTTTCAGCCGATCCATTTACAGAATAATGTTTCAGAATAATTTTGTAATGTGCATTCTTATTTGAACTTTCAAATGTCGACTGATTTATGTTTATTTTGTTATTTGTTATTTGCCGGCATTATCTCAATCTGTACTTGTTTATTTTCGTTTATTATTTGTTAATTAACTTATATTATGTGCAGTGAAATTCATATTCCATTTTTATTAATGTCTCTGGTAATAGGATATGATATTCTTTATCTGCACCTAGGATACTGCATAATGGACTTTCTAGCAGATATAAATTAACCTTTGAAAGTTTTGTAACCAAGAATAAAACAAACTGTAGCATGATATACATTGTGTTGTCGTCGTTAAAAAAAAAAAAAAAAAAAAAAGGTAACGACAAATTATTCTCAAACTAATCCTGTTTAATATTTTGGTTTAAGAATTTTCATGAAAATGATGAATCTGTAAAATATATTTATCTCGGAATCCTAAAATTGACATTACCTATGCAAAACAGATCGGATGTAATTTTCTTTTGATGTCATTAAACCAAGTAAGTTGTTCATAATATTTATTGCAAAAAAATGAGTCTTAAAGATAACGTGATCTTATGTTCTTCAAAATTGGGTTTGAGGAAAAGTACTAATCGCAATTAATTGATATTTAGTTCATAATTAATTGATGTTTAGTTCATATTTAGCTCTTGGTCATAATAGAGCATCTAGTCTGCAATTTTGTTTAGTAAAATGGAACTGGAATTTGACTTACAAACATAGATGCATGCGTATATTCTTCGATAAGTACTATAAATGCTTTTAAGATATTGATGATATATTGAGTTACTACTGCAACAATTAATGGAAGTAGTTATTTCACTGTGCATGTATGAAGTTTTGTCAAATGCCCAATGCGCGAGTAAATGCTAATAATTGCAGAGCTGACATAATATGGTTTGCAACTCTCGAAATAAAATATGTATTATTAACATATCATTAATTGCAATAATTTCCAGGTCTCGTTGAACATTTTAAGACTGCAATGTATCTACAACTTACTTGAGATAAATGGACGATGAAGCTACTATTTACATCTGGAGATTTAAGTTGTTCTTTTATTTGTATTTAGTACAACTTATCTAATTGTACAGTATACATCCGATTATATTCACCTTCTTCCGAGAGCCACACCGTTGTGTTTCCGAACTTGCAATCTGGATAAAGTTCTAAATTTAAAGACAGTTTGTTGTCCAAACAGTAGATCAGGACAAAATAACTAAGCTAGTTACACCTTTCAGCCTGCGTCTACATGGGGAACAGAAGGGTGTTTCACATCAAAGTTCACAGTGTAACTGAACTCTCACTACCAGGTTGCATGTTGGATATTCCCACACCAACAACTGCCCTTCGCCGTATCTTCATTCGCGTTCAACTCACGTTGTGAGGGCCAATTGAACATAGACCTTCATAAAAGCGACAGATTTTTTTTTGGTTACCTTTATATGTGTATAGATGAAATATTCCTATGAAAAAAAAAACAAAATGTAATGATGGAAAATTACACGAAAATGCAATAATAATAATAATAATAATAATAATAATAATAATAATAATAATAATAATAATAATAATAATAATAATAATAATAATAATAACTCCTTCTTGGCGATGCTGCTTCCCTATGCGCTTTTGGTGCGCTAGTTTCAGGTTTCATGCCTGATGGAAGCTCATATAGTTTGGATTGTATGTTAAGTTGTAAGTTCACGTTTCATATAGCCTCTGGGCAGAAAGGAACATTAAACTTTAAACCAACTAACAATAATACGGTAAACGGCAAGAAAATGAAGTAATTGTTAGCTAAATGTTATATATATAGTGGCGGATCCAGGATATGATCAAGGAAGGGGCTAAACCATAGTTTGCCGTTTTATCCAGTGTAAAAGCAGGATTGAAGACCATTTTATCCAGAGTATATCTGAGCGTCAAGGGGGCTAGCCCCTACAACCCCCCTTGAATCTGCCTATATATATATATATATATATAGAGAGAGAGAGAGAGAGAGAGGATCGGATCCAGGAGTTTCTGAGGGGTGCACCAATAACTATCAGTACATTTGAATCAAATTTAATTTTTTAAAATGCCTTTAGGTATCTGTGATGTGTATGAGGAACTGACTTAAACTATTGTGTTTAGCAAAAACGGAAACATAACATTAAATTTTAGGAAAGTATTGCTATTTCCACTGTCAGTTTCTCACTGTAGATAGTGTATATTCAGAATGGAAGGGGGTGCACCCCCCTTAAATTCGGCCATATATATATATATATATATATATATATATATATATATATATATATATATATATATATATATTTGGGTCATTGATCATATAACCTCAGTATTAAACTCGAAAACAACCAACAATGGCCTAATTTGTATCATTCTATTTGCAATTAATATCAATTCCATTGGTGTTTGCAACCAAGACATTACTTTATTCTACAGTGCTACTGGAATACTGGAATACAGTTCTACTGGACAAATATAATTTTGATTTTTAATCAATTTCCGGGAACTGAAGACTGACATGCACATAAATATTAATTAGGTAGGTACTAAAATCGAAATTCAAATACACAGGGTGTATAGAGATTAACCGGAATACTCGTAAAAGAAAAAAAAATCTTTTCATTATCAGGATGGGATTCGAACCCACGCCCGTAACAACGGACTGCGACCCGAACCGATTTTTAATTGTCCATATTCTGGGATCAACTTGTCAGATGATGTCCATCAACGAACTTAATTTCTTGACTTTTGACCCTTTATATCTTGACATTTAGTAGTTCTTGAGGTTTTGTGTCTCCCGGACGGACACGCGGACAAACAGAGACTTTTTGCCCTATCACGACTTGCCGCGTCCACCACCGTCAGCACATTGGCTATCGCTAGATTATACGAACCCATTACTGTAAAATATTATTAATCATCAGAATACCTGTTCTTCGCACGGTGAGATTATGTGTCATTTTGGACATAAAGGTCACCAAAACTTAGGACACCAAAAACTATATATATATCCCTCCCCTAAGTTATACCTTCAAAATGAAATGATAAAAGTCATCCTAGGCCCCAACATCATCTATGTTGGAAATTTGATCGAGATCGGTCAGGTATAGAGAGATAAATAGATAGATAGCCTTCAAATATAAAGAAAAACGTATATGTGTGTAGTTTATTCTATCGATATCGATATAAGATAAGGGTATTTTTAATACGTACTACATGTATTTTAAAAATTACTGTGACTATAGTGGTATAACCGTATGTTTAAAATATTTTTCATTTAAATGAAAATTTGCTTTCGAAGAGATAAGAGTAGGAGAGAGAATTCTGTTTATTGAAAGTGGTCCGCACTTGAAAGAAGATTGAGAAACCCTGATTCAGACGAAACATAAAGCTAACAATCGTTTCGTACGGATCTCTGATACAAGATTCAAAAAAATTCCCGGAAAGTTTTCGTAGGAGTCCCTGAGAAGACTTCTCTGGGGGGGAGGAGACAAATTCTAGTTTCCCCACTGTATCGAATCAGAACAAAGACTAACAATGTGTCAGATATAATAATAGATAGAACAGTAATAGAACAAAGGCTGATGTATAGTCATCAATAATTCAACATTGGGCAGCTTGAAGGCAAAGATTAAAACAATACCATGTTTCCCAAGGAATAACTAAATTAGTACATAAATAGTCTGTTATAGTCTTCTAAAGTTTGATTGACAATGGGCAATCAACAGAAATCCCCAATTATGCGCTTCTTAACCCTAACCAAAGAATTATATTAGGTCAACTTATGAGTTTCCAGTAATGACAACACCTTGGAAAATCACCTATTCATTCATTACGCCATTTCAATGCTTCACACGTAGTAAGTAAAATGTGAGGGGAAGCGCTTTTAGTTTTTCACTCTCGAATACAATTGACATTGTACTTCCTTTGGTAGTACGCCTGATTCTGCCTACAACATACAGCAGTTTTCGACGAAATCCTTCGAAAGTAGTAAGAGTGTGAGTAAGCTATGTAAAGAAAGAACTTTCGAGAAAGGTTAAAACCTGTCGTGTGCGCCAACGGACTCGAAACACATGAACGAAACAGTTCAATCAAAGAAAGAAAGGAAGAAAGAAAGAAAACTTTAAAAAGCCTTTCAAGTGTGGCATTGACCTCAAAATCAACACTCACACACAAAAAACTAAACTTGCACCCAAGACGACATAACATTATAGTGAAACACCGAAATCTTTCCGCCTTCGCACGAGGTCATATTTTGAATCATGGATTTTTCCGAGGAAGTATTTTCCGCCCCGGTTATGTCATATTACGTATTTATTATTTAAATAATTATAATAATAGCCTACTAATAATTATAATAATTTATAATAATACTTTAAATTTTCGATTCTACTAGCAGATTCAGAAAGAGCGTTTGGAAGGGGCGAATTGCCTCCTGGACTATAACGTAGGCTCGAAAGACGATATTTTACCTCAAAATCAGAATAAAGTTGTGCAATACTATATACTAACTAACTAACTAACTCTCTGGTCTATGGAATCCGGAGGTTCAATGCCGCATTCACAAAAGCTCTTCACTGACTTATATCCTTAGCTAATTGGATCCAGTTTCTACTTTGAATTCCTATCTCTGCGAGATCCATCTTAATATTGTCATCCCATCTGCGCCTAGGTCTTCCTAATGGTCGTTTTCCGATGGGTCTTCCAGTCAAGACTTTGAAAGCGTTTCTACTTTCTTCCATTCTAGCTACATGACCTGCCCACCTAAGCCTTCTAGACTTGACGACCCTAACAATGTTGGGTAAACCATATAAATTATGTAGTTCCTCGTTATGAAGTTTCCGCCATTCCCCATTCCCGTTCCTCTTGGGTCCGAATATTCGTCTCAGGATCTTGTTCTCAAATACCTTCAGTCTATGTTCTTCTCTCAGAGTAACCGACCATGTTTCGCAATGATACAGAACAACAGGCATGATTATCGTTTTATATATACATATATTTTAAGCTTCAAATTCCTCGACAGAATTCGCGACTACAAGAGATTTTGAACCGAATAGTAACATGAATTCCCTGAACACATACTATATACTATACAGTATTGAGTTGAGTTGATTTTGAGTTTAACGTCCCGTTCAGCAGCAAGGCTATATGAGACGTGGACCTACTGATTAACGTGGAATCCGAACCACATGAGCTCCCGCCGGGAATCGAACCCGTATCTCCCACGCCAAAGGCGCGTATGCTAACCGCTTAGCCACGAAGGAGCTCACTATACAGTATTATATTATATTTTTTTCAGAAATAATATAACAACCTATTTGTTACTAGCTTTTATAGCTATATTATATGCCATAATAAATAATTGTAATGTGGCAAATAATTACTAGTATAGCATGCCATTTTGAAGATCAAGAAAAGTAGGGAATAGTTCCTACTCGTTTCTTTTTGCATTTCTGTATCATTGAAAGAAAAAAGTAAATAAATTGTATTTTTTTTTAAAAAAAAAAAGGAGGCTAATATAGTTTTACAATTAGCATTTCAAGCAATTAGCACGTGAACGTTGTACCAACTATCATGTTATGGGGAGCACGGTGGTGCGTGGGGTCCCTAGTTCGAATCCAGACCAAGTGAGTTTGTAGTGGACAACATCGTGTCAATGTGTTTTCTAGGGGTACTCCCATTTCCTCTCACATTCTCATTCCACCAATTCTTTCATTGTCATCATCATCATCATCATCATCATCATCATAGTCTCCCTTAGCCTAATAGACATAATCGTGGGACGTTAAACTGAGATATTTCACTTCATTTTCATTTCAACTACCATGGTTAGCGTACTTGTATAATAGAGGTGTACGCGTTAGTTTAAAGTCTTATGACGCCTAGTGGCCTCGTGTAGTGTAGTCTTTAAAGCTTCCGCCTTCGGTGCGAGCGGTCTCGGGTTCGATGCCCGGTGGAGACACTCGGTCGAAAAAGTGTAAACAGTTTTTTCAGACCAGCCATCCTGAATGAGATTTTCCTGGATTTTCCTCATTCACACCAGGCAAATGCCGGGATAGTACCTTTGTTATAGTCCCAGGTCGCTTCCTTCCTTCCCCAGTCCTGTCTTGCTTTCCTTTCCCTGGATAGTGTGCTCGCCGAGGGAAGTGATTCCTCAAACGTGTCGGGCTAAATGGCCTTAGATGCCGAAAGCCCAGAACTCGAAATCCTAATCCTAATCTACGACGCCTACGTCTGTACAGTTTGTAGGGGATTCACATTAAACTACTATTAATAGGAAGGGAAATGTGTGGTACTGTGTGTTGCAAAACCAACTGGGCTTAGAAGAAAAGAAAAAAGATCTTTTGGAGAGCTCGGTTGCCTCTACCCTTCTACCAATGGATCCGCCACTGTATGTGGTGCAATGTTCGCCCTCGACTGACACAAAATTTTCCCTTTTTTATCAAATTTTCCTAGTTCGTTCCAGTGTCCAATTCCTGTCACAGAAGTTATGTACGAGTAATAAGATGAATTTAGCTGTATTAAAGAAAGTGCCAACCACATTTGTTTTATTTATTTGCTTTTTGCTTCTATATTTTTGCTTTTCATTTTTTTTTTATACTTTTGCATTCTATGTTTTACCTCCTGAGTGAGGTTTCCCTAGTTTGTCTTCATTCACACCAAGCAAATGACGGGATGGTACCTAACAACCCCAGCAAACAATAGGTGTGAATTACGTTTCTTTGAACAGACATACACAAACTATTGCTATTGTATTTGTTTATTTCTGAAGAACATATATATTCATTTAGATTGGTCATTCAGTCAGCGCGAGAATTTGAATGTATTTTCAGGTTTTACCGCGAAATTCGCTCTTTTCCCCTTTTTGCTAAATTTACCTAAGAAATCTCCCTAGATTAGAGAAATTTCCCTCGATTACGAATACTGATGTGATAGCCGAGCATACTGAGGCGTTATATCCG
Organism: Thermobia domestica; assembly: GCF_964235325.1. Classification (NCBI taxonomy): domain Eukaryota; kingdom Metazoa; phylum Arthropoda; class Insecta; order Zygentoma; family Lepismatidae; genus Thermobia; species Thermobia domestica. The sequence continues at coordinate 81,656,230 of NC_137463.1, forward strand.
TCTAGGCTGACAACTGTGAAATTCTAGTTCCTCTGGAGAGCATGCATGGACTTTTAACTGTTTTCGAAGTTTCTAGGTTCATGTCTCTGTTGCATTTGATTAAGCAAAAAAAAAAAAAATGAAATAAGTAGATGAATATAAAGACAAATGTGCCCGGTTAAGACGAGTTTAAAATAAATAAATAAATAATATGGCAGAATGCTGCACCTCTCCTGGTATGAGGGATCCTGTGTTCGATCTCAGATCATACGAATTTGTTGTACAACATCGTGTCCATGGAATTTTCCTCGAAGTTCTCCCGCATTGTTATTCCATCAATTGTTTCATAATCATTCATTTTAATTCATTAATATCTGTTTCCTTTAGCTTACAGGTCAATGATTGTGAGACATATAGCTCAAAGATTTTTTCGGCACATAAAATGTAGGATCTGCCTGGCCAGATAGAGTATGATGAGTTGCGTAGCGCATCCTTCCCCAGTAACTTTATTTCTAAATTTCTTGAGTCATGATTTTTTCTTAACGTACAAATCTTCCAAAATTGCCTCACTACGCTAGGTAAATCTGTAAATTTAGTTCTTTCAGCGGAATCGAATGTGGAAACATATATTAAAAAGGCGCATTTTACTATTCAGCTATAGGTGCTAATAAATATATTCTTCAGTGGATGAATAGAAAAAAAGTTATAAAGCACCGAACCATCCATTGGAAAATAAGAGTATGTTCTTTATGATAAACATAATTCTCGTAGAGATATTTCTTATGTAAATAAAATATACTTTGGATTTCATGAGATATTATTTTAGTATAGCTATGCTTTGCAAGAAATCGAAATGAAATAATGTACATTTGTTTAAAAAATGAAGGGATTGTACATTTATTTTTTAGTATGTTTTGCATGTGATCCAAATATTTGCATTTGTCATCTTATATTAATTACATATAAGCAATTTATAGAAAATTAGCCTTTGGCCAGCTGGAGTCATCACCTCCAGACCCCCGCGTTTACTCGGACTATGGCCTCGCATCTCATGTGTATCAGCCTTTGCTTCAAGAATAAATTCCGTACATTTGCTCTTAATATTTCCTAGGGCCTCGCCCCCCAGACCGACTCGTAGCTCGGTCTACGATCTCGAATCTCTTAAACCCACAATTCTATCGAATTTCAAGTTTCTTTTCCAATTTCAACTACCTAAAAGATAAGATTTTGTATCCCAAGAAAATGCCTTTTCAAATAAGGTGGAGATTTTTCATTTTTCCCTTTAGACCCCCTAAAAGCTAAAAATATTCAGTTTTTTTTTTTCCTGTGGGTTAGTTCCGGAAGACTGCAATCACGCCAAATTGAATCATTGTAACCCTATAAGAAGTGCCTAAACATATTGGAACATAGAACATGTCCCATATAAATAACATGGGTTTTCAATTCCCTTAAAACCATTTTAAAGTTGGAAATTTTATTTTTTGGTGATTTACTTAGGTAACACTAACGAAAACGTACATCCATATCGAATTTCAAGTTTTTATTCTAATTTCAACTACCTAAAACATGAGATAATAGGTAAAAAAAAATAACATCCATTTAAATAACATGGGGAATTTCTATTCATTTATTTCCCCTTTTATACCACCTAAAAATTATAAATATTCACTTTTGACAATTTTACTGTGGGTTAGTCCCGAAAAGCTACAATTATACTAAATTTTAACTTTCCACGCCAACCGTATATCCGTTATTTTATGCCAGTGAGTGAGTGATAGAGTGAGTATAGTTTTATATACGTATATGGGTAGTTAGGATTAGGTTAGGATATTCAAATTGTCTCCTTAAGAAATTAATCTATCCGATATCTGATTGAGGGAATATTATTAAATGGTTTGTATTTGTGTTCTTTGTAGGCAACAAAGCTATACAGACTTACAGTTTAAAGTGAGACCTTTCAACCACTGTAGTGTATTTAATACTCTCTTCCATGGGGGGATCGAGCTCGGAACTTCCTATACCAAGTGCTAGACATTAGAAGAGCGCTGAGGACAAACTGAAGACTTGTCTGTTAGCAATGGTATACACAATGAAGGTTTCGGGTCTTAATCCTTCTTGAGCAAGATATTATGCTAAAATAAGCATATATTAAAATAGGTTTACAAACATCTGATATGATATGAATTTGGGAGCTTGAACCCTCCCCCTTAATGGAATTCTGCATACCCCACTGTCAGTTAGTATACTGAGAAAATTCTTGATCAGAATGATGGACTCCAGTAATCGGTCTCGGAATCTTCCAATATAGAGGAAAGTACAGTGTATATATATCATGCTTTATTACTTTATAGTGAAAATATAAATCCGTATAATTTATTATTTTACGACTGCATTCAAAACATGGTGTTGCTGTGGTGCTCTTACTACTTAATTACTGTGTTTAAATTAGTCTTGCGGGGAAAACAATAAGCTATGCATTTAAAAAAAAAAATCCAAAACTATTATGTAAGACCTCTATTTCTGACGTCAAAGGAACCACTTAATAATACGTAGACTAAATCAACAAGAGAAGACCAACATAAAATGTTGGGTTCAATTATAGGATTATTGAGAAAGTAATTTTATATTACTACACAAACTATAAAAAAAAATTGAAAAGATAAAAATAACAGAGAATAAATTGGAGTGAACATTCTGAGGAATATTTCTGATTATTATCTCTTCGTTCTAGATCAAAAGAAAGAGGAAATGTCAAAGGACATGGGAAACAACCTTGAACTTCACAGCTATTGAAGTAATAGCTCAATTTAATGTCAGACAACACAGACATTCTTAAAGAATAGTTGTAATTAGTACTTGTTTACCTAAATTCTCACTCTACAATAAACATTCTGTTGTTTTCAAAGCTGTATCCAGAAAAAATTCAGAGAGGATTGACTTAATTAAAAAGAATCTTATTAGTAGGATTCAAAAATAACTTAAAATGTTATTTTTATCGTATATAAATTTCTCAAGAGGTTCCAGAAATAACTTTAAATGCCATTTTATCCTGTACACATTTCTAACAGGATTCAAAAATAACTTAAAATGTTATTTTTATGTTTATAAATTTGTAACAGGATTCAAAAATAACTTAAAATGTCGTTTTATCTTGTATAAATTTCTAGCAGGATTCAAAAATAACTTAAAATGTCACTTTATCCCGTATGAATTTCTAACAGGATTCAAAAATAACTTAAAATGTCATTTTATCCTATATAAATTTCTAACAAGATTCATATATCCTATACAAATGTGTAACAGAATTTAAAAATAACTTAAAATAACATTATACCCTATATAAATTTGTAACAGGATTCAAATAACTTAAAATGTCATTTTATCTTGTACAAATTTCTAACAAGATTCAAAAATAACTTAAAATTTAATTTTATTTTGTGCAAAATGCCATTTTATCCTTTCAGAATTTCTTGAAGCGGAATCTGATACTTCTTAAACCCTCCGGACAGGATCCATGTTCGATTCCCGGTGAGAGAATAGAATCTTGAACGTATTGCGATGGTGGTTCGGATTTCAGCTTAAACTGTAGATCCATGTTCTATGTAATCTCGGTGCAGAAAAGGACGCTAAACTTCAAACATAGTAGACAAGCCCGTATTAAGGTATTTTACGCTCCTGGGCCTCAGAGACTTTTGTGTTCCTTCCCCTTATTTGCTGTCCACCATAAACTCTCGTGGGCATGAATCGAACCAAGAACCCCTCACTCAAAACGTGAGTGCTCTACCACTGAGTCACCATGCCTCTTATTATTCATTATAGAATGTCATTTAACTAGTAACGCGTGGCTTAATAACCCGTAACCACTGATGCATGGCTATTGCAGTTGACTGGAGTAAGTACGTCAGTTCGTTGTACGGAAACAACTCGTCAAACTGGAAGGAAGAAAAGATAAGATAGAATGGGGCCATTATGTTTGGTTACCTCATTGGGTACACAAGTTAATAAACTTGTCTCATTTGTTGGTGTATAAAAAGTCGGATTGGTCAACGTGTTTACAAGGAATGATCTAAGACGCATGTTAATGCAAAACGATGTCAGAACAATGCGTGCATAAATATCCTAACCACTGATGAGTTTAGCTAGTGAAAAAAAATTAAAGCAGACAAGAATTGCTGCAGTTCATGAATGCAGGCCCATTCCAACCACTTTCAGAAAGACTATTTGCAAAGGAAACTTCATGTAATGGACATTTAGTGTCGAGTACCATGAGAAAGGCTATTTCTCAGTATGATGTATAAACTGCACATCTTCAAGAGGCTAAAGAACTTAACCACAGAACTGTAGTAGACTGGAAATGGATAATGTGGTCTAATGTATCGTGTTTTTCATCAACATTCTAATGATGTAAGGTATCGATGAAGCCAGACGCCCGATAAAGGATTTCAGCTAAAGTGTTCATGCTGGAGAAAGTTCTATGACGGTGTCGGGATAGGTAATCCTAAGGCTGGACACACATATCGAACATATGCGGATCGCCGTTTCTTCATACCCAAATTTGTATATGGAACAACTTGTGAAGGATAATAGAAAGAAATACATAAATAACATTCATGAATTAATATTGTAATGAAAATTTAAAGCTAAAGCCCAGGAAACAGAAAACTCAACTACTTGGCTGTTAGTTGAACAGAAGTTATAAACCACTGAACCGGTACAAACAAAGAATAACATCATTGGAAGTAATTTCACAGCATCGAGTACGAAAAATTTATCGATGAAACCCATATCGATATCTCGACAGTCAATATATATAATCGTGGGTCGAAATTTACAAATGTCAGTAAGAATTTCTATCGCATATTCTGTAGGTTTTTTGGATGATTTGACGTCCGCCATGCAATGCATTCTTCTTTGGCGTGATTCAGGACCTTGAACATTTATCTGAAAGTTTAGGTTGTTCCGCTTAATTCGGAACAGATGGCAACTCTGTGTAAGGGTAGTTTTCGTGCCATGACTTGGGCTCACTCATTCAAGTGAATTTGAACGTAAATCAACATATTTATGTGGATATTCACAATGACTAGATGTTGCCATTTCTCCACAATGAAGATACACTAGACACATTTTCCCATACGACTAACTTCTGTGTATGTGAATGGTTCGAAAAACATTCAAATAACTTCTTGCACCTTGTTTGGTCTGCAAAATATCTAACTTTCAATCCAATCTAAAATTTTGAAGGATAGCAGGTGAAACGTGGAAATATGAATTTCCTTATTTCGCTGGAACTACGGGATCGACTGACCAGGAGATAAATTCATATTGATGTACTGTACCTACAACACCTCATGGAGTCTTTATGAAACAAAATCCGGGCGGTTATGTAGACCAGAGGAATGTTACCCAGTACAATAGGTGCTCTTTAATCCGAATTCTGTAATCCGGTACCGATCGAGCGGCTTGGGTTTTCTTGGAGTAGATTCGGGTCTTTATTGACTTTGACAAAAAAGGTTGTACAATTGTGTTGCACGCGTTTCTAGTTCGCTCAGTGTTTATCGTGACTATCAGCTTTTATTTCAGTACAGTGTTTCCAATTTTCTAGCAGATTACATACCATGTTTGCACAATATTACACCTGTGTACACATAGTATACTGTACTAAAATATTCTCAAAGCCAATCACGAGTGCTTAAGGTGCTAATAAAACTAATAAGTGTGAGCATCTGATACTCACTAAATAGCAAAATCTAGAGATAATATTCGTCTCAAGTAAAGGCAAAAACAGCAGCTTCATAATGTGTGATTTCAATATTAGTTCTTTGACAGTTTAATATGGCTCAATTAAAAAAGTATTGAATATTTGAATTTAATTCTTTACCATATAAATAAGAAGAATATTTTAAACCTCACTGTAGCTAGAATGAGAAAATATTTTGTACAGAAGGATATTTATCTCACCAGCACAGGTTAAAGTTTCCGTAAACAAATAAAAATTACATATTTTTTTATCATTTGCATTATGATCTAGAGTGATTTATCTTTGGTATTTCCATTAAAAGTACATTGACGTTCAATGATCTGGCAAAATCGCTAGTCCTGCACGGGTATTGTCTCGAACGTGCCGGCTTAAAGACCTCTACTGCAGGATTTCTCAACGTGTAGTAATCGTACCACCGGTGGTGTGCGAGCCGCTGTTGATTGGTACATACTACTTATGGTAATGTTTAAAATTACACAATCAAATAAATAAATAAATAAATAAATAAACAGAAGTTCTGTGCACTGTACCCCAGAGTATGGATTTGATGTATTTTGTTGCACAGACTCCAAATTTTGAAACCCCAGAAAGATCTACCGTGTCAATTTTCTATTGGTAAAAAAACAACAAAAAAAAGCGATTTTGGAGAGGGATGACACACGTTTTTGGTTCGTAAAAGAAAATTGATATGGTCAATCGTCCTACGGTTTCGAAATTTGGATTCTGTGCAATAAAATACATCGAATTCATACTCTGGGGTCTTCTTCACAGATCTTTATATATATATATACATACATAGTACAACCCCTCAAATTCGAACTAATTGGGGCTGAAGCCTGTTCGGATTTCGGGAGGTTCGGATTACCCGGGAAATAATATTACGTACTTATTTCGTCACTGAATTGGCGGTAAAACAACGACTGAGGTTAGATAGGGTGGCCCAGTGGTCGAAAGGGCAGTGACCTTGACTGGCGGGTGTACACTTAAGTCCAAAATGATTGTCGCATATCTATAACTATCTTCTTGTAAGAATATATTTAGATAATGATTTTGAATAAGCATTAAGTCTAAAAATGTTAAAACCTTTTAAAAAAACTAAATTTGTGTGATTAAATCTATTTTCTTTTTCATTTTCCAGCTGTAGTTATTTTTTTTCTCCTGAGAACGTGTTCGGATTTGAAGGGTTGTACTGTATATATATATATATATATATATATATATATATATATATATATATATATATATATATATATATATATATGTGTGTGTGTGTGTGTGTGTGTGTTATGTGTAACCTCCCTATCCAAAATCGCTCAAGTTTTTCGCTCATAACGAAAAATTACACGATCAATCTTCCTGAGGTTTCGAAATTTGAATTCTATGGAACAAATCACATCGAATCCATCCTTGGAATCCTGTGCACAGAACCTTTATTTTTTGTGTGTAGCTGTGTTATTAATATGTTTTGGTGGTACAATCCGCGGCAAAAAACCTGCAACATGAGCATATAAGTTTATTGTGAAATGATGAAGTCTTTTGCTTCAAAATAAGTGTGCACGGGAGGAGGCCGAGGTTTATCCTGGCGTGATTCGTTCCACTTAGACGTTATGTTCATTCCCTGTGCTGTTAGGCGTAGTTTCACAATAAACTTACATCCTAATGTTGCAGGTTTTTTGCCGCGGATTGTACACTAGTGGAAAAAGTTTAGAACCCATGCTCTACTGTATCAGGGAACTCCTTCGTGGGTAAGCGGTTAGCGTACGCGCCTTTGACGTGGGAGTCCTCAGTTCGATTCCCAGCGGGAGCTCATGTGGTTCGGATTCCACGTTAATCAGTAGGTCCACGTCTCATATAACCTCGCTGCTGAACGGGACGTTAAACTCAAAATCAACTCAGCTCTACTGTATCAGGTAATATCTACGGTCGGTAACTTATATTGTATCCGTAGCACTTATATTTACATCTATGTTAGTGGAAGACTATCATCGTAGGCTCTTACAGATTTCAACTTGAATGATACGAGCACGGCATTATGTTGCAAAAAAGAAAAGAAAAAGAAAGTAATAAGAGAAGAAGAGAAAGAAAAATCTCCTCTTTAATAAAAATGCAATGAATGTATGGTAATATAACGAAGGTAGTGTGGATATAACTAGCTACTACACGCTGACTGACATTAGATCATAAACAATACACATAGACTATATGTAATCTATAAAATGCAATATAGATAACCCATAAAATGCTATAAAATGAAAGACTACGTAACATCAAAGAACGACGAATTTAGAAGGACATACTAACAAACAGATATCCATGATAACATCCAAATGTGAGGTGTTTGACCTCAATATTTTTATAAAGACAGCTTAGCGAGAAGAGCTATTACCTATCAAATCAAGGAGAGGTCAACTGAAATAGCGATTCTATTTCGTCAGAAATGAGCACATAAAACGGTTCGAGGATGCTTGAGTAATAACAATAATTATTGATACCGTATCTACCGAGAAATAATCAAGAGTTGTCAATAAAGACGGAAATATTCCATAAATTTTCTAACTGACAGAAACTGAACATTGTAAAGTTCATGGCTCTTACGCACTATGATAGTGTAATTTATTCATAGGTTACGGTCATATGTATTCTCAAAAGAAGGACAATTTAATTAGGCCCTTTTCGAATTGCGTATATGATTTGTTAATTCATAATTTACTACCGAGCTGTAAGCTTAAACGTTTCATATCTTAAAAATTTATTGCTATAATATTCTAGCTGTTGTTGTTTTATCGAAGTTCAATTGCCCAAAAAAACAGATCGTATCTTCAGCAATTACTGTTCCAAACCAAACTCTTGCACTTTTAAGGCTCTTCCTGGATATGAATTGAGGACAATGCTGTTTTGGGGGACTATAGTTCACTCAGAAGGAATTAACATTCACTCTCATTCAAGGCCAAATTTGAACCTGAAGGAACCAAAAGTGTTACGGGTCTCTTTTGTCGTAAGATTTTATTATCTTTTTTCTCTACATAAGAAGTGTTATGTAAAAGAAAAAGCTCTCATCTCTGAAGAATTCACTTCATTAAGAGTGAGTGGTTTTGGTTGAAGAAGACACTTTTGTTTAGTAGTATTGTTATCTTCGTCTATTTCTTTTTTTATTTTTCACTTTTAACTGTTGTCACGTGACAAGAGGAAGAACCTATACGTTCATGATGTTATTTTAACACAGAAAATTCTTCTTCTATATAAAGCAGTTATTCCTTCCCACAGAGTGTGATTTTTCCTGGTTTTCTTTGTCTCTTATTTGGTCGCTTCATTGTGCATGAAAGTTGTATAATACAAAGGAAAAACTATTTTAAAATTATGAAAGTGTAAGTTCCTTTCATCTTCACTGAGTCTCATCTGTGAAATGACATGAAATTGCTCTTCTGAGTAAATTTTTAGCATTTCAAGTGGCTTTCCACACAATATCCGAATTCAAACTCCGATTAGGCATTGCTCTGAGAAATAATGTCAAACTCTAAACTAACACTGCAGCGAAATGAAATGTTATATCGGATATAGTGGTTTTACCGTGAAGCAGTGGAGTCGATTTCTCTATAACAGTGGTTCTCAAAGAGGGGTACGCGGACCCCTGGAGGTCCGTGGGATGTAGCCAAGGGGTCCGCGAAGCCTAAAATTTGAAATGTGTTATAATAAAATGGAACTCACAGCTGTTATGCAAGAAGTATTTTTTTTCAGTTACTAAAAAGTAAGCAATTAGAAATTATACTTACGTTTGTAAATCTAAATGTTTTCCTACTTTACTAAATTTCTGCTCTATGAGTATAAAGAGTTGACTAAAAAAGCACTGCAACATTTAATGTCTTTCCCTACTTAAGTGAACAGACCTTTTCTGCTCTTTGCAGTATTAAAGACTGAAAGCGAAATCGTTTCAATGTGTAATCAATGGTGACAAAACTTATTCCGGATTTCAGTGCAATTTTGGTAAAACACAAATAATTTCATATTAGTGACCCCGCCAACTATTTACACAATTCCCTAATATTTGCTGTAAGTAATGATGACTTACATTAGGCATATGTTCAAAATACTACAAAACTATCTCTGACAGCAAAATTCTGGTTTCAGATCTGAATTTACCACTGAGATCAGTAACCGCAGGCCTCACTGAGGGCAGTAAGCACAAAGCTCAAATTAGATCGACCCCTATGAGGTTAATGAATGCGAGTTTGAATGGCGCTTTCAGTGCACAAGGGAATCAAGTTTATTTTTGGTCAGTTTTGAAGATACTTGATTTTTATGATTTCTATCTAAAGCTCCTTTCAGAACTTAAAAAATTCATATCCAAATATTATAAGTAACTGTTATGTAAAGAAAAATCAATGTACTAAAGCATTTCGTACAAGTTGTATGTCTTTTTCTTCTCACAACTATGTAATGTGACTTGATTCACTTATTCCCTCAGCTCTTCAATTGTAAGCAAACCTGAGCCCATTTCGTTTCCTACATGCTTTTTTCTTAGTTTAGCGCCAAGCAATTATGCACCGCGGCTAAGGAAGACAATGATTATGAGGTAGATGATAACGTTGGAATGAAGGAAGTGGGAGAAAACGGGAGGCCCTAAAAAAAACTTGCACATGGTGTTTGTACACCACGAAGTTTACTTAGCAAAAGTTGGGATGGAACCAGGAACCTCCCGACGCTCTACCATTGAGCTAAGCTCTTACATTTTTGTTTCCCTTATTACTTCGAAGATGTGAGTTTATGTCCTGTAGGTTGAAGGAGAAAAATTCCTTTCCCATTCATATCGTTGATTTTATTTCCTGTTCGGATTTCATAACTTGACTATCATCACAGATACAGTACCAAAAACTAGTTACATCTTCTCTTTCCTAATCACCGCCTTCTATTCTAGCAACTTTTCTGTTATAATATCAGATAACTTCCTTGGAATTATTACTGTTTTTTTATTACATCATATTGCTTCTTTAGCATTAGTATTAAACTATCATTATATCAACCTTTCATTATATCAAACTGTCTCTTTAGCATTCGTAATATTTCTTATTGTATCATACGATTTATTTGTTATTTGTAATGTTTCTTATTATATTAGTAGCTTCTTGCCATTGAAGGGTTTCTCATCATAGTTCTATCATACGGTTTCTTCGTCATTGTTAGTGCTTTGTGTTACACGATTTCTTTGATATTGTTAATATTATTGTATTATACGATTTCTTTGGCATTGATAGAATTTTTATTACATCGTACGTTTTATTCAGCGATATTGTGTTTTTATTGTACTTTCTTTCATACTTTTTTTAATCATTTATACCGTTTTCTCTTATATCATACAGTTTGCTTGTATTGTTAGTTACTTGGTTGAATTGATGTTTATTGTTCCTTTCAGCACCGAGGTTGTATGATTTATAGACCTACGGCTTAACAAGGGATCTGAAACGCATAAGCTCCTTACACATTGTCTTTGCCTTTGTTACTGTTTCTAATCTCTATACTCTCTATATATAGAAGAAGAAGTCCTGGGTGCGTGCTTGAGTGACTAAGCAACTCGAAGGCCAAACTGTTTAAGTTAGAAATTTGTAATTTGGACAGAGCGTAGGATTTGTAACGTAAGGTATTACTAAGGTATTATTTTTTGGAATCTCGACGGGAGGTGGAAAATAGGAATTAAAATTATTTTTATAACACACTATTTCTTTGGCATTAATAACGTTGCTTCCTTTTTTTGCTCTGTTAATGTTTCCTATTATCTTCTTTTTTTGTAGTTGTTAATGTTTCTTATTATATTATATGGTTTCTTTGACATTGGTAATGTTTCTTATTATATCATACAGTTTCTTTGTCTTTGTGGTAATATTTTCTACTATATCAGACGTTTTTGTGTGTATTGTTAGTGTTTCTTATTATATCAAATGATTTATTTGGAATTCGTAGTTTTCCTTATTATATCATTTTTTGGCATTGATAATATTTCTTACTATATCATGATTTCTTTTGCATTGATAATATTTATTATATCGTACGGTTTCCTTGGTTTTGTGCTAATGTTTCCTACTATATCATACGTTTTATCTGGCATTATTTGTAATTATATTGACAATATTTGTTTTTTATTATATCATATGGTTTATTTAGCATTGATATTGTTTCTTATTATGTTATATCCTATGTTTCTCTGGCATTAGTACGTTCTTATTATATCATGATTTCTTTGACATTGTCAGTGCTTCTTATTTATCATATAGTTTCTTTACCTTTGTTTATAGTTCGTACTATATCACGATTTTTTGGAGTTGTTAGTGTTTGTTATTATATCATATACTTTCTTTGGCGCTGATAGTATTTCTTATCATATCTCATGGTTTATTTGACATTAAGCATATTTTTTATTATATCACATGGTTTCTTTGATTTTGTTAATGTTTTCTACTATATCATGCGTTCTTTTGTGTTGTTTGTGTTTTTGTCTATTACATCATATGGTTTCTTTGGCATTGATAGTGTTTCTCATATCATATTGTTTCTTACACAATTATTATATTATACAGTTTCGTTAGCATTCATAGTATTTCTTATTTTTAATAGGGTTTCTTTGGCATTAATAATATTTCTTGTTATTAATAATATTATAAAATATTTATTAGTATTAATAATATTATATTGTAGGTCTTTTTGACATTGGTAGTGTTTCTTATTATATGATACAGTGTCTTTGGCATTAGATATTTTTCTAATTATATCTTGTAAAAATTTATGTTTCTTTTCCTCTGAATTTATTCGGGTGTACCTTGTAGCAGTTAAATATATATTTTATGTATTTCTTTTTCGTCTTCTTTCTTGAAAAACGTCAGATTTGGAAACATTATTAACTAAAATTTGCTGGTCATATTCACGCCAGATCATTTTGTCTGAGGTTTCTCGTTCAAATACACAGAAATCTGTAATAAATACTCATGCTGTCTTTCTCCTTTTTGCTTGGTTGGTGACTCAAGCTTTTTTCAGCTAACTTGTTCAACAAAAGAATGTATACTTTTGCTGGTTTGTGCATGCTTTGATGTGCCGTGAATTAGTACAACTTTGAGGGTGGATCAGTGAAAAAGTTCATAATTAGTGCAAGTGAGATCACAGTTTCTTAATGTCTGATGCTTCCAGTATAAGAGTACAAGGGTAAAATATCGTTGTGGGACCAATCGTAGTATTGGCCAGAAATATAATAGTTCTAACTCCAATGAAACTGAAAGAGGTTCACCGTTACGACAGGAGCGATATATATATACAATACAATTGCTTATAACAAAACTCAGTGACATATGATAGCTTGCTAAGACCTAGGTCTAATACTGAAAATATAAAACTTCAGTTGAGGCTAAGAAAGGAACACAGGTAGAGAAATGTAGAACATAGAGTTAAAAAGAAACATAGACATGAAAAAACTCTACTTTCTTTTCATTGACGTTAGGATTATTGTACTTCTGGGCAATAATGCGATTGGTCCATACAACAATGTTATATTACCACTAGCGGAGAATCCAATAGCCTTACCATACTACGAAATATTTCATAAGCAGAACCCAATTAAATTAGCTCATTTCAACATGAATTTTCTTTAGTTTGTCCTTGTTTCAAGATCGAAGATGGTACACAATACCTAATAATAATTATTACTAAAAAGAACGAACCGGGAATTTCCATTGCATAGGTAAATGGAGCAGAAAATGGCCCTAAGAACAATCGAACTCGTAAAATTTTTCGGTAATCAATTAGTAATAAAAGTACTAGGAACTTCACCTTGACATCGTAAACACTATTAAAAAAAGAGAGATTTCAAGGCAATTTAATGAATCTATAATTCTGTATTTCATTGGAAGAAATAAGCTACGAGGGAGGGATATTTGGTAAGACTTCTCTTTGCCCTTTGTTGATGAAACACGGAATGTAAGAAGGAAGGAAAACAAAGAAGAAAAAAGAGGTCAAGTTTATGTCACAAAAGCAACGTAACCAACATTAAAAGACCAGAAGTAATCATTTTTTAAGACATTTTTATAATATGTACACTACGTACATAGCAGCAATATTATGCTTCTATTTCGTCACTGGCCACTACTGCACAAGGTTAGAAGAAACAGAAGGAAGGTTTATGTGTGCTCGTGTTTTGTGGATGTGTTACATGGAGGGTTTTTAATCTATCACCGAGACACAAAACACCTCTACAATAAAATTTTATATTTCACTCACCAAATTAATTAGTACGGTCACACCAAGCTGTTAAGTCGTGTGTTAGAATCAATTATTCAAACGATAAATCTTACTATACAAAAACAGATGTAGTAATTTTGTTTCGTATATTTCGTATCTGGAAATCCCAAATTCTAAGTTCAAGAACAATATATTATGTTAAGTTTTCAACTTGTAAAATTTTTGTAGGAGATTTTTATTCCCATCCTTATACGTAATTTGTATAGCCATAGCCAAAGTGAACACTCTCATGCTAAATATATAGCGGTATTGTATGTTGGAGGAAATTTGTGTTTGATTTTTTTAAGTTATATACTGTAATATGTAGTTGGATTCTTTACGAGACAAGAATTGAGTTGTTTCGTCTCGAAAGGAGTTTGTAAAGTAATGTCTCGTCCCGGAAAGTGTATCTGTTTCTATTGGGAGAACTCTGTTTCGTGTCTACATCGCCATGAAAATTCTGTCTTGTCTAATCTTAATATCCAGTATGAATTTCGTAGTTACACTGTGTTCACATCTCAAGGAACTTCGGCTCTAAATATCGCAGTAAAACTTCTAGGATAAAGGCATCTTGATTAGAATACTTAATATAAAACCATAGGGGATGTGTTCAAAGAGTGTCGAACCTTATTTTTTCCCACATAAACCAATGAAACACGGGAAACTTTCTGTAGTATAGATGTTGTAGGGATGAGCACGAGCGAGTTCGAGCGAGTTTCCATTGAAACTCGACTCGACTCGAAACAAACATCTTTGAGCTCCACTCGAGAACTCGGCTCGAAAACTTTCCTCCAACTCGACTTGAATTTGACTCGAGTTTTGAGTCGAGTCGAGCCAAATCAAGCCAAATGTTGTGTATAGTTTCAAGAACTTTCTTCAAGTATTTTACATGGACAATATAATTATTATGAATGATACTTACTACTACTATTACAATTTTTCCTTCTTCTTCTTCTTCTTCTTCTTCTTCTTCTTCTTCTTATTATTATTATTATTATTATTATTATTATTATTATTATTATTATTATTATTATTATTATTATTATTATTATTACACCGTGTATAAACCTCAAAGATAGGAGGTTTGTATCTGAATACTAAAAACTAGTTGACTGCTGACCTCGGTAGTCGTGAAGTTTAGGGAATAAGGACATCATTCACGAGGTTCTGGGTTTTAGTTTCGGAGGAGCAAATATTCGGAATTGAGCCAAAAATTGTTAAAAGTCATAGGGCGCCGCCCAAACATGTTGAAAACTGTTCGGCCCGGGTTTAGGGTTGTCAACAGCTCGAGCGGCTCGGTTCACAGCTCATTCACTATCGAGCCGAGCCAACAGATCAGCAAACTGAGTCTATGGCTCACCTGAGCCGAGTCGCTGCCTCATCCCAACAAAACTGGCTCGAGCTGTTTGCTCATTTGAGCCAAACTGAGCCGCTTGACATCATTACCCAGGTTGGGCTACTGCTTGGACTCAAAACTTCGACCGTGCAGGTATACACTTAATGGTAAGAATTACAGTATAAACTTATATTGGTACTCACGACATTTGAGACTGTATCGTTATAAAAATTCATTGTTGTCTTGTTAATCGAGACGAGACGAGATGCGAGCAGTGTACCATTTCGTGAGCAATACTAAAAACATTCCACATTACTGCTTACACTTCTCATGCGTTTTGCTTTCCGGTCTAATCAGGGCATGATTTCAAAACGAGTTCAAACGAGCTGAACGAGCGAGCCATTTATCAAACTCGACTCGATTCGAAATTCGACCTCAAAACAGTAACTCGGCTCGGAATTCGACTCGAGAAAATTACCTTTGACTCGACTCGAAACTCGACTCGAATTCGCTTCGAGTTTCGAGTGGAGTCGAGTTTTAGCTCAACTCATCCCCATGAGTCCAACCCTATGTAGAGAGAACACTCATGCGTGGTCGTGATTTTTTTTCCGTTCGCAGAAAACGCCAGTCACTGGCTGCCGGCCTACGAGTAAAGAAGTGTAGTGAGCGGATTTCAATTTTTTTTTTTTTTTGGTAAAATAACAGAAAAACTTGAGAAGGGATGTTGCATCAATTCTTATAAAAGGCTTGGAGATACCAAGCGAAAACCATTCGATCGGACAAGTACATCCAATTTTGAAAAAGAATTTAGGGTTGAGGAGAGTGTCCACGAAATTTGATTCAGGCTTTCATCACCAAACACAACATTCATGTGTGTCGTCAGGCTCCCTACACACCCGACGTGGCTCCGTGGGACTTTTAGTTATTTCCCAAGCTGAAAATGCCACTAAAAGTGACCCGATTTGAGTCAAGAAAAATACATCATGCGGAATGCGACGTCACGGTTTCTCACCATTCCAAAAACTGTGTTCCAGAAGTGTTTCCAACAATGGCGGGAGCGCTGGGAGAAGTATGTGTATTACTAAGGTGACTACTTCGAAATCGACCAATGTTTCAGATTTCCAAATCAATAAATATGTTTTTGCCAACCAAAGTTTCGATACTTTTTGAACATATCTCGTATATGAGACATCGATTTACATTGTAGTATGCTCGGTATGTAAAGTTGCGGTATGTATTCAGGTGTGGTCACCATCATATCCTGGCCATCATTACCCCAGGTTTCCCCAGCCCATTTTATAGAGGTTGATTCGCGTTAGAACGAAAGTAGAACGGAGCACAAACATGGGTCGATGCAAAAGCAACGAAAGACGATTAGAGGCTTATGAAATGTGGGTATAGAGAACAATCGAGAAAATTAGTAACGTTGAAGAGAAACCCAATGTGGGAATGCTGTAAATAGTAGGGGAGAAGGAAACAACGTTGAATGTAATTTAAACGAGAAAGTGAAACTAATTGAGTCTTTCTCTGAGAAGAAACTTTATTCTGAAGGATATGTTAAAAGACATGTAAAGAAAAAAGGGGGAGAGGAGAACTAGGACACAGATGAAGAGGTTAGGTAAGGACCTCAGTACATGAAAGTTTTCAACATTGAGAAAAGAAAATGTATGTGGCTTACGTAGAAACGTAGGTTACGTGCGTAAACCCTGTAGTTTTAGGACTTAACGTACAACCCTATGTAACATCCTGCAGCTAACGTATAATTGGAAACGTATGTTTTAAACGTACTTTCCGTGTAAGTGTTCCAAATAAACGTACTTTCCGTGTAAGTGTTCCAAATAAACGTACTGTCCGTGTAAGTGTTCCGAATAAACGTACTTTCCGTGTAAGTGTTCCAAATAAACGTACTTTCCGTGTAAGTGTTCCAAATAAACGTACTTTCCGTGTAAGTGTTCCAAATAAACGTACTTTCCGTATAAAAAGAAAAACTCTATATAGGCGTTCAGGACTCACATATAAATGGACTATATAACATAGCTGACGTATATAACATACGTATACGTGTATAATATACAGAAGACTGCAAGATGTCAGACATCCTGCAGTGGCATGATGTAACATCTAAGCGGGAGAAGGGCAATAGTATGTATCATATATATGGATAACGTATATTCCGTACAGATTTTCTTAGTAAACATAAGGATTCCGTATACTTGTACAATATACGGAATCCTTATGCCCGGATAATGGATTTTTCTCAGCTCATTTTGCAGCAAATGACCTGCCAATAACGACAGAATACCTACAATGATATAGGGTAATTTCTTCCTGCATAATGGCGTGGGAGATCTGATTTCGATTCCCGGCAGGAGCTCATGTGGTTTGGATCCTACGTTAAGCTGTATGTCCACGTCTCATATAGCCTTGCTGCTGAAAGGGACACTAAACCAAAAATCTTCTTACATAATGTGGAACTATTTCATTTTCCTTTTTTTTTTAATTGTCATCATTATACATAACTTCTTTTCAAGTTGTTGGAACATTTTCTCATTGATTTTTCGCTCCACCCAGATAATTTCCCCATTCTTTACTATAACTACATTTTAATGCTTCGATGGATTTACATCGCTCTTTTATTATAGTTTATACTTCTAAATTATGCCGGAAAATATTGAACACATTCACGTAGTACGTCATTCATACTATGTCTAACGTTCCATTATTTTAAATGGTACTTTTTTTAATTAAAAAGTTAAAAGAGACACGTGTTTTAACAATATGACGTATAAATAATGACGAAAGCAAGGCTGGAAAATTTAATGAGGAAAACTGGTGAGAAACTGTTTTATAATAATGGAAACAAAAATGAATAATAGGTAACTAAAACATAAGAACTAATTAAAGCAAATCATGGGTGAGAAGGAAATCCGTGTTAGTCTTAACTACAATACAAATGTCTTTAATAATTTTACTGCATAATATATACAGTCCATGAACATTAAAAGCTTGTGGTTCATAATGAAAGCAATGTATGTTTGAACAACCTGTGTCACATATACATATCCATCTTTTAGTGGCGAATATGATGAAAAAAAAGCGCACATGATGTTATTTTTTTAAAAGTAATCCGGTTCAAGATGTTACAAAATCATACGAGCCAAAATCAAAAACATTTTAGCTCATGATAAACCTGGCTCAAATGAAATGAAATATTTAAAGGGTCGCGGTGGCTCAATGGTAAAGCGTTCATCTCTGGTGCATGGGGTCCTTGGTTAGATCCCAGCTCGCGGCAAGTGAGCTTTGTTGTGGGCAAACATCGTGTGCCTGGGTTTTCTCGGGGTTCTCCCGTTTCCTCCCACTTTCTTCATTCCATCATTTCATTCCTTTCTTATCATCACCGTCTCCTTTAGCCTAGCCGGCACGTAAAACTTAAAGACTTCACTTGTTTCTTTAAACGTCCCAGAGATATGCCGGCTAGGCTAAAGGAGACGATTTATTAAAGCAAGTGGATGATAATGGAATAATTGGTGGAATGAAAGTGTGGGAGGAAACTTTCTTGTCTGGGCATCAAACCAGGGACCACTCGCACCATAGGTAAACGCCCTATCATTGAGCCACAGTGTCCCCTCATGGTATCTAAAGAACGTATCCCCCAAGAACATGTAGATTACATTATTTTCTTCTAAAACCCATCTATAGAACCTGATAGCTATAAATATTATTGAAATGAAATATGAAGTGAAAATGTTAGTTTTACATCTCACGATTATGCCCTGTAGATTAAAAGGGCGGATGATTACGTCAAGTTTAAAGAAATGTTAATAACAATAGAGGGCAGAACTTGCCTCTATCTTTCTAATGTATTTTGTAGGGAGTGACAGTATTGAAAATAATGCAATTAAATGGAAGTGATGAAAAGTCAAACTTTGTTCAAAAACAAGTTGAATAAATAATCAGAGAATAATCTTGCAGATCTTTTCCTTTCATTGTTGAGAGAGTTAGAATTAAATGCTCTCAACAATGGAAAAAAAAATAATTGCAGGAATATTTTCTGATTAATTATTCAACTTGTTTCTGAACAAAGTTTGAATAATCATCTCTTGCATTTGATTGCATTATTTTGAATATTATCGCTCCCTACGAAATATTTTGGAAAAATATTAGGCACGTGCTGCCATCTATTGACTTAAACTAACTAACTCTATGGCCCATGGAACCCGGAGGTTTAATGCCGCGCTCACAAAAGTTCTACATTGACTTTTATCCCTAGCCAACTGGATTCAGTTTCTACTTTGTATTCCTATTTCCGCGAGATCCATCTTAATATTGTCCTAGGCCTTCCTAATGGTTGTTTTCCGATTAGATTTCCAGTTAAAACTTTTAAAGCATTTCTCCCTTGTTTTTATTCTGGCTACATGACCTACCCACTTCAGCCTCCTAGACTTGATAAACCTAACAATATTTGGTAAACGGTATAAATTATGCGTTTGCTCGTTATGAAGTCTCCACCATTCCCATTCCCGTTCCTCTTGGGTTCGAATATTCATCTTAGAATCTTCTCAAATATTTTCAGTCTACGTTGTTCTCTCAGAGTAAGCGACCATGTTTCGCAACCATACAGGACAACAGGCATGATTATCGTTTTATATATTTTGCTTCAAATTCCTCGACAGAATTCGCGACGACAGAAGATTTTGAGCTGAATAATAACACTCTTCTAGTGTAATCTATTGACTTACATTAGTGGAAGTGAATGATTTAAAAAGAGACAGTGGTAGAAAACGGCAGAATCTCGAGAAAATCCACAGAAGCGGTATTGTCCTGAAACAATCACGTGGTCTTGGATCCCTTGCACTAGAGGTGAGTTTTACCTTTTCCTTTCTTTTTTTCGTATTGTTTAACCATACTTTATACTATTGAGTCCCTCTTATATAAATGTTACTTCGAGTATTGTAAATCGTAAACGAAATCCGAATAACCCTTCAAGTACAACTATATAAATTAATGTGATCTCTTTAATCTTGATCTGACGAGTACTTGAACCTCGGTGCTTAGATTTTCGATTTTATGTCTGTGGACTCTGAAAGTACCATTCTTTTCAGTTCAGCGAATGTAGAATGAAACACAACCAGTGTGAACATTTCTATTACCGAAATAGTTCAATGACCTCTGGAATTTTCCACAATATATCGTAATATATTATTCATTCTAATGCCAAATACAAAATGTCCTCGCAACTCCACATATACAAATCTAATGGATGAGCAAGAAAATTTTACATTACAATAGCGAAAACTAAATACATTATTTCACTTGAATACTTAGCACATTGTCTTACGTAGGGTCAGTGCAGGTATAATGTACCGTGTATGTAGCCCATTCTATCTGCGACCCTATTTTGTTATATTGAGAAAAAGCAAAGAAAGAATTTCCAGCCACCCCACCCCAGCTGAAGATTTAAAAGCTACTTTACATTTCGTTCCTGAGAGATAATTGTAAGGTTGATATACTAAAAACAGCCACTTTCACGGTTGTAGCTAAGGGGGATAAAAGCATTCTAGGAAATTATCAATATTCAATTATTTTTCTATGGAATCCATTTGTGGCCAGTGCATATAACATAAGTATGATCTTAGAGAAAGACGAAACGGTTCGTTTGAAACAAAGTATAAGATTTGATTGCGTACCTATTATCAGAAATACCTCTAAAAATTAACATATTGTTGACTAACATAAAAAGAATATTATCAGCCATCATCACTTGACAACTACTTAAGTAAGGTCAAACTTTGAAATAAACGCACCCCGTTAAGTCACAAAATTGAAAATAAACTTACTGAGAGGACTGAATCTCCTAATGGCCATTGTAGTAATGTAAAAAGTTTGTAGTAAATCATTAGTTATACATCATGTATAAGCTGAGGAAGATTATATATATATATATATATATATATATATATATATATATATATATATATATATATATATATATATATATATATATATATATATATATATATATATATATATATATATATATATATATATATATATATATATATTAGTAAAGCACAGAATAACATACCGGTTAACCCACCAAAGTAAGCAGTTGGAACAAACGCATTATTATTATTATTATTATTATTATTATTATTATTATTATTATTAGTAGTAGTAGTAGTAGTAGTAGTAGTAGTAGTAGTAGTACTAGTAGTAGCTGTAGTAGTTAGTAGTAGTAACATTCCATCTTTCTCGTGTCTATGTGAATAGTGTACGCACCTTTGACACGAGAAACTCAGATTTGATCCTCGGAGCGAGAAATTAATCTCGTTTTCCCTCGTTTCACAGTGACTCTGAGATTTACCCAGCCCATCTAACCTGGGGAAATAAAGAGACTGTTGAGTCACGCTGACTACGTCACCTACATGAGCGGTTGACAGCGCACAAAAGCCTTTATCGTACACGCCTTTGGCGTCGGAAACCCAGATTCGATCCCCGGTGGGAGTTCATGTGGTTCGGATTCCACGTTAATCAGTAGATCGACGTCTCACATAGCCTCGCTACTGAAAGTTACGCTAAACTCAAAATTAAACATCAACAGAAAGTGTGAAGCTTTCTACTCTTCACATAGGCTTTGTGGCCTGTCCGGAAAGAGATCAAGAGACTTTACTTTTATTGTATTATTATTAGTACATAAACTCCAAGATAGAGTTTTTGCACCCACTTTAATTGGTATTATCAATGATCAATAATAATAATAATAATAATAATAATAATAGCAACATTGGAAAATGAAGTAAAAAAGTGTCTGCATTTTATAATGTTCCATCCCAGCATTCTTCTGGTAAAATTGTGGAAAACTGCAAGAAAACACCAGCCAAGAAGAACACCAATAGCGGTAACGGTGACTCCAACGGTGTCATTCCATATCCCTTTTTAAACTCTACAATATTTTCTAGATTCTATGCAACCAGTACAGTAACAAAGAAATGCTGATTGCCTATAATAAAAGGATATGGAATCATGTGATACATTTTACTTCTTAACCAGATTTTATTAGACTTCCAACTATACTATGCATAAGTGTCGGAAGTCTTGTAGAATTTCTATGTCCGTCCGTCTGTTTGTCTGTTGACATATCGGAGCAAAATCAGTAGGATATATCCATGAGTTCCCTCTCCATGTAAATTTAAAATAAAATCTACATTGCAAAAGCCAACAATGATTCGTATAATATAGTTGCTAAGTTGGATTTCAGTTTAACGTCCCTTTTACCACCGAAGTTACATGAGAAGATATCCCACACCTTAACATCGGAGTTTATTTTATTAGTTGCAATTATTTTGGATGAAACTGGCCATGTTTTCAATTAAAATTATTCTACGTTAGTAGTAGGCAAGTCATATATATGTCTATTATATGCAAATTATTAATTTCTCTCTCTCTCTACGGTTCTTTATCTGCGATGTTTCCACATAGTACAATTCGCGTCTCTAGACGACGACCCAAAAAGTATATAATTATTAAGGATGGCCAATTCCGGAATTTTTACTTTCCATAATCCGGAAAGTAAAATCGGAAAATTCCTAAATTTGAAAATTTCGGAATTTTCGAAATTCCAAATTTTCCCGAATTCTGGGATATTTCCGAAATCTAATTTTTCTGAAATCCGGAAAGTGAAATTTCCGATTCCAGAAATTTTTGGTCATCCTTAATAATTATATATATATATATATATATATATATATATATATATATATATATATATATATATATATATATATATATATGTGTGTGTGTGTGTGTGTGTAAGACAGAGTTATTACTCATTATTGCTCCTCCATCCCTCCCAAAAGATTTCATTTCTTGAATAAAAAGTCAACAAGTACAACTGAGAGTTTTATACTGGTAATAAAAAGAAAAAGAATGAAAGAGACTGAAATACAATAAGAAATGTCAAATGTATGAAACTTTATTCCTACTTGTGATATCTACAATTACCATAAAAATTATATTTTCTGTCTTTTTCACATCAAAATGCAACTTTTTTTGCACTATTAGAAATAACATTTTTTTCAAAAATCGAGATTTTTTTTCGTTCCATCCTAGTGCTCTTCACTAACTGGTTTCGTTCTCGAGACATAGGCATCAGAAGCACAGGCAAAGCGAATACAAAAGAAACTTTTTCCTTTACGGAGCTCCTAAGCATTGATTTAACTTTAATATTTACAACTTTTATTAGCTACAGTAACTGAAATTATACGTGGGACTCTGTAACATCATAAATTATCTGTAAAATATCATTACCCTCCGTTCCACTGTTACGCAAGACGTAGCAAAAAAAAAAAAAAAAAAAAAAAAAAAGAAAGAAAGAAAGAAAGAAAGAAAGAAAGAAAAGAAAAGAAAAGAAAAGAAAAAGAGTAAGGAGGGTAGATAATCAGGAAAATAACTACAGTTCCTTATTAACAACATCATGAAACTTTTCATAAGCTTTGGCGTTAGTATTCAATTAAATTATTGCGTTATCCTTAACAGTCTACTCTTTGTTTAATTATCTTTAACACACTAGTTTCAATGTTATTTAAGATACGGAACTTAATCATTATGTTCCAACAAATGCAGAATTTGCTAGAGATGGCGTTGACTAATTCAGGGAACAAAAAGTGAATCTTCGAGTTGTTAGGTGTTTTCAACGCCCTATTTTACCAAATAGTCCTCGACTAGAACAGGCTATATGGTTAGCGTAATGTTTTTGGCATAATGAAACTCGAGTTTGAATCTCGGCAGGAATTCATCTGGTTCGAATTTCACCTCAAACTGTAGATCCACGTCTCATATGGTCTCGATGGTGAAAATGGCGATTAAAATAAAAAATAACCAAATATTAAATATTGCATATGTTGTGATTAGAAGAGTTACACTATAATACTTGTATGTTATTTATTGAAATTTATCGTTCCTTTTTAGCACCCAGGCTGTACGAAGCGTGAAACAAGTTTAAAGTGGAGCCCGAACTACCCGAATTCATATAATACTCTCCTATTGGGAATCGAACCCGCAACTTCGTGCACTTAAGACACGCGCGCAAGCCACAAGATAACGTAGTAGAGCTACTATATAATATATTACAAGAATTTAGATTGGTTGGTTTCCCCTTTAACGTCCCTTTTGACACCTAGGCTAAATGATACGTGGGGGGTCCCTGGTTCGGTCCCCGGCCAAGTGAGTTTATGGTGCGCAACATCGTATCCGCCGATTTCCTCAGGGTTCTCCCGTTTCCTCGCACAGTTTCATTCCACCAATTCTTCAATCATCATTCACTTGCTTAACCATCCGTCTCTTTTAGTCTGACGGGCATAATCGTGGGACGTTAAACTGAAAGACTTCATTTCCTTTCACTTCACGAGACATTGGCGTACAGCTTAACGTGATATGCGAATCAGGCGAGCTTCTAAAAGGAATCGAACGGGATCTCCGCTCCAAAGGTGCGTACGGTAGCCATATAAGCACAAGCAAGAATTCCCGAGTAGATTATAAAGTTGGTGACACAAGAAGTATAATATTAGGAAGAAGAAACCTGTCTGCATTTTTCGGGATTTATATCGATTTGATGCGGGGGGAAAGCATTACTCCCGTTACTTTTTATCCTTGCTTTACGATGTTCGATTACAACAAAAGACTTCTATCGAAAACCTGACAATGTAAACTGTATAGGAAATCATATAGATTCGGTGCAATAAAATTACGAATATCCTTCTGGCAGTGAGTAAAAAATTGATGTTGAAGTGAATATACAGGATAGCCTAATAAGTCCCTACCCATTCACACATCTTACATTTCGAGTGTATCTATGTATTGTTATGCATTCTCATTTATAATATTATACGACATCATGTTCTGTAAGACATTCTCTCAATATAGCAGGGTTCCCAATCCATATGCTATTATTTTACAACAATAATTTATACCGAAAATCAATAATATGGGAATCAGAGAGGTGATTTGATTTCAAGAAGATGGAGCTCTGGCTCATTAGAATAAGCAATCTGAGTCTGCAATTATCTCAATGACACTTTTCGTAACAGATGGACAGGCCGTGATTCTGAAACGTTCCTGGCACTCATGAAATAGCCCACGAGAAATCTCAACTTGTGAACATGTAATAACTCTCTTTGGAGATACATAAATGTCGCGTCGTGTGTTAAAACAATGTTGTAACTCCAATGATGAGTTGGATGCAGCTGTTATCGCGGTAGTTGGGACAATAACACTTGCTATGTTGTGAAAAAAATGTGTCAGAGAACATAACATCGTGTATTAGGAAATGAGGATGTGAGACATCACACAGATACACTGGATATAAGGTATATCAATGGGTAGGAATGGTACTTACGAGCCATCTTGTACATAAGAGCAAGCGTTATATAACATCAAGCTAGGATTCTACTGAAATATCATAATCAACTGTAATAATATCTCTACAATAGCCAATCAACAAGAAGGACTGGCGTATAACAAAGTGCTTAAAAGATACTAATTGATAGATCTTATTGTGCTGAACAAAATGATGAGTGTAAATCTTCATGCGTAGTTTTTGAGAATACCGAGAAAACCGGGTTTTCTATTGCAGATCTAAAAATTAATGTTGTACGATAGTCGCGCCATCTGTTAAATGAAACTGATGTTGAGGTATATCTTGATCAATCTTCTCATTATCACATTATCAAGACGACAGTGCAGTAGGGTTGCCAGGGTTTTCTTAGTTTTACTTTTTCTGGCACGTTTTACGTTTCTGGACTTTTTCTTTTTTACCCGTACAACGATTTTCCGGTATTTCAATGAATAAAAGAAATTATAATGCTGGATATTTTAAAAACATTTTTATATATTATTAGTGTGATTTTTCTTAAAAGAAATGATTTTTCATACAATGTCTACAACAATTTAACAATATATTCTAAGATAAATTACAACAGGTTGATCTTTTATCTCCTATTTAACCGACACTCAAACCTTATGTTCAACAGAATAGTTTGGTTTTCGCATCTTAGCCTTCATCTGTCAACATTGTCTCTATCATATCGCAGTTACGATCAACTGTGATATACTGATGTCAGAAACTGAAGCTACTGTGAGCAGAATTCTAAGTGGTTGTGAATTTTGATATACCCGGGGCTGTTAAAGGATTCAAAGTCTTCATTCAAATTCAATTAAAAAGGAACACACATATTTGTATGATATAATATATTAGTTGCTGCAGTGAGGCTATATAAGACGAGAACGTACAACTTAACATAAGACTCGAACTACATGAAGGTCCCGGGTTCGATTCCCGGTGGGGGCACTCGGTCGAAAAAGTGAAAAACGCTTTTTTTCAGGCCAGCCACCCTGAATGAGGTTTTCCTGTGTTATCCGCATTCACGCCAGGCAAATGCCGGGCTGGTACCTAACTTATAGGTCCCAGGCAGCTTCCTTCCTTTCCCCATCCTTCTTCCTTCCCTTTCCCCGGATTGTGTGCTCGCCGAGGGACGTCATCCCTCAAAACGTGAAGGGCTAAATGGCCTTAGATGCTGAAAGCCCAGAAATCTAACTCCTAATCCTAATCGAACTACATGAACTCTTACCAAGAGTTGCAACACACTTCTTTTTGTTTGATGTGTTACAATTATTTTTAATGAAATTGTCCCAGTTTTCAACTTAAAACTATTCTACATTGTCATGTGAAACCTTAACTATACATTTTGATTAGGGTTAGGAATTAGATTTCTTGCTCTTCGGTATCTATCGCCATGTTAGTTCATCATGTTGTGAGGTATGACGTTACTCAGCGATCATATAACCCGAGGAATTGAGGAAGAAGAAAGGAATTGGTAATGAAGAAAAGAAGCGACCTGAGACTAATATATTAGGTGCTTCCCCGCCATTTGCCTAGTGTGAATGAAGAAAACTCAGAGAACCTCACTCAAAATGGCTAGCCTGAAAATAGCTTTTGTATTTTCTTGACCAAATGTCCCCATCGAAAGTCGAACTCGGTAAGTATTACGTTTGATACATGCAAATTTTGGTATTACTTATTTTCCAATTTTTTTGTCCTACAAATTCGCAAGAGCTTACCTTTTTTTTCTATGAAAAGTCTGGCAACCCTAGTGCGCAGTATAGATAATGAGAAATAGTCCGAAATAATTATAAACTGTAAAGCATTAATTTATGTCCAACTATAATATTGCCCGAAGATGAGATGTATATTAATGGATAGACCACATCAAGTTGAATAACATGACATACTTGCGAGTAAATTCTTATAATTAGTTTTTAAGGGAAAAAACTTATTTTTATGACCCTAAAACATATATCGTAAGTTCCTAATAATAATAATAGTAATTGATAGTTCTTATTCTGCGGAAATAGATAGTTTATTTATTTATGTACTATCGTTAACTATCAGATTATTATCTATTGTTTTTTTCCTAACGGTGACACACATACCCCTAACGATGACGCCCTTACTACTTGTAATAACAATAATAATGTGAATAAATGTAAATACTCGTACTTTTGTTCTAGTGCAAACAAATAAAAGTGAAATTAAGGATAAAATAAAAAAAATAGAGTAGTGATTAGAAACAAAACATACGTTACTGCTGCGTATAAAATCCTCTTTTTCATTATCACATTAAAATCGAAAAACATATAAGTAAAAATTTATGAAAACTTAGTTCTGTCTATGATATTGTGTGGATGTACGATACTAATGTATTTAACTTTGTTCCTTCGTACTCTCGTGGGAGACTCGGGTTCGGCTCCCGGTGGGAGCTTATGTGGTTTGGATTCTACGTTAATCAGTAGATCCTCTTCTGGTGTAGCCTCGTTGTTGAAAGAGACGCTAAAACAAAAATCAAGACAATCCTTCGTACTCTCCAAACATAGTACCACTGTGACGTATCTTTATTTTTTTATGTTTTCTACTATTTTGAAATTATTTGTTATGAGAATCTACTGCCAATAATTTTAAAAATCTATTCGAATACCCATGTTCATTAGAGTGCTTTATATATACACACAGTATAGAGTAGTTGCATCAATCTTATGGCTATATTATTAGAATAGGTATCTGCAGCGTGGGAGATCTGAGTTCATTATTTGTGGGTGTGTTTCGAATTCTACGTTAAACTGCTGCTGACAAGAGACATTAAATTCCGAACCAACCAATCAATTTGTATTGAAATTTCTCATTCTGGCACTGATTGGAATACTGGCAAACAATAGAGAAGAGAAAAGTAAGACATAATCTATAATCATGCATATTCAAAGTTACAAACTTTGTATTTTGTTATTATTATCGTGTAAGAATATTTCCTGAAGTTGTGTCATATATATTAATAACGCCTTGGAATAATCATAGTGTGAGCACCTTTGTGGCCGAGCAGTTATCGCATGCGCCTTTGGTGTGGAAGACCCAGGTTCAATTCCCGGCAGGAGCTCATGTGGTTCGGATTCCACGTTAATCAGTAGGTCCACGTCTCATATAGCCTCGCTACTGAACAGGACATTGAACTCAACTCAATAACAACATAATCATAGTGTCCCAATCCCAGAAAGATCTAACAAAAAATATTTGCGCCCTCAGTATAGACAATTATATGACCAAGACCTGTTTCCTTTGGGTAGAGAATAAAAGGAAATTTAATTTACATCTATTAAAGTTTGTTCTAATGACTACGAACTTTACAATGCTATCTTTTAGCCTTTCCGGGCTGGAGCTTCCTCACTTCTCCACTTGTTACGTCACTGTATACAAACAAATGACGAATTAATACCTGCGGATTAATCCTGATTATGGGCCAATAAATGGTGGTAATGGATTTTTAAACACTGTTTACTGCATTCAGCAAAATTACTGTGACGCAATCGTTCGAAACACACATTAAATCTTCTATATACTCAAAATGGAAGTTTATATAGCCTGCGACTGCCTTAGATCAAAAGGTTAACGTTGGTCAAGGTCTCTATTAAAACTGGAGTTCCCACATGGCTATATAGTTAACATTAGTGTCTTCAGTGAAGGAAATCCAGGTTATATTCCCGGTGGAAGCAAGCGTAGTTTCTATTCTACTCTAAGCTTAGAAGTCCACATTTCAAAGAGTTTTGGTATTGAGAAAGATGATTAAACTCCAAACCATCAAGGATGGGGGGGGGGGGGCAAGGGCGCCGATTTCGTTGTAAATTTGGGGAAGGCCCATTCAGATGCAAAAGGTATATATATATATATGAAGATTTTAAGACAATTGCACTCAAATTATGCCAAATATTGTATATTCATAAATACAATAGAGGGCCCACATGAGCTTTGGGGGGCCCGGGCCCCTTCAGGATCGGCGCCTTTGGGGGAGGGATGCGACATGGTGGGTGAGTAGTAGAGAGCTTACGTTTGCTGCGAGAGGTCCTGATGACCTCTCAAGGCATATGAGTTTATATTGGACATCATGTCCTTGAGTTTTCTAGAGGTTCTCCCGTTTCCTCCAACATTATCATTCTACTAGTTATTTCACAATTATTCACTTTCATTAGACATCAGTCTCATTTAGCCTATTAGGACGTAAAAACCTGAAATTACACTTCATTTCATTCTGAAACATCATATCAATCTCTGTTGAAATTATTCCATACTAGTACAGAATAGCAAAAAACATTAAAGAAGAGGGTAAGTCAGAACGCAAATAACCTAAGTTTCAATCAAGTGAGATGTAGGAGATGTTATCAATTTCGTATAGTAATAGATATACCGACCCTTAGGTTTTCTTCACAGAGCAGGAAAGGAGTTTATTAAGAAAAGATAATATCGATTATTTATCTATTCGTAAGCAAACGAAATGATTGCAGGTGAGATAAGAAGATGTATGCGAAAAATTGTGAGAAAAAACTCCAATTCAAGTGCAGAAGCTCCTGGTAGGGTCATCCCAGCTGAAGTAGGTCGCTGAGTTTTGAACCCAGATATTCTTCTTGAGATCTGCAGATATTATTTATGAACTACCCGTAAGGTATTCGTGTGATGTCAGAAACTGTTGAAATCAGTTTTTTTATTATATTCATATGATATTTCGCAAACAATATGACAAACGACAATAAAAGATAGTGCCGTACATTGCCTTTTCCTCTTTGAGTGACGTGAAAAGTTTTTGATGATTTTTTAGTGACATATAGCATGTCTAAGTTCAATTATTCACGTGACAAAGAAATGACGGTAAGTAAATGCAAGATAGAAGATTAAAAAAATACATATGAGATGTAAAAAATTAAGCCTTTTCTCGGATTATTCTGTACAGAAGGTCAACACAGAGCCTCCTCATGGTCGCAGCACAACCATCAGCTGGGAGAAACCCGATGACGACTTTACGTCACTCTTCGCTGCGCCAATAAGAGATCTGTTTTCATCTCCCCCCTCAACAGGCAGTATATACCTATACGTAATGGTGGCCGGCATTCAAATCCCGCGTATTGCTCAGTACACACGCATATAATCATACTCCACGCGCGCGCTTTGCAAAAAGAAAAAAGTTGTTGTTTTTTGGAGAGAAGGTGGTGAGTGTCCCAGATGCTTAAGAGAAACTCCAGCGGTAATCAGTGTGCTGTTCGCCGTTGTGTCCAATGGTGCTGTTAACAAGGTGGACGTTGAACGCTTAAGACAAGCACGTGCAGATTTTTTTTTTTTTTTAACCGTGTTGTTTGTTGGTGTTTTACGCTGATTTTTGGTGTTTGGATGCACAATACTCACACAACATACACATGTACGGAGGAACCAAAACAAGGATATATTAATTTTTTTCAGTGTGCAAACCAAAACGCGTGTGCTGTGATTATTATTTGTTTTTTAATTATTTTATTATAATTATTCGTCTGTATTATCGTGTGGAATTTTAATACCAAAATGGGCCTGCAGAAAAATTACCTAAAAGTTGGACAATCTGCTAAAAATCGACTGTTTGGTGTTTCTCCCTTTCGGACTCCAAGTAGGGGAGGAAATATTGATGGTGATAGGACGCCACTTCAGATGCTTATATCGGAAGAGGGCAAAGTTAGTCATGGTAAGTAAAATGCGCCGGTGATTTCAATGCTAGAATAGACCAGTATCTTATTTAACAGACTTTAAGAAGCGGTTAGAACAGGAGCTGTATAATACTTCTGTGTTGTCTTGTAAATGTTGCAGTTTTCTTTATTAAAGATACATATAAGGGACTTCTTAGGGGACACGACTCAGCGATAAACTCTTACGAGAGATCTATGGTTCGATACCAAATGTGAGTTTATTGCGGATAATATCGTGGTTATGAATGTTTCATAGGATTTTTCGGCTTCATCTCACTTTGTCTATTCCATCAACTGTTTTTACATCTGGAACCAATATTTGTTACTAAGTCTTCCTTAGTCTACAGAGCGTAATTGTAGGACGTTAAATTTACGATTTAATTTTGTGTTATTACTCCAATGAACTCCAATCGTAATAAAAGTCCGTGTCAATTAGACAACATCCTACCGGAATTTAACCAGAGTTCACATGTCCTTACAATTTTATCACCACATCAGTTCTCTCGTGACAATTTCTTGTTCCTAAAATAAAAATAAAACTCCGAAAATTATTTACTAGATTTTCTTTAGGCAGGGAGCTGTTAAAGATGATGCTTTAGTGACACCACTCGTAGGGTATTGGTTGTCACTGATGCTCTCGCCTTTGGTGCGAGCGGTCCCGGGTTTCATCTCCTGTGAGGACACTCAGTCGAGAAGATGTAATTTTTTTTTAGGACATCCATTCTGAGCTTTCCTCATTCACATCACAAAGGAATAATTCCTCTCAATGAGTCCAGGCCACTTCCTTTCCAATTCCCCGGATAATGTGGTCGCTAAGGGACGTCATCCCTCATACTTGAAGGGTTAACATGCCCATAGCTGCCGCGAACTCAGAAACCTAATCCCTATTTCAAATAATATTAGTAAATATTACTACGCGTTAAATCTTTTAGGTTTTTCATCAGGTGAGGATATTTTATAAATTTTGATTTTTTAATAATACGGTACCAAATGTATATTTTTGTCTAAACTTGAATTCTAAAAAAAATGATGGTAAGCGGTTAGCGTACGCGCTCTTGGCGTGGGAGAGCCGAGTTCGATTGCCGGTAGGAGCTTATGTGGTTCAGATTCCACGTTAGTCTGTAGTTCCACGTCTCATATAGCCTCACTGCTAAACTGGACGTTAAACTCAAAATCACCTCACCTCCAGAAAAATGAGGTACCAAGTATCTTAACCAGTAATGGAGTTTATCATACTGATTTAATTTTTATCATTTGCTTAATTAAATGTTAGCATTTTCGCCAAATAGTCGAAATGTCGTAGGTTCGAATCCGCGACTATACTTCTATTTTTATCTGGGCTTTTCTGTAGTACCAAGTGAATTTCAGCATATACGTTTTTACTGACATCTTTCGAAAACTCTAGTGGTCGTTCGTATATATACATCTGAAACTGTGTAATAATAATAATAGATATAATAAATTCTTAATACTTTTAACAACAGTTAACAGTTTTGTCTTTTATTATATTCCCACTATATTGTAAGAGTTTAATGAAACTAATTTTGGAAGAGAGTTCCCTCGTGGCTAAGTGGTTAGCGTACACACCCTTTGCGTGGAAGATCGAGCTCCATTCCCGGCTGAAGCTCATGTAGTTTGAATCCCACGTTAATCAATAGGTCCATATGTCATATATAGCATCGCTTCTGAAAGGACACTAGAATCAAAATCAGATTAGATCATAATTTTGGAAGAAATAGCTTGAACTTTTAATTTGAAGCATTTCTAGATTTTCATGTGTTGACATTGCTGAAAGTCGAGAAAAAATTAGTAGTACTTCGAATGTTAGAAATCTAAGCCTACGGACATATCGGGTATGGATTTTGCTACTTACCATTACTCCCACCAGCTTTGTAATATCAAAATTTATAACAGTTCTATAAAATATACTTATATTTCTCTTTGATAAAAAAAAAACTAGCAAGAAAAATTATATCATATTACGACATTAGATAAAACAATTATTCCATTCAAAAATAAAGTGATCTAGTATGCAACTCAGTTTTGGGATTTAGAATTTTCATGTATTCCAGCTATTTTTGAGTAATGCTAAGAGTTAATCTATCTTAATAATGATTCTTATGAATCCCAGCCATTGATCGGATATTTTCTTTCGATTTGGAAGTGCACCTTCTTGGCCATGTAGTTAACGCGCTTGCTTTCATTATGTGTAGTCGCGGGGTCGATTCTCGGTCACAAGAGCTTCCCTCGGATACTCAAATAAAATAGTAGTTCCCTCAGATACTCGAAGAAAGTAGTAATTTGGATTAGACTTCAAACAGTAGGTCCTCTCTTGTATAGCCTCTTTGTTGGAAACGGATATAAAACTTTAATAATTCGATCTATCTGAAAATGAAAGTGCATTGTATACATTAAACAAAATCCAACCATAGAGATACGACGAAAATATCCATACAAGTTAATAATGGAAGTGTACAAGTTTGCTAACCGGAAAGTCAATAATTATTTCAAAGTTTTTTACTTGTATTGACCATCACTCTTATTACTGTGAATGTGAGATATGGAACTACCAATTTCTTTTTTAAAATCATCATTTTAATTATACGAATTTATATAACGAACAAATTATATCTTGGTCTAACTGAATATTTTGTGGCTACCTAACGATAATCCTAGTTAAACTGATGTAGGGTTTTGGTGGGATTGCATTTTGTCGATCAACTGTCCGAGATTTACAGCCATAGATTACGAAATCTAGTGTATTTCTTATGTTACTAGCTATAGGTTAATGCTGTTTATTTAAGAGTGTGCATGACAGATTCTTGCTGTTCCCCTAATGGATAAAAATTAAACAGCTTTAACTATTATCAGAGCTTCTTCTTGGTTATATGGTTAGCGTAGTGCATTCGGTACGCAAGACTCAAGTTCGATTCCAGGTGGGAGCTCATTATTCGAATCCCACGTTAAACTGTGTAGGTCCATATCTCATATAGTCTCCGTGCTGACAACAGACGCTAAGCTTCAATCAACTTAACTATTATCAGTGTTGGGTTTATGTGGAGAAACAACTTAAGTTCTATCGGCAATTAGAGTTCATGTAGATTTGAGTCTCGCACATAGCCTTGATGGCAAAAAGAATATTAAAATCTGGAATCTCAAATATTCCAGTGTGATAGATTGAGAAAGAACCGTATTTAAAAATCGGTGTTCGTGTTCTGAGCCGAAAAAAGATGGCGCCTCTTAAGAGAAGGCTCATGGGTAAAATTCAGTTTTATCTTTATGAATTAATAGGATAGCTTATTTAACACATTATTTCTTGCACACAAGAATTAGTACACTACAACATTTTCTTTTCTTAGCGTGTAGAAAAATAATCTTTTTTTACCTGAAGACCTGCCACTGGTTCAAAATATATCTTCCCTCTTCATAAAGAAATACTTCATCACATTAATGGTACTCCTGTGTTGGTGATGACATAAATTCTTTTTCTTGATTTGGAACTGTGTAAGTACTCTTTATTATTACAACTTGGGTTTTGTTTAAAACAAGGAAGGAAGTGAGCATCACATATTGCACGCCAAAAGACAACACTTTAATAACTCTTGTTTGTGGCTGGCACATGGCTAGATATTGAGTAATGTTTTCATCTCGCACGGAATTAGATACCGTAAGTCTTCTAAGAAGTGGCGCTTCCATAGAGTGTAACTACTTGAAGGTATTTTCTGTAAACATTGAGATTGGATTTCTCTTACGTTAGAAAGAGAGCTGTCGCCTCCCACCCTGTAAAGACGTGTAGCTGGAGGTAATAAGAGAAAAGAAAAAAAAGAAGTCCATTATTAAATAATCACTTATAAGAAAGAACGTGAGAAAAACGTAATAGTTCTCGAAGTTACAAGAAAAAAATTGTGACTGCAGTGACAATAACAGTACGACCTACCTACATTTTATTTTTATTTTTCCCCCTTTCTTCTTGAAGTGGAGCAAGCAACACACACACACACACACACAGAGTTATGTATTACATACTGTTATACTACGTAACTTTCTCTCTCACTCTTGCTATGGCCACTGGTATGATGTGATGTGTGGTCACTTTTCGCTTCTTGAAATCAGAAATGATCTTTCTCTTAACTTGGGCAGGATCTCTCTCGCTGTTGCATGACAAACTGGCAATGCGAGTCAAGAGTTTATTGTGGGTGGTGAAATAAGTGGATGAGGTTGATAAAAGAATTCAATCCATAATGGGACAGAATGAGTAGTACTTTTGTAATAACGTTATTTTAATGAAACGAATGAAATCTCTCAGCTTAACGTTCGTTAGGCTAAAGGAGATGGGCGATTAAGGCAAGTGAATGATGCAAGAATTGGTGGAATGAGATTTATGGGAAGAAACGGGAGTACCTCGAGAAAATCTACGCACACGATGTTGTCCATTACAAACTTGCTTGGACGGGGATCGAACCAGGAACCTTACAAACCAAAGGTAAGTGATGTACTATTCAGCGACCAAAAGCATTGTTGGCAATCAAAATGCAGTCAGGAAATTCTACACCTCTCTTCCCCCTGAGATTCATATGCGTCCCGTTTTTTTTACAAGTTAGAATTCTGGTCACCATAAGTGCAGCAATAGCAAGCCCTCTAGCTACCAGACTATGAAGTATTATTATTATTATTATTATTATTATTATTTCATATTCAACATTAATATTGAAAACGAGCAGTGGCGTAGCAGCTGCCCCCGCAACCCCCGCAGTGCGGGGAGGCCCAAGCTATAGGGGACCCCGAAGTCTTGCGATAATAAAGATTTAAAGAAGTAGAACCTCAACCTTCCTTCTATCGGCTTTACAACTAGGGCCCCTTCTCTATACTTTGCTAAGGGAAGGGGGGCGCAAAAGTGTGCTACGACACTGAAAACGAGATAGAATTTCCAGATTTTTTTTTTTTTTCAAAAAATACAGTTGAAATTTTTAACTATGTAACTTCCGTATCTCAATTTTAAAACTAGTCGAAAATTCAAACCCTGTAAATTTGAAAAATATATCGCTTGCAGATATTTAGTAATTTATTAGATTTGAGTAGTCATATTAGTAAATTTAAAAGACTAGTTGATCGACGACTAATGAAAATAGTTATTCTGTACCATTATATATTTCTCGTTACACAATCTATTAACGAACGTGTTTTACTTCTACGCTAGACAGTTGTGCACTGTAGTAGCACTAGTATCTATTGTTGCGTCTAAGAATCTATTTAGAAATTTATTGTGTAAGAAAATGTAACATTACTTGAGGCTCTTTTTTTAATCGGGGCCGCGATGGCTCAGTGGTAGAGAGTTCACCTCTGGTGCATGGCGTGGGTTTTCCCGGGGCTCTCTCGTTCCCTCCTACTTTCTTCATTCCACCATTTCATTCATTTCTCATAATCACCGTCTCCTTTATCTTAGCCGGCATAATCGTAGGACGTAAAATTTAAAGATTTCATTTCATTTTTCTTTATTAATCAAACTTATTGTATGGAGCTCTCCCTGCTGGTCTAGAGTTAGCTCGCACGCCTTTAGTGCACGAGACATCAGATTCAATCGAGGTTAAGGGATCCGGCGACAATAATAATGAATGAAAAAATGGAATGAAGGAGGTAGGAGGAAACGGAATAATCCCGAAAAAGCATACACGGTTTCTGTCCACCACGAAGTTCACTTTGCAAGAACTGGGATATCAAACCAAGGACTCCACGCACCTGAGGTGAACCCTGTACCACTAAGCCACTGCGGCCTAATAAGTATTATACAGTGGTTCAGGTCCCACGTTCAGCTGTAGGTATGGTCCTATAAAGCCTAGCTGCTGATAAAGAATTCATATACAAATCAATCAATTCCATTATTATAAATTTCTAGTCACTTTCAGTGTGTAGTTGCAGCTATATAGATTGTACCTGGTAATTTAATTAAAATTAAATTATTTAAGTACTCCTATAAACGACATAAACACCGTAATTCTAATCAAATTAAGTCGTAAAATGAAATTAAATCTTTAAGTTTTACGTCCCACGGTTATGCCGGTTAGGCTAAAGGAGACGGTGATGAGAAATGAATGAAATATTGGAATGAAGAAAGTGGTAGGAAACGGGAGAACCCCGAGAAAACCCACGAGCACGGTGTTTGCCCACTACAAAGTCCACACGGCGCGAGCTGGGATTTAACCAGGGACCCCAAGCACCGGAGGTGAACGCTCTACCACTGAGCCACAGTGCCCCCTAAATTAACTCGTAATTCAACACTACTCCCAGGCCAGGATGACTAGGCGTAGGGATGCACGGTGGACAAAAACAAGAAGGCGAGCTCATTTGTGGCTAAGCGGTTAGCGTACGCGCCTTTGGCGTGGGAGCTCATATGGTTAGGATTCCACGTTAATCGGTAGGTTCACGTCTCATATAGCCTCGCTGCTGCACGGGACGTTAAACTCAAAACAACTCAACAATAAAGAAGGCGAAAAGTATAACAACAATAAAAAGTCCAAGTTAACGCTCTCCAAGTAATAATTCCCTTAACGGGTATATCGGTTTCAAACATCAGTGGTTGAAGTCTAGTAGAATTTTAACGTTGTACGCTACTTCTAGTAGACAGTTTCGTAGAGGAGAATATGTAACGCTGTTGTACTGGCGCGCAGCAATGCTCCTGCGCATGAGAGTCTCACAACACCACATAACGATACCAAATTTCATGTAAAATTTATACAAAAATCTTGAAACAAAGTTATGCATAATATATTTCTCTTTAATTTTCTAATGTGTCAAAATTTTGTAGGGTGTGTGGCGAACACCTTTCGGCCCAGAGGCGGCAAAGCATTAAATCCGGCCCGGATTATCCCTAAAGAGTTAACGAATTAGAGATAAATTGCTATCGTTCTGCTAAAACACAATAAATGGATATATAAATGATATCTAGCAAAATAAAATTAAATGTAGATGTTGTTCCTTAGAGCCTACTTTATTCAGTTTGCACAGTATCAACTATGAACCCCAGTGTGCACTTGGGTATTAATCCAGTGTAGTAAAATATATTACTTTCTGAGCTATTATGATATTTGTAACATTATTTACTCGGCCCAAATTCTATCACTTTACTGAGTACGGAGTGATAACTACGGGCAATGTTCACATATCAATAATAATCTCAACAATTGAGAAAGTGCAATGACTGTATGAATATCGATGTTATACTGTGACCGTACTCAGACGAACGACCCATTCGTAACATTGAGAACTTGGCCTCGGTCTACGGTTAAATGTTCTAGCTAACACTGCGTGTGTTGTGCATAGCTGTCCTTGTTAATTATAAGTCTTAATAGTTCCTTATAGCAAGATACAAGTGCATTTTCCAGGGTATTATGCTGTCTTAGACTTAAGAAAATTACTTCTTCGGAAGGAAAAAAACAATTCTAAAGGTCATCACAATGTTTTCTTCTGTAAGGTTACATTTGACAGTATATAACAATTTATCGGTGTTCGTAGTAATGATCTAATCAAAGTGTGGTAAATGTAGAATTGACAGTGTGGCTTTTTTTTTTTTTTTTACCACTTGCTACCAGACACTCTTGCTACTGGGTATATTATTTGTTTGTTTGTTTAGATTGTGTTTAGAAAAGCTTTTTGTCAAACTTAACCTGGAGGTATATTAGTACTGCGTTCCGTCCGTGAAGTTTGTTAAAAAGGCTAAATAATACTCTTGAAAACGTTGAAACCTGGTCGAAATACCCGTTCTTCGCACGGGGAGAAAAATCAGTAACGTTGCCTTTTAGCATCCTCATCTCGTCAAACCATCCATACCAATGAGGGTTGAATTTGCTCATCTCAACGACTTCAAAGACTATAAATTCAAAAATAATATCGGTCATTTTTAAAAATTATTTTTACATGTCATCCTTTCCAATCAGCTACAGGTGTCTAACCCCCCACGGTATTTTTCTAGGTTGTAAGTAATACGCAATAACACAATAGTGGGAGCTCGTTCGTGGTTAAGCGGTTAGCGTACGAAACTTTGGCGTGGGAGACCCGGGTTCAATTCCCGGCGGGAGCTCATGTGGTTCGGATTCCACGTTAATCAGTAGATCCCGTCTCATATAGCCTCGCTGCTGAAAAGGACGTTAAAGTCAAACTCAACTCAATACAACAGTAAAGTATGAGTACAAAGTTTGTGAAGTTTTGCTCTAGCCGTTCCAGTTATAACGCCTTGTAAGACCTTCACCTATGAGAGATGACGTCCCTCGGAGATTACACTGCCTGGGGAAATTGAGAAGGAAGCGGCGTGGGACCTTTATGTTAGGTACCTCCCCGGGCATTTGCTTAGTGTGAATGAGGAAAACTCAGGATAAACTTCACTGAGGGTGGCTGGTCTGAAAAGGCTTTTACATATTTTCGGCTGAGTATCGCCACCTCACTGGGAATCACGTTGGTTCGGATTCTACTTTGTGAATAGCCCCAGTACTTAAAACGAATGGTAAATTTCAACAAACTGTTAATGATATTTAAGATACTATATATTTATATTCCTATAAGCGGTAAGACAAACTGCGGAATCCGAACTAAGGACTAGAGACTGTACATTAGATGGGATCATAAGCCGTGAGAATTCTAAAGGTAGTCTGACGTTATACGGAAGAGTGTGTAGGAGGTCAGACAATTCCATCAGTCACTTTTCTGGCGACTATTCTGGAACCAAACATCACTATGCTGATCTCGTGTGTTTGTTTCAAACTCCTCTATTGACATTCGTTTGTATTTGGCATCTGTAGATGCACAGGTTTTATTTACTGGATTCTTAGTTCAAATATTTTTTTATTGCTCTAGTGCAATTTTATCTTTTAAGAAAAATGTGTACTAAATATCGCTTCAATTCAGATTGGAAGGAGTTTTATGGCTAAAATAGTTAACACTTCGTAATTTATGCAAAATATGCCGATTCGATCGATGGTGAGAGGATTTAAGTAGATTCGAATATGCTGAAAACGGAACGTTAAGCCTTAAACTAGATAACACTAAAAATGTATATGAATAGCTTCAATTGAAACTTTCCGTTCACCCTTTAAGATGAGGGACGCATAACTACCTAGTATTCTATCATAATTAAAGTTTTGTTTAATCCAAAAGTTTCTACAACTTATTTCAATTAAGTGGTAAATGATGGAGCCGCGGTGGCTCAGTGACAGAGCGTTCACCTCTGGTGCATGGGGTCTTTGGTTCGATCACAGCTCGCGCCAAGTGAACTGTGTGGTGGACAAAAACCGTGTATGGGGGTTTTCTCGAGGTTCTCCCGTTCCCTCCCACTTTCTTCATTTCACCATTTACTTCATTTCTCATTATTATCGTCTCCTTTAGCCTAGCAGACATAACCGCGGACGTAAAGCTTAGATTTAGTTTCATTTCAAGTGGTAAATGATGTTTCAATTAATGAGTCCCTATTAATTATCGAACTTTCTTCTTATTCGTATGATTATTTGTTTTTAAGTGTAATAATCGCTCGCTCCCGAGTTCAATTCCTGATGGGAACACTGTCAAAAAAAAAGTGTAAAAGCGTTTTCAGACCAGTTATCCTGAGTGAGGTTTCCCTGAGTTTTCCTCATTCACACCATGCGAATGGCGGTATGGTACCTAACACACAGGTCCCAGGCCACTTCTTTCCTTCCCCTTTCCTCGGATAGCGTGATCGTCGAGAGACAATATCCCTTCATACGTGATGGGCTAATATGCCTATAGATACCGAGAGAACAGAAATCTAATTCCTAACCCATTCATTAGCATCATCACAATCTCCCTTTCCAAAAGAGAAACACCTCTTGGGAAGTAAAATAAACCATACATAAGATTTTTTTTAAGGTTTTATTTTGTTAAAAGGAAAAAGCAGAAGCACAAAGCAAGACGCTTTTCATTTTTCTTAAAACTTCTCTTTTGGTCTTCCTCTGCAAATTAAAACCTTGAACTTGATGTTGCACAACTGTGCAATCACCCTGTATAATAATCATATAGCTACTAGTATTCATTGTCCAATGTTCATTGTCCTCAATGTCAGTGACTGCGGAAAGGAATTACATAGGATTTTCCACTTCCCTTATCAATCATGTTTCAAGATCACAAATGCTCATTTTCCAAACAGAATTTCCAGTTCCGTTCATGAAAGATATTTTACCCCAAAGACTCCAATTTATTTTCTTCGTCATATAACATACATTTTTTTTATTTTAAATAGGTAGTATATAATATTGTAGTCTTGACCTCATTGCGCTGTTACGAAGTACAGAAGTATTAGGAGAGAGAGAGAAAAAAAGTTTTGACCAGTGAACAAGCGTAGGAGAATAAGTAAGGGGAAAAAACTGGTCAAAGACACAGCACGCACACGTTTTCGCGTGTCAAGGTGATCCTGTATGCAAAATAAAGATACCTAAACGTTTCTCGATCTGATCGAATTATAGCAGTAAACAGATCATTTATATTTATTTATTTATCGATCACCTCCCGTTAAAAGAAATTCTATATTGTTTATACCTTTATTACACTGTATAAGCAACTACTTTTATAATATAATCAAGTTTTGATGAAGGTGGTGTCATTGGGACCATTTTAAATAAATCTACCCACACTTACAAATTTTTTTTTAAATAACTATTCCAATTACCAGTAAAGGTTCTATAGATTACCTTGTTATAGTTAAACTCGGCACATAAAATATGATAGACTTTTATATTCTATCGTGCTAGGCCAAAAGACCAGGGTTCAAGATATCTTCCCAAAAGAAGTAGAGGACAATGTTAAAATCCAAATCTAAATTGAGTGCATACGGACACTATTTGTTAAAGGACGTCCTTTGCAGAATATTGATATATAATATCAATTTAATTTGTTAGCTTCGGACAGTTTGCCCCAATTTCAGGGGTGCAATCTCCCACCCGAAAATGGGGGGCGCGGTGGCTCAGTGGTAGAGCGTTCACCTCCGGTACTTGGGGTCCCTGGTTCGATCCCAGCTCGTGCCGTGTGGACTTTGTGGTGGACAAACACCGTGTTCGTGGGTTTTCTCGGGGTTCTCCCGTTTCCTCCCACTTTCTTCATTTCACTCATCTCTCATTATCACAGTCTCCTTTAGCCTAACCGGCATAACCGTGGGACGTTAAACTTAAAGATTTCATTTCATTTTTTCCCACCCGAAAATATGCCTGGAAGAAACAATGCCTCGAGGGGGTGTCTTATTTT
Organism: Thermobia domestica; assembly: GCF_964235325.1. NCBI lineage: Eukaryota > Metazoa > Arthropoda > Insecta > Zygentoma > Lepismatidae > Thermobia > Thermobia domestica. The sequence goes on from NC_137463.1 coordinate 81,698,877, forward strand.
CGAATTTGGGACACACACAGTGGCTCAGTGGTAGTTCGTGGTGTCCCTAATTCGATTCCTAGTCAAGTAAGTTTGTGGTGGACATCATCTTGTCCGCGGCATTTTCTCAGGCATTTACTCCCGTTTCCTCCCACTAATTCTTCTATCATCATTCACTTTCTTCATTCATCGTTTCCTTTACTCAAATGGGCATAAGCGTGGGACGTTAAACTGAAAATTTTCATTTAATTTTTAGTTTCGAATTTGGCAATAAAAAAAATTAATATCAACAAAATACAGAAAACTTATCAATATATCGCAAAACATCAAAATACCAAAAATCGGAATATTTTAAACCTTCAAATACCAAAATATCGTAGATCAAGAAAGGAAATGGTGAAATTAAACAAGCTCTTCCTCTGAGATAAGATGTGTCGAAATGAAATAATAAATTAGTGGGATTAGCCCATCTACAGAGAGCTAGGAAAAATATCCTTTAAATATTGTCAACGATTAAAAGATGGAGTCTATAGAGTTCATTAATCAAGCACTACTTTGTCTTAAAAGAATAGCTGTAAATTTGTATTTTTCTGTAAATTTGGGGAGGAGGCATTCAGATGCAGAAGGTATATATATGAAGAAGACTTCATGACAAATTCATGACATATATATGAATACTTTAAGACAAATTGCACTCAAATTATGTCAAGTATTGTATATTCATAAATACAACAGGGGGTCCCCACATGAGCTTTGGGGGGGGGCAGGCCCCCTTGACGCCCCAGGATCAGCGCCCTTGGCTGGAGATCACAATTAATCAATATAAAGACGGTATGAATAAAGAACTTCAAGAAGAAATATTTGTGGATGTTTTATTGCACAGAGCCCAAAAATACAATTCCTTTTTGGTCGGCCACACTTCAAGCTGAAACCACTAAAAGACATTGCCCTTGCAGAATAATATTTAAAAATATATAGTTAATGAATGACAAAAAAATAAAAAAAAAACTAATGCGATTGATTGGTAATATCACATTTTGATAAATAAAAAAAGTGCTAGCAAAGAAATTCAGTATTTTTGTTATAATAAAGTATAATATACTGTTAAAAATTGTTAATTTTATTTATATTTACGCCTTTTGTCAGTAGTGAGGCTAAATAAGACGAGACCTAACTTGTAGAAGTGGTTTCTGAAAATTGCAGTGCGTTTGATGCTCTCTAACCTTGCACTGAATCCGGAACCTTATTCACCTAAGGCTCACGCGCTAGCCGTTAAACCAGGGAGGATTATAATGTTCTAGTTGTGAACCAAAAATAGATTGAAATTCTGATAAATTTTCAATGAAAAATAGTTACAAAAACAGGCCGAAATTTTTTGGTTGATTGGTAACTGTCACTGAAAAGAAACAATATATTTTCTTGAACACGATAAAAATTTTTTGCTAGCAACTGTCATTTAAAAAATATATTTTCGCTAACAGGAAGAAATGCTTTTACTTCGTGACTGTATGAAGATATTTAGCAATGACACTTGAGAGAGAGGAGGGGCGGGAAGGGAATTAAATAGTCCATTTATACATAATTTTCTTTTCTCATGATTCAACTCAAGCGAATCGCTTCAATATGAGAGTAATTTAGGTATGGAACTTCAGTCAATTCACATAATCCAACTGAAGCGAATCATTTCTGTGAATATAAATCACATATTATTGTTACTGACAATCATGTATTCCTGAATACAGATATAAGTTGTGATCTGTGCACTGTAAATAATGAGTACCAAGGGATAAAAAAAATATTAATATATATGAACTTACAACATCTCATGAGTTTCATTGCATTAAAAAAGAGCTGAGTCAAAACACACAAGTTAATTATGTTGGTGAGAAATAGAGTAACATTTTTCATATGGGAGAGTCTCAAAAATTTTTGTTTGCTTAAATGATTAGGATTGTAAGCAATTCTAGTATACACCGTCAGTTTCCCAGGAAAGGAGGAGAGAAATAATTAATCTTTTTCACAAAATTTAAACAGTAAATTACACAAGAACTTGGATCCATAACAAAGGTCATTATGTTATGTAAAACATATGCATATCCAACGAGACTCGATTCCCGGTATGTTCGGGTCAATTCATTTTTGACAAAATAAAGTGCGGTCTTTTATTTCGAAATTAAACATTGAGTACATTATTGGTATTAGATTTCCTTGCACTAATCTCTATATTATATAGTTATCAAAATTGTTTGAGTAGTATGTTCTGCATGTCCTCCCAGCTTTCCCTTGATGTACTTCTGGATGTAGAACAGTAAGTGACGAATTAATGCGTTCAATAGTTTAATTTCTAGGGCTGCAGCTACCTTATGGCAGAACGCTCACCTCTATCGCGTGAGGTCACTGGTTTGATCGCAGCTCCCATCAGGTGAACATGATAAAACCATGTGCGTGGGTTTTATCGGGGTTCTCCCATTTCCTTCCACTTTAATCATTCCACCAATTCTTCCATCATCATTCACTTGTTTTCATCATTGTCTCCCTTAGCCTAAAGGGGCTAATCGTTGGACGGTAAACTGAAAGATTTCATTTCACTTTATTTGCCTGATGTTTGGATTTATTATATATCTTTTCAGCCTGGAGATTATATGAGACTTGGGTCAACAATTTAATGCAGAACTAAACATTGTACTCTGACCAGGAGTCACACAATACCATAACAAATGAATCATGTTATAGGAAATCATAGTTTAATAAAACCACTTGCGTAACATAGTAATACACTGTCTTCCAAATAATAATTTTATTAAAGGTTTCATTCCAAATATGCGCGCCGACTACGTGGGGTGCTCCAGGGCTCCAGCGCCCACACAAATAATCTTGTGGGTGCGGCGCACCCACAAAATTTTTAGTTTGGACCCTTGTTTGTACCCATTTCTCTTGCGTTTAAGTCAGCCGTGTTACCGACTGAGCTAAGGCAGCCCCAACTTATCCTTATAGTACCGGTATATTTTACTTTATCACAGCACAGCCCTTTATGACAGAGTTCATAGAAGATTTTAACTAAAAATAAATCAATCAAATATCAAGACTTCCCTGAAAACATATAGGCTAACACGTCTCACTATTGATATGCACCTACAGAACTTTCGGAAAGTGGGCGCCGTTGATTCCAAAATCCATTGATTCTTGAGAACTTTACAATATCTAGTGTCTAGCGATCAAAATTACTACCTTCTATAAGCACGTAGTGAGTTTTGTGGTTACGTTGACACCGTGACAGACGTCGCTTCTGTTACGTGTAGTTGTTCAGTTAAGCAATAATAATAGTTACGACTATGCGGTAATATCAGTCGTTTTTAATGTTTCGTCTGCGAGACACGTTTTTCCTGAATCTTTTCTAGTTGCTCATGGTCATTAATCCTTGCAAGTCAATGAAATATCTGTACTTAAGATTACAATGGATATGCTGGCTGGTTAATTAAATTATGCACGCACATGCGTACACAATAATCAAACATGTTGAAACTGATTTTTCGGTTGACGTTGCATAGCGTAATGCAATTAAGTCGTTAGTAGTTGCGATACATCGATTTTGTGCATTACTAACAAGGAATCTAGTTGGAATCTTTTGTATAGTGCATTCTTATTATGACATGAGCTACTTTACATGGTACTTCCAAAAGCTTATCTCATATAAGAATTATAGTCAAAATTAAAAGCCCTTTTTAAGACCTTTCTAATTTACTGTATAGTATTAACGTATATAAGGGCAAAAGATGTCCAAAGATCACATACCAATCGGTAGATCGATGACCAAAATGCGATGAGCAAATGCGATGATGTCAATTACGATGAGTAAAATGACATGGATATGGGTGTGTATCTTCATGACTAGTTTCCAATAAAATCGATTCTTTTAATTTGTAAACCTAAAATTTCACGCTGTAGAATAACCCTGCCACTTTTTAAGACGAAACTATTACTGAAGTATTTTCCATCAAAATTTTTTCATTATGCCACTAGCAAGACGACGAACACACTATGGATATTAGCCTAAAATGATATTTTTGTTTTACGTCCAACGCATATTCTGTGTAAGACTAATGGAGACGGTGATAATGAGAAATGAACGAAATGGGTGGAATAAAGAAACTTGAAGGAAACGGGAAAACCTTGAGAAAACCCACACACAAGATGTTTGTCCACCACAAAGCTCACGTGGTGAGAGCCGTGATCGAATCAGGGACACTCACATGCACCAGAGGTGAACGCTATACCACTGAACTACCGCGGCTCCTATCATTGACTCTTAAACATAGGTTGTTCTTTAATTATAATGTTGCCCAAACAATAGACATACATCAAACATGGTGCTAAAAGAAAGTGTTGTTTGTTGGCAAATATATTACCAAATTTTATCAGCAGTTTTTATTCTGCTGGAACAGTTTATTTCTTGATTTTTGCATTTGTATGTGAGAAAAATAAGTTTAACAAGTAAATTGTTCTTCGTCTCCTAACTGTGACACTCAGTCCTAAGAGTGACATACATAATATTTAAAGTTTATTTCTTATTTCCTGTAATCATCTGTCATTAGCGAGTCTTAATTCAGAACTTTGGTAAAATTAGGGGGGGGAATAATGTCCTTAAAGAATTTCCCCATAACTATTCTGTTGCCGGGGTATCTATTCTCTAGTCTTATAAGCCGCATAACAAGATGTAACGCTGATTGCATACAGGTAAGGCGTTTTTTAAACCGCCATCTAGAAATGTGCATATATTTTCACATACATTTTGATTTCCCTCTCCTTTCCCCGCAAATTCGCTGTAGCTGAAAATCGAATAAACTATGCAATTATAGTGATCGCAAGAGTCGTGACTAGTGTGACTTAGATCTACCAATTTCCTCATCCAGTTGAATGCCAGGATGTGTCGCAGTCATCAATCCCCATTCACGAAATTTTGCCATTGTCGTCTCTCGCGTTATATGGAGAACATCTACTGAGGCTGCAATGTTATCGGATTGCTGCTAAGTTCCGTTTGGTTTATTATTATTATTATTATTATTATTATTATTATTATTATTATTATTATTATTATTATTATTATTACATATTTTTATTACATATTTTTATTATTGTCCTGGGGCGGGAATCGAACCAGGTACCCCACGCACCAGAACTAACCGCTCTAACACTGAGCCATCGTGTCTCCTACGTGTGATTTAGGATTCGACATTGTGGTAACAAATTTATTTAATTGTATTTTATGCTCCGATGTTCCAATTTCCGTTATAACGTTTAAAATATTGATTTATTTACGCGCACGCTTGAGAGTTTCGTAACTCTTACTCTAATATGGATATTAAAAAGCAGTTGGTGTAAATATCGGCTCGGAGGCTCGCCCAATCAACATGAAGGAAGGATTTAAGTACTTTTTTTTTTTAATTGAAGACAATTTTACAGCCTGTAATATCCGAGTTCGTAATAATAACTTCAAAAGAAAATCTCTATAAGACTCTTCTGTTTTAAATCACAGTAAAAAAAGAAAGAAAAAAAAGCAAACTAAGTGTTAATAATTACCGAGAAATAATCTAATTATTCAAGATTCCCTTCTAAGCCGGAAGGATATGACGAGAAAATGGTTAATTCCTTATCCCCCCCCCCCATTGATTAGTAAGTGTTACTTTCATCTTCAAAGTTTGCAAAAGCAAATGCCTCATATAATCTATATTATAAAAGAGAACGTACAAATCCTTTGTTCCCTCATCACGCTAATACGGCTGAACCAATTTCTTTTATTTTTGGGGGGTTATTAGGATTTGGACCCTAGATGGTTTTTATCATATCACTTTAATTTTTAATTACCAGTGTCTTGAGATAATTGACCATTCAAGTGTTCATACGTACAAATCCTTTGTTATTAGTTCATCATAGGTAAAAATAAACGTATTTATATGCAACCCGCATGACCGTGTCACTCGGCGGGTTAACATAAATGACAGGCGCTATAATGTTAACATTTACTGCAATTTGAAAGCGAAAAAGTAAAAATTATCTAAGTAACAAAGTTTATTGCGTTCCGGGGTGACCGCAGCGAAGCGGGGCGGGTTAACATAAATGACAGGCGATATAATGTTAAGATTTACTGCAATCTTCTATGGTTTTTATCATATCACTTGAAAGCGAAAAAGTAAAAATTATCTAAGTAACAACGTTTATTGCGTTCCGGGGTGACCGCAGCGAAGCGGGGTGAACGCTGCTAGTTTATACATAAAGTAGCAAATACTGAGAATTGCAGCTTGCATCTCGTATGCATAAGTATGTACACCCATGTCCAAAATAATTGTCGCATATCTATAACTGTCTTCTTGTAAGAATATAATTTAATAACGATTTTGCAGGGCACTTTTAACACTGATACTATGTGTATAATCGGGAAATGTATATTTATGGTAGATTTCATAGGAAAAGAATTATAACTACGAAAATTAGAATGAGTAAAACAAAATGTTGCTAAACGAACAAGAGAGTTTTATTTTCCTTTCATTTTTCTTATTTACTGCTCTATTGACATGAAATTTGTCACATACATGTCTTTGCTAATTATACAGATACTAACATTATAAGAAATACCGGATGAATTCATTATCAAATTATACTCCTACAACATATTTATAGACATGCGACAATAATTTTGGACATGAGTGTACCTTACACTACTGAACTCCGAACGTGGCATTCTTAAAAGCCTGGAATATTCTTTGTTACATAAATCTGTGATGATGATGCAGATGGTGTTGTAGTAGTCGTGCAAAGCCACTGACAGCACAGCAAGAAGAATCCATGTCAAGAGTTCAGCAAGATCCATAAAGAACTGAAGAGCAAACGGGGAAGAAGGGGATTTAAAAAAAAAAAAAAGTGTGGGTATTTTAAAGATATTATAACACAAACCACGTTTTCTTAGGTTTGTTGTAACGTAAAAGAAATAAATATATATAAAAAGAAAGAAAAAGGGAGGCAAGATTTCCAACGAAAGAAGTCGACAAGTGAAAGTTGATTCGGAATGTCTTCAAGGCAGTTAGTTGCAGCTGTCTGATTCATCTTTGCAAAAGGGAAACAGCAACAATAATATCTGTTCTTTTTGTTTCTTCATATTAGGTATTTATTTCCAGATAGTGAAAAAAAAAAAAAATATTAAACTACTTAAATGTGAAATATTGTTAGCTACGGTTATACGTATGAAAAAAAAAGTAACTTTAAAAAATAGATCATTTACTGGTAACTTCAAGATTTTTTAAATAGTTTTTTTTTCATTGAATCTTTGTTTCTCAAGAATGACACAATTCCATAATTACACAATATATATATACTCGTGTATACTTATGTATGCTAGTGTTATGTATGTCTTCGCAGAAAACATGAGTCACGGGTACGTTGACATGGTACCTATGTTTTGAAACTAAATCTATTAGTTAACTATAGGGAAGAGGGGGGGGAGAAGAACCAAGTTTTCTCTTGTATACTCTGCAGAACCTGAGCAGATTTGAAAATAGAAAGGACCACATTTTTGCATTGCTAAACAACTATGTTAAAGCTTCTGGTACTGGAGTATAGGCTAAATCCAATTCAGGGAAGTAGCTATCTTAATCTAAGGTTAGGAGAACGTGTTACGTATTTGCCAAATCTGAATTAAAAATTATGAACTCGCTAGAGTTCATTAAACTTACAAAGTGCAATTAATTAAGTAAAGACTAATTTACATAAATTTGACTGTTTTATACCGAAATGAAGGGGACAAGATGTTGAACGACAGGGACCTCATCTCTGGTGTGAGTGCTCTCTGGTTTGAGATGATGTGATGGGGAATGTCATAACGGTATGTGCACCCGCCCAAATGCATCGAATTCAGGACCTAGTAATGATCCGGAACCCATGTTAATAGTAGTCACGTTTTACATAACCTCGCTGTTTTATAAGGACTCTAAATGAAAATTTGCGGCCACAGTTACTACATCTACTATTAAGAGTAATAATGGCTCAATGGTATAGACTCTCTTCTATGATGCAAGAGGTTTGATCCAAGGTCATGTGAGCTTGTGGTGGACAAAAAGGTATTCATGGGTTTTCTCTGAGTTCTCCTTCCTACATTATCATTCCGCTGACTTTAATATGATCATTCATTTTCATTAATCATCTGTCTCCATTAGCCATGGGATGTTAGGACTAAGCTAGAATTTTCACTCCTCCTCCTACTACTACTACTACCTCTACTAACACTACTACTACTGATACTACTTCTACTACTACTACTACTACTACCTCTATCACCTACTACTACTACTACTACTACTAATAATAATAATAATAATAATAATAATAATAATAAATTTTTGACAAGCTTTTGCGCTCAATAATAGGAATGTCGAAAGTTTATTTTTTTATTAGCCATCATGTACATAGAAATGATGGCAGCTGGTGACACACTTTTGTACGCAAATATAATCTAATGATGTTAGCATTAATCATAAGTATTAACTATATACCACTTTGATAGAAAGAAGCATCTTGTTTCTTTTTATTCGTATAGTAGGTAACTTCTCTATTGCTGAAAGAGAAATTTAACAATATTGCATTGTAAATAGAAACTGTTTATTTTCCTGTTACAAAATTCCTTGTTATGTCCAAGTACAGTGTATTAGCTGTTCTTCTTTGCTTAGTAAATATCTGTACTTGCATGTCACTGCTCAGCATTTTATGTCACTTTCTATATAGATAGATAGTATTTTTAAGAAGATAATATACATACAACGTTGTAAAAAAAAATGTAAAGTTGCTTTATATTACATGGTAAATTTACATAAGTTTATGCAATGCTTATGTGACGTTGACGGAAGATTATTTTTTTTGTTTCTTGAACCAACTTCAGAAGATGTCTTTAGTTAGTTTTGTTGTCTTTCCATTATCTTTTGTAAAATTCTTTCCAAATCTTTACTATGTGTGATATAAGATAGATTAGATTAAATTCCCGCTGGGGGCTCATGTGGTTAGGATCCCACGTTAAACTATAGGTCCGTGTCTCATATAATCTCAGTGGTGAGCAAGAAACTAAACTTTGTCAACCAACCAATTTACTGTTGATAATTTTCATTAAAATATCGAACTGTTGGCAAACATCCCGACATTAAATCGTTGCTAAATTACAGTAAATCATTGACAAAATTAAGATTCCATTAATATGGCTCTGTGTAATATAAGAAATATCATTGGTATCGTTAAAATAACCGATATTTAATAGTCGCTATTTTAAATGATTAATTTGAGTTTATTATCGCAGTAAAAGTAGCTATATCTCGTTACAGACGATATAGCAACATAGTTGACAGTAGTTCTTTGTAATTTAACGGTAGAAATGTTAAATTTTATCAAGATTAATTGTAATTTTACTGGAATTGTTACACATTATGTGAAATCTATTTTGATTACTATGTTTGACCGTTAAATTCTAGAACAATTTTTAGCATCAAAATTTATACTGGAGGAATTGACTCGCTCATCCACTTAACACAAAAGATATGTTAATATTTATATTGCTCTAATTTTAACCTTTAAAAAAAATATTTTCAATCTACTAACGAGACAACTATGGTCGTTTAGATTTTTTTTAAAAAAGAAAAACTTTTTTGGCAGTATATCAGATCACATAATGTGAGTTATATACATGTGATCGACAATAAGGAACTTCCTGAAAGAACTGCTATATTAGTTCACACTATTTTGAAGGAACCATACGAGGGCCAACAAGGGATGGTCTCTGACGTTTCTTACCACATGCGAAGGGACAATGCAGCCCTTACTTTGGTATTAGTGTTACCAACCACGGTCACTTTGTTTTACCCCATTAATTAAATTACCACTATTGATACACCGAAAAAAGCCTCCAGACGTGAGTAGTGACAACATCACTGCGAGCTGTCAGAGACCTTCTCTTGCTGGCTCCCCTATAGTAGTTTATGATTAACAATAATTTATTAATCATCGGAAAAAAAAAACAGTTGCCAGCAGTCTAAAGAAACTTTTGAGTGCAATGCAAAGTTGTGGAAGGAAACAAATTATAATTTAAATTTATTACATTTCATTGAGAAGAAGAAATGAAGACCTTTCTTTGTTGACTTGGTTAAATTTGGAAAAGTAGCTGTACACACTGACTTAGACCCCTATAGATACATTAACTTTTCTTTGACAAGATTTTCATTTAGATAATCAGAATAGGTTTTATTTAATTTTTTTTTAATTGCATTACTGCCATTCAAAATGTTTATTCTGAGAATGGCCTCAAAAGTTACATAAACATTTCTTATTTCTTCACACCGAGAAGCCATCTGAGATACGACCTTGTTACACCAAAAACCAATATTTTAAATTTTTCTTCTTAATTCTCTTTTGGAAGTATTTCAGGAGCTCCACCGCTACCACAAACAGATTTTTCGAAGAAAACCTTCCTTTTTCTTGTCTTTTTTTTTTTAATTGCCTTGATCCCAATGTCAGATTTTTTTAAAGCTCTCCTTAAATATTTAGACCACATACCTTTTACATCCTTATCTATGGTAACCTTGAGAGCTTTAACATTGTTCATGTCAGTATCAAAGGAGTTATCACTTGATTGTAGAATCCAAATTCCTTACATTCATACGGTCTAAAATTTCTCTCCAAACATTCAAGTAAAAATCAATGGTTGACACTTGGAAAAATTATTAGTCATTCCGTTTACTTCTGCTATTCCACCATAAGACAAACTGCGTTGGCTTTTTTGTATTTTGTCAAGTTTTCGTTATTTTGTCGCTATAGGTGTCACTGCCTCAATTCGTGTACACCCTATCTTGTTTCTGGAAGGCTATGAGAGGATCGTCCACAATTGTATTTTAATAATCTCTTTAGGCTTGAAAATAGCCAAATAACAATACAAAAGTTAAAGAATTCTTGTATTATTAATGCACTTTTTCTTGCTACCGAAAAGTGCGGGCTGCGGTGACTCAGTGGTAGAGCGTTCGCCTCTGGTGCATGGTTCGATCCCAGCTCGCCCCAAGTAAACTTTGTCGTGGACAAACACCGTGTGCGTGTTTTTTTTTTTTTTCGGGATTTTTCCCGTTTCCTCTCACTTTCTTCATTCTACCATTTCATTCATTTCTCATCACCGTCTCCTTTAGCCTATCCGGCATAACCCGTGGGACGTCAAACTTAGATTTCATTTCATTTTCATTTGCTGCCGAAAAGTGTTTAAAAGATCGTTAAATTCATATATTTAAATATATTTTTGTTTAATTTAATATCTAGAAAACTTAATGAAAGATTAAAAGAAAAGATTTTTTATTGCGCTTCCCTCCCAACAGTCGGGTCCCTCGACATTTGACGGGATTGCCCTACCTCCTTTGTTTGATCTTGAGGGTATGCATAAATTCAACGTTAGCTACACATTCAAAGACACGAACTGTACGTCATATTAATTTGGAAACACATTTGGCAACTTCTAAACACACACATGATTACCTTGAGTGCTTAAATTCAATTGAAGAGACTTAACACTGGAGTGTTAACAGCCGATAGCGCAATAATCTAATTAACATGCTTAGCGACTTCTGTATGTATAACTACCGTATGCGTGAGTTTCCTCTGGGTTCTTCCGTTTCCTCCCACTTTTTTCATCCCATCATTTAATTCATTTCTCACCTTCACCGTCTCCTTTAGCCTAGCCGGCATAACCCTGGGACGTAAAACTCAGATTTCATTTTTTCCATTTATAAATATAATGGATTTGGTTATTATAATATAGTCATCTGGCAACCTTTAGCTTATGAGTTGATTTTGTGTCAATCTTCAAGATTATGAGACAAGATAAATCAGCAATAACAATACCATCATAAGCAACACCAAAATAGAGTTGTGGCGAGCCACAAGTAATCGTATCGTCATTTCAGATGTTTCCGGGGAGAAAGGGGGCCAAGATTGTCCACCAACATAAGTGGGTCACTTTTTTTTATTAGTATACAATTTATTGAAAAGCATGTTTTTGTTAAACTCTACCCCTTGCCCTCTCCACACGACGCCACTGCTTGAGGGATGCAATTCAAAATTTATAGTATTACTGGTATGGATTTAATTTATACCAAAACAAATTACGAGAAGTATTTGTTTTATTTTTAGTTATTTGTTTAATTACTTTAAGAAAAAAATCATTATGTAAGTTTTACCTCAGCTCGGTCAAATTTAAACTTATAACTTTTATAGGAGGTTATGATTGATTTCTCAATATGCTTTATTACTATTACTATTATTATTATTATTATTATTATTATTATTATTATTATTATTATTATTATTATTATTATTATTATTATTATTATTATTATTATTGACATTGTCACTTGTTGATTTGAATTAGCTATATTTTGTGTTCTGGTGAAACGGCCTTGCCAAGTGTTGTCTTGAATTAACTAAGCTTAGTTTTGGGAAAGATAAGATTCGAAAATTGCAATCAGAATAGGTAAAAAAAAATTCTTCTGAAATATCTCTGTTAATTTTCTAATAAATCTAGAAATGAAACTGCAACAAATTCAAACAGAGCTTTTGTTTTTCGTGTGTGTCCTAATTTGTAACACTATGTAGCAAATGAACATGTTCTATTGCAACAGTGTTCCAAATTAGCACTTTTAAAAGAAAATCGTCAAGTTTTCAGTGCTTCGAACCTGTTTTTACAAAAAGAAAAAAAAAAAGAAGTTATACTCACACATTCTCTCATAGACATTGAATTGTTTATCGGAAAACGGAACAGGAAAGAATTTGCTTTCCTCTATGTGTCTGCCACCTATCCGCCAAAGGGAGTTTGTAAAAAAAAAATATCTTTTCTTGTAGGTGTCTTGCGGGTAAAGAGAAACTTTTCATTCATTTGCTAAGCACAGAAAACCTGGAAGAGAAGAAAGAAAGAAAAAGAAAAATAAAGCTAGACCCCTGATATTCACAACTTTGTTACTTCTCATAAAATTTAATTAATAATAATCTTTGTTAACTCGTTCTCGTTAGCGTTGCCTGAAGTTTTCATGAATGCCTACTTGTCAATAGCCTGTATTTACACCCGATATGAGTGCTCCAGGTTATATAGTGTTTTGGGAAGAGTCGCCTTCAATTTCTCAGCATGTTATTGAACGGTTCATCCTCAAATCTCTTTTTTTCGTTATCCGAGACATTAGAAATTTTTAACAAAATTAATATGCTACTGTTTTGCAGAGTAATATATTTGTTTGCAAATAATACAATTTTATATACAGTAACAGAAAATTGTTAAATGATTACTAAAAACTTAATAATCAACTTAAAAATGAAGTATGGCAAACCTTTGGTCAGGAAAGCTGTCTGGCAGTTCTTTGCCTCGAGACAAATTATAACTCTTACTCTCCTGACCTACCGCCTGCAGATATTAGTGTATTACCTACTCTCAAAAATGTGTTGGTCTTATTGTTGTTGTTATGAGAGTTTGTCAAGAATTGAGGACATCAAATCTGCAGTGAGTATTAATGAAAATGAAATTTGAAGTTTTACTATCCACATTTAAGCACAGAGGCAAAGGAAGACTGTGCCTATAAGAACGAAATGGTGAAATGAAGAAAGTAGAAAAATCGCAAAATCCCTTAGAAATCCCACGTACACGCTATTGGTCACCCATAAAACCCACTTGGTGAGACCTGGAATCAAACTAGAACCTCACGCACCAGTGGTGAGCGCTTTCCCACTGACGCTATGTGCAGAGTACTAATTGAGTTGCACTGCTCCTAATAGCAGTGGTGATTTCAAATGTCCCACAGTGGGAGAGGAGCAGTGCGTTTTTTTTTTTTTTTTTTTTTTTTTAAACATGGGAGGTGAACTGTGCTGTAGAAATACTAGTAACCCATTTTGAGCATGAACGAAGATGCCTATAAGTGCTAGGGAATGCGAAAGGTAGCTCCGCACAGGAACAATCCACCTTCTGAAATAATCACTGCGTAACAATGAATTTTAGAGGAATCCCATAAAAATTTCTGTCGTTTTGAAGAAATAAGTGTTGCTGAAACCCTAATTCGGGAAAAGTATCTCTTTTGTGAGAGCTAGTAGCTAACGCACACGTGCTTTCTCTGGACTTAGTTCTGGATTCGATTCCCAATGGTAGGTTTTCCTTAGGTTATGTAACCTCGGCTCTGCAAAGAGGTGCTAATTAGGGATGCGCACGAGTCTAGTCGAGACAGGATTTTCCTGACAGGATTTTTCGAGACACGGCTCTTCCAATAGTGAAATATACATTTTTTTCGAGCCGAGACATCACTTTTACAGCACATTTTCGAGACGACACCGCCATAAATCTTGTCTCGTGCGCATCCCTAGTGTGTAATCTTCAATCAGTCACTCAAACACATACAGGACAATAAACCAAGGCTCAACATTGATACTTTTACCTTTTAAGCAATCCTTATAATACTAAATATTTGGCTACGAAAATCTTTGGCTTTTCGATTCCAAGGTTAACCTATTGTCTGACGATTACTGCATATTCGCTTGACCAATTTTGCTACTTGGGTTATTCAATAACAGTTCGTAATTTTCCATATTAATAATAATAATAATAATAATAATAATAATAATAATAATAATAATAATAATAATAATAATAATAATACAAAGAAACTGCTCATCCTTTAAAGGACTTAATTCGGACTAGTGTTACACCCAGGTGCAAACTCAAATATTTGTTGGGAGGGGCAAAGTCCAATACTATAAACCACTACGCCTATGTAGTATTAAACGGGTATTATTCTACATCCGAAAAGACAATAAAGTAATTGTAAAATACTTTCACTTATATTTTCAGAAAAAAATAGAACTAGATTGTTTTTAGAAGAGAAAGAGTACAAATGTTGTAAGATCAAATTTTCGTGCTACATTAATCATTTCCTTATTAAACAAGTAGAGTTTTATTGGAAAAGTGTACAAACGTATGTTGTTAGAAATTTTGGGGGAAGTCCGGACACGGTGGGCCCCCCTCCCCGTGGGTACGCCCCTGGTTACACCCATAATATACTTCATAACAATGTTACATTTAGCCAACATTATGATACATACTGACTATGTAAACTAGTTCATTGCGAGAACGTAAGCTAATTGATAAAGTAAGCATTACACATTACACAATACATTTTGACGGTAATATTATTAGGTCTCTCTACTTAAATTACAGTATAACAGCGGCAAAATACTACCTTGGTTGTCCCCTGTAATGAGAACACAGCAATATCTAATTAGGACAGCCCTAGGGCTTGATTACAGCGGAAGATTTTCTCTTGATTATGGTAGGTCACGCCTCTTGCCCTTAGCGACTTTGACATAATACAAAATGGACAAACCTTTTTTTGTTTGTGGGTTTGTTACGTTTGCGCAATTGCTTCGACGAAGTATATTTTGCTAAGTCCAAATTTGGGAGCCCAGTTCTCGAGCTTAACAATAGTTAAACGTGAGCTCTCTAAGTTGATAGCGAGCTGAAGCTCGAGTCTGAGTGAGCTTGAACCCCAATATGATTGATGGTAATAACTACGAGCGAGTTCAAGCCTTATAGACTATAGCAAACTTGAGCCCTTTGTGAGCACGTGTCAATTGAGGTTAATGAACGCGAGCTTTATTGACGATAGCGAGCCTGAGCTAACGTAAGCTTGATTCAGATTATGAGCGCAAGCTTCATTGAAGATAGTGAGCTTGAGCTGTCATGAACCTGATTGAGTATCGCAAGCTTCATTGAAGGTAGTGAGCCTGAGCTATCATAAGCCTGATTGAGATTAGGAGCTGGAACTTCATTGAGGATAGTGAGCCTGATTGAGATCAGGAACGCAAGCTTCATTGACGATAGTGAGTCTGATTGAGATCAGAAGCGCAAGCTTCATTGAAGATAGTGAGCCTGAGCTATCATAAGCCTGATTGAGATTAGGAGCTGGAACTTCATTGAAGATAGTGAGCCTGATTGAGATCAGGAACGCAAACTTCATTGACGATAGTGAGTCTGATTGAGATCAGAAGCGCAAGCTTCATTGAAGATAGAGAGTCTGAGCTATCATAAGCCTGATTGAGATTAGGAGCTGGAACTTCATTGAGGATAGTGAGCCTGATTGAGATCAGGAACGCAAGCTTCATTGACGATAGTGAGTCTGATTGAGATCAGAAGCGCAAGCTTCATTGAAGATAGTGAGCCTGAGCTATCATAAGCCTGATTGAGATTAGGAGCTGGAACTTCATTGAAGATAGTGAGCCTGATTGAGATCAGGAACGCAAACTTCATTGACGATAGTGAGTCTGATTGAGATCAGAAGCGCAAGCTTCATTGAAGATAGAGAGTCTGAGCTATCATAAGCCTGATTGAGATTAGGAGCTGGAACTTCATTGAGGATAGTGAGCCTGATTGAGATCAGGAACGCAAGCTTCATTGACGATAGTGAGTCTGATTGAGATCAGAAGCGCAAGCTTCATTGAAGATAGTGAGCCTGAGCTATCATAAGCCTGATTGAGATTAGGAGCTGGAACTTCATTGAAGATAGTGAGCCTGATTGAGATCAGGAACGCAAACTTCATTGACGATAGTGAGTCTGATTGAGATCAGAAGCGCAAGCTTCATTGAAGATAGAGAGTCTGAGCTATCATAAGCCTGATTGAGATTAGGAGCTGGAACTTCATTGAGGATAGTGAGCCTGATTGAGATCAGGAACGCAAGCTTCATTGACGATAGTGAGTCTGATTGAGATCAGAAGCGCAAGCTTCATTGAAGATAGAGAGCCTGAGCTATCATAAGCCTGATTGAGATTAGGAGCTGGAACTTCATTGAGGATAGTGAGCCTGATTGAGATCAGGAACGCAAGCTTCATTGACGATAGTGAGTCTGATTGAGATCAGAAGCGCAAGCTTCATTGAAGATAGTGAGCCTGAGCTATCATAAGCCTGATTGAGATTAGGAGCTGGAACTTCATTGAAGATAGTGAGCCTGATTGAGATCAGGAACGCAAACTTCATTGACGATAGTGAGTCTGATTGAGATCAGAAGCGCAAGCTTCATTGAAGATAGAGAGTCTGAGCTATCATAAGCCTGATTGAGATTAGGAGCTGGAACTTCATTGAGGATAGTGAGCCTGATTGAGATCAGGAACGCAAGCTTCATTGACGACAGTGAGTCTGATTGAGATCAGAAGCGCAAGCTTCATTGAAGATAGTGAGCCTGAGCTATCATGAACCTGATTGAGTACCGCAAGCTTCATTGAAGATAGTGAGCCTGAGCTATCATGAGCCTGATTGAGATTAGGAGCTGGAGCTTCATTGAGTATAGTGAGCCTGAACTAGCGCGACCCCCTTTGCAAAATGACTGATATATATAATAAGTAAATAAATTTATTTTGTGCAGAATAAAGTATCACAGTGAATGCAAAATAAACTTTCGGTTGTCTCAAATATATACCAACATACTTCCCCGATATATTATGATTCTATTGTGGTTTAAGTTAGGCATATTACACATACAACGTAATTGAGTATTACACTTTGTATGTGTTCTACGTATAATATGTGTAAGATTTCGAGGTCACAATTTTAGTATTAACGTTATTACAGTCATCAAATAGACTGAATGTTGCTAGTTCCAATTGATTTCCTTGTCTCTGTAACGGATTAGTTCTTGCACATGGTCCTGGGTTTCATTCCCGATAATGACTCAACAGTTTGTTTTGACCCATAATTTTGTAGCAATTAGGAAGTTATTCTATTTCAGAAGTGTTATACTTCAGTCTCTCTATAGAGGGGTTAGGATATAACTAGGGTTGAGCACGACGCCTAGGGTTCACACTTTTTCGGCGAGATTCGAGACGAAAAAGAATTCTCGCAATACAGAGAGATAAAATTTCGAGACGAGGAATTATTTTCACGTTAAATTTTCAAGTCCAGACAGCCGCAAGTCGAGTCTCGTGCGCTTCCCTAGATATTACTACTACTGAAGTCTGTGTGCTAAACTATGCTTCACTCAAATTAATCCTGATGTTACATATTATGAGAAAACGTGAAGAGATTCAACAGATCAATGTGTATCTAATTAGGATCACAGAATGTTCCATCGTTTTCCTTTAATTTCCCTTTCATTACCTTTATTTCTTCATAATTCATTAGTAGTTCTTCTCTGCTCTTAACATTTTATTTCTAATATTCCATTCTAACTCCTATTTTCTTTCCCTCCGTTCGTCTAATTTACGTGTCCAGCGGGAATGCCAGAAGTACATGTGTACCCAATGATTGCTCAAGCATGGGCCATCAACATTCAACAAATAGTTTGTGGACTTCGTTATTTCTCATGTATTGCCACTTAGCAAAATCTGATAATTTTAGAATGCATAAACACTCACGGAGATGGGCCAATAAGTAGCATCGCTCCTCCTAAGATTTTTGTGTACTTTAAATAATTAAGAGAAATACAAATACAAGACGAAAGTTTTTCACTACGTACAAGTGATGCATGCTGTTTCATTCTATTTGTTAATATTTGAATGAAGATGTCTAAAAGTCTCAATCACAAAATTTCAACGTTCATTGGGTAGAAGTTCTTAGCATTCCATACATCTTTACAGCCCTTACCACCTCATCGAGTTGTTAGTGTTCGCGCTTGTTATACATGAGATCTCGGGTTCAATTCGCGCTGGGAAGAAATTGAAATTTGAACTCATTACATTGGTTTTGATTCCCACCCTAAGATTGTAGATCCATGTCCCACATAGCCTTGATGCTGAAAGAGACTCTGAATTCCAATCTAGTCAATACGCTTAGAGCTACACTGTGAGATAGGAAAATGAAATGAAATCTTTCAGTGTAACGTACCGCAATTATACCCCTTAAGGTGAGGGATACGATAGATAAAACAAGTGAATGATATGCAAGAATTGGTGGAATGATAGCGTGGGAAAGAATGGGAGTATCCCGAGGAAACCCCACGGACAGGATGTTGTCCACCACAAACTTACTTGGCCGGGGATCGAATCAAAAAGCCTCATACAGCAAAGGTAGGCGCTCTTCCACTGAGCCACTATGCATTATGTGACAAATAATTATTGGGTTCTAGTTTTTCTGACATAAATTTGGTATCTCCTTATAGAAAGTAATCTGTGGGCGTTCATGTTATTATATGATATTAGATAAAATTTACAACATATCTAGATAGGCAACGGATTGTTGAGTTGGATCTAAATTTTACTAAGAATCAGAAGAAACGTACTTGAGTGTTGAGTGGGAGGCATTGTATACAACTTGTTCCGCAATTCTGAGTGTAACTTTATAAAATTCACATAGGTTAAATTGTGTCTATCAAAGGATTTCTTGTAATTGATGGCCTAGTGCTGCTTTAGAGGTAGGTCAGTGACTACTAGTGGTGACGGCCATTTCCAACCCTGTTGACCTAATGTACTCCTACAACGAGAGAAGGTTAGGTGAGTTTCACTAGTCTTTCCTCGTTAAAAGAAAAAGTCATTGTCAAGTGTCGTGTTCATGACGAATGTCAGTAACAAGTCACTGAATTGAACAGTTGCAAGAATAATCTGGAAAGTTCCATTATGTATATTATTCAAATCAGTAGAGAACGCAGACTTTTATCAAGGGCCAAGAGGGATTTCAAGATCCTAAGTTCATATCATTCCATATCCCCTCCCCCCAGTAGCGTAGCCAGGATGTGTGTTTGGGGGGGGCCCAAGTGCTGTTATAGGTACATATAGAAAAATTACAAACAAAAATATATATAAACATAAAAATATATAAAACATTACAAACATCAAAGTACCAAAGTACATTGTCGGACCTCTTTGGGGGGGCCCGGCCCCTCCGGGCCCCCCCCTTCCCTACGCCACTGCCTCCCCCCCCACCATACATATCTTAATTTATTTTTACATAATATCTTGTTAAAGGCAGTGCCGGACTAACCACGTTGGCTACTTGGCGATCGCCAAAGGCCCGAGGCCCGTAGGGGCCCCGCAGGGATCACGAGACGCAGGACCTGTAGGCCTTGGTCGAATTATCGCGATAGCAAATGTTTCCTTGAGTCTTCCTACCAAAAGGGTTGCGGAAGCCTAAGTTAGTCTTCCGTAAAGTTTTCTCGGACCTCCCTTGCTCATATCAGTACGGTCCCGTGAATCAGTAAAACTTCGGACTTAACAATGGCCCCCGAAGTAACTTTACGATTACGTTTGATTGTCTCAGTATCATTGTAAATTTTTTGCGATCTGCTTTCTACTACATATTTATTCAATACAGAAAATATGATTTTGTCACTTATATAATATGGGTGCCTTTAAGGATTCGCGCCAAGGGCCTTGAACGTGGCCAGTCCTATACTGGTTAAAGGGCGTTAAGATTAAAACCCCAGAAACTCGTCTTGCGTACATCATTGATTATAATGTATTCAGTGATCTTTCGGTAAATGTTTCTGTATTCTGCCCAGCTGTGAATGATGAACAAAATTATACCTTGGTTACGTGCCTCAGTACTACTTGTATTAGTATGTAGAGTATAATTCAACTTCTGTAATCATGTCTGACTGCAGATATCGAAACCAAAACTTCTCGATTATGGAGTGGAAGCATTAGTAGTGAAGCAGTATAATGTAGCGGCAAAAGTGCAATGCCATTTCGTTTGAGTTCTGGCCCGTAGCCAGAACATTAAGGTAAGACAGGGAAGAGAGAATTTGGGGTGGTAACTTCAGTTTATCTTATATTCTTGACTTCTTATTTTCTGAACTTACTTTAATCTAAAGTATAAACAAACGACTGTTTAGGAGATTCTGAAAGTGGTCCCAATGAGAAGTGAGTCCCTCCTAGCCATTTCGTAGTATACTATGGTGTGTTTATTTTTCACAAAGTATTTTCGCTTGCATTCCGCTAATCCATCATAGGTCTGTTAATCTACAGGACACATATATTGAAGACCAAGCTGAATAGTTTATTTTTGACTGAACAAATGAATGAATGATTGGAACTTATTATTGTCCCTTTCTAGTAGCAAGCCCATATGACACGGCGCTTGTTGTTCAAATAAGATTCGAACCACTACTCAGATTTCTGTTCGAGGTAGACACCCTCTCCGAGGATTGATCCTGGGGAAAACACGCCCTTGACCATGAAAGATAGGTGATAGTTCAGTTTTTACTTTATCTCGTGCTCAATCATAATCGGTGAGTCAAAAAACGCATCTTCTATTTCCACGTTTATCCGTAAGATCGGACCAAGTTTCAACAAGGATTCTTTTCTTCATACTTTATTAACTGAAGTCCGTTTTATGATTACCTGGTATACATACTTGAGGTGGGTTATATATGTATTTTTGTTCCTGCCAGTCCAGATGGTGTAATAGTTTTCGCTGCCTGTAAGACCATTTGTTGGAGAAATCGAGTGGATTTGTTTCCTGCTTTTTGCCGACCATCCTGGCCGAGGCTTTCACAGGCAGTGTGTAGTTCCGCAAAAAACAAATGCCTGTGCAGCTACTTACTTGTTCCTCATCCATATTCTCGTTTGCGTGCTTGACTACAAAATCAGTGGCGGCGATTCAATAGACAAGCAAAGGACATGTTGTCTAGTTTTTGTCATAAGAAATTACATACAACTATCTTTTAATTCTGTAAGCATGAAAAGTTAATTATCAGGGTAAAAATATAATTAGTATTTTTGCTTTACGGGGATTATAATAATTATTGGGATTTTTCTTTAAAATCTTATATAGGCCTATATACAGTATATAACTCTCCCTCGATAATCCGCTGTACGAAGTGATTCTCATATCTGATGAATGTTAATTAGCTAACTAAACTGTGGTGAATATTCAACGAAATTAAAAAGTTTGTTACTGAATTCTATATATATATATATATATATATATATATATATATATATATATATATATATATATATATATATATATATATATATATATATATATATATATATATATATATATATATATATATATATATATAATATGTGTGTGTGTGTGTGTGTGTCTGTCTGTCTGTCTGTCTGTTATATGCTTTTTTTTTTCAATTTTGAGCCCTCCATTCAATAGAACATCAAAAGCTATCTTAGAAAGTGATGGAATTGTTTGCATCACACTTACCGTTTCCGAGATATTGAACAAAAAATGGCCAATTTCCGGAGATTTAAGGAGACACATCTCGAGAACCATAAGTTATAGAGAGATGATATTGGTGTTGATCAACACTTAAGAGGATGATGAATATTTTGGTACCAAACAGTAACCGGTAATCACTGTCCAACTGGTCACTGGTTTCGTCAGTGACCACTAGTTAATATCGGTACCAAAATGTTTACCATGCTCTTAGAGAGATGAAGAAAATGAAATGAAATCTTTCAGTTTTACGTCCCACGATTATGCCGGTTAGGCTAAAGGAGACGGTGATAATGAAAAATGAGTGAAATAGTGGAATGAAGAAAGTAGGAGGAAACAGGGAGAAAACCCACGAACACGGTGTTTGTCCACCACAAAGTCCACACGGCGCGAGTTGGAATCGAACCAGGGACCCCAAGCACCGGAGGTGAACGCTCTACCACTGAGCCGCCGCGCCCCCCTTAGAGAGATGATATTGGTGTTAATACCTAAGAGGATGGTAAACATTTTGGTACCAAATAGTAACCAGTAGCCACTGACCAACTGGCTGCTGGCGACCGTTCCACAAGATATTGACCAAAAAAGTTCGAATTTCAGGACATTTAAGGAGCCATATCTCGGAGCCATAGGAGCCTTAAGTCATAAAGAAATTATATTTGCAAGAAACAGAAGGTGCGGATTAAAAGATTTACTTTTACATGTAAGGACAATCACAGTTATCCTTCCAGCTCCATCTTTCCATTCTTTTTAAGTTCATTCTGGCAATGTTATTGGAGCATTCTCAACTGGTTTATAATGAATCCATAATCTATATACCTAGGTAGCCTACATAAAGTGGTCGCTATGACTCAGAGTTCTCACCTCCAGTGTATGGGGTCCCTGATTCGATCCTAGCTTGCACCAAGTGGTCTTGTGGGTAAATAAAGTATGCGGGAGTTTTCTCGGTGTTCTTCCGTTTCCTTCCACTTTCTTCATTCTCTCTTTTAATTCATTACCATCATCAGTCTCCCCACACCTTAGTACATAATCGTGGGACATTTAACTAGAAATCTAGTTTAATTCTTCATTTTCCTATACATAAAATAAGTACTGACTAACCAACGTCTAGGCTAAACTGCTTAAGAGTCTTCATCCCGGCGAAACTAAAATACCGCTAATTTTACAGTAATTATGTGATATCTTCAAATAGATAAAAGATAATCGAAATGTGGAACAAGAGCGCCCTAGACAATATTATTTTACATGAGAAACCGTTATCACGACACACTTATCTGCTTTCGATTTCGAGCCATTTTGAAAATCGGAATTTATTTTCGCGTTTCTAAACGGCTGAAAACTGAAAGCTACTAGGTGACTTGTAGTAACGGTACCTCACGCAAAATAATATTGTCTAGGGCGCTCTTGTTCCATATTTCAATTATCTTTTATCTATTTGAAGGTATCACATAATTACTGTAAAATTAGTGGTATTTTAATTTCGCCTGGATGAAGACTCTTAAGCTTAGAAACATTAAATTTTGAATAATATATAGATTTTGTGACGCAAGCTACTCCTAAGGAAGAATTTACGGAAAGTCGGTGTGGAAAAGTGGTGAAATGGGGGTTGCAATTCTAATGATGACGGCTTATCTTGGAATCCCTAATTGACATCGAAAATAGATATGCGCATTGGAGATTATATATATATATATATATATATATATATATATATATATATATATATATATATATATATATATATATATATATATATATATATATACTATTGTTCAGATAAGGTAGCTGACTAGACAAAACGAGACAGAAGTTTTTTAATACAAACATATATACTTTTCCAGACGAGATATTACAGTATTTCACAATATCTTTCTGCGAATGACACAGCCTCAGCGCCTGTCACATAGGCAACCCTAATTGCAGATATTTTTGAACTTCCATCAAATATAATCTGCTATCGTCAATTACCCACTTCGATAAGAAAAAAAATAGTAATATGTTTCTTTTTGCTATTATTGAAGCGTTCTCTAATATTGGTTATTTTCGATCATTTTATATATATATTCCTCAAATTGATTATAATTATTTCCATCAATACCAATACAAAGTTAAGTTTTAATTATATTTTAAAATAATAAATATACTGGTTTCATTTAAAAACTATATTTTATTTTTTAAAAAAATGATAAACTTGCTTTCAAAGGGGGGGGGAGGGTGGTAAGATTAGGGTGATAATAGAACATTGTAGTAAAAGTGGACCTCAGTTTTAAACAATTTAAGAAACTCTGAACTAGACACATTTGCTTTACGTACATTACAAAATAAGATTTTTTTCTACCATGACTGTAACTTATAAGATAACTTCCATAGACACGCGCCTAAATGCGCTTCCTCGTTCATATTTCGCACCAACATGACGTTACATACAATGGTGAACACACACGCAGGCCGTAGCCTACATATGGTTACACTTTTTACGGCGTCCTTGTATGGAATTTGAAGATGTTCCTTGCGAATATGTATATAGAATTCCATTCACGTCACGAAAAAACCGCGGAAAACTTGTTTTCTAACGTTCAGCTAACT
The DNA here is from genome assembly GCF_964235325.1 of Thermobia domestica. Classification (NCBI taxonomy): domain Eukaryota; kingdom Metazoa; phylum Arthropoda; class Insecta; order Zygentoma; family Lepismatidae; genus Thermobia; species Thermobia domestica. Next base: position 81,723,633 of record NC_137463.1, read on the forward strand.
GAAACATCATCTTTTTTTTTTCTAAAACAGATATGTAATTACATTAACTACAGTTCTCTATAGTAATTCTAGAAAAGATTATGTAAGTTCTTTGACATTAAGTAATAGCCTGCTGCAGTTAAAATGCTTACGGCAATCAACATACTCGTAATAATGCTTATGACTAAATAAAAATGAAACTTCTTAGGTTTCTTTTATAAATTTTCAGCTTTCTTAAATTTTGTCTGATTTTTTTCATGTAACAAATAATTAGGATCTAGCATCACGTATCTGTTTGTGATTACAAGCAATGGAGTTTAGTGCTTAAAAAAAAAGAAAAAAGAAAAGAGATTTATTCTAGACGTATTATGGATTGCCGAATAACCCTGAGAAGAAAAAGTAGGTCATTAAACGCAATAGCGTCTTGTCCCCGGTGCTTAAAAATAAAGGTAGAGTTGAGTATTTAAGTTGATATTTTATCAAAAGAGGACACAAGTCTACATACGTACACGTCTATCACGTTCACTGCAAAATGAAGTGAAATTTAACGTTCGGTCCTATTACGCTTTTGCTAAGTGACTACAAGAGACGAATGATGATTAATTTCGCTGGTTTGAATTATTAAATGTCTTTCAACCTATTGTTTGAAGTAGGACCCGAACCACTATTCCGGTTTGTATCCGAGTCAGGTGTTCCACCGGGAATCGATCCCGGGAGCAAATACATTTACAACTCAATCATGTAAGAGCACGCAATTGGTTATTATACGTGTGTTACTGTATGAGAAGTGTTTTTTTTTTTTAACTCCCATGGTTATACCATGTAGGCAAAAAGAGATGAATGACAAATGAAAGTAGATGTTTAGGTAAGAATTAGTGGAATGACAATGGGAGAGGAAATGGGATAATTCCAATTCACTTCTATAGTGGAAATTAATTTGAACATTTGACTTGTAGCAATTAACAGTTCCTAATGAATAGCCAAGAAATTTTTTGGACACAAATATAGGAGCTATTTTTTAAATTAAGTTTTCAATTTAATCAATTATAAAGTGAAAAGGCAATACATTTTGTATTAGACTCCATAAAAGATAAAAATTTCAGCGACGAAACTTCATCCCATTGAGTGTCTTAGCGAAAATGTATTTAGACCTAGGTATTTAAAGTAGTTTGGCTCCTGTGCTTGCAACAGTGAAACAAGTGACAACGATCAAATATCCCCTCTTCTCCTTTTTATGAAGATTGAATTTTTAAAAGTTCGATGTAAGAAAGTTGTTTCAAGTGATGACCTGTCATCGAACCAAAAAATTGTCCAAATCCACAAACCAATTAGTACCTCTGAGATGGCGAAGCAAACAAGATACTGACAAGTAAAATTCTATTTGTATACAGTGGATTTTAGCAGTAAATTTGACCCTTCTTTCTTTAAAATCATTTTAAGTTTGAAATGTATACTATACTAAAACTGATCCTTCAACATTTCCCGTACAAAAGTACCGTACACTGGCAGTTAATTAATTACGTCTTAAAGTACTGTATATCAAACTCAAATTCAAGTCACTCACCCCAGCCCACATCCAAGCGTAATCACCCGTTGATAATTGAAACATATTGTGTTGTTTAGTTCCTGTTTAAATGACTCACGTCCTATGAAAGAATACATTCTTGGAAGAGAGAAGGAGAGAGTGAATTGACGTTTAAAATGTAATCAAATGGCAAATCACCAACAAGGCAAGTTAAAGCAAATGTAAAAGAAATAGGCACTCCTTGATTGTTTTCAATACAAAAGCGAATGTAATTAGTATTACCATTCTGTGCTGTTACTATTGGTATTAATATTAGCTAGCAGTAAATAGAAAAACATTGAGCGAGATCCTCACAGGTGCTTGTGTGCTTTAAGTTGTAGCTTTCGGCAATAGACGTGACGTGGTCAGTCCCTTTTGCCTGCTGACCAAACAAGTCCCGTAGACAATGGGCGATGACAAACAGTAAAGAGAGAAAGAGGTGAAAGGGAGACGATACAAATGTTACGTAACCACAACCACAACAACTGAAGAAAAAAGATACCGTACAATCAAAACAATTCAATGTGCCGAAAACCTCTTTGGAACGCTGAAGAGAAAGAACTCCAATGAACGACCTTGCTCGCTCGCTATGAAAACAAAATGCTTTCGAAGAGTTCGTTGACCAAAAGCTTTTATATTCTGTCGGCTAATGGAGAAATGCTCTTTCGTTTCGTTATGGACAGAAATGCTTTAGTTACAACACCTTTAGCTCCATCAGAAATTGACATTTAGTGAAACCAATCTTAACAAATTACAAAATACATGTGGTGCTTACGTTCCTCCTAAACTTAAAATAAATAGGGACTATGTATAAAAATAAGCATTTTCTATGCATACCACGTTCTTAAAGATTACTGCCAAAGCTTCTAAAGAAAGAAATTTTGAACATTAAGCCTTTTCGTGATAAGCTTCTAAAGAGAATATTAGATTGGTATATGTCATTGGATGTAGAATTGAATAGTTTATCAATACCTTTGAAAAAATAATTTAAACTGCGGCCCTTTTGAAGTAGCAATACAGTGTATCATTTTGTGTTTTCCTTAACATATTTTTTAACAATTTCCTCTAAAATAAATATATAACAAAACAGTATTACTTCACTGAATATGTAGATAGATTATCTTCTTTGAGCTAAGTTACTGCTATAAGGTTTTTAGACGAAATGAGAGGTTTAAGAATATCTAACTGCTGTAGTATCTTACAGTACCATAGACTAGCTCATGGATATCATTAGTTGCTGTTGTGCTGAAACGTTTCGGTTGAAATTGTAGGTTTGATTAAAGCCAAACTTGAAATCATGACTTTTAAAATACTCGAGAATATTGCAGAAGGAGGGCAGTTGTTGATTTCTTATGTTTTCTGAAGGAATTTAAACAAACATAATGCGTTTATAACCAAAGCCTTACCTACAATGGAAAATTTGGAACTTGTCCAAGATGTTCAAGTATCGATGGATATGATCTACGTAACAATACCTTCAATGTTAGGGTGCTGACGCCATTAGTTGGATAACATATTTACCAAGTGCCGTACTGGAAAAAGGCTGATAGGGTTTTAAGTGTGTTTTGGGGTTACTTGATCTCAACCCTATGCATTTGACAATACGCGGAATTCAGAATCATCTGCAACGGCTATTGTGAATCCTCAAGTGCTGAGGGTAATTCAAAGAAACATGACAGTGACAAACGTGGAGTTTAATTTGATTTGTGTTTTACGCCCTTCATTAGCAACGATACCTATAGTTTAAAACGGGATCTGACACCGTTTGATATCGTTCCACCGGGAACTGAACTCGGAACCTAGTGCACCAAAGGTGAGCGCACTAGTCACTGGTCCACGAAGACGGAGTCATAATGTTATGTAGCATTTGCATTTCTCAATCTCTAGTTTGACCTCCCCCCTACATAGACATTATGCATGATATAAAAAAAAACTCTTGGTAGAGTCTTATATTCTTTCCAGCTTCGTCTAGCTTTATAATTTTTTAGTTCTTTATTGATCAAAAGTGTCATTACAAAGCGACTAAATATAATTGAACCTCTAGAAGTAGTTAGGTGAATTCTTCTAAACGTGTTTTCGAGTTTATGTGTCTAGGTAAAGATAAGCAGGGCTAGTAGAACCAGTAGGGCGGAAGTAGGATGACCATTTGATTTGATTTGTCGTTTGAGACTAAATTAAAGAGAGACTGCGAATTTCTAATTTCAAAATTTTTGGCACAATAGGGCCTACACCACCAAAGAAAGAAGAAATCATGTGAGAAGTGAAATTTTATTACGTGTTAAACTAACACCATACACAAAATAACCGTTAATGGCTTTAATTCCGTAAACTGAACTCACATTAGTTTCAAAGAGAACACCTGAAGTTCAGAATAAAATGTTTTCCTAATAGAACAAAATGTGAAATTCAGTACATAAAAAAAATAACTGTTTTGTGTTTATATGTTGGCCTATTTTACTCTTTCTTGCCTGCCAGTCTGAAATTGGGCAACCAAGCATTTGATTAGATAGGCAACCAAACTGACATCTGTGATATGGTGGGTTACATAACTGAAGCGGTTAGAGGATAAAGGTGGTTATTAACAAACTGTACTGTACATTGCGGTAAAATTGACTTTCAAATCTATGTCTGTTAACACACACACCCTTCATCGTTTCCAAAGCTCTTCATTGGGAACATATAATACATGCGTAAACCGCCAGAATTCAACATTTCGAAAAATATAACATAGTATCTTTTATCCTCTAAGCGCTTCAACTCATAATTGCTAGCAACCAATGTAACGTCAATTAGAGAAACAATCAAAACAGCCAGTCTTGGAGATAACATGACTCACAAGTACTGAATATTGTAAACGTGCTTGTAGAATCCAATACAGGGAAAGCAATACGGTACTTGAATATGGAAATCATATACAGAAAACTGTGATTTTTTTCTTCCAAAAAAAAAAAGACTGCTTTTATGGAAAGAAAACTTAAATCCCAAAAGAATCAGCTTTTTCGCATCTCGAGTAGAAAGCCTAATCGCACCATACATATTGCATATCAAGAATACTGCGTACTTATTAAAAGTGCATCTTTATCATTTTGAAAATGTCTGCGTTACCAAACCATTAGCTTTAAATAAATCACTGACCCTTTCACATAACCTTCTCTTTGACATTTTACAATCAAGAAAGGAGATCTTGCTAGATATATGTTCTAGAAAGGAGAGAAAAAATACATAATCAGATTGGAAATATGCTGTTATGCTGTAAATATACCATCAATTACCTAACACATTTACTATGGTTAAACTCGGATTATACACTTAACAGAACATCTTTGGAACGCCAGTACATTGACAGCCTTTAACAGCATTCCCATTAATCGATCAGGATTAAACACATTTCTCAAAATAAAAATAAAACTAATCGAATAAAAAAAACACATTGAATACGTTATGAAATCCAACTTCCCTTCAGGCAATTATTCTTTGCCCGTTCTTTGATACATATACAGATATAAACACACAGCTATGATGCAACAAGTACCGGTATGTTTTTCTTCATAACAAGTTTTTGTTTTCATTTTTTCTTAGAAAAAAAAAGTTTTTCCATTGAGCTGGGTTGGTACAAAAAATGATTATTAGACGTGCAATGTGTTGTTTTTAAATATATCTAGTAACAAAAAAAGGTTAAGACTCTTTACTACACGAAATTGTGAAATTAAATGCTGATTATGTGAAGAAACAAAACTGAATGGCTACCTGGATTATGTACGATAGTACAGATGCGTTGTAATTTCTTATGAGAAATAAGCATTTCAATGTTACAATTATATTCCGTTATATTCTTAATAAGACTTAAAAAAAAAAAAAAAACAGCTTCCCACACAGACGTATACATAATCTTGAAGCAATTTCATTTTTTTTCACTTTTTCACCCAATAGTTAAGAAAGGTGAAATTAAATATTTAGTTAAAAATGAAATCTTTGAGTTTTACGTCCCTCGATTATGCCAGTTAGGCTAAAGAAGATAGTGATGAGAAATGGTGGAATGGAGAAAGTGGGAGGAAACGGGAGAACCCCGAGGAAATCCACACACACGATGTTTGTACACCACAAAGTAAATCTTTAGTTAATGTTTCGCAATAATTGGTTTTCAGTGGTGCTCAAAACTTCCGAAGGACTCTACCATGATAAGAAAATACTGTAATTATTCAATATGTGACCCCATATAAAATAGAACCTGAGTACGGTTTATTGAGATCAAAATGACATTATGTTAATTTTTGAGACCACGATGGTTCACTGGTACAGCGCTCATATATGTTGTGTGACTGGTCCCTAGTTCGATTCCAAACCATAGATAACATCGTAGCCATGGGCTTTTTCGGGATTCGAAGTTTTCTTCCACGTTTTCATTCTACTATTTTTTCATAATGACTCACTTTCATTAATCATCCGCCTCCTTGAGCCTGCAGAACGTAATCGTGGAACGTAAAACAAGGGTTGGATTAACCCATCTGGAAGTCCGGGGCTAAAAAAAAAAAAAAAAGCTCTTGCTGACTTCCTCTAGTATATTTCTGTGAAAGTACAATAGGAAAGTTAAGGGAATATGTTTCATATTCTTGGTTATATTTTATTTTATGATGACGATTGTATCTTCATGATTCTTTTTATATTGCCAGTTGATATTTGATCAGAGTGGACGCCCCTGTCCACCTGGAGCCCCGGGGCCTCCTAAGCCGCCTCCTTAATCCGGACTCGTAAGGCATATCCTTAACAGTTCGCTCTGGTGCTAACACGAGAAAGGTATTCAGAGAATACGTAAGTAGGTGCTCAGTGAGATCGCTTATATTTGCGGCAGTGGAGGAGGGGAGGGGGGTAATGTTTGTTTCTGGCATCGAACGAAACTACGAAATGCTTAGAACTAAATTCAATACGAAGATTAACAAGAGTAAAATAAAAGTTATGATAAGATACACAAGAAAAGAAAGAAACAAACAAACAAACAAAAAAATATATCCAAATAGATCCAGTAGACGACGGACAGCAATTATGTTACTTAGGGATAGCAAGCTATATTTCTAGTAAAATGCAGAATAGCTCAGACGAAACTATTCGAAGAAACACAAAAGCTTTTGACCAAAATTGTCGGCCAACAAAGAACTGAAGAAACGAGAAAATGTTGAAAAACAAATGTATAGAATGTAACGTTGTATGAAAGTGAGGCATGAACTCTTAGAACAATACTGAGATTGAAAGCCTTCGAAATATATGCTACAGGATAATGCTGAAAAATTGAATTGGTAGATATAAGTTGAAAGAATGCTACTTTTTTCTTTTCCTATTTCCAACAGTGTCACTTGTACACCACGTGAAAGAGTTTTGATGTGTATTGCGTGATATTTTTTTTCAATTAATACTGAAATCAGAAGTGCTAGTAGATTTCTACCGCTTCTGGTTTCAATAGAGAGATTAGAGTGGAGATAGAATATATTCTTCGGACAACTTAATTGAACAGAAAATTGCTTGTCACTATCTATTACCTGTTTTAGTCTGTAATTGATCAACGCTGAAATCGTAAGTGGTTGATTTTTGTCACTTTAATCATTGTGTTTGCATGTTTTCCATATTAAATTTCTTTCATGACAGACTTTACTTAATTTTAGACATTGACGGGTAGAAAAAGATCTTTGCATTATAACACACCCCTCTTACACTTACCCTTATTCTTACCCTCCAGTCATTCGGATCGACATCAGTAAATCATAAAATTACATTCAAAAATTTATGTAACTCGATTTCTATGAATTCGCTCATAAAAATGGTGGTGAAATGAAGAAAATGGGAGAAAATGGAAGAACGCCAAGAAAACTTATGCACACGGTATTTGTCCACCACAGAATCCTCTTGGTAAGATTTAGAATCTAAAAAGGGACTCTACACACCAGAAGTGAGTACCGTACTTTATCGCATTACCACTGAACCATTGCGACTTCTCCCGGATAATTGTAGCTTTATTGTATTAAGAGAATACTGAGATGATGCCGTAACACACAAATTCGGAATTCCAACTCAATAAAAATGGGCACAAATTGTGACCAAATGGGATGCAAACCGCAATTTAAAAAGAAATTTAAAAATAATATTGTTAAATAAGAGGTGACAGAACAGTGCCTCTGTGGTCATGTATAAATAAAAAGGCATACATAGGCCTATACATGTAAGCGCATGTTGTCATCTTAGACTTGTTACATCAGAAATGAAGGTGTTAGAGTAAAAATTATTTTCCATTTATCATTCATTTGACAAATTTTAGTGACCAACTTACACATAAAATAGTGTAGTAACTTTTTTTTTAGTGCCATTACAAAAAGCGTTATTTCGATTTAGCTCGTATTTGTTTGAAGACAAAGATGTTTGCCCATCTCTGGTAATCATTACGGCAGCTCTTTTAGAAAATTAACGTGTTTTATTCTGCAGAAAAGCCTAGAAAACTGAGGAAAATATATATATATATATATATATATATATATATATATATATATATATATATATATATATATATATATATATATATATATATATATATATATATATATATATATATATAAGCCAAACGTTTGCCATCCATAATGTTAAACAGAAGTGAACATGTCCTGCATATTCTTTCATTTTGCGCTTCCATAATGTTAATTATCACTAGAAACTTTCATGCTTCGTACTGTTTCTGTAAATATAAACACAGTTGCATTGATTGCTTTCCCTCGTTTCGTGGACGATTTCTAATGCATTTCGAGCTCTGATCCAGATACCAATACAAAAGTATAGAGAAATAATACAAAAACATGGTTGTGAAATGTTTTCCACAAGTCATATGAAAGATTGTTTATCCAAGTCCTCCATATATTAAAATGTTTTGTTTAATGCAAGAGTAGTCATTTTGTTTTGAGATACAGACCTGTCCTGTGAAAATACCAAAAGTTTGAAAGAATAAAATTTTATGCAATAAAAGACAATTTCTGACCAAAGCTTATATTATCGAATAAATAATTTGCCAAAACTGTAACGCTATTATATATTAGATAATATATGCTTTGGTTAGAAATTATCTTCTATTGTATACAAGAGGTTCCAAAGCTAAAATGAGTGGTATTCAAATAAAGTTTTGAGGAAATAGTGATAGGGAAAAATCTCTGAATGATGATATTTACGTTGAACTAGATTCTTAGTTTCCTCACATTAAGCTGAGCATTTTCTCCGGCTAATAAACAATAAAAGAGAACTAAGGTTTCTTAACCTCGTATTTTACGATAACTTGATTCAGAATTATCTGAATCACATTTCAACTTAACATTTCTTCATACAAAAACAACACAAATTGCTCATATAATCACAAATCAAAAATAGCTTCTTTTATATTACATTACACAAGTTATAAATCATTTCTTGCTCAATTTCCATCATTACCATCATTGGTTATTGGCAGTGGCGTAGGGAAAGGGGGCCCAGAAGTGCCGGTCCCCCCCCCTAAGAGGTCCGACAATGTACTTTGGTACTTTGATGTTTGTATTTTTTTATGTTTTATGTTTATATATTATTTTGTTTGTAATTTTTCTATATGTACCTATAACAGCACTTGCCTCCCCCCCCAAACACACATCCTGGCTACGCTACTGGTTACGAGTATGGTCGCCCATACGTCGAAGGGTCCGTGAAAACAAAATATTTTTTTTGTTCAATTATTATCTTTTTAAGTTTGAAATTTCCGAAGCGTCAAAATAATCATAACTTTTCTAGAGATCGAAGTAAATGAAGTTAAATTTTAAATATGAATTTAGCGATTTTCTAAACATATTTCGGTGACAATGATAAACTTTCGCCCATTGATGATACAGGAATTTAGTGACCCCTTCCCGGAGTTGATAATTGCCGTCCACGAGCTAAATTAAATTTCGATTACATGTCCCTCCATCCGTTAGCAGATAGTCTCAGTGAGCCGCCTCAAACTTTGTTTGCTGCTCCTCCATCCCTTCTGGACAAATTTTCCGTAAGAAAGCCTTCTTGTCTATTTTCTGTAAAAAGAACGGAGTTAATAACAACTGAGGTCCATGAAATCTGGGTGACCTTGGTTACGAGCCTCGATAATGATAGTGACTTTGTGAACTGTTATTTCTTGGTAATGTTATAGTCCCATAGTCAGGGGTGCCCACAAGGGGGGGGCTATGACGCAAACTGCGTCATTGAAATATTTGGGGGGGGTTAAAATCTATATAAATATGTTTGATGAGGGGGTAAAATTACTCGAAAAGAAGATTTTTTTCATGGAAGAACACCTACGGATAGACAATTGGGGGGGGGTGCGTCATAGACATAAGGGGGGGTGGGCACCACTGCCATAGTAGTTTATCGGATCTTGGGAGACCGATCTCAATGAGACACTTCTTCTCTTCATTACATCACTGTTTTAATGATCTGATAATAGCCTGTAAGTTGAAGCAGCGATTCAAGAGAGGTGTGTTGCGCAGCCTCATGGAGTGTGTCGCTAAATTGTATAATGTAAACATATATATATATATATATATATATATATATATATATATATATATATGACGTACAAAAGGCCTGTAAGTTCAGAATGTATACGACACATTTTATTTTTACGGTGAAATAGTTAATAAGTTAAAATTAATTGGGATTTCGCGGGCGGTATGCTGCCAGTTAAAAGAAGTTGGGAGTCACTGGGTTAAAGGAGGTCGATAATGAATGAACTAACTATATGATTAAAGAATTCGTGAATTTGATGATAAAATGAAAGGAGATTCAAGATACACAATAATCTCGTTCACAAGCTTATGTGGCTCGAGCTTAAATCAACTACCCTTTCCACTGGATTACATGTAAAGCTGTTAATAAATTGGTGACAACTATCTATTGGAAGACATCTATAGAGAAAGATAACCAAAAAGCTCCAGCTGAATAGTTACTTGAATCTAAATTAATTGTTAAGTTAAATATTAGGAGTACTTGTTTTTAAAGATTTTGGTTTACCAGAAACTCTTTTTGAGCTGAGCGAGCGAAGCTCTTATACTCGGGTTAGCCGTTTGGTTGTCCGCGAACTCCTCCTAGACCGTTTGGCCGATCTCAACCAAACTTAGCACGCTGATAGAGTATGTCGTGTTGAGTGAGAACATAGGTCGAAATCAAAAATCCGATGTACCATCGAGGAATAATCACCGAAAAACGCTTCCATAGACTTAACATGGGGAAAAAGTTTTCACGTGATTTTTTTCTCAACAATTAAAATCTGCGCGTGATTTTCAAAAATTCCGGCGAAGCCCTTTTATTTTTTTAGCGTAAAAATTTACAATTTTAATCACAATTTAAAAACAAATTAGGCCTAACGATTTTTTAAACTTTTTTTAGCCGGAACAAAAGGTCAAGACGAAGAATTGTGCGATTCTTATGAAAAATACTGATTGTTTTAAAAAGTCACAATAAACTGATTACGTTGCTTAAGCTCGCTCAGCTCATTTCATTGCAATCGAGTATATCCATTGCATTCCTAGTATATATTTACTCTGCCTGTGCGTGTGTCAATGAGATTACTTGAAGAATCACGATCAATTTTGGCCAAGATATTGAGGGTTAAATGCTAGAAATAGAATTCGTTGATGGAGGTGATTCATGTAGTTGATACCAAGATATGGACAATCAAAAATCGGTTTCCCATGTACTACTATGGGAGTAATTATGGGTATCATCCTGGCTTGGTAGGCTACTCGTAGTACTGCTTAGATTAGCAGGTTAGTATAATGCTTAGAATGCAAAGCTCTGGCCCGTCCTTGGAATATAATGCTAAAATGAAACTAAATTACCTTCTACTCGACAAATCTAAAGAACTTGAATCTTTTATATTTTAAATATTCATTCATCTTCAGTATACTTCGTTTAATTTGAGGTAAAATGCTATATTTAAGCCTAGGCGTGATAACATTGAACTTGGGACTTGTAAAAAGCTTTTGACTTTATTTTATCCTGAAGTTAGGAACAACGATGAAGTAAAACTAGTCAACCAAGTTCCGTCTTAGCTATATAGTTAGTTTATACATCTTCACTGCGGGAGAGCCAGGTTTAATTCCGAGGTGAAAGCCCATCGGGTTCGGATCCCACTTTTTAAGAAATTGATTCAAGTTTCATATAGCCTCGATGCTGAAATGCACAATAAAAGAACCAACAGTTATTGAACTCGGAAACTTTTAACTTCAATAGAAATGAAAAAAAACAAAGCTGCACATCAAAAGAGAATAACAATAGAATTGCTTATAAGACAAAAGATGAGGCTGTCTGGACCCTAATAAAGGTGTTGTGAAAGTGATGTCTCGTCTTGGAAGTGTATCTGTTTTTATTTGACGAGTTCTGTTTCGTCTTTTGTGACTGCGTAGCGTAGTCGCGAACGCTGTCGTCTTTCGTGCGAGCATCCCGGGGTTCAATTCCCAGTGTAGACACGCTCGAAAAGTTTAAAAGCTTTTTGAGACCAGCCATCCTGAGTGAAGTTTTCCTGGGTTTTCTTTATTCACACCAGGCAAATACCGGGATGGTACCCAACATAAGGTCCCACTCTGCTTCCTTCCTTCCTCCCTCCCTCCTTCCCTTTCCTCGGATAATGTGATCACAAAGGGACATCATCCCTTCTATATGAAGGGGTAACATGAATATAGATACTGAGAGCCCAAAATCTTAAATCCTAATCTGTCTCGTCTCATGGATAACCTAAATAATAGTTTTAAGCTTATTAGAGGTTTCGAAAACTTGTTATAAAGAAAAGTCGATGACAATTTAATTGTTCGCTACATAGCAGTCCACCGGAACCCACTTAAACGTGTTTTCCGTTTTCTTAAATATGGCAAAAACAGAAAGAAAGGTTTACAGTTTTTCTATGTAATTATCCAATACTTACACAGAATTATATCCAATACCAATACTTTGTATACGATATTAAATAAATTAAAATCAAAAGCCAGTTCCACTCGTTACGAGATCACATGTTATAATTGATTTGAACCGTGTAATTTCTTGCGAATGGAAAACATCTTAAGAGCGCTTAACTCTTTTCAGGAAATTGTATTTTTTTAAAAAAATTCTAATTAATATAAATTAAAGAAGAAAAATAAAGTGTAAAATTTGTCCTTGAATTTTGACAGTGTTTTCTTAAAATGTTAAGAAGTGGAAAGAAAATCAACTCTGTTCAAAATATCTTGAACTATATTATTAAAATGGAAAAAGTCCCCAACAGTAATTTGTAAATCGTTTTGAACTTTCACCGTATGAATTATAAATTCACAACACAATTTTTTGAACGAACGAAAGTAAATCCTCAACACATTTCACCTTCATGTCTTTTATGTACTTGAAGATAGTAATTTTTTAAAAAAAAAAAAATATTTACACAAACGAAGGAAAAAATCATGAAAAAAAAGGAAAAACCTTTCATACACAGTATAGCCTCCACAATTTTTTTTTTTTTTTTTTAAGGAAAGGAGACAAAACTAGAAAGGTCACGTAAGCTCGAAGGGATTTGCAACCACGGTAATTTCTATGTAGGTGTTCATTTGAAGACCTGTATAGAAAGAAAGAAAGAAAAAAAGTTGCTTTCCCGATTTCTCTCATTGGACACATCTCTGCAGGCTAAGAAAAAGAACATGTGTTTTCCCAAAATCCTTCCAATTTATTTAACACACTCTCGATAATAATACTATACTACAAAAATAAACATGGTAAGAAAAATTTTTTTGTTTCCTTAAGATTTTTACATAAAGAAAACCATAAAATATTTGTAAAATATCAAGACAAACGTGTTTAGAAACTTCTTTCGTATCTTTTATAAATTAAACACGATATGGGATATGGTTAGCGTCTATTTCTTCAACGACGTCGTAGCATCTGACAATGAAATGTGCGTAGTTTACAGGATATATGGTTTAATCAACAACTACAGACAACTACGTGATAAAATATTACTATTCATTATAACTAACATACAACCAAATTAAGTAATTAAGAACTTCAAAATAACAACAAAGTCTCCATATTTATTTGTGGGACGAAGAAAGAAATGAATATTTATTTATTTATTAAACACAACAGACTAGGCCTAGTTGCAGTGTTGTATAATATTTTTTTTTATTATCACATATTTTTTTAAGTCTAGTCTTACTGTCTCCGACATTCCAAAACATGTATAGCAGATATCTTTTCAATTGATTGTAGAAAGTACTCATCCTCCATATAGGAGATTTGGCGAGGAAGGAAGTGCCTTAGGATTGAAGAAAAAAAAAACTCTTCCTGAACTTGCTGATGAGACTGAAGAATTACCGGAGCAAAATGTCACAATAATTAAACTACATGAACACTGATCAATAAATAGGTGTTGATCGAGAATCAAGTATTGTCCAACTGATGAAAATATTTTTCATAGCCAGTTTAATGAAGCCAAAGATCGATTTTAGCGTAAATACTTCATTTGCATTATATTATCATGGGCCATTATGTAAATTCGAGAACCTGGCTCTTGAGTTTGATCTTCCTCCAGCTCAATAATTAAGCTCGAACGCATGTAAGCACGAGCGCTATGTGTAAATAGCGAGTCAAATCCTGAGTTCGAGCGAGCGCGATCTTAATATGGAGTAAATTTACACGAGATTGAGCTAGCGCGATCCTCACTGAAGATAGCGAGCGTTATTGAGATTTGTGAGCGTAAGCTGCTTTGAGAATAATGAACTCTAAGCCCAAGCTTCTAATGCAGAAACACACAGTCCCAAACTCCCTACCCACCTCCAGTCCCGAACTAAAGAACACTCTTGATAAACGGATGGATATTTACAACAGTAAATTTTCATTTTGTGAGATCTTGTACCTGTCAATACCTCAATTATTGAAGCTTCCATACGATTTTCAATAAAAGAACCTCGTTAAGCTCTGTTAATAAGTCAAAACCTTCGTCACAATGTTCGTAATCTTGCTGTAGCCTCCACCTCATGTTCCTTCTATAGGTTTCAATGTACTTTATGCAGTATTTCCAATTTGGTTGTTTCAATTGACATTCATTTAACTACTTAAGGTTCGCCACGAAACCAGAGCTTAGGCTATTTTATCTGTGAAAGTATCTGTTTTTATTGGAAGAACTGCTTTATTTCATGTTAACTCTACTTATAAAAGCTATCCACTCAACATATTTTGATATGTATAGAAGTTTTAAAATGATTAGGACGTACTATGATCTCAGATTGGCATAGAATTTAACATTGAGTATTGGGCCGCGATGGCTCAGTAGTAGAGCGTTCGCCTCTGGTGCATGGGGTCCTTAGTTAGATCCCAGCTCGCGTCAAGTAAGCTTTGTGGTAAGCATATGCATGGGTTTTCTCAGGGTTCTCCCGTTTCCTTCCACTTTCTTCATTCCACTAGTTTTCATTTCTCATCATCACAGTCTCCTTTAGCCTAGCCGGCATAACCATGGGGCATTGAGAGCTTTTTAAATTAAGGGTAGCAGAAGGCCAATGTTTTGACCACGCACGAGCTAGTTTGAATGTATTTACCGTAGCCCCTTGTGGGCTAAAGAACCAGATAGCTTGATTAATTAGACGCAGAGTGGTAGTGTCAGAATCATTGCCATTGGTTGAAGAGCCAGAGAATTAAGTTTAAATAAAGAGTGAAACCTTATAAGACCAAAAGTATTATTAATACTATTTTGTTTCTTGTATTAATTTATACTTTAATCCTTTGACTTAAATTGTGAGTTTTTCCATATCTGTAAACTAATTATGGTTTTCTTCTTCTTTCAGGGCGATTAGCTGTTATAGTTTTTGGATTATTTACGTTAATTATGGGAATTATCTTGTCATCAATACCATGGGTAGATTACATTATTGCCAAAGTAAGTACTCCAAATTGTTGTTTTATACGGATATATCTAATTCAATAAATTAGTGTACTCAAAGCAGTTCGTAAAATTTACGTCAACTATGGAGTATATATGACGCATTCCGGGTAGTAGGGCTAACTCAACAAAAGTTACGTGCAATCTGAACGCTCGGAAATTATATTTGAGGTAGACGAGTAGTAAACCCAAACTGCTCTATGGCAGTCAGTTCTAATTTCTATGTGTATGTATAGTTTGTGGAAATTGTTCCTCTTTCCCTTAGAAAATAAAGTTTTCAAAATCAATGGATGATTAATATTTTTACTGCGCAGTGTGCATTTCAGGAAAATAAGCTTTCGTTGAGTTTAACCTCACTACACGTTACATCTTATTTGTAATCTTAAAAATATAGGTTGGACCAAATGTCCCGACCGGATGCTGTGATACCTGTCGTATTTCATCGGAGGAAATCCAAATTCCAATAGCTGTACGTCGTACGTTACAACTCGTAAATGGATAAAATGGTAATAAGTATGCACGAACAGTTGTGCATTCTTCCAGTTTTTTTTCCTTAGTTTTCCATCGTAATGATTATGGTGATAAGCCAGTACAGTGCATGATGTATATCAGCTCTTGTTCTCGGGATGTTGCTTTTTGTCCACAAAAAGATTCTCATTATTATCAAAACATTCAGTAATATTTCCTCAAGTTCATGATGTGAGCCTTACCAGTGACATCATACCCCATTTCTTTCATATATTTGTGACTGGAAAATCTTATCTCAATATGTCTCACTGGCTGATCCAGGAGCACGACACAGTTGACTTCATAATATTCTCCATCAAAATGGGCTCCTGCACATTACCAAACGTCTGTTCAGGAATAACGGAATAGGCAGTTTCCAGTGAATTGGAGGAAGTAAACTTTTAAACTGGCCCCAAAATTCCCGTCTTAACAGGGTCTTTCGCAAAGAAGATAATAGGCGAAATTAGTCTGAGCTTTGTTGAAGATTTAGAAGTAGAGATTACCTACCTATCTTAAGAGCTACAATGACATTAATATTAGATGCTCTTACCCTATGTTAGGATCTAATATATTTTTGTTCAATGCAATACATTTGCACCTTAACTATTGTTTTCTTTTTTATAACGGGTAAAAATTCGATTCTAACTTTTGGTCCAGCCTGTGTTTATTTGTAAAAATATTTTGCTCTTTGTAAATGTTACCAGTAGCTATCGTTAAACTGTTTCTTTCGTAAGTGTAGTATGTAAATTTAAATATGGCTTATGTTTGACTTTTATTCACACAATTTTGAGTCGATATATGAAATTTGAAACTTATATTAACGAAAAGGAAATATGCATAAATTTTGAAGACTATTACTCATGTTGTTTTGGTGTATATATGTTCAAAAAATTCTACAAAAGTAATATCAATTCAGTTTCAAAAGTAGTTTTAATTTTTCAATATTTTTAAAATATATTTCTTATTAGAAAAGGTTAAGTTAGGCAAGATTCTTTTTAATTAGATGCTTTTGGATGATCGTTTTCAACTTAACTTAGGTAAAGTTGAAAACGATCGAAGAAATATATAGAAATGTCTTTTTTATTATTATTTGATTAGTTATAATGCAGTTAAATGTAACTTTAAAATCAATGGCTCCTAAATTAAATAATGCATAACTAGACAAGTTCATTCCTCTAGTTTGATAACAATCAGATTAGTATACACACATTGACAAAATAGCAGATTTGAAAGGAACACTTTATGTAACATTTTAATCATTACCACTAAGTAACGCTATCAATACTTAATACAACTATGATTAATGTAATTTTCAATTAGATGCTGGGTCAGTTATTAATTTATCATTTTCCATATATATATATATATATATATATATATCGTAATTTGTGAATTATACACATATTAGTCACTTCCTAGTTCCAAAATTAAGTTATGAAATTTTACAAAGGGCCACTTTGTTGAGAAATAATGACCTCCCAATATTTTCCACATCCCTAAAATAAATATAACCAAAGTAACTACTTAATGTACACATTTGTAGGTGAACAAATTTAAGTGACATTTGTGATATAGTATGCGTACCCATAAGGAAAATGTATCATTGAAATATTAAGGGGGTTGAGAAAAAATAGTCGTAACCTTTACGCTAATTAGCAATTCAAGTTCACTCATTTTTATAATCGAAACACCAAGTTGCAATCAAGGTTGAATCAAGTGGGAGTTTTTGGAGGCCAATAACTTTGAAAGTAAGAATTGCTCTTAGGAGAGCAATCGACAGCTTAGAAGAATTTTAAGAGATGAACATCCTTGGCTATAAAAACGTCAAATTATAAAATTTTATGTGGATTCCTTTGAACATTTGCACAATTTAATGAAAACAAAGATGCTCTGCTATTTCGACGAAAACGCATAATATCATTATTTAAAATGTTAATTGAAAACTTTAAATAATGTAATATTACTCCAAACTTTGAATAAAATAAAACTGTAAAACATTAATATTGTTCAAAATTTTAATTGGAAATAAAACTACACATCACTAAATTAAATACTGCATAATTAGACTCAAAATTTTAATTAAAAATTAAAACATTAAACACACTATCTAATGTTATTCAAAATTTAATTGAAAATAAAACTTCAAATCACCCCTATTGTTACTCAAACCTTTGAATAAAATAGAAGTGTAAAACAAAGTATTGTTCAAAATATTTAATTAGAAGTGGAACTACGCATCACGTAAGCACTGTTCAAAAATTTTAATTGAAAAAAAAAAACTATGAAACATGTAATATGTATTATTCAAAAGTTTGCTTAAAAATTGAACTGTGAAACACATACTATTATTCAATGTCTTAATTGAAAATTGAACTGTAAATTAGATAACATTATTTAAAAAAATAAGAAAATAAAACTATGTAAGGCGTAGTATTATTCAAATTATAAGTTAAAGATAAGACTTATTATAAAAATCATAGTTAAGTGTGATAACTATGATTAAATCTATTATGCGTACATCTCTAATCTTACTTGATTTAGTTGTCTAACTTAAACGTAATGGACTAAAGAACCAAATAAACGAATGAAACAACAATAATACTCGTAAAAAAAAAACTCCATTCTCATTTGTTCTTGTCTACGAGAAGTTCAGAAAGTATGTTGTGATAATTGATCTTCACTAAAACATACTTACCACATAATTAATCTTTCAGATGATATCTATGAGATTATTGAATGCCCCATTGTTATTTTCATGTTTCTTTCCCGTCTGTTTTTCATATCTTTGGTAGGATTACAGAGGTTCTTGATATATTTATATACTGTTGACTTCAACAAGCAAATTGTTCAATTTTAAAGGCTCTTTATTCTTATATATAGTCAACAGCATATATGTATATTCTACAATTTGTTTACTGCTATGACTTGAGTTATAAATATTACCTTTCTAATTGATTTCTTTTTTTGTTCTTTTTTCCCTTCCTGCTCAAAAACAAACCAATACTACAACAACATCAACATGGCTTTATATTTTAAAAAATATGAAGAACTTGAAGCTTCTAAATGGGAGCTTGGCGTTTCAGTACTGGCAAAAACCTGGCGTCCTTCGCCTTACCAAGGCTTATATCTTCAATGTCACCAATCCTGATGGTTTTCTTAATAATGGTGAGAAACCGAAGCTCGCTGAAGTTGGACCTTTTGTGTACAGGTGAGTACGGAAAACCTTTCTGACTTGTTAATATATGAGGTTCCCACAAATGTCAGTGCACGTGAGTCACTATTTTTGGATTGTTTACTTACCATCAGCATGCTATGCTATTTTTTTTAAGTTTTCAAGTACACTGTTTCCGCTAGACTGATTTTTCCTGTGAAGAAACTGGATTAATTGTGGCACTACGCTGCAGTATATGCAAAATGTATGAACAAGTCTTATGATAAAAATTCATTTTTGTACAAACTTTGCAGTCTGAGATTGAAGTCCCACTAAGGGCAAAATGTTTGGATGTTGATGTAGTGACATGAGGCATTTAGAAAATTATTTGAAGTATGATGTATTGAACTCCAGTCTAGAAAAGCAGAAATAATGGCGACAACAGTCGATTTGCTGACTAGAAAGACAGGATTCCCCTTAAATATCGTTCAGCGACGTCACTCAAAGCTGGTGAACAATATAATTGATATACTGGTGCTGGTTTTCCGTTTATTGATTGTTATGTTAAGTAGCAATGGAAAACGAGTAGGGATTTCTAGTTAGGCAAAATTAAGCAAATTATATACATTGAAGTCAACGGGAGGTGTTGAGTAGTAGAGGGTAATGAAATGATTTTAAAAAAAGTGATGAAACGATCGAAAGAAGGGAAACAAGAATACTCTGAACAAGCGAAGAAATACAATGTTTAGGCAAACTACTTTACGACTTTGTAAATAGAAGCTCATCATAAAAGGCTGCGTTACATACTTACGCGAACCCAAGGTCGTATGAATGTAGGAATCTTCTATCAAAATAGGATTTAAATTACTATTTGGGTTTTTTATCCGAAGTGTAATGTGTAATGGTAGGGATTATTGTTATTATCACTATATTAAGTTTTATCGGAATTGATGTTTGGTATGGACCAATGAGCTTGCAGTGTATTATTGCCAAACTTCCGGTGAGAAATTTGATTTCAGCGAACGAATATTGTAACATATTGATAAGATTCTTCTCTTACAAAGAGACAACATGTCGATCGAATCTGATTTCTACAGTCACATTGTTGGCAATGTCGTTGTAAGTGGATTGATGGACATAAAAGTAGGATCCAAGGTCAAACTTCAATTCGGCTGTTGCACATAATACCAAACTCCAAAGTTTGAGCGACAGCAGCTAATTATTTATAAAAAGTTAACCGTATTTGCTATGAAAGGAAGGCAATGCAAAATTTTGTTGATCAGTCATGCAGTTTTGAAGCGAAGACGAAAAATCGAGATGTGGTTTTCTCGTTAGAATGAAAATCTTTTCGCCTAACTTTGCTTCACTCTAATAATGTAATCCAACTTAAGGGAAATATTACATGCAGTATGCCCATTCCAACACCTTAGATTACAGAGTTACTAAAATAACCATTAGAGGCACAATTGGGACTGCAAACGCGTCGCCCTTTCAACTGAAGTGTATGACAAAAACGCACCTGCATGGCATTGTGTATTACGTATGAATGACGTTTGTTTGGAGAAAGAAAAATCTCCATTTCTTGTGTAGCTTATCGCTGTGCAAAGAAATTAAAAAGAGAAAATGATACACAGTTTTACGCTGAACTCTCTTAGATATCGGAAAATTATTTAACTGCAAAAGTATTTTAATGAATAAACTGAAGGCTATGGCTCACTTATTGATTCCTCGAACTGCAACGACTTTGATTAATTGCCTTAAAAGCTAAAGTCTTGTATTATTTTAATCATGCATCATATATCAAAATATTCGTATATATTTTAATCATGCAACTCTAGAAAACTTCAAAGCAATTGATAATTTATCTATTGAAGATTAGTGACAGCTAAGGACACACGGAGAGGTTGGATCCTGGTGGTCTGGACTTCGAAATCCCGACTTCTCTGTAAATTTATTCTAATTTTAGGAGTAATTTGACAAGTTTCCATATAATTTGTCCTCCTATTGAATTTGGACTTCCCGAAAAGATTTGGACCCCCGAAATAAATTTCCTTGGTACGTTCTTGGAACACCAGCTACATTAAGTTGAGAGGAAATATAGGAAAGACTACAAGTTCAATATGTGGCTACAGAAAGGAATAAATATGTTCAATGCAGTGATCATTGTTTATTATTAAGGGATTTATTGCATTTTAATATTCGAACGACCTCACAAAGTGATTCAAATCATAATATGACGCATCGATATGCTACAGTTTAATATTTGCTGTCATTTTTTATTTTACTAAATTTTCTATTTTGCAAAACAAGAAACACCACAAAATTTTATTTACATATTATAAGTAATATATATATATATATATATATATATATATATATATATATATATATATATATATATATATATATATATATATATATATATATATATATATATAAAATATGCATTAATCATTCTGTTTAAAATAATACGCACTAAAAATTTGAGAACATCAGCAGTTCCATTTTTGTACTCTAAATCACCGCAATACTCGACCAAGACTAGAAATAGTGTAAATTTACCACTATCCGGTTTCAATATTGATTTTCATAAGGCAAAAACGGTAAAAGATATCGAGAAGCGGTTTCCCGAAATCGATTCAACTCCCAACAGTAGATTTTCCCATCCTAGGCAAAGTAGCCATTCAAACCGGAAATGGTAGAAATGAGCCATTTCCGGTTTCAACGTTTATCGCTATAGAACAAACTGTGATAGATAGCGATAAGGGGCATTTTGTCTCAGCGTCTCAAGAGAACGTGTGATCATCAGTATCTGCAACACACTACCGAAACCGAAAGTTGTTGCAATTTTTTCGAGTACTTCCGGCTTCAATACTAATGTCCATAGACCATAACGGTAAGGAATATCAAAACTGGTTTTTTAACACTATTCAGTGTCTCAAGAATGAGTTTCGTCTTGTCATTTATCTATCTATTTAGGCTGGAAGCAGTGAAAATCTAAGTTTGTTCAACGTTTACAACATTGATAGCATCGTAAAACGGAAATAGCGACAAGATGATTTTTGATATGGGTTCAGTATTAAAAATAAGTTTAATCTCTGACTGTATTCTTTCTATTGGAAACAGAAGTGATTACATCAGTTATCACTTCCAGTTTTAATGATAATTCCATAGAGCAAAAACAACAAAATAGAGCGAGTAATGCCTTTTTGATATGGATTCGGTGTCCGAGGTACAGAAGCTATCTTTGATCTTATTCCTCTATTGCAACCAGTACTTATAGATATACTACTTGGTTTGAGTATTGAATTCACATATTTTGAAAGTCTACCGTAGTTTCACATTGTGAAACGAAACTCACTTATTACTGTAATTGTGTCAGAAACATGGACATCACGCAAGAATTATGAAAAGCGACTGAGTTTTCGATATGTGGGTGTGAAGAAGAATGGAAAAAAATAGCTGGGTTGAGCGGAAAACGAATGGGAAGGTCTTAGAAATGGTGGGAGAGAAAAGAACAATTTCAGATATTGTTAACAAGAGGAAGAGAAACTGGTTGGGATGTTGTCTAAGAAGGAACTGTATCATGAGGATATGGTGGCAGGAAGAAGAAGGAGAGGGCGAAGGAGATTACAATTAATGGACAATATCAAAATAGAAAAATCGTACGTGAAGACGAAGAGGTTAACAGAAGACCGTGGAGCATGGAAGCTTCTCAGTTGCGGCAAGTGAGCTGCCAATAATGGCAGAATATCTATTATTATTATTATTATTATTATTATTATTATTAGTAGTAGTAGTAGTAGTAGTAGTAGTAGTAGTAGTGTTATTAAATAATTTTCTTTTCTCAATTTCGAAGTTATTTCGTAATATTCGGGTATATACACTTTTGTATATCGAATGTGTGCTGTAAATAGTGGCGGTTTTAGCGGGAGGCCAGTTAGGCACGGGCCTACCCAAAAATTTTGAGAAATACATAAACCAGGCCGGTAGCCAGCCCAAAACTGTTGATGCCATTTCTAAAAAAAAAATATCATCTATTAATACAAATAGTGGAAAATATATTTATTCTTTATTGTATTTTTTAGTGTTTATGTCAGGCCCGTATCCAGGGGGTGTCTAGGGGGGATCGGGCTGAAGTTAGGGAGGGTCCGATCCAACCATACTATAGTTTATCAACGTATTATAGTTCATTTGCAAGCCTACCGTGAAAATTTTACGGGGACCAGCGAAAATTTAGGGGGTCCCGGCCCCCCTAGACACCCCCTGGATACGGGCCTGACATAAACACTAAAAAATACAATAAAGAATAAATATATTTTCCACTATTTGTATTAATAGAAGATATTTTTTTGAGAAATGGCATCAACCACTACTGCAAAAGTAATTTCCTACTGTAATTAATCAATCAAATGTGTGTATGTGTCTATAAGCGAGGGAGTGGGCTTACCCAAAATTAAAATCCTAAAGCCGCCCCTAGCTGTAAATTTGTTTGAAACCAACGTTTATACCCACGACAGTACGCCACAAAGCTCCAGTTTTGCACTAATTTTTTTTCTTTCTTTGGCTTTGCTTCGATAGCACAAATTTCCGCGTATCTATGTTAATAAATAATGCAAACCTGTAAATAACCAGTAGTTTGGAAAGTGAATTTCGTAATAGATGCAAAAAGAGTTGTAATTAACATCCTAATGTAGATTTCGTGCAAGAAATAAATAAATAATAAAAAGGATCATAAGAAAACTTGCAGCTGAATGGAACTACAACCTATGAAAGAACATGCATGCCAGTTGATCAGAAACTTCTGTCAAGATATCCTTTCGGCAAAATATAAACACCATTATTCGTACACACACACACACATGTGTGTGTATATATGCTCTAGTCTCTCTACGTATAACTGGATTCTTTGCGGATACAATAAGTATACAAAGACGTCTTTTGGCTATCTCGACGTAGTTACTTCCCATTCCACTGCTGACAACTTGTCTCAAGTGGAAATGGAATCTGGTTTTTCTTCCGGAAGCATTCATTAACATCTTACTACATCGCTCGAGAAACTTGACCCAGTGACGTCATCCTTGTGACGTCGTTGTGTGGTATTAGGTGCGTTCATTAATATTTTTAATGTTTTTTTTTTAAGTCTTGTTTTCCTCGTTTTGAGCTTTTGTGTTTTGTATGCTCCTTACATAACACCGAGGTTATGAAGGATGGGGACCTACTATTATTGCGAAATGAACTATCATACAAAACCAACCCTCACAGCACAGGTGTACCCCACCACAATATCTCTCTTCCAAAAGAGTTTAATTACAGTGTACCGGTCACGACTCCCTTGTTTTGACATGAAATACTCTG
This sequence comes from Thermobia domestica, assembly GCF_964235325.1. Classification (NCBI taxonomy): domain Eukaryota; kingdom Metazoa; phylum Arthropoda; class Insecta; order Zygentoma; family Lepismatidae; genus Thermobia; species Thermobia domestica. The sequence goes on from NC_137463.1 coordinate 81,748,113, forward strand.
TTTAATTTATGTAATCTTTGCAAAAGTCCTTCTCACTGATACAGTGACTAGAGTGCATGTAGTTTGGCGCACGAGGCCCCTGAGTTGAATTCCTAATAGGAGAATATTGAACGCACTATAATAATTTTGATACAATTTTAAATCATTTCCTGAAGTACGGACTCGAAATAAACATGGTAAAGATAAAAGGAGCTCTATTTTATTTGGTGATCGAAAACGACTATGTTATTGGGGACGACAGAGGTATTAGAATCACAGAGAAATTGCAATGTAGTACCAACTTTGTTGATAACAATATTGTTCCGATTTGTGAATAGTTGATTATCAAAATGAAATGGTAATCACATAGCTCGATTCAACTGCTAATTACATTGTATGCTCAACAAATAATTTTAAACAGTTCAACTTTTGTCACGAAAAGGCGACGTATTATAAGGTGCGCAGAAAGTCGCTTCCCGCACAAGTAAGGAAAGAAAAGATTTAAATGGGCTATCAGAAAGCGTTCTAGAACTGGCATTACTCTCTTAGTGTGGCTGCAACTGGTAACCATATTTTTGTACGTGTTTTGTTTGAGTTATTTACTGACATGAGTGCAGTTGCGCCAAGTTGTACAGCTATTGAGATGAAACACAAATTAAGAAAGATTTTTTTTTTTTTGTGCTACAAGATTGGTGGAAACATAACAAAAACATAAATGTGGTGAAGGCAGACTTCAGACGAAGATTTCCAGGTGTGGAAGGAACCACCATCACGTCAAGCCATGAGAAACCTGAACCAAAGATTCGAGACTACAAATGCTGACGACCACAAAGTGTACGAAATAAATTAAACATAGAACCTGTCGCTCTGAGTTACGTATCTAGTCCGAAGTATTTACCAGAAGTCACGCACGTGAACTGGGAATGACATGTACCTCTTTGAAGAACATGTTAAAGGATTTGGAGTCAGTCATAGTCATACATCTTGCAAATAAAATCAGAAAAATAAACACACTGCTGAACAAGACTGCACTTATTTAATATAAACACACATTTACACGTGACGTTTCGATCTTCTAGCCAAGATCCTCATCAGACGTACATTTCTAGCCAAGATACTCATCAGAGTGTAAGTCTGATGAGGATCTTGGCTAGAAGATCGAAACGTCACGTGTAAATGTGTTTTTATATTGAATAAGTGCAGTCTTGTTCAGCAGTGTATTTATTTTAGGATTTGGAGATGAAACCTTCCCAGCCAAAGCTACTGCATGCATTGCATGAATGTGATGTGGACCGGTGTATTGAGTTCAGTGAGTGGTTTCTCCTTCGGAACAAAACTGACACACACTTACGAAATCAAATTTTGTGGGCAGTGAGACCTCATTCAAGATGAATAGTCATGTAGACAGATACATGTTTATTGGAGTGACACCAATTCACACGAAATTGACAGACATAAACGTGCTTGGTGTCACGTTTGGGGTAGTATTTGGAGCGTGGTGTCATAGCACTCTTTTGAAGGAACTGTTACCAGTGACACATAGCTTCAGATGTTGCAGCATGCCAGGATCACTAAAGATAGCCCTCGCTACCGAAACATTTAGTTCACATGACATGATGGAGCACCGAGTCACTTTAGTGGCGGTGTGAGGGATTTCTTAGACCAACAACATTTCGATGAATGGATTGGTCGTCGAGGTACGACAGATTGGCCACCTTATTCATGTGGCATTACACCACGAGACTCCTCCATGTGGGATATTGTTAAAGACGAGATGGTTTTCTGTCAACCACAGACCTTGGATTACTTGAAACAGCTAATCGAACAATCATTCGAGAGATTGGATGCTAATCTTCAGTTATGTCAAATCATTGGTGAAGAGAGATACATTTCGCACTGTACATGGTGGGAAACAGTTTGAACAGTATTCGTAAGATACTAAAAATTGTCCAGTCACCTACCTTTTATTTCTTTACATATCGGAAAAAGCGACTTTGCGCCCACTCTGTACATCGATTTTATACATATATACTATTTTGACCCTAAAAAAGCATGAATCATTTAATTCTAGTCTCAAAGTCTCTATACGTAAAGCTGCGTAGCTGACCATAATTTTAGGGTCAAGTGTTGACCTTTATATCGTAAATCATTCTGTGCTGGCATTTATATAAAAGACATCCAGCATTTTCTTGCTTTCTTCTTGCATCATTTAAGAAGAAGAAATAATAATATTTAAAAATGCCAGCTAACACTTCGTTATAGCATAATATACAAAACAGCATCTAATTTTCAATCTTTGTGTATATTAACAACAGTCCAATCGTATGTCTTTTCATTTTCTAAATGTTGCAATAGTGTCACCACTTTCTCTTCAACAGTAGCACCATCCGCCAACAGAAAAATGAGATGGACCGCAAAAGCATTTGTGGTCAATATTAAAGGTTTTGCCCCTACAGCAAAAGAGAGAGAGAGAGAGACAGACAGAACTGATATTGCGTAGCTTTGCACAGGAAGGAAGGAGATCTTATCTACCCCCCTCCACTTTTACACACCGCCACTGTTTTAAGAGGTTGATCATTTCATTGGCTTAGTACGAACTAGTTGTATGTAACCCATGCAGAGCAACTTGTAGGATATTTCACTTAAGCGTTAAATGAAAATAAATCAGCGCTCAAGAGGAAATAAGAAGGTTATTAGGAAACGTAAGGAGAGAGTAAGCGATCAAGATAATAGTGGCAAGAAATTGAGTAATAAGTAGTATGTAGTGCAAGGAAAGAGAGAGAAGTAAAAGATGCTGCAAACAATTTATATGTTGTGAACCCAATAACTTGTCATGACAAGTCGTGACTATATATATATATATATATATATATATATATATATATATATATATATATATATATATATATATATATATATATATATATATATATATATATATATATATTACTTATTTTCCTTTCTATTATTTTTTTTTCAATTAAGGAGACATTGATGGTATCATTCCATTTTTTGTCAAGTTAGATGGTCGAAGAGTGGTTAGCACGATCGCAATTGAAAGGTCCCTTTCGAATCAAGGACGAATATCCTGGTTCCAATGTTTTCCTCAATCTCACCAGACAAATGTTGGTATCTTTGCTATTTTGTTAATTCAAATTCAATTAAAAATGATTCGATTCGATTAATTTTATTTGATTTAAAAAAAATGACCTTTCAGTTTTATCTCAAACTTTATTAATCAATATTCCATATTACAAAATACAGAGTATAGGGTCACTGGCAGAGCATTCACCTTTGTTGTGAGGACGTCGCTGCTTCTATCCCAATCCATAGAGGCAACAGTTTCCTCGCGATTCTCTCATTTCCATTCACATGTTCATCCCACCAATTGCTTCATAATCACTCATATTCCTTGATCATCTGTCTCCTGTAACCTGAAGAATAAAACCATGAAACGTTACACGGAAAGTTTCATTTTCACTAAATGAGTACAACAGTTCTCTAGTGGCGAACTTAGTAGAACCAGATCAATTTCCACTACGAGGTACGAAACCATACTTACATTCAGCGGCGGATCCAAGGGGGAGCTATAGGGGCTATAGCCTCCCCCCTTGACGCTCAGGTATACACTGAATAAAATGGGCTTCAATCCTGCTTTACACTGGATAAAACGGCAAAATATGGTTTAGCCCCTCCCTTGGTCATATTCTGGATCCGCCTCTGCTTATATTATAGGCTAATGTCTCATAACCTGTGCTGGAAAGGAGCGTTAAATCTACAAATAAGAAAATTGCATTTAATGATTAGAAAGAAGAAATACGGAGATTCAGTGACTAGAGCGTTCATCTCTGGTGCATAGTGTTCTGGTTAAACTCCTGCTCTACCCATTCCATCAGCTGTTCCACCATAATTCACAAGCATTTATCATCTGTCTCTTTTCGGACAGATACATAATGACGAGACGTTAAACTAGAGATCTTATTTTATTTCACATTATCTTCAGAGAGGGTTACATATTTTTTTCTTTCATTTAGATTTGTGCTTTTCACTATAGTTAAAATATTTATTCGACAGTTAGAAGTGGGGTCTTGTAAATGAGATACTTTTCAATTACAGGTGAATTCAATTATTGATTAAAAAACCGGACTATTATCCTACATGGCGTAATTACGGGTTGTTCTAGTAAAATTTATTAGTAGTGAGAATTTTTCACTTATTTTAAGGTATTCTGTGAGAATCTCTGTAATTTTCCAGTACAGTGGAGGTCATTTTAGGGATATGAGGTTGCAGACCACAGTGTAGTCCAAAAGTGTAGAAACACCCAAATAATTGGTAAACGCTGCATAATATAACCAAAGTATCATGTAGGTATGGAATAAAGCTGAAGGGAAATGTTTGAGAACACTTTTCAAAATGACATCCTTAATCTTAAAGTCGGCCATCTTGAATTTTAAGCAATTGTTTTAAATGGAAATCATAGCATATGATATGCCATTTTAATAGCAATTTTTTTTTTAGCACTGTTATTTTTGCTCTAGTGCTAATCACTAAGAAGTTATGACTGTTTCTTAGTTATGTCCACAACAAAAGAGATTACTCAAACTGCAAGGACCACGTACCATCACAGGACGTGTTTATTGTGTACCTCATTCCGATCGATTGTCAGATGCATTGTTGAGTTCCCAGTTATGCAAAACATTACGCAAAGTATCGACTGTAATGGAACATGCGTTCATAATTCGTTCTTTGAGATATTGAACACGTTTAATTTTCACCACATAGACTACACAACACCTATTTCATATGACTTCAGGGTGGCACAGTGGTAGAGCGCTTACTTCTGGTGCGTGGGGTGTCTGGTTTGATCCCTGGCCTAGTAAGTTTGTGGTGGAAAACCTCGTGTCCGTGGGTTTTCTCAGGGTTTTCCAGTTTCCAGTAGCGTACACAGGAATTTATTTCGGGGGGATCCAAACTTAATATGAGGGCATTTTATATTAAAATTCCTAAAATTGCCCCTAAAATTAGGCTAAATTTACACAAAGGTCGAAATTTCAGGGGGAGGGGTCCGGACCCCCAGAACCTCACCCCCTGCATATATTCCACCAGTTTCCTTCCACAATTTCATTCCACCACTTCTTCCATCGTCTCACTTTCCTTCATCATTTGTCTCCCTTACCTAAGACATTAAACTGAACATTTTTATTTCATTTTCATCTTTTCTACCTTTTCTATGTACTGGTTATAACTCTAAACGTTAATGATTGCAACGTAAAAAGAAAAAAAATTAAGGGGCAAAAAATAAAACTATTGCAAAACCAGTTCAATTGAGAACATGACCTTCATAACCTATAATTCACCTTAAGAAAGGTTAAACTACTTGGAAACTGCGGCAGTTCCTGTCTGCATCCTTACTCTTCCTGTCCGTTTATCATTGAAAAGCTGATCTTCTCTAGGAACCAATTATTCAGCAGTTCCTAAACTGAAAATGAATATATTGAAATAATATTGGAAAACGTATATGTCTTTTTCATATATATAGATCTTTCGTAGTTGTCATATGCTTGTATTGATTATTATAAAACAGATCTTGGTTCAAATATAAAGCAAGGACACGGAAAGAAACTGGATATTTTGTGTAAATGCTTTACGATCAAGACTGCTCTAGCTAACGCTAGATTCTTCAGGGACAACCTTGAACGGAAACTGATGTTTTTCACAAGATCACTTTGTGTAAATAAATTTGAAATGAACTCAGTCACATTTTATATAACGTACTCCTTTAATGATATATACATTTTGTTTTAGACCCATTTACCAATATTTCAAAATAACTTTGTTTTGAAATTTTAAAAAAAATGAACACTGAAAGAGGTTATTTTCGAAATTAGTTTGGAAGCTGCTCCGCAAAGGTAATACCTACCCAGGGTCGTATCTAGAATTTTCTGACCGGGGGTGCACCAATAACTATCAGTAGATTTGAATTAAATTTGATTTTTTTAGGCTTCTGTAGTGTGTTTGAGAAAGTGTCCTGCAAATGCTCAGTGTCTGGTCTCGGGAATCGAACTCATGACTTTCCGAATGCAAAACCAATGATTTACCAACTGAGTCACGGCCACTTTATATCGGTATAATTTTTAGTATATAATTAGCTTGCTGTTTTAAATCAGGAATTTCTTTAATCATGAACACTAGAAATGTGATGGATATTAGTGTCACACACAGTCCTTATGAAAGTGTTGCTATTTTTAGTTTTTCGCTACTAGCGTCTCTCATTTTAGATAGTGTATATTTACAAAGAAGGGGAGTTGCACGTGCACCGGTGCACCCTCCCTAAATCCGGCCCTGTACCTTCCATATAGATGTTAGGTCAGACGCAATCTGAATCTTTTGCATCAGTAATAGGGGCATGGTGACTCAGTACTGGTGTTTCCCAGCTCGAGCCCAGGAGACGTAAATTTATGATTGGAGCTCTCCTCGCTGGTATTGTGGTCAGCGTGTCCGCCTGTAATGCGCGAGGTCCCGGATTCGATTCCTTATGAGTGAGAATAGACATTTTGAACATATTACGGTAGTTCAGATTCCATGTATAGATCGACGTCTTTTATATCCTCTATGCAGTAGCGGATCTAGAAGTTAAGCCCTGAGGGGCAGCCAGAGCTCAGACAATGTAAGATATGTCTATCATGAGTTTCTAGTAAACTTTCAAAAATATATAAAAGCTTAAATTATTTTTGTCGCTCAAAAAAACTGGGGGGGGGCTAGGTCTCCCCGACTCCGGGCTAGATCCGCCACTCCTTGTGTGCTGAAAAGAGGCACTGAACTTCATTCAACCTGCTAACTAAATTTGTGGTGGATAACATCATATTTTTGGGTTTCTCGGTATTCTCCTATTTCCTACCACACTATTAACTAGCAATTACTTTAAATTACTCTATTTACTTTCATTATCTGTATTTTACCTGAAGGATATAACCATGAGATGTTAAATTTAAGAAAAAAAACGCCAATACCACTAGATGTATTTGGATTGAAATATTTGTGATTTCTCTAATGCAGTAAATGCAATTACAGGTTCTCTTGTGGAATGACTTTAAAAAATTAAAATTCGACTTTTCTTGATCTAAAATCGACTGATCTCATTTTATGCTCTCCTATCATCCTGCTAAGAATTGAATTAGGGACTTCCTGACTTGATATGACATGATGACATGACATATGACTGACTTCCTGACATGATAATTGGTAATCCGAAATATTTTCATAACATTCACTGAAAACTGTAAGCTCTACCAGGGAGTACAAGAAAGTGCCAATGTCCCCCTTTGCGTCACAAACAGTGCTTAGATTACTGTAATAACGGGTATGTTTGTTTCTAGTTAATAGTTAAGTAAAAATTCACGCACTTCCAAGTATTGATGCCAAATGAGAAATTCGCATCTAAAAGTTGTTGCAATTACAGAGGAAGTATAGGAAACAAGTAGACGTATCGTCTTTGTTTTGAAAGTTTTATTTATATATGAACTTTCAAGAAATAAAATGAGACCTTTCGGTTTTATGTATTTTAACCTAAAGTAGACCAATAATCATGAAAGAATTGACTGAATAAGGATATGAAAAGATACAAGAGTACCCTAAGAAAACCCCACAGACAGGATGTTGTCAACAAACTCAAACCTAGAATCAAGCCAGGAAATACTCGCATCAGAGGTGATCGCCCTACCACTGAGCCACCGCCTTCGCCTAGGTTTTTTTTTCTCGTGAGATGCAACCTCTTACAATAGAAACAACTATGGTTTTCTATAAGAGAAAGCATTTTTACTTATCTATTCGAGACGAGACAGTCCCGAATCTAGTCTTGTGGGTAGCACTAGTTCCTATCCCCAAGTAAATGACCCCAGCTTTAGTCTCTTGGGAGCACAGAATTTTTTGGTGAGGGCAGCTAATTTTTTAAATATATGGAAGGGTGCCGGTTGGGCAGCGGATTCCCATGTATTTTTATGAATATGTATTTTATATGTATTTTATTGTAATAAATGTACCGAAAATAATAGTTAATTATTACTAGATCTATCTTAACACATGTTTGGGGGTAGTCAGGGAGGCAGATAATGCCACTGGGGGTCGTCCGCTCCCTTTGTCTTCCTTCCAGCGTCGTCACTGCCTCGCATAGACTTCAGATAATCCTTTATCAAAACAAAACAAAAAAAGGAATGAAAAGAAAACTGAAAATCTATACATCTTAATTTGTTGCGATAGTTCTTAAAACCGCTTCCTCATGTTATATTCTTATAATTAAGTAGTCTTACGCCCTTTAAGATATTAGATTAGGATTGTATATACCTACATTTCATGTCCAAACACGTTCTTCAGCAAGTGTGTCCCAGTAAAGCTCAGTCTCGTTTTGATCCGTCACCCTTACAAAATTTTCTGGAAAGATGTCAGATGGTAAGTACGTGCCATCGGCGCAGGAGACCCAGCTTCGATTTCACATGGACCTCACATTAATCGGATCTTACTTAAGCTGTAGATCCAAGTGTCATGTAGCTTCGGTCAGAAAGAGACTCATATTCTTCAATAATAATAATAATAATAATAATAATAATAATAATAATAATAATAATATAATAAAGCATAAGCCCTAAAACTAGTAAATAATACAGCTGCTAAGGGAAACGCAAGTGTTCAAGGTTTGTTTGGAAAAGTGTAATTATATTCTGTAAGACTTCAACAGTGAATTTATCTATGCATTCTTCAGATAATTAAAGCTTGAAATATTCCGATTTTGTAGATAAGAAAGATGTGTGAACGTTGCAATTAAGACATAGTGTTCGTTTTTTTTTCTTTACTTATTAAACAAAAAGTACGTGTTGCTCAAGGTCAAATTAAATCTTGAATATGGAAACAAAGAAAACATATTCTGGATCTCACCAGAGATTTTTTACGACTTGTAAAATTATTAAGCTCGTTTATTGAGATAAATCCCAAGAAAGAGACTATCCTTTTGACGGGCTGGCAGTTAAAAAAAAAACACCTGAGAATTATTATTATTATTATTATTATTATTATTATTATTATTATTATTTTAAGTTTATACCTTCAACTACTCCTCTCACATTACTTGAATTTTCTCATACGTTTAGAATACTTTTTTTTAAAAAAAACTAAATATATTATTAGATGAACTGCAGAAGTTTCGTGTAACTTTTTTAATGTACCGGCATTGTTAAGATCTTTCAATGTCATACCTGCCTTATTGTTTTGTTTCCGATGCTGAGAAAATAGTAGGAAAACCTATGTCAAGGGCAGAGATTATGTAATGTAACCGTTATGTTCGAAATACACTTTCGATGGTTTAGTTATTTATATAAAAATTGCTTACATACTTTCACATTTTGAGTATTGCGTTTAGTTATACGTGTGTATTCTCTGATGACTATGGTCAATGGTTGTCCGTTGATATTATCGTGAAACAAAGAAAATGTTTGTGGTATTGGTTGTGGTTTCATAAACCACTGTATTTAGATTCTATAGTTGAGAAACTTGGAGATACGTTGTATGTGAACACTGATCGATTGGTTATTTGGAATTAAGGTTATTTTCCCATTCCGTTCAGAAACAATATATGAGACGTGTATTCGGGAACACAGTTGTTAAACCGAACTCTCAAACTCCCGGTGTGCAAAGCTATAGAACACAATCTCTGTTGCCGAGCCAAGCTTGTCCGTGGCCGACCTCGTCCATCAAATATCAATCTTTATTTGTTGGATAATGAGCTAATTGCCACCAAATTTGTTTTTGACCTGGCCAGTAGTTACCCGAGCAATAACGCACTATACACATATATAAAAAGCTCTAATACGCTTACGCCGGGAGCTATAATAACATAGGATATTGTGGTGGATCCAGAGTCTTAGATGAGAAAAGTCACATCGGCAATAGCACCGAAACTTTCTTTCCTTCTCCTCCATACAAGCCCCCTCCCCAGCTTTGGGGCCTTTAGTGATTTTTCACTTTGAAAGCACTCTTTAAATACTGATTGAAGGCACAACTATAGGAAAAATACAACACATTGCATAATCATATATCCAGTATACGTATTACTCAGCCAACACTGCTCAATCTATTTCTTCAACTTTAATTTCTTATTCGAGAACATAAAAATCGCTCGATTACTTATCCATTAACACATGAGTGAAATTTGAAATTGATACAAAAAGTATTAAGTAATGATTAAAGTAACTAAAATTTAGCTTCATTTCTCAGGGATATCATAATTACATGATACATTGAAATTAAAGTGTTGTGTATTCGATGTCGATTTTTTCTCAAACAAACTACTAATTCATTCGATCATTCACTTTCAGCACCAAGACGTAGGCCTAATGTTTAACGTAGAATCTCAATTTTATACGTGCTTCTGTCGGGAATTGAATCCCGGGATCCCATGCTGAAGATTCATTTGGCAATTATAGTATGAGAAACGCCGAAATACACATCTGGTTCCGCAAGTCTAACGGGGATCAAATTTTTGGACCTCCTTAAGTGTTTACGAAACAAGAGAGACTCATGCATGTTTGTTACTTTTTTTTTTACTTTTTGTAAAGTTAGAAATTATCTTTCTTTGCTTTCTCTACTTATTGGTGTTTTATTTATGTAAATTACAAGTGTAACACATACACAGTACACAATTGTCCGTGGCTCCGTATGCATGCTTTCATAGTGACATTTCAAACTGAATCAGTGTACAATACACTTCAATGGTAAGTATTTTTATTATTATACCATAATAAGACCCGTAATAAGTATCTTGAAATCACTGTTTCATTTCAAGTGCTAAAATTTCGGTGACAAGGTCTCGGAGACCCGAAAACTACTGCCATTCGTTAATATTATAGATCTCGCAACCTTAATTGAAGCTTGAGCCACTACTCCAATTGAAAGAAAGAAAAAGAACTATTGCAAGGATAATTTCATTAGATCTTATTAGAAATCAATCGCGATCTGAAAAAAAAAAAAGCAGTATAGGTTCACTTTAAGAGCACTTAGATATTCCCTGTGCAATACAAGGGAATATTGACGCAACTTCAAATTAGCGATTAACATCCTATAGATATATTTTTGCCATTGGTCATGTCCCAACTTAGACCGCGCTAGCTATAAAATAATTTCTTATTTCGCACACACATGTAGTTAGTATAAATTTTACTGCTGTACCTATTTGGTTCAAGTTCAAATTAGAATCTATTGTTCATAAGCATAGATGGAAAGGTGTAACTATGTGATGCAAAAATTAAATAGCTATTCGTATGAGAGTGTTTATACTTCACAGGACGTATACAGATCTATGTAATTCTTTCTATTCTTGTTTGGAGATCTGAACCTGCATATTTAGGGCACTGAGAGTGACAACTATCATTACTAGTGATTTATGCTTTAATTATTTGGCTATACTACATGCAAAAATAATAGTGTAAAGGATCCAGTAGAAAGTGTGAAAAAAGTGGAAGAACGAGTTAAAAAAAGAAAAGAAAACAGGAGAATTAATGATATAATCCGTTACGCAGATAACCTACGCAGATTTGCGTACCGATGTTACAAAATTTTAAAAACTTTACCGTGACATTAATTTCCCAGCTGAAGAAAATAAGAGTTCTTTTATAAGATGATAAAGGTGCATATATAGAAAGACCGATACCCTCAAACGTAATATTTTCAGTTAGGTAACAAGGTTCGTTTTCAAAGTATGAGGAGGAACGAGTCAACTAATTTTAATGAAATGCTTCAGGTGATAAAAGAACACTCTTCCTTTATTCTTTTGTGCAACACTACACCCTAGACTAAATTACATTTCAACTGCCTCAAGAAATCACCTTCTATAGAAGTAATGTTTCTGTGTTCAAGCAGTCTTCGAACATATATATTTCTTCTTCTGGTTTTACTGTAATTAAACTACAAGTCAATATTATCATAGAAGATACTCTTACTACAACTACTAATGATACGGTTATCTAAGTACAGATTCCAACTGTAACATAGTCCTAGTGTTGTTAAACTTAATGACATTATTACTTGAAGAATTATTTATTTGAAGAACCATTCAAGCAATTCTTTATTATTTGTTGCTTGTTATTTTGAATAACCATTCGAACAATTGTTTATATTTAATAATCACTCGAACAGTTGCTTATTATTACAATTGCTTGTTCGAGTAGTTATTTTGAATAACATTGGAACAATTGATGTTTGAATAACCATTCGAACAATTGATTGTTGTTTGAATAACCATTCGAACAATTGATTGTTGTTTGAATAACCATTCGAACAATTGCTTCTTATTTGAATAACCATTCGAAAAATTGCTTAATTGAAAAAAATATTTGAATAACCATTTGAATTATTACTTATTATTTGAATAACCATTCGAACAATCGTTTATTTGAATGTTCACTCGAACAATTGTTTGTTATTTGAGTAACCGCAAAATAATTAGTTATTTGAATAATCATTCGAACAATAATTTGTTTTTTTGAATAACTTCTTGAATAATTGTGTTATTTGAATAGCATTCGAACAATTGCTAGTTCTTTGAATAACCATTTGAACAGTTGTCTGTTATTTTGAATGACTATTTGAGAAATTGCTTGTTTTTTGAATAACCATTGGAATAATTGCTTGCTATTTGTATAACTATTTAAGCAATTGCTTCTTATTTAAATGAACATTCGAACAATTGCTTGTTATTTGAATGGCGATTCGAACTATTGCTTGTTATTAAATAACGATTAGAAAAAGTTACTTTTGGAATACCCATTGACAAAATTGGTTGAACTTAACATCGCCGACTTGTTGATCGGAGTCCTACGGGACTGTGGCAGTAGTTTTAATGGGCTGTATATGGTTAAATGGAGTAAATGGCTTACAACGATTACTTTAAAAATAAATTGTCTTCTTGCATACTTGATCATTTAATAAAAACTTAAATGCTTCAAGTAGAATAATACTAAGACTTGTCATCATTTACTAGTATGTAAAATGGGTTTCTCACGAACAAATTAGCTTTTTAAGCAAATAAAATAAATCAAAAACAGTTTACAAAATACGCCAGTCATTATGTTGCATAATGCTTTATTGCTTGCAGCAGACACAAAGCAGCAACTATTAACTAAACAATACATGGAACTCTTACCAACATTTTATTACCTATAGCTAAACAGTTCTTTAGAGTCTTCCCAAACATATATTTTCCTCATTAGTTGTAAAATAGTCTCATGACGATAATGGAAAATTAATATTTTTTTCTTCGCTACATGACAATTAGTTTAAAGTACTTAAAATTAGTAGTTAATGGGGTGTAAGTTTAAGACTTTACAAATTAGGAGGAAAAGGGATACACGCGCAATATATCTATTACAAATATCGAGCAGTAAAAGCACATATTATCCATCACACGTCTCTAGAAAATAAAATATAGATTAGTAAATTGCATCCAGGAAAATATTCCACTATTTTTTTGTTCCTTTCTTCCTTGTTGTTTATATTGCGGTAGTGTCTTACTATATTTTTCAAACACAAATTGAAATTCATACATACTTAGGTCCTTACTAGAAAATCCATTTTTTCTCATGTAATTAATTAGAACAATTAAAATACTGTACTTTATACTAACTGAACCTGCGATATTTACACAGCGCACAGTTCTAACATGAGCATGAATCTCCTTCCTACTTCTCACTACATCTGTGCAAATTCCTTTACGATCACAAGTAAAGGGCAGGAAGACACTCAAATGGAGTGACTTGCTATAAACAAACATATAGATGTAATATTGTAATATATATAGAATCTTCGGGTGAGTTTGTGTCAAACTTGGATAAGTAATAGATTATATCAAATGCAAATAGTTTTTTTCTTACAATTCCATATCCAAGTACGCCTCATTGTCTGTCCAGAAGCCTTTGAAGTTGCCAGCTTTCATTAGGTTTTCTCATTCAGATTAAAGCGCCTGAAATGCCCATCAATCCGCTATACATAGGTCCTCTACTGGTTGAATTTCACAAGGATCGATAGGGCCACAACGATGTCTAAAATGCGGAATAGAAAAATAAAGAAAAGTATTTTGAAAATTTGAATGAAAACTGGCAAATCTACACAAAGTTTGAAATCGACCAGCGAAAACTGCGCGTTTCTAATACTTGTGATTTTCGAGATCTCGTTGTTGAAAGGATTAGCTACAAACATATAAACTTTTGTAGCATTTTAATACATAGATGCCTTTTAAAGATAAATTTATAAAATACAATTGAATACAATGATTCCAATATCCTATATATGACTCTTTTTAAATACTTACATATAGTACACAAATCTTTATGAATTACATTTTTGACACCCTGCATTTCCTATAATGTTACATTATATATATATATATATATATATATATATATATATATATATATATATATATATATATATATATAGATAGATAGATAATATTGTGTGTGTGCGCGTTGAGGTAAAGAAGCATAAACCTATGTTTTTGTCTATTATTAAAACCCAACATATTCTGAAGAGATTGAAATTTATATACTTTTAAATGCTATTAAGATACTCGGTTATGCAGAACGAATTTAAAGCATGCATACATCATACAATATGAAAAATAAGAAGTTCTATATCTATCTTCTTTCAAGCCAACACTATTATGAGCGTACTATTTTTATCTGTCATTCTTTTGTGCATCGCTGTTATTGACTGTCACTCTTTTGTCCATCTATTACACACACAATGTTTTTTTTTACAAAGGTAAAAACAACAGAAAATGTGTTGTATAAACGTCAGCAAGTAGCTAAGTAAGAAACATACAATATTCAACACACTTAAACGGACCGCGGTGGGTTCAGTGGTAGAGTGTTCACCTCTGGTACATGGGATCCTTAGGTCTATTCCAGCTCGCGCCAAGTGAACTTTGTGGTGGACAAACATTGTATGTGTGGGTTTTCTCGGGGTTCTTCCGTTTCCTCCCACTTTCTTCATTCCACCATTTTCATTCATTTATCATCATCGTCTCCTTTAGCCTAGCCGGCATAACCGCGGGACGTAAAACTCAGATTTCATTACCATGTTCAGACTTAAATGACATTTATGAATGCTGTTATTATTACGTGGCACTGAGAAGTTAAAAATTAAATTTCTTAAAAGAACTCTTCGTGTAAAATTAATATTTTATATTTTCCCTCGTTCTATAGTCTCACACGTAGTAGTGAATCTTGATTATATATGTAACCTTTGAGCCTAGTAGAAGTAAGAGCATAACTATTAGATATATCTCAGTCGTCGTTAGGAATGTGTAGAGGTCTGCGCGGATATAAAATATCGCATCCGCAGCATCTCTATCCGCACCCGCATCCGCAGATAATGAGGTAGCAAATATATACAACTTACATATTTTATAATATTGAAAAAGAGCAACAAAAAGACAACTCTCTCGTGTAATGTCGTGTCCTTTTGCTGTCACTGAGTTACAAGCTTTAAACACACTTATTTTGATATGAGTTATTTTTCAACCGGTTTTAAAACTTTTAACTCAAAACAAACGTTTCTTAGTGCTCTTTCCACCATCACCATAAATTTCATAGCGTTTTTTTTTTTTTAGGTAGGAAGAAGATGTAGGAAAGAATATCCGCAATTTTATCCGCTATCCGCGCAGAGAAGAAATATATATCCGCATCCGCGCAGAGCATCTAGGAATGTGTGTATCACCGTTAGGGAAATGTACACGTACAGTCTTCTTATAGTACATTATTTTTACATATATACTACATAAAAATGAACAACATTTCCTAGCAGAATAACAAACACCAATTCTTATTCTTGGCAACGAATAACATATTTCGTAAAGCCTTAAGTTTTTCGATTATCTCGAAAACTATGCATCGGAATTTAATCATCAGACATGCCATATCACTCAGCTCTGTTACCTGTTGGTTAATATATGTATTAATCTAAGATACTATTTTAGTTAAACAGAATTTGAAATTTAACAACCTCATTAACAATACCATGTACTATCACTTTGCTGATGTTAATAAGGAACAGCTTTATAACGGTATACGTTTTACTCGCATAAGTGATATAATTCTCACCCAATATCAATTTTTGGGTTTTCAAAAAGTCAGTTTTTTTCTCGGTTGTTCTCGAAAACTACGCATGAGTTTTTACATTCACCCATATACATTTTGTTCAGTTTTATGAGATATCGATTCATGTATTACCTGCTCTTTGGACTTAGTTTCTCGTTAAACGTTGTAATGTAGAATATATTTACTCTTACTGTCATTCCACTAAAAATTCAATGAGGGAATAGCATGACATGTCTTTTAAGTTGTACTAAATGCTTACATGTAGACCGGAAAAGTCAATTGTACTCCAATTAATTCGCTTTGGACAAATCAGACGAATTAACCAACATGTATAAAATAAACATATTTTTTTTTTCGGAAACATGGCTCCGTTTACATTTCAAAGAAACTTATTCACAAGTGTCTTGTCTATAATAGAAAAACACACATAATCAAGCTTTCTTCTGAGAAAAGGTTTGTCGGAGGGGATTAAAAATGTGAGTAGACTGCAATAGGACTCAATTTTGGGTCTCGAAGAACGTGGATGCAAACTTAAACACGGTTAGCCGCAGGAACAACTTACATAGTCATTTCTAACTGGGAGCACTCTGACGTCACATTTTTCTGCTCGGATTTTCAGTAAAACCCTTGCTCCAGAAAGCAAGGAGAAAGCAGTAAAATCGACCGTCGATAGAGGACAGTGGTTGCATGCAAAGCATAGTTCATGATTTTGCAGGTACTCTATTCGGAATTAATGAGTCCGGGTTCGATTCCCGGGGAGGACACTCGACTGAAAAGATGTTTCTTCAGACCTGCCATACTGAATGAGGTATTTTCTGAGTTTTTCTCATTCACACCAGGCAAATGTCGGGATGATACCTAGCATAATGGTCCCAGGCCGCTTCTTTCCTTCCCAATTCCTTTCTTCCTCTCTAATTGCCCGGGAAGTGTAATCACCGAAGGATGGCATCCCTCATATTTGTGACAGGCTAAAATAACCATAGATGCCGTTGCCGAAAGCCGAGAAATCTAATTCCTAATCCTAATCGGGATCATGAGTCACTGCCGATACTTACTTTATTCCATTCCACATACCTCGTTCTGACCGCTTCTCTTTGCTCCACTACTGTCTTTGTATTAGCTCTGACTGTAAAAGCCTGCTCCTACGTCATACAACGGCGAGTTGGAAATGACTAACGTAGACCGGTCGTAGTTTCCATATTATAAAAGCTAAAGAGTGTGCACTGCATAGAAACCTGTAATGCCAACTCAATTATTTATCTTAGCTTTGGGGAAGGGGTTTGACCAATTCCTGGGAGTGGGGGAGCAATGATGATTGTGATCCTGCTGAGAATGAATTGTAAGAGATTAAAACACTCTCTCATGCAACAAATCTTAAGCTAAGTCTGTTGCAAGCTTTTCCAAACAAGAATAAACAATCTTTAATTGTACTTGACAAAATATTGTTCTTTGTGATATATATATATATATATATATATATATATATATATATATATATATATATATATATATATATATATATATATATATATATATATATATATATATATATATATATAATATATATAATGTGTGTGTGTGGTAAGAACACTTCAACTAAATAACGGTACGTAGTAACAAAACGTCAAATTCCAATATAGCAGTCAACATTTTTTTTTTCTTTCAAAAATCAGATTCTAATGTCAACAGACGGTGTTCAGTTGTAGGGAGTATGTACTTGAAATCATTTATCTATCCAGGTGGACTACACACCAAGAAAAGTGAAAGTAAAAAAATTTTCAGACAAAACAAGGTAGCTGTTCGGCGGGAGGAGGGATACAGATTTATATGAAAAAGAAGAAGACGAAAAGCAATGTCCCAAGAATCTCTTAGGCACGGCCGACCGACCGACCGACTGACTGGCCACACTGCTTCGGGGTATTACCGAACTGGAAACTTTAACTACTACATACAGTTATCATATAGTTGTAGCTACATACCAACAACTCATTCACAAGTTGACCAACACAACACACACTCTCGCATTCCGCCAAAATGAGCACACTTGAAAGAGAACTTAATTTTTTTTTCTTCTTTCAAGATTTAGATGAGAGGGAGGGAGGGGTAGGGAGAAAAAAAGGAGAAATTCACCAGTGTTTCCATACTGTGTCTTAACCTAAATTACCTCATTTACGAAATAATAATAATAGCCACTACATTCCACCTGTATATTTCGTAATTTTTTGTAAACACCTTCCATGTGCAGAACTTACAGAGAGAAAATTACGAGGGCCATGCGGTTTCCTAATATGAGTTTCTGTGTACGATGGAAAATGTTTATTTCACATAATCTTAAAAGTTTATATTGTCTCGGTATAATTCATCATCCTCTGTAGCGGTGGTGACTCTTGAGGGGAGTCACTTCGCAAAAATAAATAAATAAATAAATAAATAAATAAATTTTACGACTACAAATTAAAGGAAGAAAGTGTACCTGATGCAATATATGTATGTATGTTCCAACGTATTTCTGGAATGTCTGGAACAACCAAACTTAGAACATACCTAGGTATATGACTTGTGGTCTAAAAAAAAAAAAAAAAAGAAAGAAAGAAAAGAAAAAAGAAAAAAAAACTATGAAGATAAGACAGTCTTAACATCTCTAGAGGACGAAGTGGGAAGGAAGCGACGTAAAAACAATCGAAACCGACCGATATTAGTGTCGAATCGATAGTTTTCGGGGTCGCTGAGATGAATAGTGGTACACCAGATGCCGTTCAACTCCATTGGTATGTGATGGTGAGAAAGGGGGAAAAATATTCAAAATAAAATGGAAAAGTGTCCGAATATATGGTTTTCTGGGTAGCTAAGCTTATTTTGGGACATCCCGATGGATTTGACCTCTAGGACTACGTACTCCATCGTTTCTGAAAATTCCGCCTCTAGGGGGAGGGAAGAGGGTAATATCTAGGTAGAATGTCTTACTTTATTTTGTGTTTATAAAATGGTCAAGGCGAGGAAACGTAGAGAGCACGGTGGCTCAGTGGTATAACATTTACCTCTAGTGCGCGAGTAAGTTCTTTTGATCCCCGGCCAAATAAGTTTGTAGTGGACAACGTGTCTGTAGGTTTTCTCGGGATCCTTCAGTTTCCTCCCACTTTCTCGTTACACTAATTCTTCCATAATCATTCACTTGCCTAAATCATCTGTCTCCCTTAGCCTAACGGGCATAATCGTGGGATGTTAGAACTGAAAGATTTCATTTCTGTGCGAGGGAACGTTTAAACCGCTTGCAGCGAATTTTTGAACAGAGCACTGTAGGTCGACTTGGGTTTCTGTTACGTCACTTGATTTGAAATACTTATCCAAAGGGAAGGACGACTTAAAAATTTTTGCAAATAATAATTCCGTAAACTTATTTCTCCCGTATGAAGAACGGGCATTTTAGCTTGTTCTTGCATATAAGAATTAGTACATGCATGCCCGCCGACTACATGGGTGCTCCGGGGCTTCAGCACCCACACAAATATTCTTGGTGGGTGCACCGCACCCACAAGATTTTTAGTTTAATAGAAACAAAATAAAATAAATATTTCTCTCTTGCCATTATCAAAAAATAATAAGCAATTTAAACATTGAGATGGAAGTTAAAATTTCTAACCTCTAAAACATAATTGTTTGTTTCAAATGTATTTGTGCAAAGGCAACCAAGCGACACACTCCCCACTCTGGCCTAGTTAAAGGCACTCCCCACAGTAAAGATGATGGAACTTTATTGAATAGAGTCGATGCAGCCCTTAATGATAGTGTTCATCAAAGATTTTCACTAAAAGAAATCAACCAAATATATCTCGAGACTGGCTGGAAACATATAACACGTCCCTCCGTTGATGTGCACCCACATACATTTTGGAAAGTCGGCGCTGATGGCACATGAAGTAATCTTTCTTTAACTCTTAGTGATTTATTTTTTGTAAAAATCTACCGGTGCGCCTTCCCTCAATATCTGTCACTGCCCTGTAGGGTCGTAACAAAAATACGTGTTATATGTTAAATAGACAATATTGTTCTAACCTTTTTTTTTTTTTAATGTGTAACTATAGTAGTCGCCCCAATAACTCTTGCATTTAGCATGCTTAGGTTTAAAGAAATATTGGTGAGGGATATAATCACTAGTGAACGTTTCATTAACAGCTAAGATTAGATTAATTACACACAACATGTCAAGAAGAAACAGACAAATTTTAGGAGTAAGAAAGGATATTCAAAGAACGCGCTGAAAAGAGTATTTCTTTGAGAGAAAATAGAAGTTTCAAACGAGGCTAATATACCTGCTAGTTATTAAGAACAGTTGAGACTGTTCTGTATCATAGTATTTCGTTGCTTAAAAAATAAATAAATAATAATTAAATACTAATCAGTCAACTTTGTAATCCAACAACCCAATCATCGTGAACCTGTTTCTATTGCTTTCTCCTTAGGACAATGA
The DNA here is from genome assembly GCF_964235325.1 of Thermobia domestica. Lineage (NCBI taxonomy): Eukaryota > Metazoa > Arthropoda > Insecta > Zygentoma > Lepismatidae > Thermobia > Thermobia domestica. The sequence continues at coordinate 81,768,699 of NC_137463.1, forward strand.
TCCGTGGACATCAACAGCCAAAAATGTTAACGCACAAAACAGTGATACCACAAAATAGTGAGAGTCAATAACAACATGCACGAAACATTGTCGACCGGAGACAAAACGCATCTATGAAAACCTATGTTTTCTGTAGGTATTATTCCAGCTTCGTTCCCCAATCAACATACATGTTGATTGAATTTAATGTCAAACTTCAGGCTCTTTCTTATTCAAGTTCAAGATGCTGAAAGGGTAATAAAATCCAAAGGATCAAGATGAAACAAACAGTTATATAAATAATAAGGCAAAGATTACTAGTTTTTCTCTAACACTATTTTAGCTTTCAAGCCGTACTCAAATTCTTCTTACTGACATTAAAAAATTTTACGTCATACGAGATAATGAGGTCCAATTGTTTCTGTAGTAACTGTACATTGGTAATTCCTTCCTGAACTGTTTGTGGTAATAGCACTTGCCAGGGTCTTTAATATATGGCTAAGAAGTCTCTTTGACCGGTTATCATTGAGAAAAAGAAATGAAAAAAACGGAAGGCCAAAGATGTAGCCAAATGACATAATAAACACGCAACAGGTACGTGAACTAAAGAAAGGATGGTGACAGAAGTCGTAATACTATGCCATACATTTTTGTTTTTCTTTTTAGATGTTTTGAAACGTGAATCAACTGCCTTTAGTAAAACGAAAAAAATGGAATAAAAGTAACAATAACCGCAGGGTAATCCTTGCTTTTTTTTTTTTTTTAATAGTATGTCATTCAACAATTTCTCAATGATTACACAGGAAACTGCACTATCACACTTTCAGTAGATTGTTGTACACATAATTATGTACAGTACATGACTGATCGCCCTCAGGGTATATACGACTGTATAAGCACACTGGCTTTTTCCAGAAGGAAAGATGTTTAGTTACTACGGCAGAAAAGCTAAGGTCAATATATACATATATTTTTCTCTCTCTAGCAGGTAAAGTGTGTCCTCAGCACTAGGACATGAAACTTGTACACAAAGTAAATTTAATGCAGTGGCGTCGTAAGTTCATTGAAAGTTAAGAAAAGAAGCGGTTCATATTTAGTACACTCAAGGCAACCAAAAAACTGTATTTATTTAGTAGTTGTTTGTGAGTAACCTTTTTATTTATTTATTTATTTGAATCTGTTGAATAAGTGAGAAAAGAAACTATCCCTGTGTATTCCAGATTACCAGTAATATTTGTACATTTGTGTGCAGAAAGTCCTGGAAGTTTTATTTTAAAACCTTTAAAGCACAAAGATGATATAACTGTGATAAAATACCATGAAAATTTAGAAATCCCGAAGATTTTTTATTTCCCTATGCGAAATACCTTTTGTTGTCCCTGCGAGCAGTGACTAAATGGAATTGACCTTTTGTAAGTGAATGTTCTCAACCAAACGTAAAACTCACTACATTGTTACTTACGTAAGCTTCTTTAGGTTTAAATTCATCTGAATTCATGCTTGTGACTTCTGAAAAAAAAATCATAAGATATTAAATGTATTATCTGGGTATGTACTAAGGATAAAATTACACGCACAATAACCGCTCATTTTTAACTTATTTATGCTTAAAATATACGCAATTGAACTGATTTCGTCAGTTGAGTTTTATGTTAGTCAAACACTGTATTATATACAAAATAAATTGATATGTATAGATTTTGTAAGAATATTTTTTCCCTAACAAATAGACTTCGTAAGCTCCATCTCGTGGCTAGTTAAATGATTAGCGTTACATTTTTGGCGCGGCAGACTTGGAGTCAATTTCCTGAGGGGACTCATCCAATTTGGACATCAAATTAAATTACATGTCTACCAGGGACGTAATGGAGCGTTATCCCACCTAATACTTCTGTGGTCCAGCATATACTATCTAGTGTTGTCCACTAGACGGAACGAGAGGAGAAATAGGGTCAATTTTTGTTGAATTTTCGTTTCGTCTCGATTCTCGGATAGCTTTTCTAGTCTAGTTTTGTATATTTATGTACAAACTTCATGCTCTGATTTTTTTTTTCATTTTACATAGAAATTATCGTAATCCTTCAACGTCATAAGAGATCAATAAAGGATGTGATATAACAACATTAAAGACCATATTTATTATTAAAGTATATTGGGTAATAACTTTCGTATTTTTAAATGTTGATAAATTCTCTTTATTTTGTTCGTAGAAATACTTTATTAACAGTAGTCCCGCGTAGGATAGTAGGTAACGCTTTCGTATTTGGTAAGAGTAGTTCTGGGTTCGATTTCCGGTCGGGAAACCTTCTCGGAAAGTTGTCACAGTTTTTTTTTTTTTAAACCAGCCATCTTGAGTGAGATTTTCCTGGGTTTTCCTTATTCATGCCAAGTTAATACTGGAATGATACCTAACCATACAGGTCCCACTCCGCTTTTCTCCCTCTCTATTCCTTTCTTTCTCCTCCTTTCCTTGAATACTGTGCTCGCCAGGAATGTCATCCTACATACGTGAAGGGATTTAAGTCCATAGATACCGGTAGTACTAAAAAATGTATATAAATCTAATAAATATTTTTTTTATAATTTTTTTCTATGAATCGTGTAACACTAAAACAGTGTTTGGGATCTAAGACTTGAGGGAAAGGGCGCCCATCAGGGGGGGCAAAGGAGGGCGCTCTCCTCTTCGAAGAAATTGTATTTCGGAAGATCTTAAACCAAATAGAATTTTTAGATTAGATTAGATTAGATTTATTAATCATTGGGTGGACCATGTTACATGTGCATTTGTACAAAATGGTATAGAACTCGTCAGTACATAATTTCGATACAATATTTAAAACAAACCCAATTCGACAATCTATATAACAATAGATATTTAGAATAGTTACCGCAAAATTTGAAACTATATTTGAAGTGTTGCTTATAGTTTCCTCCCCTGGAAACCACAATATGGGCGCCCTTGCTTGAGGAAGCTAGTGTTGTCTACAAGACTCAAGAGATTTATTGTGTTGTCTTAGATTTGAAAATGTATTTCTTGTCTTGTTTTCGGGACGAGACGAAAAACATCTCGTCTCATATACAACCTTAAATTTACGGAAGAACGAGCGCATCCGGTGTAGATACACGATATATGTTTTGGAACAGGTTGAGCATATACCTGTCAAAACGTTCTAGTATTACATTACATCACATCACATCATTGAACGTCTCAGATCACATCACATTACATGACATCACTGAACGTCTCACATCACATCACATCACGTGACATCACTGAACGTCTCACATCACGTAACATTACTGAACGTCTCACATCACGTGACATCACTGAACGTCTCACATCACGTGACATTACTGAACGTCTCACATCACGTGACATTACTGAACGTCTCACATCACGTGACATTACTGAACGTCTCACATCACGTGACATTACTGAACGTCTTACATCACGTGACATTACTGAACGTCTCACATCACGTGACATTACTGAACGTCTCACATCACGTGACATTACTGAACGTCTCACATCACGTGACATTACTGAACGTCTCACATCACGTGACATTACTGAACGTCTTACATCACGTGACATTACTGAACGTCTTACATCACGTGACATTACTGAACGTCTTACATCACGTGACATTACTGAACGTCTTACATCACGTGACATTACTGAACGTCTTACATCACGTGACATCACTGAACGTCTCACATCACATCACATCACGTGACATCACTGAACGTCTCAGATCACATCACTAAACGTCTCAGATCACATCACATCACATGACATCACTGAACGTCTCAGATCACATCACATCACATGACATCACTGAACGTCTCAGATCACATCACATCACATCACATCACTGAACGTCTCACATACTATTGATGTTGAAAGGGAATATTAACAATGACAGAGCCAAGCCTTGATACTTAACACATGGAGAAGCGAAAAATTTTAAAATGATAGTTCATTAATTTGTGTTTGGGTGTAACTGCCTATATTTAGTTCTCCAATCAATCGTATGTTGAAGTTTAGCATCCCTTTTCAGTACTGAGACCATATGAGATGTAGACCTACAGTTTAAGGTCGAAAATGAACCACCGTAATGCATCTAAATTGCAAGGTTTTGCCATCAGGAATCGAACTCGGGACCCCGTGAACCAAAGTTGCGCGCACTAAGAACTAGATCAACGAGGAGATCTTTCCCATCTTTCGAGTAAACTTATTCCTCGAAAGTCAACATAAAGTAACTAAAAATATATATATATATTTAAAATATAGACTTTTTAAAAGCATTTTCTTTGTCGAAACATGATTCAACTCCAAACTAATGAAACAATTGTTCTTCGTTTCATAAGTGATCTGTAGAGTCATTACGTCGGTTTCTGGTAGCAGGTTTCTTAAAAATATTCAGAGGAAATAATTGACGGAAATACAGCAATGAACAATTCTTACTTTTAAAATGACAATATTAATAAGCTATTTAGATAACAAAATAGAAACTTTTTTTAAAAGTGGGAAGAAGAAGAAGCACTTGAAAGAAGAATGGGGACATTTTTCATCAACACTTAGTTCTTATTTGTTCCACCTATCAACACTGTCATTTATACTGTAGCACCTTATTTGGTGAGCTTCAAAATCTGTCATACTTGAATAACCGAGTTAACATGTAATACCACAACAGCTCTTCATATGCGTTTTGTTCAGCACTCATTATAAAAGAATTCCCCTCACAGCGTTGTGTATTGAACCCTGTGACAAGCTGACATGTTTTCACGTCTACTTACTCATCAGCTACGTCTACTTAAAGGCAAAAGGAAATTAGGTTCAGAACAATGTATAAAAGAAACAGCAATTTATCAAACACTTAATGCTGAGAAAAAGGGAGTATTTCTTTAGGCAAAAACAATTTATAAACAGAATTCATTAAGAGCATTGTATTGTGTTGATTGAATCAGTAATAGCGGTGTCTCAAGCGTGCAAACAAAGTATGCACTGTCGTAGCCTCCTTATGTATCTGAAGAGTGCACTAAAAAAATGTCATAGTAGGTCAACGGTAGAGTGGTCATCCCTCTAATACAGCTAATGTGTTCGAACTCTGTTGGCGTCATGTACAGTACGCGTATACCTTATGAAAGATCATCATAATTATGAGGAGTTATTCTTTTAAGTTAACATTTGAAATGATAATTAGAAATTAACGGCCTTCTTTAAAGCGAAAATTAAACTACAGCTAATTTTAGAATCTTTCTGTAATATCTTCAAAACAAAAATATTCGAAAAGCAAAGACGTAGTAAACTATTTGCACGTGCTAGCCTACCTTTACCACAATTTACTTTTCTGCTTTGGGTATGCTGCTATTTACAGAACCCGCAAAAAATGCTAAATATATCTACAGTTGCAAATCGAAAGCAGATAGATGAGTTGTGCTAACGGTATCACATGCAAAATCGTATAGTCTAGTTCACTTCGTTTCTGCTTTTCGAATATATTTGTTTTGAAGATATTACAAATAAACTCTAAAATTAGCGGTAGTTTAATTTCGCTGTAGTGAAGACCCTTAACAATAAGGGATGATGTAAGTGAAGAAAGAAAGAAAGAAAGAAAGAAAGAAAGAGAGAGAGAGAGAGAAACAAACAAACAGAGAAATAGAAATTCTCATGATAGGATCAGGATAGGCTTACAACTCTACATTTCAGATTCATTAGTGTATCAGTTTTATCCATGGTCCATTTAATCCAAGTGTAAACATTTTTGTTTTTATGAAATAAATAAATACTTGAGTTGTTGTATTGTTTAACATCCCCTTGTATAACCAAGGTTATGTTCAATGTTCTTCAACTAGGATTTGAACTCGAAATCCCCAGTAGAAAAGGCTCGCGCGCTAGCCACTAGATCAGCGGAAAAGATTTTTGAGTTTGCTTTTTGTTTCTTTAAATGAATAATACATGATTACCTTAAGGAAATCTGTTCCCTCCTTCAAGAACAAATAAATTACTGTATTTTAGAACTTCAGTATTTCTGATACACATAATTTGTAGTCATTATATCTGTTTAAAAATATATATTTCCTTTCCTCGCAAATAAAATTTCTGAGCATACTGCTGCCTGTTGGCCATTTGAACTAGAAATTTCTCATAAGAATTCTCGATAAGTTTCATTTCCTTTCTTCTTAGAGGGCTTTCGAAGTAATATAGGAGATAACAGTTCCGTAGAACGAATGCAGTGATAACATACAGTGTACGACGGTATATCGGACACGTAAATTAACATGGATACTAAAGGGCATTTGGCTTTCCGAGAATTAAACTTTACTTGAGGACAATTAAATATACCAGTAATCAGTGACATTTCAAAATAAACCAACACATAAACAATCTTCAGTACACAGAATAAAACAATTTAAAGCATACAAAAAAAGAGAGCATTATATATTTCGACGGCCTGTGATGCCCTATAATTAACTTCATACTTTATGACGAAGAGATATTAATTTGTATTCAGAGATACACATGTGTAAGTTCTATTCACGAGCACTGAATAAACAAGAGAAAACACTGGGTTTCTACAGGTAATTTTCCAACATATCTTCACATGTAGGCTACTTGTTTGCCTTCGGAAAATGATCGGAACTGTACAATATATTTAATAAGATTTAAAGGTCAGCGATATATAAGTTGGGACGAAATATGTTATTACAGAGAGAGATGTCTATACATGCTGCAAGGAAAGTAGTGCATGTTCCTCTCTCGCTTTCTGTATTTTTCTTTAACTTCCTTCTTTGAACTAAACAAGGAAACGATAGATACAATGTGCGTTAAAAAAAATAACCTTCCGGTTATAAGTGCATCTAAAGTTAAGTCTTACTATCTGGTTAAAAAAAAAAATGAAATCTCTTAAATTGTTGTCCTACGCGCATCCCTTTTAGGCTATAGGCGAGTGATGATTAATGAAAGTGAAAGATTATGAAATAATTGGTCGAATAAGAATATAGGAGGGAACAGGAGCACTTGAGAAAACTCACAAATACATTCCAGCGCACCTCAAACTCTCCGTGGCCTGGAATCGAATGACAAGCTCCTCACAGCAGATGTGTTCTACCTCTAAACTGCCTAAGTGTTAAGACAACGCTGTTTTTTTATTTTTTTTTTAACTTTTAATGAAAATGGGATTTTCAATCACATTTTCTTCCAGATTATTTTGTCCCTTGAGAGGGGAGGGAAACAGTCCATATCAAAATGTGAGGGAATTGCACTTGGATGCTATTTGCTAAAGGGCGTGTTCTGCACATAATAATAATAATAATAATAGGTATTCTGCCATTATTGGCAGGTCACTTGCTGCAACTGAGAAGCTTCCATGCTCCACGCTCTTCCGCTAATCTTCTCGTCTTCACATACGATTTTTCTGTTTTGGAATCGTCCACTAATTGTAGTCTCCTTCGCCCTTTCCCTCTCTTTCCTGTGACCATACCCTCTAAAATGTTTCTCATGATACCATTCTTTCCTACCCAATGTTCCAACTAGCTTCTCTTCCTCTTCTTAATGATATTTAACGCTGATCTTTTCTCCCCTACCATTTCTAATACCATCTCATTTGTTTTCCGCTCGACCCAGCTAATTTGCTCCATTCTTCTTGACACCCACATTTCCAAAGCTAACAAAAGTGCACACATATTCGCAGTTAGTATCCGTGGACCTACTCTGGAAAGAGTAACCTTCCTTGGATAGATGTCAGAAAGAAATTCGTTTTTATACCACAAAATCCTTTTATTTTGCAAAATATTTCATTCTACTATCTGAAATTTTTCAGCTACAACACTTTAAACAAGAGGCTATTGTAGTTAACATTGTTGTCAAACATGTCATCATGTTAACATTGTTGTCAAATACGTCCCACTTTCTGTAATACAAGAGCTATTTACAAACTGAAGATATACCACATTGACTTGACACCTAGTTTTCCATTCCAAGCGCTGCTGTCGACTGAAGGAATTCCACTCCCTTTCGTCATCTGCTCTCTCGCTTAGCAACAGCTGAACCCCCATTGGCTAAACGCGTGGGTGTGTGTGGGTGTGAGCTTTAGTTCACATTTTTGCCACCGGTCAAGACATTTTGGCAGCACTATAGTCATATAAATAATATTCAACGTTACTAGGATAATTCGATGGAATGTGATTTATTTATTTATTTATTACTATTTGTAAAAAATATGAATAATTTTTGGTTAGGTTATTTTATCTAACGTTAGTTCAGTTTAATTTACACAGAATTTAGCACCGTGTACCAAATTATCCGGGCTTTGTCAGATGAAGATAAAATTGGCAAATCTGTTAGAATTTTGTATAGAAGTAATGCTTGAGTAGAGTTGTTTTAAACCCTTGTTCAAAATGAATCCTCAGAAAAGCCGTAGAAAGGCTGGCATGGTAGTTACTGTTTCTTTAATGAACGGTATTATTTCGAAGTTACAACAAAAGAAGTAAGGGAACACACATTTTAAGAAGTGAATGTAACTTGTCCGTTTTCCACTTCAAACATTAGCATAAACTACTTGGATCTTTCCAATCAATACAGACTTTACAGGTTGCTACATTAGCCATTACAATTCAGTCCAAATAAACACAGATTTTAGGTAAAAATTATTTGGTAAATATTGAAGCACATCTGCAAAAGAACTCATGTAGTATTATAATTATTACATGCCATAAAAGAATATGCTACTTCATGACTGGAGATTCTACTTTTCAGTAGCTCTACTGGTAAGCGTAAATGAGAGGTTTCGCTTGAAGATGATTAAAACTAATTTTTTGCATCCTTCTAGGTGGTACGATGGCTTTAGTGTTTGAGCACTCACTATGGTGCTAGAGGTTCCTGCACTAATCCCAGACTTTGAGTGTAGTGAGCATAATGTCGTCTTGGTTTTCTCCCACATTATAATTCCACCAATTTTTTCATGTTTCTTTTAGTCTACAGGACATAAACGTGCACGTAGAACTAATCTGATTTCTTCATTTCATTTATATCCTCCTATCAACCACCAGAACTAATGGGGAAGGAAAATTATCTTGTGAAAGATTGTCATTACGATATCAGCTGATACTAACAAAAACTAGAAATTATATATATATATATATATATATATATATATATATATATATATTTTAAAAAAATATATAGAGAAATAGATATATTTAATATTGGCCAATCACTTTAGAGAAAGCAGACAAGAAAAAGCATTTCTTGGAAAGAAATGTCATGGTATTGTGATTGTAATAATCAACCAACATCAACAAAAGTGTGAGATACCAACAGTTAGAGAGAGAGAGAAAGAATAAAATGAAAAAGATAGAAATGAATGTCATTAGTTCGGGGAATAAAAAAAATAAACCCACAAAACATCCAGCGATTTCGTCAGTGACCTAGAAAATGTAACCGCGCAATAGGAGATATTACATAGCTTTGTGCCCAAGCGTTTCTGTAGAGGCCAAGGATTAACATCAGTAGAAGCAAGGGGCACGTGGTAATGGACAATTATTGTATATCACGTTTTCATTTCTCTTTTTCTTTCATCCTTTTCTGGTATAATAAAATGACAAAAGAAAGTAAAAGTGTTCTTTCTGTTAGAAGAAGAGAGATTGTGAAAGAAATGAAATGAAGACATCAAAGAAGAACAATACCTAAAGTGAGTAAAGTGTAAGTGGCCCATAAAAAAAAGTGTGAATTGAGATGAAAACTAAAAATTCGTTAATAATAAAAGTGAAATAAATATTGTCGAAATTATTTAATAGATGACTACAGACAGGTTGTACAGGATAAGGACATGATGTAAACTGTACGTTGCAGTAATTGTCAACACTTTCTAAACATTTATTTCCATTGTTGTAGCTAATTTAATTAGTAAATATACTAAAGAAACTGATTGGGACATTGGCTAAGGTGGAAGTGCATGATGAGGGTACGGTGGAAGGAAAAAGAGGAAGGAACAAAAGAGACTACAATTGATGAACACTATTAAAACGAAAAATATCTACGTGAAGACGAAACGGTAAGCTGGAGACAGTGGTGTATGGAAGCATCTTTGTTTGCGACAGGTGCCCTGTCAGTAATGGCAAAATGCCTATGATGAAGTCAATCTTGAAAACCCTAAATACAACTTGTTGTTAATTAATAAGAAATAAAAGTACAGATAGTTAATAAATATTCGATAGAAATAGATACGAAGAATAGAAGAATACTCAAATCCACTCATCAGTGTGTTGACTTACTAACAGATTTACACGGCGCATTACTATGGGGTTGTCATGTGAGCGGAGTCCGCATAACTTTTGTAAATATACTGTATTTATGTGGTTCTTGATAATTTTAGAAACATTCAGTATAGGAAAATGCATCAATGTTTCCCTCTTTCCTCCCTAAGCTTGAGAAATTAAAATAAATAGTTCAATAAATAGTTCATAATATATAAATGAAACACATCCAAGAACTTGTATCGGTCAAGAGTCTTGCGCCCCTTCTTCTCCAATTTCTCGAAACAAAATCTGAAATGAAACCTTGGAGTGTCAAGTAACAACTCAAAATGTTTGATGTGGGGGAAGGGAGGGCGAAGTACGTGTTCTAAGTTTGATTTTCGCGCTATAACATCAACTGAAGTAGTTATAGATCTTTTCTTTATGACAGACACATTTTATCACCTGTGTTTCCTTTTATGACATCCTCTATTTCAGCTCTGCTCTTCTGATCTTAGAAGCTAAAGATTTACAGCCAATGCACAGGTTTAAAATAAAAAAGAAATAAAGAATAAAACAGAACAAGTATACACTAGCCATGACTTTTAGTTTTGGTTAGCTTTCTCTTTGGGTCTAATGCTGCCATCATAAACGTTAACAAAGAAAGTAAGGTGAAAGGTCTTAACAGTAACTAACCGATCACGAATATGTAAATGAATAGCCTCACCAAGTTGATCTTAGGTAAACTCATGAAGAATACGGTATTCCCATCTTTGTCCATATTCCCATCCTTAGATAGTAATCTCGGAAGAAAACATTTAATTTCTTATCATTGTTCTGAAATACAGTATATTTCTTCCATTAAGAGTAATATTTGTTTATTAGCCCGTAAGTTTATATGGGGGATTTTTTCTGTTTTCTTCGAAATTAGCTGGAATGCTTTCATTTTATTTTTTTTCTTTAAATATATATTTAAATTTCCCTTACTTCGTGAAAATTAAATTTTGTTACATTTAATTCTAATATTATGTCTATAATAATCAGATTGAATTTAACTAACATCTAATTTACACATAATGCAAATCCATTTTGAAAAAGCAACGAACATTTAACTAGATTTCAACAAGAAATATGTAAAATCAAATCATAATTCCATTTCATATTATATGTATGTATGTATATATATCATATTATAATATCCCCATATAAATCAATAGGCTAAAAAAAATAGACATCATAGACACTCAACACGGTTGTTAATAAATCAATGGGCTAAAAATAAAAATAGCATAGGCGCTCAACACAGTTGTTAATAATGAAGTAATGAAGTAGAAATACTGATAGAGAAATTCCCTGATATTATAAGCAAAAGAAAGTATGTGTGTTTATTTGAACCTTCCCTTATGATTAAAGGAGATAGACTATAACTTCAGTAATTACAATTCAGTAACTGCAAATAATAGAAATAGTAAAAGAAACATCGAGAAAAAAGAAAAGCGTATTTTATGAGTTTCTGGACAAAGAGTGTAAGAAAAGATCTATGAAAAGTTGAGTACGGTATTTTGTATTGTACCGTACAACATACAAGCAAGAAGAAATGAAAGGAAAACATAAAAATAAAATTTCATAGTGTGAGTATGCAGAAGAAGAATAGACAAAAGCTTACTTGGCCAAGTGGATCGAAAAAGTAATTAACAAGTGTTTGAAGAGGCGAGGAAATAGAATAGTATTGATGATAGTTAACATAGCAAAAATAAATTGGTTAGGTCTCAGTTTAAGAAGAAATTAAATGTAGATAAAGTGTGTAAAAGAGGGATATAAAGATAATATGAATGCGACAAGCTCTGTGTGAAAACTGAGGTTCGTACAAGAGTGGAGATTTCATAGTTTTAGATTTCATAGTCTTCCCATTTTTTAAAAATATTTAACGCGTCCTCTTAAGCCCTTCAAATTTTACCGTCCCTTTGTTCGGTTAAGGGTTCACACGTCTTTCCTGGGTTTCAAATAATTGTATCTCACCTTTAGCAAATACACACAATATTTCGGTGAGTGAGTCCCTCATGCATTCTTAAATTTTTGGGAGAACGTTCAGTGTTTCGCAAGTTTGCGGCAAATGACCTAATACTGCTTGCGCAATGTTAATAATAACAGCAAAGGAAGTAGGGCCAACAGTGCGAAATAGTAAGCCAACGATGTAATTGGCCACTTTGCCGAGCATTTCCCAATCCAATTCACGATCAGTTGCGTAACTATTGGATAAATGAAGCAAATTTATTGGTTCGTGAACATATACCTCAAAACTGCGTAGGGTCAACGTATTTTTCAATTTTATTTCTGCAATTCCCAATTACGTATGCCTACATTTGCCTAAGTAGAACCCACCAAGTGTGCTGCTAGGAATGTTGGTAGCTAGATTAAAAGTTCCAATTAGTTGATTTAATTAAACAAAGTTTACTTCATATTTTCTACATAAACATCGCGTGAGGAAGAGGGAGAAGGCTTGCTAATTAAAGTACAATCTAGAGCAGTGCCGGATTTACGTATAAGCTAAACAAGCTATAACTTAGGGCCCCATGCGCTTGGGGGCCCAAGAATTTAAAGAAAAATCTAATTGTGATGTAATTTCCAAATAACATGAAAAAGCAAATCAGAAAAAACGCACATACGACAATGATGTTTTGTGTTATGTACTATGCTTTTATGAAGCAAGTAATAGAACTCTATTTCTCAGCCGCACTTGTAATGAGACCCCTGTTAACCAGCTCCGCTTATAATGGAGCCTCATTTCCGAACCCTGCTTGTAATGGGCCCTTGTTTCCATTTATATATGCATTACGTCCATAAATTAGCATATAACATATATTCAAACCTTTAAAAACGGCGACATAGAAGGCATGACGTAAAGGGTCCCTAAAGTTTGATGTATAAAAGGTCCCTTTCAATAGCCTAGGGCTCCATTAAACCTAAATCCGGTATTGGTCCAAATGTTTTGTATTTCTTTATAAAGAGTCGAACTCGCGACTTAGCTGTGAAGTAACACACACACACACACACACACACACACAAAATTGAGATATAGACACACCCACAAACTAATTTGAATTACTTATTTTTATGTTGTTACTAAGAGTATTTGCTGATGATTCTCCGGACCTAGCACCGCCACTGGACACTGAAAATAAATATATATATTTTTTTAAATCAATGCATTATTCAGCAAGAACTGCAACATCCGAAACATATAATTATGTAGAAACGAACAGAACACGAATGTGTTCCGAGTTTCATCCAATTAAAAAAAGAAATATATTGTTCATTGCTCTTAACGAAGAAGAAAAGAAAGAATGAAAGAAAAAAACTTAATTTCTTCTATTGGCGCTATTGTGGAACGTTACCACATTCTTTTCTTTAGGGATTGTAACACTTTTTTTTTTTCCTTTCTTACAACTAATGGCTGTGACATGAGGCTATCCATTTGAAACACATTCCACAGTATTATTTTTTTTTCTACTCCTAACCGAAATATCTAGACAAATTACATGCACCATTATGTGCATCTTATGTAATAGTATTGGTCAGCAGTGAATCAAGTGTATTAGAATACCACACTTTCCCCTTTTACGTGGAAAAAGGGGAGCAGTTGTAACCTCATTATGGATTCTTTGCATTTTTTTTTTTTTTTTATCTGTGTAATAATAATAGAGAAGGTTCAAGAAGTCTGCACAAAGGTAACTATAATTTTGCGAACAAAAAAAAAAAAAAAAAAAAATGTGCGGTTGATATAATCTCTCTTTCAACAGTGAAAGTGTTTTTTTCAAAGGATTTTCTTCCAACATGATTTTTATAACCATCACTCTTATAACATAGCACGTTGTGTGATGTGATGTCTTATGAATACGTGTATGTGTACTTGTGTATTGCCCCCTTCACCTTTTTCCAATAAACACTGCTGTACTGCTACGTATTTTTATTTTTTATTTTTTCTTCGCGTTACGAAGGTGATGTAACTAGCTTACTCATTCAAAAGATGAAGGCAGACCTGAAGATTATCCTTGAGGGCATCTCCGTAACTTAATGAAAGTCCGTCAATATTTGACACTTAAAAAGCTGTTTTTATATCACGTATTGTTTCTATTCTTGTTAATCATAAATTTTGGGGAGCAAGTGGAGGGGTAGGATACCTTAGGGGACACCTATTTTTTTTTTCTTGTATACTTAAAATATTACTTACCTTACAATACATGTCTGAAGGCAGTATGCGATAGGGAACAGACAATGCCACTGGGGGAGCTAGCCCCCTTGCCCTCACTCTAGCGTCATCACCATGGGAACCCAAAAAAATCTATGGATGGCATCTCCCTGGTTGCTACATTACGTTTGGTATTTTTTAATATCAAAAAGTACCATCCAGGGTTCCACTGCTGGAAATATAAATTTTCGTGAGCCAGGGGGCGGCCCCCTGCTTCCTTTCGAATGCCCATAGTCGTCACTGCATGGAACCTATACTTGTGGCACCGAATTCCGTATCAGAAAATAGTTTCTCCCAATGTTCTTTTTTTAACATATCGTGAGATAGTCTTGTTTCGCCTAACTAATTATCTCATACATTGAGTTGATTTTAACGTAACTTTCAGCAGCGAGGCTACATAAGACGGAACTTACTGATTAACGTGGAATCCGAACCACATGAGCTCCCTCCGGGAATCGAATCCAGGTCTCTCACGCCAAAGGCGCGTACGCTAACCGCATATCCACGAAAGAGCTCAATTATCTCATACAGTTATAACAGAGAAATAAGGTATGTGTCCGCCATTTTTAGTGAAATAATGATCCTTGCTTTGCCTAAAAATAGTTTCGCCTAAAATTGAGAGGATATGCCAAGACAGAAGAATGTAGAAGAAAAGTGTCTGCAGTGTGCTGTTATCTACAAGCAATCATGCTATTATTTGCGAAACTTCAGTGTTCTTTTGTCTCCCTGACACCACTACTTTTATCGAAGTAAAATTTCTCATCTTCTATCTTCGTCTGGTTTACTGAGAACCAAGTTGTGACATGACTGATATACTACAGAGTGTATGAAAATTTCGGTACCATAGGCAAAACTCAGTTATGAGTAGATATATATGAAGAAATAGAAAGAGAGAAAAGTTTATGGAAATAGGTAGTGTTCAATCTAAAGAATGGATTTTTCCCAATGTCAATTCGATCAGCCGTTTGGGTCCCTTATTGATAAGGCGCCATATGTTGAAACAGAAAACAACGTTGTCATTTTAGTATATTGTTCCTTTGGGTCTTCATAATCCCGACAATGCAACAATGTTAGGAAATGGGTTCGAGGTATTCTACGTTCCGTCAAATAACAATGTGCACATTCCTTGTGTTACTTTTCGACTTCCGTTCGAGCAGCCTGCAGAACTGGCAACATTGCTTTTTCATTTAACATTGGGTTCTTTACCAGTGCGGAGCCCAAACGGATGCTGCGATTGGCAGAATTCCACCATTTTAGATTGAAAACCACTTATTTTCAACAACCTTTTTCTCTCTCTTTTTTTTTTCTTTCTTTTTTGTTTTATACTCATAAGGCATAACGAAGTCCCTCACTGTTGATGCGCACGTTATAATACTACGTAGGGTTTCCAACCGTCCAGTGTTCTACCGGACAGTTCGGTTTTCCTCCTTGTCCGGTGTCCGCTAGACCTCAAAACCGGACGTTAAATGTCCGTTAATTTTTCCTCTAACTAGTGCTGTTATCTGTTTTATTAAAATTATTTTGGAGTGACGAAAGGAATCGTTTGTCGATGAACATGATTAAAACAGACCTTATAATTTGCTTTGATATCGAATGTCGCGCTCGGAATTTGCTGAAGAGTTGAAGGCAGGGAAGTTCACTGAACTTATCAAAACTGGTAAAGGTCAACAAAAGTATATTTTCAAGAGCGCAGCTAACACTGCTTCATCCTCAGCTACATCTTCCAATTAAATAAAAGTATGTAGGCATTATGAAACCTTACCAGCCTCAGCGAAGCTATTAAGACTTATTTTTCAAATATATTTTGTGCATACCATAATTATAGTGCCAATTACTCAATGACTCAACCAAAACTGGACACGTTCGCTACCGACACAAAAAATATATTTGGGACGCATTGGTTTTCACCAAGGACCAACGTCCCACATGTAAGACGCTCGGGCTCGTTCTAGCAGATGGTCTGTGGGTAAGGTAATTTTCTTATGACCGGTCTATACTGGCGGTTTATGTCTACGAATCGGTCCCTCGTAAAATCCGCTGTGTCCCATATATGGGACGTTGGTAGCCAACGTGCTAATCAATGCTTCAAAAGTAACTAAAGTTATTAAATTCGAACTCCCGAGTCGCTCAATTTTATATGAAGTAACCACTTTCAGATTGTTCACATTTTTGACGAGCGATGATGTCAGTCTTCAGACTACACGTATTCGAGGAGAGTGTTCGGTATATTTCCATTTTCAGTAATTGTCAACCCTAAACACCAGTTGCGGAAATTACAAAAAAAAGTAAATATATTTTGTCACTAGAAGCTAAAGGGAAGAAAGCTTATCCAATGTACTAATTATTATATACAGTTTTCTAAAGCTGTATGGTTTTCTTCCCTTAGCTTCCCTTCTCTTCCCTTAGCTTAAATGTTTTACCGATATATTATTCGCTCAAGGTCTCTCATTGCATAATAGTTTAATGACACTTAAATTATGTTTATAAATGCCACGGTCAGTTTCTTGTAGCTTAAACCTGATTCTTTAAAAATTAATGAAGGAAATAAATAAAACGCAATTTGAAACCAAGCAATATGAAAAAAAAAAAAATGTTACGTGATAAATAATTAATCATTGCTGTATTTGGATTTTCTTGAGCGCAATACGCCATTATAGAATACCGGTACAGTAATTTAACAAAAAGGAAAATGAAAGAAAAATGATTTCGTAATAATGATAATTACTCCTATGTCCAGATGGTAATACAAGACGTTGTTTATTGAGCTATTCTTGCAGATTCTAATATGTTGTAATCTATACGTACTTCAAATTGATGATCTTTTAACCTATTTCAACGGTACAGGACATTGATTTATTCGAGTGACCATATTCATTTTTGTATTTTATTATTATTATTATTATTATTAGCGTTGTTGTTAGCGTTGTTGTTGTTGCTTGGATGATGTCAATGTGTTACTAATACTTTTCTCTCCCGTGTTGTTACACGAACATCTTAGTTCTAGAAAACATTATACGGTACTAACTGATGACTCATAGAGATTTTCTGTATTACAAGTATGTTTTATTAAAACCCTTCAAGAGATGTAAACTAAACTAATTACTTGTTAATGAACGGATATTTCACTATAAGTTTTGTTGATGTTTCTAGAAAATATTAAAATACAGTTTTTTGTCCATTCAGTTTTCTCTTCGGGAAAAGGTAAATAAAAAATAAATTAAAAAAAAAAAAACAGAATGTGTCTTATATGTCAATAAAGAAATTTTAATTACTTCAATTTCAGTTTTTTTTTTTCAATTCTGTATTGTTACATGTCTTCATTGGTTTCTTACGGTGTGAAACAACATTCCTGCAACGTGAAGTGTTTAGTGGCTCAGAAATGTATTTTGGATACAATTACACGTGTTTCATAGTATGTATACTTTTCTCTGGACGCATGTGCGCTATGAACATTTCTACATGCGCGTGTGATCTCTATTTAGTTAAATATTGAAACTTCATATGTTGTTCGCTGAAATGCCACCATATTTAAAATTATAATATTTGGAGAGGGGTCTGGAGTGGAACTTTTACAACATACAATTGCAACCCCTTAAAGTAATGACTGACATGTTTTTGCGTTTTCTCATCTTCCCAGTCATTTCCCAGATACACGGGGTTGCAATGGACTTTATGGTCATGAAATGTGAACTCCCGTTATTTTGGATGGGGTTAACATAGTGACTTGAAACTTTCGGCAAAATATTTCTCTTGTCAAGGGCTTTTATTACTCCACCCCCTTTGCCATTTGAAATTTTCAAGTTGGCCCTCGTCCCTCTATGAGGATGTTTGGGATGGATCTTTTATAGCTCAAAATTTAAGCCCCTCACAATAATGACGGACGTGTTTTTGCATTTTGTCATATTCGCAGTCATTTCGAAGATACATGGTTTGATAATATACCCGTTCTTCGCACGGAGAGAATGAGTTTCATTTTGAACATAAAGGACACCAAAACTGTCACAATCAACTTAGGGACTCCAAAAACTATGAATTCGACACTAATATTGGTTATTTTCAATTATTTCTATGTCACTATCCCCCCTTTAGGAGTAGTAATGGGTGCTAAATTTGGATTTAAAGGGTGTCAGAAGTGCCACTGTTCGTCTCGGTGACCCCAAAATCTATAGATTCGACACTTAATATCGGTCATTTTCGATCATTTTTAAAAAATATAATATTTCCGCTCTTCTCCCTTCCGCTAAGTTCCACCGTCAAAGTGAAATGCTAAAAACCATTGCAGGCCCAAATCTTATCTATGTTGGAAATTTGGAGATCGGTCAGGTAGTTCAAGAGTTAGTCACAAACATAGTCACTTTCATTATATATATAAACAAACTTTACGTCCGTCCCATGATTATGCCCAGTTGGCTAACTGAAACGGATGATTATTGAAAGGAATGGTTATTAAATAATTTGTGAAATGGAAAAGTGTGAAGGAAAGAACAACTCTGGAAAATAATCGTACCAGACACAATGTTTTTTCTCCTCGAACTCGCGTGGCCAGGGATCCAACTACGGACCCTTCGCGCCAAATGTGTGCGCTGTGCTACTGAACCATCATAACTCACCCACTTCCTCGTTTGTAATTTATGAATGATATACCTTAATGAGCAGATGGATTTAAAAGTCCAAGTAAATATTTGTAATGTAATGAGGATCAGATTCTAGTTCTTTACTAACCAAGTTTTACAGCACATTACAACTGTGAAGTTTATACTGCACTCATTTTCAACTCATACACAGAGACTTAAGAAATACTGCATTTATATTTCCCTTTTAAAAAAAGGAAAAATAAGAGAAAGAAACAGTCACGCAAAAGCTGTCAAAGGATATATACAATTTAATTTTCTTATCTTTGAAAAATTATTCTTATTAAACTCTCAGATTGAACTTCAAATAAAAAAAAAAAAATATTAACTGTTTATCGTATGAAAGAAATTTGTAATTACGGCCATGGCCATAAAAATAGGTAAACCTAATTAATTTGAATCCTCTTGTTCTATACAAATGTTTTTACATAGTTTTTCACAGCGACACTTAACGTAGTTCTGTACCGTTTCTCGTAAAATATTAAAATGTCACATATGAAATGAGGACATGTTTTCCTCTCTCGTGAAAAATATCAGAATATTACCATGAATGGCGTAACAGTTTGTTTTTACTATGTTACTTCCAATTTTTAATGTAAAAGTTTTTCTCTTTCATTCTAAGTTAGCACTTGGATACTGTATACACGAGTCCTTGTCCCACATAACTTTGTGAAAAATAGTATTTGTAGTTTTTTTATTTATTTATTAAGAAAAAAAGAAAATTTGTATATGAATGTGTTTGGCATTTTAGAGTAATTTAATTTCTTTTCATTTTTCTCTTTTTAGGGAAGATATGGAGAAAGTAAATATCGACTTTCATGACAACGGAACATTAACCTTTCAACATAAGAAGATATTGCATTTCGTGCCGGAGTTATCGGTGAAAATGACGGATGAAGAGCTTATAGTACCCAACATTCCATTGCTGGTAAGTACATTTTTTTTTTACTTCTATTTTTCCTTATTAATTTATATGCCTTATTAATTACAATTGGAAGGCATATTCCTTATTAATTTACGATTCGAAGTTCATAAAGTTGAAAAACCAAGTGTAAGATCAACTCTTAAGTTATATCAAACATTCAAATGTAGAACAATATTCGGCTTTCAAGTTACGCACCAAGAACACAAATGCTCATTAGGGTCCAATTTGAAGGTTGTAGTAGAACAAACTGTCTCAAAATTCACAATAACTGTACTTCCATTTCACTACATAACCATTCTTGTACTTATATTTCCTCGTAAAATGTGCATTTATATTACCAGAACTTGAAAATTGTTCTTGTCTTGAAATGCAACAATCATCTTCTCTAATTAACTAACCACTTTTAATTACTGAAGCTATAGAAATTCGTATTGAGAATGTAGTTGCGTCCATTGTCTGTAAGATTCTGTAACTAATAAAACATGCATACTCACCAAAGCATTAAATATATTAAAAGTACTTGTGTAACAATTTCGAGAAAGTATTGCTGCCTTCATCACTTCATCAGATACGTTAGTGATAAAAAGAAGTATCTGAAGACGATGATACCGACATTGTTACACAAATATTTGTAATATATTTAATTCTTTGGCCAGTATATATTTTATTAATACATATCCACCATTAACAATATACTACAGATTCTACTTCTGAAGTATTTATTCAAAGATATTTCTAGAATAGATTGTTACTTCATCTAAAATTCTAAGCTTAAGTAGACCTAAATTCATTTCCTTATTCCTGAAGAGAAATATTAATTTCGTCACTAATATGAGATTTGGTAACAAATTCTGTAATGGTATTTCGTTTCTTTGACATGGTATAACGAAAAAAATAATCATGTTTCGCAGTCCTACTCTGGTTAATAACTTCCTCAATCTTCACACCTTTCTACCTAAGACGTTTGACAAATGTTAAATTTGTAAATGACTCTTAATTTCACTCAGTTGCTTTTTTCATTTGTATGGATTTTTTTTTTTTCGATTTGCTTATTAACTGTAATCTCTTGAAATTATTTTTGTACTTTGCATCTGATCCCAAAGAGTAACCTAGAAACAACGATCGTCATGTTTCTCTTTTCATTATATTGCTCCCTTTCATATACAGGTTGTTTATGGCATTTCAAACGCATTGTTTACTATTTTATATTCACCGTATTGTATTATTATTTGCAAATATATGTACGGTCTTTTTCCCAATGTGACATGTATTTATTTTTTATTCTTTCTTGAAATATCTGTCGCTGAAAATCTACATGCATCTCAGGTTTGTACCCAAATCCATACGAGTATAAAGATTACTTAATGCATACGTAATTTACTAGTAAATATTATTTATAACAATTTGAACATTAAAACCTTTTGTAGACAGTTTCTATGTCTTGTGTACACAAGAACTATTCCTATAATCTACATCAGATGGTATATGCACTTTGTTAGATTTGTATCCATTTATCGTCCGTCTCAAAAGAAAACACTACCTCTATTTCACATTGAACTGTTGTAGCAACTTCTTCACTCAAGAACGCAGAAGACATCATTGTGAGTTATTTTCTATTGTTGTTCTCACGTGCTGTCGATAACACTGTGAACAATGTATGGTTGATACTGTCTTTGCTAAAAGCAACATTTACAAAAACTATAGTAAAATGTTGTCATACACGTTAATTTTACGTAACCTTATTCTTTTCTACTTTTTTCTGCCTAAAATTTTGAGATAAACAGTTTTTTTAAAAATCATTTCCATAATTTTCAGGTGTTTATACTGAGAAATATGTATGGTTCTTGTTATCTGCAAGTTTATCTATAATCATTACTCAAAGAATTATTCAGTAATAGACCAATTAGTCATTTAGTTTTAAGTGTTTTCTTATTTTCTCTTTCTTGTCAAATCTTTTCCTGGAAATTACACACCGCATTATGTATTTATACTGCAGATACGTAAGAAATATTTGTCTATAATACCTTCGTTTAATTACATAATGTATAGCGTAGCCGCAATCTCACAATACTTACAAGCTGAAGTAAATTAATGCGAACGTAACAATTTTCTTTTTCTTCGTTTTTTTTTTCTTTTGGATAATTCATGAAATTATTCTCTTTTTTTTTCATTGTACATATTGAAACAGAAAAATAAATTAGTTAAAACACACATTGGCAACTAAGTGGAGGGAATCATATATTGTAGTCGAAATGAATTGATTTTGAGATACCATTCTTCGTTTCCCTTGGGGGAATGTCAAACAAAGCGTCCATTTGAGTTCTGTTACTTCACGTAATCTATTTTTAAGCAATTCGTCGGAGAAAGCTTTTATGTGAGTAGAGGTAATACACATAAATCACGTCTTCCTTGTTTGCTAATGATTTTGTTTTTGACATTGTTTTTGTTTACCATCCATGGTGGAAGGAGTTCAATTACCTGTTAACCTTTTATGTGATTATTACTTGTGTACATACACTGTACGTATGCATGTACTCGTGCTTTACCACATTTCTCTGGAGAAAATAAAGAATTTTGTTTATTTTTCTTCCACAAATGAAGCTTAGAGCGTGTGTTATGCACGAGTTTGTTATACAACTAACAACAAGTACCATATTGAAGTAGGTTAGTGTTTAAATCTAATGGATCGTTTCTTAATATCATTATAGCGGTCCTGGAATCCAACTGCTTTGTTTTATCAAGTTTGTGACAAGAGAATGGCCTACACTTTAAGAGTTGATCTGCGACTATTATGGTGTTATTCGCGAAGCAGTTTGTCTATTTAAAGAAAGAAAGAAAGATAATCTATTATGATAGCGACGTGAAGAGACGGGACAACCGTGCATAAGTCAATATACACAACTTCTCTCTCTCTCTCTCTCGCTCTCATATGTATAATACATATAAAATATAAAGTTGAAATTTGGCATGATTGTAGCTTAGACTAACACACAGGAAAATTGCCGAAAATGAATATTTTTAATTTTTAGGGGGTCTAAAGGAGGCTGAAAAAATTCCCTATGTTATTTATATGGGCCTTTTATTTATTTATGTATTTATTTAATTATTTATTAATTTTTTGGACCTATAATCTCATGTTTTAGGTACTTGGAATTGGGGTAAAAACATGAAATTCGGTATGCTTGTATGTTTTCCATAGTATATTTAACCAAATCCAGTGGCGGCGGTTGGACGTTAAAAGTGGGGGGGCAAGACATGATCTCAATATTTGTTTTCCTGGTTGCTTCTAACATTTTGTTTGACGAAAGGTTGTATAACTATTAGGATACTGTCTTTTCCAGATAAAATACTGTATATCGTGTTTCATATTTTATTAATTAAATTGGCAAGAGCAACGCAAGTATATACTAGCTCTTTTTACTCTTAAACAACGAAGGTGTAAGAAGAGATTTGATTTCTTGCTCAAAAACATCTTAAAATTCTGTCTGAAAAATTGTGTGATTAGATTAGGGGTCTATTTCATAACAAATCTGCAAAACAATTAAACAGAAAAAATAATGTTAATCGAATAGTAATGAAAAATGAGGCTTGTTTTGCAAAAGTTACATTGAAACGGGGATTAATGAACAACTTATATTTTTAATTCCACACATGGCATTAAATGTATGTTATTACTCTTAGAAAGATAATAAATACTAGAAGCATATGCTGCGACATTTAAAGAAGTACTTTGCAGCTTCCTGATGCATGTTCGTTGCCATTAAGTACAGTTTTCAATTTCTTGGAATACGTCAAAACTCAACAATACTTAGAATCACTCCAGTTATACAAAACAATCCTAAAACCTAGAATAATGTTGAATTCACTAAATTTAATTGTATATAAAAATTGTATATGTATACCCCTAAACTCGTATATTACATTGCAAACATTGCCGCGCCTTCACAAGTTGTGAAGGACTTTTTTTAAAATACGAAATGTTATTTCAATTAGTACCAAAGCGGCTGACTAACATATTGAGTCCTTGTAAGAAGAAGGAAAGTACACTCGAGTTGTGGCGCTCCAATAGGTTAATTTTTGGGTCATTTTTCGTGGCAATTAAAACCCAATTCCTGTAGCTTTTTTAACTGAACGGGAGACAACCAATACGTACTCACGGGACGGCAAATATTTTATGGCACAATTTTTATTCTATGAACCATTAATACATACAAAAATTTTATATTTCCAAATGAAACTATATACATTAATGTGTCATTTCAAAAAAAGTGGGGGGGCAACTGCCCCCCTTTTCCCCCCTAATCGCCGCCCATGACCAAATCATTAAAAATAAATATCTCCAACTTTAGAGTGTTTTTATGGGAACCTGAAAAATCTTCCCCATGTTATTTATACGGGATATTTTCCACGTCCCAAAATTATTGAGCACTTCCTGTAAGGCTACAATGATTAAATTTGGCATGATTGTAGCTTTTCGGGAGTATCCCACAGAAAAATGGCAAAAAGTGAATATTTTTAGTTTTTGAGGGGTCTAAAGGCGAAGCCGAAGAAATATCCATGTTAAATGGGCGTTTGCTTGGAATACAAAATCTTATCTTTTAGATAGTTGAAGTAGGAAAATAAACGTGAAATTTGGTAGAATTGTGCGTTTGAGGTGTGAAGCCGTAGGCAAAGCAAACGCTGGGGTCCGGGGCCAAAGCCTCCAGCTGGCCAAATTTAGAAAATATTAAGAACAAATGCACGAAATTCACTTTTGATGTCAAGACTGATACATAAGAGATGCAAGGCTGTAGGCTGAACAAACGCGGGGGTCTGGGAGCGGAGCCCCCAGGTAGCCAAACACTAGTATATGTATGTATGTATATATATATCGCACACCCGGTGGAAGATTGTTACAAGTCAAAACTACACATTTGTGGGAACATGACTTTAAAAGTTTGTTATTGTAGGAAAATCGCTCTCTGGAATACTGGTATTTCTACCATCTAGGAGTTAATTTGTTTACTTACGTTTATGAAATAAATAAATAAATAAATAAAATATATAATTAGAGAGAGAGAGAGAGAGATTATATTTCTAAATTTATACAATAGATATTCATTACTTCAAAAATCAAGAGCTGTACTCTTAATAGATATGTTGTACATTTTGTAAGATTTAGGTTAATTTAAAAGTGATGATAGTACGCGATGGGAAAGCATCCTATAAACCAGTTTATCTAGTTATAGCGACGCGTAGTAATTGAGCGGACAACATATCGACGTAATTTGACTACTTTTTTGCGCATGGGGCTATGAACCCATGAACTGCACCAATTCTAACCCTGGTCAAGGTTCGGAGCCCATGGTTAATAGTAAGTTCTGTCGTCTTTCATAACCTCGGTATTGTATAAGGACGCCGAACACAAAAGTTCAATATCGTAAACGAATTTTAAAAAATGGATTCTAGAAGTAAGTTACTGTATATTTCTATATTGCACACAAGTAAGCATCAAGACACCTACCTTCTTGCCCAATTGAAGGTTAAATCTAGTAAGGTTTAAAATACCCTCCCCTCTTTTTCCCCAAGAAAAATATCCGTATTAGGAACTGGTACGTGACATGTTTTGCTGCAGGTATCATATCGTCTAATGTTTGTGAAGCTCCAAGGACAATGCATGAACAATGTTAAAAGAATCATTGTTGGTCTTATGATTAAACGTACAAGAAAAATGGCAAAGATCATCATATTTACAACCACTTCATTAGATTAAAAGTTAAAATTACATGTAATTGCCACTTAAAGGGACATAAGTATTGGAGATACTGATCTTAAAAATTTACTAATTTTTTATTCTTATCGTAACTGTCAATGAAGCTATTAGTAGTCCACGACTGAAGAACTACCAATAGTAATGAAGAGGTGGAGTAGCCACTGTTTATAAGATTTTCCAATTACTATGTTGTAGATGACAAGCCTATATTCATTGTGTATATACTGTATATAAGGGTTCCTACTGATCTGAAGAAATCAATTTCCCTGACTTTCCCTGACCTTTGGCAAGAAATTCCCTGACTTTCATGACAGGCGTCGGATGACGTTGACACATAAATAAGAAAAAAAAATAACTGTAAATATTTATATATTAGAACATTTATTATATAGAACATTTATATATTAGAACTTTTACAATTGCATACATTCAACTTACCTCCCATAAAAATCTGAGCAACGTCCCATATAATGGTTGACTAAGCTGAAATTGGTGTACAATTAATGTTAGAAAAATATATTTTACAAAATTTCCCTGATTTCAAATCCTTTTCCCCTCATATTCCCTGACCAGTACCATTTTCCCTGACTTACCTGACCGGTAGAAATCCTGATTATATGTACGTACGTATAGTGGTGACTCTGGTGCCGTGCTCTATAAATAGTGAACTCATGAAAGAACTATTTTTTTTTTTTTTTTTTTTTTGGTTTTACTTATATTTTGCATGTTTTTGATAAAGATTGCCACAGTGACTGAAGTATTCAAAAGAATATAAAGGACACATTATTTGATATTTTCCACATTATATGGTGCAGCTAGTGAAAAAACGTATAAAAGGTCTAATAATAATAATAATAATAATAATAATAATAATAATAATAATAGACCCACTAACTTAACTCTCTGGAACGAAATTCGAACCGTTAAGTTGAAACAAAACATAGAGGAAAACATACTGCTCATTAATTAGTATTTTACATTATTTATAGTGGTCAAAGTGCTTTTTTAATAAAGACTCAAATTATACCGTATTAAAGTACTATTTGACATTTTGAACATGTTTACAATTATATCAGTTTAATAACATACGCACAATAAAATAAATTTCCGATACTATAGGGATATCTTCATTAGACACAAGGATAGTGTCTTGGGTTTGAAGAAGATATTGCTTGGTATCGAAACGTTACACTTTTTTTTTTTACCTCATTCACAATTGCATAAGTTTGTTTCAATTGGACAAGTTTTTATTTTCCTTCCTTCGAAGAAGATTGATCTAAAAACGATTCACAGAAGAAGATAAATATGACATCAAACACACACAAGACGCAAAATAATCAATGGAACTGAATAATTAGTAAAATAAAACGATTAAGAACAGAGACCCAATCATAAGTCGAATGGACCCATTGTACCGTACCACGTAAACCTTAAAAGAAAGAGAAAAAAAAAGTAGGAATTATTCCATTCAACCTTTGTAGTCAAGAATCTCCGTGTGCACGTAAATATACTGCCGGTCCATCCGGTAAACACAAGTCACTCCGATGCCAAAGGGAGAGCGCACAGCTTATGTATCAAGGTCAAGGACGAACGAACAGAACAAGCTTTGCTGTGCGAGCCAATCATAATAAAAAAAAAAAAAAAAAAAAAAAAAGGAGAGAGAGCGAGAGAGAGAGGGAGAAAATATGTAACCGAGAGAAAGAGAAAATAAAGTCGGCAAGAAACGGAGCAAGGAGAAAAAGTTCTTTCATAATACGAGTATGATGCCACTATCAAATGAAAAGTATTAAAAATATGGCACGTAGTTTCTTTTTCGCAAAGGTTCACGATACTAACTTACTAACTGCACATTTTACATGCAACATTGTTGTTATACAACAACTCTCTGAATAAGGCATCAAAATCAGCTGAAAGGTAACAGTACATAGTACGAAATTAAAGAAAGAAAGCGTTGTTATTGTAGCTTGAGATGTCTTACGTACGTCTTTGAAAATAGCTATTACACGAGTCGCTTCTTATGTCACTTCATAATGCTTGGTCGTACCAAATAATAATTCGATGGTAATTGCATGGCACAAACGCGCGTGAGCTTTTATATGAACAGTATACGAGTGAGTACTACGTAAGATGACAGAAGTTTTCTACAAAAGAACTTCTGTAACAGTTACAACTAGGAAGTGTGTAATGCAAAACCTTTATTGTCTTATTACGTAAAACATCTTTCTTTCGCTTCTTCTATCTATACATAAGATGGATGGATAGCGATGAATGATTTAACATCATTTTTTTTTTTATTTCTTATTAATGAATATTAAAATATGTATTGAATGAAAGATTTGATGTTCTCGAAACAACTTTTATCTTCCTCGTTCTTCGTCATATAAAATTCACATAAACCGCGTGTTAGCAGTAATGATGTTTACAAATAAATCAGAATATACTGTGTATATTTGTTGCTGTCTTAATTAGCTATAATTTTGTTGAACTGACGGGTCGTCTTCCTTGATTCTTACCGTTTTTATACGGGAGCTCAGATTAGCTTTTCGATTCGGCAAGAGAAAATAGACAAAAGAAAAAAAATTGCGGATAATGTTTAGCAGAAAGGTCCAGCTATTTTTTCTACAAAGTGTTACAATTTCGGTAGTTTCTGTTGACATTAGGTTAGTTTAGGTCAGTTTAGGTTAGGTTACGTTAGTTTAATTTAGATTTTGTCAGTTTATGTTAGCGTAGGAGTCCAGCATAATTTTCGGAAAAAAAATGATAGAATTTCTCTTATTATTATTAGGTTAGATTTGGTTAGGTTATGTTAGGTCTAAGTACTTGTGTCTTCCGTTTCTCCCGAAAATCTTGCATTATTTACTTACTTTTGGATCCCTTCGACTAAATGTTTACCAAAAATGCAGTTATTTTTTCAAAAGAAATTAATGTTGGCTCTAGAGGTGTCACATCGATAAAAAAAAAAAAAAAAAAAAAAATTTGCTGCTACAAGTAAAAGAAACAGTTCCATGCAACTTCAGAAATATATTTACAATAATTAATATGTTAGGTAAACTTTCTTCTCTTAGTTTGTAACTATTAGTGTTCAAATTCCAAACTTAATTAACCACATATATAATATCAAATGCCTTTCATTTTAGAGTTTGTGGGTTATGCATTGTTATTTTGATCGCTAAACTGGGGGCATGGTAATCAAAAGTTGAATAATAAGCTAGTGAAAAGGACCAGTGATTAGATTCCAAGACATCCAAGTTTTTAGTAGTTTCATGCTGAGGGGGCGGGGGACAATATATTCTCGGATTCTATTTCTTACCAATGTCTTCATTGTATCACTCTTCCATAATCATTTAACTTGGATCTATCATCAGGTTTCGTTCGATTTAAAAAGCATATCTATGGGACATGAAACTAAACAATTTATTTAGTTCTATCTAGTCTAAGTAACTGCACATTTCTTTTCTTTTTGCATGTTGGAGATTTAGTGAAATTCAGAAAACAATATGCTCCTATACGTTAGCCAGACAACCAGGTTGAACTTTCAACTAAATCCCTCATTCGCCAACTTGTGATTCTGAAATGATGCATTTTTCTACCTAGGTAGTCATTTTCAGTAAGAATTGTCTTAATTTTCCTTTTGAGCCCCATTACTGTCAAAAATATCAATCAAATTGCATTTGCGAGTGTTGTTCAAGGAAACACAAATGCTCCATATTGGAGAATATTGAAGACTTTTTTTATGTTTTGTTTCATTTTCTTTTGTTTTCTAATTTGATTAACGAGTTTTAGGCAACTGAGTTTGTTATTTGTAACAGTTTGTAAACAAATAGAACGACGTTGATTGGTCTATGTGCTTTTGATGACATCTTATAGTTAGCTAACGTATTGAAATAAGATTCAAGATTTAAAATACAGATGTGCTTGTGTATATGTTAGAAATCTGAGAATATGTTAGAAATTCGAATAAACTAATAATTAATATTAAATTGGTGAGAAAGTCCCACTCGAGTGAATTAAAAATAAACTTTGAGCCAACTTGAAATTGTTTAAAATGAGTAACGTCATTCATGAGTAGAGCAACCCACATTATGCTTTATTTTTTGTTTAATTATGCTTTATTTTTTCCAAATTATGCTTTATTGTTAAGTTCAATGATTGTTTTACATTAATCGTGTATAATGTTTAATATTTACTATACATTAAATATTCTAAATATCTTGATATATTTATTAATATTTTATGCAAACAGTTTCTTTCATATTTAATGAACTTTCTACTTATTGCACTGTAAAGAGATATGCTTTACTCGAGTCAGTTTTCCTTATCACTTGTGTACACCTTAGAGGTGCGTATATACAGAAAGGGAAAGTAAAAGACGCCACCAAAAAGTACAGAAAGTGCTCAAGTTCAAGAGATACACATAACAATATAGTGTGGAGTTCTTGTGTACTATTCATTGTTGGCGAAAAGTTTTTTCTTTTCCTTTTTTCTTTTCTCCACATCAAAGGATTACACCAAAAATTTACAGAAATAAAAGTAAGCCTTTCATTCTTGCATTATAATTTTCTCAATGATTTTGCATTGTAAATATTGATTTTTTAAAAACAATACAGTATGTTAAACTTGCAGTTAAACAGAATTTTCCAAGAATTGTGCTATATATATATTTGAAATTATGCTTTATGCTTTATTTTCTAAAATCATGCTTTATTATGCTTTTAAAATTAGTTTCTTCTGGACCCTTAGACAACCACAACCATGTTCAAGGTACCAACCATATGTCTAAATTGCTATTATGCTTTTTTATGCTTTTGGGTTGCCCTATTCATGAGGAAAGGTCCAACCGGAAACATTTCACTTGTACTTTCTGTTAATACTGTAGTATTGTATTTGCAAGTTATTTTTCAGTGTGGTAGTAAAAGCGTTCCCATATGTTACTTTCCTCAAATTACAAAACACAATGATTATGATTATTATGTAATCGAATGAGTATGTTTGTTTGATTAATTTTAACAATGGAGTCTATTACTTTCAATGGGGATTTTTTTTTTTTTTTTTTTTTAACGATATTCAAGCTATTTTTCTAGTATTTTCTTCGAAAGAAATCCTCGCCTTTAGCTAATTCAAAATACATTTAAACTAATTTTCAATCCAAAAACTGTTTTAATATGCGTTTCCGCTTTTGGTAGACTCAAAAAAGGTTATTTAAATTACATTTGACACATTAAATGCATCCTTATGTATGTAGTATATGAATTTTTTATGCATGTATGCAGCAACCAGATACATTTTCCTATTTTGCATATAGTTTTAAAAGATAGAAAGTACGTAACTTGAGATAACATGCTGTCTTGTATGTAAATCATATTCAACTGTTTCTGTCATACAAGGAAATATTTGTCAGAAAATAGTTGCCAAAATAAACAAGTAAAATTTGAAGTAAAAGAAAAAGAGGACATACATATTTTTTAAAATTGTATTTCTATCATGTACTATATACAATGTTCTCATAATGTGCTAGAATACTGTCCGGATGCAGGAAAAGAAAATTAAGTATTGGGGGGAAAAAGGGAAGAAAAAGACGATAATTTAGCTGATGTGAAAGTTGAAATATGTTAAAAACATGGATAATAGGAAGGAAGGAACGTAGACAGTGGAGGAAAAAATAATTGCTAAATAAAAAAAAAAACGAAAGTCTCTAGAAACAAGAATGAAGAAAAAACAGGTTTCACAACTATATACCATGTGTTCTCAAGACTCTACTTCGAGAACATTTTTCAGACAATATGATTATAGTAATGCTTAGGTTGCTTCTATCCATACACTTTCCGTTTTGATGACGAAAATAATGAATGAATGAAGGGGAATTATGGGAGGGGCTTATATAGAACAGGAAACTTCATTGTGGAGTTCATTTTATCCGGTGATTCACGAAAGACAATATTGGAAAAATCTTTTTAAAAAGATAGGTGCAAAAGACATGAAATACGTGACTTGGTGGCGTGTACACTTTTCATCGTTAAAAAGCCGAATGAAAACACGTGTATATATGTTCCCTATGATATTAGTAATCGAAAATGGAAACGATAGGTGTACAATATAATTTTATTTGAAATATTTCCGGTATATTAGAAAAATTTAGATTAAGATTGTTAACTTTCTTCTCATAAGGATGGGTACAAGGGATCAATGAATTATTTACTGTCTTCCCGACCCCCTTTTTTGTTGTTCCAACTGTTATGTTGGCACGTAATCGAAAACAGCATTTTTCGTCTCTCTAGCCTTCTATGCCAATCATATCTTCTATTGTATTATCATCATTATTACATGATCTTATTGCCTTTCGTGTCATTTATCCTTTTTCTAATGAGTTTGGCTTATTAACTTAAAACTCTTTTATGTATTTACTTACTTTGTGTGTCCGGGAGACAACACTTATCTGTCAGTTTGTCTGGACACACACACACGCACACAAAATCAAGAGCTACTTGACAGATCAGCATCAATTTTGACCAGGATGTAGGGAGTTAAAAGTTGACTCCAGTTTGTCGATAGATTAACTGGGAGTAGTACAAATTAATAAACTGCTTTGGGTTTTAACTTTGATTACTATAGAGGAAAAACAACAGACGGTAAGAAACAGTTTCTTACAATCGATTAAGTGTCTTAAGAACACATTTGAAATCCATCCTAAACAGTCTACTAAAATTGGAAATAATAGAAATCTGCAACTTCCTTTTACAATACCGGTATTGGTTGCATAGATCAAAAATGATAGTCAATGAGAAGAGTTTTTTTTAAATCAATCTAGTGTTCTAAGAATAGATACCACATTCTTTCTTCGCCTTCTATTCGTACCGAAAACGGCAAAAAGCAACAACTTCCAGTTTTAACGTTGACTGCTGTAGACTAAAAATAGTAATAGATAGCATGAAGCTGTTTACTGTAATCAGTTAAACATCCCAAGAATATTCCATCTCCACTCTATTCTCTCCTACTAAAACAGGATGTGGTAGAAATCTACTATCACTTCCGATTTCAATATTAATTGAGAAAATATCGCGCTTTACAAACCAAACTCTTTTACGTGGTGTACACGGGACACTGCCATTTTAAAAATACATTAGACCCTATGTCGCACGCGGTTGGTAAAACTAATCCAACCTTGACTAAGCTTTACATAATGGTAAACCTTACCGATCTTAGTAAGCATACTATGAAATATTACCGTGTCTAAACCTTTGGTTTACGAATTTATGGAGTTTGGAGTTAGTCAAATTTTCGCATTTACGAGTCTATAATAATTGTATAGGAGACTCCTAAAAATTTACCTTAAAAAACTGTATGCGGTATTTCAACGTGATTTTTTTTTTTTTTTTTAATAACGATATGTAGTATGGATAATACTGTAGTACAATAGTGAAGTTGGTGTGAGTGATAACAGCATAAAACACAATAGACCTTATAATTAATTCAGTTCCAGCTCCTTTTACTTGAGTTTTAGTCTCTCGAATTTGAAAATCCTCAGTAAATCCCCACCACCACCACTTCTCTAGGCGACCGACTTTAATTGAAAATTTTTAATGATTGCTTTTAAAGAAGTTTCACCACAAGGAGCTGGAGGCTTAAGGAACTGGAAGATCAATTACTGTAGAAATGATAAATCGCTTTCAAAGTATATCGTGGTTTATTTTATTCATTTTTGTGTTAAAGGGGGCACGGTGGCTCAGTGGTAGAACGCTTAGCTCTGGTGTCTGGGGTTCCTGGTTCGATTGCTGGTCAAGAAAGGTTGTGGTAGAAAACATCTTGTCCGTGGACTTTCTCCGGGTACTCCCGTTTCCTCCCACTTTTCATTCCACCAATTATTCCATCATTCATTTGCTTTAATCATAGTCTCCTTTAGCCGAAAGGGCATAATTGTGGGACGTTAAACTCAAATTTTGTTAAATTTCTTTTTCATTTTCCCACCCAACTTGTAAACTTAAATGGACCCAATGAAATAAAACAATATTTCTGCCAATAACTAAACCAATGTTTCTTTTCTTTCTTCTTTATTTGTTTCTTTTTTTCTTTTTCTTTCTTTTCTTTTTATTTTTGTTTATCAAGGTAAGCAATAATACTGTTCTTTCTTTATTTTAGACACTGAGTTCGATGAGCAGTAACCTACCCCGATTGCTTCTACGTGTTATTTCGGCGGCTGTGAGAACGTTAGGAACGGAACCATTCATCAGAGTCACTCCGGAGAAGTTTCTGTTTGGGTACAACGACAGTTTACACGACATGGCTAGAAGATTCTTTCCAAAGCATAAAAAACCTATGGAGAAGATGGGACTGCTATTCACGGTAAGTATTCAAGCAATTATTAGTATTAAGTATAAGATTAGAACGTGCAAGAAAAATTTCCCCCTCATCGTAATTAATTTCTTCTTTTATTGTGTTATTTGAAATAGTAGTGTACATATAATTTCATGAAGGGAGGGGAGGGGTTCAAGATTGTTCAGGGTGTTAATTTGTTGACAAATCTTTTTTTTTTTCATATTATCTTGTTGAAGAGGGGGGGGGGTTGCCTGAAAACTCTCCTGCCTTTGCGTACAAACACAGATTCGAAGTAAAATGTAGTGCCACGGTGAGGCATCCACGCGCCAACTGCACGGCCCGGGTTTGATCCCTCAGTGAGGGTGGGGGAATATTTCTCGTTTTACCCTTGTTCTGAGATTTACTCGGCCTCTTTACAGTAAAATGGTAACCTAAGAAAGTAACAGGCCCGGAGCGCTGTACTATCTTCATCTTCTCTATAAGAATGTCCACCGACATAAGTTTCATTTATATATATATATATATATATATATATATATATATATATATATATATATATAATATTAGTATACAGTTTATTAAGAAGCATGTGTTTCTTAAAGTCAGGAATGGGGGTAAATACTCTCTACTGGTCCCTTATTCTAAATGTTCTAGTGTAGTCTATTTTAGTCGAGAAGAGTAAGAAAATAATTAGTGTTCATTTTCTCGATTTTAAGGAATTGTTACTATGAAAGATAGTGATATTTATGGAGAAGCTTTAAGGTATTCATTGCTTCTGCTTGTGCATGTTCGTTTCCGCTACACCAGGTCTAGGACGACTCAATGATACAGCGTTAATTTCTTCTAACCTCAAGGGCGGATCCACGAGGGGAAGCGGGTCCACCCGGTCCGGACCCCTCTCCCAAAACTTCGTAACTCGACTTAAGTTTGTGCACTTTCTTAATAAAAGTATACTTGTTTAGCACATAAATACTTGATATAGACTAAAGATTTGACCTTATGATCTGTACTATTTCTTTTCTCATAAAAATAATCTAATTTTATTATTTTTTTCCGTGAGAATAAGTGTCAGTACTCAAAATTTACTTTTTTTTTTTGACTGTAGAATAACACCCATTCGATACTACATAAATATAGTGTCTTGCATTATTATTATTATTATTATTATTATTATTATTATTATTATTATTATTATTATTGGACCCCCCAAACCTTGAACTCCTCCAACAAAAGAATTCTGCTTGGTCTGATTTATGCATTTAAACTTTGCTGATAAATATAATCTGCATGGGATCTCTCTAATGCGTAGGGTTTGTTCACGTTAATCACATCACTAGTTCTTATTATTAGGGTTAGGTAGTTGGAATTATAAGATAGTAATGTTAGTACATACGTACGTTACTCCACACGCTGAACGAAAGCTAATTTTTGAATTCTGCTTGCTGCAATAGACAGCTAGAGCAATTATCTCGGCCAAGTTCATAAATGGAATCAATCTCTTAATATTTTGACAAGTAACAGTGACTTTAACTTTTGCTATCCATATCCCGTTTTCTACTATTGAAACAAAGGTATTAGTTATATGTCTCGCCGTTAGATGGCAATTAAACGCCCTTTAATAGTTGACGTCTACCGGACGAAATGGGAACTTCTAGCGCATGATACCGTATATATATACTCGTACTTCCACTAAATTCACAGTCTTAAGGTCCACTAACGTGATCCTGATAATTAACGCGACTATAGTCAAGTAAGTGGCTTCACGTTTGCTTGGTAATTCATAATCCGTAGGTTCACGCTTCGAATTCCGCGGCTGATAGATTTGTACAGATCTTTTCTCCTGACCAACTTTCACCTGAAATCCTTGCTCCTTAAGTAAGATAATTCTTACGTTTTCTACTTAGACCTTTAAATTACTCAAAATTCTTTACTTAACGCACATTTTAAACATTTTTTTTAAATAAATTTTCTATTTTGTTTTTTTCAGAGAAATGGAACCATTAGTGATAGACAAACTATTTACAACGGTGAAACTGGGATGCAAGATTTCGGCTTGATGACACGTTTAAATGGATTAGATCATTTCCCTCAGTGGCACTCAGCCCCTTGCAACGACATTAGAGGAAGCGAAGGATCAGTGTTCCCACCACCTGACATTACCAAAACTGACATTATCCGCTTCTTTGATAAGGACATCTGCAGAGTACTGCCACTAAAATTCCAGCATAAGACTACAAAGGACGGTATATCAGCAAATTACTACGCTCCTCCAAAGTCAGTGTTTGCTTACGGTGACGACCATCCTGAAAACAATTGCTTTTGTCCAGAGGATTATGCTTGTCCTGTAGATGGTCTTCAAGACATCAGCGCTTGCCAATACGGTGAGTACTCTATAAAACTACTTCAATCTTCGTTGTGCTATGACAAGCTCCAAAACATTTTTTTTGTCAATTGTTCTAAAATTCAATTTGCTGGCGATAGTGTAAGATTTTGTGAAGATGATTCTCTCTTTGTTTCATGCCAATTTCATATTCACAGTAGTTAGCTGTTAAATGCAATCAAACTATAAAAGCAGTACTTACATATGAAATGAAATCTGTGAGTCTTACGTCCCACTTTTATGCCGGCTAGGCTAAAGGAGACGGTGATGATGAGAAATGAATGAAATGGTGGAAATGGGAGGAAGCGAGAGAACCCCGAGGAAACCCACACACATGGTGTTTGTCCACCACAGATTTCACTTGTACGAACTGGGATCGAACCAAGGACCCTATGCACCAGAGGTGAACGCTCTACCACTGAGCCAAGATGCATAATGATGAATAAGGGTACAAGCAAATTTACTCACTCAACAATTATTATTATTATTATTATTTTATTATTATTATACAAAAGTCATTAGTTAAGTATTAGCGTGGATAAATTTTATTCCCGAATTTAAAGAACTTGACAACCTTACCAAAAATTGCGTGTTCTACTCGAATTGCCAGATATAAGAAAGAAGAATCAGTTTTTTTCTTTTTCGTCAGAAGGAAGTTACTGCACAGAAACACATTATCATTCATAATGTGATTTTTATACTTTTTTTTTTTTTTTTTTTTTTTTTTTTTTTTTGGTAATGTCTGAGTTGCATTTAAATGTTTCTGGTAATTTGTTACTTGAAGATAACAGTTGTTTTAAGTTGTAGTTTTCGGTAACTTAGGATGGCGAAACCTCAGTTGTTGTTTGAATATATTAATGCAAGTAGAGACAGGAAGACGAGACGGAAGATATCGTACAACACAAATGCCATCTATATGCCCAGTTATGTAACTTCTTTCTAAGCGAAAATATGATTTTGTATTCATCCGCATCCGCCTAAAACCAACAGAGAATGCGATTACTTGTTTTGCTACATCTGTGTCACAGAAGATATTTTGGTCACTCTCACTGCAATAAGTAACGAAATAAAGAAAAAAAAATATTTTTACGTGAGATTAGGTTTACATATTAAAAGTCTCTCAGAGCTAGTGATGGCACAGATAATAATCTGGAAAAGAAGTGAAGGGTAATAATTTCCTCCCTCTTACGTATCGTGATTGGATACTGGCTATAAGTACGAGTTGATTATAAGTAAGTTAAAAAAAAAAAAAATCCAAATCTCATCCAAGAAGTAGACCTAAAACACAGAAGTTGCTTTGTAATCTTGTAATCAGATGGGGAAGAAGAATGCCCTGACATGCATTTGTCTTCTATATTATTATTATTATTATTATTTTAGAGAGAGATTTTAAGTAGGACATCAATAGAAGAAGATAAAGAGGGCAATTACTCTCTCCTGAGTTCCATATATATCAAGTCAGTAGTAAACTAATATTCTTTGCACTTTACCACTGAACCACCGTGCTAAAGAAAATAGTTTATTTTTAGTCATGAACACTAGTTCGCATATTTACTCAAGTAACAAACATTCGCTCTAATAATTACGAATTGTTTTTCTTTGTCTTGGATCAAAAGTTTCAACATATTTCAATCAAATTTTCTTGTACGCCTTACATCTGGAGAATTGCATATAGTGTAGCCAAACTCAAACTATCACTTAAATCAGTATGATGTGTTTATTCTGTAGAAAATACGAAAACTCGATTTAGGGGCTGTTCAAAAGATTGTGTGGCCCCTGATCCAAAAACTAATTATTGGCTAAGGTCGCTATCTTTTGATGCATTTTTTGGGGGATTATTTCTACAATTCTTGGCCAAGACCCCAATCTTTTGATCCATTTTTTTTTTTTTTGATCATTTCTAAAATTATTGTTCTCTATAGTTCAATAAAAAATGCTTGTTTTTAATATGCATTTCAATAAAGAATAATTTTTCGAATACACCTTATCTTTTATGACTATATTGTATGTTAATCTCAATGAGGTCTACGTTATTCAAGGATCACTGTCCTCTATCCTCGCTCACTGATCCGTATGAGCCTCACGCTAAAGGTTCACTATCCTCATAAAGGCCTCCCATTCACTGATGTCAATGAGGCTCACCTAGTTCAGATTTTCATTCGATTGAGCTCGGGCTCTCTCTCCTCCATAGAGCTTGTGAAAGTTCTATCTTGCGCCATTTACGTCATTGGGCGCCCGCTAGCTATCCTCAGCAGTCTCAAACTCAAGGATGCTATAAAATAGAGGCTCAGCCTATATAACGAAATCGTGAAGCTATACGTCACAGATTCGCCACACCCCATTCTGCCCACTCCACCCAATGAGATCTCAATGTTTTGAGCCAATAAACATGGCGGAAACGATAGTAGTCAATCAAACTCGGTGCTCTGACAGATACTCCATTGTTTATTGGCTTCATTGAGTTAATAGAATGAAGATATAGAGGATCTACCCATATTATATATATATATATACATATATATATATATATATATATATATATATATATATATATATATATATATATATATATATATATATATATTTTATTACAGCTTATTAAGTCAGTGGGGTTCGGGTGGCTCCGGCTCATTATCCACTTACAGCGCTTGTGCTTCAGAGTCAGGCTCCAGAATTTGGACAGCACTAAATCTAACGTTATTCCAATGTTACTGCAAACAGCTTAGTTTAATATTTTATATATGACATTTCCCTTTTAACAAAGAAAATGAAATTACTCTTACGCGTCACTTCTGTAGAGGGTAATAAAAGGAAATACTAATTTTCACCTGTGAAACATGTTGAAATAAAAATAGATTCTATGAGAAACAGTATTCTTTGTTCGTATATGTCTTATGACATTTGAAACCTTGAAAAGAGAACAGAATTCCCAGCATAACCTGGATAGACGTTCTCGCGTATGCAAAACTTCACAAGTTTGTGCTATTCAGCATGGGATAGATGAGTGGTGAATATTAAGTATTTACTTGCACTTCCAACATACCTGCCACTACTTTCCTGTTTCTCTTCTTTTTTTTATATTTTAACTATCGGTATTGGTGCTACTATATTTTTTTCTCTGGCATTCTTGTCTTTTCTTTTTTATTTCTTGTGTGAGCCATCTTCGGAATGTTGTTGTTCCAGAGTTACGTAACACGAAGAGTGGCGGTGATTGCTCGTATAAGAATTACTTATTGCCATGCACCCTTGAAGATAAAATACATTGCATTTACGTTATATTCTTTGTACATAGAATAAAAAAAGGGGGGAGAAGTACTTCCTATTTACCTTGAAAGTTTAATCACTACCTATTGTATACCTGTGCGCGCACACACACACACACACACACACAGAAAATATAGCCCTCTCGTTCCTATAGATGTTATATGTGGTAAAGAAAACTTTTTTTTTTGAGGCCAAATACACAGAAATCTTGTTTATATGCATATTAATGTAACCTTGATAGCGTTTTGACCTGTCCGGAAGGTTACGAAGCAATTGTATACACAAAACGCATGAGAAAAATAAATATACTTCCCTTTTTACTTTATTTATAGTCGCAAGCACAAATCAAAAAGAAATGAATTTGATTTGTGCTTGCGACTATAAATAGAATGTAAAATTTATGTAATTTCTAAGTGAATATATATATTTTTTATGATACTTGAGTTATAGTCTTACAATTATATTAAGTGGAGAACCTAACTTAACTGTTATCTAAAGACGACATTATCATGGTTAAACTGTATAAGGAAGTCATTCCAACTGGCTACTGCACACTGTCTCAGTTTGCTGCTTGATTTCTTAAGCTACTCGCACAGAACAAGTAGATGGCAACAGTGGTGGATCTAGCCCGGGACCGAGGGGTCTAACCATTACCATTTTTTTGAGTGAAAAAGATCATTTAAGCTATTATTTATATTTTTTGAAAGTTTATAATAAACTCGTGATATAACTATCATAATCTGGGCCCTCACAGTTTTTATCTTGTAGATTCGCCATTGGAAGGCAGCAAAGCTAGGTTGGTAGGAGACCAATCCTGGATTCATGACTGATTTTGTTTCATTCCATTTCATGTACTTCGTTCCTTCCCCCCGTTTTTTCCCCTCAACCTGTTCTCTTTCTCTTCGCTCTTGATTGTAAAAGCTAATTCCTACATTATATACTTGGGAGATTTGGAAATGACTGATCTTAAGGCATTTGGCTGGCGACCACAAATCGCGGGTTCGAATCCCGCCCAGAACAAGGATTAATGTGTGTTACTTTAAAATTCATTTCGTATTATCATCTCTTATCGTAGCTTAAAAAGTAGAACTATTGGACGTAATCTAAAAAAAAAAAAAAAAATACTGCATAGAGATCGGTTTTGCTTTAGAAAAAGATTCTATAATTAGAAACTTATTAAAAGTAAGTTTTATTTATCTATATCAGATTTACAGATATAGAACGTATAAGGTAGTTTTATATGTAATGGAAGTATTTAAGAGAGAGATAAAATAGAAAGTTGTAGAAGTATTTAAAGGCATAATCTCGGCATTCGCCTAATGCAGTGTGTTCCCAATTTGAAGTGTCGTCGTGACAGGCCAGTAAAGTAAGC
This sequence comes from Thermobia domestica, assembly GCF_964235325.1. NCBI lineage: Eukaryota > Metazoa > Arthropoda > Insecta > Zygentoma > Lepismatidae > Thermobia > Thermobia domestica. The sequence goes on from NC_137463.1 coordinate 81,809,800, forward strand.
ACAAGTTACTAAGAAAACTGCCTTATAGGTAAATGAAATGTTGAGTAATAATAAATGCATATCCGTCTAAAATTGAACTCAGATCTTACGCGCGAGCAAGACATATATAGTACTAAAGCAATGATGAAAGTATGGAATTTGCAGTGTTTACAGAATGGAGCTAGAAGAGAAAGAAATTGTAGACAGTAGAAAGGGATCACACACACACGCTAGAAGTTTCAATTTCGTCCGGTAGGTGTCAACCACTTGAGGATGTGCTGCTACCTAATGTCGAAATGTGTAACTTCTACTACCAACGATAACAAACTCAAGCGAGATAAACGCTCAAGCTATCTATTGAAAAAGAAAAAAAAATCGCTTCCGTTCAAGAGTTACCGCGTGGAGTAACGGATGGATGGATCAACATCACGATAAGCTCCACTTACGTGGTCATAACAAAGAATGGAAATTCATTTCTAGAGGGAAAATAGACTGGAAACCTATTCCTAGAACATACGCATAGACAAGAAGAAACTTTATTTGGATTATCTGCGGTGGAATTAAAAACAGAGACCTACCACTTCGCCATATAGTATAAGGCTATAGAATACTATACAAGATACATCAACAATCCATTCCAGGTTCATAGTTGTTTGAAAATCACTCTTGCAAGAAGATTACGTAGAAATACAATTAGAAAGAGGGAACATTTACGCTCCACAAAGGGAATTTTAACCTATCGAACCACGAACAAGGAAAGTAAATTGCATGGTTATTCGTTGAATTAAAATGCGTTTATAGAAATTGAAAGTTATTTCCTATTATTGTACTATCTAACTTACAGTAATCTATTATCAGAGCAAATAATCTTATTTCTCGCAGCACAATCTACACTCAGAGGGAGCAAAAAATATTGTAATTTGTGGGATTACACTTCGGACTGTGATCGACCAGACTGTTAGTTACATCCTAGTTCCTTAATAAAACTATGGGGGCCTCGGTGGCTCAGTGGTAGAGCGTTCACCTCTGGTGAATGGGGTCCTGGGTTCGATCCCACTATCGCCAAATGAACTTTGTGGTAGGCAAACACCGTGTGCTGCGTGGGTTTTCTCAATGTTCTCCCTTTTCCTCCCACTTTCTTCCTTCCACCATTTCATTTATTCCTCATCATCACAGTGTCCTTTAGCCTACGCGGTATAACTGCGGGACGTAAAACTTAAATATTTCATTTTCCTTAAAAAGATTTTAATGATTGTAATCATCTTTGTTTAAAATTATTTATCTGGTATAATTTATTTATTTATTCACTGTTATTTCAAATTTTTACAGACGCGCCGCTGTTTCTGTCATTTCCTCATTTTTACAACTCTGATCCATCACTGCTAGAAGCTGTTGAAGGGCTGAGTCCGGATAAGGAAAAACACGAATTCTACATCAAATTACAACCGGTAAGTACAATAAAATTAATTGTGCTATTTCATTAAACATTTCAGCAATTGCATCTGAAAATATTGTTTACTTTTATAATACGTTGTCTTTCTTTTTAGTATTATAAGTTACTAATAGCTCATGTTCAGATAATAGAAAAAAATAGTTACGGCATGGGTATTATTATTATTGCTTTAAAAATCTGGAATATAATACAAAAATCTTAGGTGTCCGAAAACGAACTATTGAGGGTTTTAATTAAATCTAATGGAGACTCCATCACCCACTAGATATCAAACTAATAATTCACATCAGTGCATAGTGAGCAAACTTTTAGTGTAAATGTTTAAATGTGTTCACATGAGCAAACTTCTAGTCCAGGTGCCTAAATAATACATTCACGTGTGCAAATATTTAGCACAAACTCCTAAATACTATACGTTTACCTGAGAAAAATTCTGCAGATATCTAAATACCGTAAATTAAATGAGCAAATGTTTGATACTATGTATAAAAATATATTAATTATTTAGTAATATATCTTTAGAAAAAAAGTATGAAAGTGAATGAAGCTGTTAAGGCTAATGTAATGAAGTGTAATACAAATTTTAATAAACGTTATACGTCAGCAATAAATGTTCATCTTTTTTTTTCCCATTGTAAATTGACAATTTGCAACCTTCGTAACTTCTATGATTTTTATTTTAAATAACAAAAGACAATCATTTTCTCATGGTAATCAAGGACGGGAATCCTCAAGGGTATCATTAGACAATTGTAATTACTATTTCATTTTACATAACAGTATATTATTGTCATTACGTTGTGACATAATTTACAAAGAAAAATTTCTTTACGTCACAACAGTGTTTAGATATTTCTCTCTCCCCTCCTCCTCCCCTTACTCAATTCAATTAGCATAATTCAAATGAACAATTCTAATGTCAGGGGTAAAATAAAAATGTCCATACAAAATGTCCAACCTTGATAGAGACAGGGCTTCTATCTAACCAGGTCTTTTTTTTTTTTAATATAGTAATTAATTTTATGTTACTATCAAGGGTAAAAGTTACGTCGTCCCTTTGCCCATTATTTTTTTTTAAAAAGTGGAGGGACACCATAGATAATTTTTGTAAGTGGGGAATGACATCCCCCGCGTTCCCCCTCACATTTACTCCAGGTTACTATCAATCTTACCGTCAGTGTTCAAGCTGAGCAAGTGTTCATAGCACAATACGAGAGAAAGTAGCATCAGTTTTTAGGTTTACAAAAAATATTCCTTTTTCTTGATTTCCTCCAAAACTAAATATAAGAATGTCGTATGTCTTTTGTTCAGCTCAATAAGAGATATTGATTGGTAAATATCTCACTTCAGACATTTGTTTTTCGTTAAACGTTAATAACGTTATAGAATTTCCAAGAAACGTGTAAGCTAAACTCTAATACATTCCCCAAAAATGAACAGTATATAAGAAAAGTATACAAACATTTTCAAGTAAGCATTACGATATAATATACTTTCAAAACTTATAATAAACATGTTATTACGGAATACAGCTCGTACTATGTGTGGCATAGGAAGTAAAAGAAAGGCATAGGAAACTGCAATGCGTGTATCTTCCTGAACTAATTGCGCACATTATATGTAAGCTTTCTCTAAATAAAAAAAGACATAACAAGCTTCTTCAATTAAGATGTTATTAGCGTTCACTATCACTTAAAAAAAAATATTTGTAAATGACCCTATTTCTTTGTGATGAATTGGTCACGCGCTCTAAATACTTTTTTTCAAGTTTGCTAATGTGAGCAGGCATTTAATGAAAGGGGTTTAAAATTTCTAGTATTAGATTTAAAAGGCAAACACTATCTATTTAATAAATTTTGCAACAGTTCAGCAACAATGTGTGATATATTAGTTGTTACCACGTAAAGAAGAAAGGTTTGAATGCTTTCACACTTAATGGTCTCTGGTACTTACCATTTTTAATTTTTTTCTTCCATTGATTTATATCGGAAATTTTTCTATCTTTCCTGAAATGAAATGGAATAATAATCATATAGTTTCACTGATTTGTTCTTAAAAGTTCAATTCAACGTTCATTTCTGGTGTCAAAATGAATTTGCATTATTATATATACGTTTTATATGACTTTAGTTAAAATTGATTATTTAATTTTTTTAGCATCTATAAATAATTTAAATTTTTATTTACTAAGTTTATCGTATACATAGAAATATATTTATTTTTATAAAAAGGCCTTGTGTCCATCTTAAACATAAATTAAACATAACTTTCTTACAAGGCTGTCTATATTCTTTATTATAAATTAGCGAGAAATGTTACAGTTTCGGAAGTATATCACTTCCTTCTTCAGACTACTATTCCAACTGAAATCATAGATAACGTAACATAATTTGGTAGAGATAACAAATTATGTTATGTTATCTATGATTTCAGTTGGAATAGTAGTCTGAAGAAGGAAGTGATATACTTCCGAAACTGTAACATTTCTCGCTAATTTATAATAAAGAATATAAACAGCCTTGTAAGAAAGTTATGTTTAATTTATGTTTAAGAAATAAATTATTTAAATTATTAAAATTACATATTACCAAGGGCACCGTTCCTGGGGGCCGAGTGGGCCCGGGACCCCAAAGCTCATGTGGGCCCCTAATTTTATTTATGAATATACAATATTTGGCATAATTTGAATGCAATTTGTATTAAAATCATCATATATGCCTTCTGCACCTGAATGGGCTCCCCCAAAGAGAAATCGGCACTTTTGCATATAACTAAATTTAATTTTACGAATTAATGAACGTTTATATATGGATGTGAAGAGAATATCGGTAAAATAAAACCATTAAAATTCCAATTCGTTCTAAAGAAAACAGAAAAAATAATTCCCATCTAAATCAATGGGCTAAAAAAATTTAAAATGGCACAGCTATTCAACACTGTTAAGAATGACATGTATAATTATCTGTGGTACATATATTTTTCAATATTGGTAAATGTTATCATCAAATGAATTGCTAAGCCATATGAAAAAATGGAACGGAAGAAAATTCTCAGAATATGGTGGAAACAAATAAAATAACAGTGTGACCATAAATAATTTAAGGCAGTGATGGTCATTTTTTTTTGTTTTGTTTTTTTGTTTTTCAAGAGTGTCAAAGAACTTCAAGTGGTCTAATATAATGGTACATTTTACTTTATATATACTAGCTGAACCTGCGCTTTCTACACAGCGCATCATTCGCATATGAGCATAAATCTCCTTCTCATTCCTCACAACATCTGTACATGTCCCTTTACAGACACAAGTGAAAGACGTATTGATAAAAAAAAAGCTAAGGTGTTCATAAATGGAAGACTTTTTTTCGATTATTTTTTCTCAATACCTCGCACCCGTTTGCAAGATTTGAGCCTACTTCCGGTTGTAGTTTCTAATTCATGTATGACTAGTGTTTTCTTTCTTCTTGCATGCAGTATGTAATAAGTAAATACATTATATACACAATTAATTATAGTGTCACTTATATATGGTGTTCATTGGGCAAAACACTGCAAAAATAATGGTTCATCTTAGACTTTAGAAATGGTTATCCTTCCTTTTTCATTATTTGCCCATGAAACAAACGCCTGAGACATATACAACCCCTATATACAGCAATGTGGTGTTGGAATATATAATGCGTAGGATATGATGCTTTAGTTTTTCTTAATTTCAACACTTGCAATGTACACGTAAAAATGTAATAAAGAAATAGTAGCCATGTTTTTTAAATATTCAATTAGAACTGGACAATCTACATAAAATTTGCAATCGATCAGTGAAAACGTCATCTTTCTAGAGCCTGTAGTTTCCGAGATCTCATTGTCGAAAGGATTGACCACAAACACATAAACGTCCACAACATATAGTTTAAAAGAACTCGGAAGATGGCAGCGCAATTCACGTGCATTGAGTTTAAAGAAGGCTTATTAAAATACAAAGGCTTTGAACAATAATTTTAAAACATAAACTTTATGAAAATGACGTATTTAACTAATTTATTTGAAGTATACATATTCAAAATGTTATGTTTGTCTCTGTTAAACGTGAAATCACACACAACCGTAACTGAAAGATTTGAAAGCTAAAGTTATAGGTTGGAACTCAGGCGCTTTTTATTGCTATTGTAGCATTTTAATAATACGGAGTGCTACTAATCGAAAGATTATAAAGGAGAATATGACGAATGAAACTGTAATGCAATTCTAAAAGTTTCTCATACCTGATTTGAACTGATGCCATAATTCTTAGAAGTCAAGTTAAATTCGTATGAATCATGTCACGGGCCGGATAGAAATTTCAGAATCTCGCATCTGCTCTGCGGGTCGTAGTTTTCCCATCACTAAATGAAGCTATTTCAAGGTCTTTATTTATTTAATTTTGATTTGAGTATTATCAAATACGCAAAGATTGGGAGATTATAACGCAAATCAAACATCTGTTAAAGTTAGGTTTCAAATAACTTGTAAGAACTTATTTCTGCATATAGCAGTTGGGGAGCGAAAGAGTGTTAACTAGTAATAAAAGAATTTAATATTCTCTCTTAGTCCTCATGCTCTTGTAACTTAAATTCACTGTAATTGGATGTGTCTGGGTGTGTGAAGGACTGTATTTTTACCACTGCTAGCGACTGCTTTGTCAGAACGGCACACACACACACAACCCAGAGACTTAACATCTTAGCCAGAATTGACAGGGTCATACTGATAATAAAATCAGTATGACCAAATGACCAAAGAAGTACGTGTGTATCGATCATTTGCAGAAAAATATTTACTCGTAAAATTTGATAACTATTTTCTAGAGAAATAGTGTTCTACAATAAACATTAGGGATACAATGGTATGAAACAATGGTAAATACGTACAGTGTAAAACACTACATACTTTGAAACATTATAATATACTTAGAAACTATAAAATATTTTATGTAAATAAATACAATGTTTATTTACTTATTTTTGCAGAGACTTGGAGTACCTGTGGAAGCAAAAGGCAGACTTCAAATAAACATTAAAGTTGACCGCAACCCGTATATACACGCTGTGTCAAAATTCCCTGATATCGTATTGCCAGTCATATGGATTGAAGAGGTAAATTCAGTTTATTACATAGTTACATCTTAACTATTAATAGTTTAAGATTACCTAATTACTTTTGAGATCACGAATGTAAGTCATGTAACAGTAGTGTACGCAAGGGAGGTTTCGGGATTTCAACCCCACCTTGAGCAAGATACAATGCAAAAATAAGCATTTACCATATTAATTTATGTAGACAAATACTTGAATTAATATGAACTTCGGAGTTTGAACCTTCCGCCCTGAAGGAGAACTTCAATATTGACTGTTTCGATGAGGACCAGCAGATCATCAGAAAATTGGAATAATCAGTTGCAGGCAAAAAAAAAAAAAAAAAAAAAAAAAAAAAAAAAAAAAAACTGTAAGAAGGAGGATTATGCAAGTCTAGTCAGGTGGTTCGGGAATTATAAAGAAAAAAATTCAGGAGCAGTTAACATCGGATGATAGTTGCTTGCGACCTGGAAGTAGAATGGAGAGTCTGCTTTCATGGCTGAAGAAACACGAACATTTAGGAACATGACAACAAAACCAAACAAGTGATTTTTAAAATTTGTTCTATGTAATTTGGTTATAAGATTAAGTTTAGTTTCAAGATGTAAAGAAGGAAGAATGTTGAGATAGTGCTTCAGGAGAAAGTGTTATTAAATTGATCACATGCCAGTTCTTGTAGGCAGCCAGGACAGAGTCTTTGAGATCAGAGAACAAACAAGATAGAACACTAGAGATTTAAGTGGCCCCGCGTAGCGTAGTCGCTATCGCTCTCGATTCCTGGTGGGGACACTCAGTTGAAAAATTGTAAAAGCATATTCAGGTCAGCCATCCTCAGTGAGATTTGTTTTCCTCATTTCTACCAGGCAAATGCCGGGATGGTACCTAACGAACAGGTCCCAGACCGCTTCCTTCCTTTCCCAATCATTTCTTTCTTCCCTATCCTCGGATAGTGTGATCGCCGAGGGACGTCATCCTTCATACGTAACGAGCAAACATGCCATAAATGCCGGAAGCAAAAGAAAATCTAATACCTTATCCTAACTAGAGATTTAATATAAGAAATATCGTGAAATAGTTTACAAAGAATTGAGTATGATTTAATTAAGAAGGATAGTTAGATTCATGTACAACATAAAGATTTTATCCAAGAACATAGAAAGATTAATTGAAAAATAAGATTAATATGAGATTATTTCTTATTCGGCTTAATTATTCACAATTCACTGTTTAGTTGTATAAGATCAATATGACTCCATTCAAAATTCAGCTTAGATAAGAGAAATAACATATTATTTCAGATTTTAATACCCCTTAATGAAATTCTGCGTACACTACTGACAACATGAGTGATCTTAAATCAATGTGATTAAATTATTCGATTCGATACTTACTACTTCAATACATAAAACGTAGCACAATAAGGTATGTGTTTTTACATAGACTATCAAAGGAACAATTGAGCTGTCTAAAAGATGAGGGAAATAGTGTATAAATATCGTTCACGCTGTTGTATTTCTTGTGTAGGTGCAATCAAACGTATCACTACTATAAGCAGAAATATCAGTATTACAATTATTATTGCCCTGTTGTTCTTGTTTTTGTCAATTATATTTGTGATGAATATATAACTTTTGAACCTTGAGAACTTTTATCATTATTAACATTCTTTTATTTCATAATAAAAATATCTTTCATCCTGTTGTGGCTTATAAAACAATATTATGTAAACGATACATTTTTTATTACTTGCTTTACTGAAACCCAAACTTCTCAAACAGTTCTTTTAAACTCGCTAAATAATATTATCATGTGTAAGTTCTGTACTTATATAGGTATATTGCAATGCCATCCTTATGAATTTGGTAAAGCTTGGTTAAACTTATGTTTCTGAATACTTCTAAATCGCTATACCTAACAAAAATGTTCTTTTAAGCTATTAAATATCTGTAAGAGTCCATCTATATAATTTATAGACAGTCCTTGACTTACATAAATAAAACCTTCCAGGGCTCTTTACGTAAGTCGAAATCTACATAACTTGATTTTTTTTACCATAACCTACCATTTTTCTCAAGTATGAAAACATATATTAAAATATTATTTTTTAAAAAATGCGGTTTAATAATACATATTACAGTGCAAAAACTCAATGTCACAATATTCTTTATAAATGTGGTATATTATTACAACACCGATGATATAAAAAATCACTGATTAATAACAGTTTAGCAATAGTTACTTAATTAATAGCAGACTTAATTAGTTCATATCTCACTCACTAGATGGCTCTCAAAATAGAATTTAGAAATTCAGTACTACTTCTTACTTCAGATAAGTACCGCTTGTAAATTTCACTTACACCGGAAATTTCTTATGCAAGTTTGATTTTACTTATGTCGAAATTATGTAATTCAGGTACTGTCGTAGAGTGAAAATGTAGTTTCAGCATTCTTATTAATTTTTTTTTGTCATTAATTTAATAACCATTTACATTTTTCTCTTTTTTAGGGTGTAGATGACTTATCACCAGCAATACATCGGCTAATTTACTTAGCAACTACATTTGCTGACGTAGCAATTCCAATGTTCACGTATGGCAGCATAGTCTTCGGGTCTTTCATTCTAGTGTTCATGTTCGTTAGAGCATATAAGAATGTAATCTTGTCGAAAGAAGCTATCGAGAAGGGTAAAGAGACGCTTGAAAAGGGTAAAGAAAAACTTCGAAGAGGCAGCAGCTTTATTATTAATGGTCAACATAGGTTAATGATTGTGAGAGACAGTTATACGTTACTAGACAACAAAAACGTTGACCCTGACCCCGATCCAGATCCCGATGTTTGAGGAGGGTAATAACTGGACTTAATGATTACTTCATAAAGAACAAGAAACAATATTAAGACTTATTACTACATTTTGAACGCTTGTCGAACCCAAATCATTTTTTCTCTTTCTTTTGGGATGAGTGCGCGTTTTATATACCCCCAGTGGTCGAAAAATGGGGGCAAATGTCCAGTATAATTGGCCTACAATACGCAACTGTATAAGTACCATTATTTGATGATGGCGTAAAAGCAACACGAGTTCCTACCATGTAAAGTATGTAAAAAATTTATATATATAGAATGACAACGTAGTGAGTGTGTGCTAATGGCTGCCAAGAAGTGCCATTATATAAATAAAAGTGCTGGGCGTTAAGTGCAATGTTACTGTGTGTGGATTATTTACCTTTTCTTTCGAGTGTTACATTCAAAAATACACAAAAAATTTGCTTGAAGAAAATCATTTGTGTTTTATTAGTGTAGTACCAATTTCACGAATAAATTACGTGTTTTCGACTGATACAATTACAAAATTAAGTCCAAACTGTGCTTTAATTTATTTGCTGCTAATTGGTTATAATCATCGTAATAATACGTGAAGTGCGAAACTACTACTACTTGTACACAGAAGACGAGAACAATAAGAACATATGCTATACAAGATATTTAAATACATATGTATGTAAATGTCATGCATATTCTTATCAAAAATATGTGCTGACTATTGGTGCTCCAAGACAAAACAGGTTATCCAGTATACTTGTTTCCGTCTTCGGGAAAGATGGAGACACAATGTCTAGTTTTTCGAAATAACATAAAACCTACCAAATCTATAGAGCAAAGTGTATACATAGTTTTGTTATGTTTATATACATTTAAAACCAGAGTATAAAGTGTGAAAATATGTTTACTTATATTTGTATGTTACACACATACTTGTTGGTTCTTAATTGTGATAATATGCTCAATGATTGGCATATTGTTAACTTTACCTAAAGGGAAAGGACAAAGTATATCGATATAAATATATTATATGTATGTATATATATAAATGTATGCGTGTAAAAAAAAACATTGAGTCACATGACATTTGCGAGGAAAATGCCCTGCACATATTGCCCTATAAATGCAGTATTTTTTCACTTTTTGAAGCGATATTTAATATATTTTTATTCGTATTTTAGATCTTTTTTTAGAAAAATACAAATAATAGTACGTTAATGTAGTAAATGCTTCATTTTAATCGCAATAGTAAAAGTTAAATATTTGCATTGTGTAATAATTGTACCAATTAAATTACAGTACAGAATAAGGGAAGTTGTAATAAATTAATATATGTATACATATTTTAGAAATATATATATATCTGTAATTTGGAGCATACTTCATATTGTGTATCAAGACTATATATATCTATATATATCACTGTTGTTTTGTTACGCAAGTGTACGATATATTACCTAGAGGACGAAGAAGAGTAGACAGTAATATAAAAGCTTACAAAAATTCTAACCAGTGCGCGAAAGCTGATTTCCTTAGTAGATTTCCAACCAAAGAATATAATTCTTATTGTACTGTATTATATGCATATATTTCTTGTGATAGTGCAGGGTAACTATATATTTTCTTATTAAAAGTGTTAACATTACTGTTTATACGGGTACTTAGCACGGCATTTTAGTACAATAAAATGCTAGAGCATCTAAAACGCACAGTATAAATTATCATGAAGATACTTTATATGTAAATATACTGCAAGCTGTCTTCATTGTTTCCCCACTCAGTAAACATTGCAGATTTACAAGTAAATGTTTTTATATATGAGATTATCGAAGTTACATATTTGTATACAATACACTTCATTGTTCTTAAGATCCTGCCTTTTACAAAGTCATTCATGTAAGCTTATTTACACTGAAATTTTTATCATGCTCAATAAAAAAAAAGATTTGAAACTGTCTTCTATTGTGCATTTTTACAAATCTCTCATATTTTAAAAATGAAATATTTTTAAAGTTAGTTTTGTTTTAAACGCACCTAAAACCCAATAGAATAAATTGTTGTTTTCAAGAACACAAATATTCCAAATTTCAATATATTATATAACGTTAATTCTTTCTTCTAAGGTAATATTATATAAATTTTTACAAAAGTTCACTCTTTAATTACGGTAAATTATTTATCATCTTCCTTTCTTTATAAAAGGAAAAATCAATATTAACTATGTAAGTTATTCCAATAAATGAGAAAGTTCTGTTTAAAGTATTTATGCCGTGCTAAAGATACACGTGGTACTTTTTTGTCAATCTTTGTTATGAACTATGAGAACTTGTCTATGTACTTGTAGAGTACGGTAGTATGGCTGTGTATGAGTTAATGAATGTACTGTATCTATGCAAGCGAGTGGGTGTAAGACATATTTGTATGCGTGTTTGTGTGATATATGTTTGCAATTTGTGGGTATGTATGAATAAAAGAAGAGACTGTTTTATCAGAATTTTTGTTTCATCTTTGTACATATATCTTTTCACTTCTACATCCTCTCTATCTTTTATATTGTGTATTGAATATATTATATATATATATAATGTCTGAAGATGTAATTCTGTTATCTGCCATCTACAGCATATTTATGTTAAATGATCCAATACATTTCATAAAAACATATGTTTGTGATTTTTTGTTATTCAATATCCCTTTTCCTAATAAATGCAGACAAAAAAAAAACCTTGTTAATAACATCCTGTATAAGGAAGTAATGCCATATTATGACTTCTCGCTTAAAGAAAGATGAGGTTTTCTTTCAAGTTTCCTTCAAAAGTAAGGAATAGTAAAAGTGGCGTGTGGAAAATTTCATCAAAGGGAAGAGTCAAACACTCAATCTCATATCCTTTCAGGACAAGCGTCATTCTCTCTCTCCCTCTCTCCCTCTCTCTCCCTCTTTAATACAACAAAATTAATAGTTTTTTTAAAAAATACTATATATTTACTGGTGCAGTCACATGAGTGGAGGTAAAAGCAAACTTGAGTTATCGTGCCAATTAGTGCAGATTGATTTGAACTATTTCTGACTCATTTAAATGATTTCTATTCTTCGTGAGAGAGATAGGTAGTAAGCGTTCTCAATACTGTAAAAATTTATCCCAATTCAGCGAGAACCCACATGGTTCGAAGTACACAACTCAGTTTCGGTGCTAGAAGGGGGATACCGTATTTGCGCGAATATAAGCCGCACCTAAACTTTTGTCACGAGATTATAGCAAAGTAAATATCGAATATAGGCTGTAGTACTAAATTTGCGAGAAAATTCAATTAGACAGTACTTTGAGATACATCTCTCTCCCTCCGCTTCTTGAACTCCCCCGTAACTAAGGGCGACTCATGAAGATGATCTCCTTTGTGATACTGACTCTGAGCAGCATTCTGGATCGTCTAGCGAGGGTGAAGAATCAGACGCTGGTGATGCTGAGATGATGCGTAATGATTGTAGTTGATTTGAGTGGGTGCAAATAAACTGACACAGTTTTGAGAAACATTTTTTTTCCTTTTTCAAGAACAGTTACTGTATAACAAAGATATGTATCCCTACTAATAAAAGTATTAAATGTACAAGTGTTTTTTGTGCCAACATAAGGTGTCACTGGTTCCCAATGAAGGTGGCAATTTTTGCGAACAATATGTTTTTCTGCCATTTTCTTAAGTCTTTTGATGGTTTACAAAAGTAACTGCAGTAACTTATAATGGTATTCATTTGAACCCACGAGATATGTGTACATGTCGTTTTGAAATTGACGATTTATAACCTGAGGAGAGAATCTCGATTATAGGCCGCACCATGATTTTTCAAGCCAAAATTTAGGGGGAAAAGTGCGGCCTATATTCGCGCAAATACAGTAACTACCTGGAACGTTTTATGAAATTGTTGAAGGAAAAGTACACGTGTGTGCGAAATTAAGGGACAAAGATTCTTTACGTGTGTTTTGAAGAAGACACAAGACCTAGAATCGTGTAATTGGGTGCGAACGGAAAAAGAGAGACAGTGCAGAGTGGGGATCCATAATGGTGTAATGTCACCAAAGGTTATTTTTATTTCGATGGCAAGTAGTGCACCATTTCAAGTGGGAAGGTATTAGTACGAACTGGCTGTTTGTTCCATGCTAGAGGTGGTGGATGTGGTCATAACTTAAAAGACTACTGTTATGCTTAACTAACTATGGCTTGTGAAGCCCAAAAGTCAAATGCCGTATTCATAAAAAGCTCTCCATTAAATTATGTCTTTAACCAACAGGATCCAATTTCTACTTTGTATTCCATCTTAATATTGTACTCTCATCTGCAGCTAGTTTCCTTAATGATATATTTCCGATTAAGTTTCCATTTAAAATTTTGAAAGTATTCCTACTTTCTTTTATATTACCTGCCTACGCGAGCCTCATAGTAACCTTAAGAACATTAGTGATATGATGTAAATTACGAAGTTTCCGCCATTCCCTATTTCCGTCCCTCGTAGATCCAAATATTTTTCTCGGATTTTATTTTCAAATACTCTGCATCCTTTTTTCAAAGAAGTGACTGTTTCACAACCATATAGCAAAGCAAGTGTAATTACCGTTTTATGAATTTTAAGCTTCAAATTCTTCCACAGAATTTGAGAAAATAGAGTTTGGACTGAATAATAACATGAATTTCTGCTTGCAGTTGATCTCATTTCTTCGTGGGTAAGGGTTTACTCCTTTCTAGATATTTGAAAGTGTTCACTTTATCGAAAGTAATTTTGAAGTAGGTTATTATTACGGTCACGGTGAATTTCCACAGACTTACGAAACAGACTCATAGTTTTCTCTGCATTTACTTCTAAACTCATGTTCCTGGAGGAGTTTCATAAATACTCTATATTTTTTCTGTTGTCATACTATCGGTCAGATTGATATCAACATAACCTGGTGAGAACTATTCATCTCCAGGCTCTGGTTGCTCTCTTTTTCTTATAGCATATTTCAGAACTAAATTGAATAATACTGGCGACAAGGTATATCTGTTTCAGGCCATTCTCGACCTGGAAGTTCGTGCACAAGTATTTCCTACTCGGATTATACCTTGAGTTTGGTTTAAACTCATCTTTATTAATCTAATTAGCTATTTCGTTATACCAATTCGGTAAGCAAAACAGCTTTCATATTTTTATGAAATAGTGACTGATTGATCGAATGAATTTAGGCCAGACACAAGTAGAAGTATATATTTAAGCTAGAGCGTTTCTATTTCAAGTGTGCCCCTCCTGGCGCTACTATCGATGTGTGTTTTCCCGTACCTTCCTCGAAAGAGGAGGAACAAGTTGCTGCTGCCGAGATCTTTCAATTGTTGGATGCGGAAGCGTTGCCACAATGAATTATTTCACGGACTTCGCTGTGCTCTGTCTTGTTAGCCATTCTAAATAGCCCACGATCTTCACTCGTCGAGACCAAACGACTAAATGACAAATTGGCAACACAGCTGAGATCATTCACTTCTTTTCCCTTCGCAAAGGGAGGGTTTCATCAGTCAGAGGGGTGGCGGGGGTGGGGCAGAAGTATAGTTCGTACAGTTTCCGAGGGCACAGGTGGAATAAACAGGCTCTATACATATTCCCAAAAAGTGTTGTTGCACTTAAAGAATCATTGTCAACGGACTTAAAGAATCATGTATTCTAATGTCCTAAGAAAAACCGTGCAAAGGCCACAGAGATATAAGATGACCGCTACCTACTATCAGTCCCTACTCCACCTTAACCACGGAATAGTGATGTAAGGTGGAAAATTTTTCCATTTCAGAAAATTTTCCGTTCTAAACAAATATAAGTGATCAAGTAACAATTCCTCGTAACCATAAAATTGATTGTCTTTATGTATAGAAATGTTAAAAATTTTAAGATCGTTTAAAGAATCTGAAAATTTTCATGACTCAGAAAATTTCCGGTACTATGTAGGAACAAGTGAAACAATTTTTAATGAATCGAAAAATTTTCCGTTCTATATAGAAAAATGTGGGTTCCTGTCACTTTTAATGTGGATTCCTGTCACCACGGCATGGCGCGTCCTCAGATTGAGGATCGAGAAGAAGACCTCTAGATATAGAGGTTAGCTGTGAATATACTGAATAAGCAGTCGCGGACAGCCGACTAGGAGTGGTCCTCCAGCTTGGGGGTTTGGGTAAGGCTAACAACCTCATCCTGTAAAAAATGACACTCTTTCAGAAATATTCACGAAAGCCTCGGACAAGGACTGATAACTTGGCACGACCTCAGCAAAAGAAAATGGACATGAGATTTGGAACATGTAATATTAGAAGTCTTTATAGGGCAGGCGCGTTAAAATCCGTAACGAGTGAGAGAAATATAGGATGGACCTAGTAGGAGTTCAGGAAGTTAGGTGGGAAGGAAATGAATCTGTGAATTCCGGAAATTTTACGTTCTTTTACGGGGAAGGAAATAAAAATCACCAGTTAGGAACAGGATTTTTCGTTCACAAACGAATATTACCAGCAATTAAACGGGTTGAATTTGTTACTGACAGACTTTCTTTTATTACTCTTAAGGGTCGGTGGTGTGATATTATTGTTTTAAATGTACATGTCCCAACTGAAGATAAGGATGACGATATAAAAGACAGTTTTTACGAAGAAGTGGAACGGATATTTGACCAACTCCCGCGATACCATATGAAAATTCTATTAGGGGATTTCAATGCTAAGGTAGAGCGAGAGGATATTTTCAAACCGATTATAGGGAACGAAAGTCTGCATAAGGAAAGTAATGACAACGGTGTTAGACTCGTGAATTTTGGAACATCCAAAAACCCAATCGTGAAGAGTACAAAATTCCCACATCGCGACGTTCATAAATACACTTGGACATCGCCAGACGGAAAAACACATAATGACCGCGGGTCAGACTCAGAACTACAAAGCATATACCACTTCGGCTTCGGCCCGTAAATTTTTAAATATACAGCCATATTTTTCGGGCCTTTTCGAGCCTAACTCTGTAAATATACTGCACAATACTTATTGGACCGTTCTTCCTGGATAATTTTTAAAGCACAACTGCAAAATCAAACCTCTAATTGCTGTAAATAAAAATATAATTTTGTGTTAGTAATTAAGATTTTGTAATTCGGGCTCATTTGATTGTTACACGAGCTCGGGCCAGACTCGGGCCTAAATGCTAAATCATATTTCGGACTCGAGTCGGGTTTCGGGTCGGGCCGGGCCCGGACTAAAATTCCGTCCCGTGCAGACCTCTAACTCACAGCTGGTGCAGTGGCCAGCGCGCACGCCTTTGGTACACATAATCCTGAACTCGATCCTCTCGTCCAGAGCACTGAACGCATTACAGTGGTTTCGGATTCCACCTTAAACCGTAAATCTACGTTTCGTATATCCTCGGTGTTGAAAAAGGGTTCTAGACTGAATAAAGAATTCCACTATCAAACGAAAAGTAAATTTGCATTTTAAATTTGGTAGTTACTTCGTACATAAGGTAAACATAAAGATATACAGATGGACATATTATATAGTTAATCTATTTTTAAAAAAACAAGAAAATTAGGAAAACCAAAAATGGATCAAAAATTGTGATCTTGGCCAATAATTAATTTTTGGAAAAGGGGTCACAAAATTTTTGAACGGCTCCTAAATCGGGTTTTCGTATTTTTTACGGAATAAGCATATTATACTGACTTAGCTGATAATTTGGGTTTGATTACACTATATGTAGTTCTCTAGATATAAGACCTACAAGAAAATCTTTGATTGAAATACATTGGATCTTTTGATTAAAAATAAAAAAGTATCAGAAATGAATTCCAGCATTCGAATAACGTGTACACATGTGAGAAGACAGGAATGCGCATACTTTCTAACAAACCACGTAGGAAAAAGTGGATAAAAGTACAAACATTACATAATAGTAGTTGTTTCATTGTATTGGATAATGCAGTTCTATAAGAGTGTAAGTACACTTGTGTATATACCAACAAGTGTATATGTATATGTGTGTGCGTGTGTGTCCTTGAAATTCGTTGTTGAGTAATTTTATCTGCTGGCAAAAGAATTCGTGTACAGCAATTTCTTCTTGTCGGAAGAGATTAAACTTACAATTTTGTTCCATATCCGTTTGTGGAGCTCTAGAGGACCGAGAGTCCATCTAAGTGGAACAAAGAAAGTTTAAAAGAAAGTGACCAGATGCAGTACGTATATATATATATATATTTTTATGAATATCAGAAGTGAAAATACAATGGTTGCCAAAGAAGGAAGGAAGAAAAAAAAATGTTTATGACTTCATTGATGAAATGACAAGAAGCATGAGAATATTAAGTTATGCTAAATATATTATCGTTTATTTTTTCTCCTTTTAAAAAAATAGGAACTTGGAGTTACAGAACCATACAATTTCACATAAAGCGAATCTTTCTTCCCGGAAACACTTATACTTTCCTTCGTTTGTTTTTTTCCTTCTTATCTAAACGTTGGGGCCAAACTAATGTCATGAACTTAATCTGTATTAAATGATTTACCCAGTGACACTGTCAGTAGTTCTGAGTAAAATAAATGGAAGAGTTTTGATAGAGTAGCCATATTGGGAGTAAGAGAATCTTAATTTCCAGACTAGCAGAAGTAAGAAACAAACAGAAAGATGTTTCTGGGTACTGCCCTGGGAATTTCGCAACATCCGGTTCTGGACACAGATCTCTATGCATTTCCCAGGTTCTGCATACACTAAATTACTCTACTAGGAACATGCAGGGTCATGGTATGTTAGCTCCTGGCTATCTACCAGCACTATGGAAGAAAAAAGGTGAAGAACAAACGGCGACTAATAGCGTTAGTTAGTTTGGAAGGATATAAATGGATAAAACTCAGTAAGCTAAGAAAACTATTCCAGTCTAGATTCTAACATGTGGAAAAGTTGCGGGCAAGAACCTAAAGAGAAGGAGCGAGAAATCACCGCAAGACAAGAAAAGAACCCCAGGGATCATCACCAAAGAATATTGTTTCCGTTGCCTCAACCTTCAAGCACATAAACACGAAAAATAACTACCTATTTCTCCCTATTAAAATAAAGAAGAGAACAATATATATATTAAGGGTGATTCGGAAAGTAATGCCTCCAAGGTGATACTTTTATTTGTGTTTGGGAGATAGCACTAATACAGATATCAGTGGAAAGCTTGCAATGTTAGCTAGAAATGTTACTACCCCATTACGGGCAACACACTTGCGCCAACGCAAGACAAGGTTTTTCATGCCGTCGGCGAAGAATTGTGGTAGCTGGTCAGGACACCATTGTCGAATTGCTGCTTCACCTCCGCGTCACAACTATAGCGTTGATCCTGAAGGTGATCCTTAAATTTGGGGAAGAGCCAAAAGTCGCAGGGCGGAAGATCCGGACTATAGGCAGGATGTCAACAAACACTTTTCCAGCAGATGGGGAAACTTCGAATTTTTTGGCGGAGGAGAGGACGTGTGGTGATACTCCATCGACTGACGCTTCGTTTCCACGTCGTAATGGTGTATCCACAATTCGTCACCGGCGATGAATGTTCCTAGGCGCACAACCTTCTGCAGTCAGAAATTCAATGACAGTCCGTTGTTTCAACCGGACGTCACCACTGGATGTCATGGATTGCTTCATTACTCTGGAACGAGAAGAAATAGGAAGGCGAAACCGACAAACTGTAAGAGGTGATTTCTCATATCGAAATAAGTCAAAAAGTTCCTATGGGCCTGTGAAGAAAAGTGCATAGTTTCAGTGCTAAGGATGTCCCAAATCGCGAAAACGCCAAATTTCAATAGGCCCTATTTCGAATTCGAGAAATTGTGGAGTGGCGATCCTTATCAGCGAAAAGGACGTCACGCATACACAATCTAAAAATACGTATTACATGAACTTTCAATGGGTGTGGAGGGTATTCTGTACAGGGTATAATTCACAAATATGCTCTCAATAGAGTTTTCAGATATATCCTGATGTCAATGTGGGTACAAAGTAGGCAGGAGGTAAGCCTTGGCACCAGGGTTTCCGCCAGGATTTTAAAATCAGGGGGTGTTCAAAATTTAAGGGGGGTGTGGGTGCTTGACTTTTAGAAATACTATTATTTTTACTTTTCTCGTATTATCCTAAAATTTTGCAATAACACAAAAAATGACACCTTTGCACTGCAATCCTAATTTCAACAAAGTAGAAAATGTTGAATTGACCTTCATTTAGTTTTTTGTATCAAAAGATCGAATATATTTCAGCCCAAAAAATTTTTGTAGGCCTTATATCTGGAGAACTACATATAGTGTAATCAAATCCAAACTATCACTTGACTTACTATGATGTACTTACTCCGTAAAAAGAATACAAAATCTCGATTTAGAGGCAGTTCAAAAATTTTGTGGCCCTTGATCCAAAAAATCCAAAGTATTTCATTCAATCAAACATTTTTTTATACGACCTATATCTGGAGAACTACATATTGTGTAGCCAAACCCAAACTATCACTTCACTCAGTACAATGTACTTATTCCGTTAAAAAAAAAAAAAAAAAAAAAAAAAACGAAAACGAAAACTGAAATAGAGGTCGTTCAAAAATTTTGTGGCTCCTAATCTTAAAAATCCAATATATTTCATTCAATCAAAAATTTTCTTGTACGCCCCATGTCTGGAAAACTACGTCTAGTGTAGCCAAACCAAAACTACCACTTAACTCAATATAATGTGCTTATTACGTTAAAAAAAAAAAATACGAAAACTTGATTTAAAAGCCGTTCAAAAATTTTGTGGCACCTGATCCAAAAACTAATTAGTGGCCAAGGTCGCAATCTTTTGATGATTTTTTTTTATCATTCCTAAAATTCTTGGCCAAGATCGCAGTCCTTTGATCCATTTCTTGGATCATTCCTTAAATCCTTGTTATTTATTTTTATTTTGTGTGAATACTCATTACAATCAAGGTAAGTTATAGTGTTAACGAATTAATTCACTTGACTAATGTTGAACTAAAATCCGTCATAGTTTTCTTGATTAATGTATGCATGGACAAATAAACGTCAGATGTTCTAAATTTATCATTTCTCTTTTCGTTCTTAAATCTGTTTGCTCTGCCTAAAATGGAAACTTTTACGCGACTGAGATCCATCAGTGGTTAGGTTAGGTTAGATGAACTCGATCTGATACCTGAAGTGCTAAAACAACATGATATACTAGAACATTTATTGCTAATTGCAGATATTGTACACTCATCTCCAAAATGATTGTCGCATATCTATAACTGTCTTCTTGTAAGAATATAATTTGATAATGATTTTGCAGAGTTCTTTTAATACTGATACTGTGTGTATAATCGGGAAATGTATATTTGTGGTAAATTTCATAGGAAAAGAATTATAATTATGAAAATTAGAATGAGTAAAACAAAATGTTGCTAAATGAACAAGGAAGTTTTATTTTCGTTTTATTGTTTTATTTATTGCTCTTTTGACATGAAATTTGCCACATGCATGTCTTTGCCAATTATACACATACTAACATTATAAGAAATACCGGGCGAATTCGTTATCAAGTTATATTCCTACAACAACATATTTATAGACATACGACAATAATTTTGGACATGAATGTACCTTTTATCGCAACACTGCAGGTAACTAAATTCGTTTAAATTTATAGCCAATGTAATTTTGTATTTTGTAATTTTGCAATTTTTTACCAATGTGACTCATATATTCACGAATGTATTAACAGACTTGATGACTACCGTATGAATATTTTGACAAACTCTCCTCTGAACCATCATTAGGCTCCTTCACATTTTCACACATTGTAACACCACTTTATAACCTATACATGCCTTATGCGGATTCGTTTAATAGTCAAGTTAAATGCTCTTTGTGATCCGATCCTAATGAAAAAAAAAAAAAGTATTGGAAATATATTTTGAAAATCACTGTTCCAAGTTCTTTAATGTTCTTTGAAACGCAAATTCATTTATTTTGGTTCACTCATGGCCCAACTGAACCGATGCCACTCGTATAGGACTTCTCAACCATTTCTCATATGCACAACCAGGCCGGTAGCCAACCTGAAGATGTAGGGGGAGGTCCGGAAGAAGTTAGAGATGGCCCGATCCAACCATATTATAGTTCATTTACAAGCCTACCGGGAAAATTTTAGAAGGGCAGCAAAAATTTAGGGGGGGGGATCCGGCTCCCTAGACCCTCTTGGATACTGGCCTGTGCACAACTTATAAAATTTTCAAAATCAGGCTCAACACTTTTATTTTCACTTCAAACATCAGGTAAACAAGATGCTTCCAAGGACATCTTCATCAAATTATTAACGTGTTCTGGAGTGAGCCGGCAGGGCCCGACACCGTTTTGAAGTTAAAATTCTATTCATTGTTGAAGATGATATCTGCACTGAAGCGGTACCGATTGGAAGAAGCACACGTTTTGTTGCCAGAGCTGACAAATTATGAAATATAATGCACTTATATTCTTCACAGGAAAGCTTCATTAGAAATCCCTTGAAGAAAGTTATTCTTTCAATCGTTTGAGAGTTCTATATTCAAATAGGACTTCTTCGCACAAAACATGAAATAATTGTGAAAAATTGTCTATTCAGGCTCGGATCAAGGCAGAAGTTTAGGGGGGTGGCACCCCCACTGGGGGGGGGGTCTGGCGGAATCCCTGCTTGGCAAAAATCAACATCCAGTGCTTCGGAGGGAAGTCGGAAGTGTTAGGAACCGGCAGCTCCATGTTCTTTTGGTTCTGAATAACTTCATTCGTCACGAAATATTTCACGTTTTCGTCACTTATAAGAGTGAAAGAAACCATAGCAGCATGCTTTTTTCTGAGCACGAGAGACCGTGCTGTTGACGATCCTTAACACTTCTGTCATCACGCCAAAGGATTCCGTGTTCGCTGCTATCGTTTACCTACTTTGGACCAATCATAAAGTCAGAGGATATCTCAAAATTGGGTTGATGGCATATCTCGGAGTTTCACCCTGCAGGGAGTAGGCCTACTGTGCACAACCATTTAACATTAATGAAATATGCATTTTTGGATTGCGTATACTTGATTTCCTTTAGCTGATAAGGATCACCACTCCACGATTTCTCGAATTCGAAATAGGGAGTCTTGAAATTTGGCTTTTTCGCGATTTTGGACTGCCCTAGCTCTGAAACTATGCACTTTTCCCCACAGGTCCATATTAGGGATGGCCAGAACCGGTTCCTGGTGGAACCGGTTTTCGGGTCTGAACGGATCCGGTTCTAGAAGATCCGGTTCCGAAACCGGTTTTCGGACCCAAGTCTGGAACCGGTTCTTCGGACCCAGGTCTGGAACCGGTTCTGAAAACCGGATATCCAAGAACCGGTTCCTCGCGGAACCGGTTCCGCTGGAACCGAAACTTTGTGACCATCCCTACGCGAAACCCGAGCTGCTGGCAAGCTGTGAACAGTATGCTAGGTGGAAGCGACAGGCACGCGCCCAGGCGGCGATAGCTTGTCTCATTTGGCTAAATAAACTGGGTAACTGGCAAACTCATTGGTTAAACAGGCAAACTAGACAACTCATTTGGCTAAACACCCACTGGTGGACCAAAATTTTTTCTAGGGTCACAAGCCAGTCTGGGCGGGGAAGGCAAAAGCGGGTCTGGGCGGGGAAGGCACAAGTGCATGATTCTCTTTGCACTATTTTTGAAGGTGAACTTTGTGCCTCCTTTACGGGTCTTTCGGAGTATTCGGATCCAGGTCTGGAACCGGTTCCTAAGATCCGGTTCTGGAACCGGGTTTTCAGATCCAGATCTGGAACCGGTTCTGAAAACCGGATCTCCTAGATCCGGTTCCTCGCGGAACCGATTCAGCCGGACCCGGAACTTCGTGGCCATCCCTAGTCCATATAACTATATAACTTTTTTGTCTTATTTTGATCTAAGGAATCCTCTTATAGTTTGTCGGTATAGTTCATAACACCCTATATATATCTATATCTATATCTATATCTATCTATCTATCTATCTATATATATATATATATATATATATATATATATATATATATATATATATATATATATATATATATATATATATATATATATATATATATATCATTGAACAAAGCAGTCTTCATCTCCATATAGAGATTAGAGATTATAAACAGACTCTTTTCGTTTCGATGTATAACATTAACATAAAAACGAGGCTTCTTCTTTCATAGATCATCGATGGAGTGTCCTATGGTTGCACCTAGAAGTTGGTTTCAATAGAGTTTCACTGTGAGGCAAATCAACCGCGCTGCATTACATCCGTCAAAAGTCAAAGATGGCGCCGGTGTGATATAGCTTGTATCCATCCGGACAGATGCTGTACTAAAGGGAATATTCCTGCTCACATCGTGGCCGTTGACGAGGACGACACCAGAGCACCGGTATATGAACTTGAACTAAAGCAACGATCTAATGAATAACGTTACTCAGGGTAACAGTGTCCAAAGAAAAGTTGACAGAAATCCAGTTGGGCTATTGTGTTAATAGAAGCTTACACACATGAAAGTATCCTTCTTTCTAATACAGTGTAGTATCTCCATTTAAATATATATATACAGTACAAATCTTAAACTTTGCAACGCATATACTTGTATTTCCTACCGGTAATTTCAGCTGTGTGTTGAGTGATAATGTACGCATAATTCCATGCGGCAGAAATAGTGATCACAGTATGTTGTAAAGGGGATATTGGGAGTTATTGAAACTTCTTCATCTTTCCCTGGCATAAGGCTGTAGAATTTTGATTTGTATCCATAATTGATTCCTCAGAATCTTCAGATTGATATTCCAGTTTCTGGTATATACCAGATTGTTATTCGTCTCTTCGATAGCCAAGAAATACAACGCCCTGAAATTAGAACATAGTTTCCCTTAAAGCAAAATTGTTGCAATATTGCCGCAGCGTTTAAAGAAATAAAAGTTCAGTTGATGTCAAACTGTCAAAGTGGCCATGAGGTTACTTGAAATATTGACACAAATCCAATTACATATACAACCAGCATTCGATTAACTCATTACCTGTTTCGTGCGTCATACAGTAAATAATGCATATATATGTAAATCAAATATGTCAGCGTGTTTTACACATACGAACGTACACATTGAACATTACCTTGTGATATGACGATATTGACTACAATTAAAGAATGGGATCAAAGTGGCTCCCTGGTAGAGTGCTCACCTCTGGTGCGAAGGATCTCTGATTTGATCCCAGATCAAATGAGTTTGTGATAGACAACATAGTGCCCGTGGATTTTCACAGAGTTCTCCCATTTCCTTCCACTTTCTCATTCCATCAATTCTTTTCATAATCATTTACTTTGAGTAATTATCCGTCTCTCTTAGCTTCCAAGACATTATCGTGGGACATAAAATTGAAAAAAAAAATCATTTTCCATTTACATTTGAAGAAATAGTATACCTACATACTTTTTTTCTTCATTTTTACAAATTTTATAAGTTTAAAAGGATTTTCTGCATTTTCTAATTTATAAAAATAAATACAGTAAACTCTAGGTTATCCGCTTTGCAAATTATCCGTAGTCTTCCTTTCTTTTTTTTTTAAAAAAAATCAAGACATAAATTACTTTGTGACAAAATGTTCTTTCAAAAAATGCAATTCAATTATTGTGAACAAATGAGCGAAATGCTGTCAACAAATGTACAGTACACTATGGGTGAGGTTAGATTTACATTGAAGTTGCCACCCGATCATAATGTAATGTCACTTGATATTATCATCGGGGTAAAGGTGGAATGAAACGAATTCTGGGGAGCTTCTAACTCCCTTCGCTCGATGACGCTCGCTCAGCTATGTTTCGTAACATAAGCAAATCGCATTTTTTAATCAATAAAGTTGTGTGTGCGAAGTGAACTAATACCACGTGACATTACGTCATGATCGGGTGGTGCAACTTTAATGTAAATTTAAGCTCACCCGTACACTACTCGCTTATCATCATTCGACTCCTGCGATTCCTGACCACAGCGAACATGAAATGGACGAAAGAGTAACTTCTTCATCGCTTTCTGAGCAGTTCCGTATAAAATCTACACTGCTTGACAATTGTTAAGGTACAATTGATTTATGCCACGTAGCATTCCCAGCAACCGGCCAATTACACTCAAATGCAATGCAAAGGGTGTAGTTGAGCAGGATCTGCTATCTGTATAAAAGGCAGGGCACGAAAGCTCTGTATTCAGTCGAAATTGCATGCAGTAAGGTGTTAGACGTAAATATCGCCGTAGGTGGTGGAATTCAGTTCTGTAAAATTTAGTGTGATGGGACAATAATTAAATGAAAAAATGGCTTGAAGATAGCATTTGAGTGCGTACGATCATGGACATGCAGTTGGACGGCTGGAAGCTGGTCGAAATATCACTACTGTGGCGACAGCAATGAAAGTGTCAAAAAGTATCATG
This sequence comes from Thermobia domestica, assembly GCF_964235325.1. Taxonomy (NCBI): domain Eukaryota; kingdom Metazoa; phylum Arthropoda; class Insecta; order Zygentoma; family Lepismatidae; genus Thermobia; species Thermobia domestica. The sequence continues at coordinate 81,835,659 of NC_137463.1, forward strand.
TCATGATTGAAAAAGGTCGCGGAAGGTGGAAATGCGATACAAAAGCTTGCTGGTCATCGAAGAAAGCTACACCTCAAGACAATCGCTATGTGTTCCTAGTAATGAAAAGGAACAGACAGCGCACTCCAGGTTAGATAGCTGCAGACTTGTATCTGCCAGAACCATTTCGCGTCGCTTCAATCACGTTGGTTTGTATGCACGGAAGCCTGTTAAGTGCATGCCACTCCAACCACACAATCGTCGCAAACAATTACGGTGGTGTCAGGAACATGTTGGGTGGGATCAGCAACAATTGTCCAGATTGATGTTCTCCGATGAATCCCGTTTCACTGTGACAAGTGATTCTGGTCACCCGTTACTGTGGATTATATATATACGTGCTGTTTATGTCGTGCACAACATAATGTTCAAAAACGTGATCACTATGGCCAGGGCGTGATGGTGTCGGCAGGCATTATGCACAATGGCAGAATCCCGCTTCATATCCTTGAGCGAGGTAGCGTGACATCGCAACGTTATTGCAGAGAGATTCTTCTGAATCATGTTCGTCGTTTTCGGGGAGCGGTAGGTCCGGACTTCCTGTTTATGGAAGACAATGCGCGCCCACACAGAACCACTGAAGTATTGGACACACTTGAATGTGCAGTTATTACACGTATACAATGACCTGCTTATTCTCCGCACCTTAATCCGATTAAGCATGCCTGGGATGTTCTTGGCAGACACGTTTCTCAGCGAACTCCCCCTCCCCGAACCGTGCAAAAACTGACAAATGCCTTGCGATAGGAGTGGGACAATAATCCCCCAAAGACTCCTCACTAGTTTAGTGGTCAGCATGAAGAACAGATGCAGAACATTCATTAGTTCTGAGGAAGTCACATATCTTACTGAAGTACTCATATCTGTGTCCTTCTGGCGGGAAGAACCATTTTGAGTGGCTTTATGAATATGCTCGAAAAAGTACCTTTCCTTTTTTTTTTTTCGTTTTCTTCCTTTGCATGTGGCGCAATCTGTGCCATGTTTTATTAGAATAATAGCACACTGTCTCTACTACATATGTACTGCGTTTCATTTCGTCTCTCAATGTCTCTTTTGAATTATCCCGGAAAAATTGCACTGTTCCTTAGCATTTGTTAAGCAGTGTAAGAGTGCGCTGATGGTCTCCTCAGCGTTTTTGAAGACGAACGCTGAATCATATTTTTAATCTTAGCCAGTTTAGTACCAGTAACAATGAAAGGTCTCCCGGTTCTCTTCTTATCTGCAACAAATCTGCATTCTCCGAAGAGGACGATCAATCTTGTTATGGTTGAATTGTTAGGCACTGCCACATCAGGATATTTCCTACGAAATTCTTCAACATATACATAAGAAAATCCACTGCCAAATAATGTTCAACAACGTAAATTCTTTGCTCTTGGGAAAATATGTTCACCAAGGAATACCTAAAGCACTAATATAAATGTCGTGTGCTCAATACACATCTCAATGGCATCTAGGTGTATTGTTAATACCTATGGTACCATCTTGCGGTAGCCGATGAATTTTTTCAATTACAACATCGTTATTTGATTTGATTTTCAATCTAGCGTTCCTTTCAGCAGCAAGGCTATATTAAACGTGGACCTAAAGCTGAACGTGGAATCCAAACCATATGGGCTCCGGGGAATCAAACTCGGGTTTCCCAGTCCAAAACATTATTTAGACACAACTGAACTTAGACTGTGTGACTTTTAGATCGCATTGTATATGAGTTGTGTTCAAAAAGTATCGAACCTTATATTTTTTCGCGGAAACCAATGAAGCGCGGGAGACTTTTCAGTGTAGATGTAGAGGGGGACACTCATGCGCAGTTATGAACTTTTTCCCGCCTGCACAAAGCGTCACTCGGCCAACGAGTGAAGACTGGTTGTCGGATTTAAGTTGTTCGTAAAATGATAGGAAAACTTCAGCAGCGATATTGCATCAAATTTTGCTAACAGCTTGGCAATACCCAAGCGGAAAGTATTCAATTGGGTCGGTACACTCAATTTCGAACGAGAATTTGGGCATGAGGAGAGTGTCCGCGAAATTTGATTCAGGTTTTCATCGCCAAACGCATCCTTCCTGTCTGTCGTCAGGTCAGTGTTGGGTAAGTTACTTGTAAAAATGTAACGCGTTACAAGTTACTTTACTTTCTCTTAAAATGTGACGCGTTAGTAACGCTTTACTTGCCTCAAAAAAGTAACAGTTACTTTACTTCGAAAGTAACGCGTTACCAACGCGTTACTTTTAGGTCCGAAACTTTGAATATGTGGAAAAATCTTATTACTTCAGTTTCCGTACTGCTATTACTACCACTATTATTATTATTATTATTATTATTATTATTATTATTATTATTATTATTATTATTATTATTATTATTATTATTGCACCTTCTGAATCGATTTATGTAAATTCAAGGACAAATTTTTACTTGACAACTATATGAACATTTTAATGTAATGTAACATTGACTAAAATGCCATACTGCGTTACTCGTAGGGATGGGCATGAGTGAATTCGAGCAAGTTTTCTTTGAAACTCGATTCGACTAGAAACAGACATCTTTGAGCTCGACCCGAGAACTCGGCTTGAAAAATTTTCTCCAACTCGACTCGAATTCGGGTCGAGTTTCGAGTCGAGTCGAGTCAAATCTGGTGTATAGTTTTGAGTACTCTCTTCAAGTATCTTACATAGACAATATAATTATTATCAATGGTACTACTACTACAACAACTTCTTTTTCTTCTTCTTCTTCTTCTTCTTCTTCTATTATTATTATTATTATTATTATTATTATTATTATTATTATTATTATTATTATTATTATTATTATTATTATAACAACGCTGTGTATAAACATGAAAGATAGGCGGTTTATATATGAATACTAAAAAAGTAGTTGATTGCCAACCTCGGTAGTCGTGAAGTCAAGGAGTAAAGGACATTGTTCACGAGCTTCTGAATTTGGGTTGAGGGTCTAGGTTGAGTATTCGGGCTCGAGCCAAACGTTGTTAAAAGTTATAGGGCACTGGCCAAATATCTTCAAAACTGCTCGGCCCGGGTTTAGAATTGTCAACGACTCGAGCAGATCGGCTCACAGCTCATTCACTATCGACTCAAACCGAGAAGTGAGCTGAGCCAACAACTCACCCAACCTAGTCGGCTAGAGCCCTTCGCTCATTTGAGTCGAACCGAGCAGATGGCTTATCCCAACCAAGCCAACTCGAGTCGATGGTTCACCCCAAGCGAGCCGGCTCGAGCCATCGGCTTAGTTAAGCCGAGCCGAGCTAAGCTTGTTATAAAAAAAATCTCTTGTAGTCTCGCTATCGAGACGAGACGAGATGCGAGCAGTGTCCCCTCTCGTGAGCAACACTAAAAGTATTCCATATTACTGCTTAGCTTACATTTCTCATGGCTTTCGCTTTATAGTGTAATCAGCCCATGATTTCAAAACGAGTTAAAACGAGCGAGCCACTTATCAAACTCGACTCGACTCGAAACTCGACTCCAAAAACAGTGAATCGGTTCGGAACTCAACTCGAGAATATTACTTTTGACTCGACTCGAAACTCAACTTGGATTCGAGTCGAGTTTTAGCTTGACTCGTGATCCCTATGCGTTAGAAAAAATGGTTGCTTGTTATTATTCTGCTAAACTAATTATATAATAATAACAATGTTGCTATGTAAAATTAAAAATACAGAATATAGAGAAACATTACACTATAACTGACGATATGAGAACACATGATGGTGAATCAAAATTGCCAATAACTCTAAAATCGATACATGCTTTTTAAAGCTAGTTGTTCCAAACTCTATAATCAACGGGACTTTAGGATATGCAAACTGATCTAAAAGAACCCTAATATTACATACCATCAACATTACATCAATAAAGTAGGTCTGCTCATTAGAACACCGTTTATTCATATTAAACCCTTACTGAATGTCGTTCATTATGGCACCTAATTGTTGATAAATTTCCCGCTGGGGCACCACTTTACTTTTAAATTCTGTTCAGCAGTGGCGTAATTACGATTTTGTTTCTGTGGGGCTTTGTTTGAAAATGTGAAAATTCTGCAAGATATTTTATATACTTTACTATAGTAAGTAAGATTTTGGGGGGAGGGGGGCTTAAGCTCGGAAGCCCTATCCCTAAATACGCCACTGCTGTTCACCATCATCTTCAGGTTTTAAGAAAAAGTATTCTTTCAAATGTTCGAACGATAAAATATTTTCGTTCTCCATCTTTATAAAAAACAACACCATTCAAAGTAAAATAGACTACCAGTACCATTGCACTCGTAGTTCACTCACTGAATGTATTGATTTGGAGCTGTCAAAATCTAAGACAAAATCTTCCAGGTGCTTGCGATCAGTACACGTGATTTCCCTGAGGTTGTCCTCATCTTCCAAAAGCAGCAAATGGCACTATATTTTGTTACGTAAATAAACAAATCAAATTGTATCTATGAATGTATTTGCAAGCCTACCAACGTAAAGTTCGTAAGGCGAAACGGGAAAAATGCACATCGAGATTTCCCGTTCCGCCTTGCATTAAGATAAAAAATGATAACAGGTTTTACATGCTAATTTCATTGCTAGTGGTCATAAGGCAAAACGGGAAAAGGCGAACACTGCAGGAATTGTCGGTCACTGACATCGTTCATGCTCCAGTGTTCCATTCTGAGAAATTCACTTACAGGAAAGAAACATTTGTTTCCGAAAAAAAAATACATATATTGTAGTTACTCATCCGAAATGTAACGCGAAAAAGTAACGCAAAGTAGGTACGTTACTTAAAATTTTGTAACGCGTTACCGTTACAGTTACTTTGGAAAAAGTGTAACGCGTTACTAGGAAACGTTACTTAAAAAGTAACGCGTTACTTGCGTTACGTTACTTCCCAAGACTGCGTCAGGTTGCTTACTCACCCGACATGGCTCCGTGTAACTTGGTTATTTCCTAAGCTGAAAATGCCATTAAAAGGGACCCGATTTGAGTCAAGAAAAATGCAACGGAACGGTTACTCACCATTCTAAAAACTGTGTTTCATAAGTGTTTCCAACAATGGCGGGAGCGCAGGGAGAAGTGTGTGCATTACCAAGGAGATTACTTTGAAGGCGATTAGTGTTTCGGATTTCCAAATCAATAAATATGTTTTTGCCAACCAAAATTTCGATATTTTTTGAACGTAGTTCGTATAATCTTTCTGATCTCATAATGGCCCAATAGCTGAATCGATGAAGTTTTACATAGTTACCCTTCCTCGAACTGGGTTTTATCATGTCACTTGAATTAAATTACGTATAATAAGGGGATTAGCAGGAGATTCAAATTTATGCCAAATCAGTATTTTATGCTGTAAGAATGGATTCGTTATATTTTTTTAAATATCTGTTTCTCGTAATTACACATTACAAAATGTTTTCGATTGTTTTTTAATGTAGACTTTCAACATAAACTACACAATATCGGTGAGGAAACGAACTTAGAAAGAAAAACCTAACATATGATATTTTGGAACTTTATTTCAGGTCAAAATACTAAATAGTTTATCGAAGTTTAATATCTCGTTTCAGCACCGATGTCAACTAAGACATGGACCTACAATCTAAAGTGCACCATAATGCATTCAATGTTCTCTCACAAGGAACCGAATACGGGACACGTGCATCAATGGCGCAGGAGCTAGACACTAGACCAACGGGTAGGACTATTAAATCGTTCCATAAACAGTTGCGGGAAATACATGGCTTTTAAAGGGAAGTCATTGGTCGCATTTCCTTCAATAAGCTACATAAAGAAATCACTAAATATGAAATAAAAACTTTGAGTTTTACATCCCACGCTTATGCCATGTGAGCTAACAGAGAAGGTGATGATGAGAAATGAACGAAATGGTGGCATGAAGAAAGTGGGAGGAAACTAGAGAACCCCGAGAAAACTCAACGCACACGGTGTTTGCCCATCATACAGCTCACTTGGCGCGAGCTGGGGACACCACGTACCATAGGTGAACGCTCTACCACTGAGTCACCGCGGCCCCATTACTAAATATGGTATAAGTAAGTCCTTAAAATTATGATAAGTATTGTAATTTCCACAATTTGTTTACTGTAAAACTACGGTGAGTGCGCGTTGATGTAACAAGCCAAGAAAAAATCTCATTTTGCGGTAATGGTTTGCAAAAACAAGTTCCTACGTGCAAAGCTTATGAATTATTTTCTCTCTCTTTTCCGACTTGTTTACTCCTAGAACTACTAGAAATTCTGCTTGCCCACAAGCTAGAAAAAAAAGAAATATAAATTAAAATAAGAAGATTGATGGAAGAAACAAAAGACAAAAACCTTGAATTAGATTTCATCAACAAAGTTCGATGTTTTATTCTGTACAAGTTGCAGCACTGGTGATCTATTAGCATGGGTTAAAAAGCCAAGTTCTTTAATGAACGAGTTGCAAACATGTTTCTCCCGTTCTACGTATTATATATATTTTATTCTCTTTTGGCTTTAACGAAACAGATATGTATATGTTACATAAGTCAGCAAGTGGTTAACCTCTATATAGCTTCTGACTTGTAAACTTTGCTTTGAAATATGCAGCCAATGTTATACATCAATACACGTACACAATGTTATATTGCATAGGCCTATACTTAATTCACTTTTATATGCTGCCCGAACATGATTTTAAAAATGCAGATCACGTAGCGTGCTCTTTTATAGTGGTTTCCCTACTTTCGATCTATGCTATGGCAGAACACATTGACCAACACTCTGATATGCATATAGTTAATAATGAAATTGGATGTCAGCGCATTGTTTGCAAAGAGTGAATGTCAGCGTAATGGGGTAGGCTACATAATAAAGGTTAAACAGTGAATTTTTGCGAGACGTGGGCCTACAGCTTAATCTGGAATTCGAACCACAGGAGCTCCCGCCGGGAATCGAGCCTGGATCTGTCACGAGAATCTGGTAATATTGCCTGATTGATATGTACACCTAGGGATGTGCACGAGACGAGTCGAGACAGGATTTTCCTGACAAAAGTCGAGTCGAGACACAGCTCTTCCAATAAAGAAATATACATTTTTCGAGTCGAGACCACTTTTACAGCACATTTTCGAGACGAAACAGCCAGAAATCTTGTCTCGTGCGCATCCCTATGTACACCTGCCAACTATACTGGATTAAAGTTTACATAACTATAAAAGGTCTTTCACAACCTTGATAATGCATGAGGACATATACCTAAAAACAAAAGCAATTAATTTTGTTTCAGTAGGAATTCTTTTGTTCGAAAGCAGGATTTCACCCTAGTTCCGAGGGAAGGAGTGGCGGAGAACACACTACTTACATACTTTCAAAAATGCTTGACCAGCAGAGGTTCCTACGAGACCAGAGTTAAGAGAGTCTCGTTTCTGAAAGGTGTCATGGAAATGACGTCCCGTCACCCAAAGTGTATCTTTCTTTTTTGTTTAACGTTCCACAATTATGTCCTGATACTAACTAGGGATGATTCCATTCCGGGACCAAAAAAAAAAAAAAAAATGAAATCTTTGAGTTTTACGTCCCACGGTTATGCCGGTTAGGCTAAAGGAGACGGTGATGATGAGTAATGAATGAAATGGTGGAATGAAGAAAGTGGGAGGAAACGGGAGAACCCCGAGAAAACCCACGCACACGGTGTTTGTCCACCACAAAGTTCACTTGGTGGGGGCTGGGATCGAACCCGGGACCCCAAGCACCAGAGGTGAACGCTCTACCACTGAGCCACCGCGGCCCCCATTCCGGGACCAAGTACCTGGAGAAAACCTATATATCGTCTGAAAGCTCTTGCCATGAGAAGTACGAAACCGTTTTCAAATCACGGGCAAACCCGCAAACTGACCCTATATGGGGCCAGCTTGTTGGTGTTTGTGACCCTATGTATTGTATATTCGACAGAAATAAAAATGAATGTTTCGATGCATCACACATAAGCCCCTGAGCCCATCATGTTCCTGTTTGGCTCACTGATGGAACGTGACTCGGGTAAGGATTTGATAATATCACTTTGCACTCAAACGTACCCATTTCGTCAGTGTGCCAACGAATTGTAAATACAATGTGGCAGATGATTTTTGTACCACTCGATGTATATAAATGAAAACACGGCATAAACATCATTCGTCACTAGAGAAAATACATTTCAGACATGTTCCTCTCCCAAGGACCTCAGTTTATCAGTGTTGCCAACCAAGTATAAAAATTAGAAATTATAAAACAGGTTCCGTACGATGAGACGTTTATACACCAAGCTTTGTAGAAACATAACAGGAACTATAATAAAAAGATGTTGAGTGTGGTCGTCTCCCAACCATTCTAGGTTGTCAGTGCTGTCAACAAGTGTAAACATCACAATGTTGAAAATGGCGTGAATGTCATTGAACGAATATATCACAAAAGTTACAGAAGCAGCATTGAACAATGGAGAGTGTCACCATCTCCCAAGCACCTCAGTGTGGCGGATATAATTAGACTGTGGCCCATACTAGGTTTGTAGTATGTTAGTGAACCCACAAGCATCCATGTTGTCAGTTATTATATGTTTGCCAATGCGGTAGACTTTATGCGAAAATCTTGAATGTTCGCATTGGTTGACAACACTGCAACACTGGGGTGCTTGGGAGACGGAGACATACACTATGTTTTCCACTGTCCAATGCTGCTTCTGTCACATTTGTCATATATTCTGTCAATGACACTCACGCCATTTTCAACATGTTTACACTTGTTGGCAACACTGACAACCTAGAATGGTTGGGAGACGACCACACTCAATATCTTTTTTGCTATCGTTCCTGTGATGTTTCTGCAAAGCTTGGTGTATAAACGTCTCATCGTACGGAACCTGTTTTACAATTTCTTATTTCTATACTTGGTTGGCAACACTGATAAACTGAGGTCCTTGGAAGAGGAATATGTCCGAAGTATATTTCCTCTAGTGACGAATGATGTTTATGCCACGTTTTCATTGATATACATCGAGTGGTACAGAAACCATCTGCCACGTTGTAGTTAGAATTCGTTGGCAACAGTGACGAAATGGGTACGTTTGGGTGCAAAGTGATATTATCAAACCCTTACCCGAGTCACGTTCCAGCAGTGAGCCAAACAGGAACATGATGGGCTCAGAGGCTTATGTGTGATGCATCGAAACATTCATTTTTATTTCTGTCGAATATACAATACATAGGGTCACAAACACCAACTAACTGGCTCCATATAAGGTCAGTTTGCGGGTTTGGTACTTCTCATGGCAAGAGCTTTCAGACGATATATAGGTTTTCCCCAGGTACTTGGTCCCGGTATGGTATCATCCCTAGTAAGGGAGACAGTGATGATAATAATGCATGAAACGGTGGAATGAAGAGAGTGGGAAGAAACGTGAGAACACTGACAAATACCAAAACACACAGCGTTTCTCCATTACAAAGTCCATTTAATTCTCGAATCGAATCAGGGACCCCACGCCACGAACCAGAGATGAGCGTTCGACTACACACCCACCGCGAAGAAAGTGTATCTGTTTCTACTGGGAGAGCTCTATTCTGTTTCATTTCTCTTCTCGTCTCGTCTCGAGGGTAGCTTTATTGGTCAGTATGAAACTCAAGTGTTTACATATTTTGTATATGCTCTGTTGTTCTGAACGTTCAGGGAGTGGAAAAAGTGAACCTACGAAGACCTTTTCTAAAGAACGTGTTACGAATCTTTCTTGGAATGCTGTAGTGAACTCAGCAGTCTGTTCGTTGAAGGGTGTAGCAGTAGAAACAATCAAATAAAACCAATCAGTCAACCTTTTGTTAGCGTGACATTCGCTCAGTTACAATTCTATATGTGATATATGATATCTCTGTGATCAATGTGTTAGTTAAGGAGAGAGAAAAAGAACTTCTTGTTGCATAAAACGTTGTTGTTTTTAATGCTTTGCAACTTTTTTGCGAACTAGCCACTGGACCACATCATGGACTTTGATGCCGATAGGTTTATATTACATAATATCTTTTACAGCTGACGTCCAAAAAACAAGTTGGAAAATTAAACCATGTTAATGCATCGTGTAATTTGCCTCAGTAATCTTTGATGTTAATGTATGTAGTAAGGATTTTTTGATGGTCCACCAAATCATAGAATTTGGTACGCAGGAGGGAGAGTTGCTGAAACATTATTTTCAAATTACCAAATTGTTTTGGTTGTTCCAAATTCGAAATTTATGTCTACTAAATTCCACTAAAAAGAATCTTCTCCGTTCAATCAAGAAATTCTCACCAAATAAGTACCAAATTTCAAAATATCATTCGACATTCGTACATGTTGTACGATCTCAATTCTTTCTCATTTCCCGTCAATATTAACGTTTATTTATTAGATCAAAAGATCTAATATATTTCAATCAAAATTTTTCTTGTACGCCTTATATCTGAAGAACTACACACAATGTAGCCAAACCCAAAATATCGCTTAACTCAGTATGATTTGCTTATTCCGTAGAAAATACGAAAACTCGATTTAGGAGCCGTTCAAAAATTTTGTGGGTCCTGTACCACAAACTAATTATTGGGCAAGATCGCAATCTTTTGATCGCCTTTTTTCTTATCATTTCTAAAATTCTTGTTGTTGTCCTTACATTATCTACAATTAATGTAATTATGTTAAAATGTCACAACATAGTAGAAAAGATATTGGAACGTAAGTTCAGGAAGGCATGAGGTGGAGCAATGAAAATGTTCCCCAGGCCTCTCTTAGATTGCAGATTGGTGAGAAAATAGAAACTCTTCGAAATTATGACATTTTGCTACTCTCGACTAAAGTTAGTAAAATCACAAAATATCTTTTGTAAAACAAAAGATAAAAAAATCCCAGTCTCCTTTTCGCAGTATAAAATACTCCCGGTAAATTGAGAAAGTCAGACATTTTCTTACATTGACATGATGAATGTTGTCAAAGTTTATTTCTATTTCACTAGTCCACGGTTTGTAATGTCAATAAATCGAAGGTCAAATTGTGCTATTCATTTACATTTTTTTTCTGGTGTTCAATTTAAAAACATTTTTCGAGTGATGAAATATTTAAGCGTACAGAATTTGATACAAAAATATTAAAATTATGTTTGGGATGTAGTAGCTATAATTATTAATTAAGATAGTTTTCATTTCGTTAAATTTTCACCAAAAACGGTAATCCCATGTTTCCATCAAAAATCCTATCCCTAGTAATCTATATATTAAAATGGTAGGTTTACATGTTTGTGGTCAAGAAAAGTTCATATGTTTGTGGTCTAGAAAAGTTCATATGTTTGTGAACGTCTATATATTTGTGGCCAATCCCTTCGACAGTGAGTTCCCGGGAACTATACGCTCTAGAAAGATGTCGTTTTCACTGGTCGATTGTAAATTTTAAATAGATTGTTCAGTTCTAATTGAATATTTTAAAAAAACAAACAAAAAAAAAAAAAAAACGTGGTCATTATTTCTTTATTACATTTTTGAGGAGTACACTGGAAGGGTTGAAATTTAAAAGACTAAAGCATCTTATCCTACGAGTTACACATTCCAACACCACATAATTGTATACAGGAGTAGTATATGTCTCAGGCGTTTGTTCATGCTTAAATTATGATGAAAAACGAAAGATAACCATTTTCTAGTCTAGATGAATATTGTTTGGAGTGTTTTGCACTATGAATACCATTGATTACTGGCATTATAATTAATTGTGTGTGTAATGTATTTGCTTATTACATACTGTATGCAAGAAGAAAGAAAACACTGATCATACATGAATTAAAAACTCCAACCGGAAGTAGGCTTAAATCTTGCAAACGGTGCGAGATACAGAAAAAATAATCGATGGTACCCCTTGCCGATTTTTATCAAGACGACTTTCACTTGTACAGATGTGAGGAATGACAAGAAAATTCATGCTCATATGTGAATGATGCGCTGTGTAGAGAGCGCAGGTTCAGGTGGTAAATACTAATATTCTCCAATATTTAGACACGGAGATGAATTCCATTTTTTGCAAACTTACGCAAATTTAAAGAGTTAATAATTGTAGCTCTTAAATATTGTTGCTAGGTAGCGGTAACACAGGATCACTACACGTATTTATCATTGAAATGAAAATTCTGTTACGTCCACAATGTCATGTAATCGGTGCTTAATTTGTGTTCCTGTAGAAAACAGATATGCAACCAAGATATAATTTTCTTTTGTGGTCACCATTGGTGAACCAAAATGTTCTCGTTCGTTTTCTAAAACCTTTTCCCAGTTAGCTGGGGTTGACAACAAATTGTTCAACCTAACAAGTGCTCACAGAGCCTGAAAGTCTTTGAAATGTCCGTATCAGTACCATAGGCAGAGCCGACTCAAGCTCCCCTAGTATAGTGAAATCAAAAGTTGATTATGTTTACATGCAGGATTTTCCATTTTTATTCCTCATGTTACGACGTTTTCTTATAATTTATCCAGTACTTATTTTTTTAAACTCTATTTGTCACTCACTTTTGTTCAATATTGACTTTTAACTTAGATATTTCTAATTTCAGCAAAGAAGAATGTATGATCTGTCAGGAAAGTAAATGTACACCTATTTTTCGAGTCTGGCATTCCTGCGCTCCATCCGTGGAGAGTATGAGAGTTAAATCAATCAAATGTTTACTGAGGGGCAAAAAGAAAAGCTTAATCTGAATAAGACATTGCAGAGGGGCACAAGCTGTGAATACGAATAGTGCATTGTGTAAATAAAGGACGACACCGAAAGAGAAAGCCAGAAACAGCTGTTAAACTTACAAAAAAAGAGTAAAAATTGTCGAAGTGGGAACATAAAACACAAATACAACAAATACGCCGACAACTAAACGATCACCATGCCATGATCTTGGTGTAGTGGTTAAGGTGCTGGCTTACAACTGCAAAGGACGCAAGTTCGAATCCTCGGCAAGGACATTTTTAAAAATTTTTGTTAATAATACATACAACTCATGAGAGATGGTAAAAGAGGTCGTATTTAGTTTTTCGTAGCAATTATTATTGGTAATGTTTAGTATTGATAATACTTTTTGTCTTTGCGTATTGCTTTTGTTCTTGTCTTCATTTCGAAAGAGAAGAATATCCGAACAAATGCCACCAAAATTCCTCATATTTTGAATGTAAACGCCATTTGCAATTAGTGAAGAATAAAAATTGAACGTTCCGATGTAGCTGCAAAAAGTAAAAAGAAAAACATGGAAGTGGACCATACTCATGGTTATTAAAAATACAATTTCTACATGCCTTACACCTCCCGACCACGTTTCTACGTTAGCAAGTAAGAGGCTTGTGTTTAGGTTAGGCTCGTCAATACGTTTTGCAAAGGGGCCCGGTTTAGCTCTGACGCACCACAGGTGCGAGAAGGGAGAAAAACACTTTTTCTCTCTCCCTCTGTGTGTCTATTTATCTATCTATTTGTATATATATAACGCTATTTGTGAATGTCATAACCACCCTAATTTTCAGCGGATTGAGACGAAACTTGGCACAAACATTAATTGTTGAAATATCTTGATGAGTTCGTTAACCAGAATAATCAGATGAAAATGTTCAAAATGGTGGCCCTTCAAACTCTTAAAAAGTTCCAAGGGAACTAAATTTCGCCCATAAATAGGTATTCAGAAAGTTTGAATAAATTTTCCTCTTTTACTGAAATATTTGTGTGCAGAAACTTATTGAAATATTGGACCCGATTAATCGCCTAAAGAAGGTTCACGTCCTTTCGCTACGGTCAGTTTTTTTTTTTTTGGCAGGAGGGGGTTATTTTCCTATTGGAACAAGATGATTGTTAGTGATGATATGAAATTACACATTGAAAGTGAAGTAACTTGTGAAACGTGTTATTTGAAAGAATAATATAATAAATGTGCATTCCTCTAACACAGAGAACTGTAAATCATGTATTTCGAGTTCGGGAGCCTGAATGGCGAGGAGTGTTATTTGATTTGCTTTTTAGTAACACATTGCATTGCAAATAAAGGTAGGCAACATTAGTGGTAAGTAAAACAACAACAATAATAATAATAATAATAATAATAATAATAATAATAATAATAATAATAATAATAATAATAATAATAATAATAAAAATAGGTGTTGTTTGTGGCAAGGCAATATCTTCCTCAGTTCTTCTTCAAACGTAATGATTGTAACGCCATATCTCCCTTACAAACAAAATATTAGCAATTTATATCGAGAGAACGAGAAACTGTAGAGCGATGGGAGCAACGTTGGACAGTATGCACTCATAGTACTCAGAAAAGTAAGCGATTTCAATGCAAAAGGAACGAAGAGTCATTGTCATGGGTACTCATGGGGCCACGGCAGAGCCCTCTGTAGGCAAAGTGTCAATAACTTATATCGAGTTGTGATACTGGGATGGGACCAACTTTGGACACCGTGGACCCATAAAGCGCATCGAAAAAAATAGGGGGGGGGACAGCCAGCCTTACTTATTTCCACATAATAATATAAAATTATGTTGACGAAATACACACACGAGTTAGCTACTAATATTTCATATTATTATTATCGACAGCGTCTTTTCATTACGTGTGCGTCTTTGACATGAAGCCAAAGAGAAGATCCATCATTCGTAGAAAGAATAATAGTCAGTTACTTTAACTGTGAACGACAGCGAAAAATACGAAAAGAGTGGACTACCTCTTGCGTAAAGAAGCAATATTTTCTCTCAAATGGATAAAAAATCAAGTCGAGATTGATTCAAACTCGCATGGACGGCGCGAAAAGCCAGTGCTTTGTCCACTTTTTTTTTTAACTGACTCACTGAACGTGTTTCAGTAACTTACTTATTGCTCATTTTACACTTGCTTCACTCGTTTAACTTGCTTTTTCTAATAACTTATAACGACAGGGACACGAACACAGAAACATCGAGAACAGTTAAAAATGATAGATGCTCTCCCGCCTGGAATCGAACCCGGAACTCCATACACCAAAGGCGCACGTGCTAGCGACTAGACCAGCGGGAAGGACACCACTCTCTCCCTGTGTCGTTAGGGATTACGACCACTGTCTTGCTAGCTATCACTTCTGTGGGTTGTATACTATTATCACATGTTTCTTCTCTGCTGGAAGAGTAAAACCTACCTTATATGTAATACATGAGGTATTTAGACCTACATGCTCTTCATATAATGTAATAAAAGGGTCATGCTGGGAATAAGAAAAAGAACATTCCTTGGACAAAACGGAAACTATTGGCATCAGAAATATTTATCTACGAGGCATGCGCAGTAGTATATTTCAGAATAGTTACTGTTTTGTTCAGTAAACGAAGAAAGGGGTATAAAAAAGCAAATATGTCGCGTCAACGAGATCGACCAGATTTGACAGGGGCGGAAGCAGATGTATAGTAATACAACAACTTCGCTCAGTTGATACGAGCCGAGCCGGTTGATATCACTACCCGAGTTGGTCTTCTGCTTGGGCTCAAGAATTCGACCGTGCAGGTCTCAGCCTTAATTTTAAGAACTGCAGTATATACTTATATTGGTGATTACGACATTTGAGGCTGTCTCGTAATAATAATAATAATAATAATAATAATAATAATAATAATAATAATAATAATAATAATAATAATAATAATAATAATAATAATAATAAACTCTTGTCTTCTCGTTATCTAGACGAGACGAGATACACTAAAATTGCCCCACGAGATGCACCAAAATTACGAGAGGAGACGCACCCTTGCCGTGAGCAACACTAAAAGTATCCCACATTACTGCCTACATTTCTCATCGCTTTCGGTTTCCAGTCTAATCAGGCCATTATTTCAAAACGAGTTAAAACGAGCTGAACGAGCGAGAGAGCCATTATAAAACTCGACTCAACTCGAAACTCGACCTCGAAAACAGCGCCTTGGCTTGGAACTCAACTCAAGAAAAATATCTTTGACTCGACTCGGATTGAACTCGAGTCGAGTCGAATTTTGGCTCGACTCTTGCTCATCCCTATTCGTATTTGTATTTTGTTTCCACTTCAACAATTTCTACTCTTTTTTTTCTTCGTTTACCTATTGTTTCTGGATTTCTCTGTCGGTGTCGTCCTTGATTAACACCATGCACTATTCTTATTCTCAGCTTGTGACCCGCTTCAATGTCTTATTCAGTTTAGGCTTTTCTTCTTACATTGACTTGACATGTGATTGATTTAATTCTCACTTTCCGCGCACGACCAATGAAAATGTTTTATTATTATTATTATTATTATTATTATTATTATTATTATTATTATTATTATTATTATTATTATTATTATTATTATACTATTGAACTTGCACGGCGAAATTACTATATAATACGATATCATTTCAGTAATTTTATTCCATTGTATGTTATTTAATTTATTAATGGGCACTAAATTGTCTCCAGATCAACGAATAAATTAACTATGGCATGCACTTTGGTGGAAATATCATTACATGAACATGTTTGGAACGAACCAATAATCTTATTGCAATGATATTTCCACCAAAGTGCATGCCGTAGTTAATTTATTCGTTGATCTGGAGACAATGTAGTGCCCATTAATAAACTAAATAACATACAATGGAGTAAAATTACAGAAATGATATCGTATTATACAGTAATTTCGCCGTGCAAGTTCAATAGTATAATAATAATAATAATAATAATAATAATAATAATAATAATAATAATAATAATAATAATAATAATAATAATAATAATAAAACATTTTCATCGGTCGTGCGCGGAAAGTGAGAATTAAATCAATCACATGTGAAATCAATGTAAGAAGAAAAGCCTAAACTGAATAAGACATTGAAGCGGGTCACAAGCTGGTAATAAGAATAGTGCACGGTGTAAATAAAGGACGACACCGAAACAGAAATCCAGAAACAGCAGGTAAAAGGAGAAAAAAGAGTAGACATTGTTGAAGTGGAAACATAAAATACAAACACGAATAGGGATGAGCACAAGTCGAGCCAAAATTTAATTCGACTCGAGTACAATTTGAGTCGAGTCAAAGGTGATTTTCTTGAATTGAGTTCCGAGCCAAGTCGCTGTTTTCGAGGTCGAGTTTCGAGTTGAGTTGAGTTTGATAATGGCTCTCTCGCTCGTTCAGCTCGTTTTAACTCGTTTTGAAATATTGGCCTGATCAGACTGGAAAGCAAAAGCCATGAGAAATGTAAGCAGTAATGTGGAATACTTTTAGTGTTGCTCACGACAGAGGTGCGTCTCATCTCGTAATTTTGGTGCATCTCGTGGGGCAATTTTAGTGTATCTCGTCTCGTCTAGATAACGAGAAGACAAGAGTTTATTATTATTATTATTATTATTATTATTATTACGAGACAGCCTCAAATGTCGTAATCACCAATATAAGTATATACTGTAGTTCTTAAAATCAAGGCTGAGATCTGCACGGTCGAATTCTTGAGCCCAAGCAGAAGACCAACTCGGGTAGTGATATCAACCGGCTCGGCTCGTATCAACTGAGCGAACAGCTCGTGTCGGCTCGGTTGGGATGAGCCGATGACCCGAGCCGGCTTAGTTGGAACAAGCCATCGACTCAGCTCAATTGAGCCGATGGCTCGAGCTTTCTCGGTTGGGATGGGTCACCTACTCGGCTCATGTGAACCGGTTCGAGCCAGCTGAGTTGAAACTAGTTCATCAGCACGTTTCGACTCAGCTCAACTAAGCCGATGGCTCAAATCGGCTCGGTGTGGTGAGCTGTTGACTCGGCTCACTTCTCGATTCGGTTCGATATTGAATGAGCTGTAAGCCGAGCCGCTCGAGCCGTTGAGAAGCCCAAACCCGGTCCCAGCTGTTTTGAATATGTTTGGATGAAGCCTATAACTTTTAACAATTTTTTGCTTGAGCCCGAATACTTGCCCCTTCGGAACTCAAACCCAGAACGTGACCGATGTCCTTGCCTCCTGAAGACTTCCAGACGACCGAGATCGACAGTCAATTAGCTTTTACTATTCAGATACAAACCGTATATCTTTTAAAGATTATACATGGAGTTGATATAATAATAATAATAATAATAATAATAATAATAATAATAATAATAATAATAATAATAATAATAATAATAATAATAATAATAATAGTTTTAAACTTGCCCTGAAATTTGGCAAAACTTACTTAAAAGTAGAGATTTCGGGGAAAGGGTTCCGTATCTTCAAGACACACCTCTGCAACTACCAACATTTTAAACTAGAATCTTTTATTGAAGTTTCATGTAGAAAGTATGTTTTGAGGAAAATAACTGTAATAAATATAACTGAATATCACGCGACAGTAAGGCATATAATAAACTAATTTTTAGAATATGCAGAGGTAAATATAACAACTTTGCTACAAAAATACCTACACAGAGCATAATTCAATCAGCTCTGAAATACAATGTAACGAAATAGCCTATGAGATTCAGTCTACAGAGCAATTGTTACTTAAAGAATGGACATACACTATTTCGAGAATCGAGACAAGACGGGAAATGTTTACGATACTTTTCGTCTTGTCTCGATTCTCATCTCCAAAGAGAGACGAAAATTTTGATTTAGCCCTGATCCGTCTCGAATGTAAAATGTTAATTCTCATGTTATTTTATTTGTTTTAGAAACGAGATGAGAAACTCCTCTTCTCGTGAGCAACATTAAGCCAAACCGAAATATTCTTTCCAAATGTCACGTTTCTCCTTGTAATGGTATGACCTGAGCGATAATTTTGCTTCTAGCTTTTAATCTTCTACGAGATAATAATAATTATTATTATTACTATTATTATTCCTGAAGATTTGATAGTTCAAGTATTGAAACATCCGAGTATTCAAATATCTGAATATAATAAAACGTATGTTATCGCTGATCAATCGCCATCAAAAATTCTAAAGTAAAAAAAAAAAAAAAAACTGCAACGTGCATTCGCAGAAGCACCTTGACCACTGAACCGCGATCGCTACGCGCTAAACGATCCGTCTTTAGTCTGGTTACGTTAGGTTTCTTTGTCTCCGCTTGCAAACTTGTATGTTATATTTTTCGATTCAAAATGTCTTTCGTATTTCTTTTATGAAGTCGGCAAAGTTTATATTAATAACTTGAGTTTTTCTTAAACCACTGGTTCACAAGTTCGTTCTTTCTCCACACGAAACTACAAATATGACAGATTGAATTCTCATACTCCCCATTTCTTTCAAAGCAGTCGCCATTACCTGGTCAAAGACTTATTTCCGCCACGATTCATATTAACCAAAATAAATTCATTTTTCGGAAGCGGAACTTTCACTTTCCGGATTTCGCAAAATTATGGAATTCAGTTATACTCCGGAATTCAGAAGAATTTCGGAACTCGGAAAGAATCCAGAATTTAGAAAATTCCGGAATTGAGAAAAACTCCGACTTTTGAAAAAATCCGGATTTTCCGAATTCCGGAATGTTAACGAAATCAGAAATTTCTAAATTCCGGATTTTTCCGAATTCCGAAATTATTACAAAATTGGAATTTTCCGAATTCCGGACTTTGTACGGCTTTACTTTCGGGAGTCCGAAAACTAATAATTCCGGAACGGGCTATCCCTAGTTTATACACAACCTTTCAGAACACTAAGCTAGTAGCTGTCTACAAACAAACAAGTAATGAAAAGCATGTTGTATACTGCAATACGTCATGTATTAAAATCCGACACCATGACCCTTTTATTACATTATATGAAGAGCATGTAGGTCTAAATACCTCATGTATTACATATAATGTAGGTTTTACTCTTCCAGCAAAGAAGAAACATGCGATCATAGTATACAACCCACAGAAGTGATAGCTGGCAATACAGTGGTCGTAATCCCTAACGACACAGGAAGTGAGCGTTGCCATCGCCGCTGGTCTAGAGGCTAGCACGTGAGCCTTGTGTGTATGGAGTCTCGGGTTCGATTCTCGGCGGGAGAGCATCTATCATTTTTAACTGTTCTCGATGTTTCTGTGTTCGTGTCCCTGTCGTTATAAGTTATTAGAAAAACCAAGTTAAACGAGTGAAGCAAGTAAAATTAGCAATAAGTAAGTTACTGAAACGCGTTCGGTGAGTCAGTTAAAAAAATAGTGGACAAAGCACTGGCTTTTCGCGCCGTCCATGCGAGTTCGAATCAATCTCGGCTTGATATTTTATCCATTTGAGAGAAAGTATTGTTTCTTTTCGCTACAGGATGGATTTTCTCTTTCGTTTCATGTCAAACATGCTCACGTAATGAAAAGACGCTGTAGATAATAATAATAATAATAATAATAATAATAATAATAATAATAATAATAATAATAATAATAATAATAATATGAAATATTAGTAGCTAACTCGTGTGTGTATTTCGACAATATAATTTTATATTATTATGTGGAAATAAGTAAGGCTGGCTGGCGCCCGCCTCCCTAATTTTTTCGATACGCCTTATGGGTCCACGGTGTCCAACGTTGGTCCCATCCCAGTATCACCTCCTGGTTTCTCGATATAAGCTATCGACATTTTGCCTAAAGAGGGCTCTGCCGTGGCCCCATGAGTACCCATGACAATGACTCTTCGTTCATTTTGCATTGAAATCGCTTACTTTTCTGAGTACTATGAGTGCATACTGTCCAACGTTGGTCCCATCGCTCTACAGTTTCCCGTTCTCTCGATATAAATTGCTAATATTTTGTTTGTAAGGGAGATATGGCGTTACAATCATTACGTTTGAAGAAGAACTGAGAAAGATATTGCCTTGCCACAAACAACACCTATTTTTATTATTATTATTATTATTATTATTATTATTATTATTATTATTATTATTATTATTATTATTATTATTATTATTATTATTATTATTATTATTATTATTGTTTTACTTACCACTAATGTTGCCTACCTTTATTTGCAATGCAATGTGTTACTAAAAAGCAAATCAAATAACACTCCTCGCCATTCAGGCTCCCGAACTCGAAATACATGATTTACAGTTCTCTGTGTTAGAGGAATGCACATTTATTATATTATTCTTTCAAATAACACGTTACACAAGTTACTTCACTTTCAATGTGTAATTTCATATCATCACTAACAATCATCTTGTTCCAATAGGAAAATAACCCCCTCCTGCCAAAAAAAAAAAACTGACCGTAGCGAAAGGACGTGAACCTTCTTTAGGCGATTAATCGGGTCCAATATTTCAATAAGTTTCTGCACACAAATATTTCAGTAAAAGAGGAAAATTTATTCAAACTTTCTGAATACCTATTTATGGGCGAAATTTAGTTCCCTTGGAACTTTTTAAGAGTTTGAAGGGCCACCATTTTGAACATTTTCATCTGATTATTCTGGTTAACGAACTCATCAAGATATTTCAACAATTAATGTTTGTGCCAAGTTTTGTCTCAATCCGCTGAAAATTAGGGTGGTTATGGCATTCACAAATAGCGTTATATATATACAAATAGATAGATAAGTAGACACACAGAGGGAGAGAGAAAAAGTGTTTTTCTCCCTTCTCGCACCTGTGGTGCGTCAGAGCTAAACCGGGCCCCTTTGCAAAACGTATTGACCAACCTAACCTAAACACAAACCTCTTACTTGCTAACGTAGAAACGTGGTCGGGAGGTGTAAGGCATGTAGAAATTGTATTTTTAATAACCATGAGTATGGTCCACTTCCATGTTTTTCTTTTTACTTTTTGCAGCTACATCGGAACGTTCAATTTTTATTCTTCACTAATTGCAAATGGCGTTTACATTCAAAATATGAGGAATTTTGGTGGCATTTGTTCGGATATTCTTCTCTTTGGAAATGAAGAAAAGAATAAAAGCAATACGCAAAGACAAAAAGTATTATCAGTACTAAACATTACCAATAATAATTGCTACGAAAAACTAAATACGACCTCTTTTACCATCTCTCATGAGTTGTATGTATTATTAACAAAAATTTTTAAAATGTTCTTGCCGAGGATTCGAACTTGCGTCCTTTGCATTTGTAAGCCAGCACCTTAACCACTACACCAAGATCATGGCATGGTAATCGTTTAGTTGTCGGCGTATTTGTTGTATTTGTGTTTTATGTTCCCACTTCGACAATTTTTACTCTTTTTTTGTAAGTTTAACAGCTGTTTCTGGCTTTCTCTTTCGGTGTCGTCCTTTATTTACAGAATGCACTATTCGTATTCACAGCTTGTGCCCCTCTGCAATGTCTTATTCAGATTAAGCTTTTCTTTTTGCCCCTCAGTAAACATTTGATTGATTTAATTCTCATACTCTCCACGGATGGAGCGCAGGAATGCCAGACTCGAAAAATAGGTGTACATTTACTTTCCTGACAGATCATACATAACTACTGAATATATTGTAAATTTTCATAGGGTATCCTGGTTGTTCAGCCTAGAAATATTAGAACCCTAACAATTCTCCATAAAACATATAGAATGAAATACATCTTTCCTTAGGTGTAAAATTTTGATTACATCTCGCTCTCCATTCAGCAAACATTTTATTATTGTCTTCTGATACTCTATTAGAATCTAATTTGAATTCAGTTTACAAAATGAAAGCAATAATCGGATATTTTAAACATTTTTTTTAAAAATTGTGTCAATATGTGTGAAATAGGAAATATGTAGACACTGATTTTCAATTGTTTTTCCCTTGAATTTTAACGACCTCAATGAATTAATTTGACCGTTATATACACACGTACTAAATTTCACAGAAGTAAATCCCCACGCTGAGCGGGTTTGCATATCCAGGCTCCTAACTATGAAAATATTTACGATCACTCCAACCCCAATCATTTCACAGATTCAACCTGTTGTATAAAAGTTATTAGGACATAAAATTGAATGTAATTTATACGAAAAACCCTTTTATGCATTGCAAGATCTGTAACGTCCAAATATTCACCACAAACTTATAGTTGTATCGACATAAACAAAACAAAAAAGTGTGGAGCAGGAAACCACTTTACAACACAAAAGTCAAAAGAGGTCACTGAAGACATACGAACTGGTCGAGCGGTTTGGGTGACTAGTCTGTCAATCAGAAGTTTATGTGTTCAAACCCTGTAGAAAATATTCGTTTTGTTTTTTTTTCTTAAAAGTGTGTTCCTATTTTCATCAGAGGACTGAGAACATTTCTTTGAATAAATCTTTGGAAATTACTTTTCTCTCAAATTCGATTAGAAGCGAACATTATATGAATTGCTAATCTAAAATCCACAGCTGAGAACAAAATATTAAGTATGTTCAATATGTCATTATTATCATTTGATTTGTAATTAAAAAGTAATTATAAGCATTGACGATTTCAGAAGATTCTCCCCGGTAATGGTCAAGATATGAATGAGAAAAAACTGATAAAACATTATTAGTCTACTTTGAGCATGATCGAAAATAACTTATGGCCACGAAGGGGAAATTTATGTCGACAGGGTCTCAAATTCTCCGACGGGTCATGACCTGAAATTATCATTGTTTGAAAGGTTTCCTTAACAAATAGAATATTATATTTATTTCTCCTTCTACGTTTTGAAATGGAAAAATCATAATTTTAAATAGAATTATAATACGATAAGCATAAAGATTTATACAACTAATGAAGTAAATATCCTTGTGTAAGTTATCGATTTCTATTCGGATTAAAACTCGAATATTCGTTTGCATCACACTTTAAAGTAAATCCTCTCTATATATAGTTCCTACTGGAAAGCATGTTTAACTCCAATTACTTAATCAATATTTTTAATAATATATTTTTATTGTAATACTCTTACTATTCAATGTTGTATGCACTTAATTTCCCAAAGCAAAACCTCACAAATGTATAATTGACTAGTAAATATTATCAAATAAATTATCATTTAGTTAACGTAAACATTGCATCGCCTGATTTGAAACTTCGTATTTTAAATAATAATAATAATAATAATAATAATAATAATAATAATAATAATAATAATAATAATAATAATAATAATAATAATAATAATAATAATAATAGTAGTAGTAGTAAAATCATAGCCATATCTTTATCAGAATTTCAGGCTTAGTCAATAAATGAATTCAACATAGTCTCTATTCGAAGCTCTATTTAATCGAATCAGATAGAAATACGAAGAGGAACTTCGAGAACAGGTAAAAGAAAAATGTTACTTTGGTGGGTTTGAAAGTAACTTTTAAGAGTTTTTTTTTTTTTTTTTTTTTTTTTTTACAATTACAGACAAATGCCTTGGACACTATTTTCTTTTCTTTAAGTTAACTGATTCACCGAACGTATCTGACATATGAGTAACTTGTCTCTATTTTCTACTCGGTTATACACGTTTTACAATCTTTTCCATTAACCTTGAACGACAAGAACACGAACACAAAAACATCCACATAGGTATGACAGTTAAAATTCCTAACTTCCCACACGGGGAATCGAACCCGGGACCACATACACCTGAGGCACACGTGCTAGCCACTAGACCAGCGGGAAGAGCAAATAAAATGTATTTTGTAGTGTCTGAAGTTTATAGCTATTTCACCCTGTTGTAGTATGTTTATTGATTTTTTAATGTTTACCGTATTCGTTACTTTGAGGAATGATATATATTATTGATATAGGTTTTATTACATATTCGGCCATAAATATTATATAAATTATCAGAATTATTCATGATCTTCCATGGAAATTCACTGGTGCATGCGCAGTAGACGGACAGTGTAATTGGAAGATGAGTTCAACAGAGATTATAGGGCTATATTCCGCCGATTATATTTTATTTAATAACTATTTAGAAGAGATAACGAAAACGAGTCTACATAATGAAGATGGAATTTCCGTAGAAGATAGAATGGTGAGGTGTATACGGTTTGGGGTTGATATGGTTGTTGTTGTAGAATCTAAAAAGAAAATTAATAAGATGTAGAAAACTTGAGAAAGGCTTGTGAAGAATATGGGATGAAAATAAATGTTAGAAAGACAAAATCCATGGTGATTGAAACGAAGCGATCGGTGTGAAATATAGAAGTAGGAGCGGGAAAAAACAACAAGTGATTAGTTTTCGATATCTGAGTACTATTACTAGTGATGATTTGACATGCGAACGTGAAATAAAAGCAAGGATAGAAATGGCGAAAAGAGCCTTTAGGATGGAGGAAATAGTATTTTGAGGGGTATGGTGGCAGGGAAGAGAGGGAGAGGACGAATTAGACTATATAGAAACAGAATTAGGCTATTGGCGATATCAAAACAGAAAAATCGTATGTGAAGATGGAGAGGTTAACAGAAGATCGTGGAGCATGGCAGCTTCTCAGCTGCGGTAAGTGACCCGCTGGTAATGGCGGAATACTTCTGATATAATGATACTGATGATGCACAGTAGGAACAGAAATATCCACTTTACTGTCATTGCTAATACGAATCACAATGCAAATTTCTACAGGTTGTCAATATACCTCGCTCTAAAAGCTGTAGAAAACTATCTGTTACTATGCGAGGGAAAATCATAGGTCGAGCAACAATTAGACAAATTGCCATTCAGATAGCTAGGAGTATGAGCTGTGACGAGAAAACAGTGAAGAAATTGATTTAGCGGTATGAAGAAGGTAGTGAATATTTCACATCTTGGCCAAGAAGTAGGAGACCAATAATAATAATAATAATAATAATAATAATAATAATAATAATAATAATAATAATAATAATAATAATAATAATAATAATCATCATCCCAGGAATTTATATTTATTTCCAGCAAAACTTTTGCATACCCTCCTAGTGCAATATGATGTTTTTGTAAAACGGCAATTATAAAATTGTCAAGCTGAATTTGAAAGTCATAATAAGTAGTGCTTTATTTACTTATTGCACAATTCTTTTATGCCAGTAGCTTTCGCCACCTTACTCGCTCTTCATGCTTACTCAGGAGGAAGCTGCAGGTCCCTAGGTTGGGAACTACTGCTTTCCACCAAGGAATTCAGACAGCCTGTTAGAAATTTGCGTTCTGACCAACATCAGAAAATTGTGTTCTTCTGTTTCTACTGCGCATGCACCAGTGAATTTCCATGGAAAAATCATGAATAATTCTGATAATTTATATAATATTTATGGCCGAATATGTAATAAAACCTATATCAATAATATATATCATTCCTCAAAGTAACGAATACGGTAAACATTAAAAAATCAATAGACATACTACAACAGGGTGAAATAGCTATAAACTTCAGACACTACAAAATACATTTTATTTGTTCTTCCCGCTGGTCTAGTGGCTAGCACGTGTGCCTCAGGTGTATGTGGTTCCGGGTTCGATTCCCCGTGGGGGAAGTTAGGAATTTTAACTGTCATACCTACGTGGATGTTTTTGTGTTCGTGTTCTTGTCGTTCAAGGTTAATGGAAAAGATTGTAAAACGTGTATAACCGAGTAGAAAATAGAGACAAGTTACTCATATGTCAGATACGTTCGGTGAATCAGTTAACTTAAAGAAAAGAAAATAGTGTCCAAGGCATTTGCCTGTAATTGTAAAAAAAAAAAAAAAAAAAAAAAAAAAACTCTTAAAAGTTACTTTCAAACCCACCAAAGTAACATTTTTCTTTTACCTGTTCTCGAAGTTCCTCTTCGTATTTCCATCTGATTCGATTAAATAGAGCTTCGAATAGAGACTATGTTGAATTCATTTATTGACTAAGCCTGAAATTCTGATAAAGATATGGCTATGATTTTACTACTATTATTATTATTATTATTATTATTATTATTATTATTATTATTATTATTATTATTATTATTATTATTATTATTATTATTATTATTATTATTATTATTTAAAATACGAAGTTTCAAATCAGGCGATGCAATGTTTACGTAAACTAAATGATAATTTATTTGATAATATTTACTAGTCAATTATACATTTGTGAGGTTTTGCTTTGGGAAATTAAGTGCATACAACATTGAATAGTAAGAGTATTACAATAAAAATATATTATTAAAAATATTGATTAAGTAATTGGAGTTAAACATGCTTTCCAGTAGGAACTATATATAGAGAGGATTTACTTTAAAATGTGATGCAAACGAATATTCGAGTTTTAATCCGAATAGAAATCGATAACTTACACAAGGATATTTACTTCATTAGTTGTATAAATCTTTATGCTTATCGTATTATAATTCTATTTAAAATTATGATTTTTCCATTTCAAAACGTAGAAGGAGAAATAAATATAATATTCTATTTGTTAAGGATACCTTTCAAACAGTGAAGATTTCAGGGCATGACCTGTCGGAGAATTTGAGATCCTGTCGACATAAATTTCACCTTCGTGGCCATAAGTTATCTTCGATCATGCTCAAATGGACTAATAATGTTTTATCAGTTTTTTCTCATTCATATCTTGACCATTACCGGGGGAGAATCTTCTGAAATTGTCAATGCTTATAATTAGTTTTTCACTACAAATCAAAGGATAATAATGACATATTGAACATACTTAATATTTTGTTCTCAGCTGTGGATGTTAGATTTGCAATTCATATAATGTTCGCTTCTAATCGAATTTGAGAGAAAAGTAGTTTCCAAAGATTTATTCAAAGAAATGTTCTCAGTCCTCTGATGAAAATAGGAACACACTTTTAAGAAAAAAAAACAAAACGAATATTTTCTACAGGGTTTGAACACATAAACTTCTGATTGACAGACTAGTCACCCAAACCGCTCGACCAGTTCGTATGCCTTCAATAACCTCTTTTGACTTTTGTGTAAAGTGGTTTCCTGCTCCACACTTTTTTTTTTTTTTATTTTGTTTGTTTGTTTATATCGATACAACTATAAGTTTGTGGTGAATATTTGGACGTTACAGGTCTTGCAATGCATAAAAGGGTTTTTCGTATAAATTACATTCAATTTTATGTCCTAATAACTTATATACAACAGGTTGAATCTGTGAAATGATTGGGGTTGGAGTGATCGTAAATATTTTCATAGTTAGGAGCCTGGATATGCAAACCCGCTTAGCGTGGGGATTTACTTATGTGAAATTTGGTACCTGTTTATGTTTCTTTAAGTTCCTAAATCAATACTACCTGAAGTTTTGGAGTTTGTATTAATTGCAAATGATAATTTTGATCCATGAAATCTTAACTGTAACATTTTTCAGAACATTTATTGCAAATATTATTTAAAAAACTAATAAAACATTTTTGTTGTTTAATAACTCTAGAAACAAACTTACTGTGTTCACCAGAGTGCATTTTTTCCTTTATGAATGACTGGTTTTCTTTGATTCAAGATTATTTGTGTACTTTCCTCTTGAGAATACAATAATCCGATGCTTTTTGTATTAAAACTAGCACTAAACCTGCCTCTTTACACAGCGCATCATTCACATATGAGCATAAATATCCTTCTTATTCCTCTCAACATCTGTACATGTCCCTTTACAGACACAAGTGAAAAACATCTTGATAAAAAGCGACAAGGGATACCATAAAGGAGAGATATTTTCGATTTTTTATTCAATATTTCGCGCAGTTTACAAGATTGAGCCTACTTTCGGTTGGAGTTTCTAATTCATGTATCATCAGTGTTTTCTTTCTTCTTGCACGCAGTATGTAATAAGCAAATGCGTTACATACACAATTAAATATAATGTGAGTGATATATGGTGTTCATTGGGCAGAACACTCCAAAGAATAAAGATTCATCTTAGCCTAGGGAAATGGTTATCCTTCATTTTTCATCATTTGGCCATGAAACAAACGTTTGAGAGATACATAATCCCTATATACAACTATGTTGTGGTGGAATGTATAATTCATAGGATTGATGCTTTACTTTTTAAAAATTTCAACACTTCTAGTGTACCCCTAAAAAATGTAATAAAGAAATAATGACCACATTGTTTAAATATTCAATTAAAACTGGACAATCTACACAAAATTTGGAATTGACAGTGAAAGCCGCACGTTTCTAGCACTTGTAGTTTCCGAGATCTCATTGTCAAAAGGATTGGAGACAAACATATTAACTTTTTTTTTTTTTTTGGAGACAAACATATAAACCTAGGATTTTAATAGATAGATTTTTGTTCTTGAAATACACTAATAACTCCATAAACAATTTGTTGGAATTAAAAAAACGCACTGCGTTCACCGAACAGCATTTTTCTTCCCTTGGGAATGACCGGTTTTCTTTGATTCGTGATTTTTTTTAGTACTTTTCTCTTCAAAATACAGTAATTCAATGTTTCTTTATATTATAGTGGAGCGTGCTATTCTATATTTATTAAAATTGAAACGCTTTAAAAAGCCCAAAATTGCTCAGACAAAAAAATATATATGGGAAAATTTCGCTTCTTTAAAAAAAATGTTTCTTCCTTTGGAGCTTTTGCATTTCTATGAGCGAATAAAAGTAATAATAATAATAGTAGTAGTTTATCTTCAGTCTTCAACATCGAGGATATATGAGACATGAACCTTCAGTTTAAGGTGGAATTCGAACCACCATGATGCATTCAAATTTTAATGTTTTTCCATTGGGAAGCGAACGTAGGAACACGTGCATCAAATGCTCATACGCTAACGCTAGCTACTAGACCAGCTAAGAAAGCCTGTAAGTCTTTGTGGTGGAGAAACAGTGTGTGTGGGTTCTCTTAAGGGTCTCTCTCTTTTTCCACTTTCCTCATTCCACCAATATCATTTGTCAGTATCACCGTCTCGCTTTCCTTGGTGTATAATCACGAGACCTTAAACTAAAGAAAAATAAAAAGAATGAAAAAAATATCTAGATGCCATCTTAGTAATAATATGGGCAATGTCCTACATTTCTATTTAAATTTTGTAGTATATAATACATTCCCGAAAAATTCAATCTCAATTCTTTTCTACCTAAACGATACTTCTAGAATTAGGCCTTAAAGAATGTTCTATACATCAGAGTACGAAATCATAGAAAATAGAAGGATTTCCTACCTGCCAAAACTTTTGTAAATAATAATATACTCCCAAGCATACTCACAGAAAGAGGATAAATACAGTTATGAAGTTTTAACACTTAATCTCTTGATTATTGACACATCGCAAAGGAGTTCCCATTCCATTAACTCATTCATAAAAAACTAACAAATAATTTGTTTGTTGTGTTCTGTACATATACAAACAAGTCAGTATATTTTCAAAAGTGGTCGGATTGATTAACTGTACAATCCACTGACAAACGATCTTCAGATTGCTTTACAGGAAACTACTTAACTAACCTTGTGTATTCTATGTTCTACACATGATGGCAAAAACAATAAATCTTAATACTGTTTTTATTAAATGTTTTCCATTATAAAAGAGAATGTAAAGATGTTTAAGGAACAAATAGAATTGAAAAACATAGACTAATTGATGAACAACAGAAACTGTTAAAGAATAAAGATCGTATTGATATTAGTTTCTACCTTTTGGTTAGGTTGTTAATCTGTTTTTATGTCTAAACATGAATTAAGAAAAAAGAAAACATAAGCCTCAAAACAATTATTTAATAATTTGATACGTTTCGAGCTAATTCACGGAGTCTTTCTGGATCAAAAGATCCAGTATACGGATTTCAATCAAAAATTTTCTTCTACGCTTTATATCTGGAGAACTACATATAGTGTAGTCAAACCCAAACTATCACTTAACTCAGTATGATGTGCTTATTCCGTAGAAAATACAAAAACTTGATTCAGGGGCCGTTCAAAAATTTTGTGCCCCCTGATCAAAAAGCTAAGTATTGGCCAAGATCGCAATCTTTTGATCCATTTTTTTATCATTCCTAAAATTTTTGTTCAAGTTACCAACACAAACTCACAATAACTAATACAAGACCAATACACTGAATATTATATTTACACAGATTATTCACAGATGGCAATAGTAGCAGACAAAGCAAATCAGAGTGTGGTAATATAATGAAAATACTATAGCTTTTTTTAAAATACAACTTTATGTTTAATACAATTTGGAGTTCCATGGATGAGCGCCTCCCTTCTAGGTCAAGTATCAAAAAATACTGACACACATTTCTTATTATTTTAAACGAGAAGTCCAAATATCAAATTTGATCCTTCTCACCTTAAATGACTCCGACTTATAGACTCTTGTTACTAATGATTGTAGTCCACCCTTTTTCCTTCTCACTTTCCTTTTCTTCTGTTCTAGGTCAAATATCAGGAAACGTTTAAACACTTTTTATTATTATTATTATTTTAAATGTCAAGTCCAAATGCCAAATTTCATATCTCTAAACATAAGCAATTCGAAGATACACATATTTTGATATAACAGTTGCCTCCCTTATTCCACTCCCTTCCCCGTCGAATTCCCAAAAGTCCTTCCTTAGAGGTATCTTACTTTTAACAAATCCTTAAAATAATATGATTGATTGAGTGAGTGAGATTGAGAGAGATAGTATAGAGTTAGAAATTCACTTTTATAGGCATTACATGAAGAAAACTAATTTATTACAATTATATATAACAAAGAGCATATAAGATAAACCATTACCAAAAGAGCTTATTAAATGAATGATATTAACAAGATAATTGAAGGGTTCACATTCTCGTTTTACATGTCAGGACTGTCTATGTGTATTTTTCACCAGAGTCACTAACAGAGCTCTTTGCGAGCGTACTTACAGTGTCCTAACGTCCATTGCCATCAGAAACTGCACTACTCCTTCCCAATGTCACTTTTCGACGAAGCAAGAGTGGTAACTAAGAGGTTGATAGATTCTTCTGCACACCTTGACTGAATTGTCTACGGTTTTTATAGTACTTTCATTTCACGAAACTGGAATTGTTTTTGTTTTCACTTTTCTAAATTCGTCCGTATTACCTACAAACATGTTGTTAGTTTTATTTAAAAATGTTTTCACTCTGCTATATTGTTCTAAAAACTTAAAGTTAATCCGTTAACTGTATACTTCTATATTATTATTTTTAAACCTCAAAATGAGGAATGTCTTACTTTATAAATTATGTAGCTTATTCACATTTTACGGCTGGGCGTTGAATAATCAGATAGTCACTCAATCAGGGCTTCTTCTTTTTATATAGAGGTTAATAGAGAAAACACATATCACTAACTATATATATCCTAACTATACATAAAAGTACATGAACTAACTGACAAAATATCGGGTACCTTCCGGTTGATGTGGAAAGTTAAAATTTGGCGTGATTATAGTTTTTTGGGACTAATCCACAGGAAAAATGCCAAAAATGAATATTTTTAAGTTTTAGGGATCTAAAGGGGGGATTAAGAAATTCCCCATGTTATTTAAATGGACGTTATTTTAGACCTATATTCTCATGTTTTAGGTACTTGAAACTGAAATAAAATCTTGAAATTCGATGTGCTTGTACGTTTTCGTTAGCGTTACCTAATTAGGGTCTATGAGGGGCATGCTGAAAGTCGTAAGCTACATGTTTTCACAACCGTAATCCTTTAGTTGTAAGTGAAACCAAGTATATTATCTCAATCTACAGTCCTTTCTTTCCTTCCTTCCTTCCAGACGTTGACGTTGTTTGTTGGTAGTAAGTGACCACAGACAGGATTTCGAAAATGGCGGGCAGCGATGTTTCGTTTCGACAGCGTGATGTGATTGAGTTCCTTGTTAAAGAGGGCCAATCTGTTTCTGAAATTGACCTGAAACAAAACGACAGAGTATGGAATGGCACCACTTGAATTCGCCACCGAAGAAGAAAACGAAGACAATGCAATCGGTAGGGAAAGTTATGGGTAGTGTCTTCTGGGATGCACAGGGTTGCATTCCGGTTGACTTTCTTGAGCCTGGATAAACCATAAATTCTGCTAGCTACATCAAGACACTTTTGAAGCTCCGTCATGCCTTGCGTGATAGACGTCCTGAAAAGATGATCATCCTTCAACAGGATAATGCGCGTTCGAATACTGTACATGCCACTATGAAGCAGATCAGGATATTTGGGTGGGTAACACATCCACATCCTCTCTATAGCCCGACATGGCACGCTCTGACTACCGTCTTTTCGGTTTTGTGAAGGAACAGATGGGAGACCGTCGCTACGAGACACTGGAGAATATTCAGCAAGCAGTACGTCAGTGTCTACGGGCAGCTGGAACGTAATTGTATCGCAAGGGTATTTTTAAACTTGCAGAACGATGCGGAAAATGTATGTAAAAAAAACGGAGTCTATGTGGAAAAGTGAAAGAAAGGTCTGTAGATTGAGATAATATATTTGGTTTCACTTACATATAAAGATTATGGTTGTGAAAAAATGTTGCTCACGACTTTCAGTATGCCCCTCGTAAATCACCAAAAATAAAAATTTTCAACTTTAGTGGTTTAATGGGGAACTGAAAAGTCTTTCCCATGTTATTTATAAGGGATATGTTCTACATCCCAGGCTAGTATATGTATATATAGTTGAGAGCTATTAAGGTGTTTGAATATAGTAAGAGAAGAATCTTGTTTTCCTCAAAACTAGTGCAACGGTCAAATTAATTCAAGGCCCCAAACTATCAAAGAACTGAAGTCCCATCGATAGTCAGAAAAATATATTAAAGAAAGAATCTCAGGAAATTAATATAAAAAGGGGAGCTATTTAGGTCTCTCTAGGGGCCATTTGAGTCAATATTCTTTATTTTTATTTTATTTAAAAAATAATATTTCTTATTCACATCTCATACTACTTACTACAGAAAACTATATGAGACTAATTATTTTAAAGAAAGGGTATACGTACTATCCATATCACAAGATGTTACGAAATAGTAAGTTAAAAACCAAGATCCCTTAAATACAAAAATTACGAACCAAAAGAGTTTAAAAGTTGTGACCTGCCAGACACAAATTGTTTTCTCTCGAAGCTCCTACACATATCTTACGATATCATTGTTTGTATGTTTTGACAGCAAATCCAATTATATTTTCTGACAGATTTATCAGTTGTCCCTAGGTATTAACTGTCACAGTTCGTATGAAACATTTATTCACATCGTAACAATTTTTGTGACTATTATTGGTTGACATAGGTTGTCAAGAGATTTTTTTTCTTATGAATTCTCTTTGTATACAAAGATAATCTTGCCGAACTTCAGAAATATAATTTGAGATATTTCTTTTTTTATTATTTTTTAATTCGTTCTCAGTTCTATTGTCGTTCGTCTTACATGTAAATTCCACGTTGATATTGAGAAAATGTTTCGTGACTTATTGGGGTGACTAAATTCTTCATTGGTTTTAAAGTTGTCCTGTCCAATGTTTGTGATTCGTGGGCAGTAAACACAAAATTTCAATTTCATGCCTCTCTCAAAATTCGATTAACTCGAATAGCCCCGTTATCTTCTCTCTGCGAATAAGGCATTTCCACTCGCACACGTGATAGAGAAAGGCAGCGAAATGTCCCAAGTACTTGTATACA
The DNA here is from genome assembly GCF_964235325.1 of Thermobia domestica. Taxonomy (NCBI): domain Eukaryota; kingdom Metazoa; phylum Arthropoda; class Insecta; order Zygentoma; family Lepismatidae; genus Thermobia; species Thermobia domestica. The sequence continues at coordinate 81,870,192 of NC_137463.1, forward strand.
AATATCATGTCTTACATATATGCAAACGTTTCGGTAAATATGTGCACTCACACATGGTTTTGGTACCTTATTTGCTGTGTGCATAAGATTATATCAGTCCAAGAAAATAAGTGTTGCAAATCTCTTTGCTGAGAAAATATTCACTTAACTATAACTGTCACACAATTCACTTTTTTTTTTTTTTTTTTTTGCCTTTTAGGACTAATGTATTACAATCTGAGAGAACTACAAAAAGACTTTGAGGACCACATTTTGAGAAATGATGTTCTAGATGAATATTGAGAGTGTGCGTCCAATTAATCTTGAGGTTACTATTAAATTATATTTGTAGTATTTCAATTATCAGTTTTAAGAAGGGAATGAAGATTTTTAAAAAAATGGCAAAATGACTTTTTACACTTTACAGCAAGGGCGCCGATCCTAGGGGGGCGAGGGGGCCCGGGCCCCCCAAAGCTGATGTGGGCCCCTATTGTATTTAAGAATATACGGTACAATATTTGGCATAATTTGAATGAAATTTGTCTTAAAATCCTCATATATACCTTCTGCATCTGAATGCCCCCCAAATTTATAGAGAAATCGGCGCCCTTGCTTTACAGCATTTCCAACTTTGCTTTACACGTGAGTGGTACACTGTATAGTCTTCAAGTCCCAGTACAAATTTGGAGGTCATTGAATGAAAACTCTACAGTTTTTTCCCTTCTATTTCTCAACATTTTAGTTCATGGACTTACTCCCTTCTTAAACTGACGATTTAATTACTCTCTGAATTACTTCACTGATAGGATAAATCTTGCAGCAACCACTAGTTGACAATTAGAGATAAAAGCTTAAGATGGGATTTACCACCTAATATGTTTGTGAGTAAGAACTTATGAATTAATCTATATACATTAAAAAATGAAAGTCATTATATTTGTGACTTGTACCTCTTGAACCACTTGATCCATCTCGAGCAAATTTTCAACAAAGATGAGGTTCGGGTCTGATATGAGATGGTCTTTATTCACTTTCACTCTGCAACTTGGGAGATTTCACTTTCACGCTGCAACTTAGGAGAGGAGGAGGGGGAGATATTTAAAAATTATCGAAAATGAGCAATATCAGTGTCGAAAAAATGAAATGAAATCTGAGTTTTACGTCCCACGGTTATGCCGGTTATGCTAAAGGAGATGGTGATGATGAGTAATGAATGACATGGTGGAATGAAGAAAGTGGGAGGAAACGGGAGAACCCCGAGAAAACCCACGCACACGGTGTTTGCCCACCACAAAGTTCACTTGGCGGGGGCTGGATCGAACCCGGGACCCCAAGCACCAGAGATGAACGCTCTACCACTGAACCACCGCGGCCCACAATATCAGTGTCAAATCCATAGTTTCCGAAGTCACTGAGATGAACAGTGACACTCCAAATTAAGCCCCGCAATTTGTGGGAGGAGAGGGGAAGATTTAAAAAGATCGAAAATGACCGATATTAGTGCCGAATTCACAGTTTTCGGGGTCGCTGAGACGAACAGTGACAGTTCCGAAGCTGTTTAAATTCATATTCAGGCCCACAACTTGGGGAAGATGGAGGCATATACGGTATATCTTAAAGCATTTGATATAATTGTACCAATGTTAGGGTCGAATCCATAGTTTTCTGGGTCGCTGAAGCGAACAGTGGCACTTCAGATGACATTTAAATCCAAATTTAGTCCTTTATGTCCAAAATGAAACTATTCTTCCCGTGCGAGAAACGGGTATCTGGTAGTTGTATATAAAATAATTCTTTTCTTCATTCACATAGAGACAAACAAATACAAACACGTTGCTTTACACGTTTTTTTGTTGTCCTTATTTCTACTTCATCGACCTCGACAGCCACGTTGTGAAATATCATGAGCATGAAGTCTGCCTTGCCTACAGCTAAATATAGCTTACCTCATTTTGCACACATTAAGCAAAAGCTCATGATTACTTTTACAGATTGTAATACATCTTTTCCTTTTTTTTCTTTCTTTGTTTTAATTTCCCTTTTTCCCGGTGCTTTCCTTTCTATCACTTAAGTTGCTGGTGTTGAAAGACAACTTCCGAGCAGCAATGCACAGAGCGGAAGTATCGTGTAAAGTTGATTGAAGTACAATTATATCAAATGCATTTTTTGTTTTGTCCTTATCAACCGATATACATGCAAATAGTCACCCAGGAATTACTTTTTTTAATGTATGGTATACTATGCTATGTCACTGTCAGTCTCTGTGTACTACTGGTTTGTTAAGTAACTTTGGCTATATTTTTTAAGAAGACAGAACGATATGACCTACGCCAACGAAATCAAGGTAACATCGTATACTGCTTTTGTGAAATGCAAGGTCAACCGATATTTCTAAGAATCAGTATTAGTTACAAATGCTAAAAACCAGTTAGTTGTTTAGGTGCATTATACATATTTCTCTACATTGTCAACTATTGCAGAGAAGGAAAACCGGAAAAGATGATGTATTGATCATGGACAAGAAGAAGAAGAAAACAGAACATTGGGTGTTGCAGATTTAAAAAAAAATGCAGTTGGTTAGTTTGTTAGAAGTTTAACGTTCCTTTACAACTTTGACTCCACACGATAACGTGCCTTCACGTATAATTAAATGTAGGATTCTTAGCAAATGAACTTCAATTGGCAATCGAACCCGAACCTTCAGCACAACATTCGTGAACTCAAACTAATGCACCGCGAAAAAGCTCAAAAGGTCAACTCGTACTTAGGTATTTTACGCTCCTGAAGTGAAGTAACTTTTGCGCCTCTCCTGAACCGAAGAAAATTTGGACCTATTCTTGCTATTTGTTTGTATTCACTAGAAGGTCTAAATAAATATGGCTGCGGCCGCTTACATTGAGCCACCGGCAAAGGGGTGGGGTGTACTGAACCAAATTCATGGAGCAATAGTCTCAGCTTCCTCTAGCGCCAGTAGCGTCGCTACGAGAAAATTCAGTCGCGCTATGGTATCAACATTATTGTCATTCATGTAGGCTCCCTTTAATTAAGTCGTCCAGTTCCGAAACGGCTCTGGACTATATACAGAAAATCCCAGGAAACCGAGAAAAACTGTAGGATCCAAGGATGTTATAAATAGAGGATCTGCCCATATGTATCTTCGGGCAGATCGGTGAAGCCAAAATGCAACCCAGCATCGGCACGTCTGATTCGCTACTCTCGTTTCTACCATTGTCTGATTGGCTACTTTCGTTTCCGCCATAATTGTTGGCTCAAAACATTGCGATCCTATTGGGCGGAGTGGGCAGAGTAGGGATGGCGAAACTGTGACGTATGACTTCAAGATTTTGTGGTAAGGGCAGATCCTCTATTTTATAAGATCCTTGGTAGGATCGATACGTTTTGTAGAACTGGAAATATTTGAGGATGTTCAAGTCTTTCACATAAACACACTCAAGTATTCCCAGTTCTACAAAACATGCAGATCCTACATTTTTTTCTAAGTTTTCTGGAACTGGACGACTTAATTTCTTTCTTGTAAACAGCCTTTTTTCTCATCATACTATACCACAATCTCGATTTTTTAATATACATTCCCTGCAAACTTTCCTTCCTGGGCCCGGGATCGATAAGTCTGTCCGTTTTCAATCCCCCGTGGGTGTCATGAAGTTAAGTCTTCATCCCGGCGAAATTAAAATACCGCTAATTTTACAGTAATTATGTGATATCTTCAAATAGATAAAAGATAATTGAAATATGGAACAAGAGCGCCCTAGACAATATTATTTTGCGTGAGGTATCGTTATCACAAGTCACCTAGTGGCTTTATGTTTTCAGCTGTTTAGAAACGCGAAAATAAATGCTGATTTTCAAAATGGCTCAAAATCGAAAGCAGATAAGTGAGTCGTGATAACGGTTTCTCATGTAAAATGATATTGTCTAGGGCGCTCTTGTTCCACATTTCGATTATCTTTTATCTATTTGAAGATATCACATAATTAATGTAAAATTAGCGGTATTTTAATTTCGCCGGGATGCAGACTCTTAAGCCAGCCTCTTTATATGCGTACCGGGGGCAATCTCAGGAAGTAAAAGTGGCCAAAACAGAAGGGGGAAGTACGTCATTTTGATAAGTATCGAAATCAAAGAGGTGTGGAGTTTTTACCTTCATACACAACCCTTAGAACTTCATGGTTTGTTTTGATAGTGGAGACTACCTTTTTCTTTCTTTCTTTTTTTTTTTTTTAATTGAAAACTTAACTTACTAAAAGTTAAATGGTCTCAAATGTCAATAATACTGGTTGCATACCCAATCCTTTACCGCTAATAAATAAGGTAATGACTACGAAAATATTGAAATAATCTCACAGAAGCTATCCTTATACATAAGTTAGTTGAATAGGATAATGTTTCAAGAGTAAACATTCCCTAAACATAGTAGTGGAAGATTGTAATAATAATAATAATAATAATAATAATAATAATAATAATAATAATAATAATAATAATAATAATAATAATAATAATAATAAAATATTAATAATAATAATAATAATAATGTTTCAAGAAGTAATACATAATGAGCAACGCGGAGTCAAAAAGTTTGAAGCAAACCAGATTTTGTGCAGAGCTCCGGGATATAGAGGCACATTTTTCTCAATTACTATCTCATAAAAAGGAAAACTGTAAAATAAGTAGAAGATTTATCGCATCTACTGCCCATTTCAGTGTTATGGACTCAATGACATCAGGATTGATGTCTCGGCCAAAAAGGTATAAAAACGTTTTCAAGCCAGCCATTCTAAGTGAGTTTTTTCTGGGTTTTCTTCATTCACACTAGCGAAATACCGGGATGGTACGCAACGTAAGAGTCCCATATCGCTTCCTTCCTTCCCCACTTATCCAGGTAATGTGATCGACGAGGGACATCATCCTAATACGTGATGGGCTTGAAAGGCCATAGATACTCCAACGCTCACAAATATAATTTCTAATCCTAAAAATCAGGATTGCTTTGTTATGTTATGTCTCTTTTCACATGATATGTATTGTTTCATTTAATTTGATGAGTGGTGTCTCATTTGACTTTATGTTTTTTTTTCTCATTGTACTTAATATATATGTATACAGTGGTGGATCCAAGGGGAGGGATATAGGGGCTATAGCCCCCCCTTGACGCTCAGGTATTCACTGGATAAAATGGACTTCAATCCTGCTTTACACTGGATAAAACGGCAATATATGTTTTAGCCTCTCCCTTGATCATATCCTGGATCCGCCCCTGTATATATATATATATATATATATATATATATATATATATATATATATATATATATATATATATATATATATATATATATATATATATATATATTATTTTACTGGATTTGTATTATGTCTCATTACAGTTGATATACCTAAATTACTTGATGTCATAGGGGGACAAACAGGGGTCCAAGATAATAATAATCTTGTTGGCGAGCACCCAGAATTTATTGTTGGGAGGGTCCAAACTTCGGGGTGTAGAGAAGAATAGTCTAATGTATAGTCCAATACTATAAGTCATTTCGTCTTTATAGTATTGAAGGATATTATTCTGCACCCGAAAGGACGATAAGTAGTTGTAAAATACTTTCACCTATATTTTCAGAAGGAAATGCCAGAAGTAGATTGTTTTTATAAGACAAAGAGTACAGATAAAGTGTAAGATGAAATTTTCATGGTATATCAATCATTTTCCTATCAAATAAGTATAGTTTTATTGAGATTGTACAAATGCATGTTAAGTTTGAGGGCGATTTCCGGACCCAGTAGACCTGTGGGTGCACCCATGTGTTGGGTGTGGATGCGGATAGAAACGTTACAGATACGGTCCGGATACGGATGCGATATTTTGTACTGGTTTTCTTTTTAAAATATTTTTATTCTTAACAAAATAAGACATTTTCGAAGAATTTCCAGTTAAAGTGGAATATGGATCATTATTCGAGTTTTATCCAAGGCTTGATACACCCACTGAGGATTGAACCTCAGCACATATACACAGAAACCACAAAGATTGCCACTTAGCTATGAAGGGGTATATGGTCTGCAATAGTTCCCCAGAAAAGAATGAAGTGGATAAAATAAAAAGAGCAAACAACAGGCTATAAGATTATACTATTTATACATATTTAGTTTGACACTATTCATTTCGAAACTAGTGAGGCGACACTGAGACGAGATTAAGTCCTGTCCCTCGAGACCGAGATCAAGACAGATATCTGTTGATTAAGACGAGACCGAGATCGAGACGACTAGTTTCGAGATAAGACCAAAATCGGTAACGCTATTTATCAACGGGACTGTACCCTACTTTCGTCTTTATACCACCCCTACTATTCTCCTTACATGGCTTCGTAAACTGTTCACTTTATAGAAAGTTATTAGAAAACCAACTCCAATGATACTTTTATTTTCTTAAACTGATTCCAACATTTTGAAAATGCTTCATGTCGCCTCCTTAGCTCAGAGGTTAGAGCACTGGTCTCGTAAACCAGGGGTCGTGAGTTCGAATCTCATAGGAGGCTATCTTTGTTTTTTTTTTTCAAAGAAAGAAAACAATCTTTTACGTTCATATATCGAAAGGAAGTAACAGCGCAGAAAATAAGACTATAGCACACAACTGTATGTATTGTACATGTATATTGGCTATTAGGTAGTCTTTGAATACCTAAAAGATGTATTGGAATTCCCACGATGATTATCTTTTTGCTTTATCCTTATGCAACAGCAAAGGTTATGAAGAAGAAGCCCTACTATTTACATGGGCATCAAAGCACATTGGGACTTGAAGCCAATGCAGTTAGGAAAAAATGAAGTTTATATTTTACTGATTACATATTTGTATTTTCTATTTCATATCTTACTGGCTTTGAAAATATTAAATAGTCTCAATCTCAAATTCCAAAGCAGAAACACGAATATGCTTATTTTTGTCGAACTTACCACCGAATATCAAGGAACTTGTGAAGGAAAACCAATGTTAACCATCACACTGAGATTTTTCTCTGCTCTTACTTGATAAATTTTTGAAATCCATCTTATACTCTCAAAAAATAGCATTTTGTACTCAGCTTTGATACATTGGGGCCGCGGTGGCTCAGTGGTAGAGCGTTCACCTCTGGTGCTTGGGGTCCAGGGTTCAATTCCAGCCCTTGTGGTGGACAAACACCGTGTGCGTGGGTTTTCTCGGGATTCTCCCGTTTCCTCCCACTTTCTTCATTCCACCATTTCATTCATTACTCATCATCACCGTCTCCTTTAGCCTAACCGGCATAACTGTGGAACGTAAAACTCAAAGATTTCATTTCATTTTCAGTTTTGATACTTTTGCAATAATAATAATAATAATAATAATAATAATAATAATAATAATAATAATAATAATAATAATCTGTATATTTAAATGCTAGGTTTATATGTTTGTCTCCAATACTTTCGACAATGAGATCTCGAACCACAAATGCTACGTGCCATTTTCGCTGGTCGATTCCAAATTTTGTATAGTTGTCCAGTTCTAATTGAATATTTAAGAAACGGGCCGTTATTTCTTTATTACATTTTGTAGGGGTACACTGGAAGGTTGAATTTTTAAAAAGTAAAGCATATCCTGTGAGTTATACATTCCAAATCAACATAGTCGTATATAGGAGTTGTATATCTCTGAGGCATTTGTTTCATGGCCAAATGATAATGAAAAACGAAGGATAACAATTTCTCCAGGCTAAGATGAATCTTTATTGTTTGTAGTGTTTTGCCCATTGAACACCATATGTCACTGACATTATAATTGTGTATGTAATGTATTTGCTTATTATATACTGTATGCAAGAAGAAAGAAAACACTGATCATGCATGAATTAGAAACTCCAACCGGAAGTAGGCTTAAATCTTGCAAACGGTGCGAGATATTGAAAAAATAATCGAAAAAATCTCCCCTTTGTGGTACCCCTTGCCGATTTTTATCAAGACGTCTTTTACTTGTCTGTAAAGGTACATGTACAGATGTTGTGAGGAATAACAAGGAGATTCATTCTCATATGTGAATGATGCGTTGTGTACAGAGCCCAGATTCAGCTAGTAATAATAATAATAATAATAATAATAATAATAATAATAATAATAATAATAATAATAATAATAATAATAATAGCATAATTATTTAGTTTTTAAGAAAGTAGAAATCTTGTATAAGAATAGGAGTGCCACAATGTCAGGCATGTTGCGTCTTGATATCTACTAAAGTGTAAATGCTTATTACAAGATGTATTTATAATTTCATCATAATTTCAATTTCTGTCATATCTGATACTCCCTTGTTTGCTCTTCACGCCTCTCAGGGGGTGCGCTTTTCAGGTTGGGTACCACTGACCTATACAGTAAGTGAAATGTTAGCATTATAATAGCACTACAAAAACTTCTTAACACTGGTTGTATTTGATCTTACCAGTCATACTTTAGAGTATAGAATATATTCTAATATTTCATTTGCAGTACAATATTAAGGTACAATAAATTTTCATAAAGCGAAGTAAATGTCATTTTCATTATTCTACATACAAAGTATACTCAAATTCATTCTATGTTTCAGTATCGAATAACAAAATTCATTATGAAAATAATAATAAAAAAATCATTATTTATAATAGAACACCTAAAATAACCATAATCATACTTGCATTTTGCTTGTTTATAGATGATTAGAGCAAATAAAAATAAGCACTATTTTGCTACAGAATTAAGATGTTAATTAATTTTTGAACGAAGTCGTAGGCTGACGTAAGAAGCACGAGGCACATCAGAACTGCTCGCCAGAGGGTGCCAGGTATCTCACTTGTTCAGTTAGTGTGATGCTTGTGCGTAAAATGGAGAAGGCCGTCGATATATCATAGTTTGAATGAGCCAAATTGTAATAACCAAACGGCTGAGAATCAGCATCTCGAAACAGCGCAACTTTTTGGATGTTTGTAAGTTAGTACCAAGGTTAGTGTCTTCCAAAGTTGGGGAAACGACAGTGAAACCATCACCATAACTACAACATATGAGTCGGCAACAACTCATTAAAAATGTCGGACATCGTATACTGTCGAGGTTGGTATAACAGAATCGTGGGACAATGGGACAACTAACAGCAGACTTTTGAGCACACAGTTTACTTACACTGTTTATTTAATATGGGCCTCCGCAGAAGACGCATGGCATCATAAATAACGACTAAAATGGGCACGTGTCCATTGCCATTGGACCCCCGAGCAATAATACAAAGTTGCATGGTCCGCTAAACTACAATACTGTCTTCTTCACATTAGTTACCGGGTCAGAATCCACCGTTTTCCTTTGCATCAGCTGCTCGAAACCTGCTCAGTAAGATGACGACAGCCGGTGGCAAAGATTGCGTGGATCAATGAAAACTTGGCCCATGATCCACTGAATCACCGATCCACCGTGATCCGCGACCCTGACTCACTACCTGCTCCATGACTTTTGGACCCACGACCCTCGTGACACACTCGTGAGATACTCAATTTCTTGCAAAAATTCGGACCCCATTTCCTCCTTAGAATATGTATTATAATGAAAATGATATGATAATATCCCAGTTGGGATTGGGCTAAGTATATACAAAAAGTCATTTTGTTTCGCTTTGCCGTGATGATCACGCGCACACAATTACATTCATTTTTTAATATAATAATTCATACATTAGAGGTTACTCAAAAATATATTTTTTCAGTAGTCAGGTCCTCTAAAAACGCACAGACTGTGCCTCGAAAGCCAAGTAGTAAGTCCTACTGCTATTATTATAATTACAAATATCAATATAAAAAAAATGTCTGAAGTTCTTTTTTCACTTAGATATACTCATCTCAGGTAAGTAAATAGAAACAAATGAATAAGGGAGAAAAATGGCTGCCTTGAAAGTAAAACATAGACAAATTCACCAGTGTTCAGAAGATGCTATCTACAATGAACTGAGCAGAGTGGGTCGGTAGGTCAGAGTGGATCACGATGGGGATGGGTCACGTCCTGTTGATCTACGACCCAGTGACCAACTCATAAATCTTGACTCACTTGACCCAAAATCCACTGACTCACTCCATCTCTGGCTAGTTGTGACCCCATTATGATTTAGGGAACCTTTATATAGTTATCCATGGGCCCAACACTGCGTGTGGAGGGCATCATGACGGCTCCAAGCTATTCACAGGTCATTGCTGATCACGCACACCTACTCATGTTCGCCATATTTTCGGGTAGAAATGGCATCTTTCAGAACGATAATCCTTCTTGTCATAAGTCCAATGTTGTGCTGCAATGGATCGAGGAACACAGTGGTTGATTTCAATTGCTAAATGGTCCCTAAACTCACCCGATTTAAGGCATTTGAATTCTTTGGAATGTCATTGAACGTCAGATCCTATCTCATCAACCCCCTCTGTGGAATTTACAAGAATTAAGTTGTGTGTGCAAATGTAGTGCGCCATGCCTCCAACCGCCCACCAAAGTTTCATTGCTTCCACGCCAAATCCTACTGCTGTTGTCTTGAAGCCAAAGGTAAACATACCGAGTATGTTGAGTAGCTGGTTGTAATGTTCTAGCTGGCCAGTGTATGTACTCCCGTCTCCTTCAGTATAAAGGGCATAAACGCAAAACTAGAAATTTCATATAATTTCATTTCGTATACGCATTCGCTGAATATTTTAGCACAAATTTATGCTGTGGATATGAGTTGTTAACTGCTCATTGCCTCCTTAGGTCAGATGTTCGAGCAGTGGTCTTTAAAACTAGGGTTCATGAATTCGGATCTCACAAAAGTTAGAGGTATTGTAATCTTTCAAAATGAATTCTATCACCTTGCAGGTTTCTGCTATATTTTGTTGCATAAAGTCATTGTTAATCCAGACAGTGAACTGAGTTGCATATAAAAGTTTCTATTCTGGTTTCTAGAGTGAGACCGCACGTCCAATTTCCGATACTGTTGTGCGGGAAATCGAAACGAGAAGCGAAATTTATCGTCTTATCTCGATTCTCGTGTCAGAAACGAACCGAAACGAGAAATATATTTTCTAATTCGAGACGAGACGAGAAATATGACAATTCTAATATTTTCGAGACAAGATGAGACGATTTTTCGCATCTCGAGGGCAACAATAGTTCACCCAAATCTCAGATCTGAAATACTGTTGTAGTATTACATGATAATGTAAAAACTAGAAATAGATAAACTGATTTCCGAACATAGTGAAGAGTATTTATCAACATTTAAAGATTGGCAAGTTATTACACAATATACTCTAATGATAAATATGGTTTTAAAATGTTGTAATATCACACTCTTCGTAGATCTCTACGCAGAAGGATTCTAATAACGTCTAGACGAAATTAAGAGAAAAATATTGCATACATTTCGTACGTGCATTTACAAAACAAGTCAAAAAAATTTTCCAGACAAGAGGAGAAAGAATTATTCAAGAATCGAATCGAGACGAGAGTACTTTAAAAAAAAAAAAAGTACGTGACGAGAAAGCCGTATTTCTCACTAATTATGCTAAATATTCGGCGAATGAGTACTGCTCAAACGTTCTCGGAAATTGACTTCTTTCACCAATAAGGAAAGCTACTATTAATAATATATAGCCTATAATAAATTATTTGCATAATATACGTACCGTATATGTATTCTCCTCTTGTTTAGCTTAAAGGAAATAACCAAGCGCTGTAAAATTAGATATCTTATGCTTGGGGCACTGAGGCTCAGTTATAAAGCGCTTACCTCTGATGCGTGGGGTTCCTGGTTCGACCCCCGGCTAAATAAGTTTGTAGTGGACAAAAGCGTGCCCGTGAGTTTTCTCGATGTACTCTCGTCTCCTCCCACTTTCTTATTCCGCCAATTCTTCCGTCATCAGTAATTTGCTTTATTCATCGTCACCCTTAGTCTAAAGGACATAGTCGTGGGACGTTAAACTCAAAGATTTTCGTAACTATCTATTGAGTATTTTGACACGATTTTCTTCTGTGGATATGAGTCGCTTGCTCTTGGTCGTCTCTTTAGCTCAGAGGTTCGAGCAGTGGTCTTATAAACAAAGGGTCGGAGTTCGAATCTCACAAGAGGCAGCAATAATTTAATGCTCTTAAAATGAATAGTATCATCTTGTAGGTTTTGCTTCAGTGTGTTAAATGAAGATGAACCAGTTCAGACAGTGGGCTCCGTCGTCTATAAATGTTTCTATGCTTGTATCTAATGTGAGGGACTTAAGTTCATTTCCCAGAAGGGGTACATTATAGTGCACTGTATGTCCACACTCAACTGTGTCCTTACTGAAAAGGGCTATTAAGCCTTCTTTCATACGCAGCTACTCATTGCTTCAGTAGCTGCACTGCTTCAGAAGCATTGCTTTAAGTTGGAGCTTTCATACGAAGCAACCGCAGTTGTTGCCACTAAAGTATTTTCCATTTGCAAAGAAGCATTGTCTTAAATGGAAGCTTTCGTACGGGAACGCTGCAGTGGTCGCTACCGCACAAGGTTGCCAATGTGTCTCTTGTAAAGACATGAAAACTGCGCAGTTGTTTATCGCTCAAAATTTACCTTATTTTACACCATATACTGGAGTTCTCGACTGTCTTAAAATAACCATAGACTATTACTATATTTTATGTTACAATGCAGTAGCATCACTGTGATGAACGCATAAGATACCAGGAACAGATTGTTTCCTGCTTCTTTATATTACTCTCATCTTCCAAATTACCTTTATAATCTTGATCTTTCTGTAACGTGGAACGTACCCATAGAAGCGAACTAGTCGTCTATTATGTTCTGTTCTTTGTACATTAATCGTCCGATTTCAAGCCACTACTATTTGCCAAACGAAACATTTCTGGATCTATTTTTATTATTATTATAATTATTACTCAACCACTAAGGAAAGAAGTAAAGGAGGGAAATATGTGGTTGACAGAACCAAACATACATCGATGGGATTCCTCGTGGGTAAATGGTTAGAACTTTGCTGCCTGTGAAGGAGACCGAGTTTGATACCCAGTAGTAGCTACTGTGGTTTCAATTTAAGCCGTGGATCTACGTTTAATATAGCCTAGGTGCAATATAATTGTATATATTTCTTATGTGTCGTGGCAACACCGTCACACTACCGAGGGAAAATTTTGGGTGTTGAAAAAATTAAAAAGAAAAAGAACGAACAATGTGTAAGTGTCTGCTGTCAGTTGCTTGGTTTATATTTCTGTTCATTAGTGGCGCAACTCGGTGGAGCTACTCAGTTACTGTGTATGAAAGGGCTGTAAGGTCTAAATTAATAAAAAGTGTAGATATATACGGGGTGCTAATGAACTCTATATCATACATTTCGGTGATTCCCTGTATCAAATGAAAGAAAAAGTTCTACGAAATTGATCGGAAAACACCTTTCATAATTAGGTATAAAACCACCGAAAATGTGAAACTTCACTTTTTAAAATGCACTCTGACTTGAAAATTATGGGACTCTTGCAAGCGATCCAAGAAGATAAATGACCGCTATTGAAATATCCATGTTTTACAATCTTGTGGTGTACACGCAACGAGTACTCAATTAGTATTTAAAAGTCCAGACCAAAACTTGCTTTATACGATTCGTTAGGCCGGCAAGAGGTGATTGCGAAACATAAATGCAGTATTTAGATAGAACGTAATTCCTTGAACCGCTTGTTAGGTTCCCATAATTTTCAAGCCAGAGCGTTTTAAAACGTGGTGTTTCGTATTTTCGACGGTATGTAACTCTGAAATGAGGTGTTTTACGACCTATGCTTATTCATTTTTTTCTTTCGTATGATATAAGAAGTCATCTAAATTTATGACACGGAATTCTTTAACACCCTGCATAGAAGGCTTAAATGTTATGCACCTCCTGAATTCTTAAATGTACCAAATGATTTAAACGTCTGATATGAACATAGATTCAGGTCAGTATGCGGATAAATAGTAAGTACTTATCCAGAGCTTTAGTAAATTTTTCTCTATATATTCATGAGTCCTAAGCAAGTGGTCTCGTAGAGCTTGTATGTAGTAGTCAAGCGGTTTGAAGGGGAAGCCATCAGGGATTCGAATCCCTCTAAGTCAGGGTTTGTTTAACCGTCTTCGAAAAAATGAAATCTTTGAATTTACGTCCCACGTTAGGCCGGCTAGGCTAAAGGAGACAGTGATGATCAGAAATGAATGAAATGATGGAATGAATAAAGTGGAAGAACTCCGAGAAAACCCACGTACACAGTGTTTCTCCACCACCAGGCACGTAGCCAACGGGTGGGTCCAGGAAGTCCGGACCCCCCCCCCTTCGGAACCGAACCAGAAATGTAAAAGATTAAGGAAGGATGAAACAAAAAGAAACGAGAAAAAGAAGAATCAGCGTTAAAAATATGAAGCTAGAGCAAGCGTTTGGTTACTCTTTCTTATGAGGTGCTTTGTGTGGAGGAAACGGGGTCAAGTTGAAAATGGATATTATTGTAACGGAGCATTCCGAATTCCGTCTAGCTCCATGCTAATCCTATGGAGTACAAATGACGATCGATATTCCGGTTCGATCAGATAGACTCTCAGAAGAACTTAAAAAACTCGGAAGATTATATCTTTTTCAATACTTTGTTATATTCTTTTGCTCAAGATTCTCCATAGTTCGTTATTGAAATACTATTAGAATGCCTATATTGGTTTGTTAGGGCAATAAAATGAAGATATTGTCATAACAAACCAATATAGGTATGTTGCCAGTAAAAGAGTTTAGATTGATCGAGCCCCTGGTGTGTAATCAGAGTGTTTCATGTCATGCCCCCCCCCCTTTACAAAATCCTGGCTAAACGAACCAATATAGGCCCTATGTTTCCAGTAAAATAATTTAGAATGACTGAGACCTTGGTGTGATAACCGCAGTATTTCGTCACGGACCCCCCTATTACGAAATCCTGGCTACGTGCCTGACCACAAAGTTCACTTTGGCACGAGCTGGGATCAAACCAGGAACCCCATGTACCAGAGGGCGAACGCAGTAAGTACGCCAGAAATTTTTTACTTGGGGGGGTGTTCAAAATAAAGGGGGGGTGTTCTCAGATAGTGATATAATTTTTAAACACACTCAAACCAGAAAACAGTATATTTTGTTACAAACTATGCAACACTACTACTACTACTACTACTACTACTACTACTACTACTACTACTACTACTACTAATAATAATAATAATAATAATAATAATAATAATAATAATAATAATAATAATAATAATAATAATAATATCAGGTCTTCGCACTGGTAGGTTCAATAAAGTAAGTTCACACATTTTAGCATTTATTATTATTATGAAACTAAGTAATACAGTGAAACGTCTCAAAATGGACATCGGTGGAACACCATTATTTGCCCTTAAATGAGGGGTGTCCCTAAAAGGAAGGGTTCTCTTTTCACCCCAGCAAGTTTTAGTGGGTGATTTTTTTTTTTTCAAAAATATTAATTAGGAAAAATTCCCTCGTCCCATGATGAAATCACATTCGTTTAGTAATTTATACCGTACATAGTTCCAATTTCATTATTTTAATATTCTAACGCTGTTGTTAAGGTTAATTGTTGTAATATTATTTGATCTCTTAATGTCCGTTCCTGCCCCTTCCTGGCTGCGTTATTGGCTCTGAATATCTTTCATAGGAAAATTATTCATTGATTTAGTTGTTTTCCAGAAATCCAGATTTTCAATTTACAAATATTTTGTATCTTTCTGTTTTGTCTTCTCTAATATACCCTAATTTTAAAAATCCCAGGGCTCATAGTGGTCTGGTCTCTTGTACTACTATGAGCAAAATAAATGACGCGTCTCTTTATTTTGAAGTTTTTTGAAAATATCTCCGTTTTCTTTATATGTTCGAAATTTCGCAAGGTTTCCCCAGCAGGACAGGTTAATAACAAACCCGTTTTAAATATTTGTGTTAGATATTAGCTTAAAATAAAGAAATTAGAAGCAAAAAACATTAAATCGACAGAAATCTCGAGAATTACCAACTCTGCTAAAGTGGGAAATTTTCAAGAACGCGAGGGAATTCTGCAGTTCAACACGAAGCAACGACATCTATGTCATTGAGAGAAGCGTGAATTAGATCTACAAACGAAAATTTTAACGAAATATTTCTAGTATGTCTTATTATATGCATTATCAGCGAACTCCAAATATATGAATCTATGCTAAGTATTAACGTATAGATAGTGCAAATAGTGGAAATTACCTATGGAAAAAGACGAATTGTTAGCCCAATCGTAATGAAAAATCGTCTTTACTGTAGAACAGGTTCAGCTTACGTAACAAAGCAAATAGCTCAGTTAGATAAAGCAACGAGTTTGTATACCGAAGGTAGACGGTTCGAATCCCGTGGAAGTACTGTTGTCATTTTTATCACTAAGGTTATTTTATTTATTTTTTATTTGGGAAAGAATCAAAATGTAACATATGTGTAAAACTCATGACGATACCAAAAAAAAAAAGTTTGGATATTTTGATAGATTTCCCTATTAAATGTTTAATTTTCTCTATAAATATTTGTCTTAAATTGAAATTGTTTTGAATTTACTACATAAGGAAATTTGCCCGAAGGAGGAGAACTCAAGTAATTGATATTCTATGTAAAAGCAACCTATTGTAGAATGATGATGGTTCTTACCTTCAGCACATAATCTTAACGTTAGAGTGTCAGAGAGAGAAAAATCCTGTTTTTCCTCCCCTATGACCACTCATCTTAAAGCTCTATCTATAATGATTCGTGTCACATAATTTCGGCTCTCCAAAGACATTCATATTTATTATTATTATTATTATTATTATTATTATTATTATTATTATTATTATTATTATTATTATTATTATTATTCCTGAATATGAGCCAGAGCCCACTCTGAAAAATTGCATCTGGCGTTCTGAGTGAAAGTTCTATGGGATTATTAGAAAAATATATTCCCGTTTCCACGCTGATGGTAGAATTTCTTAAACAGTTATTGAATTACGTTCGAAAGGTAGGCGTAAATAGCGCCCCCGCAACAATGTGGCGTGGGGACCGCACAAGCTGCAAGGCCAAAAAATATACAGAAAGTACGCCGGGGCGGAGCAGGCCAAATTTTCACACGGGCAAAGTGACTTTTTGGCGCCCTTCCCCTAGTAGTAGCCTATATTTTACATTTTATCATAGTGTTTTTAATAGTTTAAACCAGGAGCGTCATTTCAGATTTTGCTTTGGGGGGGGGGGGGCAAGACCTCTTGATATAAGTAAAATTTCGCGTTTTTCACTGATTTACTACTATTCTAATGATAAAATCTATATACATCTCAAACTCAGGGGGGGGGGCAAATGCCCCTCCCTGCCCTCCCTAAATGACACCCCTGTTTTAAACCCATTTTCAAAAAGAAATCCATTACCTAGGAAAACTTCACAAAGAATATGGCCCGCTATAAACAATACCAACTCCACCCCCTCTGGTCTAGTGGCTAGCACGCCTGCCCTCTGTGGTACCGGGTCCAATTCCCGGTGGATTACTGTTGAACGATAAAAGTGGTTCGGATTCTACTATAATTAGTATCCACATCTCCCTTGCCCATTAAGGCATAACCGTGGAACGCTAAACTCAAGCAAACAAACAAACAATACTTAATTCCCGGCACTCTTTATTCTACATGCCATCTCTCAATTTTTCGATACAGCCCCCTTAGTACTATGAAACTCTCTTCTTCCATAGTGAAATGTAAAAAGATCATATAATTGCCACTACTTTACAAGAATATAAACCAAAAACGTCAGTAGAAAGCACATTGTAAAATTTACTTTTTGAGGCTCGTTTTGGTGCCCCTCTTTCTCTGGCACCCCGGGCAGTCGCCCGGCCCTTAGTCCGCCCTTGAAAGTACGGACGCATAACTAAGGACTGCGGAGGAGAGGTTAACCTTCATGTTATGCCACTGGTTTGACGTGTTTGAAATGTTCAGTAAGTGATCGGTTAGTGAAATAATTTCGACGGTTACTGATGTTTAAAATTTAGCTAAGACAAAGCTACCTAACCAAATACATTTGATATCGCGATGTCACAATTTGATTTTTCCTCACATAAAAAAGATAAAAACAATAGTAATAAAAACCCTCACTCGTACTGGGCTCCTAACTAACTAACAACCTAATTCGTACAGACTAGTTGCTCTGACCAACTGAGTTTCGATTTCTTACGTGAGAGAAGTCTGTTATATTAAGAGGCATGCTTTTCATTATCAAAACTGTTCGAAGTAATACGAACATGGCTTAAGAACAGAGACGGAACTGAATTACCACTCGATTGACCTTGAGGGCAAATCACCAAAGCGTAGCTATAAACGTAAGTTCCAGCATGCATTTCTCTGGAGTTGTGTTCAGTATTCCTATCTGCCAGTCATGCTTGTTCGTAGGAGTAATATGTTACAAACCTAACCTTTCGATAGAGCACAATGACAGAGAATCAGAGGAAAGAAACTCTTGCCATTGTGAACGTGGGATACCACACTGTGCAATAAAACTGACGCGTCTCCTTGAAGTGATATTTCATCGAAAATAACTCGTTTTCCTTTATATAGTCTATCCGAAGTTTTTGAGGGTTTCAAAATGAGGAAATGTTACTGACAAACAAGAACGCATTTATGGGTGGGTCTAGGGGGTCCGGACCCCCTCTGAAACTCCAACTTTTCTGTAAATTTAGCCTAATTTTGGGGATTATCTTTTAAAATTTTATTATAATTTATCCTAATATTGAAGTCGGACCCCTCCCGAAATAAATTACTGCATACGTGTCTCTGACAATTTTCAATATATTCGTTAAATAATAAAGTAAAATAACTAAATTAGGAGCAAAAAGCTTTAACACGGGCTAACTTTTGTCTACTGCCAATATTGCTAGAAGGGATATTAATAGCAAAAACTGCTAGTCAATGCTAAACCTTGGAACGTCATCCCGAACAACAAGTCTATTATTGAGAACTACATATGAAACATGTTATTAAAACTTATCCAGCTTTTATCTGGCATGAATTTATTATATACACCAAAATTCACTCTCCTAAAATGTGTATCTAAACAATGTACGAAGCAATGAAAATTTTTTATCGAAATATTTGGGCAGGAAACTCTAACAGCCAGCCATTTTATTTAAATCGTAATAAACCCTGTAACCGTACGTTAACGTGAGGACAAAGCTTGGTCCATTGGTAAATTGTTTGAAGAATAAAAACTCAATGTTCGTAGGTTCGAATCTATCCAGTCACCACAACATTTTATTCTTATGTGTAACGATGAAATAAGAAAAAAATGTATAACCGTTAAGACAAAACTTCAACCAAGTCTGAAGAGAACAATACTAAAATAGTAACACAATGACGTCAACCAAAAATTATTTCATGCAGCGTTTGGACGAAATTACAGCTGTTAACAATTGCAGAAATAAAAACAGGCTGATAGCTGTAATGCAATCTAGACTTCTGAATGCATTTACTTCCTGAAAACTTCCGTCTCGTCATTGGTATGCCGTTAATCATTGTAAAACCTTTCAATTGGAAGTGAAATGACACAAACTAAAACAGTTTTAAATCAATAAATAATGTCTATGTGTAAAAGTAGGTGTCTTTTATCTGTAGTTCTGAGTTCCTTTTACTTTGAAGTGACAAATGAGAGAAGAAAGTATGGTGTTCGAAAAAAAAACTCAAATTTGAGATTTCAACGAATTTATACGTATTATAGCCCCTAACACCGAAAAAGTTATTTTTCGATACATGTCTATCTGTTCGTCCGTCCGTTCGCTACACTTTTCTGTGCACTCGCCTAGAGGCCATACCGTTCAACTTATCTGCACCAAATTTTAGTTTAAGATTTTCATAGTATTTCCTATAGTTTTTTTTATTTCCCTCCTACTCCCAAAACAAGGGTAGTTTCCTGTACGATGAAAATAGAAAAAAGATATTTTCTCATAACTGGCTCTAACGATCTTGTTTTCTTTCTTTTTTTATAAATCAATATTTAATTAGCAACCCTATTTTGTGGTATAAGGCATTTATCTGAGAAAAATCTACAAGGGGTAGTTTATACTAAGGGGGTGAGTTTTTTCTCAGTGATTTTCTCAAAATGGACTCAAATGTTTTCGTTCATATTTCATAAATAAAGATTTCATTAATAACTTATCAATATGGCATAACTCGTTTGTCCTAAAAAAATGCGAGGGGTAGTTTATTCTTGGTGGAGTGTTGTCTGGGCGATTTTCTCAAAAACGACTCAAAAGAGTTTATTCATATTTCAAAAATAAATATTTCGTTAATAACCGAACAATATGGCAAAACTCGTTTGTCCTGAAAAAATATGCGAGGGGTAGTTTACTCTTGGGGGTGTTTTTCCTCCACGGTTTTCTCAAAAATGAGTCAAGCAATTTTGTTCGTACTCAGAAATAAATATTTCATTAAAAACCTAGTAATATGTTTATTATATGTCTATTATATGTCTATTATATATTATATGTCTATTGCATTAATTGGTCTATTATATGTCTAATGAAAATGTGCTCAAAGTGTGAGTTAGTTTTGTAGTGTGGATTTTCTTCAATCGAAGTTTTTTATTCGATAATCTGACATTCGATGTATTTGAATAATACGATAATTTTATTCGTATTATCCAAATACACACTTCAGTAACAACTGCGGCCTAACACAGTTAAGAAATTGAATTGAAAAAGTTTAGTGCGGTGGCCCTGTAATTGAATATTTTTTGAGAAACTCCCTAGCTTTTTGTGGTAAACTTAGGCTTTTCTTTTTCGAGCGACAAAAGAGAGCAGAAAATATAGTGATTATGAAAATAATATCAAATTCAGATTTCAACGGATTTACATGTTTCATGGCGTCTACATACCGAAAATGTGACTTTTCGACACCCGTCCTTCCGGTCCGTCCGTTCGGCACACTTTTATATGCACTCGCCTAGAGGCCATACCGTTCAACTTATCTACACCAAATTTTAAACGTAGGGTTTACTTAGTATTCTTACAGGAGCTTTTCCATTTTTTCCTACCACCTAAAATAAGTGTGGTTTACAAACAGCCGAAAATCGAAAAACGCTATTTTCTCAAAAATGGTTTTAACAATTTTGTTTATTTTTCATTAATCAATATTTAATTAACAACCCTATATTGCAGTATCAGATATTTCTCTTAGAAAAATTTACAAGGGGTAGTTTATTCTTGGAGGTGACTTTTTCTCGACGATTTTCTCAGAAAAGACCCTGGCGAATTTTGTACACACTTCATAAATAAATATTTGACCTTACAACATGGTATAAGTCAATTGACCTGAAAAATATATGAGTAGTAGTTTATTCTTGGACTTGAATTTATTCTCAGTGAGTTTCTCAAACACGACCAGTTGGCAACCCTGTATCTCGACAACGAAGCTGAATTCGAAAACTGCAAGAGGACCATTTGTCTCCTTTTGATGTCACGAATCACCTCCCGAAGTTTGTGGACATCTTTCAGGTTCACCCTTAATGAAGCTTCTTTTCGAAAAGTTAACTATTAACTTTAGGCATTGTTTATCTTTTTTTAAATCACAAATGTTGTTATTAATTTTAAGGCAGAGAACTACTTCTGAGAGAATAGATCTTGAAAGATAATATTAAAACTTAGACTTTTGTTTTCGAGACATTCCAGACAAGACGAGACATTTTACAAGCTATCTTGTATCCAAAACATTTGCCTCGTATTATCTTGGATGTCACAAAGCGCGTCTTGTCTCTTTCTTGAGACATGTCTTATCTCGTGCGCATTCGTTAACACTTGGAAAGGATTATCTTTCTACTCAAAGCATTGTTTTTATAATGGTTTCATATTTATGATAATTGCTGTCCACATAAATTACAGTCCTTTCAGTTGAATTAATTTTTATTATTATTATTATTGAAATTGCAATATCTAGTTTAACGTTGGTCGATTATGCACCTACGCTAAGGGAGAATGAAGGGAGAATGATGATGAATGAAATGGTGAAATGAAGAAAGTGGGAGGAAAATGGAAAATCTCAAGAAAACACATACCCATGCACACGGTATTTGTCCACCTCAAATTTCACTTGGCGCGAAGTGGAATCGAGCCACGGACCCCATGCACCAAAGGTGAATGCTCTATTATTATTATTATTATTATTATTATTATTAATAATAATAATAATAATAATAATAATAATAATAATAATAATAATAATAATAATAATAATAATAATAATAATAATAATAATAATAATTGTAGCGAGCTCAACGGGTTTCAACCGTTCGACTTAACCAACGTTTGGGTGCCTATTCGTTCGTCGGCTCCATGAGAACTTCTCATAAAAGACATTTCATTTTAATGAAACTAGTAAGTGCCTTCTTTTAGCTCTGCGAAGTAACTATTGCTTGGAATATGAATCTGCAAAACATACGAGGTAAAATTAACCAAATGGTGCAAGTTTCCACTTATATATACAAAACAATTTTGCAATATCAACTACGTGAATCTTGTCCCATAAAGAAGCCGAAACCCCTACACCGAAGAGCCCTCCGAGATTTGATCATTGTCCACACGGACTGAAATTGTCATTTGAAGCCAAGGCTTTAATATGAAGCCAATAATTTCTTTAAAATAGACGGAAAATTCGGAAGTTATAAGCATTTTCATATTTTTGCCTTTTCTTATAAGGGAGCCGTAGCCCCCTATACTGAAGAGCCCCCCCCCCCGGAGATTTGATCATTGTCCACTCGGACTGAATTTGTCATTTCAAACCAACACTTTAATACGAAGCAAAATATTTCTTTAAAATAGACGAAAAATTCGAGTTATAAACATGTTAATAATTTTGCCTTTTCTCATAAGGGGGCCGTATTAGCTTACACTGAAGAGCCCCACGAGATTTGATGATTGACCACTTGGACTGAAATTCTCATTTGAAACCATAACTTTTAATATGAAGCCAAAAATTAAACTTTTACATCAATTTAAACTGACTGGGTTCCGGTTCCCCCCACTATTGTTTAGTTCAGTTAAGTGGTAATTTGTGACAGCTTCACATCATCAAAAGAATGTTTCACTTCAACTCCCCTCCCCCAGGAGTTCGTGCTGGATCCACCACTGGAATCAATAGACACTCTTCCTATTCTTTTTGTCACCCTTGATTGTGTAGGGGCTCCCTCGTACAAATAAAGAAGCGGTAATATTACAATCAAGGGGCGCTATATATTAGGTATTTTTTTAGTTACCTACCCCTAACCGCACAGGGCCATCTTTCGTAGAATAAAAAATATTACGTGATATTCCAATCATGAAAGGGGAGAGGATGCTGTAAATATATTTCTTATTCATTTTGTCTGTCCTGCTTATCAAAAATTACTTTCTGTTGGAAGGGTACTGAAATGAGAGGGGCAAAATAAAAAGTCGTACCCCCTCCTACATGGTTGCTCAAATAAGTACTAAAGAAATCATTTTAAACTAAGATATTTAAGATTTAAACTAGGAAACTAAGATATCCTTACATTATGTAAGGATGGCATATTCAGGATTATTATTATTATTATTATTATTATTATTATTATTATTATTATTATTATTATTATTATTATTATTATTATTATTATTATTATTATTATTATTTGAATGTTTTTGGAGCACCGAAATTTTGTGAGACGAACAGTGATATGTAGAGGTTTAAGATGGGTGGTCATAGAGGAGGAAAAACCAGGATTTTTCTCTGTCTGACTCTCTAACGTAAAGATTGTGTGTTGAAGGTAAGAAGCATCATCATTCTACAATAGGTTGCTTTTACGTAGAATATCAATTACTTGAGTTCTCCTCCTTCGGTCTACTTACCTTATGTAGTAAATTCAAAACAATTTCAATTCAATACAAATACATTGTAAAACTTTTCCGTAATTAAACTTCTAGGGAAAATTAAACATTTAATAGGGACATCTGTTATCAAAATATCCAAACACGTAGATAGAAGAGTATCTAGTGAGAAATATTGTGAAACTTTATAAAATTCTCCAAATTAGAATTAACATTTACTGGGAAACATTCGTTATGCGCCAGCGAGCATATGGTGAGCAGTGAGCACAGGGGAAATAATTACGAAACTGTTTGCAAACAAAATTAGGGACGCTAATGCAAGTGCGACAACGGCATTTTTTTCTTTTTTTGGTATCGTCATGAGTTTTACACATACGTTACAATTTAATTCTTTCCCACATAAAAAAATAAATAAAATAACCGTAGTGTAGAGATAGAAATGACAACGGCACTTCCGTGGGATCGAACCCGCTACCTTCAGCATACAGACTCATTGCTTTAACTAACTGAGCTATTTGTTTTTTTACGTGAACTGAGCCTGTTCCGGTAAAGACGATATTTCATTACGATCATCATACCAATTCGTCCTTTTCCATAGATAATTTCCACTATTTGCTCTATCTTTATGTTAATACTTAGCATATATTCATATATTTGTAGTTTGCAGATAATGCATATAATAAGACATACTAGAAATATTCGTTAAAAGTTTAGTTTGTAGATTTAATCCACATTTCTCTCAATGACATAGATGTCGCTGCTTCGTGTTGAAATGCAGAATTCCCTCGTGTTCTTGAAAATTTCCCACTTTAGCAGAGTTGGTAATTCTCGAGATTTCTGTCGATTTAATGTTTTTTGCTTCTAATTTCTTTATTTTAAGCTAATATCTAACACAAATATTAAAAACGGGTTTGTAATTAACCTGTCCTGCTGGGGAAACCTTCCGAAATTTCGAACATATAAAGAAAACGGAGATATTTTCAAAAAACTTCAAAATAAAGAGACGCGTCATTTATTTTGCTCATGGTAGTACATACTTGAAAAGTGACCAAAAATGGGCAAAGCACACGAAAAAGTGACCAAAATTTCATCATGCCCCTTTTTTGTTTTGTCAATTTCTCCATCACCTCTCTCTCTTTGTTTGTTTTGTTTCTTCTTTCCTTCTTCTTTTTGAGCTTCCTCCTTTCTTAGGTTTTCAGAGTAAGCTTTGTAGTTATGTGGTAAGCAGACTTAGCACATGTAAAAAGCTCCTGCGTAAATGGAACCAGTTCTGGCCTATTTCCAAATTTCTTCGTCTCAGACATTATCGTTCCTCTCAAAAAAGTATCTTTTAGTGACAAATTTGAAAAAAAGTAACTTTTAGTGACCAACTTTAAAAAAAAGTAAATTTTAGTTAAAAAAGTGACTTGTTATGAGCTCTGTTCCACTCAATCAATTTACGTGAACAAAAATATACTTTACAAAAATTAAGCTAGCGCCAAATGCGTTCCTGCATAACACTAGACTCAGTCTAAAATATATATATAATTCTTAATTCGATCGATCTCCTCATTTCTAAAAACGATTTGGCTACACCCTTCTAACGTCCGTCCGTTGATACACCACTTACAGAGCAGGCTCAAAACCAGCCACAGAGCTTTGGGGAGCCACGAATATGTTAGGAGGGGCCAAGTCATTAAAAATTTTACTTTCAAATATCTAAATTGTGTATGTTGTATTGAGGTCTGGAGGGGACATGAAAAATTAAGGGAGAGCCGGGCCCTCCATAGCCCCCTCTGGTTGCGAGCCTGTTACAGAGTAGTACTTACCAACTGAATCTGGTATAGGCTTATTACTATATTGTCACATTTTTCCTTGTTGAGGAGGAGGTAGGTGAATGACCTCTCAAGACGTTGCCAATTTCAGTCATCTGCATCTGTACATCAATCTCTTTTCTCGGAAACGGGGGGCGCGGTGGCTCAGTGGTAGAGCGTTCACCTCTGGTGCTTGGGGTCCCGGGTTCGATCCCAGCCCCCGCCAAGTGAACCTTGTGGTGGACAAACACCGTGCTCGTGGGTTTTCTCGGGGTTCTTCCGTTTCCTCCCACTTTCTTCATTCCACCATTTCCCTCATCTCTCATCATCACCGTCTCCTTTAGCCGAACCGTGGGACGTAAAACTAAAAGATTTCATTTCATTTTTTTTTCTTTTCTCGGAAACGACCGTGGAGCCCAGGAGGGTAGGTATAAAGCGGGTCTGTTTTGTCAATTGTTTTGATCGAAACACCGCCCGAAACAATGAGGTCATGTGGTTCTTGAAGCCCGTACATGAGAACGAGGTCGTTTGATCTTGCATCGTTTGGCCTAATCCTCGTTTCGCCTAACCAATTATCTGACACTTTTATGACAGATAAATGATAAGATTTGTGTCCGCCATTTTAGGCGAAATAAGGATCCTCGTTTGGCCTAATCCTCGTTTTGCCTAAAACGATGGACTATAAGAAAAATCGCGGAAATAAAACTGGAGGGAAATTTCGAAAGAATGTTCCCTACTATATGAACAACTGAGAAATATTTGATTTAGCCATAACTAATTTGTAATTTAGAAAATGCTTTGAGAGTTGTGTTAGGTTATTTTTCCTTTTCATTTTGAGGACAGCTTATTAGATATACCTCTCATTTAAATTTAATGCTTTCACAGTGTGTATAGTGGCTATATTTGAGATGAGAGAAAAATAACAAGTTACACGTAGTTTATTTCCTGTTACTAATTTCGTTTAAACATGAGTGTTTTAGTTTGTAGTTTGTTTTCAAATATCTGATATTGTTAAATAATACTTACTGCTAATCAATTTCTGAAAGGAAATATAGTTTGCGTGAGTATAAACCGG
Organism: Thermobia domestica; assembly: GCF_964235325.1. Lineage (NCBI taxonomy): Eukaryota > Metazoa > Arthropoda > Insecta > Zygentoma > Lepismatidae > Thermobia > Thermobia domestica. The sequence goes on from NC_137463.1 coordinate 81,896,973, forward strand.
AATATGTATTTTACATTTCTGTTTGTTTCGTTCTTATGTGGATGTAGAAGATATTTTATTGTAGGTTTTGCTGAGGATTTCATACTGAAAAGGGTGAGTAAGAGGGAGGAAAAATCGAAAAAAAAACACCTCTCACACGCTAGCCGTCAGAAGAAAGAAATGGGGATTCTAGCTCTAGACAGGTACTAAGATCGGACGGCTATCCTCTGAAGGAAAAGCATAATTATCTAGAAGTGAATTCGCAGAAGGATTTCTTAGAAGAGAGAGACTGGGTGAGGGAAGGTGATTAGGATATTGATAGGAATACCCTCATTTCGATGTATGATATCAAAAGCTGACACTTCTCGATGATCAAGACTGATGTCCACAGGCTCGGCTCCTTGCTCTCTCAATGGCTCTTGTGGTCCGTTAAGAAAGTACATAACTTATACGGTTTACTAAACATTCTTAGGATCACCAAATTTAGGAGGCTCGGGTGGGCAGGTCATGTAGCTAGGATGGAAGAAAGTAGAAACGCTTTCAAAGTCTTAACTAGAAGACCAACCGGAAAACGACCATTAGGAAGACCTAGGCACAGATGGAAGGACAATATTAGGATGGATCTCGCAAAGATTGGAATACAAAGTAGAAACTGGATGCAGTTAGCTAAGGATAGAAGTCAGTGGAGAGCTTTTCTGAACGCGGCATTGAACCTCCGGGTTCCATAGGCCGTAGAGTTAGTTAGTTACTGCTGAAACTATATATTTTGCATTTCTTAATACTTCTAGGGAATTTTCTCTTGTAACTTCCCTCCAGTTTTATTTCCGCGATTTTTTTTTGTAGTCCATCGTTTTAGGCAAAACGAGGATTAGGCCAAACGAGGATCCTTATTTCGCCTAAAATGGCGGACACAAATCTTATCATTTATCTATCGTGAAAGTGTCAGATAATTGGTTAGGCGAAACGAGGATTAGGCCAAACGTGGCAACACGAGGTCGTTTCATATTTTGAAGTGAAATAAATAAATAAGAATATTGCCTTCTTTCCTAAACGCTAAACCTTTTTTAACTTGATGTAATAAATAACCTATATGATACTGATTGATACAATTGGATTGGGGGGAATATTCCTTTTCCATCCAGGGGTGTGTGTAAAGAAATTTGGAGGGGTGTTAGGGGGGTGTTGGGGGGTGTAGATTACTCCCTGGGCGAACGCTTTACCACTTTTTTGTTTTTTTTTTTAGAAAAAAAAGTTAACATTCACCGAACGTGCCCCATTAACTTGCTTAACTACTTAGTTTTAGGTTTTTACTTGTTTTACAAGCTTAACTCGTTTTTCTATTAACCTTGAACGACAGAAACACGAACACAAAAGCATCGAGGACAGTTAAAATTCCAAAGGCTCTCTCACCGGGAATCGAACCTGGGACCTCGTACACCAAAGGCGAATGTACCATTGAGCCACTGCGGCCCCTTAACCGTCTTCGATGTTTCTGTGTCCGTGTCCCTATCGAGTGCAATATAAATTAAATACTTTTTTAAAAAAAATTTGTGTGCACGCTTTTGTAATACGCGATCCCGGTTCGATACTGGTGGAAGAACACTAAGCACATTGCGCTGGTTCAGTACACTTTAAACTGTAGATCCACGTTTCAACACTGTAAGTTATTGAACTTGTTTTATAGATGCAAAAATACAATTTAAGAGAAAAACGAGAGAAAGAAAATAGCAATAGGTGACCGGTTATGACACTAAAAGCGCTATTACAAGCTTCATATAGGTCCTTGACTCCAACCCGGAAAAGTCGTGCAGACCTTCTACAGGGCAGCCACGCGCGTTACATCTTAGGCAGTAACTGTGTGAGTTTATAATTATGTATATGTAATAGGTGCTGTCTTTTTCAAGAAACGATTGAACAATCAAAGACATCATCTAAATGCTAGTTACAAAACACCCTCATGACTAACGAAGCGAATCAAGTGGTTTTTGGAATACTTTTTTCTTTCTCTCTTTCTTTCTTTATAGCTACTGATGTTACATCATCTTTGCATGAAAGCATGCAGAAAATTGTTTTAAATTTCGTCTTATACACATACACACACATATATATATGATCGTTGCCAAATATATATTTTAAAATGTATATTCTTCCCTTTTTTAATACTTTCTCTTAATATCGTCGTTAAGAATTGCTAAAGTGTTGTGTAATTGTGCATGTTATAAAAGATTAACGGCTATGTAAATATTATATTATTATGTAGCATTTATGAATTATGGTACGCTCAAGTGTTTAATAATAGCTTTACAAAAAAAAAAGCATAACACCCTTTCTTTTATATTAAACAAGAAAAAAAAACTACATGAAACTACAACAATGAGCTTTCTTTTGTATTTCTTTAACTTTAGTATTTCTTTAACTTTAACGACTGTTTTATTATTTTATTTTGCTTTATGGATCAAGAAAATGAAACAATATTCCATATTTATTTATTTATTTATGTCGATACCATTCCGTAGACTGTACAAAATGAATAACAAACGTATTTCTCATTAATTACTGTAATGATTGAGTTATTTTCAATGAAGAATTAAGTTGAGTTGATTAACGTCCCTTCCAGCAACGAGGCTATATGAGTAATGCCAATTTAGTCTGCTTTTTTTTTTTTTTTTGGCTAAATCTAGCCTATTTGGACATGCGTTTAGGCATACAAATGTACGAAATGCTTATAGCCTGAAATATAGCTTATTTGATTAAACTCTTTTGCCATTTTCGCTTTTTTTTTATCATATTAGCCATTAAATTAATTCTAAAAATACTTTTTCTTTGAAAATAAAGTATATTTTTTTAAAAAAAATTAGCCTAATTGTCATTATATATTATCTATTAACTGCTTTCTCTAGACCAGCGTTTCCCAACCTTTTTCAACTTGCGGCACCCTACGGGTGTTACTTGGATTCTCGCGGCACACTTATAGATATTATTATTTGTTAATATAAAACACAGTGGTATTTTTTCTGTGATTATTGATTTCCTTCTCACAGAGAAGAAAGCTCTATCACTGATTTTCCCCCGTGGTATCATAATGCTTATTTTTCATTCTAATTTAAAAATAGAAAACAATTGCAATGAACTATTGGACTCAGGTTTTTAGAAATACGCTTTCTTTTTAAAACCTGTATCCAACCTTCTACGAAGAAGGAAGATCACTAAATAACGAAAGAACAAACACATCTCTTTTACTTTTAAAACACAAATGTAGGTAATTTATCGAAAGGATTGAATAATATTTTAAATTTTCAAGTTACGAAATAGTCTGCAACAATAAAGAAGCAATAATGGTCATAACAATGATAACAAATACTTTTTTCAACATTAGAAATCTACAGAACGGTAACACGGTATGAAACTTAAAATTGTAGATTCATAGTAGAGGTTCATAGTAATGTGAAATACAAATACACATTTATCCCTACGTTTTGCAACTTGATTGCTATGAAATTAATAATTTTGTTTCGATTCCTCGCGGCACACCAGCAGCCCATTCACGGCACACCAGAGTGCCGCGGCACACCGGTTGGGAAACGCCGCTCTAGACAGAGGACGATTTATTACACAACAAACACTTGTTTTTCATTTTTCAATTTTCGCATTTCATTCCAAGAATGAAAACTTTCTAACAAAAAATTTAGTAAACAGTTCGGTTTTTCAAGCCACAGAGATCATTTTTGTTTATTAATAGGATAAAAATAGGATATCTAATTAGCCTGAAAACTTTTAAAGCAATCGTGATGATACATGTCGGTGTACGGAGAAATAAGAAGTGTTTGTAAGGACTATGACTTGTCGAAAGACGTACTACAGAAAATTGGGACTCCTTCGGCGCTAGCTGGAATCGAACAAGGGGCCCCTAGCACCTGAGGCGAACGCTCTAGCACTGAGCCACCGCACCCTCCACATATTTTGCCAATAGTTTACAAAATATTCGCACCAGACTTTTTACATGCATAGTTTTTAAAACTTTGTTCGATATTGTTTTCATAACTGTCCCAGATTTAATTAGTTCAATATTTTCCTTAATTTTCAGTACTGAAAATTGTTCATCTAATAATTTAGTATTTAGCATCTAATTTGAAAAGTGCTCCTGATGAAAAGGAAAATTAAAATGAATACACAAATTATCATGTTTAGGTTACTCATCTTGCAGAAGTTTGTTTGCTACTGTTATCGTAGACTCATATTTCTTATGTTAGTAAATTATTTGTTGCTGCTGTAACCTGGGTTACTTTGGTCACCTTTTTTCTACGTCACCTGAATCTGGGGTCTTAGTTTTCTGTCTCAATCGACAAACTTGGTGACCCAGACAAATCTAGCGACACGGACAGGTACGATGGCCCAGAAATAACCCAAATATCAGCCTTACAGTATTTTATATCTTTAATGATTTCCACTAATCGAGCTGTAATTGAATGTAATGCTAATTAATTTATAAACATGTCTCTATGCGTGACTATTTAAAATGAACTTTTTGCTATAATCTTGAAATTTTATATTGAAATAATCGAATTGTTGAATTCAAAACCAACTGTATGAATACAAGCATATTTACAAGTAATTCAGGAAATTGCATATAACTAATACCATCTATTAGAAAACATGATTATTTTTTTCCTAAAAAGAAAACTATTTCAATTGCAATCATTTAAATTTTCCTTAGAATTTTGTTATTCTATTGCAGTAGTATGGAGCTCAGGGAGATATATATGAGAACTTGGAATATACAGCAATATTTGTTGGAAAATATTTTGAAATGAGAAGAAACAAGTGAGTTTCCTGTTTTACTCATTTTATACTGGTTTTCAAAATACCCTGTTTCTTGTCTTAATTACGGATATTTCGATTTCGAATTGGTACTACAATAACTTTTTTTTAACACGTTTTGTTTCATGTGTCTTCGATAAATAGGAGTGAAGAAATGGACTTCTTTGTAAACCCTTACGAAAACGCTTTAAATGTAGTTTAAAGGTTAAAGGTAAATTACCTCCGTAGTTTAAAGGTTAAAGTATTTACCTCCGTAGTTTAAGGGTTAAGGGTTAAATCCTTCGTGGTAGCTACGAAATTCCATTGTCTACGCTGGCGTTCCGATAAAATTCGTGGTTTCAGTGCTTCTCTAATTACGAACTAAAGAGATTAATAATGGATCGAATGAAAAAATCGAGTATTATTTTTAAAAATCTTCAGTCTAAGATTAATAATAATAATATTATAGCAGACATACAGCCTTACCTACCAGGCTCAATATTGGACTTAGGAAAAAGGTGGTCAAGTGCTATATATATGGAGTATTGGACTGTATGGTTCAGAGACTTTGACATTACGAAAGTTAGAGCAGAAATATTTAGAGAGCTTCGAAATGTGGTGTTGGAGGAAGATAGAGAAGATAAAATGGACAGAGAGAACAACAAACGAAGATGTTTTAAAACGGATAGGAGAGAAGAGGATACTTCTAGCCAGCATCCTTCGTAGGAAGGCCAATTGATTGGATCCATCTTGCGAAGAAACTGTCTTCTTTATACCACCATAGAAGGAAAGCAAGGAATAGGAAGAAGGAGACGTTAGTCCCAGGACCATCCAAAAGACAGAATACTTAATAATAATAACAGAAATTATTAAATAGTAGGTTTTAGTCTGTTAGAGGTTTTCTCGCAGTAGTCATATCTTGGAATTTAATACAGCTAAAATGAATGGTAAATGTATATCCCTAATGTAGATTGAATACCTACTCCCTACCTCCCAAATTTCACACATAACCTTTTCAGTAACTTTCGTAAAGATATTTTAGATGTTCATGCAATGTGGCTTATATTTTTTGAGACTTGGCAACTATCACCAGTCAATGGATTTAAAACTAATCGAAAATGAGAATGTGATTATCTCTCGTTTCCTTTCCGTTTAAAAAGTGTATTCTACTATCATCATTATCATCATCATCAGATCCTGTTCGAAACACATTGGGCAGCAAGTTCCCTGTAGCGACTTCGGTTGTTTGCAGCAGTCTCAGCATCGTGATAGGAGACGTCGATGAAGTGTGATACCAAGTTTTACAAAGCCAGCCTTGTTTCCTATTCCGTCCTGGAGGAGTCTATCGAAGGTCAAGTCTTGGATATTGGTGTTCAGACATCCATATGTTCATGATACTTCGGTTAAAAAAAAAAAAATAAAATAAAATAAAATAAAAATGACACAATAAGATGTGTATGTTTATTGAAGCTTCCACACAATCTCTAATTTTTGAAGTTTGTCAGTGGAAAATGAGAGGTCACTTTTTTTATCTCCTCACTCTCATGATTGAGGAAAAATTAGAGCTTTTGTAAACTGCCTTCCCTAATAAGACAGGATACTCAGATGAGCACAGATTTAAATTTCCCTGTAAGATTTATTTTAAATTACACTACAAATATATTAATGACATTGTGAGAAACAACAGCTTCATTTCAGATGATTTATGGAACTAAACATTTATAATTCCGATTACATATCTATAAATTGAAACAATTCTGTGTAGCTTCAAAAACATGTTGTTATAAAAACTTGTCCAGATCATTTTTATGCACTGGCGCAAATCCCGGGAGGATGAAGGGGACATGTCCCCTCCAATCTTGAACTGGGGGACTGGCCCCCCAATAATCCGATTTGAAATGTGTTTTTTGGGAAAAATGTGATGATTTGTGTCCGATTGCCACAAAGGAAAGTGAGATGAAATTGACGTCCCCCCCAGAATAAGCCTCAAATTTGCCCGCCTCCCAATATTGAAAACAACTCTCCTCCCTGATCCTCCACAAGATTGTTTTTCAACTGCACAAATATTTTGAGCATCGCTTAAAAAAAAGGTCTTACTTGTCCCCCCAATGTTGAAGACAGATTTCTGACCATTCGTAATCGTTTCTGTTGCTTGGTATTGAAAAGAGTAATTAGTTAGGATGTGAAATCCCCCCTCTTCCAACTGTAAATAAAATATTCCATAACATTTTCTTAAAATACAGTAATCTGATTTTTACAAAACATAATGTGTAGTTTGTTATTAACAGGGAAGTGGGAAGGTTGCTGCTCGCATCTACTATCCACATTATTACTAGGGATAATAATAATAATAATAATAATAATAATAATAATAATAATAATAATAATAATAATAATAATAATAATAATAATAATAATAATAATAATAATAATAATAATAATAGCAAATTTCATTAAAATAACAATAAATAATAATAATTTAGCATTTTGTGCAAGTAAAGGTTAACATTTTAAAACTAATATATATTATTGTTTTAAAATGTGAAAGTAATTGTTTAGTTTAAGGAACAGAGCTCATAGTTTAATTTCTTACATTTATTAACTGTCCAGGCATCTTTCGGGAATTTGCCGGGCCTGAAAAGATGCCAATTGATTGTATATAGGCCCTCAGCGCCCATGGCCTGCAAATTACAAAGGGGAAAGGAAACTGAGGAAGATACCATTAAGGTAAACAACCGTCGAAGTTTCCTTTTCATAGAGGGTCTTGTTCCGGGGCGCTGTTCCCCTTCCCTCTGTTGCCCCTAAGTAATCTTAACAGCCAAGTTAACAAACTACCATATTTACGTAAATTCATGGTAGTTCTAGTATATAAAAGGGTTTCACGTATTCCTAGTAACGTTTTTGTCCTCAACGCCACTAGAAAAAAAAAGTGGGGAGTACTTACCTGTGTGAACTACGTACAACCACACCGCACAAATAAAAGAAACTGGTTTCTTAGGAACTGTTTGATTGTTGATTACTTAAAGTTAATTATGTAGTAACAATTATCTTAAACAATATAGTGATGTTTGAATACTAAAAATTTTCATTCAAATGTATAATTTTCAATTTAAATAAATTTGGTTGTTAATATACAGCATAATTTTAGTATGTATAAAGTTGTATTTGAAAATCCATTTTTGTAATTCATTATAGTCTATTGTAATTAGGTAAAATAGAAGAAAAAAATATAAAGTTTTAAAGATTTGGATAAACATGTCTTAGGCCTCAATGAAATTAAAACCAAAAAGTTCCGTCCCTTGAGGAGAGAACTTCCCCCTATCCCTCTGAAATTTCGAAAAAGTCCAAACTTAAAATGTATCTTATAAAATATACTATGATTTGTTTAAATATAGATAACTATTATAATACCCGTTCTTCGCACGGGGAGAATACGTTTCATTTTCGACATACAAGAACTGAATTTGGATTTAAATGGAATCGAAAATGTCACTGTTCGTCTTAGCGACCTCAAAACCTATGGATTGGACACTAATATCGGTCATTTTAGATCATCTTATATATATATATATATATATCCCCGCTCTTCCTCCCCGAACTAACCGGTTTGAATTTAGATTTAAACGGCATCGAAAGTATCACTGTTCATTTCAGTGACCCCGAAAACTATGGATTCGGTCATTTTCGATCATTTTAAATACCTCTAATTTGCACCATTAAAGTGATATGATAGAAACCATCCCAGGCCCGAAGCACCTCTATGTTAAAAATTTGATCTAGATCGGTGTCGGGTGGTTCAAAAGATACGAAGTCACAAACATAGTGACTTATACGTGTACTCTCTCTCTCTTTCAATCTATATATATATATATATATATATATATATATATATATATATATATATATATATATATATATATATATATATATATATATATATATATATATATATGCTACGTTAGGTTTAAGCTTATCTATATATAGCATAGTTTTCCTGTAAAAACATGCGAAGTTTCTTCAGAAAAAAAAAAGGCCGACCTTAGTTTTGGAGTAAACAAATGTAGCTAAGGGGGCGTGGATTCATACATGTATGTAAGTGATTCTAACGCATTTTTTTTTTTCAGCCTGCAGAAGCAGCCAAGCGAGAGATGCCGATGAGAAAGAAGATATTGATGAGCGGCGTCGGAATTTAATTTTTGGCAAAATTACTGATAAAACTTCAACAACGGTTGTGCATTTAATTTTGTGTCAATCTTGGAGAGTCCCAAGTAGAAACCGTCCGCAAGATTCAGTAGACCTTCAAGGACGAAGCAATGGGCATTGGGCAACCCACCTAACCATTACATTTGATATAGACTTTCCTACGCAAACACGCCATACCTATACTTTGTCAGGCTTCCTACTCTAATTACATTTTTTCACGTGATCACCACATCACACGGCTCCACCATCGAAGATTTAGGTGTTTCATTTCCGGCATGACATTTCTTAATCAAGGTATTGTGTCTTAACAATTTCAAACATAATTTTAAGTTTATTCGTCCTCCCATACTGAAAAGTAATGAAGTAGCTTTAATAACACAGACTAAGCAAAAAAAAAAAAAAAAAAACACTGGGCTCAGCGGTATCTCTTAAGTTATACTCTGCACAACAAGGTTTACGAGTTCACGTGATTAAATTTCGATGATCCCTTATATGAAAACATATAGGTTATCTTCTATGTAATTCTCGTGCATTTATACTCTTATATATCTTGTAGTTATCTTTCAGTGCTATGTTTTTACACATACAGAGGTAGACATATGAGAAGAGAGAAGGGAGAACAGAATCGTGTTTGCTAGAATTATATTTAGAAAATGAAATGAACGTAAATGAGAAAATAGTTTAGCGTCCCACGATTAAGTCCTTCAGCCTGAAGATGAGGGATGATTATGAAAGCAAATTGTAGTGAAAGTGAAAGTTAAGTGATTTCACATCGAAAATCTCACCAGAGACTACGTGTACCAAAGATATGTAGATGATAGAATTAGACTAACAACCTCATACAAATTCTCCATGTGTAATAAGATATTTCATCGTTCCCGAATCTACTTAAGTTATACTGGGTCACGGGTCTCACTGCTTCCTGTTCACGAAATTCGTAACCACTTTCATTATTGCTTCCCAATACCAAGTATAATACAATATTGGTTCCATCCCCAACGGGCAACAAGTGATTTTGGGTCTGATACCTTAAAAAAAAAAAAAAGTCTTCAGTTACCGACAGGAGCTCATGTGGTTCGGAACCCATGTTAAGCTGCAGGTCCACGTCACATATCTCTTTGATGCTGAACGATACTAACCTCAAATCAACAACTACAATTAAAACAGTATATTCTAGAAGATGCTCTGCAAACCATTTTCTTCATAATTAAATTTTATTCGTATCTAATATATCCAACACCTTATGTATAAGAACAAATGTTCTGTAAAACCTTCACAAACCTTTTTAAAAATTTGATGTAGAGGGTTCTATCAAAAATAGATTTTACAAGCAAAGCAGTCTATTTTACGCATTATTAAATTTGATGAATTGCTACATCTGATAACGAAATGTTGACGTTATTTGTTCTTCTTGAAATACATGCAAAGGAAAAATAGATTTTGAACTCACACCGGCATGTACTAATAAATTATATTGTAGATTTATGTAATTATGTTGTAAATTTGATTAGTTATGTTATATGTTTGCTCAGTGAGTAGTTTGAATCAAATTTACATAAACTAAAAGTAATGCTTGAACAATGGAAAACATTATAGTTATGTTGATTTATAATCGGGAAAGAAAAGAGGTGGTGGTTCAGTGAGCCACTCTCTGGATTTATCGCTAGTTTAATCAGTTTGTAAAGACAAGATTATAGCCACAAGACGTCAAACTTAAGTGAGTTCCTGAAGGATTAAAGTTCTTAACATATTTCAGATTCTTTCAAGAATCGAATTCAAGATTCATATTTCAAGGTAAAATATGATGTATCTAAGAAACTTGTGTGTCAGCATATAAGGAAGGATATTTTTGCTAACTTCTAGTACCTTGCTCTCCAATGCAGTTCATTTTAGTAACTTTTACTCTGCTAACCTCAACGGGTTTTTCATGAGTTACTCCTTAGTTTTTGGCTCCAAGGAAGGTACCTAGACAAACGTACGTTTCGGGGACATTCGAATTGGCAGTGAAACAATTAGCAAATCGCGTGAAGCGGATGGATAATAATTATTGTAGTCTGTTTGTAGTTACATTTTTCCTACTTCCATCACTTATTTAATCGTTCTATAGATTAAAAATATAATGTATCCAATTTGAGAATTAAAATTACCGTAATTTTCTGTAATGACACTATTTTGTTTGTCTACAACGAAATTATCATATACATACATACTGGAATATCATATTGTTCAATTTCCGCCCCCTGACTGTGGCAAAAATGCAGAGAAAAAGAGCCGGACCTAGATGGAATTAGTAAGAATATAGGATCATTGTTTCGGGCTTAGTCTCTGGAAGACAATCTCAAGCAGTGCCAACTCTTTAAACACTAAATTGATTAATAAAATTGTTTCTCGTTATTTGTCATTGTTTTTGCTCTATGTAGATCAATATTGAAACCGGAAACTGTAGTAGATTTGTAGCACTTCCGGTTTTAATAGAGAGTTAAGGATGGAGATTAAGTGTATCTAAGGGCGCCGATCAGGGGGGCAAGGTGGGAAGAGGAAATTGAGGAAATTGTACTTGAGAATATTGAAAACCAAATATATTTTTTACATTAGTTCATTTGAAACGTCGCTTATTCGTCCCCCCCTTGGAAACCACAACATGGGCGCCCTTGAGTGTATCCTTGCGACGCTTAATCGATTTTAGGAAACCGCAGCTCGCTATATATTATCATTTTTGCTCTATACTGATTAATATCAAAACCAGACATGGTTTATTGCTGTTATTTCCGGTGAGAGGATCACTTCCACCAACGGACTCAGTTGCTAACTTTTTGATCCTGGCAAAAATTGGTGATGATTCATTAAGAGTCCTTATGACTGCGAAATTAAAATACCACTAATTTTACAGTAATTATGTGATATCATCCAATAGATAAAAAATAATCAAAATGTGGAGCAAGATCGCCCTAGACAATATTATTTTGCATGAACTACCGTTATCACAAGTCACCTAGTAGCTTTCCGTTTGCAGTCATTAAGAAACGCGAAAATAAATACCGATTTTCTAAATGGCTGAAAATTGAAAGCAGATAAAGTGAGTCTTAATAATGGTATCTTATGTAAAATAATATTATCTAGGGAGCTCTTGTTCCATTTTTCGATAATTTTTTTATCTACTTGAAGATATCACATAATTACTGTAAAATTTGCAGTATTTTAATTTCGCCGTGATGGAGCCTCTTTAGTAGTTCTTGAGAGTTTGTCTCTCGGACGAAAGGACACACGGACATAAAGGAGTTTTGGTAAACCAAACTCCTTAATAAATAAATAAATAAATAAAGTTATATTCAGAATGTAATGAAAGATTGAAATTTGTCTGTCGTTTTAGATGTACTTTTCTCTTCAGTCATCTAAGTTCAACTCGATGAGTTAAAAAAAAAAGTACATAAGCTAGGTAATCATTAAGCTGAAGCTATCAAAACTTTATCCTAGAAAATATAGTATAATATAATGACTTGAACTTAATCCTACTTTTCAGTATAGGTGCTGACTGAAAGTGACATCCTGTGCGAAAGGGATACGAACCTCAGAGCACATGCATAATTGCAATTAGACAGCATGCTTGAAGAAATCATCCCATAAGTTTATTTATTCATTTATCCAAGTAGAATATTAAAAAATGTTCAAATTGTTGAAAGTATTTATTAAGTAGTAAAAATACCAATTAATTATCAATAAATACCATTCTAAACTGCTATATTCTAGGTCTCTTTATTATGGAGCGTTATTCTGATAATATTTTTCTCGAAATCAAAAGTACTAATAAAATTAGTTGAAAATATTTTTTCACAAGTTAATAGGTCTATTCCTTGAATAAACAAAGGCAACGCTGGTAGAATTTTCTTGTGGGGCACAGTGGCTCAGTTGTAGAGCTCTTACCTGTGGCGTATGGAGTCCCTGGTTCGACCTCTGACCAAGTAAGTTTGTGGTAGACAATATCGTGTCCGTAAGTTTTCCCAAAGGTACTTCCGTTTCCTCCCGCGTCCTCATTACACCGACTCACATGCATTAATCATCCGTCTCCCTTAGACTAAAGGACATACTTGTGGAATATTAAACTAAAAGATTTTATTTCATTTCGTTTGTAGAATTTTCTTACTAGGACCTGTAAATCCAGTAATTTTGGACACAAGATAATGTTAAGAGAAAAGGGCCAGTACCTCCACTGTGCCATGTGATCTTGCATAATAATTTGTGCATCTGCTGACAGTATTCGATTCAAGTTACAGCGTGGTATGATGCCCATGCAAATAGTAGGGCCTGTTCTTTATAACCTTGTTATTGCATAACGATAAAGCAAAAATATCTTTTAGATATTCAAAGGCTACCTAATATCCAATATACATATATTCATGTACCATATGTTACTTCCTGCGCTGACACTTTCTTTTGATATATTGAACGTAAAAAGGTTATTTTCTTCTTTTTTTTTTAAAAAAAGAGATAAACAAGCATTGCCTCCTGTGAGATTCGAACTCACGACCCCTGGTTTACGAGACCAGTGCTCTAACCTCTGAGCTAAGAAGGCGAGATGATGATATAGTTTCAGAATGCTAGAATCAGTTGAAGAATATAAAAGTATCATTCGAGTTGGTTTCCTAATAACTTTTTATAGAGTGAGTATTTTACGAACCCATGTAAAGTGAATAGTAGGAATGGTATTAAGACGAGAGTATGTACCGCCTCGTTGGCAAGAAAACGGTCTCGGTTTCGTCTCAAGTTGAAAGGTTTCCTCTTTTTATTTTCTTTCCTTCTGGAGAACTATTGTAGACAATTCGAAGCCAAGTGGTAATCTTCGTGCTTACTGTGTTTTGTGTTATCGGGTTCAATCCTCACTGGGTGTATCAAACCTTGGATAAAAACACAAATAATGGTCCATATTCCATTTTAACCGGAAATTCTTCGAAAATGCAATTTCATTAAGATTAAAAATATTTTTAGAAAAGAAAATTAGTATATGCAGATAGAGGTCTGTGCGGGTATAAAATATCGCATCCACATTCGTCCCGTATCCGTCCATCCTCATCCACATCCACATTCGCAGATGATACAATAAATGTAACTTATTCGTTTTATAACAACTATGATTTCAAAAAAAAGTTTCTAACATAATAATTGAAAATTGATATTTTGTAGTATTTGTAAAACTTGAAATGCTATCTATCACATTCAAGTTAAGATTTAACTCAGTCTCTTCCGATTTAAGTAACTACGGTACCTAAAATTCAATACCACCGTAGACACAAATTACAAAAGTCTTCTCAAATATAGATTTCTGAGGAGAAAATTAGGAAAAATCCGGAAGGGGTACTTTACTCTTCGAGGTTTGTTCTTCCTGGACGATTTTCTCAAAAATGACTCAGCTAATTTTGTTCATATGCCATAAATATGTATTTTATTGATAGCACTATACTGGACGTAAGTATTTATAGTTTATCTTCTAAAGATTCACAAGGGGCAGTTTAGTATTGGAGTTTGTTTTTCTTTCCGAACATTAAAAAAAAAAAAAAAAAAGACACAAGGAATTTTGTTCATATTTCATAAATACGGTAAGATAAAGATATAGGAAAAATATGAGAGAGTCAATTTTTGATGAAAATATTGATGCAAGTGCCTTTGTGTGTTCAACATTAGGAAAAGAAAGTTCTAAAAGCTGTAAAAAAAAAAATAAATAAATAAATAAATGAGACAGCGGATATATTGCCACTTGGAATACAATTTTTTCCATAAATACAAACACATGTTTCAACACAAAATCTGTTTGCTTGAACGTATGAGTTTTAGTACTTTGATCGTTTTCTCTTCTGTACTCATCAAAGTTCCATTAATAACTTGATAATTTGGGCATTATTCATTTGCCGTGAAAAACACCACAGTGGGTAGTTTATTCTTGAGGAGGAGTTTTTTTTTTTTTTACTATTTCCTCAAAAGCGACTTATGTTAGGCCATGAGGGAAGACCTGCTGCTTTCAGGGTCATAAAGTGAGGGCTTCTGGACTTGTTACAAAAAATGCAAAAGTATATAAGGAATATGAAACGTACGAGAAAGTGAGCAAAAACTAAATAAATTAATGATGAATGTTCTTACTTCGAATTTTCAATATGTCATAATGTTATACGTTTCTATGTAAATTATTAATGTAACTATATAATTAATAACTGTAAAAAATAACTACAAATATTAGGTATTTTCAAAACTATCATTTGCGGCCTTCTTGTTGAGTGGACATTGCGAACGTGGCCTTTAAAACGAGAAAGCTTTTCCATCCCTGGCTTAGGTGATTTAGTTCATATTTTATAAATAAATTTTTCATTAACCTGATAATATAAAATGACTCATTTATCCTGAAAAGATACAGAAGGGGCAGTTTATATCAGAGATTAGTTTTTCGGACATTTTCTCAAATATGACTCACCGATTTTATTCATATTTCATAAATAAATGTGCCTGACAATATGGCATAACTCATTTGTCCTTAAAAAATTCACAAGAAATAATTTACTCTTAGGGTGAGTTTCTTTTGTACATTTTTCTCAAAAATGACTCAAACGATTCTGTTCATACTTGATTAATAATAATAACCGTACAATACGGGTTAAATAAGTTCTCATCAATAAATCCACATGGGGTAGTGTAATGTTGGAGTGAGTTTATTTTTGGATGATCTTTTTCTGAAAAGCGACTCAGGTTATTTTGCTCATATTTCACAAATTGACTCTACAATGCTACGTAAATCTCGCCTCATAAAATATCCATAAGGGATAGTTTATTTACTTATATTACAATTTAATTTATAGTTTATTTATTTACAATTTCCTCAAGTACGTCTAATGTGATTTAGTTGATATCTCATAAATAGGGAAGCGCACGAGACGAGTCGACACAGAATTTTCCTGACAAAATTCGAGTCGAGACACAGCTCTTTCAATAGAAAAGAATACATTTTTCGAGTCGAGACATCACTTCTACAGCACATTTTCGAGACGGGACAGCCTCAAATCTTGTTTCGTGCGCATCCCTACTCATAAACATAAAAGTCCACAAAGGATACTTTCCTTTTGGGGCAGAGTTTTCTTCCAACAAAATTTTTGAAAATATATTTTTGTTCGTAATTTTATAAATAAATATTTCAGTAATAAGTGCAACATATCATGATTTAGTTTAAGAAGTTGGAGCAAGAACGCGTAGTGCAGTGGCCCTTACTTTTTACTCTACTTACTGTAATTATTGCTTCTGTGTTTATTTGTTTGTTTTGTGTATGTATCTGTATGTTCGTATGTGTACCAAATCCATGCAGAATATCTCTGATAATAATAGCAGAAATTGACGTTCCAGGGTTATGCTTAATAATAATTAGCTACTGTTGATAATAGGTGTTATTGTTGTTATTGCAAGCTCCCGCTTAACGCAGTGACTAGCGCTCATGTCGTCAGTACTGTAATCTGGGGTCCGATTCCCGGTGCGAGCTTAGAGACTTTCCGATGTTGATCGAGCACTGACTGTGTGACAATTGGAGAGCTGCCTTAGTTAAGAGATATCGGTGAGTTAAGCCAGACCTAATTGAATCGCTGAGTTGTAAAAAAGAAGAAATTCCAAAATTTTGAGAAAATGTTGATATATACTGTACAAATTGTTCATTTTGCATAAACGCATTATGAGGAACAAAAAGGAAGGACATCACGCGGAAAGTTTCAGCTGAGTGGAAAAAAAAAAAAGAATGAATCTCCATAGTTTCTCGCATATAGGGGTAATAGAGACTCTCCTCTATTCAACTAAGTGATTCAATCGTAATGCATCAGGAAGAATTAGATTGCGGATCAAAGATAAAATAGATAGCACCAATTGTTTTGATCACCGAAGGTGCTGGAGTCGAGTGCAGGGGCACACTCGAGGGAGAGGTCCACCAAGTCCGTGCCCCTTTCCAAAACTTCTTAACTCAACATACATTTGTACAGATTCTCAATGAAATTATACTTGTTTAACAGGCAAATGATTGATACACAGCATGAAAATTTGATCTTACACTTCACTTGTATTCTTTCTCTTATAAAAATAATCTAGTTCTACCATTTTGTTTCTGAAAATATGGGTGGAAGTATTTAACAATTACTTATCTTTTCGTATGCAGAACAAACCCGTTCAATATTAATATACATGGTGGCTTGTAGTATTAGAGCTCCCCACAAGCTTGGACCCGTCTTAACAAAAATTTCTGAGTCCACGCCTGGCCCCGTATATATAGCCTATAAGTAGCAGAAGTGTCCGTTGTCGCATAAGAAGACTAATGAACATGGAACCAGAAATTGCGATATTATAGAAATTGCCTGCTTTCTTCCCCTACCTTGCTAAATTTTACACTGCCAACTTCAGCAAATCCTAAAATTCGACATTTGGAAACTTGAATATTATATAAATTGGCCTCTTGCCCCTTTACAAGTGGGTTTTTCCACAACACAAAAACAGATATTCCCTTACTATTAATTACGAGTTCATACAACGAATTTCAGTTCTCTCATTAAAGTTAGTCTTTGAAAGAGCACATTCTGAATAAAGAAGCAGAAATTTGAATGTTGTAGAAATTGTTCCCCTTTAGGGTCAGAATTTTAGAAAACCCTAAAACATGTATCATATGCAATTGCTTTTAGTTAAAACTTTATGTACCAAATTTCATTCCTCTAAATTAAGCGAATCTTTCACACTAGGTATCTCTTGAGCAACGAATAGAAATTTCAATATCATAAAAATTACCTTCTTCTTCCTTCAGGAGGAAGTTTTCAGTTTTTATTTCATTTTTTAAAAAGGAGAATTTTATATGTCAAGTTTCGCCTCGGTAACTTGAAGGACTCATGAGACACTTTAGAAGAATTTGAACTTTCCTCACTTCTTATCCCTTGCTTTCGTGGTAAAGGAAGTATTCTATCCAAAAATTGGCGTCTTTCTTTCTCTTCTCCTCTCTTTGTACGGGTTAATAGAGGATGATGTTAGGGACCGAGCAAAACGGAAGCGAATCATCACAAATGTCGGCTCCGCGTAACCACGAATAATAATTATATATGCAGAAAAAAACTTTTTATTTTTTTAAGTCATTATAGCGCGGAAAAGTTGCCTTTGGTACTGATCAGAAAAAATTAAGATAAAAAATTGAAATCGGTTGACATCTTCCGTTTGCGAATCGCAGTTAAAGTTTACCAAAAGTGACGAAAATCTTGTGATTTTTAATTTCTTTTGTCTTATAAATAAATAATATTTAATCGATTTTATGATTTATTTTCGTTAATATAAATTGTAGTAAAGTATAAAAGTAGTTACAGTGTGTTGTTTTGTTTTGTTTTGTTTATGTTTTCCAGTTGCACAACTTTACTGAAAACTTTTTTTTACAAAAAAATCATACTTTTAGAAAAAAGATGTCTGGGTAATTTTGCACATTTGAGTTAAATGATTGGTTTAAAAAACAAGCAGTTGACAGGGAAATATTTCACCGCAGTCCGACAATTTACTGGATTTAATCCCACTGCCCCTCCCCTTCTGCAAGATAGCTTGACTGAGAGTGTTCGAGCATTGTTGCTGAATGCTGAACGCTGCAAGTTTTGACACGCATTCCGTGTTCGTCACGTCGTCGTCTTCCTCACTTAGTGATTAAGTGTGGCGTTGTGTAGAAGACGTCTTCAGTGTTAGCTGTGTTATTACATTTATATTATACTCTTTCCAGCCTTAGAAAAAAGTAGATGTAAACAAACCCACCTGACTACCAGTGGGTCGATGACCAGTGATTGGTTGTTGGACTCACTGCACTAGTATCCTACGCAATATAATCCCTACTAAAATAATAATTTCAAATAAAGATATCTGAATTTATCCTGCATTTTGTGATAATAAACGCAATTTATATAATATTTAACATCAGATGTAGCTTTATTTCAACCTCACGCGTATTTGGACATATAGTATTTACTGCGCATGCGTATGCGTTCGCGCGCCTACCCCACTCATTTAAAATAATAGCAGAATGCAGAGTTTCGTGGCGACGATATGTGACAAAAATAATCCATTTTCGTCTCGTGTTATAAAACACTAAAGAGGACACAGGAACAGCGGTAAGCTCGTTTATATAAGGATTTAAGAAAATACATATTTCCAATATAGTGTCAGTGCATTTATTATTTACCAACCAACTATAGCCTTAACATTGTGGAAATTATGCGACGACAGTAAGCTAGCAGACGATCTTGCTGTTCACGTCTCTGGCTGCCGAAGCACGTGTGAGCCGCAGAGTAAAACATTTCGCTTTGTTTATGTCTACTTTGTTCTAAGGCTGGAAAGAGTTTAGTTGTTCTTTATAATCTTGAATTATAGTGCTTAGTATTTTTGTTGCATTCCGTGCGGTGATCTTTCGTAGCGCTACAATGGCAGCTTCGAAGATGATTACGAGGCAAAACTTTGAGTGTCCTCTTTTTGGTCATCCCAGAGATTTGCCACTAACTAAACTGCCTACATATGAAGATGTACTTCGGGTTGTTTTCACGAAAGACTACAATTGTACCCACAAACAAACAATGCAAAAGTGAGTTTTTCAAAAGTTGCTGGGATAGTAGCAAGAAAAATAAAAAACATTTATGATAGAGCGTCCATTCCTACCGTAACTGAGTACAGGATCGTGCAGCTTGTTGTTGCGTATCATGACAGTTACTATAAACTGAGAAAGTTGTACGGTCGTGATTTGAACAAACCAATATTTGCAAAGAAAATTGCAGACTTCAAGCAAAGATCATTGTCGTTATTTGATGTGGCAGCATGCAAATGTCCTATCATTTTGAACTGTACGTGTGATAAAACAGAAGATTTGTGTGAATCTTTAATTTCTATTAAGTGTAAGTGTGAAAAGTCTAAGAAGATACCTGCCTTTAAGTTACGATTCATCTATTTTCAAAGGAAGTGTGGTTTGGGCAAAATTGGATCAATAGATCTTCAAGAAACGAAAAGGCTAACTTGAAGACTGAGAAGAAGGAACTACAAACATAAACGTGTTTTTAATGATACGCCTTCGAGTTCATCAACCATTTTTGAAAACGACCCTACAGATTGTTTCAGTTCAAGACTTCAACAAGACGGTTCGGGCTCTTCCGTGTTTTGTGAAAGTGAAAATGATGAGTTCGTCCCAGATATCCCCACCAAAACTCCGTCAGAATGGCAAATGAGAGTAAAACTGAAGACAACGGCACTAAATAGTGATAGGTTTGGTGTATCTGACCGTGCTACTGCTGCAATTGCTTCCAGCGTTCTACAAGATATTGGAATGGTGACAGACACGTGGTCGATAAAAATAAAATACGGAGAGAGAAAAAAGTCATATCAGGAGATCTTTGCAGTGTAAACTTGATACTTTGCTTCGTGGTCTATACTTTGATGGGCGCAAAGATGATACCTTGGTAATTGAAGAACGTGATTCTAAGTTATTTCGTAGACTTCAAAAAGAGGAGCATTGCACTATCATTCAAGAACCTGGTTCGACATATATTGGCCACGTTTCTCCATCATCGGGATCTTCTACTGATATCGCTTCCAGCATAATTTCCTACTTGACTGAAGTTGACATTTCTTTCGACGAATTAGATGTTGTTGGCTGTGATGACACTGCTACCAATACAGGATGGAGGAATGGTGTAATTCGGCAAATTGAACTTCATATAGGTAGACTGTTGCAGTGGGCTGCATGTCTTCTCCATTTTAATGAGTTGCCTCTCCGCCACTTATTTCAACACGTTGATGGGGAAACAACAGGTCCTAAAACCTTTAGTGGGCCGATCGGTCAACTGCTTAATGGCTGTGAAAGATTACCTGTAGTTGAATTTCAAAGAGTTGACTGCATAATCCCTGAAGTAGACCGTCAAATTCTCAGCAAAGACCAGCAGTACCTTTTGGATATTTCAAGATCAGTAAATGCAGGTTAATGTCCAAAAGATTTGTCCTATCGAGACCCTGGCCCTATGTCGCACTCAAGATAGCTGACAACCGCAAACAGAATTCTTAGGTTGTACATCAGTACTGAAAATCCCTCAGAAGGTCTTAAAGAATTTGTACTTTTTATATTGCGTGCCTTTGTGGTTTAAAATCACAACAAGCCATTCTTTTTCAGATGGTTCGAAACATTTTTTTGAAGTAATTGCTACAACAAGATACTTCCCTGAAACTCTCCGGAAAGTGGTAGAGCCTGTAACTGAGGGAAACTCATTTTTTGCCCATCCAGAAAATTTGCTCTTGGCTATGATAACGGACGAAAGGAAATATATTAGAGAACTTGCTCTTAGACGAGTAATAAAGGCAAGACAGGCAAAAACTAAAGGAAAGACAATCAGGAACTTCATACCACCCAAACTCAATTTTGGTGCTAAAGATTGTACTGAAATGATTGACTGGTCGACCTGCAAAGTATCTTCTTCTCCATTGTTGCGTCGAATCAATGATGATGAAATCAGACTCCTTATACAGAGTGACATGGTACCCGATTGGAAAGTTGTAGGAGGATTCCCTTGCAACACACAAGCTGTCGAGAGACAGGTAAAACTGGTAATAGAAGCAGCTGGCAAAGTATGTGGTGCTCAGTCAAGAAATGGATATATCAGGGCAACTCTGCAATCCAGAGCTATTATGGCTCACTTCAGCCAAAAAATTCATTTCAAAGTGAATCCTCATTGCTAAAACAAGTGAAAAAATCCACAAAAATCAAGGATTAACTAAAAATATGTAAAACACACCTGCATTGGATGGTTGGTTGGAAAGGGTGTGGGTGGAACTCGAACTGCAGTCACCTCCTCGTGGTGAGTTCCGGGTCATTCCTGTTTATGAATGGGTGAAGAGCTGCAGATGAAATTATTTAAATATTTAAATTATTTAAGTACAATGTAGAAAAATAAAAAAAGTTGCATGAACGGTTTTACAATGTTCATTTTGCTTTTTAAACCACTGATTTTACTGAAATAATCCAAACTATGTTATACAAATGAAAAATGTTATTTGTTTGGAAAATAATTTTCAGTTATGTTGTGAATTTAAAAAATACAATAACTATTTTTTACAGTTTAATACAATTTATATTACAGAAAATAAATAATGGAATCGATTAACTATTTTTTATTTATAAGACAAAAGAAATTAAAGATTACAAGATTTTCGTCATTTTTGGTAAACTTCAACTGCGATGCGCGAACGGAAGATGTTAACCGATTTCAATTTTTTTCTTAATTTTTCTAATCTGTACCAAAGGCAACTTTTCCGCGCTATAGCGACTTAAAAAAATAAAGTTTTTTCCAGCCCACCCTAATATGCAATAATTGCAAATTTGGAGCGAAGTACGTATCAACCTTTATCGATTATTCATAGATTTTTTTTAGTACATCAATAGTTCTCGTGTACGAACACGACATGCAAATAGTTGAATTTGGAACATCAGCGAAGAGCACAATGGTTTGAAAAATTGTGTTCGCAGAATAAATCGAAAATTATTCACCCTATTTCTAATTCTGAAAACTCTATTTCTATTATTGTTTACAATGAGTACGTATTCATGCGCCAAATGCTTTTTCAATGTTAAATCTATGTGCATCCCATTTTTTCGGCGATTATTCCTCAGTGGTATGTCGGATAGGGACATGCGACCCCTTGCGACACAGCGCGCGCTCTCGAATCACCATGTTAAATTTGGCTAACAACGATTCAGGCATCTCAGAGGAATATCCGGCCAAAAACGAACGCTTAAGTCGACTAAACAGGAGCTTCGCTCCAATGATATACACCACATACACATACATGATGAGTGTGGTAATTATGTGCTCCAAAGCTCGGAGTACGTATCTTCGCTTCCCGCTTACGACGAAGCTCAAAGCTAATCTGATGATCTTTCAGTAATTCTATTACTTTTCTAACATCCCATAGCAGCAAGGTGACCAGACGTCCCGTTTTAGCCGGGACAGTTTCTTATTTTCAACCGTTGTCCAGTTTTTTTTATGATTCTCAAACGGGACGCCTAAATGTCCCGTTTTTAAGCAAACATGACCCAGGTATCCCGTAATTATTATTCAAATTCTGAAAACTCAAAATATAAATGGTCAATGCTAATTCTACACTCTTCCGTACCAACACTCATTGGGAAAGTTCAGCCGTGTCTAGAGCTTCTGAATATTCAAATGAAAATCGAGTGTTCTGTGGTTCAAGTGGGAATTGAGTGGGAATTCTGAGTGTTGAAGTAGTTAAAAGTATTTTTGGGTAGTACTTAAGTTAGAAACGCTGTGTTATCATTCTTACTTGTGTATTTTGAAAATTGAAAACACTGCTGAGTCCCAAAATGCAATGTGGAAGTCACCCTCCCCCGTCGCCGATTCGTATGCGTCCCGTTTTTGAAAGTAAAAGTTCTGGTCACCTTGCATAGCAGTCTTTCTGAAGACATAAGAAAAGCCATTAATGAAACAGTTACAGTTACAAGACTCGCCTCCTTATGATGTGCCCTGATTCAACATTGGAAACACATTCAAGAAAATAAAAACTGTAAGTCATATCCACTTGCCAGGTCTTTCTCAATACATAATCATGGGACTTTAAATTAAGGCTTAATTCTTTGAGATACGTATGTCCAGTGGCGTATTTAGGGGGGTGGCTATCGGGCTCAAGCCCTCCTCCCGAAATAGATAAATTTATATATAGCATATATAATAAATGTATACCTACATAGACCCAGTATATGTACACCCAGTCAGGAAAATGTGCATAGCCCCCCTCCGAAACAAAATCCTAAATACGCCACTGCGTATGTCTGAAGTAAACACTATTTCAGTTGTATTTTATATGTGAACTGGAAAGGTATAAACAATGGACCAACGATTAACGAAACAATGAACGAAACTTTTGTACGTTTTGTACACGGAACTAACCTTTTCTCTCCTTTCATACCAATAAGCAAATTCGTGACCCTGATAGGTTCATTCGCCAGTTGTTACTGTTTACTAAAAGAAGAAAGAAAATCGTAACAAATGGTTCAATCAAAAGTCGACAACCGAGGTTGGTGCACTTAGAAGTATTATCGAATCATCTTTTCCTTCACAACTAAACTTCACACGCGCAGCTTCGAGCAGATTGGAAATTTTACGCCAATATATTCGTCAATGACCTCAAACAGTCAACACAAGCACACCCACAAGGTTATGACCTTGTCCACAATTATACGTAACCGGAACATGCATCTTGGAGAGTCTGCCTTGGCGATCCTATAACGAACGTTCAACGAGGAAGTTATCGCTGTTACGTCATTATTGTTATTCGATGCGAGTGACTCTCCAGAAGAGGGATTATTGCCACTAAGGCAAAAGAAATTCACGTCAAGTTCGGCAATGAAGAAAACCTGTTCGTTGTAAAGAGTCACCAAAAATATAGTCTTTCTTTTCCTTTTCTTGCTTATTTTTCTTCTGAACTTCGAGGGCAAGACTTCCGAATGCCAACTACTTCACCGGAAATAGCTATATTACTTAACAGGAAGTTTACCTTCTATGAATAAATACACACTGATTGTTTGTCTCAAGTGGAAAAGGTGGGGAAAGTCATGAACCTATTGTCATTAATCACGTTGCAACTCGCCAATTATTCAACATAATTGTCAATTATGTTCATCCTCTACAATAGTAATACATGGTATTAGGATTGTATATTTAAGTCTACGAGGTCACTCGAAACTTTACATTTTCTTAAAGAAAAGATGAATGCATGAAAAATGTCCATGAAGCAGTTCTGCAAGTATGTAATTTCTGGAAACTGTGTCTCTCGTATAAATATACACAGTAAGGTTGGTTATTAGTAGCGTATCTGCCTATCGATAAGAAAATCAAACCATCTGCCTGCTTCTCCCTTAATTTACTAAATAAATGCTAGACTATCAGAGCCTTAGCCAAAGATGTATTTTTCTCTTACACAAACAAGTACAAAAAATTCTATAGAGAAGTCGACGCAAATATATATGTCTTCTATAATAGTTACTAAACAGTGTTCCTAAACTCCCGCTGGATATGAAAATGTCATAGATTTTAAATACAAAGTCGGATTAACGTTTATCATGTAAATTTAGCGTGACAATTTGAAATCATGGAATTGCCGATGTTCTGATGTCAGTATCTTAATAACAGCAAATAGTTAATTATTTTTAGTTGACTACAATGGTTCATGAGAAGATGATTACCAAGATGTTCCCGTGTGTTCTCTAGAAACTCTAAGCGAATGAGGTTGTTTCAGAACTTTAAAGAAAACTGGAAGAATTGTTGATTTACCACTTAACAGTTCGTAAAGGTGTTCAAATTCAATAATTGTCGGGGGGGCGGTGGCTCAGTGGTAGAGCGTTCACCTTCTGTGCTTGGAGTCCCTGGTTCGATCCCAGCTAGCGCCGTGTGGACTTTGTGGTGAACAAACACCGTGCTCGTGGGTTTTCTCGAGGTTCCCCCGTTTCCTCCCACTTTCTTCATTTCATCTCTCATTATCACCGTCTCCTTTAGCCTAACCGGCATAACCGTGGGACGTAAAACTTAAAGATTTCATTTTTTTCAATAATTGTCCGAGATGTTAATAATTGAGTGCGAGCTCATGTGAGTACAAGTTCTGTTAAGTGCATAGCAAGCCATGTCCCGATTGCGAGCCTCAATGAAGCTAGCAACTGCGAGCATGAATGAATACGAGCCTAATTACAGACAGCGAGACTGAGCCACTTACTGAGCGCGAGCCCAATCCTATCGTGAACCAGGTTGGAATTCACTGCTTTAGAAGATACATAGTTACTCTTTAAGTTTAAGGTTTATTTAGTGTTTCTTGTTACTCTCACTCTGCGTATTCTACACATGTCTAATTTTTTCTTAACTCTAGCACATGTATAGGCTACTAAACTTTCGTGTAGGCTTCCTCATTTGTTTATCTTTTCACCTAGTCAACTTCTTTCATTCTTCATCATACCCATCTTGGAAAACTTTCCTAACCAGAAAAGAACTCAGGGCCAACAGTGGGAATGGTAAGCTAAATGGCGGGTCAAAGTATGAACCAACGCGCTCGATTCGTTCTTACCCAGCAGAAAGAAACTTACTTCATTGCGCTGAAGCAGTTTTCATCAACAGCTTTCCTTAGCATTTTTTTTCCTGATATTATTGTGCGAGTAGTTTTCCCATGACTGATGAATTATGAAAGAAGTAAGTTTCCATAAATCTAATAGAAAATAAAATATAGAATATTTAATCAAAATTTATGACATTGCTCAACTATACCGTATAAGAAATTAGTATAACATTCAAAACAAAGTGATCATTTTCAGAGTAATTATTCTTTTGTCATTTCTATAATAAAGTATATGAAATTTGTACGAAAGTAAAATTTACGTCATATGTAAAAGTAACTGACAGATGTGCTTTTCTAGTCTTCTAAATTTTAAGTAGTCATAATAGTCTAGGCATCAACTTGACAGAAGTGCTCTGCTTTTCGAGTTTAAGGGCAAATCATATAACAGTTTGGCATCTGACATTTTTTGAATATATACCCATCACTGATCACAAAAATGCCGGATGCCAGAAAAAATACTTCACGGGAGGGGGAGGGGAAGAAAGACGAAATTTTAGCCGTTTCTATTATTCGCTATAACTCACTAACCACTGGGACCAGAACATCGAAACTTTTTTCATTTTGTTTGTCTAATTGTCTTCTACAATTTGATTCTAGTGCATTTTTGAGATAAATATAATGGTTTTCTTGTTATTTTCATTTTTAGCCAGTTTTGGTTGCGCGTGACGTCAGTTTTTCTTTTCTTTTTCTTTTTTCTTTTTTTAAGCCACAGATTCTTTACAAGATGCAATTCGGAAAAATGTTTCCTCTAAAAGTTTTTTGTCATTTTATGCCCTTTCAAAAATGTATACTTATATTACTGTAGGACTAATAGTGTCTGAGTTATAAGCGACTTTATTCTGTTGTGTGCGAAACTGATAAGAGCGCGGTCCAAAAGTTATCTTCCCACAAACAATAGATATTAGTAGTTGATGATGATTAATATAGATTTTCATGATCTTGTACTCCAACTCTCTTCAAGGCTAAATATTGTGGCGGGGAACGACTACTGTATATTTACGACTACTGTACGACTACTGTATACTGTATATTTTGCTTAATGGTCTGTGCATCCACCAATGGCTCGAATTGAAGTCATAGGCGGAGCTAGGAATTGTCTGCTGCGGGGGGCAGATGTTTTCGTCGGTCTCTGAGGTCATGGTAGGCGGCCATCTTATAAGTGGCATTTTTATTTTTTGTAAAAAAAAAAGTTGAGGGGCAATGCCCCCTATGCCCCCCATAACTCCGTCCATGTTCGAAGTCCAATTTAATAGTGGGTCCATCTACTTCATAACTTCGGTATTGTATAAGGGCACAAATCACAAAAAGATCAAACACAATAGATTTTGAAATGAAATGAAATAAAATCTTTCAGTTTAACGTCCCACGATTATGCCCTTTAGGCTAAGGAAGACGATGATTAAGGCAAGTGAATGATGATGGAAGAATTAGTGGAATGAGAAAGTGGAAGTACCCCGAGAAAACCCACAAACACGGTGTTGTCCACAACACTTGACCTGGTATCGAACCAGGTATACTTCACGTACCAGACGTAAGCAATCTACTACTGAGCCACCGTGCCCCTTACAGTAGATTTTCATAAGGTGCTAAAGAATTAAAGGATTATTTGCCCCTCTTGTCTCCCTCACTCGTATGCGCGCCTCGAAATGCAATTAATGCTAATAAAAGTTAACGCTGCTTCCTATGAGAATCGAACTCACCATCCCCGGTTTACGAGACCAAAGCTGTAATCACTGAGCTACGGAGAATCCACACACTAATATTATATACACAAAGAATAATTGGAATTAACATTTCTGTAAAACTGTAAAATTCTTAGCTAAGCGGTTAGCGTACGCCTTTGATCCGGCTTCGATTGTCGGAGGAAGCACATGTGGTTCGGATTCCACGTTAATCAGTAGGTCCAAGTCTCATATAGAATCGCTGCTGAACGGGATGTTAAACTCAAAATCAACTCAACTCAATCAACTCAAATCAACTCAAAATTCCTAACAGTATGAATTTAAATTCTTTTTCATATATTAATATTGTGAATGCTTAAAACTCCCCAAACTAACGTTTTCTAATGCAGTGTTTTACCCAGTATCCTCGATTGTGTGTGTGTGGGGGGGAAGAAGAGGTGGAATCGAAAGTTTTAGGAAAGATCATATTCATAACTTTTTTTTTTTAAATGTTGTTTCAATTGTAAAATACATATCGGGATATTCTATAACTTTTGGAGAAATTCTCTCCCTAAAATGCCTACATAAAACATTGCTAATAGTCATATTCTGTACCTATGTATAAGAAAAAAAAATCGTAGATAATAACTTAACTTTGTACGTAGATAAAGACTGAGTGTTAAGATTTTTAGTTATTTTTTTAATACAGTATAAAAAATAATTTGCTTGTAAGTTAATTAATAATTTTAGAATAAAATGATGAGAAAAATCCTCATTTCAGTATGGGATCCTTAGTGAAAGATACGCCTACTCTTAAATACGAACTTTGCTCTATGCACATACTGGTATTAATGACATGCCACTATCATTATTAACTTCATGGTCATTGATAGAAATTAGTCATAAATAAGCCAAGGCTATCTAAACGACAAGAAGAGAAATTGCAGCTAAGCCTTAGAAATGGTGTTTCATTTTATCTCACAGCCTTATTCAAAATTAAAAAAATGGATAAGATGAACAACGTATTACACAATAAAGAAATGTGTTCGTTTCTTTTTTTTTATCTACTACGAAGATGGGTAACGTGGGTGGCTTAATGATACAGCTCATCTTTCGTGCGAGATGTCCTTGGTTCGAACCTACATCAACGTAATTTACAGTGGGCAGCATTGTGTCTTCGGGCTCTCTCGTTTCTTCCCACCCATTTTTTTTTTTAATTTGTTGTACAGGCTTTAGCAGAAAATTGATTGTAATTTGCATACTGATCCAGCTTAAAGGTTGGAAGGAAACGAAGCAATTCTCTAATTGCAAAATAGGTTGACAGTCTGGATCAATAATTTAGATTATTGTTGGAGTTATTTTCATGAAATAAAAGTTTGTTTTATATATTTAATTGCTATCACTAGATATATATAAATACTATATAGTTTACGAACGTATTAATATGTTTGTCTGATTGAGAAAAGAATATTCCTTAAATTTTTTTTCCCTCTGTCTTTCATTCCCATCAAACGATGGGCGGGTCTCAGACGATGATGCCGTCTCTATGGCCAGAGTGGTGTTTTTAGTATTTGAAGAGAATTATTGTGGTTGGATACAGGGTGCTAGTATAGGGGAGATGCAAGCAAAAGCTTCTCAGTTATAGTGATGGTGTGTCCAAGTATCGGAAATGCTACGTGTCAAGGGATGGGTTAGTGTGAGGTGAGGTAGAGAGGTTCTTCAGTGATGTCTTGTGAAAGCATGTATTGCGATAAAGGTATTATCTATAGATATGAGGATGGTGTTGGTATATTTGACGCCCAGGGTTGTAGTCATCGGAATTGGTTTCGCGTTCGTAAATTGCCAGTAGATATTCCTTAAATGTTGTCTTAATTCTGTGATACGAGGGTTGCTGGAAAAGTTTCTACAATCAACATGAAAAAAGACAAGTACAATTCTGAAAATACCTTCACTATTTTTCAAAGTATTTATTTTTAAGTTCGATATACTTTTGCGAACATTGAAACCAATTTTGACTTTTCTTACTCTGAGGCTAATATCTCAGAAACCTCAGTGTGAGTCAACAGCTGTTTGAGGTGACACAAATCCCACATCACACATCTTATTTTCCATGTGTGAGAAGAAAAACAAATCATTAGGTGATAAATCAGGGGAGTATGGACAATGAGTCAATAATTAATTCGGCATTTTTATTGGACAAAAGAATCTACAGTTTGGTGTGAAGAGTGGGAACTAGCGTTATCGTGGTGAAGAATGATACAACGATTTTGGTTTGTTTTCTACAATCTAGTGATGACCTCTGGCAAGCAAATTGATATATAACAATTAGCATTTACAGTTCCTCCATATTCTAAAGCTATAATTGCCACATGTGCTATGGTGTATAATCGAAGAAACAAGCAATCGTTTGTTGACAGTACTCCTAGAACAAACAACTTCAGTTGGTTTCGACTCACTTTGAAACACACAAACAGCGGATTACTGCTTATTTTCGAATTCATACAAATAGATCCAAGTTTCATCATTTGTAACAATATTACGCCAAATTTGACTTATCTCAGTAGAATTGTTTTAGTACTTCTTTACATCAATTGACACGAGCCTGCCATATTCGAGCTTCGGCCATATTGTGCGGGATCCGACAACTTGAAAGTTTACGTACGATCAGCCTACATAACAATATATATATATATATCTATATCTATATATATATAGATAGATAGATAGATAGACAGATAGATATAGATAGATATAGGGATATGTGGGGTAATTGTAAAACGAAAAAACACTTTTTCGTGTACAGCAAAAGCTGCTTGGGTTAGAAACATGAAAAGAATACCATTATATACGTCACGGAAGCATCTCTGAAAATAACTCACGTCCTTTCCGTTATCACGTTTAGTTTTCCTAGAACAAATGAAAACATGTGTTTCAAAATAGCTCTTGCATTTGGGGTTATTTTGAAACAACTATGGAACTACTGTGAATCACCCGCGTAACTTACAGGATTGAAGACTCTAAAGAATACTGGGGGGTATAATAAAATGCTTTGGGAGTAATATTTCACATGACAAAATTTGATGAAATTATCTCCGATAATTACTCAGTTATTGCCTATCAAAAATTAAATGAATACTAACTTCTTCTTCTTTTTTTTTTTGTAATTACTTTATCAATAATAACTTTGCAAGTGATGATGGGGACCAGGTTTTATTTAAGAAAAATTACTTTCATGTTCTGTCTTCATCAAAAATTCCTTTGTTTTCATTAAAAGCTGCATATCATGCAGAAAATATCAATTATAAAATATCTTGCAGTTTTTGTGATTGAACGTGATCGTATTAAACGTGGAAAAATAAAAAGAGATAAACCTTTCACAGCTTATACTGAACAATAAATGTAGACACTCACTTCTATTGCATAACATGAAGAGTTCCAAGCTTATCATGTCCTCATTGCAATACCTACAAACAGTTCTAGCTTTTACACTTCAAACACATCAACAATCTTTTCAAAACAGCACTTATGTCTATCAGCAGGCATTGCCATTGCGGGAGTAGGCAAAATGCCCATGAATCCGACTCTAACGAATGAAATGTCAGTTTCGACATGTTTAAATGTTTTCTTGTTCACATTTGATTTAAGGCCCATTACTTCAAGTTCATTGTGAGGTAGGACTCCTAACACTGTTACAATACAGGGTGAGTCAAAAAGGACATTACAACTTTGAAAGGATATAAAAATGTACTGAAATAAATTAGAGAATCGATATAGGTGTGAATTCGTAGCAAAACACTTTTAAGTTTGACTCGCGTAGTACCGTAGTAGAACTTTCATCAGCGCGAGCGCCACTCTGCATTCTTAAAATGGTGACTTTCACTGGTGCAAAGCGTGCTCGGTGTGTGTGTTGTTATTTCATGAACCGGACTCTGCAACAGCCGTTCAGTGTAGATTTCATATGGAACCAGGCAAAAACCTCCAAGTAGGCCTACAATTTACGGTTGGCACAAGAACTTTGAGACTGGTTGTTTTGCTGGTCATGTGAAATTTCCAGGTGGCCCGCTGCTGTTGTCAAACAGGTGAAGGAAAGCTTTGCCCGTAGTCCGAAAAAAATCAACACGGCGTGCATCTCGCGAGACAGGCATTCCACAAAAGACAGTTTGGTGAGTGCTACGTAAACGTTTACATTTGAAATCATGCGGAGTTACAATGGAACAACAAATTACTGGCATAGATAAGTTAATCGTGGAGAATTCTGTAAAGAGGAGACATTCCTTAACATACTTATCTTCAGCGATGAGAGTACATTTCATCTCAGTGGAATGATGAACACTCATAACTGTATAATCTGTGGCAGCGAAAACCCACGTGAAACCATTGAACACGTCCGTGACAGTCCAAAGGTAAATGTGTTTTGTGTCATTAGCAGGCTTAAAGCATACGGTCCCTTTTTCTTCATGGAGAACGCTGTCATTGGTGTCTTGATATGTTGGAAAACTTTTAAATTCTTCAGATAGATGAAGACGAACAACAACGAAACGTGATCCATTATTACCAGAAAGACGACACAGCCACTTCATTTCCACAAGGAAGTTCGAGATTTCCTTGATATTAGCTTTCTACTTCGGTGGATTGGCCGTGCACATTCAATTGCATGGCCACCTCGCTCCCCAAACTTGTCACCTATGGATTTCTTCCTGTGGGGTTTTGTTAAAGATCGAGTGTATGTTTCGCACCTATCAGATAACCTTGCAAACCAGAGAAATCGTATCTACGCTGCAATTGCAGAAGTTACCGGTACACCCTATCAGCAGGAAGGAGTGTGGAAAGAACATGAATTCAGGTGGGATGTTTACCTCATCACCAACAACAGTTACATTAAACCAAACTAAGACTTTGATGTTAAACTTGAAGTGTTTTGCTACAAATAGACACCTCTCTCCTTCCTGTAAGTAATCTCAATGAATTTTTATGTGCTTTCAAAATTATATAGTCCTTTTGTACTCACCCTGAGTAACGCTATGTGGTACCATTTCGGCGACCTCCTTTAAAATTTGCAACAATAAAGTCTCCTGGTCTAATGTACTGTGTTTCAGAGTCCTCCATTTCGATGAAATCGCCAGGTTGTGTGTCATCCAAATTAATTATCATCAGAAGATGCTGTCAGACAAGCAAGCTTCAGCAAGACATTCTTCGTAGCTGCTCGAAGATTCACGAGCCTTCTATTGTATTTTATTGGTTTTGCTCTACAACATTGTGGCACTGATACATCATAGTTAACATGCAGTCTTTAATATATTTAAATGTTATCAAGTTTCTTAATAGTCCCACAGAATGTTTCATAATATCCCCGCACTGTGTTTCGTAATAGATCCTTGTCATTTCACACATTGCTTACATGGTCTGAAAAGCCCAAAA
Source organism: Thermobia domestica (assembly GCF_964235325.1). Classification (NCBI taxonomy): domain Eukaryota; kingdom Metazoa; phylum Arthropoda; class Insecta; order Zygentoma; family Lepismatidae; genus Thermobia; species Thermobia domestica. Next base: position 81,930,206 of record NC_137463.1, read on the forward strand.
CATCCTCTATAAGTTGATCTATTTAGTTTGTTAGTGAGGTATTTGATATACGAGATACAACAAAAGATTTGCAAGAAAAAGTTTCTTCATTGAAAAATGAAGTTTTTAAAATTATATTTTTTCTCTCAAAAACTGTCATACTTCAGATATTTGAGATATATGCAATAAATGTACTGCTTTGTCATATTTTTCTTGAGATATCAAAGTCACAGAGTTCTGAAAAGACAGTGGTGTTTTGCAATATCCCCACTTTTTCTATGTTTCACAATTACCCCACTTGCCCCTAATGCTTTCATGTCAATGTTAAAGGATGCCTAAATCTCACGGTATGTGATATTCCTATATCTCCCGATCATTTTACGCACATCAACATTACTGGCGGGAACAGACACTGATGGATGACCTTCAAGAAATTAATTGCTGAGAAATGTGTGACCATACTGTAATTTGTAGTTTACATTGTATATATTCCGCTTGTATAGTGTTTCATCTTCAAAAGCCAAATTAAATCGCTTAGTGTATTATCTCGGTGTGAAACTACACTTGAAACCATTAAGAAAACCATAGCCTGAAAGTTTTCACACACACAAAAAAAACCGTTTCCCACACAATACTATTTCTTGAAATTCCTATGAAAAATAAACAAATAGACTTAAAGAAACAAACACGGTCATTTAAACATATATACTTCCTAATTAGCGGAAACATTAGCACAATTATTACTAGTAGTTTCCAGAAGTTTTTCCAGCAGTTCTCGTACAATTCATACAATTATGTAATTAATTGTTGTTGATGGTTTTTATGACGTTTGGTTTACCAAAATTCCTTTGCGTATTTACCATGTCTGTCTGTTCGTCCGGCATACAAAAAAATCTCAGGAACTATTTGATGGATTACTATCAATTTTGAGCAGTACATAGATGATCAGAAGTTAGAAATCGAGTTCGGTGATCTATTCACCGGAAGTGGTTGAAACAAACTCTTTCTAGTTTCTAAGTTGAATGGTGATAGCTATCAAGAAGCAGTTTGCTGTAATCGATTAACCGTCCCAAGAATACATTTCATGTCCATTCTTAGCTCTATGCTAAAACTGCAAGTGATTGGGATCCACTCTAACTTTCTGTTTCAATATTGATCCACATAGAGCAAAAAATGATAAGAGATATCAAGAAGCGGTTGTTTGCGATCTATTTAGCTCAGGCCCGTAGCCAGCCCCAAAATGTAGAGGGGCCCCGGCTGAAGTTAGGGGGACCCGATCCAACCATATTATAGTTCATTACCACATTATAGTTCATTTGCAAGCCTATCGTGAAAATTTTTGGAGGTCCGGCAAAATTTTAGGGGGCCCGGCTTCCCTAGACCCTCATGGATACGGGGCTGATTTAGCGTCCTGAGAATAGGTATACTCATGTTCAAAATTATTGTCGGATGTCTATAAATATGTTGTAGGAATATAATTTGATAACGAATTCGCTCGGTATTTCTTATGATGTTAGTATGTGTATAATCGGCAAAGACATGTATGTAGCAAAGTCAAAAGAGCAGTAAATAAGAACAATAAAAAGGAAATAAAACTTTCTTGTTCATTTAGCAACATTTTGTTTTACTCATTCTAATTTGCGTATATATAATTGTTTTCCTATGAAATTTACCAGAAATATACATTTCCCGATTATACATATAGTATCAGTATTAAAAGTACCTTGCAAAATCATTATCAAATTATATTTTTTACAAGAAGACAGTTATAGATGTGCGACAATCACTTTGGACATGAGTGTACCATCTTCTCTCTTAACTCTCTATTCAAAACATAACTGGCAGAAACCAACTACTTCCGGTTTAACATTGATCGCCACAGAATAAAAACGGTAACTGATAGTGTAATGCGCCCCTATTTCACATTTATTTCATAGGCCTTACTGCAAACATTTAATTTCATTTATTTCATTTGTTTCTTACTCTACCTAAAAACAAGTTGTTTAAATTTGGTTAAATTCCAATGTCCCAGTTGACAAGTATTTCTATTCTTGAAACTTGAAACTTTGAATGGATGAAGGAAAAGAAAGCTAAATGTTTTGAATGTAATTCGAATTGATATAAAATATATGCATACAAGAAGCATTATTTCCAGACATGTATTTCAAGTACATCTTATCCGAAATTAAGTCCACCTGGAGAACTACTGCTACAAATCAAATATATATATGCTTCTAAATTACTTTACTTGACACTTGATATCACAAAATTCCTCCTCTGACAGTTAATGTTTTACTAAATAGTGGAAGATTAAGTCTAACACTAGATGGGAGGAGAGGAGATGATTTTCTCTCCCTGAAATCATCTACCACCAGTTAAAATAATCTTCAATAAATGAATGAAAATAATCTTTAACCAAAAATAAATAAAACTGAATCTAAACTAAACTCAAGAGTGATTTTCTAAATTGTATTTACGTGTTAAACAATACCAATTTTACATCACTGTTATTTGGTATTAACTTCTCATACTGTTATACGGACAGCTAATAGCTATATAATTACGAGTAATATCATCTGACATGCATTCAGAGTAATAAACTAGCAACTATGGGAGTAATTTGTTAATGATAATTAGTAGTTACCAGTTTGTTATCATATAAACATTTCCTCATATAGAGTTGTACACTTTTTACTTACGTCATTGGAATAGAGACGTTGTTATTGCGAGAATTGAAGTCGGTTAATCTGGAAAAGAAAAGAAAATTATAAATCTACGAAAATAAGTGAAGGAAAATAATAATTAAGAGTAAGGCAAAATAGCGGTAACTATATTATAAAAATAAAGTAAAAGGTTTAAGAGAGTAGAAATAATGTTATATATATGTATAGGTAGGAACACGTTGTCTACATACCAAAGCAGGAAACAGCATCAAAGAATGCGACATGTTGAATACATGGTAAACCTGAAAAAAGAAAGGTATGATTAGCAAATAAAACAACAAAGCAAATACAGTAACTATATTTAGTAACCAAACAAATACTGTTCTAAAAGAAATTAATCTTAATGTACGTCTAATAAGCTATAACAAGGTTTTTCTCCACAAATATTCATAGAACTATAAAAGCTACCTATCGTAAACCAACACAAACAACCAGACTATGTTACATAAATTGGTATCAGCATGCTGATACAAAATATCCATTATACTAGTACTTACTTTCAGAAGTTAAACAAAAGCGAAAATCTACATTGAGCTTGCAATATTATCACATAGCATTTGCTTTATGAGATGAAGTACTTCCATAATGGAGAAAAGGATTACACGAAGTGTAATCAAAATGACTTCATGTCCGAAGGTTCAATATTTCTGTTTTATTATGATTCACGTCCATATAACCTGTTTTCCAGATTGTGGACCCGCATAATGTAGTCACTAACGCTCTCGCATTTGGTGTTAGCTGTTCCAGGTTGGGCCTCTGATGGGGACACTCGGCCAGAAAGGTGTAACAGTTTAATCAGGGCAGCCATTCTGAGTGAGGGTTCTCCTAAGGTTTTCTACCTAACATAATGGTCACAGGTAGCTTCCTTCTTTCTCCATTTCTCTCTTCCTCTGCAATTCGTGGTTGCCGAGGGACGCTATCCCTTATACATGACGGATTAACATGGTCATAGATGCAAAGCCCAGAAATTTAATTCCTAATCCTAATTCTAGTTTTCAGATTAACTACAATATACTAGCCATTTTGAACCCAACCGACTTCGAATTTATTTGTGAGAAATAGCGCAGATTTTAAGTTATGTTCTGTTACATTAACGATGTTAACCTTCTGCCTTACATTGCGACTTAACACAGATGCAACCCTATCTCTTACCATGAACTTGGTTTTCCCTCGCCAATTGTGCATATAAGAAATGGTGATCGGTTATTTATTTCGATTTTCGCTCATTTGCTGTGGCAACTACTTTGACTAGCATGACTTGCCATCTTGATGCATCTGTATGAAGGATTTACCCTTGCAGTAAAGATTTTTCTAGTTTATTTTGTGAGTTGATTAACCAAGAAACCAATTAGCAGGGGAGAACAAGATTGACTCCAATATGGTAAGAGTACTTCATATACAAGTACAATAATTAGACATATAGATGCTTGTATTACAACCTGTTAGTAAAGTTAACTATGTTGTACACTGCGAGAAGGAACGCTAATACTTAGTATAGATATGTTACCTAAAATATAAACAAATCAAAGGCATCATATATAATGTTACAGTCAATAATGAAAAGTGCATTACAGAGCGCATTGCAATAGCGAGAAACTGTTTTCTCTAAGGTCAATTCACATAAGATGGCCAAAGTTTGTGCGCTCACCTGCTCACGACAATCCCTTCCTCTACCAACGGTTGTACTTGATCTGGTGGCCACGAGTCTGGACTATCACTGTGCAACGCGATTTCCACTGAAGCATTGCGCGTCGAAGGTGTGTGAGGGGGATTGTAGACCACACCGCTTGACAGGCTTTACAGAGCCCCGCTATGATGGTGGAACGCCTTCGCGCGAGGCCTTATTTCAGAAGGCCAAAGGCGCAGAAATCTATCGGCGATGCATCTGGTGACTTCACAGGTATGGACGAGATGGGTATAACAGACACACCAGTCTCCGTGGCCATACACCGATAACACACAACAGAACTGCGAACGGGTGACTGGATGCTTTGTCCATGTGGATCTACACCTTCCAGGTGTCCCTGCCATACAACTGTAGGATGTGCGTTGTGTATAACAGTTCCACGATGTTCGTTTGAAAGTAGACTGCATTCACTTTGGTCTTCGAATCCACACGATGCATTGGCAACTTCCCATGGGCGCAGAAACCTTCCACCACCTGCCTTTCGAAAACTTCTCGCGACATTCACAGACGAACTCGCCGTGGCCCTTCGCATCATGTGGTGAATAAAAAATGGCCTTGGGCTTATTGGTATCATCAAGGTAGATCCAGGGTTTATCTAGAGTGACAACCCACTGCCATTTGTCATCTGAGAGTTACTGTTCATACAACTTTCTTGCGTTCGTGAATCTCTCTTGAATGTGCCTTGGTGATAACTTATGCCCCATCACCTTATGACGTTTTTAGTCCCAAATTGTCTTTTATGATACGACACACTGTGCTCCGTGATGTCCTGCATGAGGTGGCAAGGTTGTTTTGGGTGGGTGGGTGGGTTCTCCTTCATAAATGATGCCTTGATGTTTCTTACAAAGCGTGGTGTCCTGGCTGGACATGCCTCTTTCCTTCTCACTCTCACGACTTGATATTTAGGGCCGGTGTTTTTACAGCGCTGGCTCACCCTTGCTACTGTAAGTCTGTTGATATTGTTGCCCCTTGTCGCACACATTTTCACAATCACTAACGCACTGAATTGTGCATCGGAAAGTGCACATATGTACCCTTCCCAATAAGGTGTCATTTTAACAGACATAATAGCTATTCACCACAACAACTTCCACACAGCGTTGACTCACTACTGGATTCACGGGCTACTGACTTCTGGTTTCTTCTCCTACGCTGTGCCCGTCATCAGCTCTGTAAAATTGGCAACCTTAGGTGAATTGACTTTCTGTAATCAATTACGCGTCCGAAAAATATATTCCATCTCGACTGTAGTATGTATCTACTAAAACTGGAAGAGGTTGATTTCCACAACCACTTTCGGTTTATATGTTAATTGACAAAATACCACGCCATAGAAACCGAATTCCCTCATGGGGCGTACATGTGGCAAAATTATTTGTTTTTCAACTATGGTTAGTACTTTTTTTTAAAAAAGAACAACAAAAAGTAAAAAAGTATTTGTATAGCGATAAAACTTAACTGTTTTTTTAAGATTTCAATGCTGTTTGATAACACAGATTTATATTAATAACAAATATATCTAAGTTACTAATAGTTTGTGTGTGATAGTTAGAGGTATGAGTGTCAGTAAACAGCAATAGATACAATCTGCTTCTTAACAGAAACAAGTCCTTGAGTAGAAAAAAAGCTATCAATTTGTTATTGGTTACGAAGAACATGCGTACTTTGCTCCATAAAACTTTTTTCTTTATTTTCTCAAAAACCATTCATATGCTAATTTATCTTCTCCTTCAAGCATCTCATTTTGCACATCTTAATGCCATCTAAGTAAGTAACTCTATGGCCTATGGAACCCGGAGGTTCAATGCCACGTTCACAAAAGCTCTCCAACTGACTTCTGTCCTTAGCCAACTGGATCCAGTTTCTACTTTGTATTCCAATATCTGCGAGATCCATCTTAATATTATCCTCCCATCTGCATCTAGGTCACCCTAATGGTCGTTTTCCGAATGGATTTCTCGTTAAAACTTTGAAAGCGTTCCCACTTTCTTCCATTCTGGCTACATGATCTGCCAATCTGAGCCTCCTAGATTTGATGATCCTAACAACGTTTGGTAAACGGTATACATAATGTAGTTCCTCGTTATGAAGTTTCCCCCATTTCGCATTCCTGTTTCTCTTGGTTCCGAATATTCGTCTCAGTATCTTGTCCTCAAATAGTGTCAGTCTACGTTCTTCCCTCTCATGTCAGAGTAAGCGACCGTGTTTCGCAACCATACAGATTAATAGGGATGATTATCTATTGTTTGATATTTGTCTGATAATTGCCTAATGTTTTAGTTGAACAAAAAAGTCTTTAGCGTTAATTACAATTTTGGACTAAATCTCATTAACCATATTGTGTACTGTCATCTTGGTAGTGTCATAATGAAAAACTTAATTAATGCATACTTCATTATCAGTTTCATCATAATAGTTGGCGTCGTTATCACATCGATTTTTGGGTTTAGGGAAAAAATCACCTTTCTCGTAAACTACGTATGAGAAATTCACCTACATCAGTCTGCTCAACTCGATTAGATTTATTGATTGGAATATGTCGCACTGTTGAATAATTTCTTTCCGTTAAACGTTGATAATAATGTATAATCATTATGAAAGAAAACATTAAAGGTCTCAACTCGATTAGATCAATCGATTGGAATATGTAGCAACGTCGAATGATTTCTTTCCATTAAACGTTAGCGTTAACGTTCCGTCAACGTTAAACGTTGATAATATTGAAAAATTACTATAAAACATAAAAATGATGAGAACTAACTTCTAGATGCGAAGTCTATCATACAAAAGAATGAACAAATTACGAGATGCGATTAACCCTAGGGTTAAATAAGTAATAAATAACTATTGAAAAAATAAAAAGTAATTGAAGAAAAGAGAAATAAACTTGTTACAATTTGAAACATTGAAATAAACTTGTTACATTTTTATGATGAGGCAATCATACACAGTGAGTGAATATAGAAAGAGTAAGGGGAAGGGTACTATAATCGATTATATATTGAAAGACGGTGATTCTACAATAAGTCATGCAACGTCTTACCGAGTGGTGGTGTTCCCATTTAGATCTATAGTATCTACTCGGTAAGCTACATAATCCAAAGGTGATCTTCCTACGTGGCCAAACCATCAGAGTAGTCTACTTCCTACTCTCTACGTCAGAAGTATGGTCTACTTTCTTGCAGTTTTTCCACTACTGGTCACACCCTTACTGTTCTTCGGATCTCTTCAATCCTAATACTGTACTTCCGAGACACTCTACGCATCCACCGCAGCATCTAACCTCCATAACATGCAACTGTCCTCTTTCTTCTTCGTCGCCTAAAATTCCGCTCTGTATAACATGACAGGCCTCACTACTTTGTAAACATTTTCTTTAAGGCCTATTGGTACCCTACGATCAGACAATACTCCTTCCACTTCTCTCTATATTCTCAAAGCGCTGCTAGTTCTGCTGTTTATATGTTCTATTCCTGTATTATTCTAAAGTATTGATCCCAGATACTTGAATTTCTTCATCATCACCTCTTCTTAATCCAGTGTTATTTTTGTATTGACAATTACATTTTTCCTAAAAGTATAATGTAAATATTCTGTCTTGGTTTTAGTAATTCTAATCCCATTACTCTCCGACGCTCCTCTCTAAGTATCTAATTTCTCTTGAAGTGCTGCCTAGGTCTTATTCACCAGCATGATGTCATCCGCAAATAGCATATTTCAAGATGCTGACTCTTGGATATCCTTTGTGAGCTCGTCCATCACAACTGCAAAAAGGTATGGACTAAGACTAGAACGCTGATGAAGTCCCACTTTAACTGTGAACTCTTCTGTTATTTCGCACACGCTTCTCACTCCTGTACTACATCCATCATACATATCCTGAATTATATAGATGTATGTGTTCGGAGCATATTTTTTTTTCAGTGCCCGCCAAATAAGATACCACGGCACTCTATCATACACTTTCTCTAGACGGAGGAAAACCATATGTAGGCCCTTCTGATATTTTCTGTACTTTTCCATTAGCATCTTAAGTCGAAATATACATCCATTGTTGACCGTCCTGATATGAAACTAAATTGGTCCTCTGTTATTTCGTTCTCTTCCCTAACTCTTGCTTCTATCACTCCCAGAGTTTCATGGCATGGCTCACAAGTTTTATTCCTCTGTAGTTGGCACATTCTGCAGATCTCTTATGTTTTCGAAAACCGGGACAATGTAACAGCTTCTCCATTCTTTTTGAATATTTTGTGTTTCGAATATCCTATTAGAAATTCGAGTAAACCACTGCACTCCTTCTTTACCATTTTTTTCCATGCTTCGATGGGGATATTATCCAGTCCTGGGACTATACCATTTTTCATCTTTTTAATGTCATTTTTCAGCTCTACCATAGTAATAAACCGAACATGACCATGATTAACGGTAGATTTTCGCAGGATTCCCTCGGATTTTCTTCACTGAGAAGTTTCTGAAAATTCTCCTTCCACCGCTTCCTTATATTCTCCTTACTTGTCAGAAACTCGTTAGTTTCATCCTTAATGCGGCACGTATGAGAAATAGGATGATTTACAGGATTTGGAAGGTAAAGGATTAGCTTCCAAATCCTGTAAATCATCTTTTTTCCCCTCTTTTGTTTCGAGGTTGTTGTTAGAACTCATCATAAGCCTGGTCTTTTGCTACACTAACTGTCTTCTTGGCGTTCTTCCTTGCTTCCTTGTAATCCTTCAGGTCTTGTTGATTGCCAGAGTTCTGATGTTTTTATCGTTCCTTTAGCTCATTAACAGTTGCTTAAACTTCTTTATTTCATAACCACGTTTCTTTATCAATAAGGCTTCTTCCTTTTGTTTATATCATAACTTTTCTTGCTGTTTCCTTGAGTGCTACTGATATCTTGGTCCATTCTTCTTCTACATGCACCTCTTCTTCCACTTCCGATGTGGTAATTTCCTTTCATATCTTTTCAGCACTTGTCCATCTAGTTTCCGTCACTTTGTTCAAACCGAAACATTTTGTCGTCTTCTTGCTACTTGTTCCTTGATGTAGATATCGATTACTATGAGGCGGTGTTGCTCCGTTAGACTCTCACCTGGTATTACTTTGCAGTCCTTTGCATCACGTGGGTTTTGTCTCCTCCATAAGATGAAGTTAATGTGAGACCTTGAGTTGGCACTCTTATATCTGATAAAATGTTTTCTCTTTCTTATAAAAGATATAGCAAGATTATGCTTTCGCCATCTGTAGTATGTTCTCATTTTCCTCATTTATGTTTTCCGATCTATATTTTCCATGTAGTGTTTCATATCTTGACCTTGATCGTCCTATATGCCCATTCAGACTCCCTGCTAAGATAAGTTTCTCATGTAATGAACAATTCTGCAGAGTACTATCTAGTTCATCCAAAATTCTTACTTTGTTTCATCACACAAAGTTTGTGGAGTTAACCATATTCCATGTTTATCTTTCTCGTAGTACCAGCTTGACTATGATATTTCGATCACTTACTCTCCTCACGTCCATATTCTTATCCAAGACAATTCAAACGCCATTGTTTCTGTTGTTGTTCTCCGTGTATAAAAATTTGTATGCATTTTCTATTTTCTTTGATCTGGAACACTTTCATTTAGTTTCCTGGCTGCATGCTATACTTATCTTTTTCTTGCCAGCGTTTCTGATTACTAGTTGTTCCTACATATCAAGGTCTCGACATTCAAGGTGCTATTCTGATATGCTGTTTCTGTATTCGCTTCTTTGGCCCCTTCCGTCCATTGTTTTAAACGATAACCCTTAAAGTATGGCCTTAAGGCAATCGGTCCGCTGGTCTTTTCTGAGGTACGTCCGAAAACTCAGATATTCTTTTTCTCAATCATATTCGTTTTTGATCTTGATTTGGCAATTGCTTTTTACAACAGGTTGCTAAATGCCAACCTGATCTCAACCCCCAAATTGGAGGAACCAGATTTTCTGTCTATGTTTTCTCCCGCACTACTACTAAAATTTACCAAAGGACTGTTAGAACTACACTGAGAAAAATCCATTATCCGGACAGCGGTATATTGTACAAATACAAGGATTCGTTATGTTTACTAAGGAAATCTGTACGGAGCGTACTTTATCCATATACTACATAGGTACTGCCTTTTACCCGCTTAGATATTACATCATGTCGCTGCAGGATGTCTGACATCTAACAATCTTCCGTATTTTACATACGTATACGTATGTTAAGTACTTCAGCTATATGTTAAATACGTCCATCTGTGTGTGAGATCCAGGCCGCCTATAGACACCTCTTTCTTTCGCCATGGCTGACGTCATTCAACTACCGTCTTTTGCTTGCGAAACGAGGTTGTTTACAAACGGAAAAGAAGAGAGGAAGGAAACAAATGCTTGGGTAAGTACGCTAGTTAACTATTACTTTAGTTAAATATTCCATTAATTATATATTCTTTTAGTGTAACTTGCTTTAATATAGTACTAAGTAAGTAATGTAGTTTATGAATACAATTCTTACTATTGTAAAACTCGTTAATGATTGAGGAGAATGGAATGGGTGAATCTGAATTTTGAGAAATCTTTGAATATTAATGTTTTGAAACATTTTACATTTCAAGGTAGCAAAATGAATGTTATGTGTTTATTCATTCCGTTTTATATGTGACGATTTATTACTTGGTGCAGATTTACTACAGGGCTGCTTAACATAATTGCTAATAAACCGTTTTCAGCGCGAAAATTCCCTTGTGTAGTGAAGATTTAGGATTTAGATTTCTGGGCTTTCGGCATCAATGGCCTTGTTAGCCCGTCGCATATGAGGGATGACTTCCCTCGGTGATCACACTATCCGGGGAAAGGAAGGGAAGAATGGATTGGGGAAAAATGGGGCCGCGGTGGCTCAGTGGTAGAGCGTTCACTTCTGGTGCTTGGGGTCCCGGGTTCGATCCCAACTCCCGCCAAGTGAACTTTGTGGTGGACAAACACCGTGTGCGTGGGTTTTCTCGGGGTTCTCCCGTTTCCTCCCACTTTCTTCATTCCACCATTTCATACATTACTCATCATCACCGTCTCCTTTAGCCTAACCGGCATAACCGTGGGACGTAAAACTCAAAGATTTCATTTTCATTTTTGGATTTGGGAAGGAAGAAAACGGCCTGGGACCTATATGTTAGGTACCACTCCGGCATTTGCCTGCTGTGAATGAGGAAAAGCCAAGGAAACCTCATTCAGGATGGCTGGACTTAAAATCTTTTGATACTTTTTCGACCGAGTTCCCCCACCGGGATCGAACCCGGAACCGTTCGCACCGAAGGCGAGAGCGTTAGCGACTACGCTACGCGGGGCCACTAGTGTAGTTTAGAAAACTCATTTTTACTAGGATATTTGCAAGATTTTTTTTTTCTTTTAGTTTAACGCCCCATGATTGTACATCAATGTAAGAGAGAAGGTGACGATGAGATACATGATAATGGTGGAATCAAGAAAATGTAAGGAAACTGGAAAGTCTTAAGAATAACCACACCTACAGTGTTCACCAAAAGCCTATTTGTCGGGAGCAGGAATCGAACCAGGGACCTACCGCGTCAGAGGTAAGCGCTCTCAGAGCTTTCTTTTGTTTAAAGAACTTGTTTACAATGAAATATATATATATATTACGAAGATATTGACATATTTTACAGCCTCACTGAAATTAAAAAAAAAAGTAGTCAGGGAGAGCTTACTTGTCAGGTTTTTATTTTTTAATTTAATTTATTTATTTTTGCTTTGTTATGTTCCCTAGTTAATTAATGTTTGGGTTACTGAAAATTAAAAAAACCTTTTTAGTATTATTGTTATGTCATCACTTTGGAACCAAAACGTTAGATTTTTTTTCTTGTGTTTTCATATAGGAAGTTGGTGAGTTTGTGCCTTAGCATTGGTTTGGTTTCTAGAACGTAATTGAAGGTCATGTTGAGTTGAGTCTTGGTGGGTTTGAGTTCGTGAAGTGTCAGGCACTGCTTGTGCCCCTGTCTTCTGTTTGTGATGTTTCCTGGCTTTGGGCTGTGACGTATTTATGTTGAGGAGTACCAACGCAGGCCGCGTGATATACAGGTAGCTACAACACAGCTTCAACAGTTACGAGTGCCAGGTCTTTGAATTTCAGCTTTCGTTACGGCGTGACTAATGCAGTATAGTACTAGGTTGAAATTCTATGGGTGGTAAAAACGGTATGGTAAGAAATACAACGTAATTGTTATTAGTTTAATTAGTGTTTCTTCATAGTATTGTTTCACTATTTCTAGAAGGAATTAAGTATTAACGAAGTAATGAATAAGCAAAAGCACACATTGATTGACGTTTACTATTTCTCATACTCCATTGAGAATGTTTTGATCCTCAGTTGCGCAAACATCCAGTGTGCGTTTATTTTCTTTCTTTTTTGGGGGGTTTACACTGCCTCACAGATGAGCTCACTCGTGGCTAAGTGGTTAGTGAACACGCCTTTGGCGTGGGACACCCGGGTTCGATTCCCGGCCGGGGGCCGCGGTGGCTCAGTGGCAGAGCGTTCACCTCTGGTGCTTGGGGTCCCGGATTCGATCCTAGCCCCGCCAAGTGAACCTTGTGGTGGACAAACACCGTGTGCGTGGGTTTTCTCGGGGTTCTCCCATTTCCTCCCACTTACTTCATTCCACCATTTAATTCATTGCTCATCATCAGCGTCACCCTTTGCCTAACCGGCATAACTGTGGGACGTAAAACTCAAAGGTTTCATTTCATTTTTTCTTAATCTCTTGCACCGACCGAATGATCTCGATCAAATTTCCAACGGGGGCCACGGTGGCTCAGTGGTAGAGCGTTCACCTCTGGTGCATGGGGTCCCGGGTTCAAACCCTGCTTCAGCCAAGTGAACTTTGTGGTGGACAAACACCGTGTGCGTGGGGTTTCTCGGGGTTCTCCCGTTTCCTCCCACTTTCTTCATTCCACCATTTCATTCATTTCTCATAATCACCGTCTCCTTTAGCCTAACCGGCATAAGCGTGGGACGTAAAACTCAAAGATTCCATTCCAAATTTCCAACGTAGATGCGGTTCTGGCCTGGGAGTGTTTTTAGCTATTTACTTTGACAGTAGAACTTAGGGGAGGGGAAGGAGGGGGACAGAAAAAATAAATGACTTAATTTACTTTGAAGTGTAAAAGTGCGAGCGTTTTCTTCTCTCTCTCTCTCTCTCTCTCTCTCTCTCTCTCTCTCTCTCTGTCTCTCTCTCTCTCTCTCTTCACTCCTCCAGTCTCCTCTCACTTTTAGGGCCGCGGTGGCTCAGTGGTAGAGCGTTCACCTCTGGTGCTTGGGGTCCCGGATTCGATCCTAGCCCCGCCAAGTGAACCTTGTGGTGGACAAACACCGTGTGCGTGGGTTTTCTCGGGGTTCTCCCATTTCCTCCCACTTACTTCATTCCACCATTTCATTCATTTCTCATAATCACCGTCTCCTTTAGCCTAACCGGCATAAGCGTGGGACGTAAAACTCAAAGATTTCATTTCATTTTTTCCTCTCACTTTGATTTCATGATTTCGCACTCTGATGAAAAGTATTAAATACCGCCAGGAAAAGTACTAATATATAACCTCTCTTTTAGGCGCCCCTCCAACCACGCGCCCGGGACACGTGCTTTGCTTGCTCGCCCATAGCTGCGGCTCTGTGAGCTACATAAGTAACATACAATGCTTACGTAATACTTTGGGTAATAAGTACTATTAGGAAAGGAAGAATTGCATTTTTTTAACTTTGGGAAAGAAGCTACTATGGGATTAAAGATAAGGTAGGAAAGGCAACACATTCCAGTCTATGCTTTCACCCAGCAGACATATTGTTTGGAACCAAAAAAATGTGACTTTTGGAATCTTGTACTTAGGTTCACAGCGGAAGCGACGAAATAACTTGAATCATCCATTGTAGCTCTCCCCGCAACCAGTTTCTAAAATGTTGGCAATAAGTTTGCGAAACGAGAGGTGACGACTCCAATTTTGGGTGAAAAGTCGCTATAAGAAATAATCGAGAAATTCATTGTCTATAAGCATTGTAAAAGTTGTAGATGTAAACTAAACAATATGTTCTACTCACTGGCGCAAATCCCGGGGGGGGGGGGATGACGGATACATGTCCCCTCCAATCTTGGAACTGAGGGGGACTTCTCCCAAATAATCCGATTTGAAATGTGTTTTTTGGGAGAAAGTTGATGATTTTTGTCCGATTGCTACAAAGGAACGTGAGATAAAATAGATGTCCCCCAGAATAAGCCTCAAATCTGCAGCCTCCTAACGCTAAAGACAACTCTGATCCTCCACAACATTGTTTTTCAACTTCATAAGTATTTTGGACATCGCCAAAAAAAGTATGGTAACGGTCTTACCCCCCCCCCCCCCCCAATGTTGAAGACAGATTTGCGCCGCTGGTTCTATTCACATCTTTGTAAACAAAGCGCAACCAATCCTTTAATTCAAGGATCATTTCAGGTTGTTTCGGGTACTTTTGTTCATGTTGTGGTCAAAATAGTTCCGAAATAATTAACACTACAGTACTTACGTTAAGCAATTTTTTGTAAAAGAAAAAGTGCAGAATAATTAAAAGACCCCAGAAGACAAATATAACAAACACCTTCTTCGCCTTTATTCACGCATCTATAGCTAATCTTGTTGCTATCGGTAATGATGTATTACGTGTGTCTCTCAACGGAAACTCTGCGAACTAAAGGACATCAAGTTTGTAGTTATTCTTCGTTAGAGGGCAAGGGTAACATAACAATGCAGGATTGTGGAGTAGTGAGTACGCTGTACAGGGCCGGCGCTAGCAGTTTTGCCGCCCTGGGCGGTACTTTCAAATGCTGCCCCTTTAATCCACAAACCTTATTTTGACAGAAGACATTCAGATATTAAGAAAAAGTAAGATACCATATTTAAAAACATGTATGAAAAGGAAAAGTAAACAAAAAATTGAACTGCCTCTCTCGAATGCTTTAATATTTAAACGACTCCATACATGACACAATATTCAGTATGCTCGATTTTGCTGTACGTGATATACAGCAGGGCATACAGTTTTTTTTTTTTTTTTTTAATGTATGCTTTAGTTCGACTAAGAATTTTAATTTTTAAGCTTATTTTATATCAAAAGGTGTTTCCAATAGAGTATGAAGCAAAAAGATAATATAGTGAGTCAAATATTACGGCAAAAGTAAGTAATTAGCTTAAGACTTATAATGTACTAAAACATAATAGAAATACACAATTTAACATAGTTTAATTGAAAAAACTTTTCTTGTTTTGGTATGAGCAAATTCCTTTATCACATTCGCGTAGTCCAATGTTTCAGCCAATTGATGTTCCATTGATATCATCACTAGAGCACTTAAACGTGTTTGAGATATGGAAGAATGTAGATAGTTTTTAATAAGCTTAGAGTAAGTTTCGAAAAATTTCTTTCTCAACTTGCCACGGTTACTGGTAAGATAAACCAAATCATAACTGCAACACTGATATAGGGAGCAAAGTCATATTTCTTGATTAATTTTAGTCTCTTTTGATGAACTTTTAGGCTTAATTATAGCGGTTAATAGTTTCAGTTCGTCTTTCAAATCACGGGTTAATATCTTTCGATTCTTCGCGTATTAAAATGCAGGCACTTTTCAGACAAAAGTTCAGGTGGCATATCGTTCAGATTATTTATATCGTAAAGAAAATCGAAATACTCGCTGTGATGTTTAAATTGCCCAAACCTTTCTCTTAAATCTAACACAATCACGTCTAGAAGTTTGTAATAAAAATCGATCTTGTATCTTGTTTGTGGATCTTCAATAGCTTCATCTTCTGCCTTCTATTGAAACTGTCTCTTCTTTCGACTTCGAGCTTGCACTGTATTGCCTATCCATGGATCATCCATATCTAATGCTGATGCCAACTCCATCGCATCAATTAAGCAAGGTTGAAACTTTGCATCATTTCTGCTCCTCTGAAAGTTCTCAGATTTGTTTTAAAGAAACCCTACTGGATCAAACACATGAGAATCAATGCTTTGGATACTTTTGTTTACTATGTTTATGTGAGTGAAAAGTCATACCACATAACGAGTGAGTAAAGAAAGTAAAGCCACGGAGGTGGTTTGCTATACACAGAGCATCATGGGCGATCATTCTATTATATTGTCGTTACTTATTTGAAGTAAGGTATCATAAACCTCTATTTGATATCTAAGTGGAGTCAGAGTATCAACTCGACTCTCCCAGCTTGTGATACTGAGTGGTTTTAAAGTGAGGCTGCTACTATGTTCCTTTAGTATGGCCCAACGTTGAACTGACGCAGAAAAGAAGTCAGAAACTTTTTTTTAACTATACAAAAAAAAAAAAAAAAAAAAAAAAAAAATGAAACGGTGGACTTGAGATGTTGTGGCTACATCGTTAACGATAAAGTTTAGTAAAGGAACATAGAAATCTTGAGAATTTATTTTTTCTTTTCATATTGGAACTATTGTCATATCTTTGGCCCTTCATATCTTCGATAGAAGTTCATTTCTTTTAGCCGTTTAATTATTACTTCTGTCAGTTCTAGCTAGACCAGTGATGTCTTTTACTGGTACGAAACCAAGAAAGTGTTCGCAAATTTTTGTAAGCCATTCTCCATTATTGTATGTAATTTGTACAAAACGAACGATCCTTTGCTCTGTACCAGAAATATCTGGTGTACAGTCTAGCACTATAGTATAATATGTTGCAGCTCTCAACAAAAACAGTATTTTACTTTCAATTTACTCACTAAGAATAGGAATTTAAAAAATTTTGGACATCTTTTCCTCAGTAATGGTCGCATTTATTTTGCCCTCCCATGGTTCTTTTAATGTGTTCGACCATGATTTGTATTGCTTAAATATAAAAACAATTATATATATATTTATATATATTGTTGATAAGACATGATAATGAACAATTTGTAAATTGGTTAAAAACTCGCTGCTAAAACCTAAATGTCTCTAGGTGCTGTAGGCTAGAACCGCCTGTCTCAAGTGAGAGTGTACCTTTTGCGTACTTGGAGTGGAGCGTTAGAATATTGCTGAATAGAAAAAAATATAAAAGACACTTGACAATCTTATCCGCTCTAGCTGAAAATCTTATCTACGCTGCTGCAAGGGAAATCTTGAACGAGATACCTGTGGCTAGTAGTTTGATAATTGAAAATGAGGGGGAATGCTTTGAATTTCCTGAATCTGAGTGAAGTAAGTTTAAATTACATTCTCAGGGAACACAATTTTATTTTTCCATGTGGGCCTATTACGAAGCATTATATTTTAATAATATTCTTTTCTTTTTCAAATTTTGCCGCCCACTAAACGTGCCGCCCTGGGCGGTGGCACGGCTCGATCCCCCCTCGCGCCGGCCCTGACGCTGTATTTCCAAACTCTTCATCACTTGCGCTGATTAAAACAAACAAACAGAAAAAAAGAACGTAAAAACTGTTTTGAACTAATAATGCTTCTCTACAGATGAACATTTTGTTTGCAGCAAAAAGTCGCTAAATGTGTAAGTAGGTAAATCGTCATTTAAAAATCACCCAAAAAAGTCTCCAATCGGATTTTTTTTTTGTCGCTATCGTAGGGCGACCGTACGTCCCGTTTTGACCGAGACAGTCCCGTTTTAGGGGCGTGTCGCGGCCGTTCCGTCAGTAGATGGAAAAAAGTAGTATTCGTCCCGTTTTATGTAAATGAAAGAAGTAAATAACAAACCCAATACCTTTACTCCTTTTAAAAGTATAAATAATAACAAAGCGGCAAAAATTGAACTGAAATTCCCTATATTAAACATACTCTATAGTTCGCAGTACTGCTCGAAAGGCAGCAGAGGTTTTAGCAGTTGGTTGTGTGTTGAACAACTTTCAACGTGTCTTTCCTTTTTGATAAGTACCCGCTCTGTAACAAAGAGAGAGAGGAGGAAATCTGATATCAAGGCACTGATAAGAACAAAGGTAGATCTAAAAGTCTAGGGTTGCAAGAACCTGTCCCGTTTTTAACTGAAAATTTTATGGTCAACCTACGCTATCGTTGAGGTCGAATTCCCCTTATTTAGCGACTTTACCCAAAATTGGCAACATTGACCCCCACCGAACAACACCCCGTTATCTTGAGCCTAGCCAGTATAATAGTGGGACGTAAAACTTAAAGATTTCATTTCGAACAACACTCCCAGAAACCTATTGTTATACCATTCCCAAAACACCCTTTTGTACAGTTCTCCCTATTCGAAAAAAATTGTAAATAGCAGTGTTCATAGATAAATATGGAACTCAATTTTCCAGAATTTTCCAGGTTTTCCAGGTATTAATTTTGCAATTTCCAGGTCTAGTGGAAGAAACTAATAGTACGAGAACACATAAATTTTAAGAATACTATATTTATATATTTGAGAATGGCCACCCTTCTCCCCAATGAACGATTGCAATTAAATATTGAGTCACAAGAAAATAAATAATTAAAATAAATAAAATTTAAGTTGAAAAATATTAAGTTGAGAAGCCTACTAAGGGAATTATATAATACTTTTGTTCCATACTTGAATACATTCAAAATATACAAAAAATATTGGCTTGGGGAAGAAAAAAGGGCCCGCGAGATTTAAACTGATTCTTGTAGTACTCGACGACAGAAATAGATTACTGAAAGAATTTTCAAAATCGGCACAGGCAAACATGAAGAAAATCGCATTTTCAGGTACCGGTTCAAAATGGGAAGAAAAAAGGACCGCGAGATTTTAACTGATTCTTGTAGTACTCGACGAGAGAAATCGATTAGTGAAGGAATGTTCAAAATCGGCGCAGGCAAGCATGAAGAAAATCGCATTTTCATGTACCGGTTCAAAATGGGGAAGAAAAAAGGGCCCGCGAGATTTTAACTGATTCTTGTAGTACTCGACGACAGAAATAGATTACTGAAAGAATTTTCAAAATCGGCACAGGCAAACATGAAGAAAATCGCATTTTCAGGTACCGGTTCAAAATGAGAAGAAAAAAGGACCGCGAGATTTTAACTGATTCTTGTAGTACTCGACGAGAGAAATCGATTAGTGAAGGAATGTTCAAAATCGGCGCAGGCAAGCATGAAAAAAAAATCGTACTTTCATGTACCGGTTCAAAATGGGGAAGAAAAAAGGGCCCGCGAGATTTTAACTGATTCTTGTAGTACTCGACGACAGAAATAGATTACTGAAAGAATTTTCAAAATCGGCACAGGCAAACATGAAGAAAATCGCATTTTCAGGTACCGGTTCAAAATGGGAAGAAAAAAGGGCCCGCGAGATTTTAACTGATTCTTGTAGTACTCGTCGAGAGAAATCGACTAGTGAAGGAATTTTCAAAATCGGCGCAGGTAAGCATGAAGAAAATTGCATTTTCATGTACCGGTTCAAAATAGGGAAGAATAAAGGGCCCGCGAGATTATAACTGATTCTTGTAGTACTCGACGAGAGAAATCGATTAGTGAAGGAATGTTCAAAATCGGCGCAGGCAAGCATGAAGAAAATCGCATTTTCAGGTACCGGTTCAAAATGGGAAGAAAAAAGGGCCCGCGAGATTTTAACTGATTCTTGTAGTACTCGTCGAGAGAAATCGACTAGTGAAGGAATTTTCAAAATCGGCGCAGGTAAGCATGAAGAAAATTGCATTTTCATGTACCGGTTCAAAATGGGGAAGAATAAAGGGCCCGCGAGATTATAACTGATTCTTGTAGTACTCGACGAGAGAAATCGATTAGTGAAGGAATGTTCAAAATCGGCGCAGGCAAGCATGAAGAAAATCGCATTTTCAGGTACCGGTTCAAAATGGGAAGAAAAAAGGGCCCGCGAGATTTTAACTGATTCTTGTAGTACTCGACGAGAGAAATCGATTAGTGAAGGAATGTTCAAAATCGGCGCAGGCAAGCATGAAGAAAATCGCATTTTCATGTACCGGTTCAAAATGGGGAAGAAAAAAGGGCCCGCGAGATTTTAACTGATTCTTGTAGTACTCGACGAGAGAAGTCGATTAGTGAAGGAATTTTCAAAATCGGCGCAGGCAAACATGGAGTAAATGGCATTTTCATGTACCGGTTCAAAATGGGGAAGGAACAAGGTCCCGCGAGTTTGAACCGCTACGATGTATGTTCACGAATGTGCCCGTCTTCTCAAATTTAGTTAATTACTGTGACACTGAAACATGTGACACAGAGTCACATTGTGGATGACTCTGCAATCGGCAACCACTGCACATATACTCCTCCTGCCCCACAGTTTGATTATTTCGATCCATTCCTCACGTGCTAACGGCATGGTTCAACATCTGCAAGAAAGAGGTAAATGTAACGTTCAATTGGCAATAGCTTTTCACCAAATTAAGCTGCATGAAATCTGATTGCATATTTGACATACTGAGAAAATTCTAGCCCGTGGCCATATGTATCACATATCCCACCAGTTCATAAAAATTTTGAACACAAAATTACGGTCGTCCGTGTGACGTACTCCCAAAAGGCCTAATGTGTATCACCCACCTCACATTCAATGAAACCACATCCGTGTAGAATTTAGAAAGGAACTTCTTATGATGTATACAGGATGTCTCAAACGTTCCCTGACATAGGGTAACTCTATTATTATCAGAGTTACGACAAAATGTAAGAGGAAAAACATCTCGAAATATGACGTTTTCAATCTAAAGTGAACACTTTTTTAAAAAATCGGACAAGATGAATGTGCTGTATACTCTTTATGCACCCAATTTTAAATGAAAATGCAACGTTGTCATTTACCTGGACCCATGACATAAGTGAATGAAGTTACTGTTTGAAACGGGGGCTGGCCATCGACATGTTAGCGTAAAAGACAGTAACTTCACTCACTTCTGTTGTGGATCCAGGTAAATGGCAACGTTGCATTTTCATTTCACATTGGGCGCATAGAGAGTGTACAGCGCAAACGGGCCATCCGATTTTAAAAATTCCTTCACTTTAGATTGAAAACATCATAATTGGATATGCTTTTCCCTCCTACATTCTGTTGTAACTCTGATAATAACAGAGTTACCCTATGTCAGGGGACTTTTGAGACACCCTGTATACCTTATTTAATGTATGTTTGATGTCACTATAACTGTAGTATAATTTAGTTTGTTTAAATTTACAATTTAATACAAGTAGATTCGGATTTACATGCGTAGGATTTTGTATGCATCTAACTAATGAATTCTTTTATATTTATGCTTAACTTACGAGGAAGGTCCATAAATCGTGAGAGTTGAATTTTGATGAAAATTTGTGACAAGCTTCAATTCGAGTTGCTAAGTAACGTAGTAATAGTCACTCGATGCGCAAATGCTTCATTGAGCTGCTACACCGACGCCATCTTGAAATCCGGTAGGCAATGTCCAAGAATACTCTTTTGACACAAAAATGAAAAAGCTTTTGATAGATCTGACTTCAGTATTGTAAACCTAGCTAGAGCATTTATATGCGGGAGTACTTCCAGCGCATGATCGCCATTTTGAAAGGCGCCATATTGAATCGCGGTCAAATATGATAAATGGCAAGGGGGTCATGTGGGGTATCAAATAGCACTAGAATTTACTCCTGAATCCATTTCCGTAACCAAAGTTTACATATATGTTTTTACTTCAGAGTTAAGAGCTCTCTCGCTCACAGGAACATATAAAAACTGTGCAATTAAAATGTGTTACGAAATGCAGTCGTGCGAGCACTTGCAGAATTTTAGCTAATGCAGTAGTAGTCACTTGATATACAATAGCCACTATACCAATCAGATCTTGAGACTAGTGAGAGAAATCCTTAATTAAATGGAAATTCCTGTAGTGAAAAATGGAATTGCAGCACTGTAACAAATTATATTTATTTCATATTTATTTCAAAGTGTGCTATATATATGAGTCTATGTGTGTTGCAAATATGCATAGCATTTAAATGCTGTAATATAAGTTAGGTGCAACGGCACATATGACTTTACAAGAATATATCTTGAAGTTATTAGAAAATTAATAGAAAAATAATATAAACTGATGCAAATATTAACCTGAGTAGCAAATATTAACCTACTAACCTTTTGTTCTTCAGTTCTGCTGATGGAGATCCAAAACGAAGTGATTAGCACACAGTATCGTGAAGCAGTACAAACACTTAACAAATGCAGTTTCGTCACAATCTTCATGACAACACACACTATTTTCTACTAGTCTCCAGAACAGAGCTGGATTTAGGTTTGGTCGGGCCCTAAGCTACTGAAGATAATGGGATCCTTAATATGTCCAGATGAACGTAGAATCCTATATACAGAAATGAAGAAACCAGTGATATTTTACGAAGCAGACTAGCAGAAGGGACCCCATTACTTACATCATAGGGGCCTAGACAAACGAAGCAATGTTGCTATATGTAGATGTTACTTCATTTATTGTTTTTCTTTTATTTTGAAAATGTACATTCAATTTTTTCCTTGAATTTTTTGGGCCACCATGAGTATGGGGTCCTAAGCTATAGCTTGTTTAGCTTATACGTAAATCCGACACTGCTGCAGAACATTTGTAAATGAACCAACTATTGCTCCTGTGATGTACCCACATTTCTGCCATGGATATGCAAGCATGTTCTTTAGGACTGGCGCACAAAATTGATATACAACACAATGCATTTTCATTATGAAAATTCTGCCATATAACTTGTACACCGAACAAATGAACACCTGCTACAATTAGTTATTTATCACAGCTTTGATATGAAAACTAGTCTTGCCCTTATTATAAGTAAGTGTTTTATCGCTAAAGGTGCAAAGTTGCAGATATTTAATTATTTAATATTGAAGGAAAAAGCAAGAAAGAGGCTTGTTTTATGGATTGCAACTTGGTATTGAATCTTGTAATAATCTTAATTGCCATCTATTCTTAGCAGGTGTGTATGCATTCCCCTATCACTAATAGCAGAACAGACAGAAGAGAACTGAATTCTAAGTTTCCAGGTGTATATTCTAAGAATAGGCTGTGAACTGATAATTTAATTCCCCTTAATTGTTCAATGCGTCAGCAATAAATCGATTGTATTTAGACAAACTGGCAATAAATAAATTAAAGTATTTTAATTTCGTAATATGCACGGTAAATTATAGGTTGTCAAGTATGAGTAATGGAAAAGAACGCAATATTCTGCAACAACGATGGTCTTTGCCTAAGGTCCAACAACGATTGGAGAAGAAAACTTAACACACTATAACGGACCACGTAAAATTGCCTAAAATAGATTTTTGGTTTGATTCAGTCCAACGTCCCACACTTATCTCTGCTACGCTAAAGGAGCCGTGGACCTACTGATTATAGTGGAATCCGAACCATTTTGGTCGTTTACCTAATATTCACCAGTTTATATCATTTTCTAATATATATCCAAACAATCCCTTTGGTATTCTCTGCTCGTCAGTACTATTAGGCATGTGTTTCATCCAGGGGCGTCATTTAGGGGGGGCAGAAGGGGGCAATTGCCCCCCCCCAAGAGTTTGAAGAATACATATACTTTAATCGATTGTCTAATAATATACTACTACAAAACGTGAAAATCTTATGTCGGAAGTGCTCTTGCCCCCCCCCCCAAGCGAAGTCTGAAATGACGCCCCTGGTTTCATCGACGAGCAGTCTATTCCATGGCACTTTGAACTAGGTATAACTTGTAGCATACGGCTATTCCATTTTTTACTACAGGCATTTCAATTTAATTAACGATTTCTATCACTAGTCTCAAGATCTGATTGGTATAGTGGCTATTGTACTGCATTAGTTAAAACCCTGCAAATGCTCACATGACTGCATTTCATAACACAAGTCTAACTCACACAGTTTTTATATGATCCTGTGAGCGAGAGAGCTCTTAACTCTGAAGTGAAAACAGATATTTAAACTTTGGTTACGGAAATGGATTAAGGAGTAAATTCCAGTGCTATTTGATACCCCACATGACCCCCTTACCATTTGTCATATTTGACCACGATTCAATATGGCGCCTTTCAAAATGGCGATCATGCACTGGAAGTACTCCCGCATATAGATGCTCTACCTAGGTTTACAATACTGAAGTCAGATCTATCAAAAGCTTTTTTCATTTTTGTGTTAAAAGAGTATTCTTGGACATTGCCTACCGGATTTCAAGATGGCGTCGGTGTAGCAGCTCAATGAAGCATTTGCGCATCGAGTGACTATTACTACGTTACTTAGCAACTCGAACTGAAGCTTGTCACAAATTTTCATGAAAATTCAACTCTCACGATTTATGGACCTTCCTCGTTAGTGATTTGGCTTTGGACTGCAACTGATTATTGTAACCCATTATTGCTTGAGAAGAAACAAGATATCCGAATCTTCATTTGGAGAAATCAAAGGTCTATTGGAAAGCTGGGGATTACAATCATTAATTTCTACATTTCAAGGTGCGTAGTAAATTATATATTGTGTTTATTGTTAAATTACTATTATTGGGTTTAGAATCAATGAAGCACTTCATGATATTTTATGGGGATCAAGATGGGTGCCGGATAGATAAGTATTTGAGCGTCAGGCTCTTATTTCTTTTCAATTTAATATTTAATCAATGATTATTTTTCTCCCTCATTATTCCACCAAATCGTATTCCAAGATCATATATCCATTTTTGTTCGATATATCCATATTTTTTAACATTATCTCTTTCATATTTCTATATTTTCGATTTTTGATATTGTTTATATTTCGATATTGCTGTATTTTTCGATATTTCTTTCGTGGACTTTGTGGTGGACAAACACCTTGCTCGTGGGTTTTCTCGGGGTTCTCCCGTTTCCTCCCACTTTCTTCATTCCACCATTTCACTCATTTCTCATTATCACCGTCTCCTTATCCTAACCGGCATAACCGTGGGACGTTAAACTTAAAGATTTCATTTTTTATTAATCTCAGCATTTTATAGTGTATTCTTAAGCTTAAGGTGATGTATAATTAAATTTTGAATTCAGTTAACTTATTTTGTTTCTCAGATTGTTTTTAAAATGTATGTACAAACGTTGATGTTCATTCTCGAGAGTTTAAAGTGACGTATAGTTATTAAACATAGTATTTAATATTGTACTCAACGTGGAAGTGATATACAGTTAACTTTTGAATTCAGTTAACATTTTTCTTTCTGAAGTTGCTTTAAAAAGTATGTAAAAACGTTTTTATTTTCTTTCTTGAGTGCTAAAAGTGATGCAAAGTTATTAAGCTTACTACGTTATATTGTATTCTCAACCCTAAACTGATACACAGTGCGTTTTTGAATAAATTGTCAAGTTATTTGAGTGATGAACACTGGTAGAAAATCCTGACTACTACTGGAACATTGTGATTTTAAGGTGACGACTACTGGTGCAAGGATTTTAAAATATTGTTTTTCCTTCAAGGGCTACTCCTTTTTGAATTCTGACTACATGGTCACTATAGGAAGGATCAGTGAGTCTTTCCAACTATGGTACAGCTCCGACAGATTCACGATGCTCAGAGAAGAGACAAAATAGTATGTTTTCAAACTTAAAGTGAGAACCACTGGCGTTTTTACCTTGCTATGCAAAAGTGAGTAAGTACTCCAATGGGGTTCCAATGCGGTACCTAATTTCTGCATTTTAGATATATGGAAATACATGTCTCTAAAATGTAAAGAACTGATTTTTTTTTTTGGGGGGGGGGGGAATAAACTATAGGTATGTGGGGCTTGCATACTTGACGCTACAATTCGGAAATTGAATTAAAATATGACTAACGGCTATCAAGATGTTGTCAAATAAAGGGAGGACCAACACAGTTAAGGGGTTTTCGTGTTAGATGCTAAAATTTCCGAAATCGGTCATGGAAAGTTAATAAACACCAGTAGCAATTTCATCTTAAAGTAATTAGATATCTTCATGGGGTGTTAGAACATCATGGAGTCTATCAAAATTAAATTTTAAAAGCTTTTGAAAATATAATCTGACATTTGTAAACAGTATTTGAAATACGTATTTACCCAAAACTTCCAGCTAGTACATCTAACATCTGGAGAAACACTGTGAAATAAAAGCTTGAAATTTCGGAAACAATTATTGGTCGCAACAAAATTAAATAAGATGGTACTTCTATGGGTTAAATCAGTACCTCAGTACAATTTCGATCGAAAGATTAGTTCAGTCCTAGGTTTTCTTCAGGCAATTCCAAGGGTTCATCGAGCTGTGCAAAAGAATGAAAATTCGCTGTCAATATCTAAGATAGTAACTAAGATATAAGGAATTATATATTTTATGAAGTAAAAATAGATATATTTATGGATTTGTACTTTTGGGTCTTTCCTATAAGAAAAAAATTCAGAAAACTACTGTATATACCTTAATAGACAATTCAGTGGGCGGGGACACAGTAGCTTAGTGGTAGGGTATTTAACTAATCTTTTTTTTTGCAGAAACTATTGGAGTATTCACTTAACCCATAGAAATACGATCATACTTAACTCCCTATTTAATTTTAAAATTAAATAAAAGGAAATATTTCAGTGTAGCGACCCACGATTATGCATTTTAGTCTCAGGGAGATTATGATTAAAGCAAGTGAATGTTGTTGACAGAATTGATGGAATGCAAAGGTGGGAGGAAAGAGAGTACCCCGAGAAAACCCACGAATACGATGTCCACTACAAACTGACTTGGCCGTGGATCGAACCAAGAACCCAATACACCAGAGGTAAGCACTCTACCACTAAGCCACTGTGCCCCCGCCCATTTAATTGTCTATTAAGGTATATACGGTTGTTTTCTGAAATTTCTTCTTCTTACAACAAATACTCAAAAGTACAAATCCATGTGGGTCTCTATTTTTACGACGTCATAAAATACATAATTCCTTATATCTCGCTTGCTATATTAGATATTGACAAAAAATGTTCACTTTATTTCAGAGCCCGATGAACGCTTGGAATTGTCCAAAGAAAATTTAGAGCTGAATTAATCTTTCGATCGAAATTGTACTGACGAGTCTAAGGTACTCACTTAACCCATATAAGTACCATCTTATTTAACTTTTGTTAGGATTAATAATTGTTTTCTGAAATTTCAAGATGGTGTATGGTGTCTCTCTAGCTGCTAGATGTACTAGCTGGAAGTTTTAGGTAAATACATATTTCTAATACGGTACTCTTTACAAATGTCAAAATATATTTTCCAAAACTTTTAAAATTTAATCTTGGTAGACCCCATGATGTTCTTAAACTCCATGGAAATACCTAATTATTTTAAGATGAAATTAATACTGATGCTTATTAACTTTCCATGACCGGTTTCGGAAATTTTACCACCTAACACGAAAACCCCATAACTGTATGGATCCTCTCTTTATTTGACAATATCTTGATAGTCATATTTTAATTAATTTTCTAAATTGTACTGTCTAATATGCAAGCTCCACGTACCTATGGTGTCGCTTTTTATTTCACCATATTTCGGTAACTGTTAGGCGTACCGACT
Organism: Thermobia domestica; assembly: GCF_964235325.1. Taxonomy (NCBI): domain Eukaryota; kingdom Metazoa; phylum Arthropoda; class Insecta; order Zygentoma; family Lepismatidae; genus Thermobia; species Thermobia domestica. The sequence continues at coordinate 81,958,126 of NC_137463.1, forward strand.
TGCGGTTTCGGTAAACACACACCTCTAACGTTATTTAAAACGTTATTAAGACATATTTTAGAATATTTAGAAATGAGAGTTCTGCGAATATCATGACACCCGAAAACCCCCATCAGGGCGTGTGTGTAGTGTATTTAATTGAAACTACTTTTGAGGTTGTTGTAAGCCCTCGTAATTACGTTTCCGAAACTGCACCACCTAGTACGCAAACCCCACACTTCTATGGTGTCGCTCTTTATTTTCCCATATCTCAATATCCCTAAGGCTTACCGAGTTGAGGTTTTCGGTAAACAAATGTCAGTTCCCTACATTTTAGAAGCATACATTTCCACATATCTAAAAAATACAGACATTAGATACCCCATGGTACCTCGAACACCATTGGGGTACCCACTTACTTTTGAATAGTAATACATTTTGAGTTGTTGTTCAGCATCAATAAACACTTCATAGTTTTTCTACGTGCAACCCAAAAGTCCATACCTGACCGAACAGATTTTGTCCATTTAATCTCAAAAATGTTAAGATACTTTGTATTGTTAAGTACAACCAAGTTAAGCACACTGAATTTAATATTTTAAATATTTTCTGATTTTTGTTTCAGGTATTTCGTGCATCAAAACAAAACCAGGATTCTGCTTGGAAGACAGTGAAAAGAAGCAGTGTAGGTTGTGGCTAAAAGTACGTCCTTTCTGAAGACAGACCCAATTGTATTTACATTCTTTTGTACGAATATATAACCCTAATAAAAATACTGTACTACAAATTATTATTTCTTTCTTCCATAAATTAGAATAAAATATTATCTCTGTTTAAAGAAAATGTTTGTTAGTTTTAAGTCATTTCAACTCTTTTTCTCTGTAATAAGAATATTATCCCTCGCAATATTTTTTATCTTTGTGCTATTACGATTGGATGAAGTAAAATTCTATACGAAGCAGTATTATTTCAGACATGCATTAAGAACTAATGTATTGTTCTGTATGTAAGGCAATGTGTATACTGAACATGTCTAGCGAAGGTGTTGTTTTAATATAGAATCTATAACTCAGCTTTTCAGTAGTCAACTTTATTGGGAATCCGAAGAAAGAAGTATATATAAAAAAAAAAGTTGGACTTACCAACGTATGTGTTCGAATTCTGGACTAATCCAAATTATCCAGAGAAATCATTATATATTTCTTTGTTGATATTTCAGATGTGTCCTTTATCCAAGTCATATGAAACGGAGACTTCATACATCGCTATACTTTGTATGAACTATGTTCCGTATTTACTTAATCACTTTGTAACTTTCTCTAGGGTTGACAAGGCCGCAGGTGTCAATCGAACAGTTTAGTGTTTCACTCATGTCACCTTGTGACTAAGGTACGTCCTGTCGGTATATATATGGTACTGGGTTCAATTAGCGATAAAATACATTTTTAGCATTAAACAAATGTAAAAATCTACACGAAATGAGATACCATGATCTCTGACTTACGGATAACACCAAGCAACTAATGGTACTGAGTGTGATTGAGTTTACTATCTGGCTAAAATCAGTGTTCCTTTAGCTATACTTCTTTTCGTGCTCTGAATTGCAAAGATTGAAATAACCGTTTTAAATTATTGCATATATATCTTCTTAGTCATTCTGAGAATCATTGCTCTTTCTTTAAGCAATGTATGAGACTGTTAAACTGCTCGTTGCTTAAAATGTTGCACTAAGAAGGATGCATCCCGGAAAGTCCAAATTTGCAGAATGTCTAGAGCAGGGGAGGATAAATATGTTTAGTCGATGGCTGCACAACGCCTCCGCTGTCACCACGTTGTCACAGCGAATACAGCGGACGGTTAAGAATATTCTGCACTTACTATTAGGTATCTGCCTGGAAACTTTGGTGCAGCTACCCAGTCTCATTCTTGGTGTCGCATTTTTAATGGCGAGTACTGAGTAGGAATCATCTTGTGAGCGAACACGTTTTCGGCTGTCAGCATACTTTTAATTATTGCGATATTAAAAAAAAACATACCTGTTAATTAAAATGTACAGAGAAGTTATTTCTGGAAAATTCTATTCAGGCCTCTTGTGGTAACAACTGCACTTTAGAAGAAGATACTATTAAGGAAAAGAATGAGGTAAAATAATCTTTATATCGTACAAGCAATGGATGATAACAGCTTAATAAATGATTGTACGTAAATCTTGTTTGAGTTTGAATATAGGATTGTATATGGCTGTGCATTTTGCATTATTATTGAAGTGCTGCAACTAACTGCAAACCATATGATAAATTCTTACAGTAATATATCACATATTGATTTACTCTGTATGAAAACGAAAATAGTTTAACATATGGTTAACCTTCTTTGTGCCCATAATTTTAAAATTAACGCTTGTGTCACTTTTCAACACTTGGCTTTGCAGTAGCTTTCCAACGAATTAGCAGGAAGCCCAAACTTACAGGACACCCTGCAGGTAAATACATTTCTTTTGACAGTTTCACTGCTCCAAACTAAGATTTGAAAAGTGTAGTATTGTTAATTTTATTATTATTGGCACAAAGGAGATCAACCATATTTTAAACTATTTTTGTTTCCATACAGAGAAAAACAATATGCGACAACATTACAGTAAGAATGTATCATGCATTTTGCAGTATGTTGTAGCACTTCAATAATGGTGCAGCACTATACGTACAATCTAGATCCTGAATATGTCCAATCCATATATTACAACAAGGCAATACGTATGCGATACAGGTAAAATCCGTATATTTCATATGGACAATCTATAAGCTACATACATCCAATCCATACATTACATATGGCCAACCTGTAAGGGACATACGTATAATCTATATGCTGCATGCAGACAGTCTATAAGCTACATATGTGCACTCTGTATGGTGCATACGGATATTCTGTATGCTGTATCGGGACTAGCTGTGTGCGACATAAGGAAAATCTGTATAATACATACGTACAATACGTATACTGTATCTAGTCGTACGTACGGGGCACAAGTACATTATAGATGCTGTCTCGGGATTGAACGCAAGAAACATACGTACAGAACGTATATTGCATACTTCTTGAAAGTATGCTCCGTCCTGATAGTCAGTGAGTGTCGTCATTATTAACCGACATGCTACATACGATCCTGACGTCACAAAGCTAGATATCACCTCCGTATATACTTGTTACTGCAGATGACGTCACACGAATGACGTCATTGCACTTATGCAGACAGTACGTATAATACATACTTTTTCAGTTATACGTTTGCTGCAGGATGTTATATACGGTTGTACGTTAAGTCCAGAAACTACAGGAATTACGAATGTAACCTACGTTTTTAAGTATGCCACCTACATTTTTTTTTTCTCAGTGTACAAAATTACTACTAAAAGTTGCGGAACTGTTACTGAATTTACTGAATTACTTGCAAGTTACCGAGCAATACTGGAAGTTTTTTTAATAGCATAATGAGAAAAGAAAAGAAAACAATACTATGATGTTAACCTCACCAACATGGCGACCTGTTAAGATGAAACTGAAGCGTACCTTCGTCAAGCATTTTATTATAACGCTATTATACAGTACAGTTATTTTAATGAGATATAACCCAAAAATTATGATTTAGCCCATAAACTTTATTTTCGTTCTTTCTTTGTAATTATTTTCTTCTTTAAAAAAAATCAATTATATCGTACAGGATCGATAGAACTTACACAATCTTGACCATTAATAAGATTAAATCTAATAATAGATATGAAATGCAATTTAATGACGTATCGAAGAAAATAATTACGGCTGCTTTTCCTAAATAATAATAATAATAAAAAACAGAAAGAACTACAGAAACTAATGAAAGACAAATTTGTTGATGCTCAAAGAAGCAAATTAAGTTTCTCCTTGAAGTGCCTGTCTCAATTTAAACGTGAAAACCAAGCTTTAGTTTGCGTGTGGTCCAGGCATCATAATTATAATAATTATTACAATCTTAAAACAATGCGTGTTAATAGTCTAGATTTAAATATGTACTTAATACCGTTCGTGGAATTCGACCAATATATTTTTTCTTATTATTTAAAGAGGTATACTAGGTTACCAAATAGTCAATATATTGCCGTTTTGGATAAATGTAATTCTCTACTCAAGTGGTAGAGTGTTGGCTTTACATTCGAGAGATCATGAGTTCGATTCCGCTGTCGACTATCCTGACCGGGGTTTTCCAGGGTTTCTCTTAGTCCTACCAGGAAAATGTCAGGATGGTACCTACTAAACAGGCCCTGGCCAATACCTTCTCAAATCTTTCCATTCCTATTGTTGTTATATATCCAGTATAAAATGGCCTCTGTGCTGTATCTGGTGATTGTTAAATAAATAAATAAATAAACGCAGGACGTTAAAGAATATTGTAGATAAAGTTGGTTCGGCACACCAAAATACGAAAAATGTTCATTTAAACAAATGACATGTTCAGCAGGCCCGCACTAGAGGGGGGCTAGGGGGTCGTGCCCTCTAAACTTTTCGTGGGCCCCCCAGGTCTCAATACAAATTACTATTATTAATTCAAGAAAACACAATCTAGATATCTGTAAGATAATTTTTGTCGACTTGGCCCCCCCCTAACATATTCATGTCCCCCAAACCTCTGTGGCTGGTTGCAGGCCTGATGTTCAGTGCACAAGGGAACCAAGTCTATGTTTTTATTGTCATTGTGGACATATAGTATATAATCTTTAATATTTTTATCTGAAGTTCTTTCCAGAGCTAAAAAAATTCATGTCCAGATATTGTAAATAATTCTTATATTTAAAATGTAGAAGACAGTGTGAACTTTGGTAGTTGGACCTAATTATTTTATGCTCTGAACGCCCCATATATCGTAAACAGTATAGTTTCGGAGCAAAAGGCTGCCGAAATCGGGAAAGAAGCAAATTTTATAGTAATATTTCTCCCACATGCAATCCTCGTAGTTCAGGAATACGTTACATAAAGCAACCCTTTTGTTTCCAAACTCATAGATGGTGGACACGCATAATGACTGGGTAAGAGATTCTCCAAAAGTCTCTGAAGTAAAGTTGGGTCTAAATAAACATGAAGGAAGGAAAACAGAAAATGAGAATTCGTTGTCGGCAAGTCGGATTTGCACATGTTACGCGTGCTTGCATAACCACCGAGGAGGCTTGACTATATGAACATGCAACGAATCTCGCAGATAGTGATCATTTATGTTGAACGATACAGCTGCATGGATTGTAAAATATTTGTGACGCATAACTGACCAATCATACGATGGAGGTATGAAATCCCTGGGCAAGTGATTACCTGGGCCAAAATAAAGTAAATGAACATCAGAGCCTTAGTGAACACACTACCTCATCGTGGAACTTTTGAGGAATCCCTTACGTCCAGTGGGGAATCCCCTGTAATTCATTACGCATGATTTTGGACAGAATAGGACTGTACGGCATACGTTGATCGCTTATCCAAGAATCTTCTTTAAAATTGTTTTTCTCTCGATTTTGGTACATTCTTTTTTTCTTGGAAATTAGGCGGTATACGACATACACAGGGAAAATCGTTTTATTCAGTGTGTGAAGAAAGAATTGTTTTAAGGAAAGCACTTTGTGCACACCCTGAATTTACAGAAACTTTTTCTTCTTTTTTTAAGAACCACTTCTGAAACATTATGTACACATGTATACACAGGGTGTTTCACATAAAAATGGTATGTGCCTAGGTTGTACCGAACGATACACACCTTTCAAGAATACATAAAAAACATAGCATAACCTAGCATAATCTACAAACTTTTAGAAATATGATAAGTCCTGAAAGTGCCCTCCACTGACATTCAGATATCACTGCGCCCGTGTGGTCATATTTTCAAAAACACGTTTTCAATTCTTAAGGAAATACTTCTCTGTTATTTGATCGATGATCCAAGGGTTCTTAGTATAAACCTTGCCTCCCAAGATTCCCTATAAATAAGTTCAGCGATCGATGTGGCCACAAAGCATATAGTTGGGAAATAAATGCATTGATATATGCCATACTTTGGTTTCATAGAGTTGACATTAATTTTAGCTATACGTATATAATCTCTTTGAGCTGTTTATTACTTACGTTAGAAGACAAAATTTGATGTAAGAACCACAGTTAAGCAGTGAATTAAACTATGTGAGACTTGAAAGTGAAATGGCATTTTGTAATGAATCGCTGAAAGCCACATTATGAAAAAGATTTTTTTTTTTTAAACCAAATGTTCGTAACATTTGGAGAATTGTCAACAGTAAACATAAAATTAGCGCCATTTCCTACGAAAAGAAGAAGAAAAATATAGTTTGCCTCACAATATAAATAAAAAGATCAAGAAACACCAGTTGATAGACTAATATATGATTTCTTTGAAAAAATTTGAAGATTAACTCCTTATGTTCCAGTGGATGTCATATCATTTCCCTTTTTCAGTCTAAATGTTTCACAATAAAAATGTTTTATTTATCAGTAATGTGAATGCTATCCTCGCGCCTGTACAATAACTATGTCCTATACAACGGTCTAGACAGTCTTTTAACAGTAAATGAAAACCTGGTATAACCGCACGCACATAGTAAAATGACACCTGGAACGCAAGGGGTTAAAACACGAAAGATTACATATGTGCTAATTAATAACTACAATACTGAGGTACAGAAATACTCTCTTATCGTAGCGGGCCGCGGTGGCTCAGTGGTAGAGCGTTCACCTCTGGTGCTTGGGGTCCCGGGTTTGATCCCAGCCCCTGCCAAATGAACTTTGTGGTGGACAAACACCGTGTGCGTGGGTTTTCTAGGAGTTCTCCCGTTTCCTCCCACTTTCTTCATTCCACCATTTCATTCATTACTCATCATCACCGCCTCCTTTAGCCTAACCGGCATAACCGTGGGACGTAAAACTCAAAGATTTCATTTCATTTTTTTTCTCTTATCGTTAGTTACATTTTGTACCGAAACAGTGATAGCTAAACTTAAAAGTCTCAATGCAAGCTGGGGCCAAGTTGGCTTAGTGGTAGAGTGTTCACCTGTGGTGCATGGAGTCCTTGGTTCGATCCCAGCTCGCGCCAAGTGAACTTTGAGGTGGACAAACACTGCGTGTATTGGTTTTTCTCGGAGTTCTCTCGTTTCCTCCCACTTTCTTAATTTTATCATTTCCTTCATTTGTCATCATTATCGTCTCCTTTAGCCTAGCCGGCATAACCGTGAGATGTAAAACTCAAAGATTTCATTTCATTTCTCAATGGAAGCTGTAATCATCATGAATTTCTGAATTACGACAGAACCTAATCGACTGATCATGCATCACATACTTGAAATATCTTTTTACATGATCTAACTTCTGAAATAAAATATCTAAATTCCAGTAAAATTTTTTTTAAAAAAATCAATAATGTCAAATGCACGTGCCTCATGCCACATCTTCATAATGTCCTCGCAAACTCAATGTGTATGTTTGTAGTTTCCGTTCATCCGATGGTCTCCGCTCAAGACTTTGAAAGATAAAAGCAATGTACGAATTAAGTAGATGGCGAAGTAAAGTATGATTATTAAAGTGAATAACTAAATGAATAAATATGAATAAAGTAAATCAATTACCAAAATAGTAAAATAATCTATTTTTAAAAAGTATTGAATAATACATTATATTCGTAGAATACGAATTAATGGTTTTTACAGTTTGGTACCAGAAATGACTAAGCTACAGTATATTTTGAATGTGAAACAATATACATAGCAATAATTAGTATATCTAGTATAATAGAAGAAGAAAAAGTAACCTAATTAACCTGTGGAAACGAACATACTTACCTGAAGAATTAATCTAAAAGCAACTTAATCTAGGGAGCACGATGTCTCAGTGGTAGAGCGCCTACCTCTGGTACGTGGGGTCTCTGGTTCTATCCCCGGGCAAGTAAATTTCTGGTGGACAACATCGTGTCCGTGGGTTTTCTCATGGTCCTCCTGTTTCCTCCCACATTCTAATTCCACAAATTCTCCCATTACCATTCACTTGCTTTACTCATCGTCTCAGTTAGCCTAACGGGCATAAATGTGGGACGTTAAACTCAAAGATTTCAAATATTACAAATAAGACCGCTTGAAAACATATTACCGGCCTCATCTAACTAGGTAACTTCCAGATTGTTAACATGTCAAAAATTTCATGGGTTACTTCTCCTAAATGTTATTTATGCAGTTTTATCTACTTTTAATGTTAGGCTTATTTTTTAGGCCTAACAACACCTAAACTTTATCCCATATAAATAATATGTACCAAATAATTTTAACACCAATTAACAAATACCAGAGTGCGCTTTAATACCTTCCACATGAACTGAGATAAATTAAAATGCATATATAAATTTTAAATATAAGAACCAATACATATTATAATGCTGCCAAATCTATCAAAAACCCAATATAATATAGAATAGTCTATATAATTCTTTTTCTTCTTTTAACAATAAAATTTTGTATTGTCATGAGCTGGCACCTATTACTGCAATATATTCAAACACAGATGGAACTTGATTTTTTTTTTTATAATTACCTTGTGGCTACAAAACGCAAGCATCTCAATCAAAATAAATAAATGAAAAGAAAAAAAATTAGGAAAATACCCAAAAAATTTTCGGTAAAGTTGTATAAGCGTTATGAAACGCTAGTGCGTGCCATAACGGATTAGAAGGTCACTGACTAAGAGGAAAAATGAAACAAAGAGTTTTTTTTTTCTTTTTAGCATCACAACAAGTATTGTTTTTTTTTTTTTTTTTTTTTTTTGACAAGGACACCACAAGAAATTTTTCTTAATACATTCTGAAAACTTTTTCCTCATGAAAATAATTTTTTTTCCCAGTATGTAATCATATTTTTGTGAGAACACGTGTTAAGCACGCAAGATTTATATGAGTTTTAATGTCTTTGTCTCGTCTTGTATATATCTTATCTTCTTATGTATTCTCCCCACGAATGTGTCTGAAAAACTGACGAGACGGGAATGTCGGTGTTTATACATTGTACATAATATATTATATTTATACATTTATTGTAACATATATATGTGAAGCTGATGGACACATGGGAGGGAAGTGTAATGTTGAAAGTATTAATTTTACTGTTATGTAAGACAGTCTTTCTCTTCGTACAAAGAGATATTATCTCTACGTTTAATTAATATTAGTTGATCAAGGTTAAAAATGTTGTCGGTAAATTAGTTGAGATTATTTTTTATAGTTGAGATTATTGTGCTCCATTAAAAAAAAAATCTAATTGTAGGGCAATTTAGACTGTCCAAAATAATGTGTAGCCAAAGTTAGAAATATAAAAATTACGATATGTGATGTGAGTTTACTATTCGGGCAAGACGAAGTGGAAGTAAAGTACACATTTCTTTTTTTTTACGATTCCCTCTTGAGTCCTGTATGGTAAAAAGAGATGAACATTAGTGGTTGTGAATGATTTTAAAAGAATTTGGTGAAATTAGAATGTGGAAGGTCACGGAGTAAAACCCCCTACCAAACCTAAGAACAAACAACGGTATTGTTTACCAGAAACTCACATGACCTGAGATCGAAACTGGGACACCTCACACCAGAGGTGAGCGCTCTACCACTGAACCACCGTACTCTAACCACATTTTCTTAACTTTGGCGCATACAGAATATGATATAGTGTGCACCACGTCCAATGAAAGCTCAAGCTGTTTTTTTTCTCTCTCTCTCGCTGCTTGTGGGTTTCCTCAGGAACCTATCTTTGAGTGCCTTGAAACGACGGTAGAACGGGAAAGAAATCCCGCAGCTACCGGGATCGAACCCAGGCGGCCGGTTCGAAACACATTCTGGATCTTGTGAGGTACCGGTAAGAAATTAAAATAAGAGATAAAAACAATATAACTCATCACACAATCATAGGTATTCTGCCATTATTGGCAGGCCACTTGCTGCAACTGAAAAGCTTTCATGCTCCACGGTCTTCAGCTAACCTTTTAGTCTTCACGTATGATTTCTTCTGTTTTGATACCCTCCATTAATTCTATTCCCCTTCGCCCTCTCCTTCTCTTTCCTGCCACCATACCCTCTAGCACGTCCCTCATGATACAGCTCCTTCTTAACCAATGTCCCAAACCAGTTTCTTTTCCTCTTCTGAATAATGACTAAAATAGTTCTTTTCTCAAACACCATTTCTAAAACTCTCTCATTAGTTTTCCCTCTTGATCCAGCTAATTCTTTACATTCTTCTCCATACCCACATTTCGAAAGCCTCTAGTCGTTTTTCATCCTTTTTGCGTAATGTCCAACACTATAATTAAATGGTGAAAAATGTTAGTAAACTAGCAGTAAAAGAAGTCATACAAACAGTGCTTATTATTAAACAAATTAAATCTATCGCTTGATATATGTGTTATCATTGCGCAACATTTTAGTTAGAAATTAAAATGTAAGAGTTAACCTTAATTTTAGGCTATATCTGGTTAACCGTAGTATGTACTCTTGTTTTCCTACCGTTATATTGAAGGACTTAGTGAGGGTGCATATAAGTATCGTCTTTATAAAAGTGGCCCACGTAAAAACGTAGGTTACATGCGTAAATCCGTAGGTTTTGTACACCATCAATTTTGAAGTTTACTAAAAAGTTTCTTTCTCTAAATTTTCTCGAAATCTGCGCATGAGAATTTATACCCAGACACACATTTTCATCAATCAATATATATAAATGCACAGAGAAAAAAGTATGTGGCCCACGTAAAAACGTAGGTTACATGCGTAAATCTGTAGTTTTTAGACTTAACGAACAACCCTCTGTAACATCCTGCAGTAAACATATAGGGTCTATGTTTTATAATATTTTCCGTATAAGTGTTCCATCTATACGTACTTTCCGTGTAAAAGAAGGAACTGTGTATAGGTGATAAGAATCTCACATACAGATGGACGTATATAACATATAGCTGACGTATGTAACATGCCATATATATGTAATATACGGAAGACTATTAGATGTCAGACATCCTGCAGCGGTATGATATAACATCTAAGCATGAAAATTGCATTACGTATGTAGCATATGGATACGTATGCTCCGTACATATTTTCGTAGTAAATATACGGATTCCTTACATTTGTACAATATACCGCTGTCTGGATAACGGATTTTTCTCAGTGTGCCAATAAATGCTAGTAATATCGTAGAATTTTGATAGTATCTACGATTAGTTCATTTATGTATGCGATTGATGGTTAATCTTCATCATTTTGAGTTAGAGTTTAGTGCCAATTTAGTGCTTAGTTTTCGACTTATAAGTGTCTATTTAACCCTTTTAGGATTTCCACTTTCTTAGGTAAATTTTAGACTTTCATTCAAACAGCTACTGCTTCCTTACTATTTATCGTAGGATCATGGTTCATACCCTTAAAAAAAAAAAAAAAAAAAAAGAATAGATCATACTTTTCAACGGTATCACTCGCATGTCCGTATTATACACCAGAAATGGGTAAAACTAATAATATCTTTAGATTTTTCGAAAACAAAATTTTTTCGAAATGTTTATGCCCCTCTGGCCTGAGTCTGGGTTAAAAATTTAGTGCGTATATACTTAAAAATGTAGTGCGTCATTCCTTTTTGACCTAGGGTCATGGTTCAAACGCCACTTTCTTCAGTATAAGGAGCCCTTTCCAATGGTAACACTCACATGTCCGTATCACACACCTGAATCTAAAAATTAAGGGAAAACCCGGAATTTATATTTTTTAAATCCCACCAAAACACCTTGTCTCTCTGGCCCGGACCTGGGTTGACTTAGGGATCTGATTTTTTTTTTTTTTCAAAAATACGTTGTTCTGTTCATAATACATGTTCAAAATTTCAATGTTGTATCTTGAATACAAAGGGTGGAAAAAAGTATTGAAAGTCTGAATTTAGGCTCTCTCATATACACACATATGTATACATATAAAAATTAACTGCATCATTACTATTTGGCCTAGAGTGATGGTTCAAATGTCATTTTTTTTAGTATAATGAGCCCTTTCCAACGGTAATACTGTATCGTATATCTGAACCGAAAAAATCGGGAAAACTGGATTTTTTTTTAAGTCTCCACTTCATAACACTTGCGTGACTTGGGCCCGGCGCCGGTTTTACATAAGGATCTCAGAAAAATTTGGGAAATACCCAAAGGTACAAACAATCCTATGCAAAGTTCCAATCTGATATCGTGCAAACTAAAGACCTGAAAAATGTTTGAAATTTGCCTTAAGAAAAAAGAAAAATCACCGCTCTCACTCGGCTTCGCCAATTTGACCAACCGGTTCCAAATGCATCTGGACTGTTCTTTGGTTCATCATTGACTGGACTAATTAAAAAAAAAACGCCTTAAATACCTGTTACAGAACCTAAATAAGCAGTCAAAGATGATACTACGCCATGGTAACAAAAGTTACCAAAAATCCTAAAAGGGTTAATGGCCTTCTTTCCATGTGTTTGGCGCGTAAACCTTCGGTCTGAAATAACCATATTCAAATATTGTTGTGTTCACCGTCTTCGAATTAGTCATTTAAATCACACAAATTCAATACTTTTTTGAACCGGTTATTTAAAAACATATGGTATATATTTATTATTATGTCCCCTCCTTATATCCAAGGATACCAAGTTTGTCGTCTTTACATAAAGCTTCATGGTGACAATCTCTCGTAGCAGAGAATAAAAGAAATTGTCTGGAGTTAGTTATTTTAACCTCTGACCTCAGAATGAATGTCCTTCAACTCACCCGAAAACTTTACCTTGTAATAGTTTACACCATTACTTGTCTGCTAACATTGCTAATGTTAAAATAATAATAATAATAATAATAATAATAATAATAATAATAATAATAATAATAATAATAATAATAATAAAAATAAACCCTTTGCAATCATAAAGTTCCTTTGTGTAAGAATTTTTTTTTTTTTTTTTTTTAGAAATGATGATTTCCTAACGATGATTCAAATATTAGATAAATGTCGTTGTTAATTCTTCATTCCCTCTTAATTCTACGAATCGAAAAATATTAAGTTATGCCTCTTTAATATCTATTGGATCCTGAGTTTCGTTGTAAAGACATTTTCGTTTATTCTTACGTTAGACATCCAAACTACGCTACGCATGAATATGAGAAATCTTACGCATAGGTCCGTCCATCTGTCTGTCAACACGTATCAAAGCTCAAATGACAGTAAAGAGATAGTGAGAAGAGTTTTTTTTTTCGATATGAATTCAATATTTCTTTTCTTTTTTTTTAAACAAAAGACTCGATTCCTATCTGAGGATGGGCGGGCCGCAGAAGGCAATACCTTCTCTGTGGCCAGAGATATTTATAAGTTTATGGTGCGGTAAATGTGTAGAATGGTTGCAGGCTGTATGATACTAAGAGTTGAAATCGGAGAACGTATAAGGGATAGAAGTACTAGAGGCCAATACGATGAAATGTATTAGAGCTGATTATGATGGAAAAAGTGCTTCTTTAGTACATTATGTCAGTAGTAATGCACTTGAGGCTATGTGGATTGCGTTGGTAGATACTGCGGTCTGGACTATGTCGGACTATGGATGATCCAGTGGTTGGTATACATAGCGTGGTAAAGCTGTAACTTTGTCTAAGAGCTCATGGACAATTGGATGTGCCAGATCGATCCGTGTTTGGATATAACGTTGGCGTAGATGGTAAAGGTATGGCAAAAGAATCGGAAATTGCGCACGATTATATATTTCATTAAGTTGGGTATCGAGAACAAGAGAGTAGGCCAGACGTAAAGCATGTCGTTTGAGAACTTTGAGGTGCTCGAGGAAAGTCAGGGCTGCTGATAACTAGGCGAAATGACCGTATGCGATTGCTGGGTGTACTAATACTTTATAGGTAAGCTGGAAAAGCTTACAGGACATGTTGCATAAAATAATACGCACTAAAAAGTACGCATCAAACAGCGTCTTTGATATATGCATTTTCAATTGATTGATTGTTTGTACTTCATTTTTTCAACTCCGAGGCTATTTGAGTCGGGACCACTTACTACAGTAGAATCCGAACCACTACTCGGGTTTGTACTGGAGGAAAACTGGATCTCATCAAAGTCTACCTGGGTTGACACCTCGCAACGCTCCACCCTATGGATCAAAGCCGTAATCATACATAGAACTCCCTTGTGGCTAATGGTTAGGATATGCGTCTTTGATACGGAAGACCCGGATTCGATTCCTGGTAAGAGCTAATGTGGTTCGGATCCTACATTAAGCTGTAGGTGTAAGTCTTATATAGCCTTGGTACTGACACGGACACTAAACTCAAATCCAATCGTAACCAAATGACTTAGCCACTTGACAAGTAACATGAGTGCTTTAATGAATTGTTATATCTGTCAAATGTTTTTATTATATTGATCCTTAATTTTACTAAATTAACCCGTCACTGGAGTCAAAAGGGATATTTATAGATTGGTATGGCTCGCCAAAGAAGATACATTAGGTCAATAGTCGACCACGTGGCGACCACGTGGCAATACAAATATTTGACATTATTTTACACAAAGATAAAGATAAGTTGAACTATCCAAATTTACAGTAATATGAAAAGCCTGTCCAGAAAGTAATGTTACCAAGTCTTCAAGTATGAAAAAAAAATATTTATTTGCATAATAATAATAATACCTATACATTAAAAATCTTTAAAATATTGTCTTTCTACGTTCATACATCTTCGCCAACGGTATTTCTAATCTGCGAAGGCATCCTGGGAGGTCTGTTCACGAAGTACGTTTAAATCCATTTCACAAGCTGTTTTCATATCGTCAATTATTCTATAACGACGCCATTTCAGGGGGAATTTCAAACAGGAAAACAAAAGGAATTCTGCGGGAGGCAAGTCAGTACTGTAAAGCGGCAGATAGGTGGTCACGACGAAGGCAGCGTGAGCAGGCGCGTTGTTATGATGAAGTTTCCAATCCTCGTTTATGTCTGGCCAGACGTGCGGATCTTGCTTTCAGCCTCTCGAAGACTTCTACATAAAATTTAGAGTCAATGGTTGTAGATACACAATGATCATGGTCTTGATCTTTGATGTCCTCATTCGAGTCTTCTTGGGCGACGGGACGCCGAAGTGTGTCACTGGGCATTTTGCCTCTTCGTTTCAGGGTCGTATTGCAATATCCACGTTTCATTACCCGTGATAATATTTTTGAAAAAGTGAGAATCATTTTCACACATGAGACAAGCTTGATGCACACTTTTATCATGTTCAAATCCTTGGTCACAATCCCGTGGACGATATTTTTAGAATACTTAACATGTCGGCCGTTAAACGAACACTCATTCGACGGTCTGTCTGCAATAGTTTTTTCACACGAGCTATATATTTGTTTCACACTTTCGATCCTGGGCTAATCTGACCTTGTTTATTCCAGTATCCTGTTTCTTTAAGCCTTTTAAAAAATGTATAACACATTGCTAAACAATAATAGACGCACTAAAAACATTGCAAATAAGTTTTTGGACTTTAGATTTTATTATGAATATATAATTTGGTGATGTAAGAAGTTGTAGTTCGCTACACTGCTGTTTGAAATATGTACTTTTTGAACAAACGAAAAAAAAAAAAAAAACAATATAATACTCCCGCTGCGTGTGAAGTGCGAGCAGTGACAATTGTGTGTAATAAGGAGCGGGAAATCTACGGGAACTGACCGCTGAGTTCCGTTATTGTGAAGCGACGATTCTGTATGATGCTTTCCCGAACAAGGTCCACAAGATTGTCTGTGATGACGGTTGACTTCCCACTGCGTTCTTCATCATGCACATTTTAGAGTCCTGCTGTAAATTGTCTACACCAACAACGCACCATCTGCTTCCTCATGACGTTAGACCCATAGACCTGGCACAACTGACGAAGGATTTCAATCGGTGCTATGAGCTGTGAATTCAAAAACTCTATAACTGCTCGCACTTCACACGCGACGGGAGCTGGAATAGGAAACTACTTCCATCTTCAATCACTGCCACGACACTTCTGAGAACACTAGGAAAGTTCCTCTGGCGCATGCGGTAAGCTAGAACCTTACTCTCTCACGTCAACGTAGTCGCTGCGCGCCACATACGGTTTCCTAGCTATGGAGCGCGTGGGAAAATTACTTTCTGAATGGGCCTCATACAAATATTTTTATATGAGTGTTCTCATGTACAGTACCGTGCCGAGGGGGGGGGTAGTGGGGTGACAGCTCTGGGCGCCGAAGTAAGGGCCCGCAAAATTTGGGAGGAAAAAAGAAAAGATATATATAAACTGGAAAGAAAAGTAATAAAAAGTGCTTAATATCAAGAAAAAGCAGGGTTTATTTTTAAAAATTTTCTTGCACTTCACGCCAACCATAGTGGCGTATCGCGGCTGGTCTGTCGACTTCACTCATATGCACGAAGGGGGGGGGGGGGAGACGTCGTATACTCTCGTCCCGGGCGCTGATTTTCCACGGCACAGCACTGCTCATGCTTTCTAAATTTTGAAATCAGGATCTAAATCTGAATCATCAATTTCACCTTCAGAACGGAATCTAAACAGTACTCTTCTAAAATCTTTAATATTTCTTCTATATTTATTTTACTTGCCTCAAACAAGACAACTTCTTGCCTCAAACAAGACAACTTGTGTAAAATTAAATAGTTTTCGAAACAAAATAATCCACTATATTATCGAACGTGCTGCAGTCAACCTGAAAAGTGCATTTACTCTTCGCTGGATGTCAAGTAAATAGTATTTCTTCAAGAACTGAGTCTCAGTAAGTATTTAATACGGTCGACAACCGACCGGAACCCATAATAAGTTACATAGGGGCTATTAAGTAACAAACTCCGGCGTTTTGGAATAAACATACAAAACGAGCCTGACTCGGGCTTAGGATCGAAAGTGTTAAGGAGATTGACGGGCGTACAGCACGGGCTTCGTCATCGATCTCTTTACGACCTTCAATAAACGCCTTGAGTCATCTACTGACTTGGCTTTGTGATAAACACTAATCCCCGAAGGCATTCTGAACCATTGGAAAAGTTTCCGCTACAGGCTTGCCGAGACCCACACAAAAATTTGACCGGGTATCTTTTTTCCAGAGAGTAGTGTATCGCGATTTGTATAAAAAACGAAACAGATGTTTATGAAATCCCCCGTCATTCACCTCCCAGAGCTCAGAGGCAACTGAACAAGCACCCGCTTGGTATTTGACTTACATCATCATCGATCTTAGCGGATAGAGTACGCTGTAACGTACAGTCGCTTCACAATAAGGTATATGACATTACTTTCCGGACAAACATTACATATTTGACTCCTAGAAAATATTTAGCAAATTTCATCATTTGATAATGCCCAAATTTCGGGAGAGGGCCAATGTATCCTTTCCAAAATATGAATGAAATGCGTCAATGTGCGTCTTGTAAAAAGGAATTGATCCTTGTACTTACCCGCATAACTATATAATGTAATAAACTCTTATCAAAGAGGATGAAATAGGTCAGAAACCCAAGAAATTTACATTTTTGGCAATTTTTACCCATGAAAGAGAACGAGAGGTACCATCTACACTTGCAGATACATTCCCCAGTCCTACACTATCATATCATTTTTTTAATTTGGCAATTTCCAAAATTAAAATTTGTCAATTCGACCACTACTACTTACGTGAAGTTGGCACCGCCATTTTGTTTTTGGTACAAATTGTTTACAAATCATGAACAAATGAAAATCTTATGTGAACAATCTCCATGGTTTATTTTCGATTTCCGAAATTTTTTTTCGGGTACGTGAAGTTGGCACCATCCGTCTTGTGTTTGGTATAAATTGTTTATAAATCTGAACAAACGGAAATTTTATGTAAACTATCGTGAACAAACAATAGACAAACGATCTCCGTGATTTATTTTCGATTTCCGAAAATGGGTTCTGCTAGCGAAGTTAGCACCGCTTATTTTGTTTTTGGTATAAATTGTTTATAAATCTGAACAAATTAATAATGCATGTGAACAATCGGGAACAAACGATTTGCGTGGTTTATTTTTGATTTCCAAAAATTTCCTGGTACATGAAGTTAGCACCGACAAATATTGTTTTGCATATAAATTGTTTACAAATTTAAACAAACGATAATCAACTAATCTCCTTAGTTTATTTTGGATTTTCGAAGTGTTTTTTCTATACTGAAGTTTGGCTCCGTCTATTTTGTTTTTGGTATAAATTATTTACAAATCGTGAACAAATGAAACTTTTATTTACAGTGTTGGAAGTGGAAAAAGAAGTATTGCTAAAGTATGAAACAATCTTTGCTCCTGTTTTGTAATTCATTTTCCTTCAATATGAAGCAAGATTCTGAAAACGTTTTATTATTTTGAGAACTATTCTGTTCATAGGAGCGACTGTAAGTACAATAAATTTTATTTCATCCATTTTCGTACTTGAAATGATTTTTCTAAAAATCACAAGTATAGTTTATATCGTACACCCATCGATGAAACTTATTCGATCCTGATTGAACTTGGTATGGTGGGAGATCTTGACAAGATAGTACACATTATTTTGTGCAAATCGTTAGTTTCCGAGTTATTGGTGACCTAAATTAGGTTTGGACTTAGTGAAAGGATATGAAAGATATATCTCGCATGCTATCGACACAATTCGTCAGAATTTGACCAAGTTTGGCAAGTTGGTAGACCTTGATGAGATTAGTGAGCATTTGAAATATTATATTGTGAAGGCATTTGGTTCCCTAAGTATTTGACATCAAATTTGGAGATCTGATTTAGTGAAATCGAGAAATTTCACTCACATAAGATTGATGAAACTCATCTGACCTTGGCCAAACTCAATTTAGTTGTAGACCTTGACTTCGTTTGTACATGTGTGCAATC
Organism: Thermobia domestica; assembly: GCF_964235325.1. Lineage (NCBI taxonomy): Eukaryota > Metazoa > Arthropoda > Insecta > Zygentoma > Lepismatidae > Thermobia > Thermobia domestica. Next base: position 81,977,076 of record NC_137463.1, read on the forward strand.
CTTATTGTTTACAGCCATTCAATGAATTTCTTAAGATATAGATTATCTGCAATGTACAGAGACGATTTAGAAGATGGAAAGGCATGTTGCATTCAAGCCAACATGTAATGCCTTGTGAAAATTGTCTATCAAATGAATGTATGAAAATAGCCAATGTTGATTAGTCTTTTGTTGTCTTATGTTAGTATGCTGAAAATTATTTCGCTATAATCAATGAAGGATGAATTTTTCTAGCTTGAATTAGTTGAGGGTTTATAATAATTTGTTAACAATATTTTCAAATAATTATAGGACTAGTTGGCGCAATCGAAGAACAATCCAATTCCAATGTCATTAATAATGCATAAACTCCATTGTGAGTAAGTATTAGCGTAGCCACAGTTGGTGTGAGAGACTCAAAATCGATTTCTGGTGAAGACAGAAGTGATTTTAATTCAATGCTAAACTATAAGTCCACATATCATAGCGTCATTGTTAAATACGAACAACCAAATGACCCACCAACAATTAACACTGTTCAGCTAAGTAATTACTAGCCAAAGTATAACTCACAGTGTGTAAATTCCCTACGGACATGTTCCTTGTTACATGTTTGAAAAACAAACAATATTTCGTATGTACTATAAGCTTATATACTACATTATATCAATACACACATCCTTGATAGGTTGTGTTCAAGGTAGACCCTTGTCAAACAAGTATTCTTATTTTTTTATGTGGATATGATTCTTTTTTTCCAAGGCGTAACTAGTTAACTGCTTACTGATTCACTGTGATGAATGACATGGATGCATAATGTTGCATATTTCATATGTAGATACGATGCAGTTGAAGTGTAAACAGTTTGCATTCCTATTTCTACTTCCACACTTGGTATTTGTATACACACACTTCATCAGGGAAGAAGGAAAAGACCTTGTTTTAACATTAAAAGAAACAAATAAGAAAAACGTACACAAAAACAGTGAATAACTCAATTTTTTTACTTGTTTCCTTGTTCATGAACTATGCTCTATAAGTACAAAATAAAGAAATATAATCAAAAGAAATACATTTTCCTCTTATTTTTGACGTTTCAGATTGGTTGTGATTCATTCACTTTAATCTTCTAGACATATGTTCGTAATTTTATCAATATACTATATAATATTTATAATATTATAATAATATTTATAATATATATAATATTTGTTTTACAAGAGATTCTAAGTTTTCACAGTTTGTTTTTTTTTCCGGCAGGAGCTCATGTGGTTCGGATTCCACATTAATTAGTAGCTCCACGTCTTATATAGCCTCGCAGCTAAAAGGAACGCTAAACTTAAAATCAGCACAACTCAGTATGGCTTTCTTTTTCAATATTATGTAAGTGTGAAATAATCTCAGAACTATTGTAGAATGAACGTTATCACAAACTTTACAAGCAATTAACTTTCGAGACTTCAATAGATGGGTAAAGTCAAATATACTTGAGATATGTATTCGACATGTTTAACATAGCTATAGCCAAGAATTTACAAGTGTACACTATTTACTTAAAATATTCTATTTTAAAAAAAATAAGTTCTTAGGAATTTAAAACAAATTTCTTGGAATATTTAGTCAAAAATATTTTTAAAAAATAAATCTGAAGGAAATAATATAAAATAATTTTAAATTTAGCGAAAACAAATTTAAATTTGAAGAAAATATAAAACAATTTTAAATGTGAAGAAATTATATATATCAATTTTAAATTTCAAGAATATTTAAAACAAATTTTCAGAAAATAATATAAAATATTTTGAAATTTGGAGAAAATAAAAATAGTGGATTCATTATGCCATCATAGTGAACAAATATTGAATGAATTACATGTTCCATTTTAACATATTGCAGAAAATGTTCTTTGGTTTTTGTCAATGAAAAGCAATCGTGTTCCATGTCAAATATTTTAAGTTTTCCCACAATATTGATTAGTAATCTTAATGTATTCGTAACAATTCTATTTAAGAATAAAGGACAAGTACCAGTATTTATTGTTTATCGTTAGTTGTCATGATTTTCGTTCTCTATTTGAGTTTTCTCTTTTAAAAAATCTATTACAAGGACAGTCTACTGTTCTCGCATTTTCAATCTACTGAACTCGTCTCATCTTGACCAAACTTGGCGTGATGGAAGATCTTAACTTGTTTGTTATGCATGTGAAATATTTCCCTACGTAAACTTTCGCTTCCCAAGTTGTGAGTTATTGAAGTTGGGGTTTGGATTAGTCAAATTTTCAACAACAACAACAAAATCACTATTAGCATGCTACTTAAAATATATAAAACGATAATCATGCTTGTTGTTCTGTATGGTTGCGAAACATGGTCGCTAACTCTGAGGGAAGAACATAGACTGAAAGTATTTGAGAACAAGATCCTGAGACGAATATTCGGACCCAAGAGGAACGGGAATGGGGATTGGCGGAAATTTCATAACGAGGAACTACATAATTTATACGGTTTACCAAACATTGTTAGGGTCATCAAGTCTAGAAGGCTTAGGAGGGCGGTCATGTGGCCAGAATGGAAGAAAGTAGGAACGTTTTCAAAGTCTTAACTGGAAGAAAAATCGGCAAATGACTATTGGGAAGACCTAGGCGGAGATGGGAGGATGATATTAAGATGGATCTCGCAGAAATAGGAATACAAAACAGAAACTGGATCCAATTGGCTAAGGATAGAAGTCAATGGAGAGCTTTTGTGAGCGCGGCATTGAACCTCCGGGTTCCATAGGTCATAGAGTTAGTTAGTTTAGTTATATATATATATATATATATATATATATATATATATATATATATATATATATATATATATATATATATATATATATATATATATACCCTTATATCTCAAGTATATGAGGATTTAACCATACAAATATTTTTTAAGGATTAGAATCTGAGGGAAAAAATTGATAAGGCGTGGAACAGACAGAAACGATACTTGAAAGAGGAAATGTGTAAAGGAAATATTGTGCATTTCAGATAAATCTACTATGGTCAACTCTCGAAGTTTAAGTCACGCAACAAACATCAATAAATGTAACTGTGTTTCTAAGTTGGAGGCCATTGTTAACCAGAGTCAAAGGTTAAATTTCTGACTTCATCCTGTGAAATCCGTTACACGAATTTCTTTTCCGGAAATACTGTATACGAGGTGACAACTTGGTGTCCTTGGATATAAAGAAAGAAATGAATAAACATTCTGTGACAGAAGCACTCACTTATCACATTAGTCCTAAAATATTGCTACTCTTTGTATAAATTACAGTCTACAAACACACAATTACTGTACTTTACAAGGATACTTTTAAATATCGATGTTTAATTAAAATGCTTACGTGTAAATATGAAAAAATAAACATGAAGAAGCAACTAATATTTATGGCGACCATGATAGTTGTAGGACAGAAGCCTTAGCATCTGTAAGTCCTTTCCTAGATATTAATGTGAAAAAGCTAATTATAATAACAATTTCTACAGAAGTATGTGTATTAGTATATAATAGTAATACAAAAATACTATCCAAAGATGAGACATGTATCAGTTGATAAATGTTATCAACTTGACAAAATGACATGCCTGAGGGCAGGCGAGTACCAGGAAATTTTTGATGCGGGGGATCCGAAGTTGAAAATACTGTATATTCCGCTTTTTTTTAAAGATTCGTATTTCCATTAACACATGTGTTCTATATAATGCGTCACTAATACATTTAATGTGCTAGGCTATAACTAATGCGAATGAAATTATATGATACGATTGGACAGAAAGCATTGCCATAGAAGAGTGTTTCTCAACCTAATTCCTATTACGACCCCCATTCTTTTACATCCTCTTGCCAGCGACCCTCTTATAACTTCTGGTTTGCAATAAGCTTGTGTGGAATTTTTAATATAACTATTGCGTAGATTTCACGATATCCATCTATTTCAATAATAGTAGAATCCATTTCTTGTATATAGTGGATACAGTAACTTCCCTAAAACGAATGGATTAAAACTAAATTTGGTCAGTTCATTCATATTACAAATATCGAATCCGATTCATCATACTGTTTCAAATATTAGCCCGTTTGAAAATTTTAAAAATTCGTAAAATCCCTTAATTTTGGGTCATATGATAAAAAAAAATAAAGTGATTTCAAATTGTTGTTAAAAAAAACTTGGAGAGTTGTTTAAAATGTTATTCAGTATTTTAATTCTCGAGAGGCCGCCACATTGAGTTAACTCATATTGTTGTGAATTTGGTATATTGTTGTGACTGTGTTAGTATCACCAAAAACTGTGAAAAGTAACTTGTTTACATTTAAAAATTTAGGAAACAAATAAAATCCCACACCAAAAATCTACCTTCATTGTGGCCAGTTTGATATGGAAAAAAGATTACTCGCTCACACTCATACGTGTACAATTCTGCAAACAACAAAGGATTGTAAACAAAAGCAATCCCTTTGTCCATTGTTGATTTATCAGCAAACGCAACACAGCTATTGGGGATTAGTGTTTTCAATTTTAGTTGTATTTCAATATGCAGGTTTTGTTGCATTTGTATTTTTTCTGGTATTTCAATATACAGTTCTCATTAGATTCATATCATACTTTATTATTTAAATTGATTTTTAAACAAGTCTGCACCTATTGAAAATGTTTAGTAGACCTATTTTTGCTGTTCTTAGCAGTATGTACAAGAGTACGTATTTCTTATACACACTGTATAAGAAATACAGTATGTATGTATGTATGTATGTATATAGTATGTATTTCTTGTATAAAAATAAAACATGCCTATCAGAATAAAATTCAAAATAGTATTTGAAATCATTTTCCTGTGTTAGATTCTAATTATATTTATCTCTTCCGCTTATCTTCGCGAAGCGCTAGAGATCGCGACCCACAGATTGAGAAACCCTGCCACAGAGTAGCAAGTTTTAATTAATTCTATTATACTTCTAACTTCCTTCCAAACACTGACGTATCTCAGTAAGATATTCTTTTTCTTTTACTGTTTCTAAAGAGAAATGTCACGCATAACCATTTACTACAACGTTCATACACTACCAAATTACTTAAATTCTCAAGAAAAATACAGTGTAAACCAATTCAAACTATTACTAGTTATAAGAATATGTAACTACTCACTTCCTAAGCAAATGTAGCATTTTAGAACCCGTGTAAAATAAAATTGAAACGATATCTCAATGCATTTCTTTTTTATTATTATTTGAAACGAGATGAGAAATTGTGTAAATCTCATGGGAAACATTAAGTGCACTTATACCTGTAAGAGGTCAGAAGGTTAATTAGTGTTTGAATTTCATATGTACTTTGAAAATGTGCCTAGACAAAACCAATTACTAGCAGTTCTGTGTTGTGAACAATTTTTTTATGTCCCTTTTATATGAACGTTGATTAAGCAACCTGGTTGCTGTCATCATCATCAGAGGTATTCTGCCATCACTGACAAACCACTTGCCGCAACAGAGAAGCGTCCATGCTCCATGGTCTTCAGCTAATCTCTTTGTCTTCACGTACGATTTTTTTTTTTTTTTGACACCATCAACTATATCCTGCTTCGTCCCTTCCTTCTCTTTGCTGCCACCATACCCTCACGATACAGTTCCTTCTTAGCTAATGTTCTAACAGTTTATCTTCGTCTTTCCAATTATATCTGAAATTGTTCTTTTTTTCTCTTATCATTTTTAACACTCATTCGTTTTTCATTCGACCCAATTATTTCTTTCCAATCTTCTTCACACCCATACTTCGAATGCTTCCAGTCGTTTTTCATCACTTTTGCATAATATAAATGTTTCTTCCCCATACAGTACAATACTCCACGCAAAATATTTTATAAGTCTTTTCCTCAATTCTTTATTCAAGGATTCATAAATAACTTTTCTCATCCTAAATGCATTTTTTCGCCATTCCTATGTTTGCTTTTATTTCACGTTCACACTTGATATCACCATTAATAATACTACCCAGGTATCGAAAATTAGTCATCTATTCTATTTTCTCCATTCGACTGCTCCGTTCCAATTCTCATGGATTTTGTCGTTGCTTGTGTCGTAATGGGAAGCTTGATGAGGATGTCCTTCAGTATCAGTTTCGCCATAATAGATGGCGTGTTATTGATCGACAGCATCAATTTTTAAGATTAACTAAAAATGTGTTTTTGCAGAATTCCTCGAAAACTACGCATAAGAATTTATACTGATCTATATCAGCTGAATGAGATCTATTGATTGCTATTTATTACATTTTTAAACAATATTAACCTTTTAAAAAAAAATCATAGTTAAGGAGTTAATTATAATGTTGGACAATATCTCATTAGCGGCAAGGATAAAAGTAAGGGGGAACGAGCTGGGACGGCGTCCTTCGCTTCCAGAAAACATCCCTGGCGTCCCCCCACTTTCCAAAAAAAATACAATGTGCAAAGATAGACATGCGGGACGGCGGGACGTCATGCGTCCCCCGATCTTTTCAGATTCATTTTTACCCCAGATTAGCGGTTCTCGCCTTCGGTGTGAGAGACCCGGGTTTGATATCCATTGGGAGCTCATGTGCTTAAGCTGTAGGTCTACGCCTCATATAGCTTCGGTGCTGAGAGAGACGCTAAAATTCCCACCAAGCAACCAACTGATTAACCGTACTAAGAACTGTCGTCTTGCACAAAACCATGATGAAAAGTTTGTTGAAATATGCTTCAATTTCGTGTTAATAAGAGGCTTAGTTAAATTATAAAATATCATTCTTTACGTTTTGAAAATTAATTTTTTTCTAGATGTTCTCGAAAACTACGCATGAGGCTTTACACTTACGCAAATGATTTTGTTCATCTCAATAAGATCCATTGATTAGTATTTCTATCTTCTTTGGATCTTTTTTTTTTTTGACGCCAATACCATTGTATAGGGTGATCCAGTATAACTTCCTACATTTTAAAGGATAATAAAGCAAACAGTATTGCACGTAGAAATGTGTTCATTCAAAAATGTAAAAGTATATTGAAAACAATTTGTAATCACTTTGTTCTGATTTGACAGGAAACAATTTATTTATTTATTTAAAGAAAGAAGCAAATTTAATATATTCGGTGTATCCAATATATTATAGCATATACATAAAAAATACATAAACAGACTAAATTATATAATATCAATATACAAAATTAATTTATTAATATAAAAGAATAAGGAAAAATTAACTACTACAGAAATTAATAAGTCAAATTTCCTACTTGTAAGTACTATTACTTCTCCAAAGGAATTCGGACTTCCTAGATTCCCTTTATTAATAGAGTTTAATATACCTGGTAATTCAAATTAACAATACAATTTGAAGCGATTTCTGAAGGCCGCAGTTTGTGATTTCTCAATATTATCAGACATACGAGCACTTTCAGGTCAGCTAAGATTTCCTTTTTCAACGCTGACCCCGTTGTTCACAAATTCTCGATCCACTGCAAGAGCAAACTTTAAACCGAGGGCACTCTAATCACTGACTTGTTGCTTTTGAATAACATTTCGACTGCATACGAGCGATGAACTCCAAATAAAACCATAATGACAACTGAAAACAACAGGAGAGTAATGAGCTAAAGGGATTTCCACTTCTCTCTCCTTTCCACTGATATTGCTACAGAAGATAAAGAAGTGGGGAGATTTTATTGGATATTATTGACAATAACTGTATTGTCAATGGAAATGTCATTTCAACACACAAGAGAACAGAGTAATTGAATACCATTTTATATTTTCGAATAAACAAGTTTCTATCTTCAATATTCTTTGTTTTAATAGCCTATAAAATGTGGGAGGTTTTTTGGACCACCCTGTAGAATTTATTTGAACCCATTAGGTTTGCACTTAAATGAACTTGTATATGATCATTTGCAGAATTAATTTACACTTAAGAAACTCTACATAAATTTAATTATATTGACTACACAATATTATTTATAATTACTATGAATAAATTCCCCTTCTTTACATTATTTACATATGTTAGATACTTATTGGCTTTCATGAAATATGTCTACCGTTGTCTCTTGCAGCAGTACATTTGGCACATTTGTGATTACCATGTGCAAAATATGTGTGCAAAATAGGTGCCAAATATGGTTGAAGATAGAATCTTTAAAAAGAACCGAACGTCAATTTAAATTTTAGACCTGTGCTTTGGGTAGCCTGGCTGAATGGTGTAAATTTTACATCAAGCCATGAGATCCAATATTGCACGGAATGCTTTTGATTCTTATTCATCCATCTTTGCAGGTATCAAAATATGGAACCTACAACTTTGGCCACCACAAATCTTTCACTGACTTCCTTCTTTTCTTCTTCACTGATAATGTAAAAATGTGCAAATAATTAAATTTAACCAACAAATTCATGAAATATGTCCGTACCTCTGCTATACAATCACAACAACAACTAAATTACGTAAAAATAATGTGCACAAAAAATAAATCAGTAAATTAATTACAACCATCTTAAGCCATTTCTATGAAGTATGAGCAACTACTGCTTTGCAAGGCCAGGCTACAAATACAGGGCAATATTCATGAGCCTAAATAATTGGTTTGCACTTGTCAACAAATATAAAATGAAACCCACATGAAGGTATTAATATATAGGGTGTTTCAAAATAACACCGACAACGTTTGAGAGGTGATTCCTGATACCAAGATAAGACAAAAAGTATAGACCAACCTGTTTGCACAAATGCTTCCTTTCGGAGTTATAGGCTGCCGAAAATTTGAAAAATGAACTTTACAGGCCCATAGCTCCAATACTATATGGCACCTACCGTAGTCGGGTCAAGACTTCACTTAGGAACTAGTATGTGCCCTGTCCAAATATCTATGTTTCAGAATCCTAAGGTACTTCCGCAACAATTTTTATAGAGGTAGTTTGGCTACTCGCAAATAATTTGAGTAACTAACTCAACTACCAAACGTTGTCGGTGTTGTTTTGAAACACCCTGTATATCACTGCAACCAATTGTGGGTATCGTGGTTTCACGAAGAGTGACACTTGGGACCCATTTTTAAGTCTCATGGCAGCCAACCTGTTAGGAAAAATATCTAATGGATTTTACTGGTATTTTGTAACGGAGTATTTTATGGCATCCACATGGATGTCACTGGAACGAAATGGGTTAAGGAATGTACAAATTTTAATTGTATTAATTTTACTTTGTAGTCGATTTTTGTACAGGGGACTCAAGATCAGACTCAAAGGTAATTCTGATTTGCAAATTCATGTAGAAATACGCATGTCACGTAGGTACTTTCAACACGAAGGCTTCAAATCCTTCTATAATGTAACATTAATATAAATACATATATTATTGATAATTGGTTTACGCAGCCCAATTACATTTCAAGCAGACGTACGTGTCCTGAAACATGTCTCTTAGGAGCAAATAGCGCAAAAGCAAGAACATGCCATACACATAAAGCAACAAAAGAATCACATATATATTATAAAGTTCTTTGTTTTTAGTAAGTCATTTTCCTAGAATAATCTTTGATGGAAATTTGCTATTATTAGTTCCGACTACCAATCATTGGGTTAAGTGGTGGTTGACCTTCAGGCTTCAGCAAGTGATCTCCTCCCTCCTAGTTAAAATTGTTCATGCAAAACGATATTTGGGCTTCATAGTTGTAATTTTTTTTCGTTTTCTTGAGAACGATCATCAGTATGCATCAATCTTGTCACGCAATCGGTTCCTACTATTACATTTGTCTCTCTTATTAATGGAGAAGAACCAAGTGCGTGTCTGTGTGTATGTGCATGGATGTATGTATGTACTCTTTGTGCGTTTCCTTCCTGTTTACTTAAGACGATGGAAAAGATAGTATCTTATGTAACATCTTTCAATATGTACTTTTTCGTAGGAAGGAAGTTTTTGCAAGAATATTAACGTGTGTTATGGGACGTTAAATTAGTTGCAACAGGGCTGACCAACTTATGTCTACGACTAAGTAATATCCGGATTTCAATATACTACAGGGTAAACAAGTTTCTTTGAATAACTTAATCACAAGCAACTCTTTATCAGAATAAGAAAAAAAAACTCCTTTGATTCTTCCTAATTATAATACGTTAAAAGAAGTTGAAAATTATTTTTATTCTCCGTGCCATAGACTACCATAGTCATACGAGCCTGACAAACTAAAAATAATTCAAAATTTACCATTTTTCTTTTGCTTGTTTTCCATAAATGAAAGGAGATAATGAAATGCAACTTACCACAATCATAGATAATGTTATTCTACAACAGAAAATATGAACCTGAAGTATTTTCAGTGTTGTCATCCATAGAAATTACAGTGTTGCCAGAATAACAATTCCCCCCAAATCTGAGTTAAAGCAGCGACTAGAAGAACAAACTAAACTGTATTTGATTACATATCATGTTGTCTTTTAATCATGTGAACTACTTTTTAAATAATAGTTGTATTTAGTTTGTAATAAAGAAAATAGTTTTATCATACAGTTATTAAAATTAAATGATAATGTTATTTAAAAAGTATTTCACAGGGTACCCAAATAACATGATACATAATCAAATGCAGTTGAGTACGTTCCTCTATAGCAGCGTTTCCCAACCGGTGTGCCGCGGCACACTGGTGTGCCGTGAATGGGCCGCTGGTGTGCCGCGAGGAATTGAAACAAAATTATTAATTTTATAGCAATCAAATTGCAAAACGTAGGGGAAAATGTATATTTGTATTGCACATTACTATGAATCTGTGTTACTTTTCTATACACTTGTGATGTTGAAAAAGTATTTGTTATTGTTATGACCATTATTGCTTCTTTATTGTTGCAGACTATTTCGTAGCTTGAAAATTTAAAATATCATTCAATCCTTTCGACAAATTACCTACATTTGTGTTTTAAAAGTAAAGGAGATCTGTTTGTTCGTTCGTTATTTAGTGATCTTCCTTCGTAGTAAAATGTTGGATACAGTTTTCGAAAAAGAAAGCTTATTTTTAAAAACCTAAATCCAATATTTCATTGCAATTGTTTTTTGTTATTAAATTAAAATGAAAAATAAGCATAGTGATTTACCACGGGGGAAAACCAGTGATCGAGCTTTCTTCTCTGTGCGAAGGAGATCAGTAATCAAAGAAAAAAATACCACTGTCTTTTATATTTACAAATAATAATATCTATAAGTGTGCCGCGAGAATCCAAGTTACATCCGTAGTGTGCCGCAAGTTGAAAAAGGTTAGGAATCGCTGCTCTATAGTCACTGCCTTAACTTAGATTTTGCGGGAATTGTTATTCTGGCAACACTAATTTCTATGGATGGCGACACTGAAAATTTTTCAGGTTCCTATTTGCTGTTGTAGAATAACATTATCTATAATTGTGGTAAGTTGCATTACATTATCTCCTTTGATTTATGAATAAAAAAGCAAAAGAAAAATGGTAAATTTTGTATTATTTTTAGTATGCTAGGCTCTTAACCTTTACTACTCATTTCAGTTATTACATTAACCCTGCACTGAGAAAAAATGTAGGTGGCGTACTTAAAAAAGTAGGTTACATAGTAATTCCTGTACTTTTTGGACTTAACGTACAGCAGACGTATAACTGAAAACGCATGTTTTATAATATTTCCCATATAAGTGTTCCATATGTGCGTACTTTCCGTATGAAACAATATATGCGGTCAGGATCTCACACACAAATGGACGTATATAACATATAGCTGACGAAGGTAAGATAAGTATATGCATGTGATATACGGAAAATTGTTAGATATCAGACATCCTGCAACGGCATGATGCAACATCTAAGGGCAGTGCCTATGTAGCATACGGATAACGTATGCTCCGTACTGATTTCTGTAATAAGAAAGAGGATTCCGTATATTTGTACAATATACCACCGTCCGGAGAACAGATTTTTCTCAGTGTACCACGAAGTATTGTAGTACCCCATATATATAAATACCATAAACGAGAGAGGAATGTAGTGTATTTGATTTCCTACAAACTGCATATTAAAGAAGCCTTTGTTCTTTTGATTCTTTTTTTCAGTTGCACAATTTGCGGTTCACCAGTATCAAAAGCAGAGTTTAAGGGTTAATACCGTAGAGAACCATAGTCTTCCAATTGGTTTTTCTCTTTCGTACCGCATACTACTTTAGCCATTTAGTTTATTTTTGTATTGCGTACTATAAACTACTTTTGACATTGAGCTAATATTTAACCTGCCTCCATAAACTGTTAACTTATTCTGCCCTTGTCACCATAGATTTATCTTTCTTATTTATTTATTTATGTTGTTTTTAGGACCATACAACCTACCAAATGCTTCTAATTTAGTCTCTGTACCATAGACTACCTTAGTACTTGAATTTATTTTTGTTCTCTGTATCATAGACTTCGTTAGTCATCTAATTTTTCTCTTTTGTATCACAATTACTTCATTCAAACATTTTATTATTATTATTTTTGTCCGGCGTCCGATAGCTTGACAACTTTAATAATTTAACTGTTTTTTTTTTTCTAGTACCATAGACAATCTTGGTCTTCTAACTTATATTTGTCCTTAATACTGTAGATTACCATTGCCGTCTAACTTATTTTTGTCCTTAATACTGTAGATTACCATTGCCGTCTAACTTATTTTTCTCCTTAATACTGTAGATTACCATTGCCGTCTAACTTATTTTTGTCCTTAATACTGTAGATTACCATTGCCGTCTAACTTATTTTTGTCCTTAATACTGTAGATTACCATTGTCGAATAACTTACTTTCAATCCTTCATACCATGGACTACCTTAATCTCTTAACTCATCTTTTGTCCTTCGTAACAGACTGCCTTAGTTGTCTATGTAACAAAGACAATAGGTAACAGTGGTGGTAGATCCACTGGCGCAAATTCCGGGGAGATGAGGGAGACATGTCCTCTCCAATCTTGGAATTGAGTGGGACTGTCCCCCCAATAATCCCATTTGAAATGTGTTTTTAAGGGAGAAATGTGATGATTTGTGTCCGACTACCACAAAGAAAAGTGACATGAAATTGATGTCCTTCCAAAATAAGCCTCCAATCTGCTCGCCTCCCAATATTGAAGACAACTCTGCTTCCCCTGGTCGTCCACAACATTGTTTTTCAACTTCATAAATATTTTGAACATCTTTTTTTTTTTTTTAATTTGGGAAGACCTTACCCGTCCACCCTCCGCCCCAATGTTGAAGACTGATTTGCGCCGCTGAGTAGACTAATAGAACATAACCAATGGTTGTATCATGGCATTTCTTGAGATGTGTATTGTTTAAAAATCTTTAGTAGTCTATATGCAGGCCTATATTCCGATCAGCTTTCTATACAAATTCTGCCAACTTCTTTGTAAAAATCCTTTGCATATTCTGTTGTTCAGACAATCGGGAACGAGTGTCTGCAATTCAAGGCGACATGTTTCTCTGTGTATCTATGAGTATCTATTCCACAACAACTTGGTCTATAAGTATCTACTCCACTTTAAAAAAAAAAGTTAAATTTTGATGAAACAAGTGTTTTTTTTAGACTCACAGAGATTCCGCTGATGGTTCAGTGGTAGAATGTTCACCTCTGATGCATAGTGTCCCTGGTTCGATCCCAGCCTGCGCCAAGTGAAGTTTATGGTTAACTAACATCGTGTGCGTGGATGTTCTCGGGGTTTCCCCGTTTACTCCCACTTTCTTCATTTCACTATTATCATCCACATCATCATCACAGCTTTAGTTTCGGTGTATAACGTGGGACGTTAATATTAAAAAAAAAAAAAAAAAAAGTCTACTGCTTGAGGTTCAAATTAGTTAAGATGGTGACGTTTGAAATCTCAAGAACAAGGGTTATTTCAGTACTCGAAAAACACGTTTCCTCACTTCTCTTATTCACTGTACTAGTTAATTGTAACAGGTGTGAAATACCTTCAACTACATCTAGAATTAGACAAATGAAAGATAGTCAAATATTTCGACAATGCTAGAAAAATGAATTAACAAAAACAAACATTTTGGTTGGCTAGTCCTTCACCGAGTACATCAACCTACATACAATATCGTTTATGTAATTCTCCCAAACAATTTTGAGATTTTCTTGTTTCTTTCCTTTGTGGAAGACATTGACATGAATTCCATGAAACTTATTACCCACTTCCCCAAATTCAGCAACAATAGAGGGAAAATTCTTAGTTCAATGCCAGTGTCAACAATTATCATTCATATAATGTGAAAGATAATGCAATTCTTTTAAATGTCAAGTTTTTATGCAATCCTAAACAAAGGTTTTTCTCGAAGTCTGGTCACTATATTTGTTACTTTTGTCGTTCGAAGTACGTTTGCCGTTTCGTTTATGTCTGTCCTGTATATTATTGACAACTAGACTTTCATTGTATTTTGATTTATGTACGTACAGTCAGCGACAAAAGCTCTTTCCGTTTGATGAAATTAGTTTCGTAAATAATTTCATAATAGAAGGACAATTTGAGTACAATTTTCAGTAAATTAAAAAGAATGTAATTTTCTGTACACTTAAAAAAAATTGTAATTAAATTGCCAAACATCAATGTAAAATCATTTACCCTTTATTTTGTAAGTTGATATACATTTCCTTAGATTAAATTACAAAATTTGCTGGGTTAGTTTACAAATTTACAGTAAATTTAAAAGAAAGTATGATATTTTTTGATAAAAATGTAATTTTACACCATTTCATATTAGTAATTTTACTTTAAAGGTGTGAATTGATTTACATAGAGGAGTGACAAACAGATTGCCACCGTTTTTTGTGAAATTTACCTATGAAATTTTTTTACAGTGTATGTTCTAGCCTTGGAAGTCGGTGAAACTATGTAGTTTCACCGTTACGTTATTCCCAAAATAAATTATATTAAACAGAAAGAGCTTTTGTCGCTGATTGTACAATATGTGCTTTAATTCAACTTGTTTATTTTCGTTATGTATACCATGGAGAGCCTTAGTCTCGCTTATTTTTGCTTCCATACCCTAAATTACCACATTAAAAAAATTACATATATTTATTGTTCTCATACTACATACCAATAGCGTCATTTCAGTTTTTACCAGGGGAGGGGGACAAAGATGTCTACCGACATAAGACTTCCACGTTTTCTTTTATCAGAATATTAGTATAAAATTTGTAAAAAAAGAAAAAAAACATATGTTAAATGCCCCTTGCCCTCTTCAAACGATTCCCCTGCTATATATCAGATGCGGCTGCTGCAACAGATTGCATGGTTATGTAACCGCCAATTTTTAATAATCAAAAAGGTTTTGAAGTATTTGAGTAAAAATGAAATCATTGACCACAATAAATTTCTGAAAATTTCTTATTCGATAAATTATTGTTAGATAGTCAAAAATTAGTGCAAGATATTTATTTTTAATTAACCTTCTATACTACTGTAATTCCCAATGAATGTCAAAGCAACTTCCTGATTACTTCAACTTTTTAATGCACCCGTATATCTCTGGGTAATTAACATATACTTTACAACCACTAAGGTTCAGAGGTAACTACACTTCAACTAACTTTGATAATTATACAACAAACTCAACCACCTACGGCTCATATCCAATCTACAAATAACTTCAGCCTCTTATGGCTCCATTCCAACCTAAACACATTTACACATTATTTATATTACATAGTTACACCAGTTACGACCTTCATTTGTTTTCACAATTTCTTAACACCTTGTCTGATTATTCAATAGCAAACATCTTGCCCCAACTAATCGACAACCTAACAATTATATTTTCATTTAAAGAAATTAATTTTAAATTGGACCCGTCGGTTAACTGGATTTATCTAAATTTAGTATTGTTTCAATAATTTACAGTATACACATACTGTAGAATATTTTTTTTTAAATAACAATACTTATCAGAGGAACGGTTATTGTAAGAAGCACACAACACAATGCATATACAGACCTATAATAAATCAAATACATACAGAAAGCTATTTACAATTTCATAAATCGATATTATTATGAACAATTCGCGTGTTATTCTGAATTATACATTACATATCAGTTATATGGCAATTAAGAATTTTAAAGGTTTCACAAATTGGTATAAAATGAATACAATTGTGCTTGGTGAGGCATTACGTAACGTGGCATGGTTAAAAGTGAATCACGTAGCCTCTGATGGAACGTAGACGAGATGATACTACTCCATTTGTTCAGGGGACGAAATAAAACTATATCCTCTCAAGAAACGAAATGAGAATATACGAAATGAAACTTTACCTTCTGCGTCATGACTCTATTGCGTATCTCAGGTATCGGTAGATCTGAAGTTAGTTTTCTTTTATAATATTGTCACAACTTTTACTTCACTTACTTTTAACAACTAATTTCTTTAAAAAAAAAAAAAAAAAAAAAGCCTGCAATAAAAGAAACGCTTCTTTATGCTTTGAAATATATATATATCATACTTCAAGGCATAAAGAAGTGTTCCTTTTGTTGCAGGCTTATATTTAGAAATAGACAAACATAAATGGACCAATATGTAATCTTTTTAAAAAAAAAAAAAAAAAAAAACAGAAGAAATAAGAAGAAACCGTATTCATTTTAGATCAATCACGGTCAAACATAATTAACATATACAGTAGACCGCTTTCCTTAATACTTAAAACAAGAAACAGGCAAATTTTAACCTTAAACCATGCACAACACTATGCTAGAAAGGCAATAAACATTATGCCACCTAATTTTCCTTTTCTTCTACCTTATTCGCTTTCATTACCAACATTCTTAATCTGTGAAAAGTAACATTTAACGATTAGTTTCGTAAGAATGTAATCTCTCATTTAATTGAAATATGGGAAAGTTATTTTTTTCTACTTGATTCTTCCTGATCTTCTTCATATGTAACATGTTCTGTAATAATATTGCCATATACCAGCGATGGAAAATTTTTCTTTAGGTTTGAGGGGTACTTTTAATTTCAGAGATCACTGGAGATCCAGTTATCTGTTCAGTAGTCTGTAGAAGAGGTAATAAAACAGTAAGTCTGTGGCTGTTGGGAATGCGTTTCCGAAGCGTTACCCTCTAGAGGGAACGCGACCAAGGTGGCTATTTGGTAACTTTACTTTTGTCAAAGTTATAAATCATACTGTGAGCCAGTCAGAGTTTCCAGACCTTTTTTGCCAAGTCCAGATCTATAATAGCAGAGTTCCAGTACTCTGCACAAAGCATCTTCAAAGCAGCTGTTTCTTGCAAAAATTCCCTTGCCTGGCAACACGTCTTTCCTTTTTTCCCCTTTCCTTTTGACACCTTTTAAATAGCAGGTGGTCTATTGTTCCGAAACGCACCAAATACGCTCGAGCTGACGTTTTCTCCGCGTTTTTATTGCTTTCGCGTTTGTGATTAGCCATCCACATTTAAATACATGGTCAGCGTATGCAAGAGCAATTAAATCGCTTTGCAAACGCTACAATTAGCCTGGTAGTAACAGTGGTCGATACAGACAGTGTGACACAGACTACCGCCGTGCCGGATACCTCTCATGACTTGTCAGTCAATGGGTTGGTCACCCATAATATATATATATATATATATATATATATATATATATATATATATATATATATATATATATATAAATAACTGCATTTTTAAACAGGACATTAGCAACAGTCTACATCTCGAGGTACACTTATCCCTTGCATTACACGATTAATTTGTTTCCAAAAATTATCGCGTAAAACGAAAACGCGTAAAATGAACCATACAAAGTGATCACGTTCTAGCAGAAACCAGTAAAGTAGAATTGCGTATAAAAGAGGATGCCTGTAAATGAACTACATATAAATGTTGAAACAAGTTGAATAAGTGTTGTTAACCATTTTCACAGCTTCCTATAGTGATTTAAAAATGTTTAATTTAGTACTATAGTGTAATATGAAGGACATAGGGAAATACACTGGTAGTCAACAATAAAATCAATATTGGTTACCATTGTAACCCCCCTCCATGCTCTTCATATATACAAGGTAGGCCAAAAAGTGGAATCACCCTAATAAATGATAAACGCTGTAATATATAATCAAAATAACAATATAAGTGGGAAATAGGGATGGGAGGAAGCAGTGGCGGATCCAGGGGGCGATCGGAGCGATCCCCCCCCAGAAGAGGAAACTTTTTTTATTTTATACATAAATAAAACCCATCCCAAAGTTTGGAGCTCTTAAAAGTAGCTCAAAGTAGCAGTATTACAACACACCGTCCCTCACAGAAGTCCGTCCCGGATCCGCCCCTGGGAGGAAGTGTTTGAGAAAACATTACAACAACGTCTGCCATTTTGAATTTTACACAATTGTCTGAAATGGAAACCATAGCATATGATATGTCATTTTAATAAAAAATTCTCGTAGCACTAACCATTACAAAGTTATGACTGTTTATTTGTATCTTTGTAGGTGACTTACTAGCAGAATACGACCTTCACGCATGTAGAGTGCTTTGAGGTCATACTTATCTTTGGAGATCGAAGCACCTGGGTGACTGCAGACGATTTTAACTGTCGTCATCCGGAAAGGACTCGTATCAGCACTGGTACGGTGTTTAAAGTGCTGAAAAAATTAAAAGAAACTGGATCTGTGGACATGGGCACCCTAAGAAAATTTTCTAGGGGGAAGGCTCAAATCCCTGGTTTCTATATTGCGTTTGGTATTTTTTTTTTATTTGTATTAAGAAAATCTTAAGAAATTTAATACATTTTCGTGAACCCCACTCTGCTCTCCCCTTCGGGCGCCCATGTCTGTGCCACATTGACTCAAGATGGTAGATATCATGAAGATTTTTCGAAAATTTAAAGTTGGTTTCCCGCATTGTGGGCTCTATGGGCCCGTTAGTTACGCCACTGAAAACAGATTATTGTCCACACAACTCTGATTATTTTTCTCCTAACAAAATTTTCGCGAGCAAATTAAAGCAGAGAGTTATAAATTTAGTCCCTCATTATTGGCCTATTTCAATTACAAACAGCGGAGATGATGAAAAGTCTGAGAAAAATGAACACCATATTTTACCAAAATAGTTTAAAAAAAAAAAAAAAAAGACTTTGATATGTTGGTTTAGAGTTTTCCGCCCCTTTCAGCATTGATGCTGTATGAGACATGGACCTTAATTTAAGGTGGAATCTAAACTACTGTGCACTGAGAAAAAAATGTAGGTGACGTACTTAAAAAGATAGGTTACATGCGTAATTCCTGTAGTTTTTGGACTTAACGTACAGCGAACGTATAACTGAAAACGCATGTTTTATAATACTTTCTGTATAAGTCTTCCATCTATACGTACTTTCCGTATGAAACAATGTAGACGGTCAGGATCTCACGTACATATGGACGTATATAACATATAGCTGACGAAGGTAACATAAGTATATGCATGTGATATACGGAAAACTCTTAGATGTCAGACACCCTGCAACGGCATGATGTAACATCTTAGGGCAAGACACCCTGCAACGGCATGATGTAACATCTAAGGGCAGTGCCTATGTAGCATACGGATAACGCATGCTCCGTACTGCTTTCTATAGTAAGCAAGAAGATACCATATATTTGTACAATATACCGCTGCCCGGAGAACGGATTTTTCTCGGTGTGATAGGATCAAATTTCAATGTTAACTCACCGGAAATCGGATCAGGGACTCCGTGCAGCAAAGGCATGCCCTAGCCAGTAAATCAGCGGGGAGACTTTTCACATTAGAATTAGTTAGAGAAAGAATTAATTCGACCCTGACTTTACACTGATTTCAACCCCAAGCAGTACGGATTGTGGGAAAAGTATTTAACAAACATAGACCCCTACACCAGTCTCTATAAAAATTCAATAAGTTTTACGGTACTTTCCGTTTAATTATAAACGGGAGAAAGAAATTCTCTCTCTCATTCTTAATTGACTTTCAGTGAAAGGAGTGGTGGTAACTGTGAAGCCTTGCACTGAGAAAAATCCGTTCTCCGAATAGCGGTATATTTTGCAAATATACGGAATCCTCTTGCTTACTACAGAAATCAGTACGGAGCATACGTGATCCGTATGCTACATAGGCATTGCCCTTAGATGTTACATTATGCCGTTGCAGGATGTCTGACATCTAACAGTTTTCCGTATATCACATGCATATGCTTATGTTACATTCCTCAGCTATATGTTACATACATTTGTGTGTGAGATCCTGACTGCCTATATTGTTTCATATGGAAAGCACGTATACATGAAACACTTATACGGAATGTATTATAAAACATTCGTTTTCAGTTATACGTCTGCTGTATGTTAAGTCCAAAAACTATAGGAATTACGCATGTAACCTATCTTTTTAAGTACGCCACCTACATTTTTTTTTCAGTGTGGAAATGTACGATATATTGCACAAAATCGAATATCTTTTCATGAAAATTATCATGGAATATTCATTTTTTCAAATATCTTAGATTATTTAGAGCTTGTGTATCGAACTTTCTCCTCTCCCTGAAAAAGAAGAAAAGAAACCTGCGGATGTTTCTGCTTGTGAATGCTGAATGGCATAAAATTTATTTTCAAATCAAAAATTTCGCGATACGGCCTATGGGGCTGTGGAAGACACCAATTTTCAACACCAGTATACTACATTCGGGAAATGTTTTCACAATAATCTATTTACAAAAAAGAAAGTCATAAGAAAAGAAAAGAGAAAGAAAGAAAGAAAGAAAATGGATCTCAGAGTAAACAACAAAGATGACCAAATTAAAAACGATAAAGTTATGATTTGAATGAAGATTGATGAAAATGTAGTTTTTTCTATTGCATATTACTAGTACTTGTACGTTCATCACTGCTAAGAGAATACAAACAACAATACACACAGTACACAATATTCAGATTAACAGTGTATTTTTCACACATACAGTACATTAGTTAATAATCTGTGCCAACAGAAGAACAAGTGCTAATTATTATTGGCAACTAATGACTTTGCCTTTTGACGTCATAAAAATCAATTTCTCCTCAAAACTAGGCATAATTTACCCTCAATCATTTTGTTAAGGTCGGTGTGATCTGGTTGGTAATATTTCTTATCTTTGTATACAATATTATAGTTAAGGAAACATTAAAGTGTTAGAGCTAATTATAATTTTGGGTGATATGAGTAGGATTGTGACACAATCTGACCTTACACCTGAAACAGGTATACAGGTATATACGGGCTTACGATACTTTTT
This sequence comes from Thermobia domestica, assembly GCF_964235325.1. Lineage (NCBI taxonomy): Eukaryota > Metazoa > Arthropoda > Insecta > Zygentoma > Lepismatidae > Thermobia > Thermobia domestica. The sequence goes on from NC_137463.1 coordinate 81,998,366, forward strand.
ATATGCTTAGACGGACCTTTTTACCTGTTTGTGGCCCGATAATGACGTAATTTTACCTATAATTTACCTGATTTTCCATTAAATAAACACAATTCATTTTATTTTCCCCTATTTATTTTTTATTAGGCATTAGAAACCCCTATTCATTTTTATTAAGCATTAGAAAGCCCAGTTTATTTTTTTACCAGCCGTGTTTATTTTTTATCAGCCCACAGAAAGCCCTGTTCATTTTTTATTAGTCTACAGAAAACCCTGTTCATTTTTTATCAGTCCACAAAAAACCCCTATTTATTTTTTATTAGCCCACAGAAAGTCCTGTTTATTTTTTATCAGTTAACAGAAAGCCCTGTTTATTTTTTACCAGCCCACAGAAAGTCCTGTTTATTTTTAACACTGGTTTATGTTTATATTTTATGACGCATTTGAAAGCTTTATTTATTTTTTATTAAGCAATAAGAAGTTTTATTTATTTTTTAACAGTGCTCAGAAGCACTGATTGTTTTTTATTTAATTTATCACGTATGTGTGACCTTTGCGCTGGCGCCATTACCGTCGCGAGTTTCCCACCCGCCCGCTTTGTATATTTGCCGCCCGGCAGCCACGGACGCTAATGGTATTTTTCTTTATAGATAACGACACACTATGTATGTTTATTTAATACTTTAGCTTAAGTAAGAAGACAAAGTTCACTTACCTTTGATAACGCCTCCGCTGCTGCCTATTTCCTAGTTGCGGTTGGTGGTTCATTGATGTTGACAATTTTCTTTATGACGTAGAAGAACTTGTCGCGCGAACCGAAAGCAAACAAATATTGCGATACCGCCGTTGTATTTTCGGTTTTAGGTATATTTATAACCTCGGTTGACTATTTGATTCAGGCTACTTTTGAATTTAATAAAATAATAATTAATTGGGTGAATATATAAATTTGATATTGTAATTTTATGAAAAACATAATTATTGTGCACTTATGTATTGAAGAATATTTTTAAAAAAGTACGAGAAACTATATACTATAGGAATATGGATATTGTTATGGCGCTTACACGTACACTATCCGAAACTAACTATGTTTACAAGCTAACGTTGTATGTTGGTACTTTTATGTTGCCTTTTTCCGGAAACATGGCTTATTTGACACTGATTGCAGGTACAGCATTTGATTGTAGGATATTTGTTGCACCTTGCAAGTTAGAACCATGTTCTTTATAGACAACTTTTTTTGTTATTGTTAATACAGCTTGAATTGGAGTTTATTATTATTATTATTATTATTATTATTATTATTATTATTATTATTATTAGAATTATGAAATTAATTATTATTGTAAGTAAACAGAATTGGAACTTGGACTCTTTGAATTACTACTTTGTTATGTCAGGATATATTTGCCAGGAAGAGAGTTAGTTTTGTATGTTGCAGGAAATTATTATAAGCACATGATTGCGTTTTTAGTATATGAAATTGGATATAGAAATAACAGTACATAACATGTAGATGCGATTGTTTTTATTGCACGCTCCTATTATTTAATTGTGAAATTGCACGTTACAATTATTTGATATGCAATTATTATTTTGTTACTAATTGCGGAGACCATATGATTTTAGTTTACTTTAGGATTGTGATATTTAGATTTTAATGTTTAGTGTGGGTATCCTAATAGTTATGTAATCGGTAGCAACGAACAATTAATTTGAAAAATGCGTAGAAGTCTTGTTTGCCAACATAATTTTGCGCTGTTTAGATTTCATATTATATATGCATAAGAATAGTTATTCCATACATAGGTTGAAACTGAAATTGTATTTAGATATTTGGAGGGTGGATTTTAAGGATACCCATTTTTTTGATTTGTTAGATACTTATTTTTATTTAGGGTGCTGCATTTTTTATTTACAATATTAATGCATAGACATTTAAGATATAAGACCCGAATTTAATAATTTTATTACTAATTTAATACAGCTTGTATTCAAAATAATGGTGAGATTATGGATTGTCAAGTCAAGCGTGAATTTTACTAATTAAACTATATTTGTTACGTATAGCACTAATTTTACTAGAACCTACAATGGTTTTAAGCTGTTTTGCTTGCATGAAATTAGCTTTAACGGTTTGATTTACATTGAATTTATTTGAATTATGCTTTGAAATTAGATTTTCTTTCTTTATAACGGGAAACTTTATAGTTGAGTTTACTTAGAAAGCTTGTTACAGCGTTTGAATGGTATATACGTTTATTGCATGATGGTTATTGTTTTTGTAGGTGAAATGAATATTTGTTCACTGAATGAAGACATGATTACAGAAATATTTTATTTTGATAGTCTTATGAGCAATTGAACTAAAAATTTTACGCTCCAGAGGTTACAATTGTACACTAAATAATTTTAAGTTTATTGTCCTACGATTATGCGTGTTATGGTAACTTGTATTAGAACACTTTGTGGTGACTTTCCCTTTTAAGATGAATGAAACGGTGAAATGAGAATGTAGGAGGAAACGGGAGAACCCCGAGAAAATTCCATATGTACGATGTTTGTCCATTACAAACATACATGGTCCAGAATTGAACCAAGAGTATTGACGATACTAACTACGAAGTGTGTTCACTATAAGTAAGAATAGAGGGTATTCCATTGTTGGAAGCGATTTTAATGGGAAATTGTTGATAATTGTAGGGTAAAAGTTATTCAATTTATGTGATAGATAGTGTTGCAGAACTATTTATATTATTATGTGGACTTAAGACTTACAATGGATACAGTACCGAGACTATTGATTTAGGCGAAGATTATAGTTGATGCCTTTTATAGGGAGTTTTAGCTTAAGCTTGCCGAGGAGTGTATTATTATACTTTGAAGTAAATATACTACGAATATTTAATCTTATACTCACAACTGGGCTTGATTCACAAGCCTTTTGGTTAACACTTGGATGTGGTAGCTGATTATTTATTTTTATGTTGTACAACTATTTTAATGTATGTGCTTTATTTGACTTAATTTATATATATATTTAAATTACTGTTGGAATTATTATAGGTAAAAATTGTTTTTTGTCTTGAAATTTTATGTTAAGTGTTTTGGTTGTTTACCGTAAAAATATTTTTATGGAGTATATGTGAATTTGATTATATCTAAGACTAGAATATATTGTTATTGGCAGAGTATTTGACATAGGTTTAATTGAAGTTGGGAATCAGAGATTCACAAATTGACATGTGATGCATATATGGCACATTGATATTTAGTATAGTGTAGATATATTTAAATTTACAATACACGATAACATTAGAATTTGACACGAATTGCATTGTGGTACCCTACAGAACCACCATATGAAGATTTGGCTGATTACACTTTGTATTTTGCTGAACCAGGTCCTTTAGGAGATTAGTTTTGTATAGAGATACAGATGAACTACACGCTATTACTGTATGATGGTGAAAATGATTGATACTTTATTGTTTGGATATTAGATATAAGGCTTAATGGTTTCTAGAAAAGAAATTACGGAAACATGTGTGCATTAAGATTTTGGAATTTTAGATTGCAAGATAGAACTTTGTTTGATGATATTTGGTTCATTTATGGATGTTGATTTAAATTTGTTGAATTATAATTACAATATTCAAACTTGAAACCTGTTTAATGTATTATATTTATGTAACATTACCAGAAATAACTACAAATTAGTTTGTTATATCACATTATGCCATATTAGAAACTATTTATCAAAATTGGTAACTATATTTGAAATAAGATTGAAGACAAAAAGAACTATGCTTGAATTTAGCGATGAATAATATTTACTTATCATACTGATTAGAACTTTAATTATCTATCCACTGATTTACTACTTTATTGTTTATATATTGCATGCATTTTAGGATGAACTAGTTTTCTACGACTATTTGTAGATATTGCAGTAGGATTAGAATTTATTTTATATTGAAATATGACACAATACTAAGTATGAACTATTGATAACTAATACTAACTACGGTTTACTAGGAACACAAGTTCAGATTATACTTTGTAGGATTGAAATTACTAGTCTTTTAAGAAGTAGATGGTTACTATGTTTTAACAGCAAGGACAATTGATTTGTACAATAGTGACAGCTATTATACTGGATTGGAGATACTCTATTTATATAACTTTAATTTATTAGTATTGCAATTAGCATATAGAAGTACATTATTTATAAATATTGATGATAACGACTCTTTTAATGGTATGTTTATTAATGTCATTTAGATTTACTTAAATGGAATTAACTAAAGTAACAGTTTTAACTATGACCAATATTAAGATCCATTGGAGAATGTTTTTGAGTTGATATCAGTGAAAATGTACGGTAGAGACTTATTATATTCTTGGAATTATACTTTTTACTAAGAAATGCTTTGATTATGAATTATTATGATTTTGAGAGATATATTGATATGTATTGCTTTAATAATAAGAAATAATTGATTTAGAATATTATGATTGACAGATGATTCCTGGAATATTGTTATTTATTTCTTTATTTATATACAAAGCACCACAGCTAGTGACAAGTATTATCCTCTTGAAGTACTAAACACATAATTGACAAATTGCCACATAGTACTTTATAACATAAATGCATTGCAATTACATGTAATGCTAACTGAAGAGTGTACTATTGACATTTAATTAATAGATAGCCAGGCCACCACAAATAGTGACAACTATTGTTTTGTTTAAACCCATTTAAATATAATTGACAGAGGGGTATGTTTTGCTTTTATAATAAGATATATTTGGTTTACATTTATGGAGACACTTTTGTTTTGGCATTAGTCACTTATTTTAGATATGAGGCAGCGCAACTAGCGACAGCTATTATTTTATTTGAAGTATTAAATACATGAATGTTAGTGTGATTTGCTTTTTGTCATAAGATGTATTTGTTTTACATTAAAGTTGGATATTTTGATTATTACAATACTGAAATCTATATATGTTAGATAGAAGGCAATACAACTAGCGACATCTATTAACTTATTTGAATAATGTGTGAATGCCAGTTTGATTTGTTTTCTTTTCATTATAAGATATAATAGGTTTACATTTAAGGATTGATTAGTATAATACCAAGATTACTCAGGTTAGATAGGAGGTAGCACAACTAGCGACATCTGTTGACTTCTTTGAATTATTAATTGCATGAATGTCAGATTGAATTGTTTTACTTCAAATATTCATTTATTAAACCATAAATATTTTAAAATGCCTGTACAGTAACAGGGTATATTGACGTTAAATACGACTCAGTATACGTCATTACCATGTACTACATCGTATTTAAATTATTAGATTTTGATTGACAGACTAGGACGTTTTGTTGTTATACTAAAAGACTAATTATTTTGAATATTTATTTATTCAATCAATAAATACTAATGGATAGGCATTATATTTTCTTTTACATAACTTTATATTTCATTTATTTTGCTGCTTATATTAACTTGTTATTGTAGACATTTTTTTTGTTAAAGAAATTTGATAAGATAAATATAATTGTATAAGCACAGGTAAATTGAAATTATATATTTATAGTCTACATATTGAATAAATACTGGTTTGATTTACGAGTTGATGATGAAAGTTGAACAAACACACTGTGAGTTTTATATTTGTATATCAGTAAACATAACATTAAGGATAACTTTTTATGAATATAGACTAATTCTTGTACTGACGAACACTGTATCCTTATTGAACAGAATTTTTTTCAAATACATGAAGTTTAAAGAATCATAAGGAATATTTACAAGTAATTGGTAAAAAACTAAAACGATGAGACTTGACTTTATGATGTGGAGACATATCAGGAGAATATGATGGATAAGAAAATAGCAATTTTTACTTATGAAGACTATGTATTTTTGTTTAATAGTGACATCAAGTATTTTTTATTTCAGATTGTTTACAGACACAAACTATACACTATTTTTACTACTGATGAATTACATGATAATTTAATTGTATTATAGATTATGACATTTTCAGTATTACGTGTTTTGAAGGTTTGAAATCCTCCCAAAACAATGTTTGTGAATAGATGAATGTTATGTCCATTTATAAATGTTTTAATAAACGTATTAATCAGGGGATCAACACATTGTAGGATTTGTTCATAATTTTAGCACATACAAAGAATAATTTAGTTATCAGTAACTATAAGCGCTTGTTTATCTTAGGTGACAGTTTTGAGACTATTATATATTGACTTTAACAATTGCATATTATTGTTTTCATTATAATGATTCCTTTATTTCTGGAAGATATGTTTTATGTTACGTTTGTTGATCCTATCTCTTCAGTATAGTGACAAATGTTTTAGCTGTATTATGATATTTGAATGAAAATGATACCAACCAATTTGTTTTATTATTAGAGGATCATTTTGCGGAAGAGTATGAAGGATATGAGGCTGTAATGAAGGAGAAGATGGATTGATTGTGTTGGCTGGATGTCTATATGAATATGTGGGACTTGTGGTGTGAAGATGTCTTGAAGGAAATCAGCAAAAGCATCAGCTTTGGAGGAGTCTGTCTATATAGGTAAGACATTATTTAAAATGAAATTTTTGGGTTTTACGTCACACGGTTATGCCGGTTAGGCTAAAGGAGACAGTGATGATGAGTAATGAATGAAATGGTGGAATGAAGAAAGTGGGAGGAAACGGGGGGAACCCCGAGAAAACCCACACACACGATGTTTGTGCACCACAAAGTTCACTTAGCGGGGAAGACATCATTTAATAGTGGATATGGCGTTTTACTATGTTTCCGCAAAGAGCATTGAAATGTTTCCACTATTTGTTAGGATGAGTGACGTCAGAGAGTTTTACAGATTTTAACCCGACATGGTAGCTTGTAACTACAGATGTAATTTTTGACCATCGTTTGAAGTTGTCGGTGATGAAGAGTGATTCTGGATTTTTTGTACATTGATAGTCACGATAAAACTGTCGAGAGCGAGTGATAAATGTGAGATATTTTGGTGGCAATGTTGGTCGATAAGGCGTTGATGTACTTATTGGTATGTAAACTGAATTAGCTTTTTGGATTGAAGGTGTGATGGTATGAATGTCATGATACAGTTTGTCCTTTGATGTACGAGGTTGCAATGGCTCTACTGCTGTCGATAGATATGTTTTGTATTGTTTACAGTTGAATTTGTCAAAATGGATGCTAGTTCTTCGAAATTTTGTAGATTGAGTCGTATGAGGAGTACTAAGTTGTAATTTGATTGGAAGAGGCTCACTTCCTAATGGATCGAGAACATCAATTTGGATTTGTGAAACGTGATTAGCAGAAGTAATGACAATATCAGGTATGCTTTGTGATACAGGCCTACTGGGTTTGGAAGACTTTGATTGATACCAGATATGTAAGTTATGACAAAGGTTTGAAAGGTAGATTTGTCTATTTTTGATCTGCTGTGCATGTTGAATTCAACCATAATTATGATTTTTTTATAATTATCGGAAATGTGTTGCACGATTACAGTAGGTAGTGGTTTTACAGGTCTGATATAAACTGTGCCAGCGATTATAGTTATATTACGGAAGTATAAAGTAATGATGAGATATTTAGGAAGATCTGGCAGCCTACAAAAGTGCCGGCATGATGGAATACGTGGAGAAAATTCCACATCTGTTTATCTATTTGTGAGTCTCCTAGGAAGGTGTTAGCCTGTAGAATTAATGTATATCCAGAAAAATGACAAATGATGGAGGGAGTGAGAAAGGTTTCGGCAAGGATAAACATTACAGCTTTTTTTTCACTAACAGCGCTTTGAATAAAGCTTTATTTCGATGAATAGATCCAATATTGAGAAATATAAAGACTATATCCATGATCACTAGGTTAGGGAGTAGTTTCCAAAGGTACTGTATGAAAATATATATTTTGACCAGAATAAGTAGTATGAAATGTAACATGGAATATTTCTTTTGCTGCGTGGGTGATTTGTTTTAAGACATGTGAACGATGAATTGATTGAATATTTTGAAGAGTAAGCGTTAGAAAGACAACAATATTGCGTACTGTTATAGAAGAGTCCAGTGATTGTAGAACGTTTGCAGAATAGTTGTATATACGTAGTGGCACCACTTATTCAGGGTGAACTTTGGTATGGACGGATTTGCCTTTACACTTGTAACTATATGTCGGGTATTGTTCATAGCAAGTGTAACAATTTCGGGGTTGTAGATTGGGATATGAATGACTGGAGTGATCACTAGATCAATAGCTGCAGACAGAAGTATTTGGCAATATTGTGGTAGAGTGTTGATTATATGTATAGCATTTTTCGCATTGAAGTGTTAGGGGTGTTGGTGACCGTGAAAATTTAACTCTGTTTTTGTTATAAATGTATGCCTCAATAGTTAGAAGAGAATCGTTAGTGGTTTGAGAAGGTGTTAGTACTTGAACAATGTATGTGTGACATGTAACATTTCTAATTCGTATAACCTTCAGGAGTATGTGTCCTTCGTAGGTAAGTTCCCCTTGAATTTCTTTATCGGTATAAGGATCATCACCACGATTCATTACGGAAAGGAGAGGAGGACGGCGAGGTGGTGGTATTTGCTTGCCTTGAGATGCATTGTGGTTAGAAAATTTAACATTTTTTGTCGAAGGTATCTATATGTACTTTGTTTTTATAGCGCTGATCATGTTTGCCTTTTTCTGTTTTGAAAATAAAGCCGTTCCTAGTTTGACTATTTCTTTGAGTGACGCACGAGGAAGGTACTTGTACAGTTGTAGAGCAACTTCTTTTCAGTCGAGAAACGTAAATCGAAACGGGTCAACAGAAACGAGTACATTGACTGAGATAAAGTTTGACGTAAAGTTGGAGTCGCAGTAGAATTTGTTTCCATGTTCATACTGTTGTTTACTATATCTGGTGTAGCGTGTGCTTTTTTTTTTTTTTTTTTTTTTGCAGCTGGTGAGAATTGCAAGCGGTTAGAATAAGTTTGCATGATTGAAGAACGGGAAGCCACAGACATAACAGAGCTTAAGGTACGACCAGATATGGTTTGTGACTACACTTGCATTTTTCCACTTTAGTGGAGCAGCCAGGAAGTTTACGCTAATTATTGCTACCTAGTAAGGTTACGATTGATACTTTGATACATTTTGACAGTTTATACTTGGGAGTTGGCATCAAGAAAGATATGGTAGAGAATTTTTATTAGCGATAGATGCACCAAATTATAATTAAAAAATAAATGAAATATGGAGTTTAATTGACACGTTAATGTTTTTTAGGTTCTGATAAGAATTATTTGATTTATAATGTCACAGAACAATATTTGATTAGTATATTATTGTTATTCATATGCAATAGATACAGCATATCGTATCTAGTATCAATAATTATATTATTTGAAATATGACAAGCACACATGATAGTTGCTAATTTAACTTCTAAAATAAGGTATGGTTTATGAATTCTTGTGGATTAATGAAAAAAATGAAATGAAATCTTTGAGTTTTACGTCCCACGGTTATGCTGGTTAGGATAAAGGAGACGGTGATGATGAGAAATGAGTGAAAAAAGGTGGAAAGAAGAATGTGGGAGGAAACGGGAGAACTCCGAGAAAACCCACACACACGGTGATTGTCCACAACAAAGTTCTTATGGATTTGATTACTACAGAACCGTTATGTATCAACATTAAATATGAACCATCATACCAATTGACAAATATTATAATATGAGAATTTTTTTTGTCTGCATGATTGTCAGACTGAAATGTCTAGTTTCACAAAAGTTACGTACATTACAATATTAAATCAAGAGTAATCAATATTATACTCTTTGATTACTCTTCAAACTTCAAAATTAAATGTTGAACTTTGAAAAAAAAACAAATATGTAGAATCGAAATAAAAACTGGAAACAGTATTCAAAATGCAAGTCTTGTAATATGTGTGCAATTGCAAATTCATTGCAAGACTTGCATTTTGAATACTGTTTCCAGTTTTTATTTCGATTCTACATATTTGTTTTTTTTTTGCAAAGTTCAACATTTAATTTTGAAGTTTGAAGAGTAATCAAAGAGTATAATATTGATTACTCTTGATTTATATTGTAATGTACGTAACTTTTGTGAAACTAGACATTTCAGTCTGACAATCATGCAGACAAAAAAAATTCTCATATTATAATATTTGTCAATTGGTATGATGGTTCATATTTAATGTTGATACATAACGGTTCTGTAGTAATCAAATCCACAAGAACTTTGTTGTGGACAATCACCGTGTGTGTGGGTTTTCTCGGAGTTCTCTCGTTTCCTCCCACATTCTTTTTTCCACCTTTTTTCACTCATTTCTCATCATCACCGTCTCCTTTATCCTAACCAGCATAACCGTGGGACGTAAAACTCAAAGATTTCATTTCATTTTTTCATTAATCCACAAGAATTCATAAACCATACCTTATTTTAGAAGTTAAATTAGCAACTATCATGTGTGCTTGTCATATTTCAAATAATATAATTATTGATACTAGATACGATATGCTGTATCTATTGCATATGAATAACAATAATATACTAATCAAATATTGTTCTGTGACATTATAAATCAAATAATTCTTATCAGAACCTAAAAAACATTAACGTGTCAATTAAACTCCATATTTCATTTATTTTTTAATTATAATTTGGTGCATCTATCGCTAATAAAAATTCTCTACCATATCTTTCTTGATGCCAACTCCCAAGTATAAACTGTCAAAATGTATCAAAGTATCAATCGTAACCTTACTAGGTAGCAATAATTAGCGTAAACTTCCTGGCTGCTCCACTAAAGTGGAAAAATGCAAGTGTAGTCACAAACCATATCTGGTCGTACCTTAAGCTCTGTTATGTCTGTGGCTTCCCGTTCTTCAATCATGCAAACTTATTCTAACCGCTTGCAATTCTCACCAGCTGCAAAAAAAAAAAAAAAAAAAAAGCACACGCTACACCAGATATAGTAAACAACAGTATGAACATGGAAACAAATTCTACTGCGACTCCAACTTTACGTCAAACTTTATCTCAGTCAATGTACTCGTTTCTGTTGACCCGTTTCGATTTACGTTTCTCGACTGAAAAGAAGTTGCTCTACAACTGTACAAGTACCTTCCTCGTGCGTCACTCAAAGAAATAGTCAAACTAGGAACGGCTTTATTTTCAAAACAGAAAAAGGCAAACATGATCAGCGCTATAAAAACAAAGTACATATAGATACCTTCGACAAAAAATGTTAAATTTTCTAACCACAATGCATCTCAAGGCAAGCAAATACCACCACCTCGCCGTCCTCCTCTCCTTTCCGTAATGAATCGTGGTGATGATCCTTATACCGATAAAGAAATTCAAGGGGAACTTACCTACGAAGGACACATACTCCTGAAGGTTATACGAATTAGAAATGTTACATGTCACACATACATTGTTCAAGTACTAACACCTTCTCAAACCACTAACGATTCTCTTCTAACTATTGAGGCATACATTTATAACAAAAACAGAGTTAAATTTTCACGGTCACCAACACCCCTAACACTTCAATGCGAAAAATGCTATACATATAATCAACACTCTACCACAATATTGCCAAATACTTCTGTCTGCAGCTATTGATCTAGTGATCACTCCAGTCATTCATATCCCAATCTACAACCCCGAAATTGTTACACTTGCCATGAACAATACCCGACATATAGTTACAAGTGTAAAGGCAAATCCGTCCATACCAAAGTTCACCCTGAATAAGTGGTGCCACTACGTATATACAACTATTCTGCAAACGTTCTACAATCACTGGACTCTTCTATAACAGTACGCAATATTGTTGTCTTTCTAACGCTTACTCTTCAAAATATTCAATCAATTCATCGTTCACATGTCTTAAAACAAATCACCCACGCAGCAAAAGAAATATTCCATGTTACATTTCATACTACTTATTCTGGTCAAAATATATATTTTCATACAGTACCTTTGGAAACTACTCCCTAACCTAGTGATCATGGATATAGTCTTTATATTTCTCAATATTGGATCTATTCATCGAAATAAAGCTTTATTCAAAGCGCTGTTAGTGAAAAAAAAAGCTGTAATGTTTATCCTTGCCGAAACCTTTCTCACTCCCTCCATCATTTGTCATTTTTCTGGATATACATTAATTCTACAGGCTAACACCTTCCTAGGAGACGCACAAATAGATAAACAGATGTGGAATTTTCTCCACGTATTCCATCATGCCGGCACTTTTGTAGGCTGCCAGATCTTCCTAAATATCTCATCATTACTTTATACTTCCGTAATATAACTATAATCGCTGGCACAGTTTATATCAGACCTGTAAAACCACTACCTACTGTAATCGTGCAACACATTTCCGATAATTATAAAAAAATCATAATTATGGTTGAATTCAACATGCACAGCAGATCAAAAATAGACAAATCTACCTTTCAAACCTTTGTCATAACTTACATATCTGGTATCAATCAAAGTCTTCCAAACCCAGTAGGCCTGTATCACAAAGCATACCTGATATTGTCATTACTTCTGCTAATCACGTTTCACAAATCCAAATTGATGTTCTCGATCCATTAGGAAGTGAGCCTCTTCCAATCAAATTACAACTTAGTACTCCTCATACGACTCAATCTACAAAATTTCGAAGAACTAGCATCCATTTTGACAAATTCAACTGTAAACAATACAAAACATATCTATCGACAGCAGTAGAGCCATTGCAACCTCGTACATCAAAGGACAAACTGTATCATGACATTCATACCATCACACCTTCAATCCAAAAAGCTAATTCAGTTTACATACCAATAAGTACATCAACGCCTTATCGACCAACATTGCCACCAAAATATCTCACATTTATCACTCGCTCTCGACAGTTTTATCGTGACTATCAATGTACAAAAAATCCAGAATCACTCTTCATCACCGACAACTTCAAACGATGGTCAAAAATTACATCTGTAGTTACAAGCTACCATGTCGGGTTAAAATCTGTAAAACTCTCTGACGTCACTCATCCTAACAAATAGTGGAAACATTTCAATGCTCTTTGCGGAAACATAGTAAAACGCCATATCCACTATTAAATGATGTCTTCCCCGCTAAGTGAACTTTGTGGTGCACAAACATCGTGTGTGTGGGTTTTCTCGGGGTTCCCCCCGTTTCCTCCCACTTTCTTCATTCCACCATTTCATTCATTACTCATCATCACTGTCTCCTTTAGCCTAACCGGCATAACCGTGTGACGTAAAACCCAAAAATTTCATTTTAAATAATGTCTTACCTATATAGACAGACTCCTCCAAAGCTGATGCTTTTGCTGATTTCCTTCAAGACATCTTCACACCACAAGTCCCACATATTCATATAGACATCCAGCCAACACAATCAATCCATCTTCTCCTTCATTACAGCCTCATATCCTTCATACTCTTCCGCAAAATGATCCTCTAATAATAAAACAAATTGGTTGGTATCATTTTCATTCAAATATCATAATACAGCTAAAACATTTGTCACTATACTGAAGAGATAGGATCAACAAACGTAACATAAAACATATCTTCCAGAAATAAAGGAATCATTATAATGAAAACAATAATATGCAATTGTTAAAGTCAATATATAATAGTCTCAAAACTGTCACCTAAGATAAACAAGCGCTTATAGTTACTGATAACTAAATTATTCTTTGTATGTGCTAAAATTATGAACAAATCCTACAATGTGTTGATCCCCTGATTAATACGTTTATTAAAACATTTATAAATGGACATAACATTCATCTATTCACAAACATTGTTTTGGGAGGATTTCAAACCTTCAAAACACGTAATACTGAAAATGTCATAATCTATAATACAATTAAATTATCATGTAATTCATCAGTAGTAAAAATAGTGTATAGTTTGTGTCTGTAAACAATCTGAAATAAAAAATACTTGATGTCACTATTAAACAAAAATACATAGTCTTCATAAGTAAAAATTGCTATTTTCTTATCCATCATATTCTCCTGATATGTCTCCACATCATAAAGTCAAGTCTCATCGTTTTAGTTTTTTACCAATTACTTGTAAATATTCCTTATGATTCTTTAAACTTCATGTATTTGAAAAAAATTCTGTTCAATAAGGATACAGTGTTCGTCAGTACAAGAATTAGTCTATATTCATAAAAAGTTATCCTTAATGTTATGTTTACTGATATACAAATATAAAACTCACAGTGTGTTTGTTCAACTTTCATCATCAACTCGTAAATCAAACCAGTATTTATTCAATATGTAGACTATAAATATATAATTTCAATTTACCTGTGCTTATACAATTATATTTATCTTATCAAATTTCTTTAACAAAAAAAATGTCTACAATAACAAGTTAATATAAGCAGCAAAATAAATGAAATATAAAGTTATGTAAAAGAAAATATAATGCCTATCCATTAGTATTTATTGATTGAATAAATAAATATTCAAAATAATTAGTCTTTTAGTATAACAACAAAACGTCCTAGTCTGTCAATCAAAATCTAATAATTTAAATACGATGTAGTACATGGTAATGACGTATACTGAGTCGTATTTAACGTCAATATACCCTGTTACTGTACAGGCATTTTAAAATATTTATGGTTTAATAAATGAATATTTGAAGTAAAACAATTCAATCTGACATTCATGCAATTAATAATTCAAAGAAGTCAACAGATGTCGCTAGTTGTGCTACCTCCTATCTAACCTGAGTAATCTTGGTATTATACTAATCAATCCTTAAATGTAAACCTATTATATCTTATAATGAAAAGAAAACAAATCAAACTGGCATTCACACATTATTCAAATAAGTTAATAGATGTCGCTAGTTGTATTGCCTTCTATCTAACATATATAGATTTCAGTATTGTAATAATCAAAATATCCAACTTTAATGTAAAACAAATACATCTTATGACAAAAAGCAAATCACACTAACATTCATGTATTTAATACTTCAAATAAAATAATAGCTGTCGCTAGTTGCGCTGCCTCATATCTAAAATAAGTGACTAATGCCAAAACAAAAGTGTCTCCATAAATGTAAACCAAATATATCTTATTATAAAAGCAAAACATACCCCTCTGTCAATTATATTTAAATGGGTTTAAACAAAACAATAGTTGTCACTATTTGTGGTGGCCTGGCTATCTATTAATTAAATGTCAATAGTACACTCTTCAGTTAGCATTACATGTAATTGCAATGCATTTATGTTATAAAGTACTATGTGGCAATTTGTCAATTATGTGTTTAGTACTTCAAGAGGATAATACTTGTCACTAGCTGTGGTGCTTTGTATATAAATAAAGAAATAAATAACAATATTCCAGGAATCATCTGTCAATCATAATATTCTAAATCAATTATTTCTTATTATTAAAGCAATACATATCAATATATCTCTCAAAATCATAATAATTCATAATCAAAGCATTTCTTAGTAAAAAGTATAATTCCAAGAATATAATAAGTCTCTACCGTACATTTTCACTGATATCAACTCAAAAACATTCTCCAATGGATCTTAATATTGGTCATAGTTAAAACTGTTACTTTAGTTAATTCCATTTAAGTAAATCTAAATGACATTAATAAACATACCATTAAAAGAGTCGTTATCATCAATATTTATAAATAATGTACTTCTATATGCTAATTGCAATACTAATAAATTAAAGTTATATAAATAGAGTATCTCCAATCCAGTATAATAGCTGTCACTATTGTACAAATCAATTGTCCTTGCTGTTAAAACATAGTAACCATCTACTTCTTAAAAGACTAGTAATTTCAATCCTACAAAGTATAATCTGAACTTGTGTTCCTAGTAAACCGTAGTTAGTATTAGTTATCAATAGTTCATACTTAGTATTGTGTCATATTTCAATATAAAATAAATTCTAATCCTACTGCAATATCTACAAATAGTCGTAGAAAACTAGTTCATCCTAAAATGCATGCAATATATAAACAATAAAGTAGTAAATCAGTGGATAGATAATTAAAGTTCTAATCAGTATGATAAGTAAATATTATTCATCGCTAAATTCAAGCATAGTTCTTTTTGTCTTCAATCTTATTTCAAATATAGTTACCAATTTTGATAAATAGTTTCTAATATGGCATAATGTGATATAACAAACTAATTTGTAGTTATTTCTGGTAATGTTACATAAATATAATACATTAAACAGGTTTCAAGTTTGAATATTGTAATTATAATTCAACAAATTTAAATCAACATCCATAAATGAACCAAATATCATCAAACAAAGTTCTATCTTGCAATCTAAAATTCCAAAATCTTAATGCACACATGTTTCCGTAATTTCTTTTCTAGAAACCATTAAGCCTTATATCTAATATCCAAACAATAAAGTATCAATCATTTTCACCATCATACAGTAATAGCGTGTAGTTCATCTGTATCTCTATACAAAACTAATCTCCTAAAGGACCTGGTTCAGCAAAATACAAAGTGTAATCAGCCAAATCTTCATATGGTGGTTCTGTAGGGTACCACAATGCAATTCGTGTCAAATTCTAATGTTATCGTGTATTGTAAATTTAAATATATCTACACTATACTAAATATCAATGTGCCATATATGCATCACATGTCAATTTGTGAATCTCTGATTCCCAACTTCAATTAAACCTATGTCAAATACTCTGCCAATAACAATATATTCTAGTCTTAGATATAATCAAATTCACATATACTCCATAAAAATATTTTTACGGTAAACAACCAAAACACTTAACATAAAATTTCAAGACAAAAAACAATTTTTACCTATAATAATTCCAACAGTAATTTAAATATATATATAAATTAAGTCAAATAAAGCACATACATTAAAATAGTTGTACAACATAAAAATAAATAATCAGCTACCACATCCAAGTGTTAACCAAAAGGCTTGTGAATCAAGCCCAGTTGTGAGTATAAGATTAAATATTCGTAGTATATTTACTTCAAAGTATAATAATACACTCCTCGGCAAGCTTAAGCTAAAACTCCCTATAAAAGGCATCAACTATAATCTTCGCCTAAATCAATAGTCTCGGTACTGTATCCATTGTAAGTCTTAAGTCCACATAATAATATAAATAGTTCTGCAACACTATCTATCACATAAATTGAATAACTTTTACCCTACAATTATCAACAATTTCCCATTAAAATCGCTTCCAACAATGGAATACCCTCTATTCTTACTTATAGTGAACACACTTCGTAGTTAGTATCGTCAATACTCTTGGTTCAATTCTGGACCATGTATGTTTGTAATGGACAAACATCGTACATATGGAATTTTCTCGGGGTTCTCCCGTTTCCTCCTACATTCTCATTTCACCGTTTCATTCATCTTAAAAGGGAAAGTCACCACAAAGTGTTCTAATACAAGTTACCATAACACGCATAATCGTAGGACAATAAACTTAAAATTATTTAGTGTACAATTGTAACCTCTGGAGCGTAAAATTTTTAGTTCAATTGCTCATAAGACTATCAAAATAAAATATTTCTGTAATCATGTCTTCATTCAGTGAACAAATATTCATTTCACCTACAAAAACAATAACCATCATGCAATAAACGTATATACCATTCAAACGCTGTAACAAGCTTTCTAAGTAAACTCAACTATAAAGTTTCCCGTTATAAAGAAAGAAAATCTAATTTCAAAGCATAATTCAAATAAATTCAATGTAAATCAAACCGTTAAAGCTAATTTCATGCAAGCAAAACAGCTTAAAACCATTGTAGGTTCTAGTAAAATTAGTGCTATACGTAACAAATATAGT
This sequence comes from Thermobia domestica, assembly GCF_964235325.1. Taxonomy (NCBI): domain Eukaryota; kingdom Metazoa; phylum Arthropoda; class Insecta; order Zygentoma; family Lepismatidae; genus Thermobia; species Thermobia domestica. Next base: position 82,016,312 of record NC_137463.1, read on the forward strand.
TTAATTAGTAAAATTCACGCTTGACTTGACAATCCATAATCTCACCATTATTTTGAATACAAGCTGTATTAAATTAGTAATAAAATTATTAAATTCGGGTCTTATATCTTAAATGTCTATGCATTAATATTGTAAATAAAAAATGCAGCACCCTAAATAAAAATAAGTATCTAACAAATCAAAAAAATGGGTATCCTTAAAATCCACCCTCCAAATATCTAAATACAATTTCAGTTTCAACCTATGTATGGAATAACTATTCTTATGCATATATAATATGAAATCTAAACAGCGCAAAATTATGTTGGCAAACAAGACTTCTACGCATTTTTCAAATTAATTGTTCGTTGCTACCGATTACATAACTATTAGGATACCCACACTAAACATTAAAATCTAAATATCACAATCCTAAAGTAAACTAAAATCATATGGTCTCCGCAATTAGTAACAAAATAATAATTGCATATCAAATAATTGTAACGTGCAATTTCACAATTAAATAATAGGAGCGTGCAATAAAAACAATCGCATCTACATGTTATGTACTGTTATTTCTATATCCAATTTCATATACTAAAAACGCAATCATGTGCTTATAATAATTTCCTGCAACATACAAAACTAACTCTCTTCCTGGCAAATATATCCTGACATAACAAAGTAGTAATTCAAAGAGTCCAAGTTCCAATTCTGTTTACTTACAATAATAATTAATTTCATAATTCTAATAATAATAATAATAATAATAATAATAATAATAATAATAATAATAATAAACTCCAATTCAAGCTGTATTAACAATAACAAAAAAAGTTGTCTATAAAGAACATGGTTCTAACTTGCAAGGTGCAACAAATATCCTACAATCAAATGCTGTACCTGCAATCAGTGTCAAATAAGCCATGTTTCCGGAAAAAGGCAACATAAAAGTACCAACATACAACGTTAGCTTGTAAACATAGTTAGTTTCGGATAGTGTACGTGTAAGCGCCATAACAATATCCATATTCCTATAGTATATAGTTTCTCGTACTTTTTTAAAAATATTCTTCAATACATAAGTGCACAATAATTATGTTTTTCATAAAATTACAATATCAAATTTATATATTCACCCAATTAATTATTATTTTATTAAATTCAAAAGTAGCCTGAATCAAATAGTCAACCGAGGTTATAAATATACCTAAAACCGAAAATACAACGGCGGTATCGCAATATTTGTTTGCTTTCGGTTCGCGCGACAAGTTCTTCTACGTCATAAAGAAAATTGTCAACATCAATGAACCACCAACCGCAACTAGGAAATAGGCAGCAGCGGAGGCGTTATCAAAGGTAAGTGAACTTTGTCTTCTTACTTAAGCTAAAGTATTAAATAAACATACATAGTGTGTCGTTATCTATAAAGAAAAATACCATTAGCGTCCGTGGCTGCCGGGCGGCAAATATACAAAGCGGGCGGGTGGGAAACTCGCGACGGTAATGGCGCCAGCGCAAAGGTCACACATACGTGATAAATTAAATAAAAAACAATCAGTGCTTCTGAGCACTGTTAAAAAATAAATAAAACTTCTTATTGCTTAATAAAAAATAAATAAAGCTTTCAAATGCGTCATAAAATATAAACATAAACCAGTGTTAAAAATAAACAGGACTTTCTGTGGGCTGGTAAAAAATAAACAGGGCTTTCTGTTAACTGATAAAAAATAAACAGGACTTTCTGTGGGCTAATAAAAAATAAATAGGGGTTTTTTGTGGACTGATAAAAAATGAACAGGGTTTTCTGTAGACTAATAAAAAATGAACAGGGCTTTCTGTGGGCTGATAAAAAATAAACACGGCTGGTAAAAAAATAAACTGGGCTTTCTAATGCTTAATAAAAATGAATAGGGGTTTCTAATGCCTAATAAAAAATAAATAGGGGAAAATAAAATGAATTGTGTTTATTTAATGGAAAATCAGGTAAATTATAGGTAAAATTACGTCATTATCGGGCCACAAACAGGTAAAAAGGTCCGTCTAAGCATATAAAAAGTATCGTAAGCCCGTATATACCTGTATACCTGTTTCAGGTGTAAGGTCAGATTGTGTCACAATCCTACTGATATGTCATCAATTATACTGTGTATTCTCGTCTTGCTATAGTGTCATAATGAAAGAAGCTTTTTAACTTAGAGTACAACTTCGATAAGTCACCAAATTGCATCTCCTATATATTATTGGATTTAACCCTATTAATGGTCAAGTTTGAATAAATTCAATCGACCCTGTAGGATATAATTGATTTTTTTAGAAGAAAAACAAATTAATAAAGAGCACAAATAAAGTTCAAAGAGTAAATCAAGATTTTGGGCTATATCTTAGTAACCATCGCCTTGTTAGCCTTATAATGTAAAGCTCGATGAGTTTCAACTTAATAGGTGGCGTGGCTATCGTACGACATCAATTTTTAGGATTAAAAATAATAATTGTTTTTCCTGGATTTGTTCGACAACTACGCATGAGGATTTATAATTTTGTTATGCTGAATGAGATCTGCCAATTGCTATATGCCTCACGTTTGGACTCTTTCATTATAATTAGCTATTCTTCTTCTTCTTCTTCTTCTTCTTCTTCTTCTTCTTCTTCTTATTATTATTATTATTATTATTATTATTATTATTATTATTATTATTATTATTATTATTATTTGCTATTGTGGAGTGGGAGCACGGTGGCTCCATGGTAAAGTGCTTTCCTGTGGTGTGTTTAGTCCCTGGTTCGATCCCCGACCCCAAATAAGTTATTGGTGGACAACATCGTGTCCGTGGATTTTCGGGGTACTCTCGTTTCCTCCCACTTCCTCATTTCACAAGTTATTCCATCATCATTCACTTGCCTTAATCATCGTCTCCCTTAGCATAACGGACATAATCGTGGGACGTTAAACTGAAATATTTCATTTCATCTCTCTCTCTCTTTCGTTCTTTAATGTGTACTTAATCACTTCTACATATAATAGTCTTATTTTAATTAATGCACGTATTTGCGTTCAGTATTTTTTTTTGCTCACATCAGTCGGATAAAACCTACGCAAATGGTGTTTGTTTGTCCACTACAAACAAAGCCTACTTGGCGGTAACTGATACCGAACTGAGTGTTTCAAATAAAAATGTCCATGCTTTATAGAGTAAATCACAAACGTCTGAAGTTAATGTTAAAAAAGGATGAAATTAAAATTGAGATAGAAAAACATCAGATGGCACACTGGTTGCAGTGATCTTATTCCACAAGGCTCCCTACCATGGAGCTACGGGATGACTAAAAAATTTAGAATAACAAGATATGTAAATCTTAAAATAATTGAAAAGATAATAATAATAATAAAAACTTTTGTACGAAAATGCTTTTCATGTTAAGCACTGTTTATTAGCTTCCATTTAGTTATTAATAGTTAATAGCTTCCATTTAACTTAAGTTTTATCTGACTGTGCAAAAATTTGCAATGAAATTGTGACCATTTTCACATGAAAGATTTCTAACAAAAGTTGTTTTTCCATTATCTCTTAAATGTAAAAATCATTACTAATTATTAAAAATTTTCAGCTGCGTTTCAGTGCTCCATGGTAGGAGACCCTGTATAGTGAACAAAGTACTTTAATCAATATACCATCTGACATTTTCCCCTAAATTACTTTTTTTGTTTCATTCTTTTGTTTGCATCCATTTGTGTTTTAAAAGCAGTGGCGGATCTAACCCGGGGTCGGGGGGTCTTGGCCTCCAGTTTTTTGAGTAACATAAATAATTGAAACTATTATTTGCATACTTTCGAAAGGTTATAGTAAGCATTGCCTTGTATTCTTTAATGGAAATTGTTTTTGAAACATTGAGTATAATTTCAGTCGCAGTTTTTCTGTTACGCAATGTGTAAAACAATACTTGAGGTCTACAATGTCAACGTTCAGCATAAGACATAATATCCATCGTAAGAGAGTTAAGTTGAAAATTTTTGCAGAATCCATGAATAACTGTAAAGTTATGACATACTTATCATAGTCTGGGTTCTGACTGTCTCTCCTGCCGCCACTGTTCAAAAGCGCTGGACATTTTATCTCAAACACCCGATATATAGAGTAAGGTCGCCTAAAGTCAGCCGTCTCCAGTAGTCAGCCATTTTTCAGTAAAAGCACATTAAATAAGCATGCAGTAGCCTGTAATCATACAAATAGTCAACTAAAACCTAAATCAGAGCTCCAGTAGTCGACCTCATGTGTTCTGATCTGGTGTTGCATCATATGGCAGAACAGAAAAATTAGCATTTGAGGTCTGCTGATGCACGTGAGCAAAGTGAGCATTTTGTTAATAAAAAAATAAGGAAGAAACTTTACTTCACAGTTTCTTTATTATTGTAAAATAGTATGAGTTATTGCTTTCATCGATGCATGAATGTATGTAGTTTGTTAAAAATTTCGTGGTTGTCGATACGAAGCAAGATATTGTGTAGGCAGAAGGGGAGGGGGTGACTACTGGAAATATACATGATCTGCGTTATCGCATTAGAATTTTCCACTTTTGCAGATGTAAGCATGCTCGAGACAAAGAAGTAGCGATAAAAGACCCTTGACTTCATTTCCCAGTGACCAGCCCCCCATCACTTCCAATGGACGACTACTGAATACATATACTCCAAAAGTCAGCCACTTATCATTCATTCAATTTAAATGCACATTGCTACAATTGAGAGACTTTAACTAATAAGTAGAAGACTTTTCTAACAATTGAATGAAAAAAGTAGCTGTTATGAAGTCACTAATTGCATCATACAAGAATAATCCAATTATAATACCAGCCATTTCAGTTCTTATATTTTCCTAGAATTGAGCGGGAAAAGATTAAGAACTTATGACTGACTTGAATTATCTCTCTAAAATTTAAAGGGCAGATAATGAGTATCTTGTTTACTCTGATCACAGGTTAGTCTTTTAATCTAAGGTAACAATGAGGAAATCAGGAATATCAATCTCTAATTGATTTGATAATATAAATTATTCCATACAGTGTCGCGTTTCTGCACTTTTTTTCTTCCAAGGTTGCAAATAGCTATATCTGCGATATCAGAAATAGATGTTACGTCTGACTCAAACCATGAAAACAAACATTCGTTATGGCATTTTTGTGCTGAAACGACGCAAGATGAAAGGTATGCTTTGGTTTCTACAACCGCTAGTGCCATAAATAACTCCATCACCTCAGAAGAAATTCAAAGAGAATATTCGTCAAACGCTTCCATCTCATCTGCTTTTGATCAGCATCTTTTCTGTCCAGCTCCAATCAAAAACAGAACTACCAAAAATGTGCCGAGATAAAAAGTTCCAAGTGCTATATCCTCCCAAGAATAGAGAAATTATCAGATGTAAAAGAATTAAAAGAAAGAAAACTAGAAAAAGAACGTCTAAAAGAAAGAGGATAGAATAAAAAGGAAAGAAGAAAAGTCTGCAAAAGTCAACCAGAAAGAAAAAGACTATCAAGCCAAGTAGCACTAGTAGTTCGGAAGACGAGATGCAAGAAATTGTTGAAAGCCGTGTAAAGTATAAAGCATGTGAGGAAGAATTGATAAGAGATATTGAGGACGACACACTTAAAAATATTAGGTATGATTTTTTTTTTTTATCACTGGTACCACTTAAAATGTACGTGCCTCAGTGCATTACCGTACGAAGAAGCTACTAAACAAGTGTTTGTGTATCCTGAATGTGCTTAATGAACTTCATACTAAAAGATTAATGTCATAGATAAGTATAAATATCAGTGTAAACATAAATAGGCCTATATATTAGCTTTAAATAGGTTAGTCTAGGCCGAGGCTCATTGTTTTAGTTTATGGTAAATACAAGAAGTCTTTTCTCCCGTATCTCAATAAACTTTTCACTTTGTTTTTCTCTGTAGGAACTTTGCGTGTAATATATTTGCCCCTTAATTTGATAACTGGAGGATTGGCCTCTTAAATTCCATTAAAAAAAAAAATCAATTCTATAGTGTGGCTGGGTACTGGTTAAAGTAATGGCTGACCTTTGGTTTTCACCCGGGTTCGATTCCCGGCGGGAGCTCATGTGGTTCGGATTCCACGTTAATCAGTAGGTCCACGTCTCATATAGCCTCGCTGCTGAAAGGGACGCTAAACTAAAATCAACTCAACTCAACCTTTGGTTTTCAGAGGCTGAGTACTGGTATTTTTAGGGTTTCTGGTATTTTCTTTCAACTGTGTAATTATTTATAAAATATTTCCTCTGTGAGCTACACAAACGTAAAATTTAAACGCTACTCTTTGTAATGGTATATGCAGTAAAAGTTATTAGAAAAAGATTACTTTTTTTATACTTTAACAAAGTTGAACGTCTTAAATGGCCTACTACTGGCACATTTACCCTAGTATGTAATGCCAAGGAAATCTTAACACATCCATATACACAACTAATATGTATATTTTGTATATGGTTATTGCCTCTCAATTATGTAGAAATTGTATATCGATTTGAACGAGATTTCATTTGCTCAAGTCCTATTCCTTGAGGAATTGTAGACTACCTACGTACAGATAACTGCATACTACAGACTATTGCAAAATTTTTAATCAGAAAAGAAATAGGTGTGGGCAAATGATGTCAGATATGTAATGAAATGAAATTAGCAGTTCACAAGGGAAAAGAGAAAAAAAGAACATGGCAACAAGACAAACAAAAACAAAAAAAAGTGTACAAACTTAAAAATTGAAACTGGTAACTTCATCAGAACACGCCATCTTCAAAAATAGAGAAAGAAAAAAAAAGTACAATGGAAGAACAGGTTTTCAACAAATTACTCAAGTATTGTATTGTATTACTTGACAGTAATTGTGAAAGTAGAATAAAATAGGCCTCGTCTTTTACTTAAAGAAAACTGTTGTTACATTCATTTTTTCTTCTTCAACTTCTTTTTAACATTCTTCGATTCCTTTTTATTTATTTTTTTTTCTGTTTGCAATTAAAGTTCTTGAAGTCAGCTGAAGCGAATGGCCACTGGAAAGTCTTATTATGTAATAAGATATTCGTCCTACTCATTTTCTTTACACCACAAACATAATTATTGTATTATACATTAGATTTTTTTTTTTTTTTTTTACTTTTTGTCCACACAATTATAAATGTTAATAGCGGCTGCAGGAAAGACACATACATAGATAATGTACAGCATATTGCACTGTTTATATATAGTAGTAGACACATGTCAGAACTGAATGTGCTGAAAAGAACGTCTTTGATCACCAAAAGCGTTAGCGGAAGATAAATAACTCATATAACGTTTTGTTTAATTGTTAACCACGACACATAGGATTATTTGTTTCGTGTTTAACATTATGTATATAACTATCTTATTATTTTTTTTTTTTTTAAAGATTGCTTGTTTTTCTTTCAAATGTCAGTGACAGTTTTCCTCGAAAAGTTCAAAAACTTTTTCCCATTTCCCTCAAATTTTATCTTTTTAATGGCGAATGAATGTGCTATATAAAGGTGGTTTATTCAGTGTAGGTGTGGTATGGGAGTTGCATTCTTACACCCAGAACTTGTTTTCGACTTCAGTTAGAGTTGATATTAACAAAGTGAAGTGAAGGATATATATATATATATACAGGGTGGGCCATTTTAATTAATCCACGGAAATATCTGAAAAATGATAAAACATAGAAGAAATGTTTTAAGTACACGTTATATATTGCTAAGGGGGAAAATCAATTCCGCCAAAAGTATCCCTCTCCGCCCCCCCTAAATGGGGGTAACGGGGGGTAACTTTGAAATGTCAAATGGGAACATGGGTCGAGTAATACCTCGTTCGAAAGGTCTTGGAAAACTAAGTAACGCTGTACCAAAAGATGTTCCATATTGTGCACCGGTTTCAAAATGGCCGCCATAATATGGTTCGGAAACTCCAGTACCCGTAGTGTGAAAACCATGGAAGGTAAATGAATGGAACAAAATTGAAATACGTAAATATCATAGGGCATATCGAATGATGTAATCCCTGTGATCCCAGTGGCCTCCCTGAAGGGGTCTTGGGGGCTAACTTCAAAATTTCAAATAGTAACATGAGTCGAGTGGTACCTCGTTCGATAAATCAAGGAAAATCTAACATATTGCAGGAGAAAACGATTGATGTGAAATGGCAGTGTTCTCAAAAGGCCGCCGAAACATAGTATCCATGTCAGAGAAAAGGTTTAGTACCCGTAGTATGAAAGCGATTGGAGATAAATCAACAAAAGAAAAACTGGAGTAGCTAACTGACGTAAGGCACATCGAGAGGTGTTGTCGGGGTGACTCCAAGGGCTAACTGAAAGGTATCCGGGGCCAACTTGAAAATTTCAAATAGCAGCTTGAAGCGAGTAACATCACGTTACATAGACAAATTAATATCAAACAGCTTCTGTAAGAAAATTTTCGACATGAGACACCGTTTCCAAAATGATCGCAAAGACATGGTGACTGTGTCTAAGAAAACGTCTAGTGCCCATAGTATGAATACGGTTAGACATAAATGAAAATAATGAAAATTAAATAGGAAAACCACGGAGGCGTTCCAAGGCTCGAGAATAATACAACAGAGATAAAAATAGAGTAAAATTGCCATAACGTATAGAGAGAAATCCAAGTCCTGCAAAATAATCTCTCCATGCGCTCTGTATGTGAGTGGGGTGGAAAGCAAAGTGAAAGTTCAAACGAGAACTCGTACTTTAATTCGTAAATTAAGGCTAACCTTACAAATAGGTATGGTGTGGTTGAAACATTTGTTTGTAAGGATGACGCTGTAGTGACTAAAAAAAGAGAAACTTTTATGCAATGCGTGCTGGTTATTCAGAAAGCATTTCGGGGATATACGTACACACCGTTTCGTCCCTCAAGCTCACAATATGACATGAATGCTAATAGTTAATCAAAATGTAACTGTGGCCATCCGCGTTAACTTAGTGCACCAATTCTCTATGCATGAAGTCTGCCTTCCAAACAGCATTGGGTAGGTCAAGCGTACGCCCGAACCGTTGTCCGGTCGGGCATTGAAATTTTGAAGTTAGCACACAAGACCCCTTCAGGGAGGCCACTGGGATCACAGGGATTACATCATTCGATATGCCCTATGATATTTACGTATTTCAATTTTGTTCCATTCATTTACCTTCCATGGTTTTCATACTACGGGTACTGGAGTTTCCGAACCATATCATGGCGGCCATTTTGAAACTGGTGCACAATATGAAACATCTTTTGGTACAGCGTTACTTAGTTTTCCAAGACCTTTCGAACGAGGTATTACTCGACCCATGTTCCCATTTGACATTTCAAAGTTACCCCCCGTTACCCCCATTTAGGGGGGGCGGGGAGGGGTACTTTTGGCGGAATTGGTTTTCCCCCTTAGCAATATATAACGTGTACTTCAAAAATTTCTTCTATGTTTTATCATTTTTCAGATATTTCCGTGGATTAATTAAAATGGCCCACCCTGTATATATATATAGACCTATATATATATATATATATATATATATATATATATATATATATATATATATATATGGGAGAGAGAGATACGTAGGTGATTTGGAACGAACTTAACGTTTGTCAACTTTTCTCGCTGTGTAGTGTGCTTGAGTCACTAGCCGTATGGAGGGGGCTGATCACCTCCTGGATGATGAATATAAGTTCGAAATATGAAGTTTTACATCAAAACAGAGTAATTTTTATATAAGTATCTATAGGCTAATATAAATTTTCAACAATATGTGTACACTCCTGACGAAAATGATTGTCGCATATCCATAACTGTCTTCCTGTAAGAATATAATTTGGTAATGATTTTGCAGGGCACTTTTAATACTGATACTATGTATATAATCGGGAAATGTATATTTGTGGTAAATTTTATAGGAAAAGTATTATAAATACGAAAATTAGAATGAGTAAAACAAAATGTTAGTAAATGGACAAGAAAGTTTTGTTTTTGTTTTATTGTTCTTATTTACTGCTCTTTTGGCATGAAATTTTCCATACACATATCTTTGCCGATTATACACATACTAACATTATAAGAAATACCGGGCGAATTCGTTATCAAATTATATTCCTACAACAACATATTTATATACATGCGACAATAATTTTGGACATGAGTGTACAATATGTTGGTAGAATTTATATTATATACTTTAGTATTTGTGACGTGGTGTTAAACAACGAGTATAGAAAAAATGGTAGTCTTTGGGAGGCAGTCACTCCCGTCCTTCCCTTAAATCCGCTGCAAGGGTTTGAGTTAAAGAGTTGTGCGGAAAGGTGGATAATTTTTTACATGCCCGTATCTCTTGCACAACTTTTTTTTTATTGTTTGATGTAACTGAAAAATACAGTAAAATAAATCATAATGTAATGAGAGTACGAAAGGCTTAAAAAATGACCTGATGTAATATTTTAACTAAGTTTCATATTTATTGTGTAAACCCTACACCCATTCTAAAAAATCCATCAACTTCCCTCAACACATATTAGGACGCATTATATAATTTGTCCAAAAGTAATCAGCTTAGGTATTATCTGTTGGCAGACAAAAGGAACTTTTACAGAATTTGAACGGAAAAGCTGATTTTGAACAATATAGTAAATACAAGTTAAAATTCCTGGAATGAAACTTCGTTACCATCAAGAAGCGACCGCAGCTTCCCTCTGCATCTTGGAAATTTTGAAATACAAGAAAGCGACATCTCTTCAACAGAAAAAAAAAGGTACAGAAAACACTCCTAGTGCAAGTTCCAACAACACTAATGCTGAGTTTAGTGGAATTTAGGCCCATCATGTTCGACAGCTGAATCATCTAAATTCGGGAATTGGGTACAGTGGTAACAATTCGAGACGTTTTACCTCGTAGTATGTGTTGGAGCTGAAGGCAGGATTTTATGGACTTTTTGACTGAAATTTAGTAAATCTTTTAAACTCATACCTCAAGGCATATTACAAATAATTATATGCAGTGTTGTGATTTTTTCTGTTCATGGTTCGATAATTGAATTATATAGTAGTCAACTATAAGCTGAATCTTTTGATCTTGGTATCTTGCATTGTGTAGGGGCATTACTATTATTATTACTTAGATATTTAATATTCAAAGTTTAATGCATACATTTGTTAATAAAAGATTTATGAATGAAAAATGATTTGCATTTTGCATTTTATTCCACAATTTTTGTGCTTAGTTTTATTGTGTATGTTGTTATATTCGAAGTCACCCTCATAGTGTTCATTTTCGCCCCGTTGGTGGGATGACTGTACATTGCACACACACACATATATATAGACCCTAACCCTATATAAATATATAACACGAGATAAAGTCTATATTATATTCGACGGGATATAATATCACCTTAGTCTTGTAGACAGGAATGTTTAGAATAATATGAAGTAAGTAGATCATATCTTTCGATTTATTAATACCTAAACAATATATATATATATATATATATATATATATATATATATATATATATATATATATATATATATATATATATATATATATAATATATATATATAAATGCTGCTACGGAAAACATAGAACTGTATTAATGTAAATATTACAAGTGGAGTATATCAAATAAGATATTTAAAAATATCTTTCTTAAAGTTAATTTTACTTGCGTTTTACTAAAGACCATAATTAGGTTCACTGCATCAAGGCACTACTTGCTCTTTAACTTCCTTCTTTCATTTTCTTATGTATTTTTTTGTAAATAAATAATAAAAGGAATTCATGTTGAACACGACTAAGAAAGAATCTAATGGTACAACAACATTCACTAAACCTTGACGTAATTTTTCAGCTTTGGAAACCAGTCAATAATTTTCATTAGGCTGCTAGCGGTTGACTTATACAATACCTTGACCAAGAGTTCGTTTCCAAAGACCATCAGATGTTGTAGTATAAACTTACAATTTCCCTTAATAGCCAGAAAGTTATGTCATTGCGTTTTATATTTACCAACGAAAGTTCTGCCAGAGTCAAACGTGACAGCACCTCACAGACAGTGACGACAATTTCTTGGGAGTGGGGCGAGATACGTGGAGGGGCAGATACATTTTGGGGGGGCAGCTATTGTTTATGGACCCCAAAAATAATAGTTTTATATTACTTGATCTAACTTACAATACAAAATGTGTGGTGGGGGATCTGTCGGAAGTAGATGATTCCCCACCTCCTTGCCTCACCTTTAGCTTTGTCACTGCTCACAGGTATCCTACTCGTTTCGTTCGAGGTGAAGAAACAGGAGTGTCGCTTGTTTGTATCGAGCATCCAAAACAGTGTTGTATGAGTCTATGCTTTACAGGGGTGACTAGAGGGGGGGGGGGTACTATGTCGCGCAGAGTGTCATGAATAATTTGTTTGGGAGGACAGAAATATTTCAACTAATTTTAGTTTCTGATTTTTTTAACTGTTTCATCTGAAAGTAAGAATAATGCATTTAAACTACCTCGTTTGTTCTCTAACCATCATCATCATAGGTATTCTGGCATTATTGGCAGGTCACTTGCCGCAACTGAGAAGCGTCCATGCTTCCGCTAACCTCTTCGTCTTCACGTACGATTTTTCTGTTTAATGGTGCTGATTATAACTATTGACGGGAGACAGTATTCGATTTGAGTGGACTGAGGCTGTAAATTCATCATTTCGATCATTTTCTCTAATTTTGTGTAAATCAAAAAAAAAAAAAAATCTAAACTATTTTTTACTCATTATGGGTTGAGGGGGAAGGGGAAATGTTAACACTAAATAAGAGAAAAGTATGGATTACACTCGAAGGTAGCCACTACTTGATTCGGAGGGAATATGGAAGATAAAATGGGAGCGCATCATGGATTATAAGGGAAATGGGCACGGTTGATGCTTTACGAGTTTAAACTGGGAACAAGCGTTTGTAAGAGAGAAAGAAAAATATACCAACGATTCTGTAAAAGAACGCAGTAAGTAAACGGACAGTACAACGGCGCAGGAGAGTGATGAATCTGTTCAGGACATCGTTTACGGGATGTCTACACATCATACACAGCGAAGAACTCAAGGTGATGATTGAGACCGATAATGGCAAAATATGCGAGGCATTAGTAGAAGCATTAAATAGGAAAATTCCTCAACACTCCCACCAGCTTAGGGAGTTGTGTAAAGAGAAACAACTAGTTTGTTAGGACTCAGAATACAACGTAAGTAGTTGTGTTCCTTCGTTGTCTCGTGAGCTTAAGAACCTGTCTCTGAACAGAGTGCTGACATGCGACGAAAACTCAGTTCTTTACGATATTTCGCTGTGCCGCTTGCAGGACATGAACTTATTCAAAAACAACTGAATCTACTATTGCGTCATCACAAGGTTACTCTCTGTGTCTAACGGATTGCTCCGGGTATCAAACATCACGAACTGCTGCCACCTGGACAGATGATCGGTCCAGCTATGTACTCGCAGCAATCAAACCAGTACCGTTTTGTCAGTAATAGATCGTGAAAAATTGAAGCAGTCCTTATAAGTTGCAAAGAATAACTTATGAGCTATTCTGCCTCAGGACAACGGAAAGCGATGTATTGTTAAAGTCACCCCTGAAACCATTATTCGATTTGATTGGGAAGGGCTAATGCATCTTTATACTTTCTGATCATTGCTCCATTAGATCGTTATCTTTACCATTTGTTAGGCAGTAACATGCGAAGACGATGGACGGTTTCTACACAGGGTGGCCCACGCACTGGACGACTTATTTGGTTAACGTCTTGCTGAGTTCTATCACGTGGGATCCACAGTCAGGTCGAGTGTTGAAGGTAATATATTAGCGTTATGCAGAGTATTAGATTGGTGTGATTCAGTTAGGTTAATGTGATGTGATCGAATTTAGTTCGTACCTGTAGCATTTCTTACAATCAATCTACAACTGTAGTCCTCGTCTTTCGAAAATTATGAGCCCCATAGATTCCTTCTTCCTTACAAATAATAGCAACAATAATGCAACGTATTAAAATCTTAACGGTGACCCACCGACAAACTGATAGCAACCCCTGAAAAATGAAATGAAATATTTCAGTTTAACGATCTACGATTATGCTTTTTAGCCTAAGGGAGACAATCATTAAAACAAGTGAATGATGATGGAATATATGGTGAAATGAGAATGTGAAAGGAAATTGGAGTATCCCGAGAAAACCCACAAACACGATACGATGGTGTCCAGCACAAAGTTACGTGGTTGGGGATGGAACCAGGGACCCCACGTACCAGAGGCAAGCTGTTTACCACTGAGTCACCGTGCTTTGGTTCCACCCCAATCCCTGAGAGATGCGGGTAACCAGTTAAGAATAACTGACTTAGAGGAAGATACTTACCTTTCCCGAACGAAGGAAACTATGAATTCCACATTGTGACCTTTGTACTTCTTGTAGGCTATATTGGTTTGTCACACATTATAGTTTCTAGACCGATACTTCTGTCAGAATCTTAGTGCTTTCTCCAAAGTAGGGTTAGTGATAGAGCGGTTACTTCTGATGAGGAATGGACCTCGTTCGATTCCAGACTATCAAAGTTCGTGGTGGATATCATCATACCCGTGAGTCTTCTCGGGATTATCCTGTTTTCACCTACATTCTCATTTCACGAATTATTTCCTAATAATTAGCTTCCATCTATTATCTGTCTCTGTTATTAGATCGGATTTGAGTTTAGCATCCCTTCGGTTGCAAAGTTATATGAGATGTGGAGCTACGGGATTAACGTGAGATTCGAACCGCTTGTGCTCCCGCCGGGTCTCCTATGCCAAAGTCGCACACGCTACCCACAAAACCATGAGTGATCTTTCTGTCTTCAGTAGCCTAGAAGGCATCATTTAAACGTTATGGACTCATATAATTTCAGTTCTTCCTCGAATTTCAGTTCTGCACTGACGTGAGACAAAGTAGATTAATCAAATATATGTATCTTTTCTTTTCGAATTCTAACGATGTTCTTGTAACTTGGACCAAGTTCTAAGACTTTTGTTAGTTGAAATATCATATTTAATTGTAGTTAACTTAATCGAATGTAATTGTAGTCACCGTTTAATAAAATATCCCAGGAATTCTTCAATTTCTTTGGGGTGACCCTTGCGTCGCCCCTGTGCCACATCGAGTTGTGCATTAATGGAAGCTACGACTAAAAATAATAAACATTCCCTTTCCTCCGACTTCGACCCGATATACTGTTCTCGAGTTATGGCTTCTTTTAGCATTTTTCCGACAGATTTTCTTCTGGTCATAGTACCAAATGGAAGCAGTTGTGCATCCAGGTTGGTCTATACTTTTTGTCTTATCTTGGTGTCAGAAATCAGCTAACAAATATTGTCGGTGTTGTTTTGAAACACACTGTATATTTTTATCCTGTTTCTGATTAACTCCTGTCTGCTAAGCACCTTCCAGCTTTCAAAAAACAACCCAAAACTGAACTAATTTCCCTAAATCGCCTTTCCCACCATTTGCAGAAATTCCCTCCTTGTATCGTACAGCCATTTTAGGCAAGATGGGAATTCCCATCTCGCCTAAAATGGTTGGAGACATCAGTGACTGATAAATCGTTAGTCTAGGTGGGATTAGGCGAGATGGGATGAAATCATTTGGTTAACGTCTCGCTGAGTTCTATCACGTGGGATTCACAGTCTGGTCGAGTGTTGAAGGTAATTTATTAGCGCTGTGCAGAGTATTGACTTGGTGTGATTGAAATATCAATTTCTTTGATTTGATGGGAAACTACCATCTGCAATGCAAACAATGGATGGACCGAGGTTACGCATGTGACCTCACAATCTTTGTATAGATGTTTAGAAAACAAATTGGGAGGTACAGTCAGTAATATTTTTCAGAAAATTAACAAGACGAGAAATAATGTTCTCTTGGCCTGCCTCAAAGTTTGTAGAGTCTCGTCTCGAAGAATTGAGGAGTCTTTCTTCAAAATTCGATAAGCACAGAGAAGTAGCTTTGCATATTTCTACCAACCTTGTATCTTCCTACCGCCCTATTCAGTATACTCAGAAAATCTTTGAACGAGTCTTAGTTCATCGCCTCCACGCTTACTGCACAGATCATCGCCTTTTACTTCTCTATCAAGCCGGCTTTCATCCTCAGTTCAGTATAAATGACCAGCTACTTCGCCTTGTCAACCATATTTACAACACATTTCATTCCACGAAACCTTGTTGTCTGGTTCTCTTCGACTTGGAGAAGGCCTTTGACACTGTATGGCACCACGATCTGGTTTACAAACTTACGAAATATAATTTTCCTCTCACCTACATACGACTGATATTCAATTTTATCACAGGACGCATAGCCTACATCTCCATTCACAACGCATTATCTCATCCAGTATTTCTATATTCAGGCGTACCACAGGGATCTGCTTTGTCTCCGCTCCTTTACCTTCTCTATGTGGCAGATATTCCACCTCTTCCAACAACTGTCAGTACTTTTCAATACGCGGACGACACTGCATTTCTGGCACTAGGCAAAACCATACAACAGACCAACAAACATCTTCAGGAAGCTATTGATTTATTTACATTCTGGTGTTCCAAATGGCGACTTAAGATCAACGCCGAAAAAACTCAAGCAATTGTTTTTGTGCCTCGTGGCAAACGTACTACGGTTCACCGCAATCCCACACTGTTAAATGTACACTCATGTCCAAAATGATTGTCGCATATCTATAACTGTCTTCTTGTAAGAATGTAAGTTGGTAATGATTTTGCAGGGTACTTTTAATAGTGATACTATGTGTATAATTGGGAAATGTATATTTGTGGTAAATTTAATAGGAAAAGAATTATAAATATGAAAATTAGAATGAGTAAAACAAAATGTGGCTAAATACACAAGAAAGTTTAATTTTCGTTTTATTGTTCTTATTTACTGCTCTTTTGACATGAAACTTGCCACATACATGTCTTTGCCGATTATACACATACTAACATTATAAAAAATACCGGGCGAGTTCGTTATCAAATTATATTCCTACGACAACATATTTATAGACATGCGACAATAATTTTGGACATGAGTGTACATGTTCAAGGAACACGAATTCAAGCTTCCAACACCGTCAAATATCTAGGGCTTCTCTTGGACATACATCTCACCTAGAGACTTCATTTAAAATCTATTTTATCCAAAGTCTATAATCGAATTAACTTACTCCGTCGCTTGACTGGCACCAACTGGGGTCTTAAAGCCTGTACAGTTCTCACCACATATAAGGTCTTTCTAAGACCAGCACTGACTTACGGATTCACAGCCTGGATACCTAAAGCACCTTTCTTTTATAAAAAAAACTACAAATCTTAGAATGTCATGCCTTCAGAATCGCTTACCGTATATCCTTACCTAGCCACACTGCCAATCTCTTTAGTCGTATTACTTTTCCCACACTTTTTTCACATATAGAACTCTTCGCTTGAAATATATCACTCACCACCTGACAATGAACCACTTCTTACTCATAGACACAGTACATACTGTAGCCGACTTCGTCACCTTCCCACCATTACGCTCCACACCTCTCTCTCTCTGCTTTTTACTCTCTATCGCTACACTGTCCCTCCGGATCATCCCGACATTCCTCTTTTTGATGCATTTCATCTAGATATTCATTCTCATTTCGTCTTTCCATTACATCATCCACAGTAATCCTACTGTACTAACAGGGCACCTACTGCCTTACATCAATGCCCTGCGTTGCCTCGGTGCGAGAAGATAATTTTACTTGTTATTCTAACATTACCTATGTGTTGTGATATGCAGTGGCGGCGATTAGACGTTAAAAGTGGGGGGCAAGACATGATCTGAATATTTGTATATGAATGTTAGTTTTCCTGGTTGCTTCTAACAATTAGTTTGACGAAAGGTTGTATAACTATTAGGATACTGTTTTTTTTAGTTAAAATACCGTCTTGTTTCATATTTTATTAAGTAAATTGACAAGAGCAACGCAAATAGCTACTAGCCCTTTGTACTCTTAAACAACGAAGGTGTAAGAAGAGATTTGATTCCTTGCTCAAGAACATCTTAAAATTCTGTCTGGAAAATTGTGTGATCAGATTAGAGGCTTATTTAATAACAAATTTGCAAAACAAATAAATAGAAAGGATAATATTAATCAAATAATCATAGTAATGAATATGCAAAGTTATATTGAAACTAGAAATTAATGAACAACTTATATTTTTAATTCCACGCATGCTATTATATATGTTATTACTCTTAGAAGGACAGTAAATACTACAAGCATGTGCTACATTTAAAGAAATACTTTTGCAGCTTCCCGAAACATGTTTGTTGCCATTAGGTATAGTTTTCACTTTCTTGGAATACATCAAAACTCAAGAATACTTAGAATCACTCTACACTCCAGTTATACAAAATAATCCTAAAACCTAGAATTATGTCGAATTCACTAAACTTAATTGTGTATACAAAATTGTATATGTACACTCCTAAATTCGTATATTACACTGCAAAGCGATGAAAAAGGTATAAGTTGTTTCTTATTACTCTCTTTTTAATTAATATTCCTTACTGAGCTCCTTCGTGGCTAAGCGTTTAGCATTCGCGCCTTTTACATGGGAGAACCGGTTCGATTCCCGACGGGAGCTCATGTGGTTCGGATTCCACGTTAATCATTAGGTCCACTTCTCATATAGCCTCCCCTGCTGAACGGGATGTTAAATTCAAAAGAAAAAATCAAATCAAAATATTTCTCTGCTATTAGAAAAAAAAGACATATTAGGAACTGTCGATTTTTGTGCAATTAAAGAATAACTTGTGAAGGACATTTTTTCTTTTTTTCTTTTCCTTTCTTTCTTTTTCTTTTCTTTTCTTTTTTTCTCAAAATATTATGTCAATTAGTTCTAAAGTGGCTGACTAACATATCGAACCCTTGTAAGAATAAATGAAAGTACGCTCGAATTTGTGGCGCTTCAATAGGTTAATTTTTGGGCCATTTTTCATGGCAATTAAAACGCAATTCCTGTAGATTTCTTAACTCCACGGGTAGGTAACCAATACATACTCACGGAACGGCAAAAAATTTATGGCACCATTTTTATTCTATGAACCATTAATACGTACGAAAACTTTATATTTCCAAATGAAACTATATACATTAATGGGTCATTTCAAAAAGTGGGGGGGGGGGCAACTGCCCCCCTTTGCCCCCCTAATCGCGCCCATGGTGATATGTATTGCATTTATTCATTCCTTCATACCTCATATTCATTTCATCATTACCTTATGCTTATGTTTATGATCACAAGATCATAAAATCTAGTGAATTAATATGCTCCTAAATAATAAATAAATAAATAAATAAATATAACTTATCCCAACAACAATAGTAGATATTCCATTTTTCTGATCACCTCTTCCCGAGTCGAGGGCGTAACCCTTGGGTGGGGCTAGCTTCGGCTAGCAA
Organism: Thermobia domestica; assembly: GCF_964235325.1. Taxonomy (NCBI): domain Eukaryota; kingdom Metazoa; phylum Arthropoda; class Insecta; order Zygentoma; family Lepismatidae; genus Thermobia; species Thermobia domestica. Next base: position 82,035,834 of record NC_137463.1, read on the forward strand.
AAAAAAAGCGCTTTTACTGGTATTGTAGCATTTTAATAGATAGATTCTACAGTCCGAATAATAATTTAAAAAATCTTTAATTCAAATTCGAAAGCTTTGATCAAATTTTTAACGAAAATGTTATAGCCTTCAACAACAAAAAGTGTACATACATTTTTTCCTCTCCTTCACACATAGGTGCAAAATCATGTCCAAAATACCTTCACTACGATTACAGTGTAGAAAACCAAGGAAAATTTAATATTTGTTTATTGGGCTATTTTGACAGATTCTGTTTTCTCCAAACAGAGTGAAAAAAAAAGAGAAAAAACATACATTTAGGAAGGTTATATGTTTGTTATGACATATTTTTAGATTGTTCGTCATTACTTTACATAAGGTCGTACTACTATATTTGTGTGTGTGCACCTAAGGATGGATTTTCTTTGAGGAAGCACCGACATAGCTTTGTGTCGTGAGCTTATTCATATGCTACTAATGTATTTGGTACATATAATTTTTATCTGTGTCCTTACCTTTTACAGAGCTCAGTGCCAAATATATCTCTCTTTTCTGACAAGACATTGAAGCTACGTACATAATAGAGAGAGGGTATCGTCCTAGAATTTATTCATTACATAATTGCTATATACAACAAACATACAAACTTTGTACTGTTTCCGCCTTTTGCTTCTTGAAGTGAGGTCAAATGAATTGTCCATTTTTCCTTTAAAAAATAATTAGTAATACTTGAAAAAAAATATTGAACCCCTTTACAGGACATTGAACGTATGTCACTTCTTTTCAGAAAAAAGGTTGGGATGGTCTTTTGTATCATACACCTGCAAACTCATCACGGCTGAAGTTTACACAGTAAGTGTAATATTATGTTGTTCCGAAAGTGAAATCGTTGAAAAGGAAAGAAAGACGACAAAACAAACATTTAGTAAGTCAGCGTGACTGTCAAGAACATATTTGACAATTGCTAAACAACTCAACATGTTAGTTGTAAAATGCTGGCAATGAACCACTTGCTTTAACACCTTCTTCTTCATCTTCTTCTATTTCCTTTGCTTTAGCTCATTCTTTACGGAATGTCTTTTTATTTTACTTCTTTCCCCTCAAGCGGGCGAAGAAGACCAGAAATATCAACGTAAAAGCACAGTTCTTGAGGAAGGTCACGAAATTCGTTATCAATTCAACACAGAATACGTAATGCAATATGAGTGACAACGAAAAACAAGGAAAAGCAAGGTTACTATGGAAGATAAATCTTTTGTGTCTTTTGTTCTGACTTTTCGTATGCGTGTAAGTGTAATGTAATATTTTCGTCTTTACCTGAATTTTATAAGAAATAGTAGAATGCTTGTTTCTTGCACGAAAACAAAAAGGTTTCTGGAAAAGATTTTAAGGATACGTACATTTTTTTTTCATGCTTTTAAAATATTTAATGATGCAAATTCGGTTCTCTTTTTCACTAGAATTATGTAAACGCTCATCTTCACGTTTTTCCCCTTAAGGGTCTCATTTCATTAAGACTCCATTTTATCGTCACTTTAAGACACATAGAGAATATTTCTACCAAATTCCAGATTCTACCGACCATGAAACCATGAAAGAGTACGTAAATGATGATTATATTATTAAAAGAGAAATGAGTATACAGAGTGTTTCAAAACAACACCGACAACGTTTGGAAGGTGATTCCTGACACCAAGATAAGACAAATAGTATAGACCAGTGCTGTCCAAATGGCGGCCCGCGGGCCGCATGCGGCCCGCCAAAGCATTTTGCACGGCCCACAAAGCTTTCACGATTTACGATTCTTATTACTGATTGTATTTTCATTTAGAATCCACGGCAACACCTTTTCCAAAATCTTGGAGCTTGGTCGGGAAAGAGTGTCAGTGTTTGAAAGTACTTATTTGTGAAAGTGCATTTTCCACTATGAAAATTGTGAAGAATCGCTTCAGAAGCTGCCTTGGACTTTTTTCTCTTTTACATTCCTGCGGCTCACAACGACAGGAATGAATGTAGATATCCCGGCCCTTGTAAACGCTGCTAGTCACCTTCATTTCTCACATTGAATTGAATATGTATATAATATTTAAAATACGTTCTTTAGATTTTTCTTTTCTAGCGTAATATATTATTATTATTATTATTATTATTATTATTATTATTATTATTATTATTATTATTATTATTATTATTATTATTATTATTACCAGCTGCGGCCCTCCACTTTACTAGTAAAGACGGTTATGGCCCTCAGGCACATTATAATTGGACACCACTGGTATAGACCAACCTGGATGCACAAATGCTTCCTTTCAGAGTTGTAGGTTGCCGAAAACATAAAAAAAAATGGACTTTAAAGGTCCATAGCTCCAATACTATGTGACCTACCGTAATCGGGTCAAGACTTCACTTAGGAACTAGTATGTGTTCTATGCAAATATCCATGTTTCAAAATTCTGTGGTACTTCCTGAATAGTTTTTATAGAGATAGTTGGTGAGTACTTCAAATTATATGCCCGTAGCCAAACACCCTCTAAAAACCATTAATGCGTGAGTACCACAGGATTCTGAAATTTGTACTTTTGGATAGCGCACATATTAGTTCGTAAGTGAAGCTTTGACCCGACTACGGTAGGTCAAATACTATTTTAGCTATGGACCTTTAAAGTTCATTTTTTCATGTTTTCAGCAGCCTATAACTCCGAAGTGACGGATTTCTGCACCCAGACTGGTCTATACTTTTTGTCTTATCTTAGTGTCAGGAATCACCTCCTGAATGTTGTCGGTGTTGTTTTGAAACACTCTCTACATAAATCAGTATTTGCATGCAGGGACGTATGTAGAATTTATTTCAGGTAGGTCCAAATTTAATATAAGGATAAATTATACTAAAATTTTGCAAAGTTAGCCCTAAAATTATACTAAATTTAATGAAAAGTCGGAATTTCGGGTGTCTGGACCACCCACTCCCAACCCCTACGTATATCCCTATCTATATACTTTATAATACATAAATCACAATATATGTATTATACTAGTTCGCGTCCTGCAACTACTGGGGTGTATTTTCTTTTGGTAAGGCTTATTTTAAAAGGAAGACTTACATTACGACAAATCTGAAAAAAATATATGCTAAGTTTATTTTCTGATCTTATTTTCAGGAAAACATGGTAATAGGGAGAAGAAGAATGCTTACTTAAGGTTCTTTAAGAAAGGCCAAAGGCCATGTAGTTTTTGCACTTCGTTTTAGGAAGTTCGATGTTATTACAAACTGTTTTTTTTTTTTTTAACATGGTTGTATTAGAGTATCTGGCAAATCTGCGAAAAAGTACCATCAACAGAATTTGGCATTATGTAAAAAGATGATCAAGTACTTTACGATACATCATAGATAGGCCTAGGTAGGGTACAGGCTGATACTGTAGCAGATCTTAGGATACGAGATGCAATGATTAGCTGTCAAAATTTGATGGAAGACGAAATGAGAGGGTAAGAGATGATACTGAATCCTACTCATAAGGAAAGAAGAACTTGTATGGTACCTAATACTTGTCTACGGAGCTGTTGTAGAGAAAGAAGCGCCAAAATCGTGATTACAAAATTACGTAATGACAGTATGCAGTAGAAGTGGATATTACACAAAAAATAATGCTCCTAAGAAGTACGATAAAAAAAAAGTGCATTGGACAACATATTCTTGATTACCTTACGAAGAAGAAAAGTCATTTTTTATCTTGAGGTATTTGCACCATAATTTAGTTTTGGGGCTTATTTGTTGATAAATTTGGATATGATGAACGAGATAAATATTAGTAACAAAACTATAATATTAATAAATTCAAACCTTGTTCTTTGGATGTTCTTACAAGTATTAGGACTGAAGCGTTTCTTTGTCATTTTACATTTTAACCTTTTTCTGTATATTAGAAAGTAAAAAGTAATTAATCGAAACTCCATCTATTTAAACTACGTCTCATGGAAGGTTAATGGACCCCCATATGGCGCACATTTAACAAGGCGATGAGTGGTAGGCACATCGGCTTCCACGCAAGGGTTACTCCTCATATTGTTGGGGCACGATGTCTCATTGGTAGAGCGCTTACCTCTGCTGCTTGCAGTCCCTGGTTTGATCCCCAGCCCAGTAAGTTTTGGTGGACAACATCGTGTTCGTGGGTTTTCTCGGGGGAACTTTCGTTTCCTCCCATATTATCATTCCATCAAGTCTTCCATCACCATTCACTTGCCTTAATCATCCTCTTCTTTAGCCTAAAAGACATATATAATTGTGAGACACTGAACCGAAAGATTTCATTTCAGTTTCGTTTATTATATTGAAGATCCGAGTCTGCACTACGTATATGAGCGTCAACTTACCACACTGTAAAAAATTAAACAGCATTTAAGTACTTTTAATACAGATGTAATACATCAAGTGTGTGTTTATAAAGTGTGCTTCGCGTGTCTAAAAGCGTTCATTTTCCGAAAACAGTTCGAGAACAAAGTGATGACATACATTTTGCACATTTTGTACATACATCTGGGACATAATTGGACAACACAGTATCTACAAGGGGTGAATATGTCATCTGGAGGTGTTCAAAGAGTGTCGATAATATGTACAGTATCCTACTGTATCTAAAAGTAGTTTCTGTATTTTTTGCAGTGCAAAGAAGTTTAAATTATTTCAATTGTTGGCCGAGGGACTGTAAGCGTTGCAACACGTAAAGGGAGCAGAGAATGAGTAACTACAGGTATATATATATATATATATATATATATATATATATATATATATATATATATATATATATATATATACACAGTGGCGTATTTAGGGGGGGGGGCTTCCGGGCTTAAGCCCCCCCCCCGAAATCTTACTTACTATAGTAAAGTATATGAAATATCTTGCAGAATTTTCACATTTTCAGGCAAAGCCCTCCCCGAAAGTTAGCAAAGCCCCCCCGAAAGAAAATCGTAAATACGCCACTGTATATATATACATATATATATATATATATATATATATATATATATAGAATACAGCAATTAAAATGGTCTGATTGTAACATTCCTGCACGGGCCAGCATCAAATATGTTACTGTGAGGTGCAGACGCACGTCAAATCTGTATGGTATTTTCTGGATCCATCTTCTTTGCAAAACACTCACAACTTGCACAACTTTAGCTGCCGATGTTGCTGGTTTCGCTCAACGATGTCTGAGTTGAGAATACCCTGTAGTCCTTCGGTTTCGATCTCCATTCACGAAGAACTGGGCATCCGTGGCCCGGTGTTATACGTCACCCCATTTTCGAAAAACGGGGAAAATTCCAAAATTCGTGGTAATGATGAGAGTTGATGTAAAAGAAATAATCGATCACAACACGAGGTGAGTATTCGATGAAACCTTACGTAATATACCTTTTCCAAATTTTATCATTAAATATACTAAAATGATCAAAAACACAGTATCATTAAATATACTAGATATCAGGAACACATTTATACAGGCAATATTTACAATACTCTTTCTCAGACATGCTGAAACTATAGAAAAAAATACATACCAAACGCAAGTAAAATTATTTGCTACTAACATATCTTATTAGTGATTTATAAATGAAATCTTTTATATTTATTTGATTGCTGAAATTTTCAACCGAAATCAAGATTGTTATGAGGTGAATATAAAATTTGTTTCAAGTATTTATAGTGCACTTTCTGTAACTTTAAATTAGGTCTTGAATTATGATAACGTAGTTTAGTTTATGTAACGTGATGTATGTTTCATATATGTGGCTTATAATTGTAATTAATTATAATTTCTTCTTTTCTTTTCCCAAGATGTCTTTCGCCGTAGACAAGGATGAAGATAGTATCCTACACACAGAGGTAAGTGATTAAGTTCCAAAGTTGGTCGTCCGTTTCTAGCAAAATTTTGAAAATTTATCGGGAAGAAATGAATAATTGCTTGTTTATGTGGTTGATAATGTATAAGGAAAGCGAAAGGTATGTTTATTTTCTTATATAAACGGTTCTAAACATGGAACTATTTGAGAAGCGGAGGGAACTACTTCGCGTAAGGTTACTTCTTGGTAGGATTATGGGAATGTAATGAGCATTTGGTTTGTAAACATGGCTGGTGATAATCAGAAAATCTATTAAAAGTAAATAAAAGTCATGGCTCAATAAATCTAAAAGTAAATTGTAGAAAATGCGGGTAAGCAAATAACTGTAAAGAAACGTGTAGAAAATTATACTTTTCAATGTAACGGTAAGTAACATAACCAACATGGCGGCAAGGTCCTAGAACACAGATACTCTTTCCCATATAGCTGTAATAAAGACAGAAAACAATGTTCCCTGCGTTTATATCATAATTCTTACAATTTAAAATCGATTAACAGTGCTCTGGTTGCTTCATTGAGAAATAAATATTTGCTCTAGTCGGCCCTAACTAAGCCTTTTCGATCGTATGCTGTTTCGGTTCTACACCGCTTCGATCTATGTCGTTACAATCGGACACAGTCCACGCATATAGCATATAGGATCAACAAAAATTTATAGTTTTATACCAGTGCAGATTATACATACATATTATTACTATTATTATTATTGGACGCATAATTTAATCTTAAATTTTTCAAGGCAGTAGTGTAGGTCCGAAACGACATACGACCGAAACGTCGTACGACTGACACCGGCGTAGGACCGAAACAGGTTTCTGAGCTGAAGTTTTGGCCGTATGCTGGTTGAGAGGCTTTGGATCCTACGACGTTTCGGCCGTACGCCGCATCTCATCTTTGAAATGTCAGTTAAAGTTAAAGAACACGAGAGGACCATAAATTTGATTTAGTTGATTACGCGTATATCCATGAAAATTAATGGGAAACAAATAATGCTCTTGTTTGAAAGAGAAAGAGAGAGAGAGAAAAATGAAGCGATAACTATAAGCCAGTGGCGGTTTATGAGAGAAATCGCATCCTTATAAACTAGAATTTTATCGCTACAAGGTGAAGCAGGAAGGTTTATCTATTGTGCTAAGTCTTGTGTTCGCGTGGGTTTTCTTCTCTTAGTGTTGCTGTAGTGCTAGAATTTTGATTTTTGCCGTTGTCACTTCCCTTAAGAGCCGCCACTGCTGGTCAATATTGTAAATAACGACACATTCAAACGCTAATGATTAAATTTCCAAGTTCATTAGAGATTGAATTCCACTGGCTATACTTTCTCTTCTTTTGTTGTTATACCATCTTCGGTAACAGTTATGTCACAAAGGTAGGTAGATTCAAGGTCCATTCTTATCTTCTACGTTACGCAATTAATACTATCTCCCGTTCTTATAGTTCTAAACTTCTTGTAAAACATATAGGAACAAATCTTAATTATTTCACCAAGGTTCATTTATGTGACCCATTAGAAACATTATATAACACTATGCAGATTTAAATGCCTTTTACTTGTTTACTGAAAATCACATTGTTAAAGTAAAACATATTAGATTGACCTACCTTTATAAGCTTCTTCGTTGATCTGTAAATCTAGCCACATTTTTTTTTTTTTTTAATTGTAGTCTTATTCTGTAAGTTGGCCAGTGCCATAAATTGGATATTTCCTGTGGAAGTGAGGATGAATGGCAAATTTATAGAAATATTACTATCATTCACTTTCTATGTAAGCTTTCTCTCTCTGTTTTTTTAAGTTAGTGTTTCTAAATCTTTTCCAGCCTGAGACCCACTTCTAACGGTACGAAATTCCACGGCACTCAGATGTGTAAATACAATTCTTATGTTACTCTAAACATCAATCAATTAACCAATTAAAAACTTTTATGCTCTAAAACTGAGTTTGGCTAATAAGTTCATTTTTTCATAAACTTTCCAGACTGTTCAATAAAGAAATTAAAAGATATGGTTGTGTTCCCACAAATTTATTGAATAACCTTACTTGCGTTTAATGAATTTCAAACCGCCTTGATAAGAGCTTTACAAATCCCAGACATTTGTTTGATTAATTTACCCAACTTTTGCTAAGTTATGCAATTCCAGTAACTCTGAAGAGTCTTCCAAACACCTTCAGTATTCGTTTGCATTCATTTACGGACTGCTGTGTCAAGTTCGTCTTACAAGAGCTCGATGGATATAAAATGCAGTGACTGTGGCGACTATCACATTTGTTGGTGATGTAAGCGTCTTCTTTGCATTGCAGATAATTACTGCATATCTTGGAAGAATGTTTAAGATGGTAAATTCTGTTGTAGTACAAAGTTACTGTTTCAAATCCGAGTTTCTGGTGGAATTTTACGCCTCATTTAAACGTTGTGAAACACGTTTTTGTCCATTATTCAGTTAATTCGAACTAAATTATTAACTTGGTAGTCTGTAAAGCATCCCCAAATGATTATACCATGCGAGCCGACTACGCAGGTGCTCCGGGGCTCCGGCACTCACAAGATTTTTAGTTTGAACCCGGGTTTGACCTCGTTTCTCTTGCATTTAAATCAGCCGTGTTACTGGATCAACTAGGGCAGCCCCAACTTATCCTCATAGTACCGGTATATTTGACTTTTTCACAGCACAGCCTTTTATGACAGTGTTCATAAAATATTTTAACTAAAAATAAATCAATCAAATATCGAGACTTCCCTGTAAACGCATAAGTTAACACGTCCCGCCATTGATATGCACCCACATAAAATTTGATAAGTCGGCGCTGTTGAGTGATACCATCTTCTCCGTGCCTTGTGGTAAAAATTATATGGTCGAAATGAAAGCGCTCTTCGGGATGACGACGCACAAACTTTTAGCATTGGAAGGCGAAAATTTGGAATTATAAATCCGTCGGTCGAGAGTGTTCTCTTCCATTGCTTATCGTTCCAGTCTTTATTTTATTTTATTTTATTTTGGTCTAAGAGTATGATTTTGTAATGTTTTCTGCTTGAAGGATTGGTTTCTTTACCGGAATCCTACTCGTAAAACCACATATCTGAAGGCGCTGGGCCACCATCCTATTTGATATCAAATGAAAATGGCTCCTCTATAGTTCTATTGGTTCCTCCAGAGCAGTTAACATCTATTCTGTTTACGTGTTTTTCGAGTAAAATTGTCCTTAAGAGAAATTGTCATTTTTGGACGATCAGTGCGTTTCCGTGTAATATTTACAGCACTTTGTGACATCTTTCAGGAGTCCGACGCACTGCTCCACCCGATCACTGAGCGATTTTTTCGCAGAGAATGACTCTTCTCTCAAAACAATCACTTGAATACAGGTTTCGACTCTTAGTTAACAATTTCTCTTCCGTATTTTCTAGTATATGCATGTTCCTCACACTATTCAACTGGTTCACTCGAATGAAAACAGATCGCATGCCATAGATTTGCATCTAATCTTGCCGATATTACTACACGATTAAATAGTAGGCTATATACACAAGTGTTCGTTAAAGTAAAGAAACAACTGCTGATAAAAATTTATACGCACATCAAAAGGTGTCGTTGAAACGATGCATCATCAAACAAAGCGTTAGTTGTCTGTTCGTTAGTTATACGTTTAGTGCCAAGTTGTTTTCCTTAATAAATTTGTTTCAATGTCAACAAGACCATGAAATTTCGTATATGAACAACATTGTTTATTTTCAGGAAAGAGTTCAATAAAATAGCTATTCGTTTATGGACACAGTGTCTTTTAGTTGGAAAATTTAGAAAAATCAATACTGTGCTCAAACTTTTGACAATGGTTATATATATATATATATATATATATATATATATATATATAGATATAGATATAGATATAGATAGATAGATAGATAGATAGATAGATAGATAGATAGTGGCGGATTCAGGATATGATCAAGGAAGGGGCTAAACTATTGCTTAATGCTTTATCCGTGTAAAGCAGAATTGAAGCCCATTTTATCTGGTGTATACCTGAGCAGCATCAAGGGGAGGCTATAGCCCCTGTAGCCCCCTTTGATCCGTGCGTATATATATATAAAGAGAAAGAGAGAGATAACTATAGCAAAATCTGTATTTTGTTACGTAAGATTTTAGTATCAAAAATATCATCATAAAGTACTAATTTCCCTATTAAAATTGAAATTAGTGTAGCACAGATACTATACATAGTGTAGAGGAGCTGAAGGAAAGAATCAGAAATAACATTTAGAACGTAGCCTAGCCCTTTGGGGATCCTGGGTTTTGGGGGTATTTTTTAGACTTTCAGTCAAGCAGCTACTGCATCGTCACTATTTGTCCTAGGATCATGGTTCATACCTCATTCTCTGCAGAATGAAGCTGGCTTTCAAATGGTACCACTTGCATGCCCATATCATATACCGGAAGAGGGAAAATTGTTGTCAAAAGGAAAATTTCGGAAGGGAAATTTTTTCCCACTTTGGGCCCCTCTGGAGCGATCCTGTGTGAACGTAGAGATATCAAAAAAAATCTGATAAATAGTACTTGGTAGACTAAATCTGTGTACCAAATTTTAAGTTTCTATCTTGAATAGTAAGGGCGGGAGAAATTTTATCAAGAATCCCCACAATGCCCCAAATTACCGCAAAACACCATGATCTCAGGGAAAAAATTTCCTGAGACATCCCTAATTACCCTAGGATAATAATTCGAAAGTCATTCTCTTCAGAATAGAACTACCTTTCACGTGTCTCCATCATGTATGTAAGGCGGGAAAATGACGAAAAACGAGATTTTTTGGGTAAAAATATCCCTTTTTTCAACTTTTAGCCCCTCTGGACCCCCTGTTTTAACGCAGAAATCTGATAAACACTACTCGGTGGACTGAATGTTTGTGCACAATTTCAATCTCCTTCGTGCAAAAATAAGCCCGCCAAAAAAAAAAAAAAATCAGAAAATATCCCATATTCCCCTATACAGAAGTGTATTTTGATAAAAATTCCCTGACACATCCCTAATTACCCTAGGATCATGGTTTGCACATCATTCTCTTCAGAATAGAACTGCCTTTCAGATGGTATGACTCACGTGTCTCCATCATGTATTTTTTTTCTATCTAAGGCGGGAAAATGAGGAAAAACGGGATTTTTTGGGTAAAAATATCCCTTTTTTCAACTTTTAGCCCCTCTGGATCCCCCCTGTTTTAACGCAGAAATCTGGTAAATACTACTTGGTGGACTGAATGTTTGTGCAAAATTTCAATCTTCTACGTGCAAAAATAAGCCCGCCAAAAAAATCATGAACATAGGCTTCATAAGAGAAAATATATATTTTAAAATTATGACGTCATCACCTCCTATGTCTGGACCAGGAAGGTGTGATACCATACGTAATGTCTTCTACAATGCCTCTGGACTTGAAAAAAAAAAGACCCGGACGAAAAAGCTCAAATAGAAGAGTTATAACGCAATGTACTATGAAACACCCGTATGGTACAAATTGTACCATAGGATCCCCAAAGGGCTAGTGATGTAAAGTGTTTCTAATCATTTTGTACAATGTTTTGTTAACTGAAGTGGCCATTTGCAAGACATACTTGTTTCACAAATTACTGTATTAAAAGCTCAGAAAACGTTGTTTTAAAATCTATGTGGTATTGACGTAAATAGACAAGTGTACACTGTTAAAAATGGTTTCTTAAATTCGAGAAAAACTTCCTCGTATTTGAGAACATTCGTTTCTTACCTGTGCACCGAGTAATACATTCTTAAAAGTGAGATTTCGATTTTCTCAAATCAATTTGAGAAATAATGACTCAAATGCGAGGAATTATGTCTCATTTCTGAGGATACAAGTGCTTTCTCAAATTTGAGAAAAATATATTTTCTCTTAAAATTGAGGAAGTAACATTTGAGAAAATGAGACATATAACCCCAATTTTGAGAAACACATTTCTCAAAAAAAAAAAAATAAATAAATCTATATATATAAAAGAGAACGCACAAATCCTTTGTGAACTCATCACGCTAATACGGCTGAACCAATTTCTTTCATTTTTGGGGGGTTGTTAGGATTTGGACCCTAGATGGTTTTTATCATATCACTTTAATTTTTAATTACCAGTGTCTTGAGATAATTGACCATTCAAGTGTCCATACGTACAAATCCTTTGTTATTAGTTCATCATAGGTAAAAATAAACGTATTTATATGCAACCCGCATGACCATGTGACTCGGCGGGTTAACATAAATGACAGGCGATATAATGTTAACATTTACTGCAGTCTACTATGGTTTTTATCATATCACTTGAAAGCGAAAAAGTAAAAATTATCTAAGTAACAAAGTTTATTGCGTTCCGGGGTGACCCCAGCGAAGCGGGGTGAACGCTGCTAGTAAATAAATAAAAAAATAAAAAAAATGGAGAAATGTCTTTTGCAAAAGCGAGAAACGGTGCACAAAAAGGGGTTCTCAAATACGAGAGAGAGAAAGGAATGGGCATAAACAATATAAACATAAAAATTTAAGACTATTAGTACATACAGATTTTATATTAAACATCTAAAATTATGTTGTTTAAAATATAACACATTTAAATCTTCATTTCAACGCAAGAAAATTCCACGAAGACCTCGATGACTTGTATTTTAAGTGAGTTACTTAATGCATCAGAAAATTGATCATTCTTTTTTTTCTATCGTTGTCAACTTTCTCAAGACTTTTCTTTTTTATCGACGTGGGTTTACTCAAGATTCTCCCGTTTCCTCCAACTTCTTGATAATTCAGATTCAAGAATTATCCGTCTACTTCAGCCTAACGGCAACAATTTCTGCTGGAGTGTAACGTCCCACGATTACGCTACGAAGCTCAGGGAGGGTTGTGATGATAATGAGCGAAAATGGTGTAATGAAGAAAATGAAGGAACCCCAAGAAAACACACATACGGTGTTTACTCACACAGCCCACTTGGCGGAGCTGGAATCAAACCAAGGACCCCATACATCGGAGGCGAGTTCTACCACTGTGTCATCGGGATCCAATATGCCTACTTCTCTGCCATAAACAAGTTGCCTATATGAGAAAACCGTGTTCATGGGCTTTTCCATCCAAGTTCAATACAAGGACAAATTGTATTAAAATATGTAAAATTTCCCCTAAAATTATACAAAATTTACATAAAAGCAGCGATTTCGGGGAAGATCCGGAGACCCAGGACTCAACCCTACCTTACACTTTCTTCATTACGGCAGAGGCATGCGACAGTTTCTGCCCCTCATAAATATGCTGAAACTCCCCTACTAAGCACACAATTCAGATTGGAGACAAGGACACAAATCCATGCAAAATCTGCCAAGAAACGTACGTCTACATTTTCATTATTCCATTATCATCCATCTCTATCACTGTCTCCCTTAGCCTTGGTGCACAATCGTGGGACGTTAAATTTTTAAAATATGAAATTAAATCTTTGAGTTTTATATCCCACAGTTGTGTCGGGTATGCTAAAGAAGACGATGATGATGAGAATGAAAGAGACAGTGGAATGAAGAAAGTGGGAAGAAATGGAAGAACCCCGAGAAAACCCACGCACACTGTGTTTATCCACCAAAAAGGCCCATTTGCCGCGAGCTGGGATCAAAGCAAGGACCTCACGCACCAGAGGTGAACGCTCTACCACTGAGCTACCGCAGCCCCTTCGTTAAATTAAGAGCAAATGCGTACAGTACTATGCCACAGATAAGAGTAACCTGCAAACGTGTGTCATTAAAACGATGACTGGTGGTGAAAAAAGGAGGGCCAATCTATGCTAGGTGATCAGTACAAAGTACCTTTGCATTACAATTTCTTAATAATAAATTACACTTTTTTTTTAAACGCTGTTTCTAACTGCACAGATTACTTATGTGTTCTTTGTTTCCGTACAAAAGATATTTTCCACTTTATAATAAATGGCAAAGGTTATAAAACAGACATGCCTCCCAATTCTATTGTAATATAGAAAACAACGTGTCTTACGGCGCTGTAACCCGCCTTCACTTGTTGTTGCTGCACTCGTTATTATGTGAACTGAGTATTGAGCTTTGGTACATAAGGGAGCCAACCTGACTACTATAGCCTATATGATCTATATGAGAGGGTTCAACGTTCTACGCCCTAACGAATGTAATACAATATCTTTTAGTCTATGGTAGTATGTTTTCAATTCACTCAAACTTACGTTTGAAAACTGATATATATGCTGCTCCTCGCCACTGTCACATGGTATGTATCCATATGCCGCCTCAGCCGCATCATCATACTGCGTACACATATCCATTCGCATTCTGTTACAACTGAAATCCTTTATCTCATTTTCTGTATAGTATTTAAGCCCTAGCAATATTACTCCCTACTCCCTAGTAAAACATATTATTTCGGTAAGATTGTTACCGTTACTTTTTAATCATCTATGTTATTGCAAATCACGCACTATTCCATTCTAATTTTTAAGAAATGAGAAAATCTCATAAATGGGAACCTGAAAATTTGCCTTGAGCTCACAAATGAAAACCCGTTTGAAAATAATGAGACATTTTCCCTCAAATATGAGTAAAAATTATTTGTTTTGGTTTGAACATGAATTTTTCTCATTTCTGAGCAAGGAAATTTTTAAGGGTGTAGCAAAAAAGATAAAATAAAATATTTTGAGCTGCATTGTCTTTAGGGCCTAGTATATTGTTTTCAAAATGGGTAATAGAAAATGCTCCATCCTGTCAGTGGTGGATCTAAAAGGTAAAAAACTTGGAGGGTAGCCATAACCCTGACTATGAAGGTATATCATTAGTTTACCATAAAATATATAAATAACATGTTCAATTATTTTTGTCACTCGAAAAACTGGGTGGGATAGCCCCCCTGGCCTCGTGTTAGATCCGCCACTGCATCCTGTATATCCTTCATGTAGTACGCATATACATATGCACTTAATCCGTTCCTATTGTGGGAGCTATGGGAGTTTAAACGTAGTGGGAAATTTTCTCTTACGAAAATACGATGTTCTTTTCCCTTGTAGCCTTCACCTCTACCTTGCATTGTGTTCTTGAAAAAATAATATTCATGCTTCATTGCAAAAATCAGTTAACAAATGCTTTATACACACAAAGCTATCTTTATAAAGAAAAGTAAGGTAAAAAAAAAAAGTATTTCACAACATACTGCCAGACAGCATGAAACGAAGAGCTTAAGTGTAAAATGCGTTGATGTTTGAGCTTTGTATTTTCCTTTCTTAGTTTTCACGTTAATAAAAAATATATTCTCGCCAAATCCTTTGACCCCGCTGTACACCATAGGTTAAAATGGTGCTTTTAGGCTAATTAAAAGTTCTAATTATTTATATTTAAAGTAAGTTTTTGCCCACAAACCATCCCAAACTGAACAACGTATTTACGTAATTAGTCAAGGATTTTGATGTACACACAACATTGTATTGATTTGAATCATTGAGTAGCAAGGTATAGCTAAGGTAGGGAGATCCAGCAGCGTCAGGCAACAAGCAACTGCGCAGGTAGCGGCATTTATTGCTATTTATTATTAACAATTATCATGACGTATACACTGAGACATTTTCCACTTATTATTAGAGTATTATATTTTTACAACATGCGAGGAGTGCTCAGAAAGTAAGGTAACAAATCCTGCAGTGAAATGCGTATATATTATTTCATACAACCAATGCAGCCAGCAAATAGTACATACATTACGTTATTTTTCGACATAGTCTCCATATGGTTGAGGCACTCGTCGCATCGCGAAATGAGTTTGAAAATTCCCTCCTGGTAAAAATCCTGTCCTCGCGTGTTCAGCTACGCTGTCGCGAAGTGTTTTACCTCCTCGTCTAAAGCGAAGCGACGACCTACTAGGCATTCCTTCAAGTATGGGAATAGGTGAAAGTCGCTTGGAGCGAGGTTCGAGCTATAGGAAGGGTGGTTGATAATGCCGCAGCAAAACTGCTTCAACAGCATAGTGATCTTCTGAGTTGTATGCGGGCGCGTGTTATCGTGAACGAAGATGCTGACACCATTCTGCGACATGCTAACAAGACTTTACAGTCTTTTCGTACAGCTCTACCAGCTACCGATGAATTTTAGCTGCGGTTACATGTTTCGTCCACAGAAATCGAATAACTCAGTTTGCTTCTTCACGAGGCCAGTTTTCCAAACGAATCGCCATTTGTGTTTACCTACAACTAGTATCGTAGGTGGCGGGTGGCTGTTTTTCTATAACAGACAAAACTCCAGAAATATCGGCCTTTACCTTAGTTTCTGATTCTTTCTGGTATAAGCGCATTTTGTCTCTTATGACCTGTGAAAAGAGTAATGACTTATTCTTAATTTCTTTTGAATCTTGTGATAATTATGGAAAATACATGCACGTCTTAATTTCGTATACATGTTAATTGTAGGTCTAACAATTATATTCTTTAAAACATATACTGAAACTACAACAAAATACTCACATACTTGATGGAAATACCCGCGCTTATTATTTTTCTGATGTTTAACAGTATAACTTTTTTCTTTTCTGTGAAAAAGCAGTAAACATGACAAAGCCAGAAATTTTGAATCTAAGACACTTAAGCACACTTTTTGTTTATTATTATTGTTATTAGTTTACTGAAGTTTATATATAATTCCTTTTTAACCAATACGTTTGGTAAGCTCTTTAACAACTAGCTATAACACGATTATTTCCCTGCCACATTGACCTTTAAAAGTAGATACCAGTTTATACAATTTTTTTAATATTTTAGGGGAAAATTTTACTCAAATCGCTTCACTCGTGACGAAATATCCGAGCAAGTAACTTTTATAAGCGGATGGTTCTCAACTAAAGTTACCGTACTGTGAGTTTCCATAAAATATTCATATGTAATATTAACATTTCGTATGGACTTCGTGTGGATATGATATAACCCTTTAATAAACGTACTGTACACTAGTGCTAAATGATTATTTATTTATTTATTTATTTATTTATTTATTGTAAATGGTTTCTACATCAATACTGCAACAAACATTTTAATATTTGTTGCTGCCCCAATTAGATTAAACTTACTTTATTTAACACCTAAACTTTCTACGATGCTTAGTCTAAGAAATTAATTTTTTTTCTTTATTCTGTTAAGACACCGAATTTATTTATTACATATCATTTATTTGCTGTAATTACAAAAACACATCCTTCTAAAATGGCGCTCTCACTTGTTATGTCTTAACAGCCTATGTACAAGTATGGCCACAGCATTTAACAGCACACGCTCGACCCTGGCCATAGTAACTAAAAACATGTTTCTGATTGGTTACAGTTTGTGATTGTCCAAACCTTCTGGTGCATGTATTGTGTACTATAGTACTAGAAGAAAATTGTCACTTTGTGTGTGCTGATAAAAATTAAAATATAATTGTTTTCGTTACATTTCGCAAGAACATGAGACATATTTTTTCAAGCGTTACCCTAAAAAAATATGCATTTTGGTCACAAGGAAGCGGGCGAGGTTCAAAGTTGGACCACCTGAGTGTGTCGCAATGTCACGTGGTATTATCATGGGGTTAAAGGTGGGACAATATGATCCCTACGGAGCTTCTAACCAACTTCGCTCGCTGCCGCTCGCTCAGAGGTGTTTCATAACGTGGATAAATTACCTTTTATGCATTGTATATTACGTACAAGGACAAGTGAGTATTATGTTTATTTTAATAATAAAAGTGTTATGGAAATAAATAAAAATACATTTCCTTGCGTCGGGTTTGAACCCACACCAAAATCGATTAACATTATTAGGGCGCTGCGCTAGTACACTCAGCCACGAAGACCGGCAGCAGCAGACGTTTCATTTCTTCTATATGTACGCTACGTGGTGAGAAACGGTTAACTTCAACCAACCAGAACCGTGTATTTATTCCTATGGCTGGGGTCGAGAATGATTTAAAAATATGTGTACAGGTCTGTCTATCAACAGAAAGGTATATTATGTACCGGACCATTGTCCCTCATAACACATACCTATTATCGTTGCAATACGACTCAACTTTGTTTTATTGTTATTATTATTATTACTAGAGAAATAAATTCGACACTGAAAAATGTGTACTTAATTGCATTATTAATGTCCTATGGACGCTGGAGAATATCTTTAGAAGGACAAATGAATGATGTCTTGCAGCAGTTAAAAAATCATTAATAATAAACAAAGGGATAATAGCGTCATTGAAGGTAGGATTAAAAGGATCTCTCCTTCAAATCTTAACCACTGTAAAGAATATAAATTTATTATTACAAGAGATGATTTAACTAAACCTTCGAATTCAATAACAAAAATGAAAACTTGTATATATTATGTATTTAGTAATGTTTAACATTGAACCGTTAATTGTTGTTGCTGATACATCATTCTTTGGAAGTTGTTAACTTTTTTTTTTTTTTCTATTTTGCTTCCTCAACATCATCACAGAATGATTCAATTTTGTCCTTTTCCTTTATTTTCTTTATAAATCGTCTCCGTTTTAAAAAATCTAGAAGCTTCTCTGTTCAATGTTAGAAGGCCAATCTCACGAATAAGATTGTATGTGAATTCCTTTTAAATTATTTTCACATTTTAATACATAATAACAGGATGAATGATGTAAATATACAAAAGTATAACTTCTCGGAGATTACGTAGATTATTAAATTTATATTTGTTATACGAGTATTATTTAAAAATAATAAACATTTCTCACACTAATTCATTTTGTAGGAAGAAGGATTTTCATAGAGATTGGCTAACGTTTCAAGGCTTTTTTCTTTCTTCTTTCTCCTGGAAAAGAAAAATCTCAACTTTCAGAAATAAATAATTTTTATATCTTGAAATATCTTTAATTAGCCTAAGTATAATCATAGTAGCAGTAGACAGGTACGTACGCAGCGGGAGCTCATGTGGTTCGGATTCCACGTTAATCAGTAGGTCCCGTCTTATATAGCCTCTCTGGTGAAAGGGGCGTTAAACTCAAAATCAACTCAACTCAACAAGGTAGTACTCAGGGAATGAGTTCTACGGGTCCGGAACCATTCGGAATCGCGACTTTTCTGTAATTTTAGTCTAATTTTAGAGGTGATTTGACAATTTTTAATATAATTTATTCTCATATTAAATTTGGACCGCTCCCAGAAAGCTTTGGAACCCCTCCTTCCGAAATCAATTTATGAGTACGTACACGGAGAAAAATGCATAATCCAGTCGGCATGTAAATGCTGTTTTTACTAGGTTACGCGCGTCACCACATTAAGTAATGTTGTTTCATCCATAGTACGATCTACACCACGTTCAGCGAAAATTTTGTATTGTGGGACCACTATTTCAAATCTAAAATTAACGCAATACCCATTCCGACGGTGGTAACTTACGTATATAATATTGTTACCACCTTCCTACGACTGTCCCCTCTTGGTTCTTTCTAAATCTGTGACTCCCTATCTTACTAGAGTAATAGTTTTTAACACGAAAACAATCATGTGAATAAAATTATCCAATCACAGTCTAGTTCGACGCCGAACTCCAGATTTCGCATTGTGTTCCCACCTACTGTACTTTTATACATGAAATTACATTACTTAAGGAGCGCACCCGCGTAAATACGATGTATCCACACGGAAATCCTAGTCCTTTTTTTCTCAGTGTAGCTGACAGCATAAAGACTCATCTTTTGCACGGAAAGAATAACTAACTGGTTCATACAGCTTTGCTATCTTACATAACTTACACTAAAAATAGAAATCGCTGAGAGAAGCAACGTTTATTTTAAAAATAATAAATGTGTTTACTATTAGTGTATGTAAATGTGTTCATTATTTTTAAGATAAACGTTTTTTCCCCAGCGATTTGTACTTTTAGGGAAAGAAGAACGTTTGAAGAATATATTCATAACACCAGAAATTTGAATATTAGATAAATTACTTACCTTTCCCCGCTTTAGAAGCGGATTGTTTTTCTTCCTTCGTAAACGTCGAAACTCGTATTTACACACACGCTTCTAAAGTAGAGTTTATTTACTAAATTTCATACCTCCAACTTCAGAAAATCCTAAATTTCGACATTTTATGAACGGATTTTGGTATTTAAATCGGAAATTAGAAAGTAATAAAAATTGATCCTCTTTTCCCCTCATTTCTTGCATTAGGCACTCAAATATTATTTGTTTTTTTCCATTCAATAATAATAATAATAATAATAATAATAATAATAATAATAATAATAATAATAATAATAATAATAATAATAATAATAATAATAATAAATTCTTTTGCATGTGTGTGTTATTTCTTTAACAATTACAGTATTATCACAAATATCCCAACCTACTAACAGTACCAATCACAAAATTACCTGTACATTATATTATTGCATTTTAGAAAGGGGGCACTGTAGCTCAGTGGTAGAGCGTTCACCTCCGGTGCTTGGGGTCTGTGTTTCGATCCCAGCTTGCGCCGTGTAGACTTTGTGGTAGACAAACACCGTCATCGTGGGTTTTCTCGGGTTTCTCCCGTTTCGTCCCACTTTCTTTATTCCACCATTTCATTCATTTCTCATCATCATCGGCTCCTTTAGCCTAGCGAACATAAGTGTGGGACGTAAAACTGAAAGATTTATATTGCATTTTACAAATTCACTTTATACACACCATAAATCTTATCCTGAGTAAATATTAAAGCAGATAGAATAGAGCAATCTGTATGTAACTTTGCTTTCTACTTAGATTTTAACCTTTACTATCTATAGATAGATTTTGTGGCACATTATAACGAGTATATCTTAAATTAACCTACATTGATAACTGAATCGAATTAGTTTTGTTTGCTCTTTAAGGGTTGACATTTTTTCAGAGGAAAATGGAAATAATTAAGATTTTGGGGGGAAAAGATATATATATTTATATGATATTCAGTATTTACATAAAACAAGCACGTATATGATAGAACAATTTTAATTCGAAACTGGCTCAATTTCATTAAAAATAATCATAACCCATAAAATATAAAAACATATATTCTCAATGGGAGCTCATGTGGTTTGGATCCTACGTTAATCTTTAGATTCTTATCTCATACAGCCTCGGTGTTGAAAGAGACGCTAAATTCAAACCAAACCAGCCATGTGTCTTAAACAAATCTTTCTCTTTCAATTGTATTTTAAAAACATTTTGCCCACATCATTTTTGGATGAAAAGATCCAATATATTTCAGGCAAAATTTTTCTTGTGGGCCTTTTATCTGGAAAACTGCATATAGTGTAGCAAAACCAAAACCATCACTTAACTCGGTATGATGTGCTTATTCCGTAAAAATACGAAAGCTTGATTTAGGGGTCGTTCAAAAATTTTGTGGTCCCTGATCCAAAAACGAATTATTGGCCAAGATCTAAATCTTTTGATCCATTTTTTGGAACATTCCTAAAATTCTTGTTTATACTTTCAAAAAGTTCTTGCAGGACACATTGAAATTCACAGCTACTTTAAATTATACTTTTTCATTAGTTTACACTAACTTCTATTGACAGATAAAACTAAGAAGCTAAAACCAAACTGAAGAGTGTTGTTTCTAAACCCGATAAACGCAGAGAAGTCATTTTCTCAATACCACGTTTCTTAAAGTATCATATTAAGACATTAGAGCCAAAATATGAAAGTTACACCATAGAGTATTCTTGTAAGTCCTATGCTAATTTGTTTCAAGAGGACATGCGCAAATAGCAATTTAGTATTAATAAACAAAAGATTCCATTTGGCAGGTGCCGCTTAGATAGGAAAGGAAAACACAATGAATACTAAGCTACTTCCTTTGGATACATTGTAAACAGTATGTGAGAAATAAGTTCGTCCAATTAAAAGAAAAAAGGTTATTTTCGCATTAACGTATAAAATTATTTTAAAATAGTTCAGGACTACCATATCGTTTATTTATTTTAAAAATAAAAACAAAAACGTATAACGTAAAAGGTGTGGAGAAAAACGTAAAACTTACGAGAAAAAAAAGGCAAAACCTAGCAATCCTATATTCTTTTATCTCAGCGACTTATGTATTATGTCTGCCCACTGGGCAGGAGTTGAATCAAACGAGAAGGAACTCCGAAATAGAGTGTTTGTAAGAGATCATGGTGACCGTGATTCACAAGACAATTTAACCATTCTATAGTGTAATTTAAAGGGGTAATCCCTGTCTAAATGCATGTTTGGTTGCAAATTTCAATATCATAAAATTTAGTGATGCTTGTTTTCGGGTAAGAAGAATACATTTAAGAGTAATCCAAAAATTTGAAGACATTCAAATATAACTTGCAATGATTCAGGAAATATGAATTCCAAAAGTCTGTGTGTATGTGTGTGTGTGTGTGTGTGTGTGTGGATCCGCGAGAGAAAAAATGACAGGATATCGGCGGTCATCTCGAAAGCCGCCATATAAGATTTAAGTGCAAGTTTTTAAACAAGAACCATATGGCATAACAGCATTTTCTGCAGGGGCAGCTTTAAGATTTTAATTTTTAGGTAGGCCCACTCCCTCTCTTATAGATATATATACACATTTGATTGATTATTGACAGTAGCAAATTACTTTTACAGTAGTGGTTGATGCTATTTCTTATATAATTATCTACCATTAATATAAATAGTAGGAAATATATTTACTCTTTATTTCATATTTTAGAGTTTATATATTTTTCAAAATTTTTGGGTACGCCCGTGCATACCAGGCCTACCCGCTAAAGCTGCCATTGATTTTCTGATAGCTCGTGCTCTCACATATCGGAAAAACATAATTATTTTCCTCTATTCATAATGGAATTCTGATCAAGTTTTGTTTCTTCTTAATCTTTCTTTCGTATACTATCAGTGTAGAAACTCCTAAATAAAATTGTTACAGTGTCGAAAATGTGAAATCAAAGCCTGTGGCTTCAACGGCCATCTTGAAAGCAGCCATATTGGATTTGGCTAAAGAGAACAAACTACCAACATATGTTCCAGCATTTCGAAAGATGTCTTACATATGATTATACAGGAACGGGAATATAGACTCGTGATAAGAATCGAACGTGGTGACTACCATACTACACTTCAAAGCATCTTGTCATTGTAAGATTCTTGTAATATATATAAAAAACTATAATGTATATATATAAAACTAGTACCAATAATTGTTTTTGAATCATTATGAATGAAACACAATTGATAATTTGGTTAAAATAGAGAAAACATATAATTACATTGATATCTTTCAAAGAGCACACGCTAGGAAGTTGATTTCTGCCGCTTTCAGTTTGCATAAAGGGTTAAGAGAAAAGACGGTGCCTTTTCTTACAATGCTAAACCGATCCACATTCTTCTCTTTAAAAAGACGCTTCTGCTTTATATAAATTAATATTGAAACCGGAAGTTATAGCGGACTTCTATGACTTCCGGTTTTAGTAGAGAGTTAGGAATGGAAGTATAATGTATTCTTAGGACACTTAATTGATAGCAGAAAACTGCTTCTCACTATCTATTACTATTTTTTACTTTATAGTGATCAACGTTAAAACCGGAAATGGTTAATTTCTACTAATTTCCAGTAGATGGATCACTTCCATCAGCGACCTCAGTTTCTAACTTTTAATCCTCTACACCATGGCCAAAATTGATGGTGATCCATCAAAGTAGTTCTTGAATTTTTTTGTATCCTGCACGGACACACACAAGGACAGATAGGGTGAATATAGAGAGAGGAGTTTTGATAATTCAAACTCCTTAAAAACAGCTCAAATCGAGTATGGCACCTTTCGAGATGACCGCTGAGCTTCTTATGTCCCCATCTATCCTTAGATATATCCACAGACTTTGATTTCATATTTTCTACATTGTTGAAATTTTATTTGGACGCCTTCACACCTTTTGGCCGACTCTCACCTAGGTAACATATTATTTTTAAACGACTTTCGTAGCAGGGGCGGACTGGCAACCATAGGGCCCACCCTGCTAAACTGAAATAAGGGCCCACTGTATAAAAATGTAAAAAACAAATGTAGAGTAAGCGGGGGCAAAAATCCGCAGTTTGGTGTTTCAGTTGCGCTGGAGCCGAAAGATATAACGGCAAAATAACGAATTTCGCACAGAAGTATAAGTGAACATTCCTCTATATTTTGAAGGTGCTAGAAAGCCTACCAATTTATTTCTTAATAAGATACACCAATTAAAAAAAATATAGGGGCATAGGGGGCAAAAGTCCTATCGCAATGGGACTGAGTAGGAAGTCCGCTGAAATACAGGAAGTAGGAAATCGACATACAGGCATTTTTATTGAATTATTTTGTTTTCTACAAGAATCTTAAGATAAACAAAGAGCATACGAAGCATGAAGTGATTCTTCGTATTAACAAAAAAGTTAGACTAAGACACTAAGCAAAGAGATAAGTTTATCTCACTATAAGTTATTCTTCGTATTGATAAACTAGGGAAAAAAAAGCAATTATCCACTTATTTACGAATACCACAAGAACATACAAAGCATGGATTTTTCCCCCTCATATTGAAAAGTTACACTAAATGAAGAAATTAGCATCCTTGGAAATTAGGCCATCCCAGTTATTTATTTAAAAAAAAACACACACACAAAAACATACGAAGCATGAAGTTTTTGTTCGTGTTAAGTTATACTAAAAGAAGAAAATAAGTCTTCCTTACTTAAGAAAAGCTCAATAGACACACAACGCATGAAACTTTTCTTTCATCAACAAAGTTAGATTAAAAGAAGAAATTATTCCACTTATTAAAAAAGCACATAAACTTATGAAGTGAAATAATTACAAAACCAGGCTTGGGTCTAGGCATTAGTCACATACAAACTGGGCTCCTTCATAAGCTGTGTAGTCATGATGCCACCATTCTTCACATGCATTACACATTATCCAGTCCTCATCCGGTGGATCGACATATTTGCCTTTACAAAATGGACTACATATTCCACTATTTTTGAAGTTGAACTTTCAGCGGATGCAAACAATTTCTTTCGTGAGGCTGATTTCTGAGCACCCTTCTTCTCTTTTTCTTCTCGAACAGTACGTAGCTCTTTTCGCAGTGTTTCTAATAGCAAAGGACAAATCTCTCTCAGCACCAATGAACCAAATGACTCCAAGAGCACTTTTCACACCTCAACAGATGGATTCAGCAATACAAACAGGCATGTATTAGCACTACTGACTATTAATCCTAGACTCTGTTTACACCGCTGGAATGTGAGTAGTGCCCTTGGTGCCATCGGTGCACTAATCAGTGTTGAGCGTGGCTTGCCCAAATTCAAAGATTAAACTCCATACAGGCCTACAAAGAAAGCCTACGGTGCAAACGAATTTAAATAGGTCTACTGTGAGAAACTGGAATTTAAATTTAAGAATAAAATTATTTCAAATTTGAGAGCTGGAGCAAAAGTCCGCGTTCGGATTCTTGCCCCACAAAAAAATCGGACTTTTGCCCCATTCGCACTTGTTTTAATTACAATGAAATGCGACGTAATAACTGATACTGAGAAAAGGGAAGATAGTGTATATTGATACTCAAGAAGTGTTTTCATATGAAACAGCAATAAAATAAGTCGTGACTTCTCCCACGTACTATTTCCCATAAAACAAAATATTACTTCAAAGTAAGACAACATGTAATTTACCTCACTGTATTAACAAATTTCACCGCACCCCTTTACTAACATGGACTGTACACCGCCGCCATTTAATCTTTCTGCAGCACAAGCAGTGTTGCCCAACTCCAACAAAAATTACCCCAAAACCCCTAAAAGGACTTTTTCCCCCTGACACTCTACTTGGCATTCTTCATATGTATTACATATAAAAGTCCGAGAAGGATTTAGCCGAAACGGCGCATAAGAAAGTTGACCCGAGCCGACCCGTGGCTAGAGCAGCCCTGACCCTAGCGTAGGTGACCTGACCCGACCCGTGTCTCAAGCAGGCTTAACTCGACCCCTGACCATGAAAGCCTGATCTGACCCGTTTGAAAGCACTACGCGGCAGCAAACAGTTCAGTTAACGTGTTCGCCTGAAAGTTGTGTAATTTAAAGTTGTGTAATTTCAAGTAAAAATAGCCATAAAAGATAAGCTACAATTGACTGAAATCATCCAAAGACGTGGTGTATACATTATAATTTATAAACACCTTAGAAAAAAAAAACTGGCAACTGTCCTGCAGTACTCGAATGAGTCACATCACGCTCATTTGTTTCTTGGGGCTTCACAGATTCAAACGACAAGTAACTGGTGTTCTAATAATTGAATTGCTGCTATCGAATTTGTTCTTCGATGTAATATACAAATAAAACACGAGCCGAGGGCAGCAAATTCATAGTAATTGTTTGAGGTTTGTATAAAACAATCGTTGATAGTGGCGACTAATTTCTTTTCGCTTTACTGCACTGAAAAAAACAACAACAACAACAACAACAACGAAGCCTGGTCCGATTTCTTTCTTCGAAGCTTGGTCTGAGGACAATGCAGTTCAAAAGCGTTCCGGCTCCACCTCCACTTCCCACAATAACGATATCTACGAAACTATTGTTTCTTTAAAACATCGCCACTCGTCGGCTTGTAAAATGACCGGAGTAGGCAATGGTATCCAAATCCAATAACAGCCTGAAATCTACTGTGTTTCTTATATTTAAAAAAAAGTAGTAGTTAACGTGCTCGTTTTTAATAGCTGCTGTATCACAAACCCCGCAATGTTTTAGGGCCTGATTGTCTCATAGACGGAACCTTTTCAAGTCTATAAACGTGAAGAAGAATAAGGTCTGTTCACGAAAGTTTAACTTTACGTCTTTTTTATCCAGAACACAAGTTTGCGGGAGTTACCCTGCCATATTTTTGATGCTGGTAGGTTTAATTGAGCACATCTTTTTAAAATTGGTGGAGGGGGCCCACCTGTTTGGGGGGCCCACCCTGCATTTGCAGGGTAGCAGGGTGGGCCAGTCCGCCCCTGAGTGTGAACCCATGCTCAATTACAAAGAAGTTATGTAGTTAGCTTGGAGCATTGGGAAACTTTCGGGGGTCCCTCTGTAGAAAAACAAAAGAATATTTCCTTGGAGTCTTTGTTATAACTTGGCTGTGACGATTTTCATTAAATTTGTTAAAAACTAGTGTTTTCGTACGAGAAAGTGATTCAATTACGTGTCAAGTTTGGAAAACATTGTTTCGTGCGGCAGTAAAGAAACGTGTTTCTGAGAATCTCATATATTGGAAACGAATCTACCTAGGTAACGATGTTCATGAAATCAGGTGAAAATCTGTCTTCGGATACGAAAAACCAATTAGCTGTCTTTCTTTTTTACCCTCTTTTCTCTAAAAGTTAAAAACTCATTAGTTTCTTTGGTTTGAGAAAACTCATTTAGCAGCATCTGTAAAATGTATTTTAGGGTGCATAATTACGAGGGGGAACCCCTCAAAAGCCGGACTGAACTCGCGCGGCCGTTCCTAGGGGTAGTAGAGGGTTCTTCCGCTAGATAGGTCTAATAGGGCCCTTTTCAAATCAGTTGCCCAAGTGGCGTCTGCGTAGGAGGTTGACGTTGTTTTTGTGTGTTGTTTTTCTCAACTGTTCTCGTTTGCTGCATGCAAAATCGTTATGAGAGATTTGGAGGAACAAAATCTATGTTAGAAAATTTTCTTCTTTCTTACGGAAGCTTACCAAATCATCATCATCATCATCATCATCAAACCGAAGGTTCCCCTTCAGAGAGAAGGGAGGACTTATTAGCACCGTTGCTACTCTGTCCGAGTGAAAGATTTTGCAGTTTGATTCGAAGATTTCTTTTCTTTTCTTTTATTTTCTTTTTTTCTTTTCTTTTTTTTTGTGTGTCTGAGATCAAGCTTACCAAATGCTTTATCAGGCTTTCAAGAAAGATGCTATGAGCGCTCACAAGTTTTCGAGTGATATGAGTGGTTTAAACATGATGAGATCAACGCTGAAGATGATGCTAGTTCTGGGCACTCTTCATCATCACAAAAGAACGAAAACATTGAAAAAACCCGCCAAAAAATCAACAAGAATCGTTGTTTCATAATAGATGAAATTTCAGAAGACAGAAATGAGTTGGAGCTTGTGCCAGCAGATTTTCGATAAGGATTTTCGAAAGAGACGCGTTGCCACTAAATTTATTCCTCGCATATTCACACAGGATCTGGATATTTGGGCTCCCACGAGTAGGCTATCGTTCTCTACCCCCCGTATTTGCCAGGCCTAGCTCCATGAGACTTTTTTCTATTCCCGAAAATGAAAAATCTAAAATGTAGGCGTTTTGATGATGTGGAGGATATAGAAAGAGCTTAGCATGGGACATAGGACGATATCAAAGTTGAAGAGTTAAAGCGGCGTTTCTCAACCTTTTTCAATTTGCGGCACACTACGAATGTAGCTTAAATTCTCGCGGCACACTCATATATTATTATTATTATTATTATTATTATTATTATTATTATTATTATTATTATTATTATTATTTGCAATTATAAAATACCATGGTGACTTTTTTTCTGTGATTACTGGTCATCTTCTCACAGAGATGAAAGCTCGATCACTGGTTTTCCCCTATGCTGATTCATTATGCTTATTTTTTATTCTAATTTTAAAATAGAAAACAATTGCAATGAAATAAAGTACTCAGATTTTTAAAAATGCGCTTTCTTTTTCGAAAACTGTATCCAACCTTTCCCTAAGAACGAAGATCACTAAATAACGAACGAACAAAAAAAATGTATTATACTTTTAACTTTGCTGCTTTAACCAAAATCGGTGCATATTATTGCAATCACACAGCTTGTGATACGTCAAAGTCAAAACACACCTGTTGAACAAAGTGTTGTTTTGTCATTTACGTGCGAATGAGTGTTCTACGAACATTCACTTGATGTGTACCGTACAAGTGCTTCCATTTGTCGGTGTTAGTATGACTCTCAATTGAAGCGTAACATAGCAGCGAACCGTGTAAATGTGTACGAGCCGAAATACTGTCTGCTACACAGCAATAGATGTAGAATAATATTACAATTACAGTAATTTTTTCCATGGTAGAAATCCATAGTAATGTGAAATACAAAAATATACATTTTGTTCCTGTCTTGTAATTTGGTTACTATAGAATTAATAATTTTGTTTCGATTTCCTCGCGGCACACCAGCGGTCCATTCGCGGCACACCAGTGTGCCGCGGCACACCGGTTGGGAAACGCTGAGTTAAAGAGATGCTTCCAACAGTGAGAAAGAAGACTGGAGAATTGCATCACATCTAATGGAGATTATTTTAAAGGAGACTGAAAGTATTTTGTATAAAACTTAATAAATTATTTTTTTGGAACAAAAGTCCGGTTTTTTTGGGCCCCCCCTCGTATATCTTAACAATATACATATAAGCAGTAGGAAGGAATGGTAATACACGGAAGTATAAAATACACCCATAAAAGTTGTTTATTTCAAATATTTAACAAATTACACTACTGAAATACACAACTTATATTTAGCATACTTTGAGAATATAAGGGAAACTTCGTACAAACATATGAAATACTTATTTACAAGCTTTTTATTTTCACATAACATATTTTACTTGATTGTATATGACCTTTGCAAAAGAATAATCTTTTGACCTCTCCCACACTTGTCAATCATTTATACTTAAACAAAGTACTTAAAAGAATATCACGCACATACAGTACGTCTTTATTTACTGCTAGTGCTAAAAAAAATACAATGACCCTTTCACACGGCCTTGGTTAAGATTCTCTGTGGCTTAAAATACTATGCAAGGAAACCACAATAGTTTTATTTTATGAATTATTATTATTAGGATCACGCAGTGAGGTTTAGAAGATTGTGTAGTTAGTACGTCGATTTGTCCATCCATACGTCAATTAGTCCGTTACTCCGCACGATAATTATTGAATGGATGCGAAATTTTTAATCTGTTTTCTTTTCGTAATAGCTAGAGTTGACCTAGTATGTTAACGATATCAATCCGTTAATAGATAGCTAGAGCGATTATCTTGACCGAGTTCGTTAATGGTGTCAATTCGTTAATAAATAGCTAGAGCGATTATCTTGGCTGAGTTCGTTAATGTGTCAATCCGTTAATAAATAGGTACAGCGATTGTCTTGGCCGAGTTCGTTAATGGTGTCAATCCGTTAATAAATAGCTAGAGCGATTATCTTGGCCGAGTTCGTTAATGGTGTCAATCCGTTAATAAATAGCTAGAGCGATTATCTTGGCCGAGTTTGTTAATTGTGTCAATCCGTTAATAGATAGCTAGAGCGATTATCTTGGCCGAGTTTATTAATGGTGTCAATCCGTTAATAGATAGCTAGAGTGATTATCTTGGCCGAGTTCGTTAATGATGTCAATCCGTTAATAGATAGCTAGAGCGATTTTCTTGGCTGAGTTCGTTAATGATGTCAATCCATTAATAGATAGCTAGAGTGATTATCTTGGCCGAGTACGTTAGTGATGTCAATCCGTTAATAGATAGCTAGAGCGATTTTCTTGGCCGAGTACGTTAGTGATGTCAATCCATTAATAGATAGCTACAGCGATTATCTTGGAAGAGTTCGTTAATTGTGTCAATCCGTTAATAAATAGCTAGAGCGATTATCTTGGCCGAGTTTGTTAATGGTGTCAATCCGTTAATAGATAGCTAGAGCGATTTTCTTGGCCGAGTTTATTAATGGTGTCAATCCGTTAATAGATAGCTAGAGTGATTATCTTGGCCGAGTTCGTTAATGATGTCAATCCGTTAATAGATAGCTAGAGCGATTTTCTTGGCTGAGTTCGTTAATGATGTCAATCCATTAATAGATAGCTAGAGCGATTTTCTTGGCCGAGTACGTTAGTGATGTCAATCCATTAATAGATAGCTACAGCGATTATCTTGGAAGAGTTCGTTAATTGCGTCAATCCCTTAATAGCTATAGTAGCTAGAGTGATTATCTCGGCCGAGTACGTTAGTGATGTCAATCCGTTAATAGATAGCTAGAGCGATTATCTTGGAAGAGTTCGTTAATTGCGTCAATCCGTTAATAGCTATAGTAGCTAGAGTGATTATCTTGGCCGAGTACGTTAGTGATGTCAATCCGTTAATAGATAGCTAGAGCGATTTTCTTGGCTGAGTTCGTTAATGATGTCAATCCATTAATAGATAGCTAGAGCGATTTTCTTGGCCGAGTACGTTAGTGATGTCAATCCATTAATAGATAGCTACAGCGATTATCTTGGAAGAGTTCGTTAATTGCGTCAATCCGTTAATAGCTATAGTAGCTAGAGTGATTATCTTGGCCGAGTACGTTAGTGATGTCAATCCGTTAATAGATAGCTAGAGCGATTTTCTTGGCCGAGTACGTTAGTGATGTCAATCCATTAATAGATAGCTACAGCGATTATCTTGGAAGAGTTCGTTAATTGTGTCAATTCGTTAATAGCTATAGTAGCTAGAGTGATTATCTTGGCCGAGTTCGTTAATGATGTCAATCCGTTAATAGATAGCTAGAGCGATTTTCTTGGCTGAGTTCGTTAATGATGTCAATCCATTAATAGATAGCTAGAGCGATTTTCTTGGCCGAGTACGTTAGTGATGTCAATCCATTAATAGATAGCTACAGCGATTATCTTGGAAGAGTTCGTTAATTGCGTCAATCCCTTAATAGCTATAGTAGCTAGAGTGATTATCTCGGCCGAGTACGTTAGTGATGTCAATCCGTTAATAGATAGCTAGAGCGATTATCTTGGAAGAGTTCGTTAATTGCGTCAATCCGTTAATAGCTATAGTAGCTAGAGTGATTATCTTGGCCGAGTACGTTAGTGATGTCAATCCGTTAATAGATAGCTAGAGCGATTTTCTTGGCTGAGTTCGTTAATGATGTCAATCCATTAATAGATAGGTAGAGCGATTTTCTTGGCCGAGTACGTTAGTGATGTCAATCCATTAATAGATAGCTACAGCGATTATCTTGGAAGAGTTCGTTAATTGCGTCAATCCGTTAATAGCTATAGTAGCTAGAGTGATTATCTTGGCCGAGTACGTTAGTGATGTCAATCCGTTAATAGATAGCTAGAGCGATTTTCTTGGCCGAGTACGTTAGTGATGTCAATCCATTAATAGATAGCTACAGCGATTATCTTGGAAGAGTTCGTTAATTGTGTCAATTCGTTAATAGCTATAGTAGCTAGAGTGATTATCTCGGCCGAGTTCGTTAATGGAGCCAATTCATTAACATCTTAACGAGTGACGGCGACTTTAAAGTTAGCTATCTATTGCTCATATCCTGTGCATATGAGCTCATTTTAGACTCCAAATTATGCTATGCATAACTGTCGGAAGTCTTATAAGAACAGCTTTATCCGTCCGTCTGTAGAAAGGTATCAGAGCAAAAATAATAATAGAGATGGAGATGTGGGTTTGTGCAGTCGATTCAGCGTTCCAAGGATAGGTTCCATCTCCTCCGTTAATTCTCTTTTCAAACGGAAGTGGTTCTAATTAGTCATATCCGGTTTCAACGTTTATCGTCATAGAATGAAAACCTTTAGTGAGAAGTGAATTTTTTTTCTTGCAAACGATTCAGTGTCTCAAGAAAACATATCATGGCTATCCACAACACTCTATTAATAACGGAAGTGGTTCAAATTTACTATTACTTCTGGCTTCAATACTAATTTCTATAGAACAAAAACGGTAATCACTATCAAGATACTGCTTTTTTGCATCAATTCAGCGTGCCAAAAATAGGTATCCTGTGCACCGTTAACCATCTATTCAAGTCGGAAGTGGTTAAAATTAGCCATTTACTCTTTCAACGTTTATGGCCATACAACGAATACGATAACAAAGCAAGAATCAGTATTTAGCAGACGATTTAACGTTTCAAGACAACATATTATGACTATCCACAACACTCTACCAAAACCGGAAATGGTTTAAAGTTATTATTATTTCCGGTTCCGATACCGGTTTCAACGTTTAATGCCATAGAACGGAAACGGTAACAGTTAGCGAGAAGCGTTTTTGCAAACGATTCAGTGTTTCAAGACAACATATCATGACTATCCACAACACTCTACCCAAATCGAAAATGGTTTAAATTTACTTCTGATTTCCATAGAGCAAAACCAGTAAATGCTATCCAGATAGAACTTATTAAATTTTATTCAGCGTCCCCAAAAATTGGTTCCATCTCCTCCTTTAACCATTTATTCAAACCGAAAGTAGTTCAAATTAACTATTTTCAGTTTCAACATTTCTTGCCATAGAACAAAAATGATAATATATAGCGACAAGTGGGTTTTTGCAGTCAATTCAGGGTATTAAGAGAACATACCATCACAACCCAGAACACTGTACCAAAACCGGAAGTGGTTGTAATTTACTACTACTTCTGGTCTTAATACCAGTTTTCGTGTAGAGCGAAAATAGTAAGAGGTATTGAGATGCAGTTTTTTTGCAACCGATTCCAAAGACTAGGTTCTATCTCCTCCTTTCACTCCCTATTAACTATTTCCTGCTTCAACATTTATTGTCATATAACAGAAATGATAATACTTAGGTAGATAGTGACAAGCTATTTCTGCAATTAAATCAGTATCTCAACACTACATATCGTTACAACCTGTAACACTGCAATAAAACTGGAAGTGGTTCAATTTTACTTTTATTCCCTGTTTCGATACCGATTTTCAGAGAGAAAAACGCTGAGAGATATCGAGATGCAGTTTTATTTAATTGATTCCGCGTGCAAAGAATAAGTTTCCGTTAACCCTCTATTGAAAGAAGAAGTGGGGAATATTAACCGATTCAGGTTTCAACATTTATCTCTATAGAACAAAAATAAAAATAGATAGGGACAAGTGTTTACTCCAATCCATTTAGGGTGCCAAAAGAACATAGCATTATAAACAGCAACACTGTAACAAAGTCGAAAGTGGTTGTAATTTACTACTACTTCCGGTCTCAATACTGATTTCCGTAGAGCAAAAACGGTCAGATATATTGAAATACAGTTTCTTGCAAACGATTTAGATCCCCAAGAGTAGAGGAAGTTCGGGTATTATGGAATACCATTTTTATTTCGTTTATAACTCAGTTAATAATTGCACATTGAAACAAAAAGGAAAACAAGTATATGCCTTACACATTTGGCTTTATTTATGGATATCTTGATAAAGAACTTTCGGTATAGGGTTAGGCAAAATTTATAATTTGTAAAGAAACCACTTTAGAGGGTAATATGAAATAGTCGGGTAATATGGGATACAAATGCTATATTGAAAAGAAATGAGTTTTCTGTTGAACATACAATGAATACAGTGCCAATATATGAAAATTCTGAATGCCAAACCATAACTGATTGTGATTACTTTGAAAAGGCATAAATATAATACTCTGCTTCTGGATCGGCACAGTCATTGTGTGCTCACATTAAACATGATGAACGCTGGACCCAAGCTCACCCCTTGTATCATCAGACAATTTGCAGTAATAAAAAATACACTTAGTATTGTTGTCATCATAAATGCATGTTTAATTGCCCAATACCGATAGATATTTTTGCAATCGGAATACCATACGGAATACGGAATATCATGCTTTTCTTGTGGGTATTCCATATTGCCCTTCATGCCATCTTGGAAACGAAAGAGCTCTTAAACGCATCCGAAGGCGTATAGGATAATGGCGCTTATCAAACTATCACTCTGTATATCCAACGTGATATATCCAAACAAAAACTTGTTGTTCTATTCTTTATCAATAGGAAAATACAGGTTGTAAAACACTTACCTGTAAAAGTTTTCACAAATAAGAAATTACACGTCTACCAACACAACGAATGTCACAATCACAAGGAGACTGACTGTAGAGCAGCATGGCAACGTGAGGTAATAGTTTGTTTCCTCTCCCCTTGGAAGCAACATATCACAGGTGAGATAATGAGGTATTCCATTATATCCGACTATTCCATAATACCCGAACTTCCTCTAGGTTCTATCTTCTTCTTTAACGATCCATTAAAACCGGAAGTTGTTCAAATTAAAGATTTCCGGTTTTAACCTTTATCACCATAGAACAAAAACAATTAGGCATAGCAAGTAATGGCTTTTTGATATGGATTGAGCGTCCGACGAGCAGATTCTATCTTTGATCTTATTAATCTATTGCAACCAGTAGCTATAAATGTATTACTTTGAGTTTGTGTACTGAATTCCCATAGTTTGGGGGTCTATCGTACTTTCACACTGTGAAACGAAACTCATTCGTTTGATTTTTTTTTTTCAGTAAATAGCTGGAGCGATTATCTGTTCCGAACTTCTTAATGGAGTCAATCCACTAACATACGCGTATTAACGGATAACGACAACTTTAATGGTACCTATTTATAATCCATATATCCTGCATGTAAATGAATTTTATTATTAGGATCATGCAAGTGGGACTTATAATATGGTAATATTAATTCTTATGTCTATTGCTCCATACGATATCTGTTGAATGGAAGCAATTTTTAATCTTTTATCGCAGTAGATAGATAGAACAATTGAGGCCTATTCCGGAAGAAGGGCACATAGACCGTTTTCGTGAATGGAGAAAAAGAGCCTTAAAAATTTTATCAGAGTATATAACAGTAACATAAGCTTGCAAATACCTATTACAGAGTTTCTTAATATAAAAGATCTATTTGACTAATAAATAGCTTGTATTAAATGAAAAATATATGCTATTTTATATATTTATAAACGTATTTGTATAAAATGTTATGTGCCCTTTTTTCGAAAATCCTTGTTGGTTGAAGAAATAGCACACTATTAATGCATCACAATAATGTCTTTATTCTAAATAAAGCAAATATAAGCTATTACCCATAGCAATAGATGTATTATGGATTTAGTCCTGTTCATACTCATTCAATATATATTCAATGCAGTTGCTGTCTTCAGCTGACAAGAACTTCATTAAAGACCGAACATCTTTCTATTTCTGTTCGCTCACTCCAACAAAAGGGACATGCTTAGAGTCAATATCAATCAATTCTTCGATATTACTTTTTGAAAAATAAGAAAATGGGATATATGTTGGCATGTACAGTACGTAATGGTGTAGTTTGAAGGTTTTGATGATGGGTTGGAACGAAAGAAAGGATCAAGAGTTGAGTCCCAATCCTTAATCAAATCTTTATCCATTGTCAGTTCAAAAGGAGATGGATTCTGTCGACAGGTAACGATGGCTTCTAACCATGGTTAGCAGATCCGATTCGCTCCAAGTTTTTTATTTTGTTTCGAACAAACCCGAAGTTGGGGTCGCACTAGCTAAACGAGTGTCCACACACAGGGTATAAACAAATTATTTCCACTTTATGAACTTTAGCGAACCAAGAACATTTTGTTATTGTAGTGTTTTTTTGTCCACCTGTAGCATCTTACAACAATACTACTGTTCTTAGTTCTTAAATTTGCTGAGGTTCTTTTTTAAAGTCAAATAAGAAAAAAGCTACCGCTGCTAGGGTCTGAAGTCAGCTGTGCGCCAAAACAGTAGTGCAAAGGCTTACAAAAACAATATCGCCAGTCTGCCAAAAATAAAGATATCAAGATGAAATGTTCACACCACCTACAGTATAACATGGCGGTTCGTTTTCAATGATTTCCGGAAAAAGGGCACATAGGCCTATGTGCCCTTATTCCGGAATAGGCCTCAATTATCTCAGCCGACTTCGTTAATGTAGTCGATCCGTTAGCATCTTAACGAGTAACGACGACTTACATCCGTTCGTTCATTTCCCACAATATCTCTTGAACGAAAAGGAATTTTTAAATTCTATTTGTTGCAATAGATAGCTTAGAGTGATTATCTCGGCCGAACTCGTTAACGGGGTTAATCCGTTAAGATTTCAGCGGATAACGGTGACTTTAATGGTAGCTATTCTTGCCCCATTTTCTACTATTGAAACAAAAGTAGTAGAAATTACACATCTCGCCGTTAGATGGCACTAAATATCCACCAGCGGGTAGCATCTACCGAACGAAATTGAAACTTCTAGATCTGATTCTCTACTGTCTACCAGAGTTTATTATTATTATTATTATTATTATTATTATTATTATTATTATTATTATTATTATTATTATTATTATTATTATTGTGTTCTATACAGCCGAACGTCTAGCATGTGTGCTCTGGAGAGTGTAATCCCGAATTCCATTCTCGGTAAAAGTAAAAAACTTTCCGTATCGGTCGAGACAACAATACGAAGATAGCTGATGAACCATTTGAACTAACAGTTTAAATATCTCCGCCATCTTTTTTTTTTTTTTTTTTTTCAAAAATTGGTTTATATTTGAGATTTGTTTTCTGCTCTATTTCAATATTTTGATTTTTGCTGAATTCATCTTCAAATCTAAATGATTCTTTGCTCGTGAATATTAAATTTTGACACTTAATGATCAAATTCCGGTTAAGTAATATTGAATTTATATTACAGTATAGTGAAAGTTAATTTTTAAGTGGCCCCGAGTAGCGTAGTAACTAACGCTCTCGCCTTTGGTGCGAGCGGTCCCGGGTTCGATTCCATGTGGGGGCACTCGGTCGAAAAAGTGTAAAAAGCTTTTTCAGGCCAGTCATTCTGAATGAAATTTTCCAGGGTTTTCCTCATTTACACCAGGCAAATGCCGGGCTGGTACCTAACTTATAGGTCCGAGGCTGCTTCCTTCCTTCCCTTTCCTCGGATAATGTGATCGCCGA
Source organism: Thermobia domestica (assembly GCF_964235325.1). Classification (NCBI taxonomy): domain Eukaryota; kingdom Metazoa; phylum Arthropoda; class Insecta; order Zygentoma; family Lepismatidae; genus Thermobia; species Thermobia domestica. Next base: position 82,073,547 of record NC_137463.1, read on the forward strand.
GGGACGTTATCCCTCATACGTGACGGGCTACATGGCCATAGGTGCCGAAAGCCAAGAAATCTAAATCCTAATTAATTTTCAAATAGTAAACAATATTTAATTAGACTGGAAGAAAAAACAGTAATATATTCAAAGTCCAATTTTATTTAAAAGAAATCCCCATTAAATCAATGGGTCTAAAAAAAAGATAGATATTTGTCTGGCTACTCAATTTAGACGAATTCGGTAGGCATGGTCCTAATAGTGAAGTACCGCCGATATAACTCTAAATTTTACTGTAGCATGCAATCCTTCCCAATATCGTTAATAGTGTCTTCGTAAGGATTAGATAATAATATATTACCATAATAAACGTATTTTGTTCCTATAAACAGAATTTTAATGTTCTGTCTACTGTTCCTTTTTCTGCTGTATTAGTTATTCCAGACTTTCGTTAATCTGGTTAACATATCCCCCTAATTAGGACAGATTTTACTGTACTCTTAAACTTTGTTTTGAGGCAGCATTTACTTTGTCAGATTGGGTGGTTAGAATATTTCGCAACATCGCATTTTCTTTTCCTTAAAATGTGATTTCTGAAACACAATATCATTTTTGGTCCTTTTCCTTTGGTGCACAAAACATGGAAATAGGCACACAAAACGCCATAAACCGAGAACAATCCAATAAAAAAGAAATTGTATTTACATTTGATTGTGAAAAAAAAGAACAATATTTGGGAGATCATTTTTGGGCTAATTCCGTTGGCACATAAAACAGCAGGAAACAAGCACAATGCAATACAAAAGAAGTGAACTTTAATTGAATGCTGGCCGAACAGCATTCCTTTTTAGGCCATTTTGGAGGTGATTTTGACCCACTTCTGATGGCACACAAAGCGTAAAAATAGGTGAAGACGGCTCAAAACCAGCGCAATAGAATACAACAGAAATAATCTCGATATTCGATGGTGCTGCAACAGCATTAAGTTGTTCCATACATCTTGGAGGTACATCTTTTTTGACCTACTTTCTTTTGTATACAAAATGTTGAAATGTGTGCACAAAACGTGCACAATACAATCAAGGGCGCCGATTTCTCTGTAAATTTGGGGGAGGAAGGCATTCAGATGCAGAAGATATATATATATGAAGATTTTAAGACAAATTGTACTCAAATTATGCCAAATATTGTATATTCATAAATACAATAGAGGGCCCACATGAGCTTTGGGGGGCGGGCCCCCTCGACCCCCCAGGATCGGCGCCCTTAAATACAATACATAAAGATTCAACTCTAAATTCGATGTTTGAGATGAGACTTTTGAGATGCCCAAAATATGTAAAATAAGCACACAAAACAGCACAAAACGAGGACAGCATAATGCAAAGGTAATGATCTCGAAATTCGATTATGGCGGAATATCCATACTTTATCGGCCATTTTGACTGAGAGAAAAATTGCTGAATTTTAGTCTAGAAAATCTTTATACATAGACGAATTTTAGAAGTATTCCGTAATATACAAACGATTTTTTGTACCAAGCTACGTATTGGTTTGTTGCTTAGCCACTACCAATTTGTACGGCTGCAAATAGGCGTAAATCATGTACGTTCTTCGTCTGTACGTGCAGAAAACAGAAAGTCATGTGTATACACAAGAACAAGAATCTAATTTTGTAGAGACATTAGATAGTCCCATTCATATTACATAGTAATCTAGATTTTCCTTCTAGAGTAGAAATGCAAATGGCGGATGTGTGTGAAGCAGAGTCGCCGTGTGTTAGCTTGAAATGCGGTAGACAGGTGTTATTTGTGGATTATATATACAGTAATTAATATATGGACGGTGGGTGTATGCTCCCTGCGGAACCGATGCAAGGCAATTCATATTATTATACAATAATGAAGGTAGTTGAAGGCCTTTTAAACTGTAGAAATATGGACCAGGTAATTCCCATATTTGCAGGTATGTTTTCTTTTACCTACATCAGCTTTATTTTTTTTCTTGATACTGTACAAATGACGTACAGTAATGAACGAATGAACAAGATATTTGTAATCTGAAATCTGTAATCCAGATATTTGTAATCTACTGTATCTAGTAATCTAGAAAATCTAGACCGTTGTACACATAAAATATAGCATAGTCCAGAAAATCTGGAACACAATCTACACAATCAGTAGTACAATTTACAAAATCTAGACCAGCTTTTAGGATATCAATAGTATATACCTGAAATTCCAGACCAGCACCCAGAAGAGAATTCGAGACTATCAGCCTTAAAATCTGGAGTAAAAATTGCGCCGTACTTAATGGTCAAAACTTTTTGAGTTTCATCAAGAAAATCTTGTGCACCGCCCTGACAAGCAGGAGTATTATCCAGGCCATCTGTACAAGCACCTAGAATATTAGTTGGCAAAGTGGAATATATTAAAGACTGCATTGAGAAAATCTGTACGTATCCTACGGAGCTAGACATCGCAGCATCTAGAAAATCTGTGCGGGATATGGATGCACCATCTAGGGTGGTTTGGCCTTGCATCATTCTTCACATTACTGAAAATCTGTACAACCATCTAGATTTCTCTGTTACTGCATCGGCAGGAGCAGGTACAAGAAAGCCACCTGTAACCGGAGTCTACGAATTTCCATTTTAAGTGCACCTAATTTTTCTCTTCGTGTTGGAAATCATTTTTGACTAACTTCCGATGGAGCACAAAACGAGCACAAGACAATGGAAAAGGAGTTATCTCAAAATTCGATGAAAGCGGAACAGTGATAAGTTTTTCCGACCATTTTGGATTTTCTTTTTACCTATTTCCAGTGGCACATAAAACGTGGAAACAGTTGCACCAAATAGCGTAAAACGATGCAAAGGGAATGATCTTGACATTCAATTTAAACACAACCTAATGACATTGATCATCTCGTTAACAACATTGATCTACATAGAGCAAAAATGATAAGAACCAGAAACGGATTTTTGGGAATCGATTTAGCGTTCAAAGAAAAAAGTTCCCTATATTCTCTTAACCCTCTATTTAAGACGGAAGTGTAGAAACCAACCACTTCCTGTTTTAACATTGATTGTTATAGAGAAAAATGTAATAGATAGCGAGAAGTGGTTCTCAGCAACCAATCTTCTAACTTCTAGTCTCAATATAAACTGAGAAAATTTCAATATTGAGTTGAGTGAATTAGGTATATAACCTAATGGTAATGAAGTGAAGTGAACTGAAATCTTCAAGTGTTACTTCCCACGATTATGCTGGCTAGAGTAAAGTAGACGGTGATGATGAGGAATGAAGAAGGTCGGAGGAAACGGGAGAACCCCGAGAAAACCCACGCACACGGTATTTGCCCACCACAAAGTTCACTTGGTGCGAGCTGGGATTGAACCATGTACCTCATGCACCAGAGGTGAACACTCTACTACTGAGCCACCGCGACTCCTTTTGAAGAAATTTATTGTCAGTGAGAGAGTAAGTAAACTTACCAGAGGGTAACCTGATATTGGATTTAAATATAGTAAACTATCGAATATCCAGCTTCCGCACTATCCCGTAATAAAATGAGGAATATATATACATTTTTCTTTCAACGATCCACTTGACCTTAAACGCCTTTATAAGAACGAGAGTTAGCGAAGAAGAAGCAGTGATCTTGCAAAAACTTTTTAAGAACTAAAAACTGCAAGTTTTAGCTCTTGCATCTTAGGACTATCTTTTCACATGTGTAACAATTTACCAATAAACCCTAAAATAGAGTTAAATCATTAAAAAAAAAATAATTAGACCTATGTTACTTTTACATTATTGTTTTGTTTATTTTAAAATTCTATGTATTCATACTTCACAGTGTATATCATCTTATATTTCCTGCAATTAAGTTAAACATTTTAATATTTGTTCTTAAATGCATACAGTACTTTCATTATGTACTTCCTTGTTCTGCAATAAATTCTTAAAACGTGCAGTACATTATGTAATAAACATTTATAAGGTATTAGTTTGTATTAAGATGTCAGAATATATGAATAAAAGCGAGTTTCGGTATAAAAAGTGAGTTTTTAATGGTATTACTGAGGTAGAAAGTGCGTAATTATAGAACTCCGGCTTATTCGCCTTTTTTGTTATCCGGCCTGCCCTTCCGCCATATTACACTACAGGTGTGCAACCAGAAAGGGTCTTTCCTAGTAAGATAGTGAATTCGGCCCTTGATCCAAATTGGGTTGCTATTGACCCAAAAGGTTACCCTTGACCTAAAACTACCTAAAAAAAAAATCGAACCCCTACCCCCTCCCCTTACCGAATTATCGTATCATACATGCTCAAAATTAAATATTTTTAAATTTTGGTGGAGGTGGTCGAAAAATTTTGAAAGTTTCACAGATTGTAGATACTATCTAGATGTAAAAGTGCAATTATTAAAAAAAAAATGATGCGTATTTTCTTTATTTTTTTTTTAAATAGAATTTTTTTGGGGGAGACGTTCCTGATTTTTTTGTTAAAAAATTTGTTATACCCTTAGGTACAACATATATTTTTCTCGGGGCCTGAAATTGATGGCAACATCGTCAAAAAGAAATAAAACTGAAAACAATCGTGTTTTTTTTGGCACAGTCTTTCCACTATTTTAGGGCCCTCAAGGTGAGAGCCCCTTCAAACAATCCTTTGCCCAAGTTAACAATTTTCCTTTTTCTTGCGTCATTTCTGCTTCTGTCGTTCTTCGGCTGAAGTGTAAGCACTGTTACGGAGATATATTTGGTGTTTCTATTCCAAAATGGACACAATCGAAGCAGCCGAAGAACGACAGGAGAAGAAAAAGGAAAATTGTGAACTTTGGCTAAGGATTGTTTGAAGGGACTCTCACCTTGAGGTCATTAAAATGGTGGGAAAACTGTGCGAAAACAACGTTTGTTTTCAGTTTTATTTCTTTTTGACAATGTTGCCATCATTTCCAGGCCCCGAAAAAATATATGTTGTACCTAAAAGTATAACAAGTTTTTTAACCAAAAACTCAGGGACGCGTCCCCTCCAAATTTTTCTGCAGCTTTTTGAAATTTTCAACACGCAAAAAAATAAAGAAAATACACATCAATGGTTTCGAAAAAATTGCACATTTATATCTAGATAGTATCTACAATCTGTGAAACTCAAAATTTTTCGACCACCCCCACCAAAATTAAAAAAAAAAATATATTCAATTTTGAGCATGTACAGTATGATACGGCCATTCGGTAAGGGTAGGGGGTCAATTTTCTTTTGAGGTAGTTTTAGGTCAATAGCAACCCAATTTGGATCAAGGGCCGATTTCACTGTCTTACTAGGAATGACCCTTTTTGTTAGGAGAGGTCCAAGCTTTGAGGAGAGGGTCCAATATGAAAGCCAAGTCTATGTAGTACTGAGCGGGTATTATTTTGCACGCGAAAAGATGAAAAAGTAATAGTTAAACACTTCCACCTATATTAAAAAAAAAAAAAAAAAAGAACTAGATTGCTTTCGTAAGAGAAAGAGTACAGATGAAGTGTAAGATCAAATTTTCATACTACATCAATTATTTCCTTGTTAAACAACTAAAGTGTTATTGAGAAAGTGTATAAATACATGTTGAGTTATGAAGTTTTTTTTTGGGGGGGGGGGAGGTCCGGACCCAGTGAACTACCCTGTGGGTGCGTCCCTGATATATGATACATCGTTGAAGGGGTATGTGCACTTAAGTGGCGAGATAGAAATAAAGAGGCATGGCATGAGTGAGGTGAAAAAAGCGTTTCCTGTTAATATGGTAGTATTTATATAATATGTTGGTGCTATGAACGAAGTTTCCTTTACATACATCTGTATATGCTATCTTTTACTTTTGTATAATATACAGAGTGATCATAAAGTCCCGTTAGCCCCTATGTATTACATAGATGTTAATGAATTGTTTCTTATCGTTGCAAGTGCTGGTATACATCTAAATAATGGTTGGTGACTCCACAAGCGCCATGGAGGAACAGATCGTAATAGCACGTAGGTTCACAAACGACCACATACGGGAAAATCAATTAAAGATATTCAGCATGATTTCACTGTAAAACCTTCCCCTCCAAAAGTACGATTTTAGCTGGGAAAAAAGCTATTTGCAACCTGTTGCAGCAGGATGGAGCACCAGTCCATTATGCTATTGCCTTAGTAAATATCTCAATGAAGTATTTCCTGATAAACGGAATGGATGAGGTTCTGTCCATTTGCCTGCACCTTTAGAGTGGCCACTCCAAACTCCTGATCTGTCATCTTGTGGCAAGGCATTATGGGGGTGCATTAAAGAAAAGTTGGTACCACACGTTACGAGACAGTTGACGAACTTAAGAGCATGTGACGTGCATTTACTATCACCACGCTAGCAATGTTCAGGAGGATTTCATATCGTACATGGAGAAGAATCATACTCTGTTATAAAACGATGGTGTACACACAGACCCTCCGGAATAAATAGTAAAGTATAGTCATATCTATTACCTCAAAGTTGTTCTTTGCCATGGTCCCACATTAATACAATGCAACCATCTATTAATACGTGGACACGCGATAGGGGGAACGGGACTTTATGATCATTCTGTAGAATGATCCGTTCTGAATCCAGTTTAACAGATATAGGAGAGCTACCTAGCAATAAGTTTGTTAGATTTATGTACACCTGTAGAAAACCATTTTTTTTAAAAAAAACTCATCAACACACCGTGAATTACCGCAACTGATGACACCAATTTTAGCGACGCCACTGATTTTAAGTCTTTATTTAGACATCTGCACGTCATCATTCCGGAAGACAAAATAAAATAATAAGAAAATAAGAAGGAAAATTACTTCTTACGCTTGATTTTTCTTGCTAAGCAAGTCCCGGACACTGCAGTCTTTGCGAGTAAGTGAAGCGTAAGTATTTTTCCTTCAGAAAGTTCCAGAAACCATCACCAAAAGAAGCATATGTGAAAGTGAGTGAACCATGCATGTGAGCATATTTTACCTTGTCTTCATTATTTGTTTTTTCTATATATGTATGTGTGTGTGTCATTGTGACATCTTATGTTTTGTCATCTGAAATTTTCATTAGAAACACATGTCCAAGGAAATGACATGTGAACACGTCGAACTGTCTTTCTACCTACGCAAATTATCCCTAATTATCTTCTCACAGAAGAAAAGAAGTACAGTCGAGTGACTGACAATGCTGGTTCGAGGTTTGGATAATTCTGAATTGTTATCCTAGCGTTAAAGTCATTTTTTTTTAAAGATGATTTTGCTCCAATATCGCTTTTCTGTTCCTCTGTCAGTTTACGTCAGATTTCTTTACTCTTTATCTCTCTCTCGGTCCCCTCAATGGGGCTCGAGTTCACGTTGAGATTTGTGTTCACTCAGGAATCCGTTCAATTATTGATTACTTTCAAAGCTCTCAAGTATGAACAATCTAGAGTACGTTTGTTTTATCTTGGCACGCTTCCCGCCTAAAGGACGGATCTGTCTGCAATGCGTAGTTGCCACGCCACGGTTCAGTTGTGAGTTACAATACGCTAGGAAAGACAGCAAAACGCCACCACTGACAAATCACTGTAACACACTTATTCGCGTGTAGCAACTAAGCACTTCAAAATACCCGCCAAGTAGCAATGACTTCATTTGATGGGCTGGCTGACAACTAACGTCACCTACACGACAAAACCAATAAGACGTCTATTGGATTAAAACATTCACGTGAGTGCTAGCAGAAAATACTTTAAAGGCCAATCAAGTGCATTGGCGGGAAGTGTGCCAAGATAACACAAACGCATTCTAGCCTGCGCCCAAATTTACACTTGTCTATCGTGTCCGACTTGCTTCAAATTTTATGTTTATGTTTATTGATTTACCAAACTCCTGTATACATTTACCTCATCTCTCTGTGTCTGTCCGTTCAGAAAACAAAATATCTCAAGAATTGTTGTTAAATCACCTGGATGAACTGGATGTAAAGGGTTTAAAGCAGTGGTTCTCAACCTTTCTTGACTGGCGATACACTTTACTGAACGTCCGGTACACCGCGACGCACTTATGTGTTATTTTTATTATAAATAATAATAATAATAATAATAATAATAATAATAATAATAATAATAATAATAATAATATCTATTATTATAGTGAAATCTATTAGTATTTATAATGAGTCTATATATATACCGCTGCTACCGCTGGAGGTGTTGACTGGTATAAGTTTGTCTCGATTTCAACTAATTATTGTTAAATCCTTCATGATTTTTAAATTCTAAAATTTCGCGACACGCCTTTCGGGACTGCGTGATACACTAATGTGTCGCGACACATAGCTTGAGAACCAATGGTCTAAAGTCAGAAATCGAGTTCGCTTATGGAGATGATATCCTAAAAGAAAATAGTGTTAGAAATCAACCATTTTCGGTTTTAACGTTGATCACTATAGAAGTAAAACGGTAATAGATGGCGAGAAGTGAAGTTCTGCTATCGGTTAAGCGTCACAAGATATATTTCATTTCCATCTTTAACTCTCTACTAAGACTGGAAGTGGTAGAAATCCACTACAACTTCCGGTTTCAATGTTGATTTATATAGAGCTAAAAACGACAAGATATAGCGAGAAGTGTTAATCGATTTAGCATTCTAAGAATAGGTACCATCTTCTCTCTTAATCATCTCTATTGAAACCTTAAATGTTAGAAATCCACGATTTCCGGTTTTAACACTGATCACTATAAAGTAAAAAGGATAATAGGTGCACGCTTAAAAATCTTGAGAAAGTGTGCATCGAGAATATTGTTTCTTATTAATGAAAAATGAAGGAAAGTACTGGAGATTGTATAAGGCAGAACAAGAGACTACCGGTAGGCTATATTGCTATTTTCCTTCTATATGAGAATTGCTAAATCTCGCTTGTAAGAAAAAGTTGTCTCGGTGCACACATAAGAAATGTTTTCTCAAATTTACGAAAGACATGTTTAACAATGTAGCGAGAAGAGGTTTTCTGCAATCAATTAAGCGTTCCAAAAATATTCCAACTCCACTCTAGTCTCCCTACTAAACCGGAAGTGATAGAAATCTACTACCATTTCCGGTTTCAATATTAATTGAGAAAATATCACGCCATACAAAGCTTCTTCACGTGGGATATATGTGACACTGTTGCTTGTTTATAACAATTCAGTACTTGACCAGTCACGATACATGTTCAACGTATGAAATCTAAGATTGTAGGTTTGAAGCTTATCGTCTCTTTTCAGCACCGAGGATATGTGAAATGTAGACCTCAGCTTAACATGGAATCCGAATCACATGAACACTCACTGGAAGTTGAACATAGGTCTCCCCAGGGACGTACGCAGGAATTTATTTCGGGAGGGGTCTAAAGTGTTTCGGGGGGTCAAAATACAATTTGAGGCTAAATTATATGAAAATTTCTAAAATTGGCCCTAAAAGTAGACTATATTTACAAAAAAGTCGGGATTTCGGGGGGTCCGGACCCCCAGGACCCATCCCCTGCGTACGCCCCTGGGTCTCCCGTTCCAAAAACTTCTATACTAACCATATAGCATACTCTAGATCTTACTAAGTTCATATAATTTTTTAACTGACTATTTTCTTGAAATTCCGCATCTGATGGCAATTTATAGGCTAATTTTCCACCTACTCGAGTTAAATAGTTAGGCTTTCTCATTTTGGTGTGGAAAAACAGTTCGAACCTTTGTGGAAGTACATGTTATTCACGTATTATATAGCTTTAAAGCAATATCATTTCTTTAATTTAAATCTTAACTTTAAACTTAAATGAAAAAAAAAAAAATAGTTTTTCACTTTTAGTCGTGAAAGCATTCGTCATTCGTTATATTCACACCGCAAATAGTTTACAAATATACCTTTAAATGGCAGAATGTTTACAATGAATGACGCTGCCATCTAGTGGAATAAGTTAACACTATGTGCACACGTTACGTTTGGAAAAGATAATAACTACCTTACTTGTTCCAAGCAGTTAACCAATACGACTCTAGATGTCAGGACAATAGGAGCAGATGTCTCTGCCATCTGACGCCGAACATTCATACTGCTTGTACACTTCTTAAATAAATACGCTTGTAGAATAAATCTCGTAATAAATACCACAATGTTCAATAGCTATCGCTTTATGCAGCATTAAATTCAGATATTATTCTAACTTTAAACTTCCATACAGTGGCGTATGCAAAGAGCAGTTCCGGGTTTTAGGTTGCCTTGAGCAAAATACTATGTGAATATGATCATTTATGTATACCAACACATGAAATCATATAAAGTTGGAAGCTTGAACCCCCTCCTCTTGACGAGACTCTGCGTACGCCACTGCTTGCACGTAGTGTTGTTCTATTCTCAACGGTCTTCATCTTAACATGGAAGTTTCCATTTTGTGTATATTCTTATTTTATATGTATATTACTTCGAGATTGTGTACATTCTTTATTCTTCAATTCATAGACTCCGAAATATATTTCTTATTATATTAAATGACAGAGCCAAATAGCAAATTTTATTACTCTAACCTTAAAAGATTAAATTCTTATTATAATAATTGTAATCCCCATCTGTATTTCTTTCCTTCCACTTTTCTTCTTTTCTGAATCAGATTATCAGAATTATGAATACGTACGTTCCAAATTATTTTAAATGAGAACTCCAAATACCAAATTACATGTCTCTAACCGTAAGTGATTCTGAAATAAAGACATCTTACTATAAGAATTATTATTCCACACCTTTTTCTTTTTCACACCCTTCTCTTCTCTTCTACGTGAAATATATACGTATTTTTAAAATACTGAAACATGTCTCTTATTATTTTAAACGAAAAATCCAAATATCAAATTTTGTGTCTCAAACCTTAAAAGTTTCCAACATACCTATAGGGGTTATTCCGACCAGTTTTCGCAAAATTCTGCGTACAGGAACGGAACGCAAAACATGCATTGTAACTGTTATAGATATCTATCATCTAAAAGTAAATCACATATTTTGTGTTGCGTTTGCGCAAACCATTACGGGATGTGCTCATTAGACACATTATAATAACTAAGGTCTGGATTTTTATGTAAAAACGTATTTTTTTGCTTAACACATACATGTCCAAAACAAAGTTTATTATCCCAATCAAGAGTCTGCAGGTGTAAATTACAAAATTTATTTCACATAAAAATATATATTTTCTGAAAAAAAAGTTATGTAAATAAATATTTTGGACATTTTTGTTATAAATACGTATTTTTAATAATTTTCCGTTATTTTATTCTGAATTTCACAACGTGTTTTTCTTTCTCTCGAAAGAAATTAACATATGTAGGGAAAAGAATAGGCTACATAAATCTATCTATCGTATTTACAAGCAATTTCCCACCTACAGGAACAGCATCCTCATAAACTCTGCTCATCGGCACTGGGGTAACTTGTGCCAAACAAAGAGCTTCTAAAGGAGCGCTTTGAAGTCAAAACTGAGGGGAAGATGAGTGACCGTAGGTGAAGGGGAAGTAATCGTAGGCACTACGGGCACAGCACTGCTAGCCTTTAAAGAACTTTCAGTTACAACTCACGTGACAATTGCCAAATTGTTCGATGAATTCTTTCCACATTTTGTGGCCAAATGGTGTGAAATACGACAATATTTTGCTTTTTCTGACTGATGGTGCTCCTTATATGAAGAAAGTTGGTAAAGCTCTTTCCATATGCTACCCTAGCATGCGTAACATGTGTCATATACGCCCTGCATCGATTTGTGAAGAAATCCGAACCCTTTATCCTAAAGTGGACAAGTTAGTGTCAAATGGGAAAACATTTTCGTAAAGACGCAAACTAGAATTGAACTTTTCAAAGAAACAAATCCCGATCTTTCACTTCCTACAACATCAGTAATCACGCGTTGGGATACCTTTCTTAATGCAGTACTATATTATGTGGATCATTTTGAAGCATTTGTATCTGTGGCAACTAAACTAAATCCAAACAATGGTTCATCCTTTTAGTAAGTGATAGTAGCTTGAAATATGACTTGACTTTCATATCTTCCAATTTCGTTTCTTGACTCAGTCTATGTAGAAACTACGGGAGATTTATTGAGTGCTTCATCTGAAGAAGTAGATTGCGTTGAAAAAAAGGTGATTGCTCTTTCTGCTCCGAAAGCTGAAGTCGTAAGAAAAAGAATTGAAGGATTTGTTTTAGAAAAACATTGGCTATAAAACCATAGCTAGGAGCTATTGATGAGTACCATTATTTATTTTTCTTATGTTGGGCGTTTTCCCATACTTCTCCTTGTTATGTTTTGTTAAATATTTTTTTTTAATTTTTAGCAAATATTTTTATCATTCTTAGCACATAAAAAAATAAATATTTTACAGTTTTTAGCACATAAAAATCCGGACTCTAATAATAACTATAGCCACCGGGACCCAGTCCGATCCTTCACCAGCCAAAATCCATCGTCAACTCTGACTGATGATCCAGGCCCTCCTCTCCATTGACTAACGAGTTTACACTTTAATAAAAGAAGGCTGTGAAATTTTCATTAATCGGAGTTTGAATTTCTACGGTCAATAGCTGAAGTATCACTCTGTTACAATACCAGTGGATCTGACCTTTACGATATAAAATGGTAAAACGTTTACCACGAGCCATATTACAAAGAAATTTGAATTTTATAATCATATATAATTATTTCCTTGTTGAATTACAAACTCTTTTCAGTGGAAAATAACATTAAGTCTCAAAGCAAGGTAAAGTAGACCAAGGGAAAAAAAATCAGTGTAACATTCGACTGTCTCTCCAAAGCTAATTAGTAAGTCCAATTGCTATTATTACAGTTACAGACGTCAATATCCAAAAGTGCCTGAAGTTGTTTTTTTCACTTAGATATACTCATCGCAGGTAACTAAATAGAAGCAAATGAAAAAGGACAAAAGAAATGGAGAGAGGCCTTGAAAGTAAAACGTAGACAAATTCATCGGTGTTCAGAATATGCTGTCTACAAGCACTTAGCAGAGTAGGTTGGTTGGTCGTAGTGGGCCAGAGTGGGTCGGTGGGTGAGAGTGGATCAGAATGGTCACGGTGCGTGGTGAGTCAGAGTGGGTCACGTCCTGATGACCTACGACCACTTGTCGCAATAGACTGTGTTAGAGCTACTGGTTGAGTTCCACAATCACTTTTGAGGAATTCGCTCTACGGTCCTTGAAGGCAATCGTCTCAATGTGCGGCGATCGCTGGCACTGAGACTTTTCTTCCGTCCAATATTACTCTTCGAGGATGTTTTGCCATGAGTTCACTTCGATGCCATAAGTAACATTTCGGTTTTGCATAAATTAATGCGTATCTCAATGTACGCTGTCCACTTCGCGTGTTCTTAACACTGCTCATTACGACACATCTAATACACTGGCCACCTTAGATATACTCGCTCTAACTAACTGTGTACTTGCAATTTGGCCACTAGAAGCCCAGAGAGAATTTCCATTTTGCATCACCAACCACCCTCAATGCACTTCAACATACGCCTCCGTTCTACTGCGCGTGACGGACTATAGGTGGAAATCAACTGCCAGGCACACTTTCACGTATCCTCATTGTTATAATCTTAAAGATTTTTCATGATGCTATCTACATGTGTTTTCATTGTTTTGGTAACCATCTGTATACTCCATACCTTTCAAAGAATGTACTTAATGGAACTGCAGCAATTCCTGTTTGGAGTAAATGAGACTAGTATTGTGAATATGATAATTTGTTGTTTTTAAAAAATATAATTTATCATTCTTTTAGTAGACCCCTAATAGTTTAAATGAAACTGTACTGTTGCTCACAGTGGGATTCGAATTACTAATCGTCTTTTAATTCTATGTCTGTAACTACAACGCTCATCACAGATTAAATCTGGCACCATACACAGAGAAAGCATGTGTAATCAGTGACGACGCCAGCTGTAAGTTACTAAGGGGACAAAGGAGGGACAGATACATTTTCGGGGGGGGGGGGGCGGCTTTTTTCCACACCAAAAATGACATTTATTATGTTTGACTTACTTTACATTGTGTAATTTGTTGTTTTTATATTAGGCCTATATGATAAACTTATTTCAATTAAAATTTTTAACTAACAAATAAGTAACGTCTCCACATGAAATATTTTTCAATGCAACTTCTGAAACCTAAATTGAATTACTTTCGCGATTGCTACAAGTAACAAGTTCGTCTAGTACTATATGCTCCCCCACTACCCTGCCTTTGCTAAATATTTTGGTCTTATCGGCAGATGCAACTGCCGATATATATACATTTACGAGGGGCTGCTGAAAATCTCGTAATCCAACCCAGAAGGAGTGTAGGTACTAGGTAGAAAGATGAAACTGTAGTTTTGAAAAACATGTTTTCAACAAATTTTCATATTAATAATGAAATTCTTATTGTTTTCTCAGGCATCTGAAGTAATTATGTTTGCCCAAACAGCGAATTTTACGAACATCCAGATCACAACTATTATAACATTTTTGTTCCACCAAGGATAGTCACCAAAGTAAATTAATGAGAAAGTCAGTGAAACACTACGGGACTCTCCTCCATTATATACAGTGGTGAAGAAGTGATGGCTTAGTTTCTCAACAAATTATGCTTTACATCCAGGATGACTTTACATCCAGTGACTGTTCCCGAAACCATGGATGCAATTTGTGACGTTATTCTTGAAAATTGCAGCATTTAAGCCAGTGGTAGTTATAACCTGGGGCCGAGGTTCCTACGCCACTCCAGTTTTTGACTGACAAAAATAATTTAAGCTATTATTTATACACTTTTTAAAGTGTATAGTAAACTCACGATATACTTATTATAGTCTGAGGTGTGGCTGCAACCCCGTTCCCCACTTTTTACCGTCTCAGTAAAACTTGTGTCAGAGATTGTGGGCATTTCTTTGGAACGCGTCGGTAGCATAATTGAGAATGGCTTGGGTATGCGCAAGTTCTTGACACAATGGTTCCCAAAAAATCTGTCAGGAGAATAAAAGAGTGACGGCATTAAGAGAAGTCTTCTTCCAATTTGAATGTAATGCTAATCATTTCGCTCACGAATAGTAACTATGAACGAAATATGGTTGTACCACTATGATCAACAGTCAATGGAGTAGTAGCACTCATTTCTCCCTGTCCAAGAAGTTCAAGACACAGAAGTAGGTTGTAAAAACTGTTTGCAACATTCTTCTGGGATAAGTATGGAGTCGTACTTAGAGATGCGCACGAGACAAGATTTGTGGCTATCTCGTCTCGAAAATGTGCTGTAAAAGTGATGTCTTGACTCGAAAAATGTATATTTCTCTATTGGAAGAGCCATGTCTCGACTCGAATTTTGTCAGGAAAATCCTGTGTCGACTCGTCTCGTGCGCATCTCTAGTCGTACTCATAGACTACCTCCGCAACGGTCAGATACTTAATTCAGAATCTCTACATTACTCACAAAACTGAAAGAAAAATTCAAAGTTCAACACCGCGGAAAATGAAAAGAAAGGAATTGTGCTTCTTTAAGAGAATACACCTGTCTATCGAACCCCTGCGAACACAATTAGCATTGCATAATCTAGGATTTCAATGTCTAGATCATCATCCTTATTCCCCAGGTTTAGCTCCGTCTAACTATTGCCTGTATTTATTTCCCAAACTTAGATCTGATTGAACTTTAGATCTGATAAGGGTAGTGTTACGAACAGTGGTGCGAGGAAGTCTCCAGATTTTTTTAACTTCTGCCAAACTGGAGCACTGTACAAGGTAGTATATTGACTCTCGGGGTAGTGTAGAAGTGTAGAAGAAGTAAAACTTCACCATTCCACTTGCACTCCTTCTGGGTTGGGCTACGAATTTTTCAGCAGCTCCACGTACATTTCTAGTCAATATGGTAGACGTCATGTCAGTACTTTGAAACATAATAAGTAAGGGAGCTAGCGCATACCAATTACTAACTAAAGATCAACACTCTGATAATACGTTTTATTGGGAGCTAAATAAATAATCAATTTAATTTCATGCATTTATTATTATTATCATTTACAGGAAGGGAAATCACAACTTTTTTTTCCTTCAAAAAATTAAGCCCTGGTAGTCGCAAATTAAGCTGTTATAAGCCCATCCTCCGAATATTGAAAGCCGAGAATAATGTTTCAGGAAATAGAAGTATAAAACCTTTAAATAAAACAAAATATGAAACTGAAAACTTCAAAACTGGATAAATACAAACAAGTTATGTAATTGGTTTTTACCTTTCTTTTGTTTCTAATCGAAGTTGATCCAATGAGAAGAAAACAAGTCGACCAAATCTACTATTGTTTGCTAGGCACAGTAATTAAAATTCATAAGATTGAACTGTAACTGAAATTTACCGGAAAAGACGCTAAATTAGAGAACAGAAATATGCGTGCATACCCAGATGCTCAAAAAAGAAAGCTTGAGGACTAATCTGCCACATAGTAAATGCATGGAAAGTAGACTACAATTTGACAATGAGATTGGTTATGATACTGATATAAAATACTATATGTAGAATGTTTTATGATTGTAGGAGTCTGGGGGGGCAGTCTGGATGGCAGGCAGGGGGACAGGAGTAGCCACCAGGGGGGCGCTCGCCCCCCTTGCCCCCCTCTGGCGTCGTCACTGTGTGTAATGGTCATTTACTTCTTGTCATATTAATACTAAAGATGATGCACGTGCATACTTTGTATTGCATTTATAAAGACAGATGGCAGGGTGTTTCGGAACTATTTAGATAAGCGTTCTGTAGTCACATTAAATTTATTCTTTAATTTGACAGTAAAATAAAATGTGCTTTATTCAGCTAACGGCAATCAGTTATTTTTCCCCAATAATTTTAAAAGAGTTTTAAATTTAATTAAATATACGAAAATTGATTGCAGAAAAGAAAGGTGTTTTTCATATAATTGTGTGTCAGTGAACCACTCAGTGACGACGCCAGAGGGGGGGCAAGGGGGGCGAGCGCCCCCCTGGTGGCTACTCCTGCCCCCCTGACTGCCATCCAGACTGCCCCCCCAGACTCCTACAATCATAAAACATTCTACATATAGTATTTTATATCAGTATCATAACCAATCTCATTGTCAGTTCGTACTATCTATGCATTTACTATGTGGCAGATTAGTCCTCAAGCTTTCTTCTTTGAGCGTCTGGATATACACGCATATTTCTGTTTTCTAATTTAGCGCCTTTTCCGGTAAATTTTAGTTACAATTCTTTCTTATGAATTTTAATTACTGTGCCTAGCGAACAATAGTAGATTTGGTCGACTTGTTTTCTTCTCATTGGATCAACTTCGGTTAGAAACAAAAGAAAGGTAAAACCAATTACATAACTTGTTTGTATTTATTGAGATTTGAAGTTTTCAGTTTCATATATTGTTTTATTTAAAGGTTCTATACTTCTATTTCCTGAAACATTATTCTCGGCTTTCAATATTCAGAGGATGGGCTTATAACAGCTTCATTTACGACTACCAGGGCTTAATTTTTTGAAGGGGATAAAAAGAGTTGTTTTCCCTTCCTGCAAATGATAATAATAATAAATGTATGGATGATTATTTATTTAGCTCCCCCCCCAAAAAATGTATTGTCAGAGTGCTGATCTTTAGTTAGTACTTGGTATGCACTAGTGCTCCCTTACTTATTGTTTCAAAGTACTGACATGACGTCTAGCATATTGACTAGAAATGTACGTGGAGCTGCTGAAAAATTCGTAGCCCAACCCAGGAGAGCACGTGGAATGGTGAAGTTTTACTTCTTCTACACTTCCCCCGAGAGTCAAAATACTACCTTGTACAGTAAACCAGTTTTGCAGAAGTTAAAAAAAAATAATAATAAAAATAAAAATAAAAAAATGAAGACTTCCTCGCACCACTGTTCGTAACACTACCATTATCAGACCTAAAGTTCAATCAGATCTAAGTTTGGGAAATACATACAGGCAATAGTGAAACGGAGCTAAATTTGGGGAATGAGGATGATGATCTAGACACTGAAATCCTAGATTGTGCAATGCTAATTGTGTTCGCAGGGGTTCGATGGACAGGTGTATTCTCTTAAAGAAACACAATTCCTTTCTTTTCATTTTCTGCGGTGTTGAACTTTAAATTTTTCTTTCAGTTTTGTGAGTAATGTAGAGATTCTGAATTAGATATCTGACCGTTGCGGAGGTAGTCTATGAGTACGACTCCATACTTATCCCAGAAGAATGTTGCAAACAGTTTTTCAACCTACTTCTGTGTCTTGAACTTCTTGGGGCGAGGGAGAAATGAGTGCTATTATTCCATTGTCTGTTGTTTCGTTTCAGGATCATAATGGTATAACCATATTTTGTTCATGGTTGCTTTTCGTGAGCGAAATGATCAGCATTACATTCAAATTGGAAGAAGACTTCTCTTAATGCCGTCACTCTTTTATTCTCCTGACAGATTTTTTGGGAACCCATTGTGTCAAGAACTTGCGCATACCCAAACCATTCTGAATTATACTACCGACGCGTTCCAAAGAAATGCCCACAATCTCTGACACAAGTTTTACTGAGACGGTAAAAACTGGGAAAGAGGGTTGCAGCCATACCTCAGACTATAATAAGTATATCGTGAGTTTACTATAGACTTTAAAAAGTGTATAAATAATAGCTTAAATTCTTTTTGTCAGTCAAAAACTAGGAACCCCGGCCCCAGGTTATATCTAACACTGGCTGAAATGCTGCAAGTTTCAAGAATAATATCACAAATTGCATCCATGATTTCAGGAACAGTCACTGGATGTAAAGTCATCCTGGATGTAAAGCATAATTTGTTGAGAAACCGCCACGTTAGAACTAAGCCATCACTTCTTCATCACTGTATATAATCACTTCAGAGGCCTGAGAAAGCAGTAAGAATTTTATTATTAATATGAAAATTTGTTGAAAACATGTTTTTCAAAACTACAGTTTCATCTTTCTATCTAGTACCTACACTCCTTCTGGATTACGTGATTTTTTACAGCCCCTCGTAAATTACACACACACACACACACACACACACATATATATATATATATATATATATATATATATATATATATATATATATATATATATATGTAGCATGTAGTATTAGACAAATTTGTTACTTGTAGCAAACGCGAAAGTAATTCAATTTAGGTTTCAAAAGTTGCATTGAGAAATATTTCATGTGCAGACGTTACTTATTTGTTAGTTACAAATTTTACTTGAAATAAGTTTATCATATAGGCCTAATATAAAACCAACAACGAAATACACAATGTAAAGTAAGTCAAACATAATAAATGCCATTTTTGGTGTGAAAAATAGCCGCCCCCCCGAAAATGTATCTGCCCCTCCTTTGCCCCCCTAGGAACTTACAGCTGGCGTCGTCACTGGAACCACTATGCATAGATTTAACGATCTTAATGGGCTTTCATCTCAATATGTAAACTTTCGAATTCATACTTTGTTTTGTATACGTGATTATAAAAATTGCCTCTTGATGTATGCCTAATTTGGCTGTAACTGTACGGACTATTTTCCAAGCTTCCCAATCCATGTACTCCCATGCGCAAAAAAAATTGCGCGTATACTGTAACTCACGATTTTCCGTATTTATTCCTTTTTCCTTACGTTTATGGGTAAAATTGAGTTATTAGTATGTGGAGATAATAGAGAGCAATCCATCTAAGGTGATATTTCCAAAAAAAATATAATAAAATAATAAAAATATAAACAAAAAACAAAATTATGCTCGGTTTTGTGTATACTGGCAACGATGATTTCTAGGGATTTTTTCAGTAGTAGGCCTACAGCACGATTGCGGAGGGAATTCAGTAGGGAAGTCGAGAAGATGGATCAAGGAACTGGATACTGAACTAAAATGTTGCATTTATTGGTTAAAACCTAGTGTGTAGATTGCCTGCCAAATATAAATTAGCTTCTGTAACTAAGATGTCGTACGAAAATATAGAATTAAACAGAAAAACTCTTATGTTAAGGTTCGAAGCGGTACGCACCATGGTTATGAAGATTATTTCTTAAGAAAAAAGAACAAATACAACGTTACCTCTGTGGTTAGGTGGATAGAGTGGCGGACTCGTAGTTATTTTATTACTTTGACACCACATCGAATCCCATCCTATCCCATTGTTTTTTTTTTTTTTACGAAACATTATAATTTTCATGTTAATAAGAACCGAAGCAATATACTAAGGACAACTTATTGATATCCAGGATTACAGTATTATTGGTAATAGCTATTGTTTTCAGTTCATGTTGTTCTATAGCTTCTCTCATCCTGTTTTCTTGGGAAAATAACAATTTTGTCTCCAACAACATGTAAAGGATATATACGGACAGAAAAAAGACATCTTAGTATCAAACATGATTTATCGTGATGAAATGGACTAGTTTGCCATTATATATAAAAAAAAACACTAAAGTAAATTACTGAAGTTGACTTCCCTTTAGCTTTTAGCTAAAAAATATTTTTTTCTTTATAACACAACTTCTTTATGAGGCAAGGTGTGTGATCATACCCACAAATTTAGCTAGGGAGTGAAAGATAATCGTTTATACAAACATTTTACAGGTTTAGGTGCGTGAAACACCAATACACCATGGTCTCGCTTATCCGACCATCCTTTGTTACACATACCGTATGATCCGATATATAATTGCAGAAAGCACCAATCGGCAAGAAGAACTGTAAGTTGTGGTCTTAATCTATTTTTCATGCTCTGGAGTATATCGCCTAGCGCGCCGTCTACACGTTGACTCATACATCTACCATTCAGTGCAGACACGTATCCAGGTTTTCTATTCGGAGGGGGCCCAACACGAATATTCGTAAGCACGTAATTCTAATGTTTTAAAAATATCAATATCAATAATAATAATAATAATAATAATAATAATAATAATAATAATAATAATAATAATAATAATAATAATAATAATAATAATAATAATAATAATAATAATGCAACAGTTCTCTATTTCTCTTAAACTTTTTCCTACTTTTCATTTATAAACCGGTTTACTTTGGAAACTGCATTATAGCACAAACAAAATGAAACATATTTTCGAGAGAAATGTAACTAAAGAAAACTGTCTGCTACGTATATCACATAACAAAAATAGCAAGAAGACATTGAGTGTATCGTTCTAATATATTAAAGTTAAAAACAGAACGGAAACAAAATGTTAATCCTATTTAGTTCCTGTTCTTTAATTCCAAATGGTATAATGGCATTATGGTATGTTCTTAGAATTATAACAAGACAACAGCACATTGCCCAAAGTTTGGACACTGACTATTAGTAAACTGATATAAAAGAATCTCAAAAGGGTAAAAGCATGTTTATTAAAAAGTGCTTGAGTTTCGGAGGGGTACAGCCCTCAGGCCCTCACGCTGGATACGTCCCTGATTCAGTGCAGTGCAGTTATTTGTTATAAAACATTATTATTAGATGTGTAATATGTAAAATTATATCATAAGTTTTACTTTTAACAGGTCTTTTCTTAACACATCCATATTATCCAGCGTTCTGCCTGCCTGTTTATGTCGGATAAGCGAAATTCTACTGTATTTCCAAAGCTAGCATATACATGAACTAGAATTGTATTGTCCTAGAACAGACAATAGTGTGAAATGCTTATATTAAAAGGCTGGAATAAAAAAAAATACTGTTTTGGTAACGTGAGAACAAATTAAAAACAATTCAATATATTTCCTAGGTATTAGATTATCATCTTATTGTGTCGATATGTATTCTTTTTTTAAACATAGTTTTAAAAGTCATACCATTCTCAATATTCCTAAGGAAATCGAAAGAAAAACTCCTATGTGCCTCTTGTGGCAAAGCGGCTTAAGTGCGTGGTCTGAAACGTTAAGGTATAGATAGAGTACCCGTACTTCAAAAATGCAAATCCGGGACGCTACTAAATTACGAGAATTTTTGAAATGCTTAAAATCGAAAGAAGTGTTGAATACTAATTTACTTTTCTCCATTAGATAGAGTTGTTGAAGCATTACGTTATCACATTTTTATTCCTTTCGCTAGACCTTCTTCCAAGGGCGCCGATTTCTCTGTATTTTTTTTCTGGGAGGGCATTCAAATGCAGACGATATATATTAGAATTTTAAGGCAAATTGCATTCAAATTATGCCAAATATTGTATATTCATAAATACAAAGGGGGCCTACATGAGGTTTGGGGGGCCCGGCCCCCTAGGATCGGCGCCCTTGCCATCTTCCTAGTTAAGCAAATGTAAGCAGATGATTTACTCCCTTCCCCTGGTAAGAAAAATTGTTTTTGTTTCTCAAGATTTGTTGTGTTTCGTGAAATAACAGCAAGAATTTCCAGATTACTTAAACATCTAAATGAATGTTTTCACTTAGAGCCATCCCGTCGATTCGCTTTGCCTAGGACTAAAATAAATTAAGGGTCAATAATGAAAGAGACATGTGGATCGAAGATCTTTCTTTGTTCGAACTTTGATTTTTTCAAATCCATGATGGGAAATTATATTATGTGTACAATTTTCGAAATTAATTGTATACAATCGTAAAAATATCTTACAAAACGATGGTTTATTGCAAAATACTTTGACTCAAAGAATAAATTACAAGTAATAAACTTGTTACTTTTCCTGAAGAGTCTAAGTCTTGAATGAGACAGAGGCTCTTCAGCGTAGTGCTTGGAAAGATTGCCTCACTTGTTCTACCTTCCCGTGACGCAGCCTTGATTCGACTTGATCCTAAACGGATTATTCAGAAGTCGAAGTCGGAAGATGTTTCCCATTTTTCCCAAACACTCTTGGTCGATTACAATCTGCCTCACTTGTGAGGGGACAACCCCATGCCGTAAGCGTCGGTGGACTACCGATAGGCAACTGGCGACATGGCCCCAAAAATTGGTGGTCCCGCAGCCAAAAATTGGTCCCACTTCCGCTTTGAAAATTATACCACCACTGGCAGAGAAGCGACGGAACGCCAACTAACCACAAAATTGTTCCCCTAAAATACGTTAAATCGCCTTTGCATTAAGGTGAGTCTACAAACATTTTTTTAAAAAAGTAAAAATAAAGTGCCCTGCTGGGCGTGAACCACCAACCTTAGGGTTACAAGTTGCGTGTTCTTCCTAATTCGCCACGGAGGCGATTATGAAGACACAGCTTGTAGAGTGATAAATCATTGAAGTATTTTTAATATTTCTAATCAGAGTGCTCCATTAACCGTGTATATTTGACGATAACTGTTTGGAATCAGATCAAATGCACTCGTCATGTAATTTTATAACAAAATGGCAAGCGTCTATTTACTTTTTTCATAGTTCTCCCATATTCACTTGCTAGTGATCGGCGACAGTTGCCAACTAAATTCATACAATTATACGTACCCATCTCAAGATTTTTCACTTCATGATGTAAAGGCAGGAGTTACTCTTGACCCCCGGAGCTCAAGTATTGTCCTTATAATAACAATTCGTCAGGGAAAAGTAATATATAATAATAACCACATGCACATGACTGGCGATAGTTCGTGTTGGTCCCTTTGCGATTCTCCGTGACAAATCAAAGGAGCGGGGATCAAAATGAAGTCCTCACTGTTACGTGGTGGTAACTTCAATATCCCCGATTCTAGATATCTGCTTCGACTCGACGAATCCCTGCCACTAGTGGCACACTAGCGGCAATCCCTCGACGCGTCGCTATATTGACGATCGCCATTTAACAGCAAGTGGGCCACTAGGTGTTGGCGACGTTTACGGCATGGAGAAGCTAATAAACAAACAAACCAATAAATAAATCTAAAACCTTATAAAAATGTTTTCCCAAAATTTACATCTAGCAAAATCATTTGTTGGTATTCCAGAACTGCAAATTCACCTGTATCCATAATTTACTTCTATCGTAGTTTTGATATGAGAATGATGTGTCTGAAACTGTAACACAGGTCATTAAGACTTTTTTTTTTTTTTTTTGCTTTTGTCAGATTTAGCAGTTTTACTTAGCAGTTAGTCAATTTGGATCTGTGATTTTAGAGTTTTAGAGATTTCCTTAAATTTTTCATTTCTACAACAGTTGGCAACTAACACCATTAACGTATCTCTTTCGATATTTCCATAGGTAATGGCTTGGTCACTCCCAGTATATTTCATACAATGAACTACGGTGTCTTACTCCATTAATCCGAACTACATTTATTATCCAACAACTCTGTACATTTTCTCTTAAATCCGCAAACTTTCTACTAAGTTAAAACTGAGTATTTTCTATTTTTTTCCTTTCTTGCTAAAACGAAAGTGTTCTTTAGACAACCTGAAATGATGACTCTATATTACATTATGTTGCATAGGGCATTTTATGTAGCATATCATTTGACAGTTGGACACTTTCTTCGTATATTGAAAGCAACAGGGATTAAGTCCTTCTACACTTACATGAGAAGTAAACACACTGTTTTTAATTCGTGGAATTGTGCCAATGCACTAGGTCCAGAGAGTTTTTAATTTAAGATTATTATTATTATTATTATTATTATTATTATTATTATTATTATTATTATTATTATTTTATTGACTTAGGTTTTCCTGAATATTAAGCAATATTTCACAAAAAGCTGGTATTTTTAAACAAATGTGTTCGATATCAAGTTTTCATAAAGTAGTCACTCTCTCCTATAAATAATTTCAGAGGGGCCGCGGTGGCTCAGTGATAAAGCGTTCACCTTTGGTGCATGGGATCCTTGGTTCGACCCCAGCTCGCACCAAGTGAATTTTGTGGTGGACAAACACCATGTGCATGGGTTTTCTCGGGGTTCTCCCGTTTTCTCCCACTTTCTTCATTCCACCATTTCATTCATTTCTCATCATCACCGTGTCCTTTAGCCTAGTCGGTATAACCGTGGGTCGTAAAACTTAAAGATTTGATCTCAAATAATTCCAACCCAAACAGTTGCAGGAAGTATGTCATTTCGAATAAAACAAACTACTCTATAAAATTCTGAGTATTATTATTTTTTAAATATACAATTCTAGCGGACCTTATTTCTAAATCGAAGGGTAAGAAGACTAAATTCACTCTTATTATTATAGATTAATTTCAATTGAAGCAGTTAAAATAGTTGGGGAAAAATTAGAAAGCCATACACTATATTCCAGTGTGCCACAACCGGATAACAGGAACACTGGCGTGCCCAGCAAATTACAAGAGTATTTGTCGAGTTTATTTTATTTATTATTATCAACGATTCTCCCATGGATCAGCTGTCTGTATACAGTTAAACAAACAAGTATCACGTTGAGGGAATGAGTGTAATTATTTACTTTAATAGTAATAGAAAGGTATATTTTCTTGTATTTTCTACCGGGAATAACTGCATCCGGTCTAGAAAGCTGGGGCTAACAACGAAGGAACCCGATGTGCCAAACACACACCACTCTATAGTCATGAGTGCCACAAGTCCTTTTCTACGTCTTGGCACCCTAAAGGTTGTTGCCTTCAAAGAGAGAGAGAGAGAAATAACTTAAGTCTATTGCGCTTCCATGCTTAAATAAATACATTATGTAAATAACTGTTTCGTTTTCTGTTTTTATTATTATAAATTTCTTAGGAAGTTGACTGCCATATGTATGCACACTGCTCTCCCGTGCAGCGCCTCGTGTATGATTTTCCATACATAAACTATATATTCCAAGTTTGTTGTGTTCGTTCTATAGGTGTGTTTGGAATTAGATGCATATGGCGTAGAAGTCAAAATTTAATGTCCACGCTACGTATATGCAAAACCATAGACAAAGAAATTTATGAACAAAGACATTTATGGCGCTAAAACAAAGGGCAAAAATAAAGAATTACTGGCGGATTGTTGCCCGTTGTGCACAGGTATTAACGGTTAACAGTGTTAAATTTAAACACATAGTTTTAATTAAGCACGAATTTAACTTATAGAGTACAGTGCGGAAATGCTGAGGAGTTTGCTAGGATCGTTACAATATCGAACCCCGTAAAATGTACTGCAAAACTGTCCGCAAGCCCCCCGTAATGTTCAACAGATGTTGTGTATTAATGCTCATTTCAATGCAAACCTATATAGACCTACGCACTTCAATACTCAACGAAGGTGCAGAGACTATTCATGAGTTCCAGTATTAAACTCTCTCACCCAATGTATTCTCCTAACATGTCTCCCAGCGATTACAATATTTTTTTGGTATCTCAATCACTTCCTAGTAGGATAGCTTTAACTAGAGACCATTGATTAACCTGGTATTGGATGTTTCACTTTCTTACCTTTGGAGTTGACAGTCATGGGTTGGACTTTTACACGCAAATATCTAATATTAACAACGTTTCTTCTAGAATTTCGTAATATTGTATTATTTCTTTGTATTATTCATTAGCTTGGTTAGACTTGTTTAAACACTTTTCTCTTTGCACCTATTCCTTAACGTTGGATAAAAATACACTAGCTCTCACCGGGAATCAAATCCAGAACCAATGCACTTGAACCATTTGGCCACAGCAAGGCACATTTAAAAAGAAGTTTCGATTTTCTTAGGAAAATTGTGATTGGGTGTAACATTTAAAAATATATTTAAGAATGGGTACGGATGAAACGCACTGAATTTTCTCGCTCGAATTTCTTAAACTGACTCGTGTTAGGCTGCAGCTATTACTGAAACATTTATTTGGGAAATGCGAATAAAATAATGTGTTTTAGAAAACTTTGTTCGAAGCAACTTACGTCCAAAAGTAAAGTACCCATTCGTCATATTTCTGTTAGAAATAACTTATGCCATACATTAGAATTATTAAGGAGATAATTGTATGTGAACTATGAGCAAAAGCGTCTGAGTACTTTCTGAGAAAATCGTTAAAAAAGTCATCCCCAAGAATAAAATATCCCTTGTATATCTTTTCAGGACAAACGAGTTATGCTATTTATGAAATACGAACAAAATTGCCAGAGTATTTATCGACAAAATCGTAGGGTAAAACTTGCTCCGAAAAGTAATATACCACTTCTAGCTTTTTAGGATGATGGAATTATACCATATCGTTAGGTTATTTATGTAACATTTATTTATGAAATATGAACAAAATTGGGTCAGGCGTTAATGGGAAAATCGTCGAAAGTAGGCTAAACTGTGCCTACTGAAAGTTTACAGGACGAACGAGTTGTGTCATATTGTCAGGTTATTAATGATACATTTATTTATAAAATGTGATTGAGAAAATTGTTCAAAAAAATGCATCCCATACAGTAAATTACACCTTACGTATTTTTTCAGAGCAATGATTCATACTATATTTGTAAAAATACAAACAAAATCTTTACAGCCGTTTTTGAGACAATTTAATGATTTTAAATTTTCATCCTTCAGTACACTACCCTTATTTTTAGGTGTCGGATTATATAGAATTCGAAACGATAGTGTTATGAACACAAATTTCCGGGTGTAGATGAAATTCCGGCTGAGTTAATTTTAGCTGGGGGCGAAAAATTGTGGAACAAGATACACAAACTCATTCTCCTTATATGGAACAAGGAAGAATTGCCACAAGAGTGAAAAGAATCAATCATTGTTCCAATTTACTAGAAAGGTTACAAAACTGTAATAATTATCGAGGCATTTCTCTTCTATCAACATCCTATAAAATCCTTTCAAATATTCTGTTAGCAAGATTGACCCCATACTCAGATGAAATTATTGGAGATTATCAGTGCGGATTTAGACGAAATCGATCAACTATCGACCAAATATTTACCATTCGCCAAATACTCGGAAAAAAGTGGGAATACAATACCCCGGTACATCAATTATTTATTGATTTTAGAAAGGCGTACGACTCGGTTAGGAGAGAAACATTATACAACGTTCTTACAGAACTTCGAATACCAAGAAAGCTAATTAGATTAATTAAGATATGTTTAAATGAATCCCAAAGTAAAGTCCGGGTAGGAAAATTTTTGTCCACGAGCTTTCACGTCGAAAATGGCCTGAAACAAGGAGATGCGTTGTCGCCATTATTATTTAACTTTGTGCTGGAATACGCTATAAGGAAAATCAAAGATAGCAACCAGGGCCTACAGTTGAACGGTATTCACCAGGTTATGGCGTATGCTGATGATGTAAATTTAATAGGGGATGATAGGAGAACAATAGAAAGAAATGCAGAGATCTTATTAAACTCTTGCAGGGACATGGGTTTAGAAGTAAATGCAGAGAAAACTAAATACATGGAAGTGCGTCGGGACCGGAATACAGCAAATTATGGATGCGTTAAAATATTAAATAATACTTTTGGTAAAGTGGATAGTTTCAAATACCTAGGATCAATATTAAGAGAGGGAAATCATATTCACGAAGAAATTAAATGTCGACTACAAGCACGGAATTCGTGTTACTATTCGGTTCAAAATCTCTTGTTGTCGCGAATTCTGTCGAGGAATTTGAAGCTTAAAATATACAAAACGATTATTATGCCTGTTGTTCTCTATGGCAGCGAAACATGGTCACTTACTCTGAGGGAAGAACATAGACTGAAAGTATTTGAGAACAAGATCCTGAGACGAATATTCGGACCCAAGAGGAACGGGAATGGGGAATGGCGGAAACTTCATAACGAGGAACTACACAATTTATATGATCTACCCAACATTGTTAGGGTCGTCAAGTCTAGGAGGCTAAGGTGGGCGGGTCATGTAGCTAGAATGGAAGAAAGTAGAAATGCTTTCAAAGTCTTGACTGGAAGACCAATCGGAAAACGACCATTAGGAAGACCTAGGCGCAGATGGGAGGACAATATTAAGATGGATCTCGCAGAGATTGGAATACAAAGTAGAAACTGGATGCAGTTAGCTAAGAATAGAAGTCAGTGGAGAGCTTTTGTGAACGCGGCATTGAACCTCCGGGTTCCATAGGCCATATAGTTAGTTTTTTTTAAAGTGTTATAAAAACTTCATGTCTAGAATTCGGTCCAGATACGGTACGTCGAACAGTATGGCCTCTATTTGAATACATGAAAAAGCGTGACGAACCAACAGACGAACAGATGTACAGACATCAAAATTACTTTTTCGATATGTGGGGGCGTGAAACTTGAATTCATTGAAATCTCGAATTCGATTTTTATCACTATTACTACAATTTCTTCTTTCGACGCTCGAACGGGAAAACGAATAGGAATACAACGACACGTAAGGTGATAATTTGTAATTCCTAAACTTTAATGAGTTAAGTTTAATGTGTTGCCGTGCTAGAAAAAAAGCTTATGCCTGTTTGTTATATCATTTTAATATCAGTTTTTCACGCTACTATATAATGTAGAAATATGGTATGATTATCGTTCATATTCATGCTATCTTTTGGAAATATTCGTGTTCCGCATACATAGATCTGTATAATTTAGCTTCGTTCAACGAAAACATTCCTTACACAGAACTATGTTTGCATTTTGAAATCGTGTTTTTGTCGTCGTTAGAATTTAGTAAATATAAGCATAACACTCAAATTAGTTTTTGAATTTTACAGAAAACCAAATTTCTGTAAAAAAAAAAAAAAAAAAAAGAGTCCAAAAGAAAAAAAACTGCGGCTGACTTAATCCTCACCCTCCTTGTGCAGTGCATAATAAAACGCAAGTGTTATATAAATTATCCCCTACTCTCATTCGTTGCCGCTAGCGCAAATTATAAATAAAATTTTTAAAAAATCATTCCTATAAATCAAAAAGACCATCTAATCAAAGTAAATAATTTTTAAAAAATAAAAATTAAAAATAAAGTAATTGCTTTTAAGCACTCAGGTTGTTAAATATATAATTTGCTTGTAGTTTACTTATTGTATATTATTTGTTTAATCATAATACTCGTACTTTTAATCTCACGTTAAATTCTTAGCCGTAATCGCTCGTAACTTTACAGTGTATTATAAAGATTTATAAATTATTTGTTTTAATTTTTTTCATTATCTTTACGGTAAGCACTTTTCTCTTCCCCAATATCTTTTCAGCGGCCGGTGAAAACGGGAACTGCTTATATAGTATATAATGACCTTTCGTGGGTGCTAAGAGCCACAAAGCCAAAGTTTAAAGCAAATGGTTAAAAAAAATGTCGTCTGTTAGCAATCCAAAATAAATCGTCCTATTCCCAATAAACCCACAAAGGTCGGTCATAATTTCTTGCAATTGTGGATATGAAAAAAGAAGACAGAGGGGGCAAGTCAACACTCTAAAAAGAAAAAAAAACACAAGCACACACATACACAGACAAACGATAATTTGACATCAGCTTTTTCCTTTCTGCCTTTTTTTCACGACAACAAGCATCATTCGATGTAACGTCATGTCGATATAACAAGGAGTAAACTTGGGAAGACTGTCAAGGTCGCTTATGTTATTTTTCCTGTTCTTGACACACAAATCCGAAGTGAGTTGTCTGCTGTTCAAGAACGGGCAGGTAACATACAAGACCATAAACTGAAAACAATAACTGTTTCCAATAATACACGTATTCTAATACTGAATAAATATGACGATTAAAGGATACTATCAATAAGTTATTTCCTTATTATACTGTTTCGGTTCTTATTAACATCAAAGTTATACACTTCCAATAATGTTTTGTTAAAAAAAATGGGATGGGATAGGATGGGATTCGATGTGGTGTCAAAATAATAAAACATCTACGAGTCCGCCACTCTATCCACCTAACCACAGAGGCTACGTTGTGTTTGTTCTTTTTTCTTAAGAAATAATCTTCATAACCATGGTGCGTACCGCTTCGAACCTTAACATAAGAGTTTTTCTGTTTAATTCTATATTTTCGTACGACATCTTAGTTACAGAAGCTAATTTATATTTGGCAGGCAATCTACACACTAGGTTTTAACCAATAAATGCAACATTTTAGTTCAGTATCCAGTTCCTTGATCCATCTTCTCGACTTCCCTACTGAATTCCCTCCGCAATCGTGCTGTA
Organism: Thermobia domestica; assembly: GCF_964235325.1. Classification (NCBI taxonomy): domain Eukaryota; kingdom Metazoa; phylum Arthropoda; class Insecta; order Zygentoma; family Lepismatidae; genus Thermobia; species Thermobia domestica. The sequence goes on from NC_137463.1 coordinate 82,104,582, forward strand.
GGCCTACTACTGAAAAAATCCCTAGAAATCATCGTTGCCAGTATACACAAAACCGAGCATAATTTTGTTTTTTGTTTATATTTTTATTATTTTATTATATTTTTTTGGAAATATCACCTTAGATGGATTGCTCTCTATTATCTCCACATACTAATAACTCAATTTTACCCATAAACGTAAGGAAAAAGGAATAAATACGGAAAATCGTGAGTTACAGTATACGCGCAATTTTTTTGCGCATGGGAGTACATCCTGAGGACCTCATACTACTAATCGAAGGCCTCAAAGCTCACTTTTTACTGTTCTATTATTCGCAGGAATTTCACAAACCAACGGCATATAGTGTGTCCATTCACCCTTCTTGTACTTACAGTGTGTATGCTTCAGAAGACTATATATGCATAATGTTCCAGTTTGAACTAGTAAAGGAAAAATCATTCGCAGAAGTGAGACTTCCATGCTGCACTAATAGAATTCTATTATAAAATAAAGAGGTTGAGTCAGTTATTGAGCTGAATTTGAATGTGAGCTTCTCCGTGGCTAAGCGGTTAGCGTACGCACCTTTGGCGTGGGAGGCCCGGGTTCGATTCCCGGCGGGAGCTCATGTGGTTCGGATTCTACATTAATCAGTAGGTCCACGTCTCATATAGCCTCGCTGCTGGACGGGACGTTAAACCCAAAATCAACTCAATTTGAACGTGCCTCTTACATAACAAATGCCGTCTTCCCACCACCGGTTGTATTCGATCTGCAGGCCATCTCTACTGACTATGGCCCGGTATCGTACTTTTCATTGCAGCTAGATCATGAGTAATACATCCCACTTCTTTACAGGCTTTCCACAAGTCGGAGATCGTTCAGACTCGACGATGGGACAGGCACCGCTTGAATTCTATGAAAGCATAATACTCCATTGCGCTGGCATCTGGATTCTTGACAGGAATCTCAAGGAAGGGAATTCCACAATTCCAGTTTTTCTGTTCGATACGGCGATAGAGTTCCAGCGATTTTTTCGACATGTGACTGGATACCTTGTCTTAGTGTAACTCAACCTGGTATGCGTCTTGTCCGTACTATGCTAGGATTTAATGCTGGTATATTTCAGTCAGGACATGACTCTGGTAGTACGTAGCATTGATTTTGACGTTTTCCCCCACCTTTCAGAGATACAGTTTGTCCTGTAAGAAAAACCGGCCACAATCATGAATACTTTTGGGTAATTCTCTCTATATATATAAAGGCACGAAATTCGCCACAGTCTATGAGGCAAATCAACGCCGCATCACTGGATAACTTCCATCGATCACCCGCAATATGACATTCATAGAGCATTCTGCAGTTCCTTTTTCTCTGAACCACATGGCATGATTTCAGGGTGTGCACACTGTTCTTATGAATGACTGTGAGGCATATACCCCTCTGAATAGCGCGGTTGATTGTCACCTGCAATGTGCGGCATTTGTTGACCATAGTACAATATGCAGAGGGGTTTTCGAAATTCTCCGTATGCCGAACCAAACGCAAAAGCGACCCGGTCCTCTTCATCGAAGGCCAGTTTCTAGCTGCTCGCGGTGGTATGGTAGGCCTCAGTGCTGCATTTTTTCGTATAATACGATTCACAGTAGCACGACCTACACGAAAATTACAAACTTTACACCTAAAAACCTATCTACGATGCCCGACGCCGTGAACATAGTGTCGAAAAGGGCCACACTGAACCCCTCCCAAAATCTGTTCAGTTTCGGCGGTATCAGACTATTCCCTGCTCTAATGTGTGACTAACGAGATACTGTTGGTTGCCTCGTGGCAATCTTACGGCGATGGCTTGCTCATATGCGGTATAGTTTCACATTGAATTTGGCTCAATACAATTTAATTTACCTCTGTACATTGTATTGAAAGAGAAACAACACCTGATTTTTAGTCTAGAAAAATAAAAAAGCGAGATTTAGCGGGATTACGTATCACATACAAGATTTTCTGTACGAGACTACCTACAGGTTTGTTGCTTAGTCAAGACTAATCTGTATAGCTGTAAATAGACGGAAATCATGCGTGTTCTCCGTCAATATGTACAGGATTCAGAAAATCATGGTTGTGTACTTGATAAACATTATCTGTATGTGTACGTATACTACACGGTCCAGAAAATATTCACAACACAAATTCTCTAGGATTGTTATACTCTAGCCCTGACAGACAAGTCACCTGTAGCCGGAGTTTACGGATTTTCCTTCTACATGTGCTCGATTTTTCTCCACATGTCTCTCCTGACTAAGAGGGCACCCCAATCTATGTACTGAAAATGTACGGAGATTATAATATAGTCTCCTTTACCTCGGTTCTTCAATCATATGTGTTACAGAGGATGATCTCCCACAGAGGTAAAATCGGACATTCAATACCACAAATCTTATAGGTATATTCTCTCTCGTTTGCAGATAAGAAACAAGACTTCGTGGTACAAGCATTTAAGTTCAGCAGTTAGTTACTAGAGAACTAAATATTAGGTTAATTTCGTATATCTTTAGAATTAAATCTCACATGGACAAAGCCAAAAATTAAATAAAAAGAAACAATTTTATGAAAAATATGATTTGTCATTTTTTAAAACAAATTACATGAAAATGTTTCTATAGTCATTGGTTCTGCATGGACTAACTAGTATTCTCATCGATTTATGTTACAAGACGATTTTAAGATAGGAATTGTTTTTATATATCCTGTTTCCACGAAACTTCATAGCATTAGGAAATCTTTTAATAGCTACATAGGTTCTTTGTTGGAATCTCATCTACGCATCATTTCATATAAAATTAAATTTCTTAAGAATTAATTAACAAAATATTTGTAACAAAAAATGTAAGGTTAAAAGAGTTCAATCTTCTAAAATGCAAGATAATTAATTATTAATCTTCAGAATCATTTTTAGAAAAAATCGGTATGTGATATCACTGTTCCACTCACCGTCTTCTAAACTTCTCTAAACAATAATTAGTAGAACCTTACATTATTATCCACATCTCGTGTTAAACAGTTTTCAATAAAAATTACTAAATAGCCAAATACTACCAATTATAATCTAAAATATTCTGAAGGAACTAGACAAATGGGCACATAATCTTCACCATCTTCAATAATGTTTTTAACGAAAATGAGAAAAATACTACATTTCTCCAACAATAGCATTCTAAAATATTGTTGTACATGGATACATTCTTCAGACCATTTCACAAAACACTGTTAATAAAAATTGATAAATAGAAGCATTGTTCTATACATTTTACTATCAATCGCTTTTACTGAAAATGTAGATTTTCCAGCTTTATTCTTAATAGTCCTTCATCAAAATGTAGTAAATTATTCCAACTTTAATTCTTAATGGTCCTTCATCAAAACGTGGTAGATTATTCCAACTTTAATTCTTAAGGGTCCTTCATCAAAACGTGGTAGATTATTCCAACTTTAATTCTTAATGGACCTTCATCACAATGTGGTAAATTTTTCCAACTTTAATTCTTAATGGACCTTCATCACAATGTGGTAAATTTTTCCAACTTTCATTCTTAATGGTCCTTCATCACAATGTGGTAAATTTTTCCAACTTTCATTCTTAATGGTCCTTCATCACAATGTGGTAAATTTTTCCAACTTTCATTCTTAATGGTCCTCCATCACAATGTGGTAAATTTTTCCAACTTTCATTCTTAATGGTCCTTCATCACAATGTGGTAAATTCTTCCGACTTTCATTCTTAATGGTCCTTCATCACAATGTGGTAAATTCTTCCGACTTTCATTCTTAATGGTCCTTCATCACAATGTGGTAAATTTTTCCAACTTTAATTCTTAATGGCCCTTCATCACAATATGGTAAATTTTTCCAACTTTAATTCTTAATGGTCCTTCATCACAATGTGGCAAATTTTTCCAACATTAATTCTTAATGGTCCTTCATCTCAATGTGGTAAATTTTTCCAACTTTAATTCTTAATGGTCCTTCATCAGAATGTGGTAAATTTTTCCAATTTTAATTCTTAATGGTCCTTCATCACAATGTGGTAAATTTTTCCAATTTTAATTCTTAATGGTCCTTCATCACAATGTGGTAAATTTTTCTAACTTTAATTCTTAATGGTCCTTCATCCCAATGTGGTAAATTTTTCCAACATTAATTCTTAATGGTCCTTCATCCCAATGTGGTAAATTTTTCCAACATTAATTCTTAATGGTCCTTCATCCCAATTTGGTAAATTTTTCCAACTTTAATTCTTAATGGTCCTTCATCCCAATTTGGTAAATTTTTCCAACTTTAATTCTTAATAGTCCTTCATCCCAATTTGGTAAATTTTTCCAACTTTAATTCTTAATGGTCCTTCATCACAATGTGGTAAATTTTTCCAACTGTAATTCTTAATGGTCCTTCATCACAATGTGGTAAATTTTTCCAACTGTAATTCTTAATAGTCCTTCATCACAATGTGGTAAATTTTTCCAACTGTAATTCTTAATGTTCCTTCATCACAATGTGGTAAATTTTTCCTACTTTAATTCTTAATGTTCCTTCATCACAATGTGGTAAATTTTTCCAACTTTAATTCTTAATGGTGCTTCATCACAATGTGGTAAATTTTTCCAACTTTAATTCTTAATGGTGCTTCATCACAATGTGGTAATTTTTTCCAACTTTAATTCTTAATGGTGCTTCATTACAATGTGGTAAATTTTTCCAACTTTAATTCTTAATGGTGCTTCATTACAATGTGGTAAATTTTTCCAACATTAATTCTTAATGGTCCTTCATCACAATGTGGCAAATTTTTCCAACATTAATTCTTAATGGTCCTTCATCCCAATGTGGTAAATTTTTCCAACATTAATTCTTAATGGTCCTTCATCCCAATGTGGTAAATTTTTCCAACTTTAATTCTTAATGGTCCTTCATCACAATGTGGTAAATTTTTCCAACTTTAATTCTTAATGGTCCTTCATCACAATGTGGTAAATTTTTCCAACTGTAATTCTTAATGTTCCTTCATCACAATGTGGTAAATTTTTCCAACTGTAATTCTTAATGTTCCTTCATCCCAATGTGGTAAATTTTTCCTACTTTAATTCTTAATGTTCCTTCATCACAATGTGGTAAATTTTTCCTACTTTAACTCTTAATGTTCCTCCATTACAATGTGGTAAATTTTTCCTACTTTAATTCTTAATTGTCCTTCATCACACTGTGGTAAATTTTTCCTACTTTAACTCTTAATGGTCCTTCATTACAATGTGGTATATTTTTCCAACTTTAATTCTTAATGGTCCTTCATCCCAATTTGGTAAATTTTTCCAACTTTAATTCTTAATGGTCCTTTATCCCAATTTGGTAAATTTTTCCAACTTTAATTCTTAATGGTCCTTCATCCCAATTTGGTAAATTTTTCCAACTTTAATTCTTAATGGTCCTTCATCACAATTTGGTAAATTTTTCCAACTGTAATTCTTAATGGTCCTTCATCACAATGTGGTAAATTTTTCCAACTGTAATTCTTAATGGTCCTTCATCACAATGTGGTAAATTTTTCCAACTGTAATTCTTAATGTTCCTTCATCACAATGTGGTAAATTTTTCCAACTGTAATTCTTAATGGTCCTTCATCCCAATGTGGTAAATTTTTCCAACATTAATTCTTAATGGTCCTTCATCCCAATGTGGTAAATTTTTCCAACATTAATTCTTAATGGTCCTTCATCACAATGTGGTAAATTTTTCCAACTTTAATTCTTAATGGTCCTTCATCACAATGTGGTAAATTTTTCCAACTGTAATTCTTAATGTTCCTTCATCACAATGTGGTAAATTTTTCCAACTGTAATTCTTAATGGTCCTTCATCCCAATGTGGTAAATTTTTCCAACTGTAATTCTTAATGTTCCTTCATCACAATGTGGTAAATTTTTCCAACTGTAATTCTTAATGTTCCTTCATCACAATGTGGTAAATTTTTCCTACTTTAATTCTTAATGTTCCTTCATCACAATGTGGTAAATTTTTCCTACTTTAATTCTTAATGTTCCTTCATCACAATGTGGTAAATTTTTCCTACTTTAATTCTTAATTGTCCTTCATCACAATGTGGTAAATTTTTCCAACTTTAACTCTTAATGGTCCTTCATTACAATGTGGTAAATTTTTCCAACTTTAATTCTTAATGGTGCTTCATTACAATGTGGTAAATTTTTCCAACTTTAATTCTTAATGGTTCTTCATCACAATGTGGTAAATTTTTCCAACTTTAATTCTTAATGGTCCTTCATCACAATGTGGTAAATTTTTCCAACTTTAATTCTTAATGGTCCTTCATCCCAAGGTGGTAAATTTTTCCAACTTTAACTCTTAATGGTCCTTCATCACAATGTGGTATATTTTTCCAACTTTAACTCTTAATGGTCCTTCATCACAATGTGGTAAATTTTTTCAACTTTAATTCTTAATGGTCCTTCATCACAATGTGGTAAATTTTTTCAACTTTAATTCTTAATGGTCCTTCATCACAATGTGGTAAATTTTTCCAACTTTCATTCTTAATGGTCTTTCATCACAATGTGATAAATTTTTCCAACTTTCATTCTTAATGGTCCTTCATCACAATGTGATAAATTTTTCCAACTTGAATTCTTAATGGTCCTTCATCAAAATGTGGTAAATTTTTCCAACTTGAATTCTTAATGGTCCTTCATCAAAATGTGGTAAATTTTTCCAACATTAATTCTTAATGGTCCTTCATCAAAATGTGGTAAATTTTTCCAACATTAATTCTTAATGTTCCTTCATCACAATGTGGTAAATTTTTCCAACTTTAATTCTTAATGTTCCTTCATCACAATGTGGTAAATTTTTCCAACTTTAATTCTTAATGTTCCTTCATCCCAATGTGGTAAATTTTTCCAACTTTAATTCTTAATGGTCTTTCATCCCAATGTGGTAAATTTTTCCAACTTTAATTCTTAATGGTCTTTCATCCCAATGTGGTAAATTTTTCCAACTTTAATTCTTAATGGTCTTTCATCCCAATGTGGTAAATTTTTCCAACTTTAATTCTTAATGGTCCTTCATCACAATGTGGTAAATTTTTCCAACTTTAATTCTTAATGGTCCTTCATCACAATGTGGTAAATTTTTTCCAACTTTAATTCTTAATGGTCCTTCATCACAATGTGGTAAATTTTTTCCAACTTTAATTCTTAATGGTCCTTCATCCCAATCTGGTAAAATTTTTCCAACTTTAATTCTTAATGGTCCTTCATCCCAATGTGGTAAAATTTTTCCAACTTTAATTCTTAATGGTCCTTCATCACAATGTGACATATTTTCTAGGTTTACTCTTAATCTGGACTGGACTGGTATTTACCTGTTTACATTAAATAGGAGAAAAGATATGTGAAGAAAATTAATGTGTGGTTGCTGTAATTGGAAAGTTGGCGTTTTTTATTTCTGTTTTTGATTTTACTATTATTAGTAAATGTTTGCTGTAAGAGTTGTGAATGCATTATTTACAGCTATGATGATGCCTGAATTTGTTTCTTGTCTAATATACACGTATGTTATATATCTTGTATGTTAGTATTTATTGATGAATTTTGTACTACCCTAACATCACAGGATGTGCTAGGCATGTCCCATGAAGAGCCTCAGCTACTTTTTAGGTACCCAACATTTGGTACATATGATATTCATGTGCTAAATATGTACCTCAGCTACCTAGTTTTAGGTACTTGTTTCGCACTCTTACAGTAATTTGTTTTTATGTCGTCACTTGGGACATATAAAATATCTGTCATGTTCTAGGTACGTCCTTTAGGTACATACTGTTTCAGATACTCTAACAGCACAAGATGTGCTAAGCATGCTACATTTAGTTGTTCTAAATTCATCTTCCACAGCTGTTGTATTTATTGCTTCTTTTTCTAAGCGATTGTGTACTAAAAGCAACAAATGAGTCAACTTTATTGGATAGCGACTGTCGCCGATCATTTGAAAGTGAATATGGAAAAACCATGAAATAAAGTAAATAAACACTCGATATTTTGTTTTAAAATTACATGGCGAGTAGATTTTAGGTGATCCCAAACGGTTATCGTTGAATATACGCGGTTAAAGGAGCACCCTGATTAGCCAAATTCAAAAGACCTCAATAATTTATGCCTTTAAAAGCGACTTTGTCTTCATCGCCTCCGTGGCCAAGAATTTCGTGGCTACTCTTGAACAAAGAATTTGGATTGTTAATACATATATTACATCTCGCCTTTGGTATTTAAGTCCTGTTTTACCGTTGCCAAGTCGAATTGCCCACCCTATGCAAGCTGCAGTTTATTGGTTTGTTTGGATAGGTAACATTTTTAAAACACCCATGTATGTTCTTACTCAATCTAAAAATGCTGGAGGTCTCAACATGGTGGATATATATCGCAAAAGCACCGTTTTATTTTTGCTTAATTGGATGTACAAGTTACAATTAAATACACCCAGTTTTGCTAAAATCTGGGGTCTCCATTGGGTACAGGCCACGGCGATCACCCCTCCTCTTAATATGTCGATTCTTTCAAACACTGTAAAATACTTGTATGATGTACTCTTGAATTCTAGTTACATGGTTCTAGACTTAGATACTCCTAAACGTCAGAATATTAAATTTTTGTACAGCTCATGTCAGTGTGAACAAAATGTTACTATTAAACGAAAAGACAACTTTCCGAACTATAATTGGGATATGATCTGGAAAAATATCAATAACACAGTCCTAAATGTCAATCAACGCTCTGTGTGGTGAAGGGCGCCCATCAGGGGGGGCAAGGTGGGGTGATGGCCCTCCCTTTAGAGGAAAAGTGATCGGAAGATCGAAAACCCAATAGATATTTTAGAATAGTTACCGCAAAATTTAAGACTACGTTTGAAATGTCGCTTATACTTCCCCCCCTCCCATTGGAAACCACAATATTGGCGCCCTTGCCAGTGGTAGTGCATGGAGCGCATTTCAGTGGTTTGGATTTTCCCTTGAACTGTATGTAGGTTCAAGCCTCATACAGCTCACTTGCTGAACAGAATGCTAAATTTCACTAAACAATGTATAATGTCACTACTATCATAATGAACATAGTCAAACATTGTCAATCCACTACTGGATAAATGTCTATCTAACTCTTATCAATGACCATCTATCTTGGGTAATTCTTTTCTAGTTTATTGCTCAGCTTTTCTTGATTCCGTTACACCACCTTGTATGAGGATGTATCCTATTAGTCCGTAGGATTAAGTCAAAATTGTGCATTTTATATGTAAAAGCATGAAACTTTCTGTACGTGTTATTTATATAGAATTAATAATTTTGAGCGTTGTAGGCATCGGCGGATTGCCCTTTGAGCCTCCATATTGGATAATGGCGGCCAAAATCGCTTTTTAGCCTATAACTTTTGAACGAATAGTCCGATTTTAATTTTTCTTTTTTATTTTAAAGCTCTTTTTAAGGCAAGACTTTTTTATTAATGACAAAGATTTCCCTAAACTTTAAGGTTTCAGCACAATTTTAAAAAATATATAGATTTTTCGATGAAAATTGACTTCTTCATTCAATAACTTTTATATGGTTCACAAAACCACTTCTTATCTCTGAATAAAAGAAAATGATAATTTCATGATCTTTCCTTTGATATATGTTAAGCTATAATTTGAACTACCGTTTCATCATAAATCGTTACTTAAGATAAGCATGTTAAGGAAATATAAGGTGCTGTTATAACGAACTCTTACAATTTCAAATTTACCACTACCCAGTTTCATTCTTTTAGATATAAAATGAACAATTTTGTTTAATCCTCCAAACTGGAGTTGGAATTAGCACTCAAGTTCTTTGTTGAGTGCGTCAATTTCTATATATCCTACAGCATTTTGTTTTTGAAATCATGTAAATAAGTTTTCTTTTGTTTAATTTTGTTATATTTGTATAAAATTTAACTTGCAGGTCATAACTCTTTTCTTTTTCCTTTTTATCTTTCAGGTCTAGAGATATTAGCAACAGAAGCGAATATTATGCATTTCTGAACTGGTGAAATCTACTCTGAAGGTCTTCGCCTAGGATCAAAACATTTCATAGATAAAACGAAAGTCCAAGAAAGAAAAAGAAAATGAAAAGAACATTCAAGTTAGTTGAAGGTGGTAGCCCTCCATCCCCCCAAAAAAAACTACTAGTACAGATTGGGAAAAATGTATTTTTTGTCAAAGAACCAAAGTTGACAAGCTCAGTTGTCCGGCGGACTGGGAATCCCGGAATGCAGCTTCTGGATATGGGTCAATTGAGAAGAATCTCTTGTCGTTACAAGCGGTTCAGGGTCTTCCTGAGGAGATAGGTTCACTTGAACGACTCAACGACGGAGGTGGTATTAGTACAACTCTTTTAAATAACAAAGCAAAGTTCCACCGGAAGTGTAATTTACGTTACAATAAAAAAGAAGTTGATCGAGCTACTCAACGTTCGGCGAAGAAAAGGAAGGTGGTGTGTTCTTCAGAAAGCAATAGTTCGGAACAACCAGAAATTGAACAGAATGAACCTTCTACGAGTCGTTATACACGAGGAAGAGGTGCAACCTCACAGGACAAATCTGAAAAGACGTGTTTTTTTCTGTGATAACATAGATCCCCTGCTCCAAGACAAACCCCTGTCACTTGTTACGACCTTTAAAGTTGATAGCCGAGTGCGGCAGTGCGCTGTCAATTTGCAAGATGAATCTCTCATAGCAAAATTGAGTGAGGGTGACATGATCGCTAGAGATGCTGTGTATCACGCAAAGTGTCTCACGAGCTTATACAATAGGAATGCAAAACTACATGGTCCGACACAGAAAAACGATTCACAGAAATTAAAAATTAAAAGTTCTTTTGCGGAGCTTATGTCTTTTATTGAATTCTGCCTTGAAGATGAAGAGGCGCCAGTTTTTAAACTGAGCGAATTAAAGAGGATCTATTGCACAAGAAGTAACAGCTTGGGGGAGAAGCATCTAATGTGCATTCAACTAGACTAAAAGAACAAATATTAGCTAACTTTCCTGAACTTGAAGCGTACCCAGAAGGTAGAGATGTTCTTATAGTTATCAACAGAGAAGTGGGACGTTCTCTGAGGGAGTCAGAAGCGGTTATCCTAGCTCGTGCTGCAAGAATATTGCACAGAGATATTCTCAATCATAAACAGCCGCTATTTGATGGATCATTTTCAGAAAGATGTCAAGAGAGGTCAATTCCTCCTACTTGGTGAGTTTCCTGTCCATGTACGAACCCAGAGTTCAAAGTGAACAGGCAGCCAACGCATTACATTCAAGTCTTACTCTAGCACAGTTGATTAGTTACCACACTTGCAAAGACCGGCGTCGTACATCTATAGGAAGCAGACATTCTCGAGCTCAAGAGACACCAGTTCCATTATTTTTAGGTAGTTATATCCACTCAAAAATGCGTTCGAAGGATTTAATTGATGTTTTGTTTAACTTGGGAATATCTGATAGAGTGCTAAGTTTATCAGCAGATTTAGGTAGCTCCACCATTACCCATTTTTGCAACATTGGAGCTGTAGTCCCTCTAAATTTGAAGATTGGTATCTTTATAACTTCAGCAGTTGACAATATAGACCATAATCCCAGTGCAACAAGCTCAGAAGGTTCATTTCATGGTACTGGGATTTCTCTTTTCAGCAATCTGAAAAGACTAACACTGGTTTAAATCAAACAATCAACTTCACGATCAAGTCCAGCAAGAAAGTCATGAAACTGCCAACAAGCTATTCAGCTGTCCCTACCATTTCGATCACTAAACTAACAAGTTCTCCCCCGAAAAACAAAACTTTTGATCATTCATCAAAACAACCAGCAGATGAAAATGTTGAAAGTGAATATTCCTGGTGCAAGCATGTTTCAGAGCTTGTTGACCAAAAGGGAACAAATGAAGAAACAAACACCAATGCAAGCTGGTCTGCGTTTCATAGTCAGAAGGAAACTGGAAATCCAATATCATCCACTAGAACTGCACTCCTTCCCCTGTTTCAAGACGATTCTAAGTCAGTTGCTATGTTACGACACTCCATGGATGTAATTTGAAAAGCAACTGACATTACTAATCCTGGACAAACGCCAGTAATTACGTGTGATCAACCATTGTTCAAAATTATGAAGGAAATACAATGGACTTGGCTTAATAGTTACGGAGAGGATCATTTTGTTATTGTTCTTGGTGGATTGCACATCAAGTTAGCACTACTAACGTGCATAGGAAATTTGTTAGACGGCAGTGGGTGGACTTTCGCCCTGGAGGAAGGCAAAATTGCATCTTCAGGAACAGAGAACTCGTTTTTGAATGTTGTCCACATAAAGAAGACCTTGCAGGCACATCATGTAACAGCATGTGCATTGTAAAAGCTTCGGAGGGAAGTATACAAGGAATTTTGTGAAGGAAAAGATCAGACTGCAATTATCTCTGAAGAAGAATGGTGTTTATCTCAGCAGGAAAGACATCCTCAGTTCAATTTTTGGAACCTCATTCTCCAAACAGAACTGGAAATTTTTGCATGGGATAAAGCAATACATGAAGAAAATTTTGAAAAGTATGTCGGAACATTATTTAAACTCCAGTGGCTTTTCCATGCTCTAGACCATCACAACTACGCAAGATATGTTGCTGTTCATCTTCGAAACATGATGCTATTGGAGAGAAAGCATTCTGAAGTATATCAAGAATTTCAAAAAGGAAAATTTATTGCCAATAAAACTGGTCGCCAGTTTTCTAGAATGCCTCTTGACGAAGCTCACAAGCTCCCATCGAGCACGCATTGCTTGCAACAGAAGATGATAGTGTCGTTAGTGCGTGTGATGATCCTGATGGTCCAGATGTTGATATGATGATCCTTGATGGTCCAGCTGTTGTGCACATGATTACGCCAGAGAAAAATTTCATTCAAAACTGTAGCAACTGCACTAAGTGTTCAGTTTAATTACGACCACCTACCTAATACTTTATTGGGTCCACTTTTGCTCAGAGGACGGCCTGAATACGGCGTGGCATGGATTCTAGTAGTTGCTGATATGTTTCCACGAGGATCTGACACCACACACCATATATTCGTGATGGCATTCCATAATGTGCCCGCAGATGTTGAGATTGAGATAAGATGAGATTGAGATAACGGTACAAATTACTGGAAGGTCTGTAGTCGAAACGGGAATAGGCCAAACGGGAAGACACCGTCCCACTTTTCCTTATTTATATAGAAATTCGATCAGGGCCGGCGCTAAAAGTTTTGCCGCCCTAGGTGGTACTTTTACATGCCGCCCCTTCATTATTTTCTTTCTCAAATTTTGCGACCCCTGTATTCTTTACTTTTTCAAATTTTGCGACCCCTGTATTCTTTTCTTTTTTCAAATTTTGCCGCCCACCAGACCCCCCCCCCCTTGCGCCGGCTCTGAATTCGGTATTGTCAAACAGGATTGAGAAATATTTTTTTCCCTTCGTAACTCTTCTAGATATTGAAATAAAACTTGAAGCACACACATTACATATAAATTATAATAATTCGCAAGGTGGATTATATTCAGGTACCTGTAGCCAGAGTTGCCCCAAATGGCACGAAATTTTAAAAAAGGGATTCTTTGGAGGGAAAGTTCTTTTTTTTTTTTTTTTTTACACCGAATTTCCATTCCCTCGTACATCATGCAAACATGGGCATGATACCATTTGAAAATATGTTTTATTCTAAGGAGATTGATGTATCACCCATTATACTCGGATAAAGGGGGTAGATGTGAAAGCAAGAGGGGGAGGGGTGGGAACTTCTCAGAAAATACCCCTTATATCGTGATCTAATGTTCCAGAAAATTCAGCTTTTTACTAATTAGTCCCGACATAAAACCTTTATTGACTGGACTACCTGGCGCAGTGTATGACTTGCACCACTGATTGTTCCGGCTATTACTAGTTAATACTAACTTCCAAATATTTAGAATGAATGGTGGTGAGAACGAGAGGAAATACAAAATGTGTAAATTTCTTTTTCTTCTTGCAGCACGTTATCGCCAACGGGAATCTCACGCATGTCTCCGTATACCACTACGTGTTAAACACTAGAGCAGTGTTGATGAAGGGTGCAATTTTGGTGTATCTTTTAGATATTACAAATGCGTTTACTCATAACATGTAAAAAAATAAATAAAATAAAATAAAAATGAAAAATAAAAAATTTGAATTCCATTCGGGCAATCAAATTTATCCAATTATAAGTTTGTGACATGATATCAGTATATCCGTGGGAACAGGCTACAACTACCATGTAGCCTAAATCACGTGAAAGCATATGAAAGGATATTATCAAGCTGTTGACTTATTTTTTAAAATCAACTTAGCCGTATTTTACGTATAAAACAAAATAATCTTATAAGCAATAGCGTAGCGATGATAGTTTTTAGGCGGCAGTATGGGCGCTATTAAAATTTTGAGGGGTCATTCGTGTTTAAGGCGCTTTGCTAAATATAATAAAATAACACACACATTAATTATATATTGAGCGGCTGTGATTCAGTTGATACATCATTGACTTGTCATTTGGGTGTTCAGTTAAAGTAACGGAGTTCTATTACCGTATACATCTAGATAGATTTAACATCGGGTGTTCTAAAGCTCGTGCCTGCGCTCAACGGAAGGTGATACTACTAGAGGTAAAAAGGCGGAAATATTATATGACATTTAACCTCCATGGCCACGTTTGAGCAATATATCCCAGCAAAAGTATAATAATGCGGCAAAATCGCACAGCAGATGGCAAAACAAGTGTCCAATACAAAGGATTGCCGTTGCTCTGTGAGGAATACTAATAAATACGTAACTATCAACCAGAGGATTCCAGTTCACACTAGACTTCTTCTTTTTTCCTTATCGTGCCGTGCCTTTTTATGCAATCTCACATGTCGTGTAGAGGTGTTGTTTGATATCTGCAGTCAATATGTTCTAAAGTAGCAACCTCGGTACTCAAACCTCGGTAGCAACCTCGGTACTCGGGTTATTAGCCCAACTAGAACTCTTCTCTTAATAGTCTTCTAATCTTATTCAGTATTCTTGATAATCCAATATAGAACAGGAAAATGAATACAGAAACTTCAAGGATAGATGAAAAGGTCAATGTTCTTCAGAGATACTCGAAGCTCTTCATGATTGTGAGCCTAACGCCCAAAACTGCTCGACTACACCACGTTGGTAGCCGCTAGACCATACCAGGGTGAGGACTGTTGCAGTCATTTTTTGATTAAGTAGAAGAAATATAATGTAATATTTATCCGTCATTTCCCTGATTTAGATATACCAGGTGTTCAGGGAGTAAATATGCAGTGTCATGTTGTAATGTGCTAAGTGATGACTGATATGATTTTCAATTAGTAATACAACATTATCCATTGTTTAACATATTTGAACCATATTTGACCAGGTATTTGTATTTGTTCACAGATCCAGTTTGATTGAAGACCACCGTCTTGTGTGACATCATTGTAATCCAGGTTATCATGCTGACGGTTGAACAGAAAGTGTTTCTTGTAGAGCATGTGTTCCGCAATGGAGACAAATTTACCTCAGCAGTAGAAGCTGCATTTGTAGCAAATTTCCAAGGAGTGAAGATGCCAAACCACAATGCTGTACGGAACCTCATCACCAAGTTTCGAAAGACTGGAAGCGTACGTAATGCTCCAAAATCAGGTAGGCCATTAACAGCCACTCCAGATGTTCTGCACAACGTTTTCAAGAACATGCAGACACGTGTGAAACTGTGTCTTCAAGTGCAAGGGGATCACTTCCAGCATCTCTTATAACTTCCATGACATTAAAGTTTAGCTTCGAGTTAATTTCAGTTGTTTAAAGTGGTTTATGGAAAATAAAATGCGGCAAGTCATGAACTGCATAGTTACTTTCTGAATACCCTATATATCCAAATTTACTAATATTAGCAATATTAACAATACGTAGTACATAATTTTAATACCGTCGAATATGTAAAATGTAGAAGTCTTTATTGCGTATTATATCTTTCTCAAGCTGTGGTATGCAGACCATAAGAGGTCCCGGAGATCTGCCCTTCTGATTATACACTGGTACAAGAAAAAATCAAATGAATTCCGCATCACACAGTATAGTTAAGAATCTGAAACTGGTATTGATTATATTAAAGATTACACAAATTCTTATGTAGATAGATGTATAACCATCGTCCATACTGTGAGAAATGAGTTGTTCCACTGAGTATTCGGCACATTCTTGTAGAATATCCTGAATACTTAGATCTCACGTAGCGATAAGGACTGACGCTTACATTTGATCGTGCACTGGGAAACGACGTTCATTTTGTTGAGCGTGTACTTACATTTGTGTACGCTTTTGTTGCTCACGTTGTCTGTTTTTTTTTTTTTTTTTTTAGTATTTTGCTTTTTTCTTATAATTGCAAGTTTATTGTAATAACGATAAATTTATTTCACAAAGAGGACAAGAGTATGGTCATGCGTTAAAACCAGTAGACACATATTTTTAAGTAATATTTAATTAAAATTAATAGTTTTAAAATTAGCAGTATAATTAACGCTTGGTAGGGCAAATAGTGACATGTGTTACTGTGATCTTTTATTTTTAGAGTTAGCCCCCTGCCAAAGTTCGGACAACATCGTGTCTGCGACTTTTGTCGAGGTACTCCTGTTTCCATCTACATTCTTATTCCACCATTTCTTCCATTACCATTCACTTACCTTAGTAATCTGTTTCCCTTAGTCTAAAGAGCATAATGGTGGGACGTTAAACTGAAATATTTCATTTCATTTCTTTTATTACAATTGGTGTGACGCACAGACTGAGACGTTTGCTGTTTATTACTATAGTAGGATTCACTGAATTGTATATTGGTATTACTAGAAAATACTGTTATCAATTGAAGGTTATCAAGAATTATTTTATGTATTAAGAAATTTCTTAAAATGTTCTGACAGAAATAAAAGACGCTTGCTAATGAAGTTCCCAAATTCTGGGTTTCCCACTATTGTGTATGGTACCATTCACTTGAATTCTATTTTTTATTTTTTATTTTATTTATTTATTTTTGTCTTCTTTCGACTAATGTTCAACTTAAGAGGACCTCAACTTTAGACCTCAAGGACTATTTATGGTCTGCGGACTATAGCTTGAAAAACGCTGTTTTAAGGGATTTTCAACCCTCAAATGCCAACCCACAGAAAGTTGTCTCTTCGCGGTATATGATTTTAATAGTATATTCCACTTGCTTGCTGGAAACAAAATTGAATAGTGAAACTTAAAACAATTAGATATCTCCTACTCAGGCGGTGTCATTTGGAGCTCCAGGGAGCGTAATTACCCCCACTCTAAGTTTGACATATATGTATACATTTTAATCCATAAGATAATAATATACCAATGGAAAACCTTTGAAAATCTACTGACATTTAGGGTCCACTCCTGTAAAGCAATATCTGAATTGATGCTGCTGAGTCTGAAACCCTTACAGAAAGAGAAAATTATTCTAATGGTTGTTAGCATAATAATACTACATAACATTCGTCTTACCTTCATATACACTGATCACTCTTAATGGCACAAATTAAGAAGGCTTAATGAAGCTTAAAAAATAATACAAGTAAATCTATGTAACTATGCATATTACTAATTGTTGTTACAGATTCTTTTTAAACAGTTAACAAACATTTATTTAATTTTTTTATTTTTTCTTTTGACGTTATAATTACATAATTATTTCTGATTTAATATTTCTTGTTCCCGACCATGATCGACGTTAATATGTTCTTTAACTTTCAAATACTATCATTACGGCCACATATTTTAAAATTTATTTAACCCTTAAGAGATCCGGGGTTTTTGGTCTATTTTTTAGACTTTCAGTCAAGCAGCTACTGCATCGTCACTATTTATCCTAGGATCATGGTTCATACCTCATTCTCTTCAGAATGGAGCTGGCTTTCAAATGATACCACTTGCATGCTCATACCATATACCAGGAGCGGGGAAAATGATGTAAAAAAGGGAAAATTTCGGAGGGAAATTTTTTTCTCGCACTTTGGGCCCCCCTGGAGCGACCCTGTGTGAACGTAGCCATCTAAAAAAAAATCTGATAAATAGTACTTAGTACACTGAATGTGTGTGACAAATTTCAAGTTTCTATCTTGAATACCAAGGGCGGGAGAAATTTTATCAGGAATTCCCACCATGCCCCAAATTACCGTAAAACACCATGATCTCAGGTAAAAAATTTCCTGAGACATCCCTAATTACCCTAGGGTTATGTTTCGCCCATCATTGTCTTCAGAATAGAACTGCCTTTCAGGCGGTATGACTCACGTGTCTCCATCATGTATCTAAGGCGGAAAATGAGGAAACACGGGATTTTTTGGGTCTAAATATCCTTTTTTCAACTTTAAGCCCCCCTGGATCCCCCTGTTTTAACGCAGAGATCTGAAAAAAACTGGTAAATACTACTCGGTGGGCTGAATGTTTATGCACAATTCCAATTTTCCAGGTGCAAAAGTAAGCCCGCCCCCCCAAAAATATATATATATATATATATATATCGACAATGTCCCATATTCCCGTATACAGAGGGAAATTTTTAAACATTCCCTGAGACATCCCTAATTACCCTAGGGTCATGTTTCGCCCATCATTCTCTTCAGAATAGAACTGTCTTTCACGCGGTACCATTCACTTGTCCCTATTATGTATCTAAGGTGAGAAAATCCAGTGAAAGGGATTTTTTGGTAAAAATTTCCCTATTTCAACGTTTAGCCCCTCTGTACCCCCCTATTTTAACGCATAAATCTGAAAAAATCTGGAAAATACTACTCGGTGGACTGAATGTTTGTGCACAATTTCAATCTTCTAGGTGCAAAAATAAGCCAGCACAAAAATAGTACCGAAAATGTCCAAAATTCCCCTATACAGAAGTATATTTTGATAAAAAATCCCTGACACTTCCATAATTACCCTAGGGCCATGTGTCGCACATCATTCTCTTCAGAATAGAACTGCCTTTCAGGCGGTACCATTCACTTGTCTCCATCGTGTATCTAAAGCGGGAAAATGAGGAAAAACGGGATTTTTGGGTAAAAATATCCCTTTTTTCAACTTTTTGACCCCCTGGATCCCCCCTGTTTTAACGCAGAAATCTTAAAAAATCTGGTAAATACTACTCGGTGGACTGCATGTTTGTGCAAAATTTCAATCTTCTACGTGCAAAAATAAGCCCGCCAAAAATACTTTACATAAACCCCCCCCCCCGAAAAAGTATTACACGAAAATATAAATTTTAGACTTATGACGTCATTACCTCCTATGTCGCGACACAGGAAGGTGTGAAACCATCTGTAATGTCTTCTGCAATGCCTCTGGACTTGAAAAACAAAAACAAAAAACCCCCCAAAAAAAAAAAAAAAAACCGGACGAAAAAGCTCAAATAGGAGAGTTATAACGCAATGCACCATGAAACACCCCGTACGGTACAAATTGTACCATGGGATCCCCAAAGGATTAAATTGTTATTCTTGTTCTTATTAACAATGTGAATATTTTGTGAATCGTTATTGTAATACCCACAACTAAAACATAACACATTTAAATTATCTAGTATTGATTAACCAATAAACTAGCGAATTTCGTTCCACATTGGGGAACTACGATAGACTTCCAAACCAGAAATAGTCATATTTCTTAACCTTCATTTACAGTCACTCGACCTCACCCTCAAATATTATTCATGCCCTCACTCACCCAGACTCATCCTCCATAGATTCTGTGACATTCACAGTCACTCGATCTCACACTTAAATATTATTGACACCATCACCTTCAATGGCCCGCACTCTTATTTGCTAATGGTAAGGATGGCTTTTATGAGGGCAAACTATAGGTGTTGAATATTTGTTCCAAACTATAAGTGTCGAATATACCAATTTGTTCCAAATTATAGGTGTCGAATATTTGTTCCAAACTATAGGTGTCGAATATACCAATTTGTTCCAAATTATAGGTGTCGAATATTTGTTCCAAACCAGAAGTGTCAAATATTTGTTCAAACTATAGGTCTCAAATATTTATTCCAAACTATAGGTGTCGAATATACCAATTTGTTCCAAATTATAGGTGTCGAATATTTGTTCCAAACTATAGGGATCGAATATTTTTTACCAGAAGCGATTGATTGCAGTTTCAGCTGATTAATCAGGTGGAAGTGGAATCATCCTTTTGTACGCTAGTCATTTTTTGCTCTATGAAAATTCGATAGCGGAAACAGACTATTTGAGTACCATATAGTAAGAGAAAAAAAATTGTTTAGACAACTAATGCAATAGACGATTTAACTTATAATATTTGCAATTTATCATGCTACAACATATTAAAAAAACTAAAGTCTTACTACAGAACTGATAGTCAAAATAATATATATTGAAGTGAAAATAGCAGAAAATGAACTTGACAAACAGCATGGTTCTATTTGGGTCTCTCAAGAGAATATTTGAATCGCTGCTGTATGACAAAGCCATTCTATAAGACTTTCGACACTTATGCTTAGCATAGTTTAGAGAAGTTTTAATAGAATATAAAAAAATAACTTTTCGTGATACACTATAACGATTAATTGGTTTGGTATTTGTTCAAATATGAAACCAATTAATTATTATAGCATACCAAATATCAAAAACTAGGGAAGAAATTCTTACTTGTTTCTTTCATTTTTGTTACCATTCCGAACTGTGCTATTCATTAGCGTCGGAAGCAGTGGCGTATTTACGATTTTGTTTCGGGGGGGGGGGGGCTTTGCAAACTTTATTCCTGGAAATATGAAAATTATGCAAGATATTCCATTTACTTTAAAACAGTAAATACAATTTCGAGGAAGGTTTAAGCTCGGAAGCCCCCCCTTTAAATATGCCATTGGTCGGAAGTATTATAGAGCGGCTTTGTCCGTCCGTCCGCTCTCGGTAGGTATCAGAGAAAACGGTAAGAGATATTAAGATGCGGTTTCTTGCAGTCAATTTAGTGTCCCAAGGATAGATTCTATCTCCTCCGTCAACTCTCTACACAAAGCAGAAGTGGCAGAGTTAACGTCCAATTTCAGCAATGACAGACTAATGAGGCGTGGATCTAGAACTTAATGTAATGTCCGAAACACACGACTTAAACATTTAATCGAACCTTTGTTCTTCGCGCTCAAGATGCGAACAATAACAATTTGCCCATCAGAGGCGTCATTTGGGGAAGGCAAAGGGACAATTGCCAGCCCTGAGTTTCAGCTTTTTTTTTTTTTTATTTAAATCAATATTATGGTAATTGAAGCTATCGTTAGCGGAGCTATTACCAATCGACTGGATTGACATTTATTTGTTTGTCCGTCTCTCTTAAAACTTATCTGATTTTGATGAAACTTGGTTTGCGTCTTCTTTCCACTTACAGAAATAACCTTTTGTTTGGGATTGCAAACCATAGAGTATAAGAGGGTAAAAGAGATCAAATCTATCTCATGTACCGAGTTTATATATACATGGACAGGGTGTCTACTAAAGTTCCAAAATGAAATTTCGTGACCTTTTCTTTACCAAATCATAAAATTTGGTAACATTTAAAAACTAATAATATTTTTATTTTATCTCTACTTTCAAAGGCTGTTCCCTGGAGCAATAAAAATTTCGTGTCTTCTCATAGTTGAATAAACTGGTTAGAAACGTATCTGGTTTCGGCGATGCGATTCGATTTGCATCGCCACTGCTCAATGATGTTAACTAAAGGACAATCTCAAGAGCAAATTTGGGTACGAATTAAAACGAATTTTCATGCATGTTATAGAACCATGCTTTGCTTGCAATTTGGAATGGTCTAAAGCCAACCATAGACATTTTTGGCGGTGAATTTTGACGTTTTATAGAACAAAATTTTCCAGTTTCTACTTATATTTGTACAGATAAAAAAAATCGTGACCCCAAAGCTAAATTAGGGACTTTTTCTTGACTTTCATGACCGTTTTCTGATTTAGTGACTTTTTCCTGACTTTCGTGATCGATAGACACCCTGATGGAAGATAATTTTTTTAGTGATAGTGCTGTTGTGCATTGCTGAAGTAAATGATCCTCCCTCTCAATAATTTTAACTCCAAACTATATTAGTAAATCCCTAATCTCTGACAAAACATACACAATGTTCTATAAAATATCTTAATGTTTTTAATAGAGATGCAAAAAGCCGGCTTTTTTGAATCGATGGTTTTTTGCACATAAAAAGCCGGCTTATTTTGGAAAAAAACGAGAATTTTGGAAATTTTGGTTTTTTTCATTTTCATTATTTTTCTGTTTAAATAGCTTTCTTATAGTATACTCTAAAGTTAAATAAGATTCCATGACCTAAATGCCATATTTCGTTCTGGAATTCATCATCATGGTGGATGGAGCAATGGTTTATGAATTAAAGTAAACATAAAGTACGTAGTATTTCCAGCAATTTTAGAAGCTATTTAACTTTATTTTAACTTCTAAATTATCGATATTCTTTTCTTCTCTAGATCATTTCTTTTTAGTCTTCCGTGTTTCACTTCTTAGAGTTTAGTACTCTAGCTTCTAGCACATAATTTAACTTATGTTTTTCAATATACGTCAGACCGTACATTTTTCAATATATCTGTCAGAGCGTACTTCCACATTTCCGTTATACTGTAGCTGTGCAATGATTTAACAATAATCTTCCGGACACAACCTTAAATACCATTTGATAGAAATAATCAGTATCGGATTTAGAAAAATATTTGGGAGAGTTTTTTCTGAATAATGTTTGGTTTTTCTAAAAATTCCTAATTTTTATTTAAGAGGAGCTTAAGTTTATGAGAACAGGCATAACAAATATTTCGTTTCGTTTGTATATCGTCGGCGGCAATTCAAAACCTGCTATGTGCATTTTGCAGGAGAAGCGAAAAACAGTATCCTGGTTAGATTTTTCGCTTTATAAAAGTGATGTTATAAGTAATATTTGATGCTGCACGTAACTTGATATCTTCTCAAGTTACTTGAGAAGCTATCAAGTTACGTGCAGCATCAAATATTACTTATAACATCACTTTTATAAAGCGAAAAATCTAACCAGGATACTGTTTTTCGCTTCTCCTGCAAAATGCACATAGCAGGTTTTGAATTGCCGCCGACGATATTCAGCTATAATCTTCCAGATACAACCTTGAAGACCATTTTATACTGATAATCAGTGGCGGATTTAGAAAAGTAATTTGGGAGGGGCTTTTCTTATTAATGCTTAGTTTTTCTAAAAATTCGTAATTTTTTTTATTTGAGGACAGCTTGAAGTTTATGACTAAAGGCAAAACTAATATTTAGTTTGTTTTAGAAATTCCGTAATTTCGGGGCAGAGGCTCCAATCCGAAAGACATCCCCACCCTAACCCTCTTCGCAAATCCATCACTGCTGGTAATTAGTAATAACAAAGATTTAAAAACGATTAGAAAGAAGTCGGTCAGAACTCACAGTACACGCACTATCCCTTACATTCACAGATGGAATTAAGAAAAACTTTGGTCAAAATGGTCCAATTTTGGGGTTGAAACTCGGACTTCGCGATAGAAGCGCGAAAGCTAACCACTCGCTCATGTTTGTTGTGTAGTTGTGCTTAACTTAAATGTACTCTCTCTCTCTCTCTTTCTCTATGGCCACAAAAGCTTTCCATTGACTTCTGTCCTTATCCAATTCAATCCAGTTTCTACTCTGTATTCCTATTTCTGCTTGATCCATCTTAATATTGTCCTCCGATCTGGGCCTAGGTTTTCCTAATGAACGTGTCCTGATTGGATTTCCAGTTAAAACTTTGAAAGCGTTTCTACTTTCTTCCATTCTTGCTACATGACTTGCCCACTTGAGTCTCCTAGACTTGATGACTCTAACGATGTTTGGTAAGATGTATAAATTATGTAGTTCCTCCTTATGAAGTTTCCGCCATTCCCCATTCCCATTCCTCTTGGGTCCAAATATTCGTCTCAGAATCTTATTCTCAAATAATTTCAGTCTGCGTTCTTCCCTCAGCGTAAGCGACCATATTTCACAACAATAAAACATAACAGGCATGATTATCATTTTATATATTTTGTGCTTTAAATTCCTTGACAGAATTCGCGACGACAAAATATTTTGAACTGAATAATACCAAGAATTTCCTGATTTCAGTCGATATTTAATTTCTTTGTGGGTATGATTTTGATCTGGTAATACTGATCCAAGATATGTGAAAGTATCCACTGTGTCGAAAGTATTAATTGATATTTTAACGCATTCATAATTTGCCGTATTACGATCCTTGTGAACTTCCTCGTATTTAGATTTCTCTGCATTTACTCATGTCCCTGCAAGCGTTTAATAAGGCCTCTGCATTTCTTTCGATTGTTCTATCAGATTTACATCAGCAGCATACACCATAACCTGGTGAATACCATTCAACTCTAGGTCCTGGTTCCTATCTTTGATTTTTCTTATAGCGTACTCCGAACAAAGCTGAATAATAACGGCAATAACGCATATCCTTGTTTGAGGCTAATCTTGACGTGGAAGCTCGCATTTTTCTACTCGGACTTTACTCTGGGATTCATTTAAACACTTAATACATCTAGCTTTTTCGGTATTCCAAATGCTGTAAGAATGTTGTACAATGTTTTCCTCCTAACCGAGTTGTAAGCCAATCAGCAGTTGATGTACTGGATAATATATTCCCATTTCTTTTCGAGTATTTGTCGAATGGTAAATATCTGGTCGATTTCGACTAAATCCACACTGATAATCTCCAATAATTTCATCTGCGTGTGGGGTCAATCTTATTAATAGGATGTTAAGAGAAATGCCTCGATAATTATTACAATCAATTTTGTCGTCTTTCTTGTGAATTGGAACAGTGATTGATTCTTCCACTCTTTTTAAATGTATTCCATAGTTTTTTTCTTTTTTGTAAAAAAAAAGTTTCGTAACGATATGTTGAATTTTCTTGTTAAAAATTCAGAAACCTTCAGCATTGAGTAAACCGTGATGGTGGTTATATATTCTACAGCCTAGGAAACCATAAGCTCAGATGAACCGTCTATTACGTATATGATTCCTGAACAGAAAATTCGATACTTTCCCGATTCTGAACAAGCTTAAGGAACAGTCAGTGTGTTACAGAATTTGGAGGTTTACCGATTTTGCACATCCGAAGCACCTCATAGGTGGTAACAGATTATTAGGTATGTGATCGATCAGTGAACCACCCGGAACGAAGCTCTTGATGTGCAGATTTGTCTCGTTCTTTTTCTTTATTTTGCTTCAAAAAGAGGGTGTGTGATATTTTGAAGTAAAAATACTACATACAATTTTGCTAGTTATTTGTGTATCACTTTTTAAAGTAGTTATTGTATATAAGAGGTTAAAATATTATTACATATATTGGTTAATCCTTTGGAATTCATAATGTAAATATGTTAAGAATTTAAAAAAAATCTTTTTGAAATTCATGGTTTATTTTCGAGGTTTCATATTATTATCTACATCAACCACTAATTAAATGAGTTTTTTGTTGTAGAGAAGCGAAACAAAGGCTGCTTTATCAGTTTAAAGCAAAATTTTCAAAAAAGGCCAAAATTTCTCAAGCAAAAAAGCGAAGCAGAAAAAAACCGAGTTTTTTTTTCAAAAAAGCCGGGTTTTTTTTCGAGCCCTTGCATCTCTAGTTTTTAATAAATATTCTAGAAAATATGTTAAATAAATTGTAAAGAATGCGCTTCCTTATTAGTGGCTCATCTCAACTAACAGCAATTGAGACGATTGGAAATTTTTAGCCACAAAAAGAGATCATATTCGACAAAATTGCTTTTTTACGAAATTTATCATATAAGTTTTTATTTAAATTTTGGAGCCAAGGGTTAAACGAATACTGATGTTTGAGTGATTTCAGCTCCAAGAGTGGGTATTATATCGAAACCTCAATGTGGAAATCTAATATTTTAAATCTGGGAGGGAAGGTTCGCTGTCTAGTTTTTGATTGATTTTAAATCCAAGTAGTGAGGATGATAGTAAAGCCTCGAAAAGTATACGCCATATTCCATGAAAACCTATTATTTTTTTTACGAAAGATGAAGAATGTCTCAAAATTCACGGAAGATTTTAATTTTGCGCCATTTGATCAGTAAGGTGTTGCCAACGAAAGAAACAAGAGAGCGTGGCAGCTGACTTTTCAGAATTATTAAAAATGGAGCGCTACATGAAAGAACAGCGCGTTTTCATTGTTCAGCAATATTTTAGAAATAATTAAGGTTTGGCAGCTACTGTACAGTCCTCACCATGTAATTTCCCGTTTTCGTGATCAGAATTGAGCGCCCAGATCATGTGATTTGCGTCCCTAGACTTGTTTCTTTGGGATTTGTTTGAAGTCTAAGTTTTATGCCAACAAGTCCACGATCACCCATGCCTTGAAGGAGGAAATTGAGCATTGTATCAACGAAATTCAGCCATATTTATGCAAAACGGTCATGGAAAATTTCAACAAAAGAGTGCGTATGAGCTAGCAAAGCCATGGAGGCCATTTACCCCATGTGCTATTCGATACATAACCCTATATTGTATACTTTACGATATTGTAAAAGTTTACAATTTTTAATTATAAACATGTGCTTACTATCAAAATTACTTCTTTCGTGAATTTTGGGACACCTGTTACCTTAAATTATATATTTTTTCATCTGAGCGAGAGGGAGTAAACATACAGCATTATGGGATTAAATTCACCGCTTTTTACTGATTTTAATCCCAACCACAGATAAGTATATTAGAAAAAGTCAGATAATATACATGTTATTGTATGAAAACAGAATAAATTTTCTATGTTATCATGGAATTCTAAAAAAGAAAAAGCAAAAAACATTGGGGGGGGGGTATTAATAAAACTTCTTTATTCTTTACTGACTGCAGCTCCATGCAGTGTCAAAGGTTGTAAAGTCTTAAAGAAAATGTATGATATATTACACTAAAATCGACCCGTTGCAACGGAAATTACAGTGAAACATTGGGGAGGAGATAATCCATACTACGTTAGGGGATTGGATTCACCGTTCATTGTTGATTGATTTTAACCTCAAGCACAGGGGATTACGGAAATGACTGAAAGAAAATATACATTATATTGTACGAAATTTGAATGAATTTTAGAAAATTTATCGTGATACTATTTTAAAAATGGGGAAGAGGTTACTAGGAGATACTTTATTTATTACTTGTTTTAACTTCCTGGAGATATGATGATTGAGAAACCGCTAAGAAAATGCACAACATAGTAAGACAAAATCGAACCTATTTACAAACGAAAATTTCCGTGGAACGTATTTTTAGATTTGAGAGTGGAGAATAGTGGATTCACAGTGTTATTCTTGACAGATTTTAACCCTAAGTTGTGGTAGTATTCACAATCCCATAAAAAGAATGAGTTCGGATCCAAAGAGTCAGTTATTTGAATCTTAGAATTTAATTCAGCTTCCATTTGAGACACCATGTAATGAGTTTGTCCAAAGCTGGTTGTATAAGTTGATTAATGTAGTCAAAAGAAGGCCCCATAGCAGGATAAACAACATCATCAACAAACTGTAGTGCATACAGTGAAGGTGAGGTTGAAGAGTGTCGGAAACATAAATAAATAATATATAATAGAGATAACGTAACAGATATTTATAGTACTCCGGCACCATTGGCGCAAATCTGTCTTCAACATTGGGGGGACGGGTAAGACCTTTCCCGTATTTTATATATATATTGATGAGTACCAGTATTTATGTTTCTTATGTTGGGCGTTTTCCCATACCTTTTCTTGTTATTTTTTGTTAAATATTTTTTTAATTTTTAGCAAATATTTTATCATTCTTAGCACATAAAAAATAAATATTTTACAGTTTTTAGCACATAAAAATCCGGACTCTAATAATAACTATAGCCACCGGGACCCAGTCCGATCCTTCACCCGCCAAAATCCATCGTCAACTCTGACTCATGATCCAGGCCCTCCTCTCTACTGACTAACGAGTTTACACTTCAATAAAAGAAGGCTGTGAAATTTTCATTAATCGGAGTTTGAATTTCTACGGTCAATCGCTGGAGCCATATTACAATGAATTTGAATTTTATAATCATATATAATTATTTCCTTGTTGAATTACAAACTCTTTTCAGTGGAAAATAACATGTAAGTCTCAAAGCAAGGTAAAGTAGACCAAGGGAAGAAAATCAGTGTAAAATTCGGCTGTTTCTCCAATTAGTAAGTCCAATTGCTATTATTACAGTTACAGACGTCAATATCCAAAAGTGCCTGAAGTTGTTTTTTTTTTCACTTAGATACACTCATAAGTAAATAGAAGCAAATGAAAAAGGACAAAAGAAATTGAGAGAGGACTTGAAACTAAAACGTAGACAAATTCATCGGTGTTCAGAATATGCTGTTTACAAGCACTTAGCAGAGTGGGTTGGTTGGTCGTAGTGGGCTAGAGTGGGTCGGTGGGTGAGAGTGGATCAGAATGGTCACGGTGCGTGGTGAGTCAGAGTGGGTCACGTTCTGATGACCTACGACCCCTTACCCTCTCACAAATCTTGACCGACTTGACCCATTTGCCCCACGAACCATTGATCCACTTCATCTCTAGCCTCGTCAGCCCTCGTAGAGTCCATCTTCGATGTCGTGCTGTAAGCTGCCAGCCCCACCAACTGTTTTGCATATCAAAATGTAAATATAGTAATTTACATATATAATTTAATATAATTTAAAAGCCAAATTAAGTAATAATTTTAATTATATTAGGGTTAATTCAGACATATAGATGTGTATAAATGGAAGTATTTATATACAAAACTGGTATTCCGATTAGAGTTCAAACGTATTACTAAAAAAAAAAAAAAAAATCTCTGTCTAAGAATCACTCATCTTCACAAAATTTCAACTTTCGCATCACACAACAGGAAAATTCGAGAAGCCAAGAGTTCAGTAACCTTTGAGCTAACATAGTTGCTAACCTAAAGTAAGGGGCATGTCCAAAAAGAGGCAGGTTTATAACGTATATTCTATAAGGAACAGAAATCAGAGAAATGAAATGAAGTTAGAAGCATTGACTAGCAACTATTGTTACTTCCAAACTCAACTCTATTGTTTGCGGGTACACACTTTAATGCTAAATTTTTGTGACAATAGGTGTGAAAAATCCAATCTGACCTGTATTTTCACACCTCTGAAAAAAACCGTTAAGTAAAACTTGGTTGGTAGGCGAGCCTGACAGAAAAAAAGAAAGAAAACCTAGCGTTTATGTCAGGAGTACCAGATTTAAATAGTATATTATTAATAAATAATATTTAATATTAAAATGTTC
The DNA here is from genome assembly GCF_964235325.1 of Thermobia domestica. Classification (NCBI taxonomy): domain Eukaryota; kingdom Metazoa; phylum Arthropoda; class Insecta; order Zygentoma; family Lepismatidae; genus Thermobia; species Thermobia domestica. Next base: position 82,134,066 of record NC_137463.1, read on the forward strand.
TTGGAAAATCCGATACCAGTTAAGAAAAATGTTTTACGCGACCCTGCATCGTATTTTGTTTCCCGCATGCTTCCAATTCATTCGAAAAGATTTTTCTCAGCCACCCCTGGATGGTGTCGAGTGGTATGTCTGGGCGATGGAGAAGCAGACGACTCACTTCCTGAGAGGGATTTTTTTCTCACCTAACCTCGAAAAAGATGACAACTCCAAGGACCTACAAAAATAAGTAAATTACTCATATACTTTATTATAGGTGTGATTATTATTTGTTGTATGTAAACATTTCATAGTCAATTAAAAAAAAATGTAAAAGGAAAAACAGAAGCAGACAGGTCCGCCATTTCCCGCCTCAAGAAGGTAATATTAGAACCTTCCACTAGAGTGCACTAAACACCAGAGACACAAAACGTCTGCTTGGAGATTCCTAACGGGTTTCCACGACTGGTAAACAAGATATAAAATCGTGATTTAATAAAATTGTAATAATTGTTTGGTATAAAAGACATACCGGGGTTGTGTGGATAAACTCTAAGTGTACGTATAGATATAGAAAATGGAATGACAGTATGTAAATTTTGAATTATTTTCAAATTTGTCAAAATTTCGCCGGCTCAACGCGGGTGGCACATCACAAAGGGGAAAAGGTCAACAACGCCAAAAACAATGAAGGTAGAGAGAGTCTCTACGACTTTTGAGAGACAACCAGCGGAAGTAAATACTGAAGTTGAAGGGGTAAACAGTTAGTTCTTAGTTAACCACCGGTCCGTTCACCTCAATTACATAATCATTCTCGTGGGAAGCTGTGTTTAGTTCTGACTATAAAGTGCGGTCCAGATAGTGTGCTTTGATTGAAACGCCGAAAAATCTCAACAAAGTGTTTCACTATTAAAAACAATAATTATAATAATAATAATTATCAATTACTATTGATTATCGTTACTTTTCAGAAAATTAATTTTGTTTGATAACCGCTAATGGAAAGCAAATAGTAAATTAACATGAAACTTGAATCAGGTGAAGTGTAATGAACAGTGTAACTACTAGCCTGTTATTGTGTTTCCTCTGATGTTTATTCGGCGTTATTAATTCTTGATAGACAAGATGACAAAATCTCAGGGCGAGAACGACTTCTCTATAAATGCCTTAATATATATATATATATATCATGCTAACCTAGTAAATGGAAAGTGGTAACATCAAAGATCTCGAAGAGAGAAAATCACATCGTCCAGAAGATTAATAGAAGAAAAAAAACATCGAAAGCAGTAGCGTCTTACTGGAGTGACGAAGACTAATTCCAGAAGAGAAGACGAATACATACAGTGAAAGTGTAGTGACAATGACAGTGAAAATAGAAATTCTTAAAAAAAAGGAAAAAAAGGCCTAACATAAAGTGAACACATTATGATCGATCGATCCCCGTTTATTTTCTTACAAAGATCAATTTTTGTGTATAAAAAGATGTATAGTGTTTGTTAGTGTCCGTGATTTAGTGTTCAAATAAATAGATATTCGTAAGTCTATCTTGGAGTGGTGATCTTTCAGATGTCCATGTTTCTAGAGGCAGAGGTGAGTACCATTGTATATTTGCTTATCTCTCTTTCAGATGTGCCGCTTGGCCGGGTCCAGGAGAGGCTGTGAACACTCTTTCCCAGTCTTCATTTAAATTTTTATCTGATGATAGAAGATCCTCTGGTAAGGGGATGGCAGAGAAAATTCAGTTCTAAAGGCCATAACCAGGGGAAGTCGTCAAAGGGGCAAGACGACTATAAAATATGAACTCACGTAGGAGGAGGATGTTGATTTTGTAAAAGAAGATTAAAATTAATTATCTAAATATTTTTCTTGGTTCAACTGTGTCAAATTTCTTATGAAATCCAATTCTATCTTTTTTATTTTTATTTTTATTATTATTATTATTATTATTATTATTATTATTATGATTTTTGTTTTTTCTTGGTTAAGCAGATTATCTTATATATGCTAAGGAATTACAGGTGTCAATATTTCCTCCACCCATCTCTCATGTGCTGGAAATTTGAGAATGTATTCTTTGTGATGACTTCAGGTGACCATGCAAACGCATTCATCCAGCTTTGAGCATGAGAGAACCCTTTACATAGAGACTATCCAGAGTGATGCCCTTAACAGTACCTTCGATTTAGTTGGGAGAACGGCAGTGCTGGGTTTCGCAACGAAGTTACTTTTAAATGAGGGTCGTCATCGGAGGTGTGTCGGAAATCTTCTTTATGGAAATCCGCGAAAGGAGGGAGTGCAAGAAGGTGGAGATTTGACTTTTCTTTTCTTTATACTCTTAAAGGGAGAGAAATATTAGCATTTGAAAATTAATGTTTCCAGAGAAAAAGTGGATAAATAGTCTCAGTGTAAGGAGTTGAAATCATGTATCTGGCAAGACATGCCATAGAATGATTTATACATAGACGTAAAACAAATGAACTATGAAACAAAAAATACATTATATTTATAATAAATAATATCTGAAAGTGAATTACTACAACCGAAAGTCATCCTCCATTTTCATCATCACCTATCATTTCCATCAATTTTTACTTTTAAATTTTTACGAAACAAAACTCAATTATTTATGACAATAGTTATTGATGCAGGTGACTGGGACCTAGGTATGTATCTGGAGATATAAAACCTTAATTGATATTACGAATGAGGAAGAAATATACAAATAAATAACTATAAAAATCATTTAAAATATTAAACAATAGATGGAAATGAATAATAATGAAGAGTAATACACTGATCATCCAAAACTTATGCCACTTATACTTAATATCTGGTATGTCCAACTTCTTTGGGTCGTAGAACAGCAGCAATACTGATTGGCATGGAAGCAATGAGTCCTTGGTATGGGGCAGGTAACATGGTGCGCCACACATACACATGCAAATAACATTAATTCCTGTACATTTCACGAATGCGATGATGAGGTCGTATCTGATATTTAATAACATCTCAAAAGTGTTCAATTGGGTTAAGATCGGGTAAATTTTATTGTCATTGCAGCAATTGAAATTACCACTGTGCTTCTCGAACCACTGCAGTATAGCGTTGGCTTTGTTACAAGGAACGTTATCCTGCTGAAAGATCTCATTGCCAATATGGCTGACACAAATAAGTATACACCATGATCACCAATGACCTGCCAATAGCTAGTAGTCGTCATGGTGCTCTCCACAAATACAGCTGGGCCAATGGATGAGTACATGAAGGTTCCTTAAACCATAATGGAGCCACCACTGATGTGTTGTCGTACTACTCTGCACGTCTCAAACAGCTGTTTCCGTGGAAAACGGCGAATTCTGACTTGCCCATTGATTTGATAAAGGCAGTATTATAAATCATCCGACCATGCAATATTGTGCCATTGCACGACGGTTCAATGACGATAGACACGTTCCCATCCCAATCTTAATCGACAATACCCTGGTTAATGGGGGCACGTGTGGTATGTTGGAACTGGAGGCCTATATCTGAAAGCATACCGTGAATTGTGTGTTTAGAAACATTCGTGCTTTTTCTACTATTAAAATGTATCACAGTTTGCACCCTATCCTGTTGTAACAACGTCGACAGTCTAAGATGTCCGACATCTTTAATGAGATGTCACTGCCCATGTCTTGTAGTTTGGTGCTGGTTTCACTGTCGTTCTGCCATCTTTAGAATACACTAACTACAGGAGCTCGCGAACACCCAACAAGTCGCGCTGTTTCCGAGATATTTGTTCTCAGTCTTCTGGCCATCACAATGGTCTCTATCAAACTCTGATATATGTCGTCGGCCTAACGCATTCTACCCACAAGCATCATACTGACTGATCTCTCTTGTTGGTGAGCAGTGTTTATGTGCCCCGTGACTTTTACGTCGGCCCAACGACTTCGTTCAAAAAGTTTGTGGATGGTCACAATATTTTTTCTTGTCGCTGTATGTCGAGAAAGGGGATAAACATGTTATAAACTAAAAATGTGTAAAAAAAAAAAAGAAAAGAAAACAAAAGAAAAAAGTGAATTATAATAAACTGAAGAAGGGATGTATGTGTGGATCCTAGGACTACACTCAGAACCTCTACGGCATAGATATACAACGTAAGAACCGACAGCTTTACAATTTACTTTCTTTCTGCATAAGCTTAACATTTTCTTACAATTTACATGTTTTCACACTCACAGTCAGATACAATTGTTTCGAATTTTATAATATACAACTATATTATATATTTTCTAAAAATGAATCACTAGTGAATGAATTTATATTGTAATTACCCCACCAAATAATTCTTATATACGAATTCGTGCAATATGTAAAATTTCAAATTTGACCAAACGGTTCAATAAATAAATATTTAAAACACCTTGTCTTATTAGCACTTTAGGATAGGGACCTTGAATGTGGAAGCTTATCTTAAAATTTTGAGAACAGTAAAGACATATGAACTATATACATGTTAACACGAATTCCAAGGGACTGAAAAATCAGGAGTTCGTGTTAACCGAGTACTCAAATTTTATTATTCGAATACATTTTCTCCATACATACGCACTACAGTATACAGACTTACATACCACTACCGTATATTATGTATGTCATAGAAAACACTAGAGATGGTATCGAGACGAGACTGAGTAGTCTCGGTCTTGATACCATCCACAGAATTGTATCGAGACGAGACTGAGAGTTTCGGTCTCGTCTCGATTTCGAAAAGTACTCCTCGGTCTCAAATTCGAGTTAAGATCGAGATGGAGACTAGTTTCGGTCTCGGTACCATCCTCTGAAAAGTGAAAACACTACAGTAAGTTTATTATCCTATCTACGAAGATTTAAAAAAAAAAAAAAAAGTTTCCACGCAGAAAATCCAGGTCAAGTTATAAAATTGATAACTCCGCTAGCAGGGTGAGTACCGCTAGTAACGGAAAGGTATTTATGATTGCTGTCACCAGTTTGGAGTTACAGGGGAGAGATGTTTTGTCTCGAGCTGTCGCCAGCTCGTCTGCCAAGCACCTGCATGTTCAGCGCCTGACGGAGGAAAGAATCAACACCTCATATTAGAGAGGAAAGATGCCTGTTTCTGGTTTTTCTCTTATTTACAAGGCAATTTTCGTCTGTATAAATAGTGTATGACAAAAACTGATCTGGAGTGAAATCTCAAATAAGAAAAATGATCTGAAAAAACAACAACAAAGGATTGAAAGTTCGTGTTAAATCAAAACCTTTACTGACTCAAGGGACAAAAAATAAGTTCGTAATTCGTGCTAACCGAAATTCGTGTTAACCGATAAAACTTCCTATAAGATAACGTACAGCGATGCCGGGACCGAAATTTTGTTCGTCCTAACCGAGTGTTCGGCTTAAGCGAGTTCGTGTTAACGAAGTTATACTGTATATATATATATATATATATATATATATATATATATATATATATATATATATATATATATATATATATATATATATATATTGAAGTCACCACTAACTGAAATTTCCTTCTATCTAAGAATTGTAACAAAGTATTCAATTTACAATGACTTGCAACATTTTCTAATGTTGAGACATGCTTGACATGAAAGTCGTGCTCTTTAAATCTCGAATTCTGGATATCGAAGCGAAACCAACCAACCCTCGTCTGCAAATTGACTGCACCTAGCGACATCTCTTGACATCACGTAGCAAGTAGGGCAACTAGTGACAACTATTAGCCGCACTCTGAACTATTAGGAGAGCAGACTGAGGCATCTTACTTATATATGTAATAAGGATACGAAACCATGCGCCACAATTTAACCTCTTCGTTTTAAGTAACAATTTTCTCTTTCGTCTTTCCTTCTTTGTCCTACCATTGTAACTTTTATCACTTAATGTTCCAACTACTTTCTGTTCCCCTTTTTAATTACAAAAAAAAAAAAAAAAAAGTTTTCTCTCCTACCAACACTTTCTCATACGTATTCCTTTTGACCCAACTAATTCTCTCTTTTATCACCGCACCCACATCTCTAAAATCTAAAATCTTTCTTCATCCCTTTTGCGTAATAGTTGTGTTTCTCCCCAATAGAATACAACATTCCTCACAAAATGTTTTGAGTCTTTTTCTTAATTTTATTCGTAGACCCAGAATACACACAAATATTTGTTCTTTCTAAATGCTTCTTTAGTCCAGTAATATAAGATAAATGTGCAAAATCAGCCAACATGGTGAATCTGAAGAATATATGACAATTGCGACCAGCAGCAATTGCAGTTATGAGAAAAACCAGAGACAATTGCCATTACTTTGTTTTAAGGTCATTTTATAAGCTGTGACAATTGCGACTACATTTTTTGTCATCTTACGAAACCTTGTATGAAATTTAGGGTGAATATTTGATGTTGAAGCTAAAATCTAGTCAAAGATTTTTAAATAAGAAAACTACTCATATAAAAGTAATACGAATAATTGATACATAGCTAATAAGATTAAGACAACATGGTAGTCTATGTGTTGTGTGTTGTGGTGCTTACAAAATCAAATGACTGCATCTTGAAGAAGTTGTCAATACGTGACCAATAAAATCGTCAAATTGTTTGCAACTCATTTAAGAGTTGCAGTAAATAATTTACCCATATTTATACTATTCATCAGGGCTCTGACCATAGCCCGCGTCATGGTGGAAAGACTACAATGTGGATGTAATGCAGTGATACATTCTTGTCGCTCTGGCGCATGACGTCATTTTGGTCGCAGACGTGGCCAGCGAGAGTTAGATGAACTTTTAACAAGCGCTTGCTCGCTAGTATCTTACAAACAAAAACTTCTCTCCTATTTATAATGATCTTCAAAGAAGTAAAAAGTTTAGTACAAACAATAATTGAGGACCTTGCCGGACAAAGGGCACATAGAGTAAAAGTGTACTTTCGGGAATGAGCTCTCAAAGTTAAAAGTTGTAATTTATATTTAGTTATAATTAAAGAAACACCTGTGATGAATATTTTTTGGTGGGACATTTCATTCTTTATATGTTAGTGATATTACTATGGTGATTACTGAAAAGTACTTTTAGTAAAAAATAAAAGTTGTAAGACATGTTATGTGCCCTTTTTCCAGCAACCAGTTATCATGTTTGGAAACAAAACACAAGTTTTAAAAGAACAAACTTTATTACAAAATTACATACCTAAATCATAGAAAGGATGTTTTGTTAGGTCTAGTTAGGCCTCAGCGTTCTCTTCAAGCAAACTTTCCAGCCAGTTTTGGTCCTCAGCGGTCAAGTACTTCATCAGACTTCTAACATCAACCATTTTAGCTTGTGACACTTGAGGAAATAGCACTGTTGTTGGTTGAACTTGTGCTAATGTTGCTTTATTAACATTTTTCATGAACTTGAAAGGCGAGTAGGTAGGGATGAAATTGGGAGAACACAATACAGTTCCATCACATTTGTATTTGATCATTACATATTTCATGATAGTGAACTTCAGATGTTTTGAAGTCTTTTGAATGTTTAAAAAAAAAAAGGTTCAAGGCTCTCGTCCCAACTTTTGATCAGATTTCGATCCATTATTACAGTAAAGGGGCTGGGTTTCTGCCGAGCTTGAACCATAGCTTGAAGCCATGGTTTTGCAGTTCCAATGACCTCTTTCTTTTTTATATGAGACCGAACGAGCCCAAAGTTCCGATCACACTGTGTGAAAGAATGTCCCCTAACTGGAAACAACTGAATTAGTTCAACATTAAACACTTTGCTGAACCAAGAGCAAAACTTAATCATTGTAGCATTGCGGTTCTGTCCTCCCGCAGAGTCTGATAACAAAACAATAGTTTTTACTTGTGATGTTTCTACATATTTTTTAAGGCAATCATACAAAAATGAAGCCACACTGTTCGAGTTCTTACATGCTTGTGATTCCATGAAACAGTAAAAGTAAGACTCGTCATCATTAAAAACATGTACATTGAATGCATATAGCCATAAAAGCCTTTTATAGAATTGGCTGTTAACATTCAGCCTTGGCACCGCGTAGTTTTGTGCATAATCAAATTCACATACCAAAAAAGATGGATCATTTTTTGCTTTTTCAATGTACTCATTTCTTAAAGCTTGTCTTCTCTTATACTTCCTCTGATGAACCTGATACGGTACTTTGATTGGGTCATTAGGATTTCTTGCCAGTTTTTCTTTGCACTCTGTGCAATAATCACATACATCACTTTTAGGTGCTCTTATACCAAATTCATTACTAAACTTAGACTTAAAACACTTAAAATAGTGGGGGTAGCCCATTTTCAAGTTTTCATTAGTTTCAGCCCTATAAAACTCTTGAAACATAGTGTACAACGTTTTAATGTTGAGCTCTGGGTTGTCAAAGTATTTGAGAGAGGTTTTATTACCACTATAATGGCTTAGGCTGTGTGGAATTGATTCAAGGTGCGTCTTCATCAAATGCAAAACGTTCGGTTTCAATTTGTGGGGCCGGTTGGTGTGATGACCTCTCCGTTCTGTAAAGTCTTGTGAATTCAACATTTTTTGTTGGATTACCCTTATTCTTTTAGGACTAACTTGTAGTAGTTTCCTTAAGAAACCCTGACAAACTGATACATTCAAACCACCAACGTTTAGGCTATAGGTCCATGTATTGATTCGGGCCTTTTTGGGATGAATGGCGTGAGTTTTAAGTTCTGTTTTTGTTATACAATTAGAAATAAATGAGTCTTGGAGCTCTTTACCTTGATTATAAAAGAACGAAAATAATTCTTCCTGATGTTCTTTAGTAAAACGAATACAACACTTCTCACTACAACAATCAGGAACATAACCAAACTGTTTGCCACTTACAGTCTTCCCACATCTGTTTACATACATTTCACCTTTAAGTCGATTCACTTTAGCATTTTCACGTTTAAGATTTATATTGTTACTGTATGATTTACGTTTACGTTTAGCTTTTGACTGCTCCATTGCTTTAAATATCTGTTATTTAATAATAAACTTCCTTTATAAATGTAACCTCAAAACAACAGGCAAAATACGTAAACACCACTGTTGTCTGCTGCCGATTATTTCTTTGTTCTTTCCAGCTGCACAGATTCAAAAAAAGTTTTGCCACAGACTAACGAATAGAGATTTTTGTTTGAAACTTTCTGGGCACAATCACAACAACATGGCGGATCGTTTAAAACGATTGCCGGAAAAAGGGCACATAGACCTATGTTCCCTTTGTCCGGCAAGGCCCACAATTATATAAACGTAATGTAATCAATGCTTAAGCTAAGTGAATTCAAAGGAAGATATTTACAATCGGAAAAGAAACAGTTATATCAGTTCATATTAAACACCTTTGAAGCTTGAACAAGCCAATATTACTCACTGCATTTTCTGCTTTTTCTTTCTTTTCTTTTCTTTCTTTCTTTTCTTTTTTAAACATCTGAAGTAATACACTCGAGTATGTATAGGCCTGAATAATCTATAACACAGTGTGTCGTTAATGCATTTCATTATTATATATTTATGTATGCTCAAGTATATTTTCGTAACACATTGATCGGTTTTGATTGACTATTATTATTATTTTGCTTGAAAGAGAATTCTTTACTGATGACCCAATATAAATTTTGAGAGTATCTCAAGGGAGAATTCATGGTTTTCGTAAATTGAAATGCCCGTACGTATATTTTCGTTATGCTTTGACAGCTTTTATTAAGAGGTTGCTCCCACGTAAGTTTCGTCAGGATCTCAGGGGAGGCACGTATTTAATATTTTAAACATCGTCTTTATTTTTGATTTATAAAAAATCATCTTATTTGAAGTTGCTGATCGCTTATTTATTGAATTTGTATTTAAACAAAAGGTTTGGTGAAATTGAGTTCTCTGAATATTAGTGTCAAAATTTACGCCATAACAAACTGTATTATTAAAACATTTGTACGAAATAAAACGTTACATATACTATTGTGTTCTAAAAATATATAGAAATAAATATGTATATACAAAGCACCTCAAACAAAGAAATTGCAACTTAACTATTTCAAGCAAGGAACAAAGTACTAGGTGTAGGTGAAGACGATGTAGGGGTGTTATAGCTAGACTAGAAAACATATAAACCATAAAATTACATAATTTTCTTAATTTTCATGATAAGTTTTCTCTTTTCTGTCCCGTGGACTAAAGAAAACAAAAGATAAATGCAAGTGAATGATTATGTGGAATTTGGTGGAATGCGAATGTGGGAGTACCCCGAGAAACTTACGGACACGATGTTGTCCACCACAAACTCACTTGACCGAGAAGCGAACCAGTATCCCTTCCACCAGAGGTGAGCCTTCTGCCACTGAGCCACCGTGCTTCCTTGATTGGTTGAGAATCTACCATATTTTTAAATTTACTGCAGCCATTCTTAACTTTGTAATTCTGGAGGGGGGCTCTAAATATGTATATGTAATTATCCAAAGTTATGATTGAAATGAACAAAAATTTCAAAATCTGAGTGTAAAAATGTCCCGACAATGTCGCCCTGACATAGTAAGTGGATACTTTATTCTCTTGATCTAATACATTGTTATATATATATTTGTAACCGTTAATCGTTATTACGAACCTTCCATTCGTTAGTTATTGAAGTGCAACGTCCCGTTTTAGCACCGAGGCTACAGGGAATGCAGACCTCCAGAATGAAATGGGATCTGAACTACTTTAACGCGTTCAATGCTCTCCATATGCGTAACACGAGGGAGGTAAGTCTCCTAGATCATCGTGCTTCCCTTCTCGAGTTACATGCCGGCTTCTGTGGGGAAAAAATATTGTCTCAATATCTTATGTAGAAGGAAATGATAGAAATGATAACCTCTGTTGGTTCCCCTTCCTCATGATTTCGAATCCGGGTCTTACCTCAAAGTTCGTCTTTTTAAATCGTACTATTGGATTTTTGTATGCAGAACCAACACAAGCTACTGTAGCCCTATATACTATTATTACATACTATTAATACTAAAAAGAAACTACATAATGAAATCACTTTTTTATAATTTCATTTAAGATTGCATTTATTTATTACTTTTATGTAAAACTTAACCATATTTTAGGTTTATTTTGTCCTGTCGCCTGCAAGCTAAAATCCATTTCTGGAGACATTCCCCCACTTTTTGAGGAAATCTAAAGTATTTTATATTAGTTCCCTTAGTTTTTCTGTAATAATTACTACAGCGTACGTACACTGTACAGTTAGGCATTCTCGATATCATTTAAAAGAACAAAGTAACAAAGCATTTCCACTTGTCACTTAAAGCCGCGCCTTTTCCCGTTGTCTCTTGCAAACCAGACGACGTCACAGCTACGACAGCGCTCCAGGCGACATGCGCATGCAACCACCTTGTAATCTTGGTGTCCCGACAAAACGTACCAGCGACAAAACGTACCACTTGAATTTTCGCGACAAAACGTACCACTTTTGATGACCTGTCATAAATGACAACCTGTCATGGATTAATTAAAGCATTTCTGATATTTATTCCACGACAAAACGTACCACTTATATAAATTACAACCTGTCTTGGACTAATTAAAACATTTCGGATATTTAATCAGCGACAAAACGTACCACTTCAAGCTTTTTTTTTTTTTTTCAGCGTGTTCACAGATTATTCTCCAGATCGAACAAACTTCTCTTAAAGGTTCTGTACATGACAAACGTAACATTAAACACGTTTATCAGCGAGTAAGAGAACACGAGTCTTCCAAAATACATTAGACCAATGTGGGTGCTTACATATCTAACAAAAGAGAACATAATGTTAAGAAACTACTTCCTCATGAACAGGTAAAACAACGACAGTATAAGGTTGAGAAGAACAGACAGGTAATGTATCGAGTTGTCAAAGTGCAGAAACTCATTGGTAAAAGAGGGTTCATTTACACAGGAAATGTAGTAGCTTATAAACTGAAAGACACAGCTATAGATCATGGAAAGTTTTTGGATATTATTCCTTTCTTAAGCAAATTTGATCTTCCGCTTAGAAGTAATTTAGATAAGGTCACCGAGAAGAGTCATATACGAGGAAGTAAGCAGGATAGTGGTCGCATAACTTTTACTAAACACGGTGAATTATGTTTCGAATGGTATCAACATATTTATCAGAGAAGATATTTCGAAAGAAGTCTCTCAAGCTTCAATATTTTCTGTTCTATTAAACACTACTCAAGATATAGTAGTTTCAGGCCAGTGCTCTGTTGTTTTACGGTATGTTGTTAAAATGGTTGTTAAACAAAGTATTGCTGTCATTGTAAAATGCATATCTACCACAGGCCAGTGTCCTTGCGGTTTACTGCTGGAAATTCTGCAGGAAGTTGAACCTTGATATTAAGAAGTGTATTGGAAATTCAACCGATGGCTCAAGTAACATGCAAGGACAATATTCGGATTTTTTCAATTCACTTATGATCAGTTACACGTGTGATTCAGTTGATTTTGAGTTTAACGGCCCTTTTAGCAGCGAGGCTATATGAGACGGGACATACTGATTTACGGGAAATCCGAAGCACATTAGCTTCCGCCAGGTCTCCCACGACAAAGGCGCATACGCTAACCGCTTAACCACTAAGAAACTCAATTATACATGTGGTGTTACGCTCATATACTCATGTCATATGTGATCTGACAAAAAATTGCATTGATTCTGTGGCATTGTTGTGCTGAATGATTGTATGATATTTATGCGTGAGTCTTAGCGAATGGACATTTGGAAGATCAAATGTTAACAAAGGCGTCTTACAGTTATTGTAGAAACAAGATGGTAGAACACACACTGTTTTTCAGAAAAAGTTCGGTCATTTTTCGAACCCAGAAAGTGCTTTGTATATAGAGTTGACCATAATAATTAAGAAAATTGCTTCTACAGAAAATCACGTATCCTCCTATAGGCCAATATATCTTCTTTCTGTAATATTAATTATCTGCGAAAAAATAATCAAAGACAGGCTACTTAAATTCACCTCACCTTACATCCACAGTTCTCAGCACGGCTTTCTACCGAAAAGCTCAAGTCTCTCAAATTTAAGTACTCTTCTCCTCTGTGCAGTCAAATGTATGAATAACAATACTCAATTAGATGTTATCTACTTTGATCTTTCGAAGGCCTTTGATTCTGTCAGTCACATTCATCTTCTTCATAAGCTCTCCAATAGATTTAATGTACATGGTAAATTTCTCTCTGTAATCACAAGCTACTTGAAGGACCGTAAACAAAGAGTTGTTCTTTCAGGGGCGACTTCTAACCCCCAACCCGTGATCTCAGGGGTGCCTCAGGGAAGTGTACTTGGGCCTCTGCTGTTTGTCCTGTATATGGATTATCTCTACACGCACTTATCAGCTCAACCAAGTGGCCTTTTGCTTTTTGCTGACGATTGTAAGTTATACAGAGAAATATCATGTCTCCATGACACAATTGCTCTACAGGAAGACATAAATTACCTTATAAGCTGGTGTGAAATGTGGCACTTGAAACTCAACAGTAAGAAATGTGACAGTATTACTATTACCCTGAAAAAGTCTCCAGTTCCCTTCACATACCATATCAACGATTCCCCTATCACACATTCTGCTAGTCACAATGATCTTGGTGTCATCTTTGATTCAAAACTCACATTCTCTGACCACATCTCCTCAATACTAAAGAATTCAATGCGCATGTTGGGACTTCTTTATCGATTCACCGAACTACGCACTGTTTCTTCATTAGCAACTTTTTATAAAACTTTAATAGCGCCCAAGATCGAATACTGGTCTCCCATATGGGCCATGGCAGCACCTACACATCTCTCCAGACTTCATTCTGTTCTCAGTTTCTTCCTCGCTATAGTCCGCTTTCGTGTTCCTGCACTTCGATCATTATCTAAGAAGGAACTCTTGCAACATCTTAATATTCAGACTCCTGAAGTATGCAGAATTATCTCTGACCTGAAGTATCTACATAAAATAGTTAATGGAAACTTAAGATCGGAAATATTACTTCAGGAACTATCCTTACGTGTCCCTTCCCGCATCACCCGGAATACCCATCTATTCCATCTTGCCCGTCCTAGATTGGCTATTATACAGAGGTCTCTTTTTTATAGAATACCAAACTGCTATAATCAAGTAACAACTGATGTGTACATTTTTTCGAGCTACCCAGTATTTGAAAGAGCAATTAAACGAGTTTTGAGGGAATAGTTTTACTTTTACACTCTTTTTTTTTTAATGTTATTGTTGTCTTGTTTTTTCTTTCTTTTGTTAGCATGTCCCCGTGTAAAATGGCAAAGTTATGCTGTATCTGGGATTTGTTCAATAAACAAATAAAATAAAATAAATAAATATCAAACCAAAAACTAGGTGTAAAGCGAAAGGATATATAAAAGATCTTCTCAAGTTCAAAACAACTCGGACAGCACAAATGTTCCTTAAGATATTTCAAGTGACGACCTCTCTGTCAAACTATCTCCAAATAGAGGGTGCTGCTAGTGTAGTTCTATCGGATGGTGCATACTACTCTGTTCCAAGTGAAAGAGTAGAGAGATGATTTTGAATCAGTTAAGAATGCAGCATTAAGCTTTGCGAAATGGGCCAATAACAAATTTGAAGACTTAGAACGTGATTTCTTTCTTTCTTTCTTTTTTTTTCTATTGACCTGTCGACAATTCGCCTTCAGAGATGGACAAAGATTTTCCTGTGAATATGAATATGAAGCTGCTTCTATCCAATGACCAGGTACTGCATCGAAGCATTCAACACAATATTGGACATGGTAGTTTCGAGTATTTCTTCAAGATTCAAGAAGCAATGTACTTTATGGATTATTTGGACCCTAGAAACTTCAACGAAGTAACAGAACTTCCAGACGTGTTTTTCGATAAACTTACATATTTTCTGAAAAACTTCAGTAAAGAAGTTTCCAAGGATAATATAAATGTATTCTCTTGGACTTTTGAAGGACGTGGATATCCTTGAAAGTCAGTCTTGATGACGAGCACAACCGAGAAAAAATGACTGGCCTGATGGTGCAAGTGATTCAGAATTAGGAGAAAATACATTTGTTTACAAGGAAAGCGATTGCACAACATGTTTCAAAATTGTCCAATGTGCTGCTTTTTAATTTTGAAGAATTGTAAATTTTGCAGTAATACTTATCCAGGTTTCCAGCATACATATTTTTATTGACTTTGCCCGTTACTCAGGTAACACGTAAAAGAAATTTTTCAAAACTTAAATAAACTGAAATGCATTAAAAATAGGCTAACGAGTACCATGTCTCAGGAACATTTGAAAACAATTATGTTGATGTCTATTGAAAAAGATTTATTAAAAAATATTTCGAATGCATAAGTGATAGATATAGTAGCATCAAAAACTAGTACACTAAAACATCTGCTAATTTTGTAATATAGTATACGTTCTCCTTGAACTTCATATAATATTTTGAACAATTCAGAATAATATACTGATGAAAGAATATCAGATTTTAATTGTCTATTGTTAATACTATTGACTTACTGTAGAAAGGAAACTGCAATTGATTTGTGACATTGAGATGCTGGTGGCCTTTGTGGGAGAAAGCGCCCGCGCCCCTCTAATAATACCTATCCGTCTCTGGTCCAAAGCCTAGATAAAGTGTGATGGAAATCAGCAAATATTCAAATATTGCATATGCAAGATTCTTGCTGGTCTGGCGAGAATCTTGCAGGTATGGTCTTGGTGTTGCGAGAATCTTGCAGGCATGGTCTTAATCTTAGCCTTAGTCGTAGTCTTGGTCTTACAAGCGGAGACTAATAATATGGTAGAATAATGAAATAATAAGATAAATGAATTGCTCGGTAAATTCTTTCGAAGGTTCAACATTTGATTTGCTTCCTGAAGTCAGAAGCAGAAAGCATGAATGTGATAGTTATCAGAATGGAAGTTATCCTAAAACGGATCAAAAGAAATGGAACATAAACACCTACATGCATGAGAGAGAGATAGAGATTAAATATAGAGAATTACACTAGTTAACAAATTTAAACTTTTTGTTTGTTACATGAGAAAAATCACCTGATCTTAAAGGAACTTTTTGCGCTGAATTCGAATATGCACTCGGTTTCTCTCCATCACGTACAGTTTTCCCGTAACAGAGGGATTTTCTGGAAATTCCCTCAAAAATTTCCCTTTTTCAGATATTTTATTCCCCTAGCTCCTGTCTCCTTACATATAGTAATATAGAAATTATACCTAAGTATACCTTGATTTATATTTAATAAACCCTAAAAGTTTCGTAAAAATCGCTTTGATCTTTCTAGAGAAATAAATATATTTGTATGTATACTGTGTGCACTGTTTATTGCACCTGATAGTAATGCTTTCAGATCTCCTGAGTTGGGGTAAAAACGATTTGCTTTATTACTACAAACACAGACATAAAAATGAATATTTACAATAGTCAACAACACACTTGTATTGCTCTCTGTAAATTAGAAACGTGTATAAAAATAGAATTTACTTCCAACGTATATTTTTTTAAAACGTACAGTATATGTATATTCCGCAATTAGACCTATTCCGCACGGGGATGAACTTCCACTTCCCGAGCCCCCTACCAACTGGGAAGAGATATGGCCAAAAGACTCTGATGATGATCATGACCTTGATGAACCATCAACATCAACATGTACATCCAAGGATCCAACGTTCATCCCTGACTGTGTTCGCGAGCCACATTTCATCCGGCAATGTGAACTTAATGACCTAGTCCGTGATTTGCACCTGACAAAACAAGAGGCGGAACTTCTGGGATCAAGGCTCCAGCAGTGGAACTTATTGGATGCAGAAACGAACATATCAGTGTACAGGAAAAGGCATGTTCAATTTTGAAGCTATTTCTCAATGCAAGATAATGTGTGCGTATGTACGGATATAAATGGGTTGATGGAGGAGCTAGGAATTCTTTACGTCCCAGCAGAATGGAGGTTATTTATCGACGCGTCAAAGGTCAGCCTTAAAGCTGTCCTTTTACATAATGGAAATAAAAAACCTTCTATACCACTTGCGCACTCAGTGAAGATTAAGGAATCCTATGACACCATGTCAACTTTGCTAAATCTTATAAATTACAAGGACCATTGTTGGCAAATATGTTGTGATCTCAAGGTAGTTGGTATTTTATTAGGACTGCAGTGCGGTTACACGAAGTACCAATGTTTTTTATGTTTATGGGATAGCCGAGCTGATGACAAACATTATGAAGTGAAGGATTGGGAACCTAGAGTGAATTACGTACCTGGAGAATGCAACGTCAAATACGCTCCTTTGTTAGATCCTAATAAGATATTACTACCGCCACTTCATATCAAGTTAGGACTTATGAAAAACTTTGTAAAAGCCATGGACACATCTGGTGAAGGTTTCAAGTATTTGCGAGATAAGTTCCCTAACCTGAGTGATGCTAAGATTTCAGCGGGAGTGTTTATTGGTCCCCAAATTAGGAAATTAATGCTTGATGATAGCTTTGACAGCGAGTTAAACAGTGCTGAGCTAGCTGCCTGGACAGCATTTAAGTGTGTTGTGCGCAACTTTCTGGGCAATAACAAAGCTGAGAGTTACACAGAAATCGTACAGGACATGATACAGAAATACAAAGAGTTGGGTTGTAGGATGTCTTTAAAAATCCACTTTTTGCACTCCCACCTCAGCTTCTTTCCTGCTAACCTAGGTGCTCTCAGCGACGAACAGGGGGAAAGATTCCACCAAGATATAATGGCATTGGAGAAAAGGTACCAGGGACGATGGGATCCTTCAATGATGGGGGACTATTGTTGGGGTCTTGTTAGAGAATGCAACATTTCTTACAAAAGAAGGAAGTAGTGTACGTTTTTGTAACCCAATGGAAGTTTCATATATTGTGATAGTTTTGATTGTCTTTTCATGACCTTTTGGTACATTTGTATTATTGTTTATTGTAAATTATATTGTATTATATTTTATATATGTGTTTGTGGTAATAAAGCAAAACGTTTTACCTCAACTTAAGAGATCTGAAAGCATTACTATCAGGTGCAATAAACAGTACACACAGTATACATACAAACATATTTATTTCTCTAGAAAGAATAAAGCGATTATTACGAAACTTGGAGGGTTTGTTAAATATGAATCCAAGTATACTTAGGTATAATTTCTATGTTAGTATATGCAAGGGGACAAGATCTTGGGGTGTAAAATAAACGAAAAGGGAAATTTTTGAGGGATTTTCCCGAAAATCCCTCTGTTACGGGAAAATCGTACGTGATGGAGAAAAACCGAGTGCATATTCGAATTCAGCGCAAAAAGTTCCTTTAAGAACAGGTATTTCCTTTTATGTAACAAAACCTTTGTTAACTAGTGTTATTCAGAATTACGAAGTTACTGATAATTTCAGAAAATTCCTGAGACCTCCGATCCTTGGTCAGAATCCCACAATCTCATATAAAATTGCCAATGCATAATAATACTTATATGCCATGTCCATATATGATATATAATAACTAACAGTACTAGATATAGCAAGTGGGAAAAAACATTAAAATACCATAAAGTAAAGATCAACACTTATATCAACATGATCAAACTATTGAGCGCCAGTCTCAGGCTTGAGAAAAGTGTGAAAGAAATAGGCATTTAATCACTAAAGATTGTCTATATTATTATTATTATTATTATTATTATTATTATTATTATTATTATTATTATTATTATTATTATTATTTGATTATATAGTCTCAATATTTTAGCACTTTCAGTTGATTGCACTTGTCACGCTAGCAACTGTCGCGACATACAATCTGAACAGGAATCGAACTCTGCTAATTTATTCAATGTGAGTCCTCCAGAGAGGTAAATATACGGTATTCAGCAGAAAACTTAAAGAAGATAAAACAGAAAGGCTTTTGTTACCTCCAATACCTGCCAGATAGTTAAAAATATCAGGTTGTAGGTAAAGTTAATACTACACACGCCTGTGTTAGCAAAGTCAAGGCTACATCCCCAGTTTAGTACATAATCATTACTAAACAATATTTGTCTCTTCACTTACTTTTACGAATCCTACAATCTTTTACGAAGAATATTTGTTAAGGAAGGAAAAGAAGGAAAACAAAACACTGAAGATTTCCTACTCCTACATTCATATTTCGCTTTGATCCAGGGTCAGTGTCTCAAGAACCAAAAGATATTAGGATGGAAAATTCTACTTATCGTAGTATTATTACGGCATACGACTTCTATTAGCTTAGAGAATAGTGTTGATTCATCGTGGAATGAAGGTACGTTAGTTAGAGTTGCCTACGAGAGAAGACGAGGTATACCTTCTCCAATAGAAACATACCAGACGAGTATCACTTTCTGGCCATATTTTCTAGTCGAGAAAGCCTCAACTCTTGTCTCGGTGACAACTACAATATCAGTAATGTATGTATGTTTTCCAAAGACAATTGTACCATTCCTCATGCAAAATAGCATTCCATTCCGCTAGTAACAATAGAGAAGAATATCTATTTCGAATTCTCAGATTCAGAATTCTTCAACGGTGTCTAATAATGTTGTGGTTTTGGAAATCGGACATACCAGAAGTATTCCAGTTCATGTCAAGGTTCGTGTAATAATGCTCCGACAGCTCCAGCATTACATGAATTGACGCTCTGTCATCTTGGAATATTATGTCGTTGAACGGTTACAACGTCTAGACCAGTGTTATTCAACCTTTTATTCTCGCGTGCCCCTAGACACAGTTCGCCATCCAATTGTGTACCTCTGAAGGTGTTTAAATAAAATTAACTTATTAAACTTAATACATATGTTCTGTTGATTAAAAATCGTGCAAATAGAGGCCCAACAAAAAGACATTCAGTGTGCCAATCAAAAGAATATTTACAGGGGGATAAAGTGCACATTGGAAAAAATTATCATCGAAAATTTCAAAAAACATATGGGAGACATCTGGATCTACTGAGGAGATTTCCCCCTCATCTTTCCTGATAACTCGCACATTGGACAATGTTCAAAAATTCAAAAAATAAAAGTAACTTTAGAACTAACCTGTTAATGAGATTACTGATCTTGTTTCCGGAACGCCAATTCCTCGATTCTTGCTCGAATCTTAGAGAATGCAAGGCAGAGAAACCCTGTTCACACAAATATGTTGATGGAAATGGAAGAGGTTGTGAATTAGTACTGATCGTCCCAATCCCAATCGTCCCAATCGTCCCAATAAATTCTCCAACTATAATCATACAATAAATATTGGAAGTATGCTTATTTTAGGATAACTCCCAGAAAAGTCATCAGTCAGCTACTGATTTTAGTCAGCCCCGATGACAGAACTTTCTTTGTCTTCCTGCGCTGACCTTTTGTAAGTCAAAAACTTTCTGCAGGAATTTGGCAAACATTTTCTGCAGAAGAAACACTTGTGATTATTAAAATACACTTTACGCGATGAAAAAAGTTCAAACTATATTTGTGCGTGCCGTGCCGTACCTACATATAGCAGGCATGTCTTTATGCTTTTGTGTTGGCTATTTTTTTTTCCTCTGGCAATTTTTGTGCACAGGCGCGGCAGATTTTCTGCGATTTCAACGCAGATCGCGGCAGTTCTGCTATGGGGTAGTCAGCTACCCCCAGAAACATCTTTGCGTACCCCCAGTTGAATAGCAATGGTCTAGACTACACGATGCATGTGATCAATTAAGATCGTAATGCGTCTTGTAAACGTAATCACAGGACCCAAGGAACAACAGGAAATTCCAGTCTACAACATCACAGAGCCACCGACATGTTTCACAGTAGAGAAGAGGTATGATTTTAGTTGCGCGAAACCGTTGTGGTGATCAACGGATTGAAAATTGCACAGTGGTTGTTGACATTACGAAACTCGGTCAGACTGCGATTGTCGCAATAGGCTGTGTTAGAGCGACTGGTTGAGTTCCACAATCACTTTTGAGGAATTCGCTCTACGGTCCTTGAAGGCAATCGTCTCAATGTGCGGCGATCGCTGGCACTGAGACTTTTCTTCCGTCCAATATTACTCTTCGAGGATGTTTTGCCATGAGTTCACTTCGGTGCCATGAGTGACATTTCGGTTTTGCCATGAATTAATGCGTATCTCAATGTACGCTGTCCACTTCGCGTGTTCTGAACACTGCTCATTACGACACATCTAATACACTGGCCACCTTAGATATACTCGCTCTAACTAACTGTGTACTTGCAATTTGGCCACTAGAAGCCCAGAGAGAATTTCCATTTTGCATCACCAACCACCCTCAATGCACTTCAACATACGCCTCCGTTCTACTGCGCATGACGGACTATAGATGGAAATCAACTGTCAGGCACACTTTCACGTATCCTCATTGTTATAATCTTACAGATCTTTCATGATGCTATCTACATGTGTTTTCATTGTTTTGGTAACCATCTGTATACTCCATACCTTTCAAAGAATATACTTAATGGAACTGCAGCAATTCCTGTTTGGAACAAATGAGACTAGTATTGTGAATATGATAATTTGTTGCTCACAGTGGGATTCGAATTACTAATCGTGTTTTAATTCTATGTCTGTAACTACAACGCTCATCACAGATTAAATCTGGCATCATACACAGAGAAAGCATGTATGGTCATTTATTTCTTGTCATATTAATACTAAAGATGATGCACGTGCATACTTTGTATTGCATTTACAAAGACAGATGGCAGACTGTTTCGGAACTATTTAGATAAGCGTTCTGCAGTCACATTAAATTTATTCCTTAATTTGAAAGTAAAATAAAATGTGCTTTATTCGGCTAACGGCAATCAGTGATTTTTCCCCAATAATTTTAAAAGAGTTTTAAATTTAATTAAATATACGAAAATTGATTGTAGAAAAGAAAAAAAGGTGTTTTGTATAATTGTGTGTCAGTGAACCACTCTGCATAGATTTAACGAACTTAATGGGCTTTCATCTCAATATGTAAACTTTCGAATTCATACTTTGTTTTGTATACGTGATTATAAAAATTGCCTCTTGATGTATGCCTAATTTGGCTGTAATTGTATGGACTATTTTCCAAGTCCCAATCCATGTACATCCTGAGGACCTCATACTACTGGTCGAAGGCCTCAAACCTCACTTTTTACTGTTCTATTATTAGCAGGAATTTCACAAACCAACGGCATATAGTGTGTCCATTCACCCTTCTTGAACTTACAGTGTGGATGCTTCGTAAGACTATATATACATAATGTTCCAGTTTGAACTAGTAAAAGAAAAAAATCATTCACGGAAGTGAGATTTCCATGCTGCACTAATAGAATTCTATTAAAAACTAAAGAAATTGTCAGTTTCCACGCTGCACTAATAGAATCCTATTAAAAAATAAAGAGGTTGAGTCAGTTATTGAGCTGAATTTGAATGTGAGCTCATGCGTGGCTAAGCGGTTAGCGTACGCACCTTTGGCGTGAGAGGTCCGGGTTCGATCCCCGGCGGGAGCTCATGTGGTTCGGATTCCACGTTAATCAGTAGGTCCACGTCTTATATAGCCTCGCTGTTGAACGGGACGTTAAACCCAAAATCAACTCAATTTGAATGTGCCTCTTACCTAACAAATGCCGTGTTCCCACCACCGGTTGTATTCGATCTGCAGGCCATATCTACTGACTATTGCCAGGTATCGTACTTTTCATTGCAGCTAGATCATGAGTAATACATCCCACTTCTTTACAGGCTTTCCACAAGTCGGAGATCGTTCAGACTCGACGATGGGACAGGCACCGCTTGAAGACTCCGAAAGCATAATAGTCCATTGCGCTGGCATCTGGATTCTAGACAGGGATCTGAAGGAAGGGAATTCCACAATTCCAGTTTTTCTGTTCCATACGCCGATAGAGTTCCATACGCCGATTTTTTTCGACATGTGACTGGATACTTTGTCTTAGTGTAACTTAACCTGGTATGCGTCTTGTCCGTACTATGCTAGGATTTAATGCTGGTATATTTCAGTCAGACATGACTCTGGTAGTACGTAGCATTGAGTTTGACATTTTTCCCCACCTTTCAGAGATACAGTTTGTCCTGCAAGAAAAACCGGCCACAATCATGAATACTTTTGGGAAATTCTCTCTCTATATATAAAGGCACGAAATTCGCCACAGTCTGTGAGGTAAATCAACGCTTCATCAATGGGTAACTTCCATCGATCACCCGCAATATGACATTCATAGAGCATTCTGCAGTTCCTTTTTCTCTGAGCCACATGACATGATTTTAGGGTGTGCATACTGCTCTTACGAATGTCTGTGAGGCATATACCCCTGTGAATAGCGCGGTTGGTTGTCACCTGCAATGTGCGGCATTTGCTGACCATAGTACAATGTACAGGGGGGTTTTCAAAATTCTCCGTACGCCGAACCAAACGCAAAAGGACTCGGTCCTCTTCACCGAAGGCCAGTTTCTAGCTGCTCGCGTTGGTATGGTAGGCCTCAGTGCTGCATATTTTCGTATAATACGATTCACAGTAGCACGACCTACACGAAAATTACAAACTTTACACCTATACACCTATCTACGATGCCCGACGCCGTGAACATAGTCTCGAAAATGGTCACACTGAACCTCTCCCAAAATCTGTTCAGTTTCGGCGGTATCAGACTATTCCCTGCTCTAATGTGTGAATAACGAGATACTGTTGGTTGCTTCGTGGCAATCTTACAGCGATGGCTTGCTCATACGCGGTATAGTTTCACATTGAATTTGGCTCAATACAATTTAATCTAATTCTGTACATTGTATCGAAAGAGAAACAATACCTGATTTTTAGTGTAGAAAAATAAAAAAGGGAGATTTAGCAGGATTACATATAACATACAAGATTTTCTGTACGAGGCTACGTACAGGTTTGTTGCTTAGTCAAGACTAATCTGTATAGCTGTAAATAGACGGAAATCATGTGTGTTCTCCGTCAATATGTACAGGATTCAGAAAATCATGGTTGTGTACTTTGATAAACATTATCTGTATGCGTACGTATGCCACCCGATCCAGAAAACATTCACAACACGAATTCTCTAGGATTGTCATTCTCTAGCCCTGACAGGCAAGTCACCTGTAGCCGGAGTTTACGGATTTTCCTTCTACATGTGCTCGATTTTTCTCCACATGTCTCTCCTGACTAAGAGGGCATCCCAATCTATGTACTGAAAATGTACGGAGATTATAATATAGTCTCCTTTACCACGGTTCTTCAATTATATGTGTTACAGAGGATGATCTCCCACAGAGGTAAAATCCGACATTCAATACCACAAATCTTATAGGTATATTCTCTCTCGTTTGCAGATAAGAAACAAGACTTCGTGGTACAAGCAATTAAGTTCAGCAGTTAGTTACTAGAGAAGTAAATATTAGTTTAATTTTGGATGTCTTTAGGATTAAATCTTACATGGACAACGCCAAAAATTAAATAAAAAGAAATAATTTTATGAAAAATATGAAAGTTAAATACTCAAACTACATCTGTAAAATACATAATATATTTGTGACATTTTTTTTAACAAATTACATGAAAATGTTTCTATAGTCATTGGTTCTGCATGGACTAACTAGTATTCTCATTGATTTATGTTACAAGACGATTTGAAGATAGGAATTGTTTTTATATATCCTGTTTCCACGAAACTTCATAGCATTAAGAGATCTTTTAATAGCTACATAGGTTCTTTGTTGGAATCTCATCTGCGCATCATTTCATATACAATTACATTTCTTAAGAATTAATTAACAAATAGTTGGTAACAAAAAAAAAGTAAGGCTAAAAGAGTTCAATCTTCTAAAATGCAAGATCATTAATTATTAATCTTCTGAATCATCTTCAGAAAAAATCTGTAGGTGATATCATTCTTCCACTCACCTTCTTCTAAACTTCTCTAAACAAGAATTGTTAGAACCTCACATTATTCTCCACATCTTGTGTTAAACCGTTTTCAATAAAAATTACTAAATGGCCAAATACTTCCAATCATAATCTAAAACGTTCTGAAGGAACTAAACAAATGGGCACATAATTTCCACCATCTTCAATACTGCTTGAACCAAAAGGGGAAAATTACTACATTTCTCCAACAATAGCATTCAAAAATATTGTTGTACATGGATACATTCTTCAGTCCATTTCATAAAACACTGTTAATAAGAACTAATAAATAGAAGCATTGTTCTATACATCATTTTACTATCAATCGCTTTTACTGAAAATGTAGATTTTCCAGCTTTATTCTTAATAGACTGTTATCAAAATGGGGTAATTTTTTCCAACTTCAATTCTTAATGGTCCTTCATCACAATGTAGTAAATTTTTCCAACTTCAATTCTTAATGGTCCTTCATCACAATGTAGTAAATTTTTCCAACTTCAATTCTTAATGGTCCTTCATCACAATGTGGTAAATTTTGCCAACTTTAATGCTTAATGGTCCTTCATCACAATGTGGTAAATTTTTCCAACTTTAATACTTAATGGTCCTTCATCACAATGTGGTAAATTTTTCCAACTTTAATACTTAATGGTCCTTCATCACAATGTGGTAAATTTTTCCAACTTTAATACTTAATGGTCCTTCATCACAATGTGGTAAATTTTTCCAACTTTAATACTTAATGGTCCTTCATCACAATGTGGTAGATTTTTCCAACTTTAATTCTTAATGGTCCTTCATCACAATGTGGTAGATTTTTCCAACTTTAATTCTTAATGGTCCTTCATCACAATGTGGTAGATTTTTCCAACTTTAATTCTTAATGGTCCTTCATCACAATGTGGTAGATTTTTCCAACTTTAATTCTTAATGGTCCTTCATCACAATGTGGTAGATTTTTCCAACTTTAATTCTTAATGGTCCTTCATCACAATGTGGTAGATTTTTCCAACTTTATTTCTTAATGGTCCTTCATCACAATGTGGTAGATTTTTCCAACTTTATTTCTTAATGGTCCTTCATCACAATGTGGTAGATTTTTCCAACTTTATTTCTTAATGGTCCTTCATCACAATGTGGTAGATTTTTCCAACTTTAATTCTTAATGGTCCTTCATCACAATGTGGTAAATTTTCCCAATTTTAATACTTAATGGTCCTTCATCACAATGTGGTAAAGTTTTCCAACTTTAATACTTAATTGTCCTTCATCACAATCTGGTAAAGTTTTCCAACTTTAATACTTAATGGTCCTTCATCACAATGTGGTAAAGTTTTCCAACTTTAATACTTAATGGTCCTTCATCACAATGTGGTAAAGTTTTCCAACTTTAATTCTTAATGGTCCTTCATCACAATGTGGTAAAGTTTTCCAACTTTAATTCTTAATGGTCCTTCATCACAATGTGGTAAAGTTTTCCAACTTTATTTCTTAATGGTCCTTCATCACAATGTGGTAAAGTTTTCCAACTTTAATTCTTAATGGTCCTTCATCACAATGTGGTAAATATTTCCAACTTTAATACTTAATTGTCCTTCATCACAATGTGGTAAATTTTTCCAACTTTAATTCTTAATGGTCCTTCATCACAATGTGGTAAATTTTTCCAACTTTAATTCTTAATGGTCCTTCATCACAATGTGGTAAATTTTTCCAACTTTAATTCTTAATGGTCCTTCATCACAATGTGGTAAATTTTTCCAACTTTAATTCTTAATGGTCCTTCATCACAATGTGGTAGATTTTTCCAACTGTAATTCTTAATGGTCCTTCATCACAATGTGGTAGATTTTTTCCAACTGTAATTCTTAATGGTCTTTCATCACAATGTGGTAAATTTTTCCAGCTGTAATTCTTAATGGTCTTTCATCACAATGTGGTAAATTTTTCCAACTTTAATACTTAATGGTCCTTCATCACAATGTGGTAAATTTTTCCAACTTTAATACTTAATGGTCCTTCATCACAATGTGGTAAATTCTTCCAACTTTAATACTTAATGGTCCTTCATCACAATGTGGTAAATTCTTCCAACTTTAATACTTAATGGTCCTTCATCACAATGTGGTAGATTCTTCCAACTTTAATACTTAATGGTCCTTCATCACAATGTGGTAGATTTTTCCAACTTTAATTCTTAATGGTCCTTCATCACAATGTGGTAGATTTTTCCAACTTTAATTCTTAATGGTCCTTCATTACAATGTGGTAGATTTTTCCAACTTTATTTCTTAATGGTCCTTCATCACAATGTGGTAAATTTTTCCAACTTTAATTCTTAATGGTCCTTCATCACAATGTTTTAAATTTTTCCAACTTTAATTCTTAATGGTCCTTCATCACAATGTGGTAAATTTTTCCAACTTTAATTCTTAATGGTCCTTCATCACAATGTGGTAAATTTTTCCAATTTTAATACTTAATTGTCCTTCATCACAATGTGGTAAAGTTTTCCAACTTTAATACTTAATGGTCCTTCATCACAATGTGGTAAAATTTTCCAACTTTAATTCTTAATGGTCTTTCATCACAATGTGGTAAATTTTTCCAACTTTAATACTTAATGGTCCTTCATCACAATGTGGTAAATTTTTCCAACTTTAATACTTAATGGTCCTTCATCACAATGTGGTAAATTCTTCCAACTTTAATACTTAATGGTCCTTCATCACAATGTGGTAAATTCTTCCAACTTTAATTCTTAATGGTCCTTCATCACAATGTGGTAGATTCTTCCAACTTTAATACTTAATGGTCCTTCATCACAATGTGGTAGATTTTTCCAACTTTAATTCTTAATGGTCCTTCATCACAATGTGGTAGATTTTTCCAACTTTAATTCTTAATGGTCCTTCATTACAATGTGGTAGATTTTTCCAACTTTATTTCTTAATGGTCCTTCATCACAATGTTTTAAATTTTGCCAACTTTAATTCTTAATGGTCCTTCATCACAATGTTTTAAATTTTGCCAACTTTAATTCTTAATGGTCCTTCATCACAATGTTTTAAATTTTGCCAACTTTAATTCTTAATGGTCCTTCATCACAATGTGGTAAATTTTGCCAACTTTAATACTTAATGGTCCTTCATCACAATGTGGTAAATTTTTCCAACTTTAATACTTAATGGTCCTTCATCACAATGTGGTAGATTATTCCAACTTTAATACTTAATGGTCCTTCATCACAATGTGGTAGATTATTCCAACTTTAATTCTTAATGGTCCTTCATCACAATGTGGTAGATTATTCCAACTTTAATTCTTAATGGTCCTTCATCACAATGTGGTAGATTATTCCAACTTTAATTCTTAATGGTCCTTCATCACAGTGTGGTAAATTTTTCCAACTTTATCCTTAATCGTCTTTCATCAAAATGTGGCAGATTTTCTGGGTTAACTCTTAATCTAGATTGGACTGGTTGTTACCTGTGTACATTAAATAGGAGGAAAAGGTATGTGAGGAAAATTAACTTCATGTGTGGTTGCTGTAATTCGAAAGTTGGCATTTTTTATTTCTTTTTTTGATTTTACTATTTTTAGTAAATGTTTGCTGTAAGAGTTGTGAAAGCATTATTTACAGCTATGATGATGCCTGAATTTGTTTCTTCGTCTAATATACACGTATGTTATATATCTTGTATGTTAATGTTTTTTGATGAATTTTGCACTACCCTAACAGATCAGGATGTGCTGGGCATGTGCCATGAAGTGTCCCAGCTACTTTTTAGGTACCCGACATTTAGCACATTTGATATTCATGTGCTAAGTATGTACCTCAGCTACCTAGTTTTAGGTACTTGTTTCGCATTCTTACAGTAATTTTTTTATGTCCTCACTTGGGACATATATCTGTCATGTTCTAGGTACGTCCTTTAGGTACATACTGTTTCAGATACTCTAACAGCACAAGATGTGCTAAGCATGCTACATTTAGGTGTTCTAAATTCATCTCCCGCATCTGATGTATTTATTGCTTCTTTTTCTAAGTGATTGTGTACTAAAAGCAACAAATGCGTCAACTTTATTAGATAGTGACTGTCGCCGATCATTTGAAAGTGAATATGGAAAAACCGTGAAATAAAGTAAATACACACTTGATATTTTGTTTTAAAATTACATGGCGAGTAGATTTTATGTGATCCTAAACGGTTATCGTTGAATATACGCGGTTAAAGGAGCACTCTGATTAGCCAAATTCAAAAGACCTCAATAACTTATGCCTCTGAAAGCGACTTTGTCTTCATCGCCTCCGTGGCCAAGAATTTCGTGGTTACTGTCTTGGAGAGGTAACATTTTTAAAGCACCCATGTAGGTTCTTACTCAATCTAAAAATGCTGGAGGTCTCAACATGTTGGATATATATTGCAAAAGCGCTGTTTTATTTTTGCTTACTTGGATGTACAAGTTACAATTAAATACACCCAGTTTTGCTAAAATCTGGGGTCTCCATTGGGTACATTCCACGGCGATCACCCCTCCTCTTAATATGTCGATTCTTTCAAACACTGTAAAATATTTGTATGGTGTACTCTTGAATTCTAGTTACATGGTTCTAGACTTAGATACTCCCAAACGTCAGAATATTAAAATTTTGTACAGCTCATATCAGTGTAAACAAAATGTTACTATTAAACGAAAAGACAACTTTCCGAACTATAATTGGGATATGATCTGGAAAAATATCAATAACACAGTCCTAAATGTCAATCAACGCTCTGTGTGGTCAAGGGCGCCCATCAGGGGGGGGGGCAAGATGGGGCGCTCGCCCTCCCCTTTAGAGAAAAAGTGCTTCGGAAGATCGAAAACCCAATAGATATTTTAGAATAGTTACCGCAAAATTTGAGACTACATTTGAAATGTCGCTTATACTTCCTCCCCCCCATTGGAAACCACAATATGGGCGCCCTTGCCAGTGGTAGTGGATGGAGCGAATGTAAGTGGTTTGGATTTTCCCTTGAACTGTGTGTAGCTTCAAGCCGCATACAGCTCCCTTGCTGAACAGAATGCTAAATTTCACTAAACAATGTAGAATGTCACTACTATCATAATGAACATAGTCAAACATTGTCAATCCACTGCTGGGTAAATGTCTATCTAACTCTTATCAATGACCATCTATCTTGGGTAATTCTTTTCTAGTTTATTGCTCAGCTTTTCTTGATTCCGTTACACCACCTTGTATGAGGATGTATCATCATTTCTTTTCGCAATACACGTGTATGTCCAGCCCACTGCCACTTTAGTGCCTTTATTTTCATAATAATATCTGTCTCTCAAATTATTCTTCTGATCCATGTTATTATTTTCCCTCTTTGGAGGCCATGCTAGCATATACCCCTGCATGCTTCCGTGTGTAGCAGGTGCGTACCTGGACTTTTTTAAAAAGTGGTTCAAGATTTGGGGGGTCCATGTTTATGTAGTAACGAATGGGTGTTGTTCTAGTAATTTTGAAGTACTGAGACGTACGAAAAAAGACAAAATTAGCTTGTTTTTAAATCAGAAATTAAACAGTAGGGGTCTATAGCCCTTTGGAGTTCTAATACCTATTTTTAGATACTAAAGTAGTGTCTTCATTATTCGATTAAAAAGAACCAATAAAGCTTTTTACTTCGCTTTTCTTGTTTCTTCAAGTCTAGAGGCATTGTAGAACAGGTTAAATATGGTTTCAGACCTTCCTGCTTCGAGACATAGGAGATGATGATGTCATAACTTAAAAAAATATTTTTTGTTAGGCCTATATTCATTATTTTTTTGGCGAGTTTACTTTTGCACCTAGAAGATTGAAATTTTGCACAAACATTCAGTCCACCGAGTAGTATTTATCAGATTTTTCAGGTCTCTGCGTTAACAAAAGGGTGTCCAGAGAGGCAAAAAGTTTAAAAAAGATATATTTTAACCAAAAAATCCCTTTTTTCGCTATTTTCCCGCCTCAGGTACATGATGGAGACATGTAAATAATACGGTTTGAAAGGCAGTTTTATTTTGAAGAGAATGATGCGTGAACCATGATACTAGGGTAATTAGGGATGTCTCAGGAAATTTTTACCCAAGATCCTGTTTTATACTGAAATCTGGGGTATTATGAGTATATTATTTTTTGGCGGGCTTTCTTTTGCACTTAGAAGATTGAAATTTTGCAGAAATTTTTTACGTGACATCGGGGTATTTTGCAGTAACTGGGGCATTGTGGGGATTATTGATAATTATTTTTATCGCCCTTACTATTCAAGATAGAAACTTGAAATTTTGCATGCACATTTAGAACATCCCTTAGTATTATACAGTTGATTTTCAGGTCTCTGCGTTGACACACGGGGGCCCAGAGGGGCTCAAAATTTTTGAAAAAATCAGAGAAAAATCCCGAATTCTCTGAAAATTTCCCGCCTCAGAGACTTTATAGGGAGATATGAATGGTACCATTTGAAAGGTTGCATGATTGTGGAAAGAACAAGGTATGAACCATGATTCTACGATAAATAGGAATGATGCCACTTGACTGAAAGTCTATAATTTACCTTTAAAAATAGCCGGAATCTACAGAGTGGCCTAAAAATAGGTATACAGTCCCGTACTGGTCAGCTCACAGCATTTTATATAATTTCTTATTGTTATCCATAGTTTCTTTATTATTTGTTCTTACTGTGCTTTAACTTATATCTTAAGCTTGAAACAGACGAAGCAAATAAACATATAAGCTAGAATATTATACTTGATCAATGCAGGGGTGTATACCTACTTTTGGGCCACCCAAAGGATACGTGACGAGTAAGAAAAAATCTTTGGTGTTCATGAAGTATTTCTCTCCTAGACAAGTATAGTTTTATAAGAAAGTGTACAAATCTATGTCGTGTTACGAAGTTTATGAGATGCTCCGCACGCTGTCGACCCCTCCCTGGGATGCACCCATGTTGTATCGTCTACAGACGGTGAATGTCTTGTACTTGTTCACGGCTCCGATCCACATTTGAAAGCAGAGAAGCTACATTCATTGAATATATTACGCTTTGTACATAATGACATTTGACTTTTCAATATGGAGCTCTTCCATCCGAATATACTCCACCGTAACATAATACGTCAATTAATTTCTTGTCATCCGTAAACATACTCTGCCCCCTTCTCATTTCTTCCAATTCCTTCTTTTAAACTTTCATTGTTCACTTCCTAACGAGATTGTTGAACATCAAATTAGTATTTTTCATATTAATTTTCAAGTCGACTTTTTGATCTTCAAATTAAGCTAAATGGTCATTGCAAACATTCATTGTAGTAGTTAGATCTATTGCTGTTCACATTTCATGACTGTTCCGTTTTCAGTTTTTTTTTTAAATCGAATATATTAAAATCGAAACCGGTCTTGAAAACCGAAACCGGTTTTGCGGTTTTGAGTTCGAAACTAGTTTTCAGTTTCGAAAACCGAAACCGGTTTTTTGGTTCCAAGAACTGAAACTGATTCTCTGTTTTTGAAATCAAACAGCTGGTACAAAATTCGAAATTGAATTTCGGTATTGAAATAATAAAATGGTTTCACAAGCTAACACCAGTGGCTATTTTCGTTGCCTCTCCATTACAAAAAAATACTTCTACACAAATAAGGGTGCTCGAATTAGAAGAAACGGTATTCCTTTTCCTCTCATCTCTTTAAGATTTCCATTCCCCTAGTTTTCGAAACATTCTCTATTTAACCAATGTTCGAAACGAGAAATTTCGAACGCTAGCTCTGGTAACCCATATATTTATCATATGAGTTTTCAAGTGTACAATCCAATTAACAAGTTATACGTATAACCTCATTATAAAACTTTCCGATATGAAAATTAAGTGGAAAGAAGTATTGTCGGAGAAATCCTACATTACACCGGAGTATACGCCTCATTTCAAGCATTGCATAACATACTTCGCGCCGTAATAAATATCTTCGTGAGATCGGGACACGGGTGTAGGAAAAATTTGGCCCCTCCCCCTTGACAATTACGAAGTTAGCTACAGTGGAAAAGGATATGTGTACCCCTTCCCCAAATCATACAGTTTTTTTTTTTTTTTTTTTTTGGAATAAGAGTTGAAACTTGATCTCTTTGTCTGAAGCTATAACTTCGAACTACCTTGAATTGATTTATACAGGGTGTAACATAAATGCATGGCCAAAAGTGACGAGGTGATTGCGGATATTCAAATAAGTAAAAATGTTCCTATAAACATGGGTCCGATGTCGCTTCGTTTTCGAGATACAGGGTGTTCAAATGCCGAAATGAAATGAAATGAAATGAAATCTTTAGTTTTACGTCCCACAGTTATGCCGGTTAGGCTAAAGGAGACGGTGATGATGAGTGATGAATGAAATGGTGGAATGAAGAAAGTGGGAGAAAACGGGGGAACCCCGAGGAAACCCACGCACACGGTGTTTGTCCACCACAAAGTTCAAATGCCGAGTCCCTCCAATGGCTCACTATGGGAAAGTGCATGAAAATATTCAATATTATAGTAATAATACAATAAAGTGGAATTATGCTTGTGCAAATACATTTATACTAACATAGAGAATGAAACTAATCATTTGAGGTTATTGGATTGTCAGTGTTGCCAACCTGTTACAAAGTATTTTGTTTTCAAATAACACTAGACGTCCACAATAGCATATGATTAGCATAGAGTTCCTAAACATCGGACACTATCTTCTGAAGTTTCTGTGTGGTATAAACGAACGCTGTGGAATCCATCGAATAACTTTCTCAATTACTTATCTTTGGAAACATTCAACACTTGTGATATATGAACCATTGTGAGCCGTTAATTGACTACATTTGGACGCCTTGTCTTTCGAAAATGAAGCGGAATCTGCTCCATGTTTAAGAACGTTTTGATGTCAGCAGCCATATGCTAATGTGGACGTCTAGTGTTATTTGATAACATAACACTTTGTACCAGGTTGGCAACACTGACAATCCAATAACTTCAAATGTTGATTAGTTTTATTCTCTATGTTAGTGTAAATGTATTCGCACAGGCATAATTCTACTTGATTGTATTATTCCTGTAATATTGAACATTTTCATTCACTTTCCCATAGTGACCCATTGGAGGGATTCGACATTTGAACACCCTGTATCTCGAAAACGAAGCGGCATCGGACCCACGTTTATAGGAAAATTTTTACTTGTTTGGATGTCCACAATCACCTCGTCACTTTTGGCCATGCATTTATGTTACACCCTGTATATGTGGTTTTCAATTGGTTTTGTGGGACCTTCTTTCTTCGGGGCTCCTAGCTCTCTCCTTCCGGAAGCAATGAAGGTTAACACAATTAAAAAAAATAAGTCTACTAAATCTTTTGATTCCAACAAAGAGGTATTAAACTTAAACTGTGTCATCTACTGATAATTTTTATGATATATTGATGATCAGTTTCGCCGTCGTTTCAGTGACGCTGTTGCTATTCCACATTCATGGATCAAATCTGAGATATTGTATATTGTAGTACGCAATCTGTGTTAGTGGTTTTAATATTTAAATGCTTTTTGTACTGCTTAAACATTACTTGCATACATATTAACAACGAGGAAAGGAATCAAATCAAATTTACTACTAATACGAAATTCTAAAATGTACAAATTTCATACAAAACGAAGAACAGAGTAATTTCCTCAACAATATAAAGGGTCTAATATGAACTTCAAACAATAGTTGTGTGGCGGGCCAGGACCCCTTCGTCTAGGTACCCTTAGTCCAGTCAGTAAAGGGAAAAAATATTTGGCTTTTGTAGGACTAATATTACTAATTAGTAAGAAGTTGAAACTTTGCCAGTTATTACATCATAAGGGAAACATTTCTTGAAAAGTCCCCAATCCTCCCCCTCTTGCTTACCGCCACGGCCCCAAACATGCAAATTTGCATATCTGCATTGAAATGTCAATAACTCAATTACGCCAGCTCGTATCAATATGATTTTTTGAAGGCAGGTTCCTCACATTAAGCTCTTTAAATTATGTCCTTATGTGTTTTTAGCTACAGTAAGTCTATATGGCACTATTGAAATAAATTGCTGAAAAATGTATTTTTTTTTTTTTTAATATAATGTTCAACACTTTCGTTATTATTACTAGAAACCTGATAACGCTGCAACAAAATGTTTCTAATAAAACTTTTAGCTTCTTTTATTAGCTTTAGAATGGTATACGCATTAATAGGTTTGTAGGAATGGGAACGATGTCCAAAGAGTTCTTACCAAATGGCTGCAGGTGCAGGAAAGTCATCCTGCAGGGCCGGCTAGGCGCACGCCGTACCCAAGGTTTGACAGTGTCTACCTTCATGTGTCAGTTTCAGTGGGAGATTTATGAAGTTTGTATGTGCTAAGTGATTTTGTGCAGTGGAAGTGAGAAGTATCTAGTTGGTTTTTTTTTCTTGTAAGGTTTTTAGTTTATAATTTGAAATATAGACATATATTAGTGTGTCTTTAATGTTCTGATTTGTTATTCTGATTGTTGTCCAATCACATATATTATTGTTGTATTGCAATAATCACAGCAGAAAATGAAACCAATTGTAGCGATTGATGGATTTCTTATTTATTATGTTCCTTGTACTTAGGAAAATGTCATTCAAAACTGTAGCAACTGCACTAAGTGTTCAGTTTAATTACGACCACCTACCTAATACTTTATTAGGTCCACTTTTGCTCAGAGGACGGCCTGAATACGGCGTGGCATGGATTCTAGTAGTTGCTGATATGTTTCCACGAGGATCTGACACCACACACCATATATTCGTGATGGCATTCCATAATGTGCCCGCAGATGTTGAGATTGAGATTGAGATAACGGTACAAATTACTAGAAGGTCTGTAGTCGAAACGGGAATAGGCCAAATGGGAAAACACCGTCCCACTTTTCCTTATTTATATAGAAATTTGGTCAGGACCGGCGCTAAAAATTTTGCCGCCCTAGGCGGTACTTTTACATGTCGCCGCTTTATTATTTTCTTTCTCAAATTTTGCGACCCCTGTATTCTTTACTTTTTCAAAGCCGCCTCTGTATTCTTTTCTTTTTTAAATTTTGCTGCCCATCAGACCACCCCCCCTTGCGCCGACTCTGAATTCGGTATTGTCAAACAGGATTGAGAAATATTTTTCCTTCGTAACTGTTCTAGATATTGACATAAAACTTGAAGCACACACATTACATATAGATTACAATATTTTGCAAGGTAGATTATGTTCAGGTACCTGTAGCCAGAGGTGCTCCAAAGGGCACCAAATTTTAAAAAAGGGCTTCTTTGGAGGGAAAGTTCTTTTTTTTTTTTTACCCCGAATTTCCACTCTCTCGTACATCATGCAAACATGCGCATGATACCATTTGAAAACATGTTTTATTCTAAAG
This sequence comes from Thermobia domestica, assembly GCF_964235325.1. Classification (NCBI taxonomy): domain Eukaryota; kingdom Metazoa; phylum Arthropoda; class Insecta; order Zygentoma; family Lepismatidae; genus Thermobia; species Thermobia domestica. Next base: position 82,170,433 of record NC_137463.1, read on the forward strand.
AGATTGATGTATCACCCATTATACTCGGATGAAGGGGGGTAGAGGAGAAAGCAAGAGGGGGAGGGGTGGGGACTTCTCAGAAAATACCCCCTATATCGTGATATAATGTTCCAGAAATATTCAGATTTTTACTAATTAGTCCCGATATAAAACCTTTATGGACTGGACTACCTGGTGCAATGTATGACTTGCACCACTGATTGTTCCGACTATTACTAGTTAATACTAACTTCCAAATATTTAGAATGAATGGTGTTGAGAATCAGAGGAAATGAAAAAGGAGTAGATTTATTTTTCTTCTTGCAGCACGTTATCGCCAACGGGAATCTTCACGCATGTCTCCGTACCCCAAAGGTACGTGTAAACGCTAGACCATTATTGATGAAGGGTGTAATTTTGGTGTATCTTTTAAATATTACAAATGCGTTTACTCATAAGATGTTAAAAAAAAAAAACATTTGAATTCCATTTGGGCCAATCAAATTAATCCAGTTATAATTTTGTGACATGATATCAGCATATCCGTGGGAGCCGGCTGCAACTACCATGTAGCCTAATTCACGTGAAAGCATATGAAACGATTTTATCAAGCTGTTGACTTATTTTCTAAAATTAACTTAGCCGTATTTTACGTATAGAACAAAATAATCTTATAAGCAATAGCGTAGTGATGAGCTATTAAAAGGGAGCTATTAAAATTTTGAGGGGTTATTCGTGTTTAAGGCGCTTTACTAAATATAATAAAATAACACACACATTAATTATATATTGAGCGGCTGTGATTCAGTTGATACATCATTGACATGACATTTGGGTTTTCAATTAAAATAACGGAGTTCTATTACCGTGCACATCTAGATAGATTTAACATCGGGTGTTCTAAAGCTCGCGTCCGGGCTCAACGGAAGTTGATACTAGAGGTAAAAGACGGAAATGTTATATGACATTTAACCTCCATGGTCATGTTTCGGCGATATATCCCAGCAAAAGTATAATAATGCGGCAAAATCGCACAGCAGATGGCAAAACAAGTGTCCAACACAAAGGATTGCCATTGCTCGGTGCGGAGTACTAATAAATACGTAACTATCAACCAGGAGATTCGTGTTCAAACTAGACTTCTTCTTCTTCTTCTTTTTCCTTATCGTGCCGTGTCTTTTTATGCAATCTCATATGTCTTGTAGCGGTGCTGTTTGGTATCTGCAGTCAATATGTTCTAAAGTAGCAACCTCGGTACTCAAACCA